>NW_024429206.1:4877500-6280000 GCF_017639785.1 Mesocricetus auratus
CATTCTAGAGTCATCTGAACTGGTTCAAATCTTGTATCATCCATTTACCTGCTGTGTGACTTCAGGTGGGTGTCCTCCGCTCTCTGGACTTTAGTTTCATTATCTGTAAAATGAAGGCAAGGTATTGCACAGGACCCTCATAAAATTTAGTGGGTTTATATAGACAGTGCATGTGTACAAAAATGTATGTGTGTATGTTTGTGTGTGCACATGTGCATGTGTGCATGTGTGTATGGTGCCCCTGTGTGTATTGCTGTCAGCTGCAGATAACCAGTAGTCACTTTGTTACTTTTATCAATGACATTGTTAATACTTCCTCCTTCCTCCAGCTCCATTGAGTCTGCCAAATGCCACACCCTCAACAGAATCACAGATCAGCTGTCCTTGTCCTCCTCACCCACAGTGTTCTCTCTCCCCAGAGGGGACCACAGGTCTGCTCTGTCACATTGAACCTCACTGATGATCTGTGAACCTCCAACAAGGTTCCATACCTATAGCAGTGGCTTGCTCTTTTTCACTGCTGAATAATATTCTGTAACATGGCTACCTCTATCCATTCTTGTCACGTCTGCTGAGCGGCCTGTGTCCGAGAACGTGCGGAGGGTGTCGGGGATTGACAACACAGAGACTTGTTCAATGATGTAAAGAAAACTTTAAGCAGGCCCCAAAAAGGTTCAAGAAAAACTTCCTATGAAAAGCTCCCACAAGAGAAGCTTCTGCTCTCTCCTCTACCCTGGCTGGTTCTGCTCTGACACCAGAGGTGGATGTGTGTGGGTTTGAAGGTGCGGTTAGTCTTTGGACAAGGTCGAGGTCAGGGCAGTTTCCGTGGGAAGGCCTTTTCCAGGAACTTATTGCCCCGGACATTGTATCGTTTTTAGTAAACATGTTTTTACTAAACATTGTCTTACAGCTGCCTACTCCCAGGCAGAAGGGGAAGTGGGTCTCTGCTCAAGGTCTGGTGTTCCCACACATTCTCTTGCTTGTAGACATTTGGATTGTTTCCCCTACAAGTCTTTTTGTCTGAATGTGGTTTTATTTCTCTTGGGCAAATACTTCACAGACTTGCTGGGTAGATAGTCAGAATATCTGTGCTTCGTTAGAAGCCAGCAAAGAGATTCCTCAAATGTCTGTGCCATTGTGCTTGTGTCTTCAAGCCTCTTTTGTTCTGCTAAATAAAGACAATTTACAGAGGCCCCTGAGTGCCACTAGTGACTCAACCCTGACTGTTGTCCCCCTTGCTCGGCTCTTGGATTGGCTTCAGGTGTCTAACATCAAATCCAAGTCTCTAGTGAAACAGCCCAATGATTGCACACAGCTGTGTGTACCCTGTCTTTTTCAGATAGCTTCTGGGCTGTCTTTAACACCTAACTTGCAGTAGCAGCTACATAAAGAGTACATGGGCTTGGGTTTGCATCATTTTTTATTGTTCTCTTCCCTAAAGATTTTGAATTTGTGCTGGGGTGGATCTGAGGATTCAGAACCTATGAAGGAAGCCTGGCTCACTTCCTCTCCCAAGAGATTTGGGCCAGAGGAGGATGCTGATGGTGAGGAGGAGGGTTCAGTCCCAAGGGTGCTCTTGACAGGGACCATCCTCTGGGAGCTGACCTCCTCACAGGCTCCTGGGAACTCTTCCTCCCTGCTCTGAGAGGCCATTCAAGTAATCATCATTCTTGCTCACCTAAAGACCTGAGAGGGCTGAAGACCAAGGCCCCCATAAAATGCCCCTGTCCCCGCTTTGCAGTCCCAGGCTGGCTCATCCTCCTCCCTGCCCAGGCCAACTTGGCAGGGACGGATGTTCTAAATGGATTCTGTGCCTGCTCCTGCTGATGCTGCGATCTTCAGGATGCTGTAATTAAGATTCGGTCCACAGCCCAGATGGAAGCAACCGATTCCTGGGGACTGGACTGCGGCTGTGTGCGGCAAGGCTCAGCTTTGGAGCCCTGTGTGTGAGTCCAGAAGCCTGTGAAGGAGGAGGCTATGTGGGATTTGCAGGCTAGCAGAACTTCCCCTCCCCCTGCCTTCACAGAAGGCCCAGATTTTCACACACACACAGATCCTGGTTCTTCATCCTGCCCCATCTGAGTGACCTTTGACATGTCACCACCCCCATGAACCTCAGTTCTCTCATCTTAAAAGTGGGCTGGTTATGCATATTTGTGACATGATAACTGAGTCCACAGTTGCTCCCCCATGATTCCTAGACTCCCATTTTCCACTCCAACCTTGAATTAGATCATAGGCATTGCAGTAAAGACATTTCCCAGCCCTCCCCCATGCTGAAGATGTGTGTGTGATGGCACCTGGCCAGAGGAGGGTCAGACATGTACCCAGCAATTGCCTGGAAAGATGGCTTGCCTCTGTACCCATCACATCTACCTTGGTTTCCAAAGTAGCAATCCAGGTGGAGTTGGCCTTTAAGAGGCGGGGCCTCAGGGGAGGTCCTTAGGTCATGGCTCAGGGAGGAGGGAGGATACTGTTTGGTGATGCCTGATGTCTCTCACAGACTCCCGTGGGTGATGTGGTACCATCCACCCTCAGCCACACCACTCACAAGGTCAAACCCATGTGCTCATCTTTATCTGACCTTGGACTTCTAACTTAGAGAACAGTGAGTTAATTGAACCTCTTTTTAACATAAACTAAGCTGCCTTGGGTATTTCATTATAGCGGTGGAAACCTGACAGACCATAAAAGGAAAGAGCAGCTTTGCATCCCTTCCCCCTCCTGCTGCTGGGGATGTAGCAGCAGTGCAGGAGCTCCAGCAGCTCTAAGGGACTGTGAGGAGAAAGCCACGCGCTGTGGATGGTGGCAGCTCCTGGTCTCCAAAGCTCCTGACACACTGTCCTTGTTCCGTGTGCTCAGTGCTACCTGCTGTTGGGAGGATCGAGTCTATTCCAGCAATGACTAGAGTGGTCTGCCCGGCTCGTCTCTCCCTGTAGGCATTGATTATGTTAGAGGCAAGAAGGAGATGCTGAGCTGGGCTGTCTGTCTATCTCCTTCTGGTCTCCTTGATGGCAGGACTGAAGGAAATCCTGAAAAGCCTGACAAAGCTATGAGGTGTCCCCCAGAGGCTCTTGGTCCAGGGCTTTGTCCCCTGAGAAGTTAGCCCCGACATCCTGTAGGGATGGCTCCCCCCACCTTTCATCTCCATCCTAGTTTGGAGCCACAGTCTGGACGCCTTGGATTCTACTTTGTCACCTGCACAGACAGCGCATGCCAATGATCTGCCCAGACGGCCCTTTCTGACTTCTTTTATCCAGGAATTAAGGGGCAGCTGGAAGACAAGGAGCCTGCTGGCCAGCTCTGGCTCCTTCAGAAGAAGAGAATTGCTTTCTGTGCCCTGAGGTGCCACCAGCACAGGTGATGATGACAACAGTCTCACCATGGACTGGCTCTGCCTGGCCTTAGCAGACAGCACTCATTGGATCCTGGTGTGAGGGTCCATTTCAAGGTGTGTAAACGGTCTATGCAAAGGTCATACCCTGCTCAGGACCATAGGCGGCTCAGTCTCTCCTCCTCACAGACATCTGCATCCTCACCTTTCCCTCTGGAGCCCTGTGCCACACGCAGCACTTGGAGTGGGTACCAATGGCTACATCATCATTGCCCTAGGAAGCAAGCTCCTCTGCCACTGGCTCAGAAGCCCTGGCTTCTTATTCTTCAACCAGCATTTTCTGTCTGAACAGAAAAGCCCCACTGTTCCCTCTGAGTCTAAAAGTACTCCTCATCGTTCTAGAAGAGCAGTTGTTACACAAAAATTCTGAAAACAAGCCTCCACCTCGCCACAAGTGTGCAAAGAGCCATCCCTTGAGCTAGCCAGGCTGAGGGTGCTGCAGACACAGTGGGCTGACACTCCAGTTGCAGTGGCACCCAGTGAACTCCCCACTCATGCCTGTCTGGATCTTTTCTGTGTGCTAAGTCATATTACCCACCCACCCCCTCCCAGGGTTTGATATGTCAGAAGCAAACAATGTAGGGTTGGGACAACCCAAGTTAGGACTCTCCAGGGACCAGTCCCAAGCAAGCCACCTCACCTCTCCATGACAAACACTGTCCTCACCTGTACAGCAGCAGCATGGTGCTTGAGGGAAGGGGACAGAAAAGATGCAGAAGCCCTGCATGGTGCCTGTCTGCAGGAGTGCCTGAACGGTCCCGATCCTTCCTCTAGGGCCCCTTTATTCTCAAGCATAACCAAACCTGGCCTGAAGTCTTAGATTTTGTACCTGGGGTACTGAAGCTTGGGGTACCCCTGCTCCTTGCCTGTAATTTCTTCTGCAAATACCCTCTACATGTCATTCATTCATTCCCTCATTTGGGCATCCCTGTTAATACTTCATCTTGCTCCCCATTGGACTCGACAGAGTTTATATTCCTGTTCGCTCTTGGGGAATGTCTAGTGCGGTGGTTGTGTGTTTCCCTCCCAAGCTGGGCTGGGGGTCTTCACCTGGCCCATCTGTCCCCCGCTGTGACTTGACCTGCAAGCTGCCTGCCAGGACTACCGCTTAGCCTCCTTGCATTGCCTCCCCTGAGCTTTCAGCATCTTTGTGTTTGGGGACAGACACCCAGAGGGCCAGCCTGCTGCAGCACAGACAGCATGACAGTGTGCCTCAGACAGGAAGACCACTCCTCGAGTGGATAACCACAGGACACATCATCTTGGCCCTCCACTGTGGCCGCCCCAGGCTGTCCCCGGCTGCCTTCTCATCCAAGCTCTGAAATCATACAAAAGTTAACTCACATCTCCTGATCCACCTAGACTGGGTGACCCCTGTGTCAGCACACACCAAACCTTCTAGAGGTTCAACAGTTAGGTGGACCGATGACCCCACCACAGAAGTGCTATGCCAGCTCAGAGCCTCCTTGTCCTTATAATACAATGTGGGGGTTCAGGGGCAAAAAGAGTCTAAGTCTGGGTTCTAATCCCAGATCTTCCCTGCAGTTCTGTCATTGGAAACAAGCCCCTGCTTTCCCATCTCTATGATGAGTCCCAGGACCAAGGCCATGCATGTCAGAGGAAATAAGGAGACCATGACTGGACCCATGAACACCTCACTGCCAATACAAGCCTTTTTTCTTACTAATGTGTCAGTGAATATCGATGGTGGTTACCATAGCAACAGCCCAACACTAACAACTGCCGATGTCTGTTCATCACAGAGTGATGGTGGTGGTATGGTTGGTTGGTTGGTTGACTGGCTGACTTTTGAATTGATTGCTTTTATTTTTGTTTCTGTTCTTTGGTGTCCCATGCTTAGGAGAAATTAATGTATCGGGGTTCATAAAAAGGGATCAGAGTCACTGTATCCCCTTTAAGGGCGTGGCCCTGATGACCTCACTGCCTTCTACCAGTCTCCTCCTCCTTATGAATCCACACCTCCCAGTAGCAACATCATCTGGGTACCAAACCTTTCAACAAAGCAGTCTTTGGAGGCTTTTGACGTTCTAAACCATTGCAGGAAAATACAACCATTGCATTCTCCTTCTAATCTAAACAGCCCCATGTAGAAGGGAACCTAGTGCACATGCTGACTATGGTCAAATTATGCAGTCTTTTCAACCGCAAGTCAGACATTCATTTAAACTCAAGTAAAGAAGGGGCTTTATGGCCCTGTGTGTTATGTTAAACCATCTGAAACTGTCATTGCATCAAGTTCCATCTGCTACATTTGTTTCAACTTTGTAACTGACAAGTCCAAAGTCCTAGCTTCAGGCATGGATGGATCCAAGTGTTCAGATAATGTTGGAAACCTGTTTCTCCACATACTCCAGCTCTCCTTTAGTCTGTGGGTCTCTGCCTCAGATACTGTCTTTGTATAGGCTGGGGCAAGGATGACCTCCGTCTGTTCTTTTGTTTGTTTGTTTGGTTTTTTTTTGTTGTTTTTGTTTTTTTTGTTTTTTGAGACAGGGCTTCTCTGTATTGTTTTGGAGGCTATCGGTCCAGCCCAGCCTCGAACTCACAGAGATCCGCCTGCCTCTGCCTCCCGAGTGCTGGGATTAAAGGCGTGCGCCACCACCGCCCAGCTCCTCCGTCTGTTCTTAAGCACTGTAGGTTAGGGCAGGAAACAGAAGATGTTCTCCCAACCATCCCAGAGGGAGAGCTGAGAAGAGCTGTTCATTTTGAGACAGGGTCTGACCATGTGACTGGATCAACCTGGTGCTTTCCGTATAGCCTAGGCTGACACTCCTAGCTGTCTTATCCTACACTAGGAATACGTCCGGTTTTTATTGTCTGAGATCAGCTGTACACCATTCTGTAAGCCAAACATGGCTCAGCACTCTGACTGGCAGTTTCCACATGGCATACCACACCCCCAATCTCAGCCAAGGGACTAGAGCAAGCCCTCCCTGGTGAGTTGGGTAGAGACTAAGGGATTTCCCAGAACCCTCAGAGCAAAACTGCCAAGACCCCTTCTCTTGCTGTGGGCAACAGCGGGGTCCCCCTCTAGAGATTTCAAGGAGCTGTCACTTTCTTGTCTTTAGTCTGCTTGTATTTTGCCTTCCTACATTCTCTAAATTTCTAGAATAAACATGGATTGCTGGCAATGTTTTTAAATTATTAAAAGGAAACCCAAGGGTACTGAGGATAGGATTTGGACACAGATGCGCCCTGGCTTTAATCCAGGTTGCTAATGGCTTTCTGTGTCATCCCTTCCAGGTACAGTTTGCGCTTTAACCACAGTCAAAACACTGCGACTCTGAGGATCGTGTGATGATGGGATTCGAGGCTCCGAGCAATCCCTCGAGGTCCTGGCCTGTTGTGTGCCTCCTCGGGGCACTTGCTGTGAAATCGGACTCCCATGAGCCTCTCTCTGGATTAAAACAACAACCTCTAAAAGTGCACCCGAAGGCCAAGCTCTCACCTGGGAAATGGGGGCCCCATCTGTCTCCTTCAGAACTGCAGCGAGGTTCATGAGACCTTGCAGAGGTAAGCTCGGTCCTTAAAAGACCACACCACAGCTTTCCCACAGGGTCTCTGTCTTAGTCACCTTTCTATTGCTGTGGAGAGACACCGCAAGCATCCCACAGCACCATCCATGGAGGAGGGGAACTGTCAGAGCCACAGCAGGAGGGGAACCGCAGCGTGCACGCACTGGTCCACAAGGGAGGCTTCGTGCACACGTTAAACCTTTGCATTGCACACGCTCTGGACACTTTCCCTGCCAGGAATTTATTCTGAGAGAAAAGTCAATCAAATATGGCACACACACAGTGCTCAGCCCAAGGTCACTTGTGAAAATTTGAAAATAACCTAAATGTGTAACCAAGGAGATGATGGCACAAACTACACAGCAGTCCTCAGAAGAGTCTCGCCGCTATTCAAATGAGCAGAAAATGCCTTTGTAGTCAGAAAGATGGGGGGGGGGATCTTGATTTGAAAAGTGGAGCAGGGCCCGATGGGAGGCTTCTTGGCTTATTCTAGCCCCACCCTTTTGCCTTCAGGGTGTTTCTTCCTACTCAAGTTCCCAGAATCCCTAGTGGCTCCGAGCCCAACTGGAAACCCATGTCCTGTGCTAGGAACTCTCTCCTGTTGCCTGGTAGCAAAGAGAGCCCTGCTGGAGGCTGGCATCCCTCCCTTGGCTTCTTGCTTTCTGAGGGCTTGATCTGTCTCATCTACTTGAGTGAGTAGGGGCATGATGGGAGCCTGCTGACTTCTCTGAGAGATGGTTTTCCTCCAGGTACTGCAGCCTGTTTCCACACCAAAGAAGGTTCTCTTCAGCCCACATCTTTGACTGGAGGCAATTGTCACCCCAGGAGTGGTTTCCAGTTCTGGAAGCTGGGAGAGAAGTGTCCAGGTGCATTGCTCCAGTGAAATTCTTACATTCAGATTGGGGCGTCTCCTCCCAGGCCACACCTTGACCCCCAACATTCCACTATGCACCAGGGAACACTCCAAATGACCCCAGGGACCCAAAAGGACATCATGGTATCGCCAAAGGCCTTGTCTAAACTGGATGTGTCCAGGTTCTTCATGCTGTTATCAAAGAATTGGAAAGAAAACAGCAAAGAGCCTCTATTGCTTTAAGGATACAGTAAAGGAGGCTGGAGAGATGACTCCACCATTCAAAGCACCAACTACTCTTGCACAGAACTCTGGTTTGGTTCTGAGCACCCACATCAGGCAGCTCTAACCACTTGTAAATACAGCTCCAGGGGATCTGATGCCCTCTTCTGGACTCCAAAAGTAATGCTCTCTCCCTCTCCCCCTCCCTCTTCTTCTCCCTCTCCCTCTCCCTATCCCTCTCCCCTCTCTCTCCTTCCCCCTCTCCCTCCCTCTCCCCTTCCCCCTCCCTCTTCCCCTCTCCCCCTCTCACACACATATATACACACACATGCATGGAGGGAGGGAGGGGAGGGAGGAAGAGAGAGAGTGCTAGGTGATGTAGTGTAGTTCTCTGTTATGATTGACAGGCGTGGGGTAGATAGACCTTTCTTTATTATGAATGACTTTTCCCATGATTCCTGTGACTCTAATCATAGTCATACTCAAGTATGCCTAGGCACAAAGTCACTAATAAGATGTTTTCCCTCAAAGTTCATTTAGAGGACACAGTCTATCTTACTAAAAACTAGTCCAGGCTGGGTAAACCCATTGCCTGTAGTTCCCAGATATGTTCCAGGATGTATTTAGCCACACAAAGGAGCATGATCAAGGGTTGCTAAGGGAAGAGTGACTTACTGCATTGTTAGAAGGAGACTGGGTGCTACTGGAGGAAAGAGGGGTGTCTGTCTGATAAACTACCCTATGTTCGCCTGCCTCGTTGGGAACAGGAGAAGGTCTATCTATGGGCCAACATCTTGTGTGCCTTCCAGAACATTCAGCAATCTCTGTGGCCATGCGATCTCATCACCCCTATCTTGTGGGCGGTGAAACAAGTCCAGAGATGCTGTTGGTTTGAGCTGACCCAGCATGCAAAGATGAAGTCTGAAGTTGGAGCTGGTCAGTCACTAACCACATTCCAAAGATGCAAGAAGGAAGGAGTGTACAGGCCCCTGGGAAGGAAACCAGGCAGGCGGCTGGGGAAGCTCCCCACTGGGTGGCTGGTGGCTGAGGCTGGGCATGCAGGCTGATGGCGATGCAGGAATCAGACCTTTAAGAAACCAAGGATGGATCTGGAGAGTTGGAGAACCCATCTGACGCTTCCAGTTCCAGCCCGTAGACCTAGGAATCCAGTGCTCTGAAGGGACAAGGTCCCGGTCTACAGTTATTTACAGTATTTATAAGCTGAACTGCACCATTAAAAAATATTTTTCTGGTTTCTGGTTGTTTAGGGGTTTGAATTTCAGCCTGTGACTGAGGTCCAGGAATGACATGTTTACAGAGGCAGTAACGATGAGGATTGCAGAAGTAAAACATAGCACAAATCACTCCTAGCTACAAGGGCAGTGAGAAATTTTAACTCATTCTAAGCCTCTGTATCCAGGGGCCTTGGAGAAGAAAGGTGGACGATATCTGGAGGGAGAATGGCCCAGGACTTGAGATGTCTGGCAGAGAAGGAGCAGAGATAGCAACTAAGGAGCTCTAAGGACCATGGGAACACTAGAGGGACCCCCCAGGAAGCCTGGTAACCACTGAGGCCCTCAGCGAAACCACATGTTTCTGCCTTGTGGTAAGAACATTTACAGATCTGTCTTTTGAGCTGAGAATGTGGCTTAGGGGACAAAGTGCTTGCCCAGCATGCACCAGGCTGGGGGTTCCATCACCAGCACTGAAAAAAGGGGAAGGGACAGCTCCCTTCTTGTTGTATTGAAAGAGACAAAACATTATTATCAGTTAGAATCGCCTAGCTGAACAGTAGGTGATGGGCATCCAAGTTACAGATTCTGCCCTTTGCTGCAATATGTGTATATATGTGTATATGACTATGTGCATATATGTGTATATATGTATTCATGTGTGTATGCATGTGTGTGTGCATTTGGACATATGTGTGTATGTATTTGCATCCATCATATGCACACACGCATGTACATGTACACATGAGGCTTTTTTGATGACTAAGAAAAAACTCTATATTCTGACTTTCCTTGTATCCTGGGTGGAAACCTACAGGAGAGATTCCAGGTTTGCTCTAGAATGCAAAACCCCTACAGACTGGTGGTCACCAACCGGCTTCAGTCCTCTCTCACCCCTAGGCTGTTAGCCTGATACCGAGGCTGTGCTGGGTGACCCTGACGCCGTGGCTTCCAGGTCTCTAACATCAGGACCACTGAAGACATTTTTCCAGGAGTAAGAGATAAAGTGTAGGGTTCTAGCTAGAGGCCAGCATGGATATTCACCTGGGGTCTAAGGCAAGGCAGAGCCATGCTTCTCCCTCTTCCCCTTCCCTCTTCTCTCGTCTCCTTCCTTCGTTGAGCCCCTTTTCCAGCTTGCAGTACTGTTTATCTCAGCCACCACGTGTAGATGTTGCTTGCCTGGGTCATCAGCTCTTCCCCGTGAGTGTCTCTTCATGTAGCTGGGAGCTGAAAGCCAGGCATAGCCGGACCTCACAATACCGGCTGCCCTGAGCCTGGCTACAGAAGAAGCCTCTGGACTCACCTTGCCTAGGCAACCCTTGGCCTTCAGTGACTTCCTTCCTTAGCCTCCCACCTTCCACAACCAGCTGCTACACAGCCTCCATCCTTGCTCCTCTAGTGGCTGCAGAACGTGGCACCAAGCCACTCACTTGCATAACTGGCCCCTATTCCTGGACGTTAAGCAGTTGTTAGAATCTTGGCTTTGTATGTAAAGGTTTCCTTTCTAGCCAGCTCAGATGAGAGCATGCAACAGAGGTGTGGCAGTGGTGTGAGGATTTCTCCAATCGTCATCCTGTCCCTTTTCCTCCATGTCATAGCTGTTGACAGTCAGAACCCTGCCTCATATGCCTACCCCACTGTGCTAGACAGTTTAATGTCAACGTGACACAAGCTAGAGTCATCTGAGAGGAGGGAGCCTCAATTGAGAAAATGCCTCCATAAGATCCAGCTGTAGAACATTTTCTTAATTAGTGATTGATTGGGCAGGGCCCAGTCCATTGTGGGTGGGGCCATCCCTGGGCTGCTGGTCCTGGGTTCTATAAGAAAGCAGCCTGAGCAAGCCATGGAGAACAAATCAGTAAGCAGCTCCCCTCCATGGCCTCTGCATCAGCTCCTGCCTCCAGGTTCCTGCCCTGCTTGAGTTCCTGTCCTGACTTCCTTCAATAATGAACAGTGATATGGAAGTGTAAGCCAAATCAACCCTTTTCTCCCCAACTCGCTCTTTGGTCGTGGAGTTTCATTATAGCAACAGGAACCCTAACTAGGACATCACCCCTTTGTCCCAGCTCCATCTGTGCTGACTTAGAAACTCTTACCAAAGCACCATCTTGACCGCTTGACTACAGCCTTCTCTCGGCTCCTTTACCTCTGGGTCCTCAAGGCCTGGCACAGCAGAGCCCTGGTGATGTTCAGAAGGAGGGGCTAAAGTTGAGGGCTGCCTCTTACCCTGACCACCCACATTTACAGAACCTGGGGTGGCTTCTGGTCTCTGGTGTTGGAACACATTTATGCCACATTATTTATTAACCTGAACTTTGCAAATTATAACACACACACCCTAGGATTTGGCCACAAGCAGCAGCTCTGGCTGAAGCTATCCTGGTCCCAAATAAATATGCAGAGGAACAAAAAGCCTCATGAATCTTTTAAAGAGGTCATCCGAGTCTAGGAAAATGCTGGCTCTGAGAGAACTTCTGGCAGACCAGTGACCATCAGCCTTTACTGTCTTGAAGTTCTGTTGCTCCATTTGCCGTCCAGGATGAACTCAGACTCCCCCCCCCCCCACCCTAATTAGTCTCCCCCTCCTGCCCAGGATTATACCCATGTGTGGGTGTTCACCCTGCACCTCCCGCTGCAGCAGAGGGAGTGCAGCACCCAGCCGTAGCCATGGTTGAAGCCTGAAGCTCTGGGTGCTGTCCTATGCCTGCACACATCCAGGATGACATGGTGGCTGTTGGGCTCATAACTCAGAGGTGCACTTGGCCCCTAGAAAGAATCTCCACTGTGATAGATCCCTGAGCTTATCTGAGAGCTAGGCGCCTTGTAAGGTCTTGCAGAGAAATCCTGCACGCTACAGGCCAATTAGACAGCCAAGGATTTTCATTTTGAGTTTTCCTTCCCACCACCCAGGCACTCTGCAGAGCCACAACCATGCCAAGGCTGGCTTAGCACTTGATGTCATTTTATTGTCCCCGTGAGCCTGTAAAATGCAGGTGCTGTTGCAGTCGTAACACCAGAGGCTGAAGTTTGGAGAAAAGGACTCTGTACAAAGTCATACCTCAATGGTGAAGATGAGCTCTGTCTGTGTTCTGTGTCTCTGAACCCAGAGCCCCGGCTTTGATATGCATGTGTCAAGTCAAGAACGCCCCTCCCACACCTGCTCCAGACACCTCCGAACAAAGATTCCTAGAATTTTCGTAACTATGTTAAAGGAGTAAAATCCTGGATAGGATCATTGAACCATCCATCCATCTCTGATTCCTCCAGACAGAGGTCAGCAAGCCATGATCCAGATCCTCCAGGCCGTAAATAAAGCTTTACTGGAACATGGTTAGCCACACCCACTGTTTATGTATCCCAAGTTCTGTCTGCAAGTGAAAGACAAAGACCCTCACTTCATCACAAAGGCCCTGAGACTCAGAGTAAGCGAGGCAGTGCGTCCCATGACCTTACAAAGCCAGGTGTCAGCCTGGAATGACAGACATGCTGACTGGGCAGTTAAAACATCTTAAGGGGCCCCTCCTCCATTCCTCTGGCTGACACAGTGCTCTCCACTCTACAGTTTTCACACAGATTGTCTACCCCATGTCCGCCTGCATGCTGGACTGGAAGTAATATGAAAATGAACAAGGCATAGTCTCCAGGATTGGGAACTTAAGGGTTTATGGGAAAGTCAGAAAGTGAGGCAGGCTGTTATAGGAAACAAAGAACTTAGCACACACAAGTAATCCCAGTTTGGGAGGCTCAGGCAGGAGGATTACCTTGAGTTTACACAGCATGACCTCATCACAATAAGCAAAAGAAAGAGAGAAAGAAAAAAAGAGAGAGGGAGGGAGGGAGGGAGGGAAAGAGGGAGGGAAAAAGGAAGGAAGGAAGGAAGGAAGGAAGGAAGGAAGGAAGGAAGGAAGGAAAAAAGAGGTGGGGAGATGGGAAAAGGAAAAACACATAGAAAAGAGAGGCAGGAAAAGAAAGGGGGAGGAATAGACGCTCAGAGGGAGTTCCAGGCTGCTGAAGAGTTTCAAGAGCCAAGCGGCTCTAGTGATTCTCTGCCAAGGGGCATTTTAGAAGAGGCACCAACGTTCCAGCCTGGCCCTGATGGCAGAGCAGCAGTCTGAAGAGCTCTTATTCCTTGATCATTCTCACTGGATGGTCCCCGGTATAGGGGAGAGGTGAGCTTTGAAAACCATTCATACCCAGCTCTGCAGCTGGTTGGTTATAGAGGACCCACCCTAGGCTGCCTTCATGCCCCAAAGGTTAGCCCATCATCCCAGCCCCTACGCTACAGATAGAGAAACTGAGGCCCCTTTGCCACCACATGTCTCCAGCCACAGAGGGTCTCAGTGGTGGGGAAGCTGCCATGGTGATGTCGTCCATAGGAGTCCGTGCTGACAGCCCCTAGCATCAGGCCCATGGAGGTTGAGGCAGCCACACACCACCTTCCTCAGCACAGCTCCAAGGAGAAAGGAATTAACCGCACATCCCCCATGCTGGCAGTGCCCAGAAGTCATAGTGAACAGTAACCGGAGCCGCCCCTTTCCGTAGGTTTGGGCTGATGTTTCTGTCTGCCCCTCTGCCTAAACACACTGACAGCTTGCTCTGAGCATCTGCCATTATTATTAATAAATAAGGGTTCTAGGGTTCATCTCCAACCAAGAGCATTCTTTTATCGCATCAGCTCCAGGTACTAACAACAAAATTAAGTCACTCTAACCCAAGGGAGCTGGCCACCTGAACCCTGACCCAAAACTTTCCAAAGAGTTTGAATCATGTATTAATTTGTCCCAGCTCCACCATGGTTTACGGCTGCATTAGATCACTAAAGTCGGTGGAGTTGAGCCCTGGAGAAGGAATGGAGGGAGAGCCAACCCCCTCACCAGATGCTGACCGTCTTCAGAGAGTGGCCCAGGGGCCCCCAGTGTCCTAGATTCAAAGCTGAAAACAGCAGAGGTGCCTCTGGGCAGGACATTCCACGCACCTCCTTCAATGCATATCTTTCCCAAGTCTGCATGGCGTCCCATCAGCCACTGCCTTGCGGATGGCTGACTCAGCAATACTGCTTCCCTTGCCAGTGACTGGCTGAGAGTGAGCATGTGACCCAGTTCAGCTCTTTTGAGAGACTAGGTCCATGGGGCTGGGCCTGTACAAAAGCCCACACCCAGGGCTTGGGAGAAGGCTTGGTGAGTAGCAGCACATTATGCTCTCAAAGTAGGCCAGGTACACGTCCCAGCAACCATGCAGGGAAACCCACAGCTGCCAGTGACTCCAACACACGCGCGCACACACACACACACACACACACACACACACACACACACACACACACACACACACACACACACACACATGTATTCATGATTTAAAACCCTAGGAAGGAGGGACAGGCCTCTCCCTGCTTGGAGCTACAAGTGAATAAGATCCCATTGTGGGGAATCACATGGCCAGAAGGTGTGGGTAATGAGACAGACGGAGTGCAGCCTGTCAGGACGGAACCTGGCTTGTGCTGCGCCGGAAGGCTGCTCTGGTACAAGCTTCCTGCCTCGGGTGGCACGGCTTCTTTGACTTGAGCTCACAGCATCACGCTCAGGTCAGCTCTGTCACCGGAGACAGAGCGGCGGGCAGCCTACCCGGGTGATCACACAACGGAGTCCATTTGGCTTCTGTCATGACCCCAAGATTCTCTCCCGTTCCCTCCCCCAAAATGGACACGTAGCTGAGCCTTAAGAGTGAATATCCTGACAGTCATAGGCTTTGAGCAGCCATGACACACTGTACAGAATACTGAAGGAGCAGAGACCCAGTCCCTGCAGAAAGAAGGGAGGGAGGTGGTGACAGAACAAGGTGACAGGTGACAGGGATCATACAGGATGCCCGTCTTACCTCGGGACAGGGCGTCTGCACTTCCTGCCGTGAGGGGGGACCTATCTTGTCCCAGTCACCTTGTGCTATGTGAGTCACTGACAAGCACACACTTTGCCTGGTCCTCAGGAAGTGCTCCATGGAGGACTCTAGGAGTTCCTATCGACGATGAAAACCAGACAGCGTGGAGTCACACTGCAGGAGGGCTGACGCCAGTCACCACGAGCTGTGTGGCCTCCCCAGCCAGTTCCTGCCCTCCGTGGGCTATCCAGCCGTCCCTTCTGTGGAGTCAGGGGAGACCCTGTGATGAGATGTGAGGAAAGAGTGCTGCAACCCTCTGTCCCCAACTTCAGCCACCATGGTGCTTTGCTTCCCTAACATCTTCTTTGAAGAGGTTCCTGTTACGGAAAAGGAGGACAGGGAGGAGAAGAGGATGAGGAGGGGCAAGATGGGAGAGGAGGAGGAGGAGAAAGAGAGAAATGGGAAGGTGGAGGTAGGAGGACGAAGGGGAGCCGGGCAGGAGTTAAAAAGAGAAGGGGAAGATGGAGAGGAAAGGGATGGGGGTAGGAAGAAGAGGGGAAGGGGGGGGAAGGAGAAGGTTCAAAGAGGAGGGGTGGGGTAGACAGCGTCAGTTCAGAAGCCCCAGAGAAGGCTTTCGGTTATTCCCAGACTAAGGGCATTATCGTGGGAGCCCATCCCTTGTCTCTGAGGCAGGCGGACAACGTCCCACCAAACAGGAGCAGAAGCTTCACTCTGACCCTGGCCAGCAGGGGGCGCTGTAACCCCTTTCATTCTAATGACTTGTGACGAGGGGGCAAGTATTTCACTGGTAGCTTAATTCACTTTCCTAAGCCAGGAGAGAATTTGAGCATTTTTCCTTTGTTCCTTGACCACATGGGTTTCATCCACAAATTCCAATCTTCCCCTGTTTTCTCTTTCTTCCTTTTTGTTTTTTTCCCATGTTTTACTTTCTTGTACATGTGTGAGGTCTCTAACAGTGCAGCTATTATCCTAATGAAGCAAAGTAGTATGGATTCTTTTACTTTTAATTGAGAGAGCATCTCACGATGTAGTCCAAGCTGGGCTTGAACTTACAGAAATCCTCTTGCCTCAGCCTCCGAGAGTGCTGGGATTTCAGTTATGAGCTGCCATGCTATATTACAGTGTGGAGATATATATATATATATATATATATATATATATACATACATACACACATATATATATATATATTTAATCTTTCACCAGCTTTTGCTCTCTTTCTAATCTCATGATAAGGGCATGGACTGTACTGTCCAGAGAGGATTAAGCAGGTTAATGGGGAATTCCTGGTGTGTCATCGGATAGTTCTTTCTGTTACTGACAAGCTTTGGGTGTGGGATGTGGTTATTTGAATGCGTGTGCATCATTGGCGTTAGTTACAACCGTAAGAGCAGGCAAGCTGGTCTGAAAGAATTCCTGGTGAAGAGGCACTCAGCCTGGCCGCCGTGTGTCCTGTGCAATGGGCAGCTCACCTGTGTGACTGAGCGATGCTGGGCTCTGCGGCTCTGCAGCAGTGGAAGGTGCATCGAGGCCAAGGCCAGTGGGGATTCTCACTGGATGAGAGAAACCACGGTACCTGTGAGTCATCTCTGCTGGACAGTCCTCCTGGGGACGCCCCTTCCAGCAGAACCAGACCCCACCAAGCATGAGCTAGCATCAGGGTGTCTGGATGCCGGAATACACCAGCGTGAACCTGCACCAAGCTGTGTCTGTTACTCATTGCTATGAAGCTGCTGTGCAATGCACATCTCGAGGGACATCGAATGTAAGCGGTGAGTGACAGTGCGACTGTGTGGTCGGCCACTCCTCTTCGCTGATCTCAGATGAGCTTTTTAAACCTCTGGGCTCAACCAGTAAGCTGTGGGCTCTTCTCCACCCACCTGTCATCCTTGAACAAACACACTGGGCATGGTCTCATGGTGTGTACGAAGGCACCGGCACCATTTGAGCCTCTTCTTCCTAAAATCTCAGAGGCCAGCTCCAACCACACGGGGAAAAATAGGGCAGTTCACCTTTTGGGAACTGGATTTGCAGTCACCTAGGAGACACTGAGTGTGTCCCTGAGGATGTTTCCAGAGAGGAGGGAAGACCCACCCTAAATGTGGGCGTTACCATTCTCAGCTCTTGGGTCTCCAGCTAAATAAAAACATGATGAACTGAGTGAGCACTGGCAGTCACCCTTTCCTGTTTCCTAACTGCAGACACGCCGTGACCCACCAACTCAAGTTCCTGCCACCATGCCTACCTGCCATGGCAGACTGTACCCTCAGACTGTGAGTCCAGTTCAACCTTTACTTCCTGAAGATGCTTGTCAGGTGTATATAACAGCAACAGAGAAAGTAACTAATACACAGGGGAGGGAATATAGTCCCAAAGCCAAGGACAAGGGCCATAGACAGAAAAGTTACTGGGGTCTCTGCTACTGCAATTCAGCACACAGCTGTGAGCAAATGGGCTACAGAAATGGGCCTGGATTTTCTTTCTCAGCCTGGTCCCTCTGCCCTTTTGCTCCAAATAATCACATAAAGACATATTAATTATAAAACTGTTAGCCAATGGCTAGAGCTTCTTACTGGCTAGCTCTGTCTTAATTATTAACCCATTTCTATTAATCTATATATTTCCACGTGATCTTGACTTACTGGAGAATGGTCCAGACCAACAGATTCCTTTGTTGTCTACATGGTATCTCTCTCTGCCTACCTTTCCCAGAGTTCTCTTTGTCTCCTAGCCCTACCTATCTTCCTGCCTCTATTGGCCAAACTGTTTTATTCATAAACCAATAAGAGAAACATGTATACAGAAGGATATCCCCCATAATACTACTAAGGGTTTTTGTTTTGTTCTGCTTTCATTATTATTGACTGATTGGTTGGTTGGTTGGTTGATTGACTGACTGACTGATTTCTATATAAGTGTTCTGTCTGCATGTATACCTACATGCCAGAAGAGGACACTAGATCTCATTATAGATGGTTGTGAGCCACCATGTGGTTGCTGGGAATCAAACTCAGGACCTCTGAAGAGCAGCCAGTGCTCTTAGCTGCTGAGCCATCTCTCCAGCCCTGCTGCTGAGTTTCCATGTAGGACTCCCGCCCGAGCCCCAACCCCAGGCCACACCACAGCCATTCTGCTTTCTCTCAGCTCCTTGCCAAGGGCCAGAAATCTCTGCAGCGTTGTCCTCCGGCTGCCAGTGACCTTCCTGTCTCCCTCAAGAAGACCTCACTAGATTCTTCCAGTGAGCTGCTTAGTAGTCAGTGTTAGCCACACAGATGATGGTGACACAGCTCTGTCACCCCTCCCAGGGGGACTCCATGGCCAGTGTGATCGGCTGGGCCCTGCTGTGTCCAGGATCGCTATTCTCACTGTGAGCTCCAGCATAGCGTGGGCTGTTTCTATGCCAAGGCAGACAGTGACGAGTTCATCAGTGTTCATTAGGAAATAGGGAAACTCCCTGTGGATTCTTTCTAAAGGTCTGAGGGCTCAGGATCCCACATGGGACCCACACTGTCTGTACTTGGAGGGAGTACCTTACCTGGTGCTGATGAAAGGGAGATGCCCAAGAAAGGGTGTGGTTGAGTTAAAGGTCCCGGAGCCTATGAACACAGACTCTGTGAAGTCTCGTTACCTGTGCAGGACAGTCTTGCCCAGAAACAACAGGACGTATGTGCATTGACCACCAGCTT
The DNA here is from genome assembly GCF_017639785.1 of Mesocricetus auratus. Classification (NCBI taxonomy): domain Eukaryota; kingdom Metazoa; phylum Chordata; class Mammalia; order Rodentia; family Cricetidae; genus Mesocricetus; species Mesocricetus auratus. Next base: position 4,896,319 of record NW_024429206.1, read on the forward strand.
CTTTGGCATGGGTCCTTCAGAAATGAAGAAGCCACCAACCTTGGATAGAAACTCCCCAGCTCCAAGTCATTAGGCAAGTGACTGTGCCTCTCTGAGGCTTGATCAGCTTATCTGTAATGTAGATTCGGTGGCCAATATTGCTCATCAACATGACTGGATTAGAAATGCCCAGGGGTTCAGTAATCCTACTTCTGGGTGAGATTGTGTGCTTTTTCCAGAGACGTAAGATTGACAGTCGGACCCAGGTGATGGACCCATGACTCCACAGGGCCATAGGCTGCCCTGTCAGGAGGTGGGACTGGAGGTATTTTATCTCCGTCCTCTTCTTACACAGCCCCCTCCTACCCACCAAGAAGTGGGGCACAGGCTCTCCCAGGCTCTCCTCGTTCCTGCTGCCATGTTCTGCCCAAGTGCCTGGGGCCAAGCACCCCTCTGGAACTGGAAGGCATGAGCTGAAACCAGTCCTTTTCCCGTTAAGTTCTTTGTGTAAGCTGCTCTGTCAGAGCCACAAAGAGGAATTAACGAATGCAGGGGCCCAGCAGCCCAGCTGTGGGGAAGAGCTGCACGTTCACACACAGGAAGTGGGACTCAGGATCCAGTCTCCCACAAGCAGCAGCGCCTGCCCCCATCCTTTCAGATGCACAGAGTGGGGCTCTCTGGACAGTTTGGAGGGAAAGCTGTAGCCTTACTGGGTGTCTCCTTAAGTTGACTGAGGACAGTCAGGGCAAGCCAGGTTTCTGTATCCAAGACTGAAAGAAGAAGAAGGTCTGGCCCGCAGTTCTGAACTCTGCATTGTTGTCCCAGAGGTGACAAGAAAGGCTTTCTCTGCTGAGACTGATGGTAAGTGTGTGTGTGTGGGGGGGGGGTGCTTGTCAGAGCAGGCAGCTGTGGGAAGATGCTGGGAGAGAACTTCTGAGCTGCCTAGCGTGGGAACATTCCCTCACACCCCCAGGTCTCATGACCCCAGAGTCGTGTGTGACAGATGCAAAAAATGGCTGTAGTGTGCCGCCCCTCCCTGCTCGAATCCTCTCCCATCATGGCTCTCTCTGCCTCTCCTCCCACCAACAAATGGAACCCATTTCTCCAGAGTCCTTGGCACTGCTCTTGCCTTGTCACTCTATTTTTGGCCAATTGAAGATGGTGGAAGTGACTCTGACAGTCCCTCCCTCCAGCGGCTAGGGGACGGGAACACCAGTGCTTTGTCTGTCTTAACATTGGCCGGCCACAGAGAACTAGCCTAGGCTAACCTGGTAAAGGAGTCCAGCCAAGGCTGTCCTAGATCAGCTGATACACAGTCCATCCCAAAGCCAAAAAGAAAGAACCACCTCTGCGACCTCCAGCAATACCCAGACGCAGAAGGGGGTTCTACCTCGTACAGAAGAGTCGCCAGCCAACTCACAGATAGTGACTGAAAGGATTGAAGCTGCAGGTTTGGGGGTGGCTGTCATGCAGCAGTAGCTAACTGATACACTGTGTGTAACAAAAAGCTTGACCAACTACTTCATTACAAAGACTAAGGCCTTTACATCTCATCACCCCCCACCCCCAGCCCTCACCGAGACCTACAGAGGACATGGTTTTGGTTTTGTTTTTGGATTTTTTTTTTTTTTGGTTTTACGAGACAAGGTTTCTCTGTATTGTTTTGGAGGCTGTCGGTCCAGCCTGGCCTCGAACTCACAGAGATCCACCTGCCTCTGCCTCCCGAGTGCTGGGATTAAAGGCGTGCACCATCACAGCCCGGCCAGAGGACATGTTTGCTTGGTCAAGCTTATGCCAATTGTTCCAAGTAAGATGCATTCAGTGGAGAAGCCAGGATTGGAACTCAGGCCTTCCTGATACCAGAGCTGCTCCCTGAATCTGATTTACAGAGACCCATTCTAGAGTGAGGCCACCCTCTCCACCTGACCCCTGCTACTTTTGCCCCAGGCTATTCCCCTATCTTAGTTGACTCTAACCTCCTTCTTCAGAGCCCCAGGCCAGGAAATGACTCAGCAGACCCCATGAGATTAGAGGTGAGGAGTGTTTGTTACGAAGCTCTACTGTAGTCATTGCTGACTGAGACAAACACCCTTCTTGACTGTGCAGTTCTTTCCTGAATGTCCATCTCTGCAGTAATCTAGAAGGAGGTCCTGCTAAGTGCTCTGCTCAGGTGAATTCGTTGGTCCATCTTTACCTTGGCAGAACCTGGCACACAGCAAAGATGGAAACCAGGGATCTATTTCCCACTGAGTGTCCAGAGCCAGTGGTACTAACAGTAATGAGTTTCTAGGTACTCAGAATCAGGTGGGGTTTTTTCTCTTTTCTTGTTCATTTTCCAGTGTACAAAGTAATGGCTGCCTTATGAGATCTTCACACACACACACACACACACACACACACACACACACACACACACGTTGTTCTCCCTCCCGCGTGACTCCGTGTTAGTGGTCATTTCATAAGGACATCATTATTTTATTTATTATGAGGTGTGTGCGCGCACACCTGCACCATGGTTTGCATGTGGAGATCAGAAGACAACTTCCTGAAGTTGGTTTTCTCCTCCCATTAGCTGGTCAGCTGTGGCGCAAGCATCTTTACCCACTGAGCCATCTCGCCTGCCGGGGACATTGTTTGAGCCGTTGCCTCCTTCCAAGTATTGTCTCATGAGTTGAGGGTAAAGCTCAGACAGAAGCCCTGGCCTCAGGGGCTGGTCTCTCTAGGTAGGGGTAGCCAGCAAGCAGAACATGTGAGTGTGTAGCGCGGTACACTTGGCAGTAAGTATACTACAGAATGAATCAGGGAAGGGGCGTGGTGTTTGCTAGGGGGCAGTGAGGGAGGTCCAGCGGAGGGAACCCAGAGCACAAGGCTCCCTGTCTCTACCACCAAGACGGGTTAGCAGGGAGGGTTCAGAGCGGCTGCAACCTCAGTGGGTGTGGAGGCAGCTTGGTTATTCTTAGCAGTGTGTTAGATGAAGAAAAAGTCCTTTGGGCGGCCAGGGCTCCTGACAGCTCCTACAGACAGGGTCCAGACCACAGGGTCCCCTGCTGCCAAGTCTGGTTGGAAATTCTTTCCGCCTGAGGTGGTGGGGAATTTGAGGAATGTGGGGTGTGTCCTAGGGGCCCCTTCCCTGGAATTCCTGGGCACTCTTGCCAGGGTGGTGGTCAGGAGACTTGGGGGCCTGCTCAACCCCCAGGACCCCCAGGACTCCCAGGTCCCTCAGGCTGGCATCCTGAGGCCTGCTTGCATTTCTTTCCCCAAAGGAATGCTTGACTCCCTCCAGCTCTGAGAGTTGTTCAAATGGTCCTCAAAACCCAGCCTTGTTAGAAGATTCTAGAAGAACTGGACATAATTAATTCTAGGCCTTTGCCTAGAATTTCAGTTCTCGGGAAGGCAAACAGACTGACAGTTCAGGCTCGGGGGCTGGGGTCCTGCTTGGATGTGCCTCTAAAGAGCTGGGAAAGTTAACTCAGTTTCCCCAGCTGACCATAAGCCCCACACAGTGAGATCTCTGTTGACTGAATAAATCCATTTCTTAGGACAGACAGAAGACAGTGTTCAATAAACCGCAACCATGAGCCTTGCACAGTATTGGAGCCGAGAGAACCAGTTGACATCTTTCTGTGGGCCAGGCTCTTGAGGACATTACAGTGAAGCTGGGAGGATCCTACTTGATGTCTTCAATCTATCCATTATTACCCACCTGGCCAAGAACTCTGGCCTGTCACCTGTGGGATGGGAGACAGCACGGCCATCACTGCGTACAGCTATGCCTTGAAACAAACGTGAATGGTTGGGCTTGGTGCCTGGCGTGGGACACAGTTTTACGGTTGATTCACTGCTGTGCCTCAGGTCTGGGGCTGTTTACCTCAAAGGACTGATTCTAAGTACGCGTGGGTCCCCTCTGCAAAGGGGTTTCTGTTCCCAGAAGGGAAAAAGAAAGCTGAAATGGACCAGTTCACTGCACCTCCAGGGTCTAAGGTACCCATGCAGAGGAGGGGACCTGGTGCCTAAGATGTGTCCACCTCTCTGCCTGTTGGGAGGCTGAAATGGAGGGGGTGGGGCTACAGACACTGTCCATTGCTACACCGAGCTGTGGAAGGGAGCGTTTCCAGCCCCTGTGGATGAAGACAGAACAGTGTCGTTTGTAAACAATAGAAACTGGAAGATACATATCCAAGTGTGGGTGTCTCACGCCTGTGAGCTCTACACTTGGGAGGCAGAGGTAGGGTGATTGCTGTGAATTAGAGGCCAGCCTGGGTTATGCAGTGAGTTTCAAGCTAACTTGAGCTGCAGAGTGAGAATTTGTCTCAAAATAATCTTTAAAATGGGGCTGAAGAGATGGCTCAGTGGTTAAAAGCACTTCTTGCTCTTCTAGAAGACACAGGTTTGATTCCCAGCACCCACATGGAGACTCACACACATACACTCATGCACCCTTTCACACTCACAAACACTCACAAACTTACACACATGTGCACACACTCACACACTCTCACACACTCACACACAGACTTGCTCACACACTGACATACTCTCACACACGCACACACACACTGACACACGCACTGTGCCAAGAGGGCCGGACTCCCAGCTTCTGCATCTGCTTCAGACGAGTTGAGCACACACACCTTTGCATACACTTTCCTCATGAGGTTGGGGATTGTGGAACAAGATACTTAACTGTCATGGAAGGAAAAAAATAAGGAAGATAATTTGAAGGATTATTGAGTGCCAGAACCCAGAAAGATTGAACAGGATGTCTGAGAGGGTTTCAAGCAGAAAGGTCAAAATCTGCAATTTAAATGTGGATACAGGGCTCCTTTCCCTGGTTATGGTTCAGGTTCCAATTTGCTGACATGTGGTGTGAGACGAGGTATGTGTGTACGTTTGTATGTCTATATGTGTATATATGCGTGTATGTGTGTGTCTTTGTGTGTGTGTGTGTGCCTGTGTATGTGTGTGTGTGTGTGTGTCTGTGTATGTGTGTGTGTGTTTATCTATGCCTATGCTGTGTGTGTTTGGGTCTATTTGTGTGTCTGTATGTGTATGTCTGTGTATGTGTCTGTGTATGTCTATGTGTGTGGGTGTCTGTGTGTTTATCTGTGCATGTGTCTATGTGTGTGTGTGTACATCTGTGTGTGTATATGGAGGTCATCAAGCTCACTGCTGGCCCTCAGATTCTATCACCATTTTTGTTTTTCAGAGGGGGTCTCCCTGGGACCTGTGGCTATGAGTTAGGCAGTAGGCTGCCATTGAGCCCTAAGATTCTCCTATCTCCTGTTCCCCAGCATTGGAATTATAAACTCAGGGGACCACAACCAACTTCTTCACATGGGTGCTGGAGGTTCTCGTGTGAGCCATCTTCTCAACATGTATTTTGTTTTTATTTTATCATATTGTTTGAGACAGGGTCTCACCATGTAGCGATGGCTGGCCTGGATCATACTACATAAACATGTGTGCATGTATGTGCATGTGTGTGTGTGTGTGTGTGCTCAAATACAGTATGTACATATATAGGGCCTGAGATATACATGGGCTTTAACTGGCTTTAAAGTGATTTCCACGAGGGGCCAAGTTTCCCCTGGAAAAAGCAAGATCCAGTAAAAATACCCTGATGTTTTAAAGTCATGTGCTCTGTCTCTGTCAGTTTTTTGAGGTATTGTCAGCTATTAAAAGTGTGTAAATTAAAGTGTGCACCCTGGGGCTAGAGAGGTGGTTCAGCAGTTACAAGTGCTTACTACTTCCTCAGAGGACTAGGGTTCGGATCCCATGAATGCCTGCAAGTCCAGCTCCAGGTGTCACATATCAACCTCCTCTGTTTCTGTGGTGTGGGCTGGGGGGAGACTCAGTGTACACAAGGCCAGGATTCCATCTTTAGCCAAGAGGGTGACACAAGACAGTCATGACATTCAGGCCAGTCATAGCAATGAGCAAATGGCTCTATGGCAGTCTGGCCTAACACTTGGGCTGGGGAGATGGCCTGTAACACAAATGCAACAAGGACACGAATTCAGATCCCCAGAAGCTACATTAAAATAGATAAATGAAGCCAGTTATGGTGGCACACACCTATAATCCCAGCTGTGAGAAGGGCAGAGACAGGAGAATCCTTGGTGCCCTCAGGCCAATCAGCCTGGCAGGATCCCTGAGCCCCAGGTTCAGTGACAGGCCCTCCCTCAAAAACATAAGGCACATAAGGTGGAGAGTGGCTAAGGAAGAAGCCTGGTGTCAGTCTCTGGCTTCAAGTCACTCGTGCACGCAGACACACAGAGGAAAAGCTGAGCATCTAGCCCAGGAGCAGACACTTGCCTAACACATACAAAAGGAAGGAAGGGAGGGAGGGAGGGAGGAAGGAAGGTAGGGAAGAAAAGAAGAAAGGAAGGAAGAAAGAAAGCAGGCCCACCCAGCCAACTCGAAGCTCTGCACACAGTGGTTAACCACAGGCATCACACACGTGGAGTTATGCATTCCCAATAATGATGAACCTTTCTTCCCCTTAACCGCTCCCCTGTCTCTCTACCCAGCCTGGCCTGTCAGCTAGCTCTCTGCCTCCTTGAGTCATCCCTGTCATGATTCCTTTCCTTCATGATGTCCCGTGCCTAGCTGCCCTCACATAAGTCCTTCAGGTCCATCCATGTCAGCGCAGACCCATAGGGCTGCCTTCTTTCTAACAACTGAGCGATACTCCACTTCGAGTGTCTATCCCGTTTTCTTTATCTGCTCCCCGTCGGTGGGCACACTTAGGTTGAGTCTACACCTTGGTTCTCCTGACCGATGCTGTGATGACTGTGGAAGTGCAATATCCCTGCAAGAGGCTGATTGGATTTCCTGGAAGTGTGGTTGCCGGGCGCAGCTCTGTGTTCCATAACGGCTGTGTCATGCTTGTTCTCTCTGAGGTTCTCTGCTCTTCCAGTGCCTGATGCTTGCTTTTGATGGCACCATCCCAATGTGTGTGTGTGTGAGAGAGAGACAGAGACAGAGACAGAGAGACAGAGAGAGAGAGACTTCACTGTGGTATTTACTCTCACCCCCTACTGATTAATGGCCCCCACGCCTTCTCATACAAATTGGTTGTGTGAACATCTTTTTCAAAACTCCTCGCCTATTTCTAATTGAATGATTTGTTCTCTTGCTTCGGGTTTTAAAAGCCACTTAATTTTATTTTAAATAGCCGTGTGTGCCTAGTGGTTACTGTACCAGACAGCCCAGCTCCGGTCCAAGGGCTCCATGCTGGCAAAGGGTCATAAACATAGCTCCTAACGGTGTCTTTGTGGCTCAGCAGAGAGCCTGGTCCACACTGGGGCCTCAGTAAACATTTGGAGATGATACCGCAATGTGATATGATTGGAGGAGGACTTCAGCCACTGGAGAATTCTGTGGATAAACCACCAAATTCTACCCTGGCCTTGAACCTGCCGGACACCTGCCCATTGCCTCTTTTGGTCCAATTGCAGAAGGAGGGGAGACCATCATGAGCCCCTTGGGACCTTCAAACCTAGAGTCTGGGACCACCAGAAATGCACCTGCTTGCCACCAAGAGGAATTCCCCAACTGACACAACAATTTCAGGATGAGTGGCCCAATAGGGCCCGAGGGCATGGCTGTACACTCAGGGCTGGGAGTCTGGGGTTCACTACAGCCCGGCAGTCACTTTGTGTTGAGGTTATGCGATGACTGTTGAGATACTGGCAGGGAAGGAGATTCCGCTGAACATACTGGTTTCTTTTCATCTCCCGGGTTATCAGGAAGGTGGGACTGAAAAAAAATGGAAGCACCCCAATTCAGGGCAGCATCTGGAAGGGCAGGCTGAACAGGTGCATGTTGGGTAGGGAGGTGGAAGGAAGGCAAAGGGGTTCCAGGCAAATGCAAAGGCCAGGTGGTGACTGTGGTGGTAATGATAGAGTCTTGGGGGAGGGGCGTGGCAGAAGCAGAGTGGGAAGGAGACTTGAGGCCAGACACAGAAGTCCCTGTGTACCAGGGATGCATCTGGGCTCTCAGATATGGCGCCAAAAGGCGTCAGGGGGAGCTTCAACAGATACAAGATCTGGCCCCACCTATTTTCTTCAAAGATGGGGGACATCTTAAGCCATAGCAGAGTGCCAGTGTTGTACCCCCTCTCTGGTTTCAAGTTCTAGCCCTGTGACTGACATTAGGTAGGCATCCGAGCTTTCCCTGAGCTTCAGTTTTCCCATCTGGGAAGGGGGTGGGAACGTGTGCCTTGCCCAACAGTGGTAACATTGCAAGACAAAGTAGACATGATGGCTCCAATGGCTCCTGGTGGGTAGACATCAGACTTCCATGAAGCCAGAGCCCAGCAAATACTGCCTCTGTTAGCCAGCAGTGGTTCCCAAGTACATTTACAAGGAGGAGGGCTGACCAGTGAGAACAGGAGAGATGGCAGCAGCCCTGTAACTGGCCACACTGACTTGTCCAAATCCAAGGTAAAAACCCTGTAACCTGCAGCCCATCGTTCTCTTTCCTCCTAAGAGATTGGTGCATCCAAAGCTGGGTGTTGGTGGCGCACACCTTTAATCCCACACTTAGGAGGCAGAGGCAGGTGGATCTCTGTGAGTTCGAAGCCAGCCTGGTTTACAGAGCGAGTTCCAGGACAGCCTCCAAAACAATACAGAGAAACCCTGTCTTGAAAAACAGAGAGAGAGAGAGAGATTGGGGCATCCAAATTGGAAGATGCCAGAAGAGGAGGGCAGCCCGGTGTCTCTCTCTGGAAAGAATATGGACTTTGTTAAGGTGTCTCTGAGGTTGACCCACTAGCCTGGCCCATCAACCACAAGGACCTATGGAAAATTTCCATAAAGAATCAGGACATCCCAGGCCTGAGATCTTCACGTTCTATGGCTTTGGGGAAGTCACTTCACCCACAGGCCCTCCAGTGTCTGTCTCTATTAGCAAAGTGCAATTAAATCAACAGATACAAGGGTCACATGGTCACATGGCTATGGCTGAGGTTTGAGTTCCTAACAATGTGAAAATCTTCTGGAGAACACTAGCTGGGAAGAACAGTGGTGGACCCGTCTTCCAGCGCAGGCTGCCACAGGACGGCCCTTGAGGCTGGCCCTCTCTGCTTTCCGTAAGGGGTATTCAGATGCTTCACAGTGGTTATAACCTGTGTCATTTGCAGCAGACACGACTCTCCCATTTCTCTGTGGGCAAACTGAGTCCACAGTGCAAGACCACTCTCCTAAGACCGTATAGTGAAGCAGACTTGAGTCTAAAACTTGAACCCGGATCTGACATCTGAGCCCTCATTTGTAGCATTAAAATGTCCATCAATCCCACCACCTGGGATAGATGGACACCCTCAGGAAATGCCTGTCCACCAGCAGACGCAGGTTGGTCAGAGGCATCAGCTACCTGAGCATCTACTATAAGCCAGACTGCTCTGAGGACAAGACACCCCCTCCCTGGTGTAATTTAGAGGCCAGAGGGACAAACAACTAAGGAGGATAAGCAACAGGTGCCCAAGAGACGCTCCCCACACCCCCTCCCACCCAGCAAACTGAACAAGCTAACAACTCTGCTTACCCTCTGGAAACTGTCTGCTCTGGTGATGTGGGGGGCGGCTACTGTGAGCCACACCCCCTGACCCAAGACTCTGCCCACTGGGCAGTCTGCCCAGCGGCGGGGTCCGCCCCCTCCCTCCCTTCCTCCTCCCCTCCTTCCTTTGTTCCTTCTTCCCCCCCCTACATCACTCCTTTCCCCACCCCAGAATCTGACCAGATTGACAGTCTGAAGTCCCTCCTTGCTGTCTCTGGCTTCTTCCTTTAGCTTCCGCAGACACCTCCCGCAGATGGGCACAGGCCTGCTGAGGTCACACTCATAGTGGAACCTGAGAGGGAGGAGCCCGGATGGGAAATGGAAAAGTCCCTTCTGGAGGCAGAGGGCACAGTCGTGTGGAAGCCAGAACCAAATGGTGGGACTTCCTAAAGACCAGTCATTTGGGCACTGTGGGCCTCAGTTTCCCTCCTTGTTCTCCTAGGGCTGTGGAGTGTTAGGAGTAAATGAGAAGAAGCAAGCTCAGAGCTCTGAGCGGTGATCCCAGGTGTGCCCTTTGCCAGGGCATAAAGTGTCATTGCAGGGCGGGGCAGGGTGGGGCTGGTGGACCTTTGGGCCAAGCTAACCCTGTGTTCTGCGCTCTCACAGACTCCCATGACCCTCTTGCAGAAACCAGACCCTGGGTCTTGTTCTTCTTGCCCACAGTGTGGCCCTAGCCAAAAGGTCTCCCTTACAGATATTCTGGCTTTGCTGTGTGGTGTCAGGGTGGCCGGTGCCGTTATCTGGGTCATTTGATCCGGGGAATCTGCCAAATCAGATAATTTGGGTGGCCAGCCTGTCTCCCTGGATCACATGTCCCAGGCCCGGTCCTCGTCCCCACCTGCCCTGGTTCTCCAAACACAATCCCCCTCTCCGGTAGCTGGAAGCAAGCCTGCAGTGGGTGAGTTCAGGGCCAGTGCTGGGAGAGGGGGGGTCGTTTAGCCTGCCATGTGACCTCTCTGTCAATCGGACCATCCAGGGTGGTGATTAAGCCTCTGTAGCCAATAAAGGTTTAAATACCAGAACTTGCAAATTTAAATATTTTTTTAATTAATTCAGTAGAACAAGTCCAGGTCTTTCTCGAAAACCACACCTACAAAACCAGGAGTCACAGCCACCAAGTCCCTGCTTCACCCAGCAGTATTTGACAGCTTCCAACCCCTGCCCCCAACTCCTGAGCTTCTGAACTCCATAGAGAAATGGCAACAGGCCCGGCGGTGGTGGCGCCCACCTTTAATCCCAGCACTCGTTTGAGGCCAGCCTGGTCTACAGAGCTACACAGAGAAACCCTGTCCTGTCTTAAAAAAAAAGAAAGAAAGAAGGGAGGGAGGGAGGGAAGGAAGGAAGGAAGGAAGGAAGGAAGGAAGGAAGGAAGGAAGGAAGGAAGGAAGGAAGGAAGGAAGAGAAAAAGAAAGACCTGGGAACCATGGCGGGTCTGCCTCCTTTTGTTTGAAATTTTATCTGTGACGTTCATCTGTGTGCTCTCAACAGTTCATTCATTATCACAGTTGTACACTACTCCACCAAAGGAAGACAGTGCTGTGTGGCCATAGCGTTTCCTACTGCATCCATGTTTTAAGACATGACCATGTGTGTTAAACATAGGAATCCTTTTTCCCACTGCTAGACACCCGAGAAGCCGCCTTAGCGAGGGCTTACTTTGGCTCACAGGTTAGAAGGATGCTGTCCACCACTGTGGATAAGGCATGTCGGTAGGATCATGAGCCACAGGTTACAGAGCCAGGAAGCAAGGAGACCCGACAGGAAGTAAGGCCTCCAGACCCTCCAGACCCGTCTCCTTTAGTTCTGTCTCACCTGAAGGTCCCAGGCTAGCTGGGGACCGTGCGTCCAAACACGAGAGTGAGTGGGAGACATTTCATATCCAGTCTGTGTTAGTATCCGCTTTGGGGCCACTTAGAAATAGAAAAGATGGCTCTGGGGGTGGGATGTGGCTCAGTTGATGACACAGTGCTCACTGGGTGCTGCACTACAGGGACAAGGCTCTAGGTGTGATCCCCAGCAGCCTAGTGCGTTCTTGTAACTCCAGACCTCAAAAGCTGAAGGGTGGGGGGAGTCTAGAACTTCACGGATCACCTACATAGCTAGCTCTAGGCCAGCGTGGGACAACTGCAGCCAAAATAAAAGAGGGGCGTTTCATAATCTCTTTCACGATGGTTTCACTGTGCTCCAGACACCTGAAACCACCTAGAGTCAAGGCCAGGAGTCGTGAATCCTAGCACTGGGGAGGCTGACGCAGGAGGATCACAAGTTCAGGGCTAGCCTGGGCTACATAATGAGCCCTTGGGGTTTGTTTTGTTTTTGTTTTGTTTTGTTTTTGAGACAGGATTTCTCTGTGTTGCTTTGGAGGCTGTCCTGGAACTCGCTCTGTAAACCAGGCTGGCCTCAAACGCACAGAGATCTGCCTGCCTCTGTTTCCCGAGTGCCGACATAAAGTCGTGAGCCACCAACACCTGGCCATAATGAGACCTTGTAATAACAACAACAACAAATAATAATAATAATAATAATAATAATAATAATAATAATAATAAAATAAAGATGGCTCAGTGGATACCACACTTTCTGAGCCCCTGAGCCCACTTTCTAATCCCCAGAACTCACATAAACCCCAGCTCTGAGACTCCTGTCTGTAATGCCATTACTCCTACAAAGAGACGGGAGGAGGAGCCAGAATTCCCCAGCACACCTTGGCCAGCTAGCCCAGAGTACAGCCTAGCAAATGAGAGACCCTGTCTCAAACAAGGTGGGAGGTGAGGACTGGCTGAGGTTGTCCTCTGCCACACGAACCTGTGAGGACACACATGGCTCATGTGCCACACACACATCAGGCACATACAAAAAGATTTTTACATCTGAATAAACAAAAACAAAACATCCCTAACCAGTGCTCTGGGATATACCCCCCTGTTTGAATCTGCTGTTCCCCAGACTAGCCTCAAATTTTCCATCCTCCTGCCTCAGCCTCTGGGATGATATCACTGGGGTCACGGGTGCCCACTAAACCAACACTGCATTCTCTTTTTCATATGTAACAGTGACATGTGTGCCCCTTACTCCGCCCCTGCAACTAAATCTAAACAGAAACCTCTCCCTGGGAACCCTGAATGCGCTCACATTCCAGGGCCATTCTCTCACTTACCTGGGCTGTCAACTACCCCCCACCCCATGTCACACTGACCACAGGTCACAGTGTGCCTAATGCGTGCACAGTCAGCCAACTGGCAAGCGGTTCACAGACACCACTCAACCTGCACGCAGCCCTCCAGAGCTGAGGATTGTTATCTCTGTTTTTAAAACATGGAAGTCCAGAGAGGTTAATTAATTTCCCCAAGGCTGCCCAGCTGGCAGGTGGCAGGGTCTGAGCTTTGTCCTGGGTGTAGCTGACTCCATAGTCCTCTGTCACTAGGATAGTCTGAAGACAAGTTCTTTCCTTCCAATAGGACAATGCCATCAAAGGGAGTTACTCACTGCTGGACGTGGCCCTCTGCATTCTGGCACATTCTTTCCTTTTGCCTTGGCTACACCCAAAATTAGAGCAAATTCTATTTTTAGAGGCCTTGCTTCGAATGACAGTGACGCACGGGCTGGGACTCGTTCTATGAACGAAGCTCGGAGGTGTTGTCTGATCTTGCACTGAGAAACTCTCTGACATCACCTCTTGATCTTTCTGATCCGTTTCAGGCCGCTGTCTTGCTTGGGTCTTTACTCAAGTCTGAAGCAGCAAGCCCTGAGCTCTCGAAGAACCTGAGGGGAGGTTGGAGCTCCACTTAGGACCCCCATTCCCAGGTCACAGCAGGGACAAGCCTAGAGCACAGTTGGCCCTCAGCAATGGGGTTCAGAAGCCAGGCTCCACTCATTCCTGGGTGTGTGGTCTGTGAACTCCCGCAGCCACTGCTCACTCCGCATGTTGTCTCTTACCTGTGGAGACTAGCAATAGGGCTAGGCCCCCCACAGACACAAGTGCAGAGAGAACAAGAAGGGCATGAAAAGACCCATCAGCCTTAGGCAACTTTGTTGCCTTGCCAGGGCTATTGTCTGATGAAGCAACTGAGGCCAGAGAGGTTAAGGAACTTTACCCAAAGCATCCAGCCACTAACTCTGGAGTTAGAACCTGCCAGGGCTCATCTTCACTGTCTGCCTCACTGGACTTGGAGCCGGCTCGGATGCACACCTGGCTGTGTCTGTAAGGCTGCTTTCAGAGTGTTTTATCTGGGTGTCATAGCAACAGTCAGGGTTACTATTGCTGTGATGAGACACCTTGACCAAAAGCAACTTGGGGAGGAGAGGGTTTATTTGGCTTCCACTCCCGCATCACTGAGGGAAGTCAGGACAGGAACGCAAGCAGGGCAGGGACCTGGAGGCTGATGCTGATGTAGAGGCCATGGAGGGGTGCTGCTTACTGGCTTGCTCCCCATGGCTTGCTCAGGTTACTTTCTTATAGAATCCAGGGCCACCAGCCCAGGGATGGCCCCACCCACTATGGGCTGGGCCCTCCCCATCAATCACTGATTAAGAAAATGTCCTACAGGCTTGCCCACAGCCTGATCTTATGGAGGCATTTTCTCAATGGAGGTTCTCTCCTCTCTGATGACTCTAGCCTGTGCCAAGTTGACATAAAACTAGCCAGGTCACTTTGGGAGGGGAAACCTATCCTGAATGTTGTTGGTACCATTCCCCAGGCGGGAGTCCCAGACAGAAGTAAGAGAATAGCACACTGAGTACCTTCACTGGCCTCTGCTCCCTGACTGTGGGCTCTGTCACCCTGCTTCCTTGATGGACAGTGCCTTCGGTCCAGCAGCCAAAACAGACTCTTGCCTTTCAGATGCCTTAGTGGGGTGTTTTGTCAGAGCGACTAGATGTTAAGAATTAGCAAATGCCCAAGATGTTTGCATTCTAGGCAATAATGAGGGGGGAGGCTGTGAGGTTTCACATGGTGTTAATCCTGTAATCCTCACATTGCCAGTCTAATAGGTCTGAGCTGCTCCTGTCCAGGTGGGGAAACTGAGGCAACTTGGTCAGGGCCACACGGCCAGGAAACAGCTAAACACGGGCACTTGAACCCAGTTCTGTTTAGCTCCACAATTGGCATTTAAAAATGCAAAACCAGGTCTTGGGCTGGGGAGGAGGCCCCGTGGGTAAAGCACTTTCTGGGTAAGCATGAGGGCCTGAGATCAAATCTCCAGAACCATGTAAGCACTAGCTTACATCAGTAACCCTGCTAAGATACAAGGTTGAAGACGCAGTGGCCAAGTGGTAAGGCATCGGTCTTGGAAGAATCCCAGGAGAGGGTAGAAGCGAGGACTGACACCCAGGGTTATCCTCAGACCTCACACAGGCATCATGTCACACAAGTTTATACATCTGGGCCTGCGGAATGAATGAATGAATAAAATGCTTATTACACCCAAGCTCAGGACGCAGAGGCAAAAGCAGGCAGATCTCTATGAGTTCAAGGTCAGCCTGGTCTACATTATGAGTTCCAGGACAGCCAGGGCTACATAGAAAAACCCTGTCTCAAAAAAACCAAAGTAAGTAAATGAGTAAAATAAAATAAAAATATTTACACCTAGATTTTTCTAGTCACCCTTGGACCTAACCTGGAATCACGCTGCATCTGCAAACCGGGCTGTTGACATCCCAGGAGCCCCTGTGTTTCGATCTTTGATGACCCTGGGCCCCCTCAGAGACCTCAGCGGGTGTCATCCAGGAGCTGGGCCATCAGCCTAGGATCACACAAGCTCAGAGAGGGAGTTCGATAGCCCAGAGGCCACACAGGTAAAACTCCAGGCCGGTTAAAACAACACGCTGAACACCCATCAACAAAACTGCCCTTTGTTGGATTTCTTTAGCTGCCTGCCGGGCGGGCGCCGGGCCAGGGCTCTGAGCAGCAGCGGCCAGCGCGTACCATGCTCCCGCCAGGCCCCAGCCCTTCCCTGCTCCGTGCATTTGTCCGCAGCCCAGAAGCGGGGCTCAGCGCAATGCTCAACCTGGAGCCCAGGCCTGCGGCGGGCGCGGCGGGAGGCCGGGACGCAAGGAGTTAAGTGCGGGCGGCCGGGCCGGGCTGCGGGGAGGCGGCGGGAGCGGGAGCTCGGGCTGCAGACTGCTCCAGCAGGGCCGGGAGTGCGGGTGCCCGCACAGCCCCAGCCTCATGCCCCGGCCTCAGCCTAACTCAGCTCCAGCCCCGGCTCCGCCGCTCTTGTTCCGTGCTCCGTGTTCCGCGACCAGTGCTCTCTGCTCTGCGCTGCGCCTCACTGGGTACGGAGACATCGGCGCATCTCCAGGTAAGCAGTGGCCGCGGGTCCCCAGCGAGCCCCGCGCTGCGGAGAGGTGATGGAGGCTCCGGGGAGATGACAAACTTTCTCCGGCGGCGGACGCGCTTGGGGACATCCCTGGGCCGTGGGTCTGTTGGAACAGCGGGGGGCCTTAGATCAGACTCACGCAGCACTCCGCTGCCGGGCCAGCTCCCAGCCTGGGGAGAAGGAGCCAGCGCGGTACCTATGAGCCAGCCTTGGGGTGGCGCCCGCACTGGGGAACCAAGCGGTAGCCAGGGCCCCCCGCAGCGAGGGCTCTGGAAGCCCACTTTGCAGACTGGCTTCTGTGGGTCCTGAGGGGTGTGTGGAGAGAAAGCCACTTGTCCCTCTCCAAACCCGAGCAGGCCCAAGTACCCGCCCAGAAGCTCCTCGACTTCTGAGACCCCCAAGGGGCACACCCCATTCCTTGAGGATCCAGAAGGAGCTACTCCTTTAGAGAGAGAAAGAAAGGGGAAAAAACCAAACAAACAAAGATAGCTGCCATCACTCCTTAATGAGATGTTAAGAGGGGACCCGTGGCCGGGCTGCTGGCCACCTCCTTCCCAGCCCCTGACTGCCCAGTTCAGGTCCCTGAAGCTGTCCCAAACCAGATCACCGCTCTGAGTGTGGTCACACACCTTTCTCCCTAGGGAACACACACTTCCAAGAGGCCACCCCCTGTGTGCACATTCTGGACATCACTGTCCTCCGTTCCTGCCTGGGGCTGGGGTCACTGGCATACTGGTTGATCCTTGGCAGACTTGATGTCCCCTAGATACAGAGACTGGGTGCACTTCTGGCCAAGAGCTGTGTTTGGAAATGATCCCTTGGTGGTGGATCAGCCTCCTGCTGGGACTGGGTGCCTGTCTTTGTGGAATGGCATTGCCGGGAGTTCTTGGACAGCTCTTGAGGGGTTAGGTGAGATTTTAAGGATGTCCTGCCTTAGTTTAGGATTCTAATCTCAAGTTAGAAGCCACTTCCCCAGGCTGCCCAAATCCAGGCAAATCCTCCGGGGTGTCAGAGTCTGTGCCAGGGCTCTTCCGGGAGCCCCAGCCCTGATTCAGGAGGTAGCTTCAAACCTGCCTTTGACTTGCTGTGTGACTTAGGGCAAACTACCAGGCCTCTCTGAGCTCAGCTACCGTTTCCATAAGAATGAAGATATGCTACGTATCCTCAGAGATCCTCATTCGGGCCACTATGTGGCCCTCAGCAATGTGACAGGTGGGAATTTTTAAGATCTCAGGGTGTGTGTGTGTGTGTGTGTGTGTGTGTGTGGTAGAGGTTAGTATTTAGGAACCCAGGTCTCAAAGTAGATCTGAGTGGCCCCTGGCCACTCCTCCACTGTAAAGTAAGAGTTTATAGTTCCTACTTAGGAAGGTGCTGGGAGCACTGACTGGGATGATGCTGGGAGCACGCGTCACAGTCTGGCAGAGTAAGGGAGCAATGGGGATGCCCATTTGGAAGTCTCATGCGTGAATCCTGGGAACCATTCTCCCAGGGAGGCTTCCACAGAGCTCCAAGGATCCTTAGCTGGGGCCAGGGTCCTAGGTCTCTCCAATTGCAGGATACCTGCCCTCCCCACCCTTCTTGCTTCCTTTTAAAACCGCTGCTGGACCAGCTGCTCCCAGTGGGGAGCCCAGGGCAGTCTGGGAGGGCTGGATGCACCCAGCTGCTGCGTCGTCATGACAACAGGAGATGGAGGTAAGCTGTCTCCATGGCTTCAACTTTGCAGCTGTCTAGGGACCCAGGGCAGGGACATTCTGTCTGTTCCGGGTCAGGCATCCAGTCTGCCTCAGGGCTGGGCATGGCAGGCTGCTGTTCCTGGCAGGAACAACCAATGCTGGGAGAAACATGCTTTCTGGATTTGTGGTGGGGGTGGGGCAAAGTCAGAGACTGCAGGGAGAGGGGCAGTGGATGGTTTCATTCCTTTCTGACTGGCTGTAAAGCCTCCCAGGGGATGGCTTGGGTTCTTGCTGAGCCCGGGGAAGGAGGCGGGCAGTGTTTGTCTTGTGTGGACTGACAGTGGGCACAGATGGGCAGTTTATGTATGGATCTACTATGCACTGGTAGAGTTGGCACAGCTGACTTTCAGGACATTAAGGAATAAACAGTTGGCCCTCCTGGTGGACTGGGGTGCAGAGGGCATGTGTGTGCCGGAAGCCATGTGCAGTCACTGCAGCGTTTGCACATGTACTCATGAGTGCACCAACCATGTGTGTGTGCACGTGTCTGAATAGCCAGGCTGAACTTGACATCTAATGAGCATGTGTGTTCATGGATGTGCAGGCTGTGCCTGTGTGCCTCTGAGAGAACAGCCACCTGCACGTGTGCATGAGGAATGTGAGGTGAGTTCGTGCTGGGCAGCTGGGGACACACATATCTGTGTGGCTCTCAGTACATTTCAGACCTGTCTATCCATCCACACTGAGAGGTGCAGCTGACATGCCAGCTCAGCCTTCTCTGGGCATGTGTACATCCCTGCATTCCCATATCAGCAGGCCTCTGCATATGAATTTCGAAGCCTGTGAGTGTCATGTCTCTGCACATATGTGTGTTTCTATGGGTTTGTGCCTCTGTGTTGCCATGCACACTTGTGTGCGCACAGACATACACACAAGTGAGTGTATGTGTGGAACATTGCACGTTTAGTTGTATCATGCTGGTGCATGTGTGTTTCCTAGTGTGGGCATCTACAGTGTCCATTTGAGTGTGCCCGTGCCTAACTTTCACACACATCTCCTATGGGCGAGTGAACTGCTGGATGTATGTCCCCCGGTATCAGCTTGCAACATCTTGTATGTTACTGTAGTACATGCCTGTGTATGGCCATGTGGCTTCTACAGGTGCCTCACGTGTGTGGCTGGGTGGCTATGGAGGTGTGCACACGTGATGGGAACAGGGTGAACACGCAGCATCGGCCAGCCCGAGCTGCGGTACTTCCTTCGTGTGCTTTCAGCTGGGCACCCTGAGAACGCCAGTCTACCTGTGCCACCTCCAAGCTCATTGGGACGGTGTGTGTGGTCCCAGGCACTCCAGAGCACTGTGCATTCCCAGCCTACCTCACCGCCCACGCACACGCCCAAGTCTCTCTTGCCGGAAGCCCCACCCAGGACAGTTGCTGCACACACCCACAGATGCTGGGAGCACAGGTATGCATTCAGGCAGAATGTCTGAAAGCAGGTAGCTCTGATGTGCCGAGTGTCTCCACGGCGCTTCTAATTAGGAGCAACTTGTTTTCCTTAAATAAACAACTCAAGTGAGGGAAGAAATTGCCGGAGATTAATGGCTCCCCGGAGCAGGTCCAGATGTTTGGAAGGTGGGAACTGGGGTGATGCACGGGTTGGGTCTCTGGTCCCGGGGGCTGACAGGGCACCTGCTCAGGGTCCTCCTGGTACGGAGGTGGAGTGAAGGTGAGAGGCCAGTGAGGGGGGCACAAGCCCTTCCTTCCCCAGGCTTGCTGACGCAGGGCTGAGGGACACATGTGTTTCCGGCCCCTCCTCCTGTGTCCATAGCCTTGGCCCTGAGGCCTCATTTCACTGTTGTTTCACTCTAGAGGCAGGCAGGGTTTGCACTCTTGACCCATGGTTGGGTTCAGTCCTGTGACTGTCACTGCCCATTAGAAGAGGTGGGAGTGACAATGTGTGTGTGTGTGTGTGTGTGTGTGTGTGTGTGTGTGTGTGTGTGTGTGTGTGTGTGTGTGTGTGTGCCTGACTGACAGACAGGGCTCGTCTTGGGCTGCTGCTGCCTCCCAACCCTGGTGCTAGCCTCAGAGAGGAGCAGAGTTCAGCCTGGTCACAAACGGGTGAGCTAGGGAAGCCATGGGGGCCTGTTTAATATGCACCATCACTGTGGTCCTAGCTGAGGAACATGGTGGCCACTAAGTAGTTTGCCTTCCCGACTCTGTCCGACCCTGGTGTTCTACATAGAGCCACACAGTGTGCTGCTCATGGTGGCCACCCCAGGCCCACGAGCTCTCTGCTGGGCTCAAGCTGGGCTCAAGCACATGTCAGGTAGAGAGTGCGTACTTGACACTCATGTCACCTGTCACTCATGGGAGCCCTATGAGACAATCTCTATTACAGACTCAGAGAGGTCTGTTGAATTATCTGGGTCACACAGCCCAGAAAAAGGCCTTCCTGGGAATTCACAGAGGCCACCTGATGTCACAGAGTACATTTTAAATATGATATCATATTGCCTCCCCAGTGCCGGAAGGCAAGCCTGACATAATAGATATCAGAGCTCGTGAGACCTTTTCCAATGAGTTTGCCTGAAGGATACATCGATGGGAATGGGTCAACGCACAGAACAAGCCAGTGTCCGTGTGGATGTGGGGGAAATTCCCTAACCATCCATCATCAGTCAACGCATTCCCCTTCCCACCTACTAACCTATCCATCCATCCCTCCATGCATCTGTTGATGCAGCTGCCCATCTACCCATCCATCCATCCACCCATCTGTCTGCCTGTTTACCTGTCTGTCCATCCATAGACACATGTGCTCATCCAGCTACCCATCAATCTTTCACTCGTGTATTCATCCATCTATTTGGTGTCAGGATCTGCCAGTCCCAGTGTTTGCTGGGATTCCTCTGGGTGGCATGTTCTGTGCTGGTCACAGAAGCTCCAGTGGTGAGATTCCCAGCTCTGTCCTCAAGGAGCTCGCAGTCTGGAGAGGCAGAAGGGCCTAGGCTCTGGGGGCACCTGAGGTCCATGAGGCAGGACTTTTCAGCCCCTCACCCCTCCTGAGTGGAGCTCTGGTCCCACAACACTGGGAGTTTATGACGGAGATCATGTTCACCAAGCCCTCTGCAAGCTCCTGGCACACTTCATCTCACACTGAATGGCAGTCCTCCCCTCCCCTTTGTAGAGCAGACAGCCAAATGGCACAGAGAAAAACTGTCCTGGGAGGGTAACCCTTTGTCCTGCTCTGACTCAGTCTTCCTGGATCAGGACTTTCCATGCTAAGTCTGAAAAAGCCCCCTCACCTCAGGACACTCTCCTCAGCCCAGCCCCAGAGGAGGGGCCAGACTCTGCTCAAGCAGACCTAGAAGAACAGGGAACTGGTACATTGGGCTCATGACCTGTTTTTGTAAATAAAGTTTTATTAGCACGCAGATACATCCACTCATTTGCATGCCCTCTATGGAGGTTCTGAGCAGTGCCAGGCAGGGCTGGTAGTTGAGGCAGAGAGCATATGAGCTTCAAAGCCCATAATGTTTACTGTTTGGACCCTGCCAGAAAAAAATAATCACTGACACTCAAACGCCTCCAGGGCCCCAAGCTGTGGCCAGGGAGAGGAGATGAGGCTGGCATTAATGAACTTGGCTGGGTCACTGTGGATCAGGTACTGTGTGAGGTTCCTGCCCTGAAACTATGAGCTATGGGTTTATCAGTTACTGATGGGATCAGGCTTCTCAAGGCCACATGGACAGTGGGAGGCCGTGGCGTGTGCATGCGCGCGGGGGAGGGGGCAGGGTTGTTGATATAGAAATTACTTGGCCTGACTTGTGTCCCTATCACTGTCAGAAAAGCTGAAGACTGAGTGATCATGGGTGACCAGAAAGTACGCAGGGGCCCCAAGGACAGAAAAGAGCAGCAGCAAGGGCAGGGCTGGGGCCGGGCTGAGCACACCAGGCTCCTGCCTGGTGGGTTCATGAGAGGGGGCCTCAGCTGCAAGAGCTGTGCAATAAGACGTTCCAAGCCAGTGGGGTTCTGCAGCTGCCTCCCTGTGGCCTCCACGCTGCCAAAGTGGCCTCCGCGCCCCGTTCAGTGTAGCTTTTTGCAAGACAGCAACCTGGCTCTGTATTTCTGATGCGTGCCTTGAGGGACAAGTTAAAGTAATAATAATAATAATAATAATAATAATAATAATAATAATAAACAACGATAACAACAGCAGCAATAACAACTTTGCCAGCACCGTGTGGGAGCACAGCCTCCGTGTGCTGCTCCGTGTGGGAGCACAGCCTCCGTGTGCCAGCACCGTGTGGGAGCACAGCCTCGTGTGCTGCTCCGTGTCTGCTTACTTTCCTTGCCCACCATTTCTAATAAGCTTGGTGACCTGGTTCTCGAGGTGACCACAGCTAGAAGGAACCAATGAGGAGTGTGTGGGATGGTGGAGGAGGCACAGCTGGGCATGACAGCCGGCAGCCCTAGGACACGGGTGGGTGAGGACTCTGAAAAAAAAATAAGACACAGGAAAATGAGGCACAGGGCCAGAGAAGGCCTCAGGTGGGGAGCAATGAACCCTCCTCAGCAGCCATTTGTTCTGAGCTTGATATTACAGGACAGGGGTGGTGGCCCCGGTGGCAGCCCCAGACACAGTCACGCCCGGTTTAGCAGTCAGAGCAAAGGGCTAGGAATCTGCATGGATGGAGTTGCGCTACTGCGGGATTCTGACGCCTGGGAAGACATGTCATATGTGATGCTTTGCTGCCCACCACGTTAGCTCAGTGACATCTGCCTGCTTGTACCCAGAAGAGGAGGGGCTCACAGCCCAGCCTCAGGACACCAGCATCCTGGGGCATCAGACATAGCCAGGCTTGGATCTCAGCCCCAACAGAGCAACAAGCAGGTGGCTGTCCAGGCTTCGTGCCCTTCTCTGGACGCTGAGTGCACTTCAGGGCTGGGCCTGGGGCTCAGTGGTGAAGCTCTTGCCTAACACGTGCAAAAACCCTGGGTTCCGTCTCAATCGTGAAAAGAAACAGCGGGGAGGGGGAGGGGAGAGAGAAGAGGAAGGAAGAGAAGAGCATATTTACTGGCATAGCGATGCTGGCCTCTAATCCCACCTGCTCAGGAGACTAAGGCGGGAGAAATCGCTTCGAGTTCAAGGCCAGCCTGGGCTATAGAGAGCAACAGCAAATAAGCCACAGCTCAAGCCCTGCCGTGTTGTGACAAACGTGCAGGGAGCAATGCACCATGGGACAGAGGCAGGTGAGCCACTAGCCAGGGAGACCTTGAAGAAAGATGGCAATGTCTCCATGCATGTCCAGCAGCTCAGTGATGAGCACTCGGTGCCCACAGCCCCACCCAGCTCTGATCGATTTCAAGGCTGGAGACCGACTGCCAGGATTCACTATCAACAGGCTGGAGGTCCCGTCTCAGTCCTGCACAGAGGCCAGTGACCTGGACAAGGCGGGATTAACTGGGGGTGGCTAACACTGGAGGAACAGTAGCCCGTGGCATCTGCAGATGTTCTGCTCATTTCTCTTTCTAGTTTTTGTTCCTGGATACCTGAAGCAGGTCTGGAGCCTGCACACAGATACAGTCATCCCCACCCAGCTAGGAGTGAGAATGAAGTCCTCTCCAGAGTGAGGGAAAGGGGAGTGTGGAGCACACAGCCCTGCAGAGAGGGAAATGTAGCCTGTTGCACAGCCTGACCATCTCTCGCTAGCTGGCCAGTATCTGAACCCTGTAACTCAGTCCTGTCTCCTGTAAGTGGGGTGTGCCTTCTCCTGAGGCTGCAGGGACACTTAGTCAGTTCTCACAGAACCCCAGCACAGTGCTTGGTTCGGATCAAAAGCCCACGTAAAGTTTCCAGACGCTCAAACCAGACATAGTGGGTTTAAAATAGCAGAGATTCGTGCTGATCATGGAGAGTAGAAACTTAGGTAGCCAGGAAAAAGCTGTGGAGGACACCAGGCTCGGGGTGAGATGACAGCTCATCAACTGACCATGACCTGGGACCTGGTTCAGCCCGTTGCCATGTTACAGAGAGAGAGAGATAATGAGATGTACTTCTCCAAGTGCTCATCACCTCCACCTAGTGTCACAGCAGAGGCAAAGATGGGCCACACAGCCTAAGCTCAAACTCATTCATGAAGCGGAAGAGAACCTTTGACGACAATGACAGTCACTATGAACACCATGATCACATTCCACATCTTAGTTTCCCCATCTGTGAAATGGAGATGAGTTTGTGTTGCTAGGTAATCTCCCCTCTGGGTTGGAAGATGTCCAGCTCAGAGTGCAAGGGCAGGAGAGGGCAGCTTCCCAGCACCCAGCCCTGACTCTCTGGTGCCTGTGAGTGACTGTGACGAAGCTAGTTTCCTCTCTTGTGAAACAGAGATGATAGTGATCAAATCTGCCCAGACGGATGGGTGAGAGTTCAGTGTTGAGAGCAGATCTCCAGCTGTGCCCCTAGAGCTCAGGAAGTGTGCCCCTGTCACCAGGCCCTAATATTTCTGCCCATTCCCACAGCAGCAGAGGGTACAGAGGGCAGGAGAGGGAGGGACTAGGGACTCTTGGTTTGGGGTCTGCTCGTAGTCGCTGCCTCCAGAGGCTGAGAAGGACTTTGGTTTGTCCTGTGTGTCCCTGTCTTTCATGTCAGTTCTGCCTAACCCCTGGTTTAGGGACCTGGTTCAAGTCCAAGCAGTGGCTTCCTTCTGAATGCCCTGGGAGTAACCAACTGCCCGGCCAGCCCTCAGTACCCACCTGCAGGGTCTGCTCTTCAATGCACCTTGAGTTTGAACTTGAGGAGAGTAGGGGAAAAGGGACCTGAGGGCTTCCAGGTCTCGCAGAAGGGGCCGCTCAACCCTGCAATCCCAAAGCATGGGGACACTGGGACATGGAAATGCCTGTGGCCTTGCAGAGTTGATGATGGGACTGGCACCAGAGCCTGGGCCTTCCACAACCTGATCCGCAAGGGCTCCTCCAACTTTACACGAGCATGTTTTTCTTCCAACTTCGACATGAGCGTATGTTTTTCCTGGAGCTTTGCAGCAGTGACCTCAGGTGCACAGGCTTACGCAATACTGATTTAGTCTCGTGGCCTACAGGCAAAAGTTACAAACAAGTCAGGAGGCTGTCGCCCTTCTAGAGGCTCCAAAGCAGCGTCCACTTGCCCTGTCCACATGCCCTTCTTCTCTAGTATGTGGAAACCACCCACATCCCAAGTCTCACGGTTCCACTTCGTTTTCCGTCTTCATCTGAATTCCATGCCTCCTCCATGTGAGGATCCCTGTGAGGACAGTGCCCGCCTGTGTGACCTAAGCTAAGCTTGCTACCATGCTCCTCAGAGTCCAGTTTCAGAACCCCTGACACTGTGGACACTGGATGCATCAGTTCCACACGACGCCCCTGGGGACTCCTCATCTGCCTTCCGTTGTAACCAAGGAAGGTGCCCCCCCCCGGGTGGCCTCCTCGGGCACACGCTTGCTTACTGTGCACAGCGCATGTTAATTCTCCATTCTGTCTGCGACTGATGGTGAAGCAGGGAACGTGCCACTCCTGTGTCCTAGGGAAGGCTCTGAGCTCAGGGCCTACCCAGAAGCACCCAACAGGGCAGTGACTGAGTGACAACTGGCAGCTGCCAGCCTGGGCCCCTCTCCTTCAGGGCCTTTTCTGGATCCTGAGAACTCCACCATCCTGTCCTGTTCGGCCAAGACAGGGTGAGCAACTCCCCTACTGTGGGTGGTCCAGGCAGAGTCAGCACTCAAAGCAACTGGCTCACAGTATCTGTGGGTGACAGAAAGGCTAAGTCTGTGGGATTGTTGACAAGATCACACACGCACGTGCGTGTGTGCGCACATGCATACACACATACACATGTACACTGTCAAATACATGTATGCACTCATGATGAAATTTTTGACACAGCCAACAAGATACCATGGGTATGCATTCAACATCCCCGAAACACTCTGAGACTCCACGATGATGACACCTTACTTGGTTTTGTCAGTGGTTACTATTGGCTTTTCTGTAGCTTCTCTGAGAGGGGCCCAAGGCCTCATGCCTGCTGGTCAGGTGGCCTGCCTCCCAGCCACACTCCAGCCCCCTGGGTATCCATCACAAACAAACTCTAGAGACCAAGGGATGGCCGGAAGGCCAAGGGCCCAGAGGCAGAGCTGGCACTCCAACCTCATCCACCCTGTGTTGTGTTCTAACGCGATAAAATCTCACACAAACCTACAGGGAAAAGCATCTCCAGGAGGTCTGCAGTGGGGACCAGGGGCTTGGGCAGAGCCCATGGAGAGCCCACAAATCTGTGTTGCGGCGTGCCAGGCCCTGTAGAGACCTGGAAGGAAAAACAAGACTGAGCCTTTCGTATTATTGTAACTTAAAAGGAGTCTGGGAACGCACACTCCAAGGCGGAAAGTGTGCTCAGCTGGGAGTATGTGATGGGGCGGCCGGCTTTACAGAGAGACGGGAGGTGGGGAAACCGAGGCTGGTGGCCAGGGAGTGGAAGCAGATGTGCAAAGGCCCCGAGGTCCCCGTGACTGGCCCACAGACGCAGGCTATAGAGCTGTGAGTTGGGGGTCAGCTGATACCCCAGCAGAGTCCTCAGGGGCCCTTGGGGAAGAATGGGGGCTCTGCTCTTTGTCATCTGGCAGAGGGACAGATCCTGGAGGGTTTGATTAAAGGGGATGAGATGAGCTCCTGATACTGGCCAGAGCAGCCATAAGCAAGCTTAGCTGCCCTGCGTGAGGGGAGACCACAGAGATCCCCCAGGGTGCCAGGGTACAGTGGCGGCTTCTGCTCATGCTGTGGCCTTGGCCTTGGGGTGGGGGCAGAAGGAGAAAGAGTCCAAGCAGCTTCCTAAGCTACTGTCAGTCCCCTGAGCACCTGCCCGCCATCATCCCCTTGCCAGCCGGTGGCCTGTGTGCTGTTTTAACTTCTATTAACGAGATTTTCTTTTTATGAAAGGAGAGCCCCACCCTCCCAAAAGGCAACCCCCAGCTGTGTTTTGATGGAATTAAAAACAGCAGTGGGGGAAGTGCCACTGAGAGCTTTGATTCTTCATGGAAACGGATTCAAATAATAACCACGAATCTCATTTCCCAGCAGCCCCCTTTCCGCCCACCCTCGCACAGCGCAAGGCCCACTGTTCCCTGAACACACACAGATCTTAAGGGCACCATGCCTCTGCTCCCGGAGGCAGGGGACAGCCCCCCCAGAAGCTACAGGTTTCTAACCTAGCTGCCTCTGAGGGAAGTGGGGGAGAACAGGATCTGCTCTGCAAGTCAGCTCCCAGCTGGGTGGTAGCCTACCTCAGCCCCTCCCGTGCAGTATGGAAATAACTGCAGTGTTCACCAGCGATGCACTTTTGGGGTCCTAAGAGATACAAATCTCAACTTCAATATTAGTGCATTCTTTGACTCTCAGGCAGAAAGGGAACTGTGTCAGCTCAGGCTTGGCTGGATCCAGGAGCTTGAGAGCACCGCCCCCTCACCCCCACCCCCCCAGTCCCCCACCCCCCACCCCCCACCCCCACCCCCATCGGCTTCCTCAGCTCTCACAGTTCACTTGTCCTTTGGCTCGTGTTTTCTTTGATGGACTTTCTTCTCAGCCCAGCTCTTCCTTCTGGCTCTGAGTCCCGTCAGCATACCCGTAACCACATCACTGAACCACTTTTAGTAATTCTCAAATTACAGCCAAATTCTTGATCACCAAATCCCTAGGGGACTGAGCGGGGAGGGGGGTGGGGGATTGGTGGCAGGGGATCACCAGTACGGGAGTCACCCTCTGTGGTTTCCTAAGCCACAGGCACTGGCAGATGGGGAGAGTCAAGGCCTCCTCAGCACTGGTCATATTGAAGTGACAGGCAGGCAAGCTGAGAGCTTTACAGATAAAAGGAGGCCCGGCACACACAGGCTTCCCCTGCCTCGGGCATAAGGCAGCTTCAGGCGCAGGGCCTGTCACTGGCAGGGTGTCACACAGGCCAGACAGGCAGGCTCTCAGCAAGGACTCAAGAGCAGGGAGAAGAGCTCTCAATCTGGGAGCTCAGCCTGGACTTCACAGTTACCCCATGGCGCCCTGGACTAGTCCTGCCCCTCCACTGTCTGCGTACTATTACATTGTGTGTGTGTGCACGTGTGTGTGCATTAACATGAGTGTGTGTGCATGTGTGTGCACAAGTGTATGTGTGCACACATATGTGCACCCTGGTGCTGAACACTGGCCTCCACATTAGGAAGTCGGCTGCACCTCCTCTTGCTAAGAAGGATCTTGCCAGTGTGGTGACAGGGAGCCCCCCCACCCGTGCTGTGAAGGGCCCCAGAATCTCCACACTTTCTGAGAGCAGAATCAGACAGTGGTTTCAGACACCTTTGGAAGCAGCCAGCGTCCACTCAGCCGAGAAGAAGCAGTTTGTTTTGCTGTCTGAGATTATTAATGCTCTCCCTGATTTCCCAGGATAAAACAGCAGAGACCAAGAAGGACGTTGGGCTGCCAAGTGCCCAGGAAAGGGAGGACTCCCTCCTGCTCCACTTCAAGCTACATGCCCAGTGGGGTCTCGGGTCTCTCCCCACAGCATGGGGGTGCCAGAAAATAGTAGGTACTCAATAAAACAGGTCCTTGCACAGTCCCAGGAGCCTGAGAGAAAAACGTCAGGCCCTTCCTAGCCACCCCCCATGTGTGTCTCTTGTCCTTTCTCCCCCACCTTTTACCTCTCCCCCTCTCCCCTCCCCTCCTCTACCCCTTCTCCTTCTGGCTCTTGCTCTCCCTCTGCCCCCCCCCCCAGGCCCTGAAGTCAGAATTAGCACTTGCAGAACTAACTCCAGCCCCCTGAACAGAGAGGCCCTCCCTCTTGTGAGGAGACCCGTGTCCACCTGTGCCCACTCTCTGTGCTGTGATTGCCAGAAACAATGTCAGAATTTATTGACTAACAAATCTGCAAGGTTTAGTGTCTCGATGATCACAATTTGTCATGTAATCTGCCTGGCTTGGTGGGCTGGCCTGAGCCAATGCAGGCTCTTTCATTGCAATCTTAATCACTAATATTAGCTCTTACCGCACAAGGTAAATGTGTGTGTGCATGTGTACATATATGAATGCATGTGTGTGTGTGTGTGAATGTGTGTGTGTGTGCATGCATCTGTGAACACATGTGTGGTGTGTATGTATGTATATGTATGCTCATATGTCTACATGTATGTGTGAATGCATGTGGGTATATTGTATGGGCTTGTGTGTGTGAACACGTGTGGTGTGTATGTGTGCACATATATGTGTGTGAATGCATGTATGGGAAGGGATGCAAGTTGCAGAGGCTGCTGCAGAGGTTGCAAGGCTCAGAAAGCTGAGGGAATCTGTACAGCTGAGATAATGAGCCAAGGGAGCTACACAACCATGAAGTAAAAAGTCAAGTGTCACTGGAAACAGTGGGACGGGTCCAGGTCCTGATGGACAGACAGGTGGATGGACGGGCAGACGGCAGCCTGCATCAACATTGAGGGACCGAGCTGGGGAGTCCTGGGCCCTTGCCACACACAGCAAGCATCAGGTGACAGATTCCCGTGAGCCATGCCATCACAGGGACAGGCATCCATCACTTTATGGGGTCCAGGTGAGGGACTGACACCTTTTGCTTGGTGCCCTATAAGTTCTGGGTCCTGTTTCCCTGGTAAGATTTTAACACACCCAAGTGTCCCCACAGCCTCAGCTTTCCCCAATAAACTGAGAGGCAGCCCCCTTGCTACCCCCAGGAACAAGTCATTTATCAGCTTTGTTGGCTGGGTGGAGACTGACAGATGTGTGGTTTCTGGCTCTACCCAGGGGCTGGAGTCATCCTCCTCCCTCAGAATGGAGTCAAACCTGCTTGTAAAACGGAGTCTCCTAGGCCGCAGGCAGCCTGGGAGACTGTTAGACAATATGGGCTGAATGGGAGTAGGTACAACCTGACGTTAGCATTGTCATCTCTACTCTCCCAGGTACAGCCTGCTGCTAGCATTGTCATCTCCACTCTCCCGACCGTTTGCTGAGCTTTCTAACTCAGGCTGCCCTGCCCCAGGACCCTTACACATGCTTTGACATCATGGGCTTTCATTTTGCCCAGTTAGCTGTGGTTCCCCCTTCCAGGGTGAAGGGCTCCTTCCAGGCAGTCCCGGGCCCTCCCTGGATCTGGTCATACCTCCTTGGAGATGTCAGTACCTTAGGGTTCATGTTCATGAGAGCAGTGACTGACTTGTGACCTGGGTCACCTCTCCGGACTGTCTGCCCAGTTCTAAGAACTGGCTGCCACTGTGTGCAGTTGCTTCCAGGCTCACACTGGTGCACATAGCTCAATAGAATGGAAGTTGACAGATAAAGCTGAATGGAGGCCTCAGGACACCCACGTGCTGGGGAGTGTGAATCCGAGCGCCTGTGTGAGCAAATGGCAGCATTGACTAACTCAACTCAGTCATCTCTACTCTACTGTATCAAGATACACAGTGGACAGGGATGGAATCCTCACCCGTAATGACAACGACAGTGGAACAGACACCAGTTAAACATCTACGACCCCAGAATGCAAAGGAACACAGGACTTGAACTAACCAGGGAATAGTATGCAGTCGCAACAAAGGGCAGACTCCAGCTACACACCACAATCAGATGCCTTGTGCTAAAACAATACCAGCCAGAAAAAGCCCAGTTAGCAAAAAGCACACACTGCAAAATTCTGAGTGTAAAAAGCTCAGAATGGAAGTTAAACTACAGTCCTGGGGATGCGTGTGTGCTCAGGTGGAAAGACTATCAATCAAAGAGTCAGGAAGGGTGGACATTCACTGGGAAGAAGAGGAATTGGGCTGGGTATAGAAGGGTGTTACTTGGCAACACTGTCCAAGCTGGGCTGGTGCCTGCACGGATGTGTGTTCACAATGCTTGGCAGGTTGTCCATGCCGGTTTTCTGCTGCATGTGAATTTAGGTAGCGTTTCCCATAGAGATGCCCCCGTATTCCCAGATAATTCTCTCTGGGTCCAGGCACAGACCCTTGACTCCTGGTTGCTGTGCTGCTGGGGGTGGGGGAGAGGGGTTGTATTTTCTGAAAAGGTCTCAATAGGTAGTCTGTTTTGGCCTTGGTCTAGCTATTCTCCTGCCTCAACCTCCCCAGAGCTGGAGTGACAGAGGTATAGACACAGATGCCACACCCAGTTCTGTGCCCTGTTCCAGACCAAGTCATTGTCTGTTGTAGAAAAGTCCCAAGGGTCTGCAACCTGCATGCTCTGTGAGCATCCTGCCTTGGCTCAAAAGCCACTAGTCAGCCCTCCTGCCTAGCCCAGTCCCTTTCCCAAAGTGTGATAAGGCTGGGGGGAGGGGCTGCCCCAGAAAGAAAGATTACAAGAGAAAGAGAAAAAAAATAAAACACAAAAACCTCCCTAGCTTTGGAGGACACCAACACGGGCAAGGAAATAAGTACCCCCGTGTGGTTCAGGTGACAGCCCCCTCACAGGCGGGGTGCAGAGAAAGTACTCCAGGGTGACATGGCAGAGGCCAGCCCAGAGTGAGGGACGCAAGCAAACAGATGCCATCCAAGCTCAGGGCAGGCAGTCAAATCTCTGCAGTCACTGCTCATCTGGGGACCCATTCCTTCTGACCAGGTGGGGGAGTGTAGTACCACACACCTATAATCTCTGTACTCAGGAAACCAAGGCAGGAAGATGCCATGAGTTCCATGCCAGCCTGGAACAGGAAGCAGTGCCAGAGTCCAGCCCTCAGTATCCTGGGAAGAAACAGAGCAGATGGCCAGCTCCATGGCATATGTGGCAGAGGTGGGTGAGCTGAGAACATCTGGAACACCCCCCCATGTACCCCATCATTTTACAATTGGGGAAACTGAGACCAAGAGAGAAGAGGATTCATCCAAGGTGCAAAGCCAATTGGGATCCAAGTCAGGTGCAGGTGTAGCTTGCCCCTGCCCATGCTGCCTCCTCCCTGAAGCCCTCCCAAGACACCTTGTATACCACAGAGCCACTAAAGCATTGACTGAGCACACAGTCTCAGCGGGTTGGCTCCCTGTAAGTGCTCTCCTCTCTCTCTCTCTCTCTCTCTCTCTCTCTCTCTCTCTCTCTCTCTCTCTCTCTCTCTCTCTCTCTCTCTCTCTCTCTCTGAGACCTTTTAGACAAGAAAAACTCCTCCACAGGGGAATGGCCAATTAATTGTTCTCTTTGGCGAGATAACACTCCTCTTTTTCGAGACTGTGTTTGCCTCCCCTGAGGTCCAACCAGTTCTTTCCAGCAAATCCCTGCCCTCTCTCCTCCCTCCCTCCCTCACCCGGGCCAAAGGAAAACCATGCTTGATAAGAGGGCCATGGATCCCTGGGCGACATCACTGCCCTCCTACGGGGCCTGTCTCGAGGCGGCAGGGCTGCTTCAGTTCCTCACAATGAGGGCATTTAGCACAGCTCTCCTCCCCTGGGACCGGGAAGGAAACTGAGGAAGAGGAGAAAGAAGAAACAGAAACCAGACCCAACAAGCCTCCCCTTTCAAGCAGGACAGGCTGGCAACCCAGACCCAGGCAGCTCCAGTTTCAGAGCATTTCAAGCAAATGTCCCCCGTGACTCGGTTTCCCCATGGGCAGCAGATAGGAACGTGGCCAAGAAATGGCAAAGTTGGAGCCCTGTCCGACTCCAGGCAAGGCTCCAGCCTGAGTGGGGCAGGGTGGAGAGGCAGGAGAACAAGAGCCTGGAGTGCTCCTGGCACAGGGACACCAGCACCCGAGTGCCAAGCTCCGCAGGCTCCAGCCAGGCTCCAGGAGTCAGCAGAAAGCCACCGCGTGGCCAGAGCCTGAAGCCTGGCAGCCACCAATGCTACAGAATGCGCCTGGACAGATCGTGTGCAGGACAGGCTAACAATCAAGAGTGGCATGCCCTGTGGCTGATGGAGTCTGCCCCAGGGCAAAGAGAACACCAAAGAATTCAGGCTCACCATGGAAACCCAACCAGGGGGACCTGAGTTTCCTTTGCCGGACAGGGAAAGGCTGCAACCCTGAATGGCCCTGGGAACAGCTGCGGTGTAAGACAGGAGCATCTGGTGGTGTAAGCTGAGGGGCACCGGCATCTGTGTAAAGGGGGCTCCTACAGACCTTGACAGTGTCACAGCCTGCACCACTTTCAAGCTTGCAGTGAGACCCCAGTAGTGAGTGCCTCTGACAAGCGACTTACTTCCCACACCTCAGTTTCCCCCTACTGTAAAGGGAATCTATGTCAGTGCTCACCCCGGGGGATAACCCTGAGGGGCAGAAACCAGTGCACAGCAACACTCCCAGAGCAGAACTGACTCCACTACGGTTCAAGAGAAGCAAGAGAGGGGGGTGTTCTACGTCTGTGTTGAAAAGCTCAGTCTCTGAATGGATCAGCAAGGCATTCAGGTGGAAAGCCTGAGCTATGCCCTGGGTGGCTGCAGCCCACCGGTCCCTGGGCACCTCTAGCTGAGCATTCCAGGAGAAACTGAGGCAGCAATGGCTCTGCCCCTTCATGCTCTTGATCTTGCACAAGTGACTGAGTGTTAATGTGGTCTCCATGGGTCACCCTGGGGAAGACAGCAGGGCAGAGGACAAGAAAGAGTCCAGGGAGACTGGCCACAGTTGGGTCTGAGAAAGTGTGAGTTTCCCTCTCGGTAGCATTCACGTATTCTGATTTAAAACTTGGGAGGGTCCTGAACGGTGGAGACACCTTTTTGACTTCTTCAACTGCTCAGCAGACTCTGCTAAGGCTCATTCTTTTCCAGGCCTCAGTTTCCCCATTTGCATGATGAGGGCAGCTCTAGCATCCTCACTAGCACAGGTGCGATATAGCTTATTAGTGTGTCAGTCACAGGGTGCCGGGTCCTGCCTGGGGTGGTGATAACAGCCTTGGAAGAGAGTCAACATGCACGGTACACCTCACCCCAAACCACACAGAGATCCTGGCTCTTAGGAGGAAACTGGTTGTGTGTGTGTGTGTGTGTGTGTGTGTGTGTGTGTGTGTGTGTGTGTTTTATTCAACACTGTAGCCACATGCCAACTTTATAGCAAGGATTCAGTTATGATCTGCTTGTTGAATGACTGATGACTGACCAAAGAAAGGGCAGTCTGATTCCCATGACAGTCTAAGAGATCGATGTTCAGCAATAGCTCCAGCTCTCTTCATACTGGATATCCCAGAAGACTTTAGTGAACATGCTGGTTCTGTGAGCCCGACAGAACTGGATTTGAATCTCAGCCCTACCCATTTTTGAGCTGTGTGATCTTGAGTGGGTTACCTCACCTCTCTGAGCCTCCGTTTTCTTACTGCACAATGGAGATTTTTTTAAAAAACTGAATAGGAGTGTGTGATTTTTGCCTTAAAGAGTTGAGGTATGCAAAGTCCAGGGTCTGATATGAAGCTGCACAGACATTCATAGTTAGAGGCACTTTTACTGTTGATACCGGCCCACCACCCCCGTTGGCTGAAAAGGCCATTCTGGAGGTGTGAGGAGCTATCAGGGACGCCTGTATGAAGTGCTCTCCACACACATGCTCCATTCTGTCCCAAGAGAATTTCTGTAGCAGCTCTACTGCTCAGATGCCCTGCGTTCAAAGTGTTTTCCCCAATGCTTGCCAGAACTAAAAATTTCATGTGAGCAAAAAATAGTCTTTTTTAATTTGGTTTTGTGTCGTGTGGTAGAGTCAGATGGGAGAAAATGAAGCCAGGCATGTTGGTTTGTCACAGAGAGGAGGGGGCTGGGAAGTCGGGGTGATACCTCCCCCTCCCACACTTCTTAACCACAGGCCACTGCGAAGCAGCCCCTCTGAGGGGTCCCCTGCGTGACAGCAAAGGCCCAGCCTGGCCAAAGGTGTCAGTCCAGCAGCTGGGAAGCGGGTATCCAGCCAAGAACAGCTGCCAGTGATTCTGTGGAAGCCTGGGAAATCAGGGATTCGGTCCCATCCTCAATCTGGTAACTGCCCTGTGAGCTGAACCCTGTGCTTTCAGGAATGGCGAGTGTGGCAGGATTTAAAAAGAGGAACCTTTTGAAGAATGGGTTGGAATCTGGCCCAGTCTCTGTATGAGGGAGCCAGCATTCCGAAGAATAGGGTTAGGCAGGCTGAGGGATTGCCCAGAAGCAGACGGGCGTGGTTGTGCTCGGTGTGTGGAATCCATCTCAACCTCCAGATGCAGCTGTCCCAGAGACCCCAGATTTCCTGAACCCACTTGAGTCAAACCTAACATGGAATCCCCACAAAATGCTAGGCACTCCATTCTCCCCCCTACAGGCACCGAGAGGCATCCATAGGGACATACCTGTCCTCGGGGTACTCAGCAGCCCCCCCTTTTCCATTGCAGCACAACTCCCATCTCTGCTGTCTCTACACCAAGCTTGGGACAGGGGACCTTTTGCATAGCTGGTGTTTGGTGGGGGCACCAAGTATCTGATGTCCCTTCAGGCACTGTAGGGTTTGTTTGAAAACCCATGCCTCCTCCTTGTCTCTCCCACCCCGACCCCCTTACATCTGACCTCATCCTAGGGATACCACGCCCCAGAAGCCCACCATAGAGTTCTGAGCAGGGTTAACAAAAGGAGAAGAGGTAGATGTCCTGGTCGTTTTGTGTCAATATGACACAAACTGGGGTCATCTGGGAAGAGACACATCAATAAGAGAAACGCCCCCATCAGATTGGCTCTGTAGGGAAGTCTGTGGGCATATCATTGACTGATGATTGACAGCTAATGGAGGAGAGTCCAGCCCATTGTGGGTGGGGCCATCCCTGGGCTGGTGGTCCTGGGTGCTATCAGGAAGCAGGCTGAGCAAGCCATGGGGAGCAAGCTGGTATGCAACTCCTGTCCATGGCCTCTGTGCCAGCTCCTGCCTCCAGGCTCCCGCCCTGTCTGAGTTCCTGTCCTTCCCTTGATGATGGAGTATGATTGTGATTTGGGACACTAAGCCAAACAAGCCCTTTGGCCCCCAACTTGCTTTTGGTCGTGGTGTTTATCACAGCGATAGACTGAGTGAAGCCACATGGTGGACAGCTCCCTTCTGTTCACTGTGGGTATTTGCTTTCTGATGCTGGGCTGGACTTGAGTTAGGGGGAGGTTTTGAGCAGGAGGCGGAGCTCCTGCTGGCCTCTAGGTCCTGCCATCATCCTATCACAATATTCCTGTTACTCAGGTCCGTGGCTTGGCCGAGGGCTCCCTCTTCTCGTACAGTCTGCAATGGTGACAACTGTTTAGTGACTCTCCGCTGGGATACCATGCAGAACTAACTCTGCTGGCCAGGCTCTATGCCTCTGTTATTCATTCTCTGAGATTTCTCCCGCCTACATGGTGTATCGTTTCTGAATTTTAGACAGTCAATTAACTGGGTATATGACTATAATGTCCTCAGTCCAAAAACAGACACAGGAGGATTGAAAGTTTGAGGCCAGACTGGGCTACCTAGCAATACACTATCTCAAAAAGATTTTTAAAAATTAAAGTAAATTTAGTTTCTAAGATTTAAAAGCTGAGCCATGTCATGAACAAATCCAGAGGCGTGGCCCAGAGGACCCTGGGGTGGGACTATCCGCCCCCAACCCCCCAGGTAGGGTGGTGGCTCTCCCTCTTTCTGCCTATCTGAGATTTGTCCACGTTCCCAGCAGGCTTCTTTTGAAGGTCATTCATGTTCCTACCCAAATGTCAGAAAGTCTGGCCACCTGCCTGACATCATGAGGAGTAACAGATACAGGGACATGGTAGGAATGAGTACCCTGGAATTCGGGGGTGGCGCAACTGAGACCAATCAACCACATAGGCATGGGGCTGTCCTGGGCTCCCTGGTTGTGCTCTGGCTTCCTAGGGGCGTGCCCCACAAAACCCTCCAGAGGCTGCCTGCTGCACTCTGGGTCAATAATTTATGCTAACACTGCAACTCACCCCACTGACCCCCTCCCTGGAGTGAGGCAGAGAACCAGACACCCAGAGATTAAATTGCAGGACTTAGGGAGTTAGTGCCACAGGGGAGTGAGTGGAAGGTTCAGGTTCAGAGTACAAAGGTGGTGGCTGTTCTACTGCCTCTCAGTCACTGGACACAGGTATTTTCTCTCTCTTGTTCAGCAACCCACACAGTCACCGAATATCTATGAGCCAAGTGTTGGAGCCACCAGAAGGAAGGAGACTGGAGCCACCCTGCCTGTGGGGCGTCAGGAGTCATTCCTTCCTTGTGTTTTTTGTGTCTTAGATGCCTGGGCTCTTACCCACAAGCTGCCCTGGCCCAGCTGCCTCTGCTTGCTGCCGGGATCCGCTGCACCAGGCTGCAGCCATTGCCCTCTCGGCTGTTTCTGGGGCAGATGGAGCCCTTCTGATTGGGTGTGGTCCTCGCCCTTGCACCGTCCATGGTGCTTTGCCCACTGAGCTCCTCCGATGGGTCGGTCCCCCGAGAACTTTTACACTTGCTCCTCCATGTCCCTGGCTCTGTGCTGAGAGCCTGGGTCATATTAGCTCATTTGGTCTTCACACCCCTGTTGAGGAAAAACACCTATCTGTCTCCATTCTATAGGTGGGTATGGCTAAGCTCAAACTGCCCAGACCTGTGCAGCCCCATGGGGGGGCTACCTGTTATAGGTCTCTGTGTTCCCAGCCCACAGAGGAGGAAGCACTCAGCAAACACTAAGTCACAAGACTGCCCTTCTCAGATCATGTGAGCAGGAGGGGTTGGTCCTGCACAGGGAGGTCTCCATCTCCAGGCCTGGAGGGCCCCTGGAGCATCTTTGCCAGGAAGGCAGCTGTGGGAGCAGGGCTGTTGATGGTGCTGGCTTTTCTCCCTGGTGACATTTTCCAGCATAAAATTGCTCAGGGCTAGAAACCCAGTCCCCGAGGGCTGGGCGTCACTGGGCGTGTTACTGGCAGGAAGTCCTCCTGGGCTCAGATAAAGGCATTTGCCTAGGCAGGCACAGCTGTGTGAGAGCTGAGCCCCTTCCTTACAGCTTCACCATTAACATAGGAGTTTGGCTGGTCTGGGTTACACGCTTGGCCTTTGGAGGCTTTCGTTTGGGGGCCTCTGAGTGTGAGCTGCTTCTGGGACCCAAAATGAAAGTGAGTCATGATGGTGTGCATTGTGGAGGTGGGAGCAGGTCGCTGGGCTGGGCTGGCTCCAGGACAGCAGACCCCAGTGGCTAGATGGACAGAGATACTGCTGAATCCCTGCCCTCCGGGGTTATGTATGGCATGATATAAGACATACATGCGGTGCACAATGACTGACATGTAGCATGATATGACAGGTGTGATGTGCTTTGACTGGTGTCGCATGGCACAGTGTGATGTGACACGAATGTGATAAATGATTTGGTCTATCATACAAGGGAGTTCTAACAGTCCTCGGCTTATGATGGGGCCACATCCCAATTAACCTGGGCATGCGCCAAAATCACGGCCGTGGCAACACTTTGAATGCCTAGCTTAACAGGACACCCCAGCTCAGATGCATCCTCCTGTGTAGCCTGCGGGTCCCCTCTCAGCATCATGGGGCATGCTGGAGTTACATCTCGCTGCCACTACCCAATAGCAGGCGAGAAGCCTGTACCACATAGCCACATCAAGGATGCATGGTTTCTGTGGAATACATGTAGGTCCTGTCACACCTTCTTAAATCTGCACATTGCAAGTCAAACCACCAGGGAGCCACAGCCCGCCATGGGCTACTGTCTGATTCTTCCCGTCACGGTGTACAGTAGCAGCTGGTTTCTCTGGTGCAGACTGGGAGACCTGGGAGATGGCTTAGAGGCCATCCGTAGGAGAATCCGGGATGTTCCTCAGCTCAGCCTCAGCAGCTGTGTGGCCTCAGCAGCACGTCCCTTCTCTGAGCTTCATTTTCCCCATTCATAAAGTGGGAAGAGTAACTCGGGAAGGCGGGGACTGTGCATACGGGGGCAGGCGGTTAGATGGAGCGAAGAATCAAGAAGCCTGACAGCGGGCCTTGGTGCAATGGTGATGCACTCTGTGTCTGCTGCTTTGGATGAGGTCTCCCCCTCCCTGACCCTCAGTTTATTCACCTGCTAAACAGCTCAAATGCCAACCCGCTTTCCAGGGCCACCATAAAGAAAATGTCACAGTGCATTTAGGGCTTGTGACAGCTTGGATCTGTAGTGTTCCTGTCCCTGAAAACTTACAAGCTCCAAGACTGAAGGAACACAGGACAAGGCATAAGGGCCAGAGTTTGGGAGATGTGCACTAAAGTGTGTCTCTTGGGCATGATAGAGACTTTTGCTCACAAACTCACTGCAGTTGTAGTTTCTGCAGAATACCTGCCTGTGTGGACATTTCATCATGGATGGGAGGTGCCATAAGGCCTGTCTTAGAGTTTCCATTTACTGGGACAAAACACCATGACCAAAAATCAAGTTGGGGAGGAAAGGGTTTATTTGGCTCACATTTCCACATCGTAGTCCATCGTTAGAGGAAGTCAAGACAGGAACTCAAGCAGGGCAGGAACCTGGAGGCAGAAACTGATGCAGAGGCCGTAGAGGATGCTGCTCACTGACTTGCTCCTCATGGCTTGCTCAGCCTGCTTTCTTATAGAACCCAGAACTCCAAGTCCAGAGATGACCCCACCCACAGTGGGGCTGGGCCCTCCCCAATGATCACTAATTGAGAAAATCTGGATCTCATGGAGACATATCCTCAACTGAGTCTCCTTCCTCTCTGAAGACTCTAGCTCATGTCACGTTGACACAAAACCAGCCCAGTACACAAGATCCCACCCCTTCCTGGGGGACTATTGATATTTCACGGTTACTGGGGGAGAAGTGTGGTCATTGGTAAGTTTCCTGACTCTGGTAAAATGACCTCTACCCATACCTATGTCACCCAAAAAGAAGGCACAGGAAATGGGATAGACATGTTGGGGGGAAAGGGTCCATGGGAGAAGGGGTGGGATGAGAGGGAATGGGGCATGGGAATGACTAAGGTTATTATATACATATATGAAACGTCAATTAAAAATTAATTTAAGATGATGGGCAAACAGACCCAGGAGACCAGCATGCATAGATGAGGGCAGGCATGAGGGGAGAGGAAAGGCTACCAGTTTTATGATAACACTTGCAAAGTCAGGTCAAGCCTGGCACAGACCCTGCCTCCTGCCTCAGAGGGAACCAACCCCACTGACAGAGCTCAGCGATAATAGATTGTTTGTGGTGGTCTGTTGTCAGCCATAGCGAACAGGCACAGTTTGGGCCTTAACATGGAGCCTGGGATAGAGTGAGGGAGAAAGGGACAGTCTTCCTGCCACACCGACTCTATCATCTCTGTGTTGGACCCTTCATTGGTGAGTTGATGAGACGATAGTTTGGGGTTCTGCTGGGCATGGGATGGGGGTACAGCTTCCCCAGATGAAAGCCGTGAGCACACCACCTTCACACTTCCTCCCACGGTTGCCTATTTCTCTTTCCACTGATTTTCATTTTTTAACCAAACAGATTATTTATTTGAGAGTTAACTTGCCTGAAAATATGAAGCCAATACGCCTTTCCCTAAAGAGGCCAATCATCATATATATTCAAAGGCAGCAGAGTGCATCGGCTCCAGCACACTTTGTGGGTTGGGGCTCTGAGCCTGAGGCTGGGGGGTGTTAAAGATCTGTAGGCAATAAGTTATGGCTCTCCTAATTAATGGAGGAGATGCAAAGGGAATAGTTCCCTTGCTTTGTGAACGGAGGTTTATTCACACTGGGATCAGCCCTGACATGGTGACGTCTGTACCTTTCTATTGCCCTCTTGAAATGTTTGGCTCTGTGCAGGGTCTGTACTGGAATGCTTGCCTAGCATTCATCTCTAGATTTACCTCTCTGAACCTTGACCCCATGTTCATACAACAGGGTCTTCCTGGCACCTGCCTCAAAGACATCCAAGGAGTGGCTCTGCCTTGACATACTTGCGAGACGCCGTCTCTCATGAGTCTGGTGTCAGGGGTGGATGCAGGAGGGGGGTTGGACTCTTGAGCAGGCAGTGTAGCTGTGGTCCTGTCTGTAAAGGCTCTTCTTGGGGGAGCCTCGGCCAAAGCCATTCCCAGGAGTGTTTACTGCCCTTGAGATCCTGCCAAGGTTAGATGCAAGACCGGTGCTGGTGACATTCACACACCTTGTAACCTGCTTGCAGACAGGGCTGTTAAACCTGTGGTAACTGGTAAAACATGATGGCCAGGTAGGTAAAAGCCAAGAAGAGTTGCTGTAATAGTCCTCCCTTGAGGAAACCACAAGTTGACATAATGCCCTGCAGAGCTGGTGTCACCTCTTGGGTGTGTGACCATCCTAAATCTTTGTCTCAGAAGGCTCAGAATCAGTCCTCAAACTCCATTCACTCCCATGTCCTGGGTGCTACCCACAACCCAGACCCAGAGTGCTGAGAAGCCTGGGAGGCCTTCTCCAGCACCCCTCACTCAGGCAGGATTCTATGTACTGAAAGCAGTCTGAGAACAGCTTTCTGAAAAGCAAATCATTTATTTTGACTCATAGACACCAAAATCTACCCAGATCTTGCTTCAGTTGTGACTTGATCCAGGCTCAAATGAAGTTCATCAAGTCTCAGTCTCTCACATTGCATCCCTACTTCTCCTAGGTTCTGGCTGCCTGTGGGGAGCCCAGGTGCCTAAATCCACAAGAAGTTGGGCCCCCCCCCCAGTCTCCCAGCCCAAGTCTCTAATGGCCATGGTGGGCAGGGGGATGGGCCGTGCTGATTGGCTCAGGCCAGGCAGGGCTCTTTCCCTTGACCCAAGTGTAAAGTCAAGTCTGCTTCAACTCCACTGCCTGGAGATGTTGGGAAGTGAAGAGGGGCAAGGGATGTTGGGCAGGGGCTCCAATCTGAGGTTCTTGCAAAAACCCTGCAAAACACACACACATACACACACACACACACACACACACACTCCCATACAGACATACCGAACACAGAAACATACATACACCACACACACGGATATACTCACACTCACCCACAATGCATCATGCACACTCACATATACAGACACACACACACACACACACACACACACACACACACACACACAGAGAGAGAGAGAGAGAGAGAGAGAGACTCCTCATCCCCAGTGCCGTGTTGCCCTGAAAATAACAAGATAGAAGTCAGAGTGATGAATGGGGCAGTGTTCTGTGCTAATTTCACCAGGAAGCTGTAACTATTTTTGGGTTCTGGCAGAGCCCTGGTTCAGCTCAACTGGTTACAGTGTGCCAGGCTCCTGAGGTAAAGGAATCAGGGATGAGGGATGAGCAGAGGGATGAGGGACATGGACCTGGAGGCAGCTGAGAATTCACTCCATGCTACTGAGCTAGAGACCAATGACATGAAAGTCCCCTTCATAGTCACACCTCTGCATGGGTTCCCACTCAGTCTTGTCCTGCTCCATGCCTGCCAGATGTCTCTGAGCATCTCTCAGGTCCCAGCATCCCATGCTGGCCAGGAACTCCCTCTATGTGATTCCACATCCTCAGACTCAGGACCCATCTGCCTTTCCCATGGGCTCCTTGAGCAACTCTGAACCTCTCCTTCCTTGTCTATCCAATGGGATAACAGGACTAGAATCCATCTTGGGTGGTCTGTGTCAGATAATCATGTAATTGATTGACATGGGGCTGTGCTCAGCACAGAAAGAAACCCAGGCAGCTTAACAAACAGCGAGGCCAGACATCACTGTGTGGGAAAGATGGGCTGCCGGCGTGATGGTGAATGCCAGTAATCCCTAAGCCTGGGAGGATGAGGCAAGAGGATTGCTGGATTACAGAGTAAAACCCCCGTATCAAAAGAAATAACAACAACAAAGACTTGGGGCTAGGGTTTGACTCACTCTATCCTTCAGCTCAGTGCCCAGCCTATGCCTGCCCTGCAGCTTCATACTAGTTGAATAAGGCAACACCAGCTCCACACGCGCTAGTGTCCCCAGAGCTGCTGGGCATAGACCCGAACAATCTAGTTGTCCATGGGTCTCAGCAGAAAGGTCAAGTTTAGTAGACCAGTGTGAACTGGGAGGGAGCAGCTCCCTGGAATGTTGATTCCAGTGTCACTCAGATTACTCCCTTCTGTGAAAGCCAGTTCTCCCAGCCCAAAACATTGGGGTGCAGGTAGATCACACACACACACACACACACACACACACACACACACACACACACACCTCTGCTCATGAACTGTTGCTGGCTCCTGTTGTTGGCTTAAGGAGCTTTATCATGTAAAGGAACAGGACTGAGGGGCTGAGGCTGTCATGGAGAGGGAAGACAGGACAGGAAGCCAGAGAGCACACCTGCGGCTCTGCCCAGCTCTTAATGCTTCACAGACAATGGCACTTGCTATTGGGATGGCTAGGGTGCCACAAACAAGATGCCTCTGTGGGGGCCCATTCCACACTCAAGAGAGGTTAGAAACTTCTCCAAAGGGAGGCCAAGAAGCTAAGGACACACCACCCCTGTGACGGGAAGGGAAAACTTAGCTTCACAGAGCTTGTGGGACAGCGTGTTTCCTCGTACCCAGGGTATTCTCTGCGCTGTGTACCAACTGTCCTTTTCCATCCGATGAAAACACGCTGGGTGGAGGTGTGAGGGTGTCTGTGTGACTTCTACACAAGAACCCCCTTTCTACCTGGCCTCCATTCCATGTGTGTCAGTGGTTGGGTCAGACACAATGTTTTACTTAGTGCTGACAAGCAGCCCTGTGTTCACGACACACAGGGAGGCAGAAGATGATGGAGATGACAAGGACATTAGACAGGATGAGGGGTGATGTAAACGTCAGCATCAGTGTTGACAATGACAAGGACAGTGATGGTATATTAACCATGATAATGGTGACAGTTGACAATGGCTATGATGGCATAGACAACATGGTGATGGTGTCGACGGTGACAATAATATTGACAGTGAAAACAATGGTAGTAGTGATTATGTTGACATTGATGATGGTGTTGGCAATGACTATGATGATGTAGATAATGATGGTGTTGACAGTGGTGATGATAGTGACTGTTGACGGTGATTATGGTGGCATTGACAATAATGGTGATTGTGTTGACAGAGGTGATGATGTTGCCAGTGATGACAGTGACAGTGATGATGATGGTGACAATGACTAGAATGGTGTTTACACTGATGGTGATGTTGACAGTGACACTGATGATGATGTCAACAGTGACGGTGACAGTGATGGTCAATGAGGATGACACATGATGAGATGATGGTGATGCTGACAATGAAAATGATGTTGACAGTGGTGACAATGATGATAGTGGTGATGACATCAATAATGGTGATGATGATAATGGCAACTATGGTGGCAGTTGTGATCATGTCAACAATGATGATGGTGGTGGTTGACAGTGGTGACAGTACAAAGATGCTGACAGTGGTGGGGAGAAAAAACTACTGCCCCTAATTGCTCTAAATGTTTTGAACAAGGTCTGTGGTCACTGAATCCATCACTTGCTACTTGCAAGATATTGGATGAGTAGTTTTGCTTCCCAGAGCCTCAGTGTCCCTGTCTATGAAATGGAAATAAAACAGCAGCTCTGGGCTGCACATTTTGTGAGCGTCTGACTGTGCAGGTGTTCAGGAAGACACACTGGCTCTTACAGACTCTGTGTTG
Organism: Mesocricetus auratus; assembly: GCF_017639785.1. Lineage (NCBI taxonomy): Eukaryota > Metazoa > Chordata > Mammalia > Rodentia > Cricetidae > Mesocricetus > Mesocricetus auratus. The sequence continues at coordinate 4,940,448 of NW_024429206.1, forward strand.
ATATTCCTGTTCACCCATGAAAAGGGAGCCTTCATGATTTCATGCCCAGGAGACCAGTCCCAAGCTGGGCATAGCTAAGCTGTACCTCACCACCATAGTGTCTCTAGAGAGCTGTTCCTGACCCACAGGACTCTCTGAACCAAGGCTGGGCTCACAGCTTCACACAAGCCCAGAAGGTTTAGTCAGCCCAGCCCAGCCCTCAGCCAGGGCAGCTGGAACCACCACAGGGAGACCAGGTAAAGGATGGGTGGTGGGGATTTGTGCTGGATGTCACCCAGGTCCTGTGCTAGTCTGGCAGCAGACACAAGTAGAAGCCAATGGTTAGTACACAAGTAGAAGCCAATGGTTAGTACACAAGTAGAAGCCAATGGTTAGTACCCACAGTGCTTCTAGACTTCTCCCACTCCGCAGAAGCATCCATGTCTCACGAAGCAGAGAGAGATGGATGCTGGTACTCAGTTGGCTTTCTTCTTTTTATGTGTCCCAGGACCCCACAGGGTGGTTCCACTGTGGCACAGGCCTCCCCCCATCATCAAACACAATCAGATTGATGCCCAGTTGGCTTCATCCAAGGGATTCAGATCCTGCCCACTCACAACCGAGATTAACCATCATGCACAGCTGCTTGCATGTGCATCCTGGCATCCAGTCCAGCTGATGGCTGTCCTAGGGTGGAGGGGGCACTGAAACCGAGCTGAGCTCACAGGAGCCTTCATGGTGAGAGTCATGAGTGATTCATAATGGGACACCCCCATGGGAAAGACGAGACTCTGGGCCCTCCTGACTAGGAGTGGGAGAGGCTCCACAAAGGCATCGGGCAAGCAGCTTGCTGAACATCCTACAAGCAAGGTGTAGGACATGCCAACCCCTCCCTCTCAATGCCTGTGCGTGCACACACCACGCATAAGCACACCAGCTCTTGTTCCCTCTATATAGAAGCCCAGGGTCCCTAAACTTCCACTAAGAGCTCACCTGGGCTGCCCCACTCCAGCAGCCTTCTCCCCTCAGCTGCTTCCAGCTGGATAATCAGGCTGCCCCAGGCTTCATAGGATCCTGGCTGCTGAGGCGAACGGTAAAAACAAAACCCTGTGCAAATGTGTTTTCATGTAAACACGGCAGGGGGTAGAGGCTGCCTGCCGAGAAAACAGCTCAGTGACTGGTGCCTTTCGCAGCAAAATAACCCTGAGCATTGCAGCTCTGGGAGAAGGGAAGGTAGGAGCTGGGGTCACATGGGAATCCAGGTGCTCCCTGAAGCATCCCAGCCCTCCAGATGAGGCTCTCAGGGGCCCAGATAAGTGAGAAGGCAGATGTTAACCCTGCTTCCTTAGGGAGGCAGCTGGCCAAGTGGGAAACACTCACTGTGGCTTGTTATTGCATTAGGGTTTTTATCAAGTATAATTTGCCTTACAGTAACATCCACCTGGTTTAGTTTGCATTTCTGTGAGCTTTGGCAAATTCCCGTAACTCAGCACACTGAGCCAGAATCAAGAAACACAAGAGTTCAGTCCCCTCTGACACTCCACACATTGGCAATCCCCAAACCTCACCTTTTCCAGAAATGTCACAGAAACGGGACCCTACAGCCCTCAGACTCCAGTTTCTTTCGTTTTGGGTCATGTTAGCCTGTATGACTCACCAGGGTTGGCAGCTGCTCTGTGTAGCCACAGTTTCTTCAAGGGCTGAGTTGTGCTCCCCTGAGGCGTGGACTCACCACCTTGCCTGTGGTGAGGGGGCCGGGGGGGGGGGGTTCTTACTGCTCTCTGTGTCTGAACTCGGGTTTTGCTGTAAGCATGGCTATCCCTTCTGTCAGGTTAGCAACCACGGAGGGAGATAGATACAGTAAGTGAGCATGTCTGACATCGTAAGGAGAAAGCTTGCTGTGTTCCAGAGGACCTCTGTTTCCTTCTTTGTCTCCGCCATCATGATTGGGAGACCCACCCACCCCACAGCCTCCCCTCACTGACTTTACTGTGTGTTTCAGCCACCCTAGTGTTCTCTCATCGTGACTCTAATTAAAAAGCTGACTGCTGCATCCTGCCACCCTGGCATTACTCAGGGAGCCTGCTGAGGACAGTAGTCAAGGGCACGTGCCCTGCAGCAGCTGGGCTCCATCTCAGCCCCAGTCCTGGGTGGTCTCAGGCTTTGACCGCATGCCTCATGTCAAACGGCTCCCGTGGGGATGTACTGCTGGGCACGCAGTGTGGGATCTGCAGTGGCCTCTCTCTCTCTCTCTCTCTCTCTCTCTCTCTCTCTCTCTCTCTCTCTCTCTCTCTCTCTCTCTCTCTCTCTCTCTCTCTGTGGCATCCCAGAGGCTTGAGAGCCCCCATTCTGCACCTCCCTGAAGAGTCTACAGGAACTTCATTGGGTTGATTCAAAAGACTAAGTTAGAGCCAGGTGAGGTGACACACCCTGTGACCCCTGAACTTGGAGGCCTAGGCTGCAGGATGAAGAGTTCAAGGCCAACTCCAGTTATATAGAGAGACTCTGTCTCAAAATAAATAAATAAATAAAAGGAAGGAAGGAAATCACTAAGTAAGCTCACAAATGGAACCCAGCACTTAACTGAGACATCCTCCTCTGACAGGGGGTTTAGGGATCACCTTGCTGGGTAGGCTTCTGCTTGGGGACTAGAACTGACACCAGGCTTCCTTCAGGAGATGGTATGTTCACACAGCCCACCAGGATTCCCTAGAGATGTGGCTTCAGGAGTGGAGCCCATGCCCCCAGACCCAAGGGGGAGACTTACCTCTGAAGTGTCATTCCTATGGAAATGGGGAGACGGGGTGCTAGGTGACAGAGAAGGTTACATACATGCACACACATACACCTCATACAATACACACACACACACTCACTCATACAACACACACATCGTATGCACACACATAAAACATACACACACAACATATACAGAACACACACCCCCCACATATGCCACACACACAATACACATCATGTGCACACACACAACACATACACAACACATCATATGCACACACTTACACACAACACATACACAACACACACATCATATGCACACACACACAACATGTACACAACATACACACAAAGGCCCAGGCTGAAGTCTTGGCTCTGCACTGATAAGCTGCATGACCTTGAACAAGTCCCTTGACCTTTGGGAGCCTCAGTTTCTCATGCATGAGATGGGGGCAGTACCTGCATTACAGATACATCTGAGTGTTGGAAGTTGTGTGTTTTGAGGCTCTGAAAGCTGAACCATGGTGAGACTAAACCAACACCCACCCTAAGTCTGAAACTACAAAGCCACCAGCTTCCTGGAGCCAGAGGTCGCACCCTCTTGAGTTCTGGGTACACAACCTGATGGGCAGCAGGCCCTCAGTCAGTGCTGAGAGTGCAAGCCAGGGCATGCTATTACTGACCCAGAGTCGGGCAGGAAGGATGTGGGTCTCTGAGTGGACCAAAAACTCCCCAGAAGTGAACCAGGTATTTGGTCCGTGAAACAATACATGATGAACCCTCCCTGCTGGTAAATCCTCCAGTTCAGGCTGGTACCCTAGGCAAACTTTGACCCGCTTGCAAGACTGGTACTGAAGGATGTCTGTTGACTGAATGAACCAGAGAGCTGTTGTGTGACTATTGGAGGGGAACAGTGGGTAAGAACAGGAAAAAAAAAATATATATATATAGTAGGTTTTTGTTGTTTGCTAAGAAGGACCTAGAAGAGGAGAGAAGCCAGTCTTCCTGGTCAAGGCCACACAGCCATAGAATGACCTTGAAGTGGGGACAGAAAGAGAAAGGTAGAGGAGGCTACAGCTTGAGGTCCTGCCTGCCCTGAACAGAACCTCCAGCCGCCCTTAGCACCATTTGTGGGCAGCTGGTATTTCGCAGGAGGCGGTGTGAGTTGACAATACCCATTCCTTCTTGTAATAAGCATTACAAGAAGCAGAAACAGGGAGCCGAACCCAGGCAAGGCTTTTCTGGGTGTGAGCCAGGTGACTGCAGGTCATGGGCAAGCCTATAGATGTATGTCTGAGACCACTTCCTTTGTAGACAGGAAGTAACTCAAAGATGCAAGCAGCTTCTGCAGCCGGAAATCAGTTCTGCCCACTAGCCTTGGCCCATTGGTCTTCCCTTCCATTGGCCCAGCCCTGCAGGGCAGACTCCCCGTCCAGTGCTCCTGGAAGGGACCTTTAGTGCCACCACCAAAGACCGAGAGGCACTTCCCTGTCCCCAGGTGCCTCCCGCACACTCCGGTTCTCCCTATTCCCTCACCCCCTGGGATGTAACAGACATCTCCCCTTCACCGGGTAGATTTATTCTTGGGGGTGTGTGGGTGGTGAGCGTTTATGTGGGGGGATGTTTTTCTAAATTTAAATTTAAAATGTGTTCAGCAGCGGCCTATTAATGCTGGGACTGGAAATGGATTTTTTTTTTAATTCAAATAAACTGAGAGATAAGTAGAAGTCACCTCCAGCTTTCACTTCTAACCCACCCCACCTCTCTCTGTGCCCACAGGCTATCTGGCCATGGGCTATGTCAAGCTTGGAAAATGGAGGCTCGGAGAGACAAGAGTTCTTGCTGCTGTCTTGCCTTTCTGCTGTCTAGGCTACTTCCTGCATAGTACTCAAGTACCCGCCACCTTAATGTGCCTGGCCCCTGCTAAGCATTTTGCACCCGTTCTCGGACACAGGCCGCGCAGCAGACGTGACACTAACTCTCTCAATGACCAGGCTGGTGGGGTGGGACCAGTATTCTCATTCCATATTACACACATGAGACCCTGCAGCCCTAATTCCTTAAACAACCCCCATGTTCTTTGTGCTGCCGAATGTCAGAGCCAAGATTCAAACTCCGTTCTAACTGGCAGCAAAGCTCACACTCAACCCTGAAGACCCGACTTTGATCCCCAGAACCCACATGATGGAAGAGGAGGACCGACTCCCTCGAGGTGTCCTTGGACCTCCACATCTGTGTGCGCTGTGACACATACATATACACTAAGTAAATAAATTATACCAAACCATTTTTTGAAGAACCGCTCTCACACAGTTCCCCTCCCTGTGATTTTCAAAGCACAACTTGGTGTGGAAAAGAAAAACACACCCACAAATTCACTCCTAACCCAGGCGAGCTGGTGAGGTTCCCTTCTGTCCAGCTGCATCTCAACCCTCAGGGAGGCTCCTGCTCCCTGTGGCTTCTTGTGGTGTTCTGTAATTGCTGAGCAATTTGGAGATGGCTGGAAATATATAATTCATGGGTGTGTCTTTCTCCCCAGTCCCTGGAAGGCACTGAGGTGTGACCGTCTCCCGGGGAGCTTTGCCCTCCACACACAAGGAGCCAGAATCTGAAAGTCCCAATCAGAGAGCCTACTGCCAGTCGGTAGACCCTGGTCACCTTAGTACAAGGTCCCACAAATAGGGACCCTAGCATCGAACCCCAAGATAGAGTCAGTGATCGCAGGCTGCATAAAACCCGAGGTGAAATCTGAGCTACAAGCTGTGTGCATTGAACCCAGGCTGGTTCTCCAGGTCAGGTCACTGTGCCTGGGGAGCGAAACAATGCTGCTTGGTGCCGGCCAGGGTGTGGATGACACCCTCTGGTGCTCAGAACAGCTCAGGTCTGCACCAGCTGCCTCAGAAGAGCAGGAACCTGGCCTGGGGGCTTCAGGCTGCAGCTGGCGTTTTGCTTTCAGCTCCCAAGAGCAATCTAGTTTGAGGCTTCCAGCACAAACCAGGTTTCTGGGGCAAATGGCAGCAGCCGCGGCTCCTCGTATGTGAAATGGGGTTTAGGACCCCCTGTCTGTGCTGGCAATGAGGAGGTGACAATCCAGTTTAGAGTGGTGTAGTTCTGTGCTGGGTTGGGTGAAGGGCAGGCATGGAGTGTACCATGTGTCTAAGGTGATTGACAGAGGAGCCCTTGGATGTTCTCTTTCTGCCTGGGGTTGTCATGGGGAGGGGGGAGATGCTGAAGGAGACACCTTTCCCCTAGGAATCCCAGAGCCCTTCCAGCCACTGAAGGTTATGATGAAGATGTCCACGGGCCTCTATACCTTCTGGGAAGTCCTCATTCCCTTCATGGGCTCTTAATGCATGACGGAGAAAGGCCCCGAGTCTGAGGCACCACGCTCCTCCCTCAGACTGGAGGCCCCGGGTCAGCACTGGGCAGAAGGTTCTGGAGAAGGGCAAACCTGGGTGTGAGAGGCAGCTTGCTGCTTACTGGCTCCGCCTCCATCAAGTAGACTAGCGTTGTCATCTATCAAGGGAGCATAAAACCACCATGGAGACCCCTGAGAGGCCATGATTGGAGAGATGAAGGTCCAAACTGCAGAAGAGCTGCTGTGGGCACGGTTTGCTATACTTCCTTCCTGGGGGTGCAAGGCTTAAGGCCAACAAGAGGCCTTAGAGGACATACTGTGTGACCACAGATGCCCTCCCCTCCCCCTCCTGGCCTCAGTTTCCCCCACTGACCTGGGGAATCAGGGCCCTCTCTCTAGTGCAGGTGGGCTGGGATTTTGTCCCTGAGTCTTGCTCTGAGCTGGTGCTGCTGAGGAAGAGAACCTGGCCTTGAGGAGCTACTGGGGGATCAGAAATGCCTTTCCCGGTACACACTCCCTGGTGGGGACACAAGACTGGTCCAGAATGATCCTGAGTGGAAAATTCCTCTCCGGGGAAGGGTTTCTAATGGAAGTAGCCACTGTTCCCAAATTAGAGTCTAACGGGGTGTGGCAACAAGTGGCACTTTGCTGGTGGTTGTGGCTAGAAGGAGCTGACCAAGAGCTGTGTTTTCACAGGGTGGCAGTTTCTGGAGTTAGCTTGGGACTGGCCTGGCTATGTGACTGTGGGTCACTCTGTTAGGTTCTCTGAGTCCTCCAACCATCCTGCCCATCCTAGCTGGAACCTAAGAGTACCCTGCCCTCTGGGACAGCGATGACAAGAGATGACATCATTGAACACTTGTCCTGTCCCAGCCTGTGTCAGCCATCTCAAAGGAAGGGACAGAGGTTGTTTAGTTCTTGATTCCCTAAGCCTTGGGTTCCCCTTCTGTTAGAGAACGCCACTTTGCTGAGTGATCCAGCTCCGTGTTCCTTACTCCAGAGAAGCTGCCGCTAACTAGAGGGTGGTGTGATCTCTGCAAGCAAAGTGATGTTCCTCGATGGCCCTTAGACCCCTCTTCAGAGTATCCCGGCCAGCTGTCTTTACTGACATGGGTCAATGGAGGTATTCTTCAAAAGGCCACACTGAATGTCCCAGGCTTTGTGGTCACAGATCTGAGCCCTACCAAGAAGGGAATATGCATCCTGGCTCCATGCAGGGCAGCTAAGGCTTGGCATAATCCTGCCCCTGAAGGGACCTTAGACCTTTCTCCTCCACCCTGTGTGGCCTACCTTAGGAAGCATGGGCAGAGTTGTCCACAAGTTCGGGGACAGTTTGAGGTGCAGCCCCTGCAGAAGGGACCCACACTTGTTCGAGTATCCACTCAGTACTTGCTGTATGCTGTCTGCCTGCTGGGGACCTTCTCTGGAGGTCTCAGCCTACAGACCTCCCCAAGGGTCCTTCTGAGCCCATGTGGCTTTCCCCAGGGCACTGGAAGCACACTTGAGCACAGGGACACTCAGACTCCAGCAAGCAGAGCTGACTCCATCCTTCCCTTCCTGCTGTCTCTGGCCTCCAGGTCCCCTCCTTTCCCTTTCTCCCTGCTCTGCCACCCCCCATGGGTCTGTCCCCTGGATAAACATTCTGCCCATGAACAGAACCATCCATTATTCCCCTGACAATTAGCAGCCTATTAAGGATGTCTATGCAAATGAGGACTAATTGACCCGAGACACAGCAGCGCCTACAGGGGAGCGATGACTCCAGATGGCTTAATGATAGGGCCCAGGGCCCTGCTTTATAAGTCTCTCTCTTGGGGAAGAGAATGATCTGGGCCGCAGAAGGCAGCCAGCTGCCTGGTAGAGAGGACCACAGATGGGGACGGGGCCTCAGCCGGGTCACCAGAACCACCGGACAGGATACAGCTTCCTGCCTTGTTCTCCCCATTCCTCCCTTCCTTCGGCTTCCCTTACTTTCCCAGCACAGAGTTGGCAAGCATGTGACCACCCTTTCCTGGAAACAAACACATAAGCCATCACAAACACCTTTTACTGCAGCTAAGATAATGGTGTGTGTTACAGGACACAAGGTGATGTTTCAGTCCGTGTGTGAGATGTGTGATGAGATGATTGGAGGGGCCAGCCCATCTATCTCTTGGGACATGTGTCACTTCCTTGTGTTAGAACATTGGAACCTGCTCTCCTAGCTATTTGAAATGTGTAGTGAATTACTGCCAACCATGGTTAGCTTAATGGGCAGATGATCCGATTTGCTGAAGCAGTAGTTAGCCGGAAGGCACAGTACCCGCTGCCCATGCTGTCAGCACCAGTGGGGTTCAGACCCCCGTACCCCCTGCCCACACTGTCAACACCAGTGGGGCTCAAGCCTGTGGCCCTCTGCATATGCTACCTTCACAGGCTCAGAGGCCACTCTGAATGTCACAGGCTTCATGGCTATGCTCAGTGTTGTATGTTCTATGGTTCTGGACATAGCGTGACATGTAGGTGCCATTACAGTATCAACAGTATCGGCAGGATTGAGTCATTGCCCCAGAAATCCTGAGCTGCACCAGCTCATTCCCCTCTGCCCCAAGCTGCAGGCAACACCCTTCCTATTGCTGTCTTTTCCAGAATAGCTCATGTTGGAATTGTTCGGTGTGCGTTCTTCTCTGATTGGCTCCTTCGCTGGATAGCATAGGGCACTTACACCTCATCATTGCTAGACAGCACTTTTGTCTGGAGGTGCATCGGATTTTGGCTCCTGTGGGCCAGTCCTGAGGATCACAGTGTCAGGTAGTTAGCACGCTGGGAGGCCCCACGGACTCTGAGCCGTAGCGGGGAGAAACAATTATCCCCTAATGATGTCATGTACTTCTCTGTCCCAGAAGGCCCTCCTGCAGTAGGGATGCTTGCAGATGCAAGGCTTCTACCCCGTGGCACCCTAACTCAGAAAAGTGAGACTTCTTGTTTTCCCTTTCTACCTTTCGGCTACTGGCCAAGAGCCCCGGCCTTCGTTCCTGGACATGCTGGGCTTTCTCTTTCTCTGAAGCTGTACCCACCTCTCTTCTGCTATGTGATGTCTGTGCTCCATTACTGGGCCTGCTGGCTCTCTTGGGCCCTAACTTAACAGGATGGGGCTCTCTCTCCCTTCCTCTTTCCCATCCCCTCCTCCAGGCAGCTGCCAAAATTGACAGCTTGCCTCCCCTGCTGCTTTTCTCTCAGACACTACTACAACTGTCCTTGGGCTTCCTTTTGAGTCTGTTTTAAAATTATTTCATTAGCAAGACTAAGAATCCGAGAGGGCCTGGTTTCCCTGGTAACACATGGCCCAGGGACTCCCTAGTTTCCCCAGTAACGGTGGTTGGATCAGATGGAGGAGAATGTTAGATTTAGGCTGCTGCCTCAGTTTCCCTGGTTTCTAAAGCAACTGTGAAACAGAAACTGGCGAAGGGAAACTTATTTATTTGAAGTTTTGGGTAAACGATGAAGAAAATCAAGATTCTCAGTTTCTCTGCACTTCTATCTCAGTGTTACACGGTTCCTAGGAAAGACGGGAGAAAGCTGAGCGTGATGGGGCACACCTGTAATCCAGCACCCAGGAAAGGAAGCAGGAAGATCAGGGGTCCAATGCATTGAAGGGGGTGGGGGGAGCATGAGAGCCCGCCCTCAGTGAGAGCCAACCCCAGCCCCATGCACTCTCTCTGTGACTGACTCACCTTCCAGAGAGAGAAATGCAGCCCAGGGAGATTTAGACACTGTAACTGCCAAAGGGGGACGTTGGTGTGGTGCGGTAGGGCGATTGGAGATGAAGGAGGGCAGGGCTTGCTGGAGGCAATGCAGGGCCTGTGGACGCACAGTCTGTGAGCTTGGGAGCCTCCAAGGCTGTGGAGAGAGAGGAATACTCGGGGCCTGTTTGTGAGGCCTTTGACAGCACCTGGAATAAAGTAGGTGATCAGCCCGTGAAGGCTAGCTAATTTTCCTGTCTGCTTTGGAGGGGGATTTCTGTCTGTGTGAGGGAGGAAGAGGGAATGAGAGTGGGGGAGGACTGGCAGTTCCAGGAGGCGGAAATATTTAGGTTCCTCTGAGGACGGGGTGCTGTGACTCAGACTGGCTTCTCTACCTAGACTCACCCAGTGACAAATAACACTGCTCCCTCAGAGACCCAAATTCACACACACACATACACACCACACACACAACATACACACACATATACACACATACACACACATCACAAACACACACACACCACACACACATACACCACACATGCCGCACACACAGCTATTACCTGAGCACATCAGCCTTTCATACGAAGCCCTGGGGTGAACAGCAGTCCCTTCTTGTCTTCACCCCCCAACACCCACGGCTGTTCCTGGGGTCTACTGTACATCCGGCACAGGGGCAAAGGCGTGGTGTGTGGGGCTCAGACTCCAGGGTGCTCTCCCTCCTAGTGCTGGCAAGAGGGTGTGGGTAGGAAGGTCACATTTGCACCTTCCTGCTGAAGGTGGGGTGGCACAGCCCCTGCTCTCTGTCCCTCTTCCTTCGGTCCCCTGCCCTCACCATGCCTGTCTCTTTCTGCCTCCTGCCAGCTGCTAATGAGCTCAATGTCCCCAAACGCCCACTTGGCAACCACTTAGAGGAAAGATGTGTGGTAATATAAAGGACACCGAGGGAACAACCAAGGAGCCAGCCTTAGAAACAGCATGTCCCTCACTGATGTGGGAAATGGCTTCCCTGTTGCTCACATGAGCCTGGGGAAGGCGGATGAGTGGGGCAGCCTTCAGCATTTCCATTGCCTTCCTACGGTTTCATTCAGTCCTCCAACAGTGTGAGCAGGGGATGGAGAGTTGGGTAACCCACGGCTGGTGCAAACGGCTTCTCTCCAGTCAGTATGAATCCAGGTGGTCAGCGGTCCAGGGCCCACACTAAAGATCCATGATCCACAGAGCTGAGCGGTACCTCAAAGTACCAGGGTGACTCCTGACTCCCTCTCTCCATGACACGGGAGTGTGAAGTTTGTGGGCTCCCACAAGGCCCTGGCTTCAAGATGGCATTCCTAAAGTGTGCCGTGAGCTCAGGACACAGCTTGGCTGAGGCAGGCAGCCCTGGGTTCAGTTACCTCACCATCAGTCCTTAAACCAGGTGTGTGGCGCACACCTACAGCCCCGGCACTTGAGAGGGGAAGGCAGGAAGATCGGGAGTTCAAGGTCATGTTTGGCTGCATGGTGAGTTTGGGGCAATCTGGGTTACATGGAGACACTGCCTCAAAAATTTTAAAAAGAAATTAAAAGGCTAAAATGTATTGATCATGAAACCTCAGTGAGTTCTGTGCTGTCAGCAGGGCTGTGGCACTCAGGATCCTTGAGGTCTGGCTCTGTCTGTTTTTCTGCCTCCTGGCTTGGCTCTTCCTCAGCTGTGTAGAAGGCTGCTCCTGGGGAAGCACTCTTTGATCTCTCTCCCCACAAAGCCCCACGGCTACAGCTTCCCAGAGTCCAGAGTCAGCGGGGTCCCCAGATCTCTGACATTTTAAGCCCAAATCTAATACCTCAGTGCAAGGGCTTTCTCTGCCCATGTGCTTGGACTCCTCATGCCAAAGCAAGAGGCTGTTCCTGAAGTCCTAGGGTCCTCATAGCCCATCTTCCATTTACCAGCCGTGTGTCTCAGAATGAGTTAATTAACCTCTCTGATACTCAGTTCTCAGCTCCATAAGATGACACAGAACTTAAGGAAATCGTCGTGAGAATTAAATCGGAGTGTATGAGTGTGAATGTAAGCGTGCATGTGTGCATTATTTGAGTGTGCATGTGGGTGTGTGTGCGTGCATGTCTGTGCTTGTATGTGAGTGTGCATGTGAGTGTGTGTGCATGTCTGTGCTTGTATGTGAGTGTGCATGTGAGTGTGTGTGCATGTCTGTGCTTGTATGTGAGTGTGCATGTGTGTGAGAGTGCATTGTGTGTGAATATGTATATGAGTGTGCATGTATGTGCATGTGTGAGTGTGCATGTGTGGAGTGGCACATATAAACGCTTATTGAACACGGTTAATATCATGTTCTGTATCATGAGATACTTATCCTTCCTCTGTGGAATTGCTTGTTTTCTTCCTTGACTGATTAAATTTTTCCTGAAAACAGGGAAATAATAAATTATTTATTCTTGTATTCTTATCACAAACAGACAGGATGAACATATTTTAAATGTTTGAAATCACATTTATTTAGTGTGTGTGTGTTTGTGTGTGTGCTTGTGTGTGCATAAGTGTAGGATCATGACACAGCATGCATGTGGAGGTCAGTGGACAGCTTTCAGGAGTCCATCCTCTCTTTCCATCATGTGGGTTCCTGGGGATTGAACTTGAGTTGTCAGGTTTGGTGGCAATCGCCGTTACCCATTGAGCCATCTCCCGGGCCTGTTTTATGTGAATGGAAGAAGAGGAAGAGCTGGCTGAGTGGATGGAAGGATGGAAGGATGGAAGGATGGGTGCAGGGATGAAAGGGTGGGTGGGCTGAAGGAAGATAACAGACTGACAGATGAATGCAAAGATGGATGGGTGGGTGGATAAATTAACGGGTGGGTAGATGGTTGAGGGTGATGGATGGACAGACGGATGAATGTTTGGTGCCACAAGTGCGTGGATTTTTGCATTTTGCATGCCTAGGAGGTGGTCGGTGCAGTAAGTGCTGAGTTTCTGAATGAGTGGGGTGGCAGATGCCACCAGAAACCTCAGTGAAATACTGTGTGACCTGAGGAGCTATCCCAGAACCTCACTCCCACTGGTGAGGGATGGTTGTATCCCCCTCGCAATGGCTGAGAGCATACTGTCACCCCCTGCTGGTGTTAATATGAAATAGCACTCCCCAGCACTTCCTCTGTGTCCTGTTTTTCCTTTGTCAGGAATGAGGTTCTCAATTTTGTGTGCCCATGATCACTTTCTTGGGCCACCTGTGACAACAGAGATGATAGTTAGAAAGTCAGAAATTTTCACCAGCTCCCAGAGCTCATCATACCCTCCTAGGAGAAGCCCTGGCCAGCGGAAGTCACTGCAGTAGCTGGCCCTTGCTATGTGGCTATCTCTGAATTTCCAGTCAGTGTCCAGAATATGTGGGAAGAGACAGAGTCCAAAAGGTTACAAGCTGTGGTTTAGCCAAGCAAGACGGCACTTACCTGTAATCCCAGCACTTGGGAGGTAGAAGCAGAAAGAATAAGGAGTTCAGGGCTAGCCCCAGCTACAGAGCAAGTTTGAGTCTAGCCTGGGCTACATGAGACCCTGTCTAAAACAAACAAGCAAAAAAAAGGCATGGTTTCAAATTTCAATGCTACCCCACTCATCCTTGAAGCCCCCACTTCCCTCGCCTGGAAGAGAGGAGGGAAAAGATGAGACAATCTACGAAGGACACTCGGCAGGGCTGGCCTCCTGGAGGCCCCCTCAGGCAGAGGACAGCCTATAGGTCTGATTTCTGCTTTAGAGCTCAGGCCCTCGAGAGGTGTGCTTATCTCTGCATCTCAGCTGTAGCTGGGACACAGTTGGTCTCCTTAAATCTTCATTGGGGGAGCAATAGGAATGAGTTTGGGCTCAGAAAGTCTCTGAGGTTTTCTTTGAACTTCAGGGAACCCATGAATCCATGCTTGTTTGACAAATATATACAAAGCTTGTTTAGAAAGGGAGGGCCTGCCCTGTTGGCAGCTTCTACAGACAGATTCAACCAGCCATGGGTAGGAAGCAAGTAAGAGGGGGTTATCTAGGGCTGGAGAGATGGCTCCGGTTGGCAAAGAATTGGCCACATAAACATAGGGACCTGAATTCAGAGCCTCGGCACTGGAAGGGGCAGGGGCAGAGATAGGAAGATACTGGGAGCACATTTGGCCAGGTGGTGGAGGTAGGTGTTGACAGATTAGCTTTCAGTATTGAAAAAAAAAACCCTGTCTCAAAACACAAGGGGGGATGGGATCTCACTGGAGGAGCTACTCAACATCAACCTCTCCACACACACAAACACTACACACTCATAACACACACACACAGGGCCCATACTGAATGTAGAGAAGATCCCGCCTTTGCCCTTATGTTAAGAACTCTATAACAACTCTTGAGCACTGACATTTGAGTTAGGTGTTCTAGGACGTGTGAGATGATTTGAAACCCACAACATAGTGTAACAGAGCCTATGCAAACCCCACCTTTGTGCCCAAGATGCTTGATCCTCTCTGGGACTAACACATTGTAGATTCTGAGGGGGCAGATGCATACAAGTAATGCATAAGAACTTGTGGTTGACCTAGGTCAAGATTGTCTCCAGGCTTCAATTCCCATTAAGATTGAAGCACCCCACTTCCCATGTGTCAGAGAGTAGAGCAAGACTCTGGAACTCTGGAGCCCATGCAGCCATCTCTCAAGGTGCTTCCTTCTGTTGTAGCTGACTTCCGGCCTTCTTGGGTCTCTGCACAGCCCCTTGAGGTTGCCAGAACCTCTTTACACTCCGGGTTTTGGGGGCCCCTCATGCCCATGTCCACTGCTGTTTTGCAGGAGGTAACCTGGTATCCTGAAGCTTGAGCCGATGGAGACCTTCCAGCACGAGTGCCCAGAAGGTGGCACACAGCTCGGTTGCTCATTGGAGCTGGAGGAGAGGCCAGCGTCAACGCCCACGGGGAACTAACCAGGTTCATCAGCCCAAAGGGGGCTGAGAAGGGGCCAGAGTGACTGCAGCTGCTGGACTCCCTCCCACATCCTTGTCACCAGAGTTCTTTAGCCACGCTCTGGGGTGGGATGTGGGGAAAGGAGCCAGCATCTTGTATGACCCCTTTCTTGGCCCCAGGCAGCTCGGCTTGACCTTTGGGCTCCAGAACCTCTGCCCTCATTTCCTCTGACCTCAGCTCAGCCTGGTCTTGCTTTCTGGCTAGTGTCTCCTCTGCGAGGGATTTGGGTACCACCCCCTTGGAATTGCATCCCTAAAGTGTCCCGGGAAGCCACGCCCTCCAAGCCCCTTCCCAGTCGTCAAGCCCAGCCATCCAACCCAGCCAGCCCTGAGCCTGTCCGGAATGATCCGGCTATGGCCAAGCTCTGGTTCAAGTTCCAGCGGTGTTTCCGGTATTTCCGCAGGAAGCCGGTGCGCTTCTTTACCCTCCTGGCTCTCTACCTGACCGCTGGGAGCTTAGTCTTCTTGCACTCGGGCTTTGTGGGCCAGCCCGCTGTGCCCCAGAGCCAGGCCAGCCCTGCAGCGGGGAGCCCGGCAGAAGGAGCCGAGCTGCCTTTCCTGGGTGACTTGCACCTGGGACGAAGCTTCCGAGACACGGGGGAGGCCTCCAGCATCGCACGCAGGTACGGACCCTCATTCAAGAGCAAGGAGACCAGCGAGAGAGCCAAGCTGGGCGACTACGGAGGAGCCTGGAGCCGAGCCCTCAAGGGGAGAGTTGTCCGGGAGAAGGAGAAGGAAAAGGAAGAGGAGAGAGGTAAGAGCCTGGAGGGACTGAAGGGAGAGGGAAAATATAGGATACAGAACACAAACGCAGAAATAACAGCCAGCAACTGGTTAAGGAGCTCAAGACACACGTAGGTAAATCGGCACTACCATGCGTAATGAGCCGGTCACTAGCCCCTCAAGGCAAGTTCCATCCGAGCCCTATGCTTGCCTAAGTTTAGAATCCCTGTTCCCTTTATCACTGTTGTCCTGGGATCTGCGGCGAGTGCTTAGCACACGTGCAGAGTCATCACCAGGGTACCCTGCCTGTTTTAAAGACAGGGAGACTGCTGGGCAGGGTGGTAAATACCTTCATCTCTGCCCTGGGGAGGCTGAGGAGGGAGGAGTCGGAGGCCAGCCTGGGTTATATACTGAGACTCTGTCTCAAAAGGAAAAAAGGGGCAGCAGGAGCTCAGGACTGATGCCAGCAGCTACGTAGCAAAGTGAAGCCTGTGGCCATGCCAGAGTCCTCCATCTGCTGGGCTCTGTCCTGGGGATGGAGCTCCCGCCACTAACACTGCCCTGGGTAAATTCCGTTACCTTGTTGCATTTCCTCAGCCTTTTACAGCCAAAAGGATTTTGGTTACTGGTACATTTCACAGGCTTGGACAGAGTGCAGATGAGTTTGTGCCTGTTTAACAGATGTGGAAGGCTGGGGGTGTAGCTCAGTTAATAGAGCGTTTCCCCCAACATGTACCATCCCCAGGGGGTCTATCCACAGGCAGGGTAGTGCACACCTGTAATACCAGCACTAGGGAAGCAGGAGACTTGGGCATTCAAGGTATCTCTTAGCTACATAGAGAATTGGAGGCCAGACTAGGCTAGAGACCCTGTCTCACGAACAAATGTGACTGGAGAGAGGGCCTGGTTTCCATTCCCAGCACCCATGCTGGGTGCCTCACACCTACCTACACCTCCAGCTCCTCTGGCACGGAGCCACCACCTCACATACTAAGAACACATAAATTTAAAACAAACAAGAGCCAGATGTGGACACCGAGGTTTGAAAGGTAAAGATGCCGGCTCAGGGATGCACAGCTTCTTTTAGTATAACCTGGATTCTAAGCACCATCTGCCCAGATCCTTGGCTTTCTCTGAAGGTATTCCCACTCCACTGGCAGCTACCATAGGAATCCCCCACTCCACCGGCAGATACCGTGTAAGCAGCAGGCTAGGGAAACCTGCCATAGCCACAGCTCTTGAGATTAATATGGGAGGATGCACAGGACCCAGTGAGGATGTGGAGAGAGGATTGGTACCACAATCCTTTGTGTGCCACTTTAGAAAGCCCTTCTCTATGCCTGGAAGGCACGGCATTCGCAAAGGGACCCATCCTAAGCACAGGTGCCCCAGCCCCAGTCCCAGCCTGAACCTGGCTCTGGAGTTCTCTGGGAGACTCTAGTGAGAGAGCCCAGAGCTCACGGAGTGGTGAGGAGACAGAATAGACTGAGGGGGGAGGGAGCTTGGCCTAGGATTCCAACCCCACCTTAGGCACCTGTGTGGCCTGGGCAATGGCTTGACCTTCCAAGCCTCAGTTTCCATGCCTGTCACATGGACCTAACAATGGCTCCCTTCCAGGCAGTCCTGAGAATCCAGTGGGACATGGGTCAGGCTAGGGCAACACAGCCAGGACAGAACTGGACATTAGCAATCAATGTTCAGAAAGTGCCCCTGGGATCTACTCTGGGAGCAGCCATGTCTTAGCATGGCAAGACATGAGAGACTTGTCTGTTAGGGAAATTGCTCCTCTTTCCATATTCTCCATTCGAGCTCTGCCTCGGGCCACTCCCAACACCACCCGATGCTTTGAAAGCCCCCATGTCTCGACAGTCAGCTCATCCTCGCCAGTCTACTCTTTAAGCTCTCAGGTTTCCTCCCACACTCTACCCCATTGTCCTTCTTGCTGTTCATTGAGCACCATGCTCTCTTTGCCGCAGGATCTCTGCCCTTTCAGCCTATAGACTCTGCCTACATGTCTGCATAGCTCCCTTCCTGGTAGTCGCCACTCAGCCCCTACCCCCCACAGCCGCTTCCCAGAGTGTCCTAACCATTTCTACTCCATGCCTGGTCACAGTCACACTCCCTAGCTTTACTCTGCTGTCAGGTGCATCACCATCCAATGGTGTTTTGCTTGTACAACTTGGTCTTTGCATTCTGCTCCCAAGTCCAGTCTTGGCCTGCTGAACCAGTCAGCACCTGGGACAGCGCCAGGTGTGCAGCTGTGGCTCCTGACTGCACCCAGTGACCCAGTGAGTTACCAAATGGGCAAAGGGATGTGTGGCTCTCCCTTTGCCAGGGAACCTCTGAGTTCCAGCTTTTTTCACCTCTGGAATGCTGTCCCTTCTGCTTGGTGTGATGCAGAAGCTCCTGTGACAGTGGATCTGTGTGATGATGTCCCTGTGGGTTGTGTTAGTGAAATGCAGTCAGTTCTCCATGGCTGAGGGTTCATACCACAAACAAAAAACACCCAAGGAAAATGCATTTGTAAGGAATATATGCAGAATTCTCCCCATGCATTCCCAGTGCTCACACTGCCTCAGAGCCTAAAGTCATTTAGAAATAACTACAGAGCACATGAGGGAGTTCATCCATGTGTTGGGTCACAAGGGATGCTGGAACCCCACCACTGTGGGTTACCGAGAGACCAACAGATGGCCGCTATGACTGTAGCTATGCCATTTATTGAGCACCTGAGCCATGCTCAATGGTGTTTCCTGCTCATGGCTTAGAACGGGGCGATCTATGTGCATGCCTGACACACCCTCTGGTTTGTGACGGCATATCACTTAGTAGCTGCCCTGTGGACTGGACAGTGTTGTGTTGATTCATTGCTTTATTTATCTAGCACCAGTCCATGAATTAGAGGTCATTTTGGTCAATTTTGCACACGGTAAGACTGATTTCAGAGAGCCATGGCTTCCCCTAGTTACAGGTTGTTTGCAGGATAACTGAAGTTTGAAACAATGTCGATTGACTTCCAAAGCATTCGCGCCTTCTTCTGAATGCTGGGCACAGCCCAGCACATTGAGCTTATACATATTTTATGAAATGCAAAGAGAGAAGGAAAGGGTTTAGAAAGGTAGCCCTAAGCTCTGGGCTCTCGGCAGGCGGTGTCATTAGGAAAACACAGATGAAGCCCATCTCTTGATGGATTTATTTGGAGTTCAGCACCTTAGATCTGCACCACCAAAATTGAAATGCTTCTCAGCCTAACACTGAAGCCTTGTTCCCTCCCAAGCTGTCAGGGTCCTGCTGGATGTGGGCATGCAGAACAACTGTTCAGGAATAGCAGGGAAGCCTGCTCCCCTTCTCCTCTGGTGGAAGACACAGACAGTGTCAACCCAAGTTCCTGGGATTATGCATCACTTCATGTAGAAATTATTGAGTCCCATTTTACAGAGGATCAGAGAAGTTAGACTACTTTCCCAATGTCACACAGCAGCTAAAAGGTAGAACAGACTGCATCCCAATTCTCTGAATCCAAAGCCTTTATTGCTAACCATAGAATGACAGTATCTCTTCTTTTCTTTTCTTTTCTTTTCTTTTTTGAAACAGAATTTCTCTGTGTAGCAGCTTAGCTGTTCCGGAAATTGCTCTGTAATCCAAGCTGGCTTCAAACTCACAGAGATCTGCCTGCCTCTGCCTCCCGAGTGCTAGAATTAAAGACGTGCACCACCACCCCCAGCCAGCTCTTCCTTAAGCTGTATAACCCAGCTGGGGGCCCCATTAGTAAACTGCATACAAGCATGAGAACCCAAAGTTCATGGAAGAAAAGCTGGGCTTGCAGTGCACACTTGCAATTCCAGCACTGGGATCCCTGGAACTCACTGGCTAGCCTACTACTAGGTGAGTTCCTGGCCAGTGAAGGACCCTGCCTCAAAAAGCAAGGTGGATGACACCTGATGAGTAACACCTGAAGCTAGCTACAATGTGCACATGCATATGGCAGTGTTCACCCCTACACATGTGCACACATACACACACACACACACATACACACACGTGCGCGCGTAACATGGGGTTCTTTGTCCCGGCTGGTTCCACTGCCCTTCTCAGCCCAAAATAAGCACCCGGATACTATAGTAATTATAACGCTGTTAGCTGGTGACTAGGGTTTCTTATTGGCTAGCTCTGTCTTAATTATTAACCTATAACTACTAATCTATATATTTCCATGTGGTCTTGGCTTACCAGAGAATGCCTGACCTGTAACTGCATCTCTGCAGAGAAGATCGATTTCTTGTTTGTCCCTGCTTATATCCTGTTTCTGCCCGGCAACGTCACTTCCTACCTGTCTGTACGGACCTCCAGACCTCTATGGCTAGCTAGTGGCAAGCTCCATTCTTGGGACCCCCAGGCAGGCTTTAGTTGTACAAGAAAGATATCACCACCCACATACATGAATGTTCACCCTACACACAAATATACACACATGTGCACATATCTCTGAACATACACACAGTCAAGCAGTATGTATTGTTTATGTAACTACATATGCACATATCTCCACTCATTTATTCCATTCACAGGTGCCACACACCCTGTCCAGTGTCCTCTTGTCATCAGCTCTGTTGGTTTGGGACCACCCCCCTCCAATTGACCTCCTTACCTAATTCAGGGGCAGTGTGACCATCTGTCACAAGGCAATATTCTGAGGTGTTGGGCTTGAAAATCTGGTGCCTCTCTTCTTGGGCAGGGGCTGTGTGTAAGACACAGGTCACCTCAAGGTACTCCAGGCAGAATTTCTGATCCCACTTGTCAAGTGGGGAAATGATGTCCTCTGGGAGCCCAACTCTGTGGCTAGGCGCCACAAATCCAGATCTGGCTGACTCTGGCACAGCAGGATACCTCCGAAGCCTGTTCCTAACAGTACAGAAAAAAAGTGTGCCAACCTGCGTGTGCTCAGCCACCCTCTTAGCAGATGGCCTGCATCAGAGAGAGGAGAATCCCATGAAAAGATTAATGAGAGCAGAAGAGAAAGTGTGAAGAGAGAAGAGAGTTCAGTGTGACGGGGGGGGGGTCCTCACCTGCTGGAATCTGGGCTGGATTCTACCAGCCAGGCCCTTCAGGTATCTCAAGGGTCTCTGGAGATTCTGATGGATTGTGTGGACTTTGCCTTTAGTCCCCTTCATGTGGTCTGTGACCCTGTTTCACATGTCTGAAATCCCCTGCCTCTGGGGAATGCTGCCACCATGGCAGAATTTGAACACAAGCCCCAGGAAAGGCTGAGGAGGGTTCTGGAGTTGTCAGTCACAAGTTATGAGCTCAGACTTAGTAGTGCTGTGATGTTCCAGAGATTAGGACCATATAGGCTGGGGAGAGAAGCCACAGGATCCTGCCCAGTAGAGGCAAGAAAGTAATTCAATTGTGTATCCTGACACTGACTGGGTAATGGTATGTGGCAGGCCTGTGTTCAAAGCACAGAGGACCTGGTGTCTCCCTTCTGTTGACAGATAAGGAAACAGGCATTCGAGTGTTCCCCTTCAACAGATACGGGACATCTCAGTTTAATGCTAGTCTGGGGAGGGCCGGGTAGAGTCAATAGTCCAGATAGACCTCTCCCTGGGTTCCCAAAGCCCTGGGTTCCATCCCCTGCACCATAATGAGCATACCCTTTCAAACTAAAAGTCCTGATCTGGGGGAGGAGGACATGTGCTCCAACCCTGACTGTCTGGCCCTCTACCTGGTGTATGAGGGTGGGGAAATCTCCGGGATCCAGCCTCAGGGCAGTAGACCAGAAGTGGCAGCTTTGGAGGAGACAAGCCTGGGCTGGGCTTTGGTGTGAGACCTTCCTTGTGGGTGGCTTCAGCAAGTTAATGAGCTTCAGCATCAGGGTTCTGGGAGTGTCTGTATGTCCTGCCATGCCACTGGGCAGAATGATCTGACACCTGGGCTTCAACACTTAATTCTCTCCTTCCTCATTCTCTCTCCTTCCTCCCCACCCCCATTGCTCCCCTCCCTGCATTACCCTCTCCCAGCCCCCATTGTCCTCCCCCTCCATTTATCGTCCCCCTGCACAGACTGAACTTGGTATCAGCCGTTGTCATCTCTAGTCTTACTCAATGCCAGTGTCATGAGCCAGGGAAGGCAGGTGCAGCACTGCTGGCTTTAATCTGTAGGAATTCAGGGCGTGGGCCCCATGCCATCTTGAGGCTGGTGGGTGGGCAGTGCTACCGACCCTAATTGGGTCAGGGAACCCCTGTAGGGAGGCAGGAGATACCAATCTGTCTGCAATTCCAGCACTCAGGAGGCAGAGGCAAGAGAGTGTTAGTGTCCTGATGATGGACTTCTCTGTCTATAAAATGGATCCCAGAGGGGTTGGAGAGATGGCTCAGCAATTAAGAGCATATAATGCCCTTGCATAGGGCATGAGTATCGGTCCCAGCACCTGCACCAGGCAGCTCACAACCTCCTGTAACTCCAGGGCATTCAAACCCTCCTCTGGCTATGCAGGCATCTGCGCACGCCCCCCCCACACACACACTTTTTTAAAAAATGGGTTCCCAAGAAGCTTGTGAAATTTGAATTTCAAAAAGCCAAGAAGTCTGAGAGCGTGGCTCCAAGGAAGAGTTCTGGCCAAGTATGTGTGAGGCCCAGGGTTTTACCTGAAACAGAAATAAACAAGCGAAGGCCCATAATGAAACCTGTGGGCATCCCTGCCCTGTGCCCACAGTGCCCTATCAGCCGAGATCCTGTCTGAGATGGGAGACGTTTAGGATGTCCAGAAAGAACAAAGGCAGGACCCTCCGGAGTTGTCACTAGTGATGGGCTCGGGGGACGGGGGCCCTGGGGCAGCAGCACTCCCTTTGAAGCTAGACTGTCCTCAGCAGAGCCCATCACTCTGTGCTTTGAAGGAGGTCCAAGGTGCCAGGATGGAGACTGGTGTGTTCAGCAGAGCTGGCAACAATCTCATGTGGTGGAGGACTGTCCTCCTGCTAGCCCTGCCCCCATACAAGGACAGGCAGAGGATCCCTTCCCGTTTAATGTGGGCAGCCTCCTAGGCAGAGAGATCTCAAATGGCATTGAGGTTTTCCTGGTCACTCCCTGGACCCCGGCTGGGCCCTTCTTTCCCAAGGGAGGGGGCAGGAAAAGCCAGTGTGGGTCCTGTAGACCTGCATGCGAATTTTCATCCAGCTCTGAGCTCTGAGTCTCTGCTCTCCAGGCCTCCATCAGGACGAGAGGACACTAGGTCTTTCCAGTGTGCAGGCACATCCCAACCATCCAGAAGAGGGATCTGGAGCCAGGCTGTGCGTGTCCAACTCTAGCTTCCTCTATACCCTGAGCAGATGACAACCTCTCTGGACCACAGAATAGAGATAATGTTCTCAGAGCCTTGGTGAGGATTCAGTAAGTTGTGCGTATAAAGCACTTACTGTAGCCTGTACCCAGGTGTTGGGAAAAGCGAGAAGAGGTTTTGCACAAACTGTAAAGTGCTGTCTTTGCGTGTGAGTTCCTGGTTGACATAAAGAAAGGTGATGTGTTCACAGTGTTAACAACTGGGTGGTTCTCGGATATCGTTTGAAGTGACTCTGGGATGGAAGTGTTCACCCAAGACCTCCAGTTATAAACTGTAAAGTGTTGTACTCTGACCAGTGAGTAGCTGGTTTCTTTGCACCTAGCACATGCAGGACAATACAATAGGACCATTCATGAGTCGTTCCGCTCCAGCTGACTGATTGGTGGCTTCATTCCCCAGGACAAGGAAACAAGGCCTTGGGGAGGTCAACCCACCTAAGCTCCATAGACCAGAGCTTGGAAGTAACAGAGTGAAGTGAGACCTGAGCCTTGAACCATCCAAGTGCAGTGAGATGCTGGAGGCAGCCAGTGGAAGCAGGGGAGGGTTCCAGAACTTCCATGCCACTGAAACAGGCCTTATCCCAGGTGAAGTGAGGTTCCTTCTGGGCTAGAGGTGTGGCCCCAGGAACCAGTGTCACCAGTGAACTTGTTTGTGGCTCAGGGAGGGCAGTCCCTCCTGTGCCCTGCCGTCTTCAGGGTCTGTATCCTCACCCGTTAGTACCCACTGCCCTGATCAACCACAGACCAGCATTTCCCTTCTCTCGTTTGTGCCCTGAGGAGGAAATCAGGTATTACATACACACTTGGCAAAGCCACACAGGCCGGGCACACAGTAGCCGCCTCCTGCAGCCCCTCTGGTTTCATCCACACTCTTCCTCTTCCCCCACAGCCAAGTACATCGGCTGCTACCTGGACGACACCCAGAGCCGGGCCCTTCGAGGTGTGTCCTTTTTCGACTACAAAAAGATGACAGTCTTCCGTTGCCAGGACAACTGTGCTGAACGGTAGTGACCCCTACCCCGCCACCTCTCCCAAGTCCCCAGATATGTCCCTTCTAGCCCTTTTCACCCAGGGTTCCTTCCATGGTGTCCTTTGCCTTGCTGTGGAGAAAATGTCAGAGCACAGTGAACAAGGAACTATAGAAACTAGAAACAAAGGATTGTAATTATGATTGATGTGTGTGTGTGCATGTGTGTTTGTGTATGTGCATGTGTGTGCACATAGGCATGTGTGTACACACTTCTATAAATGCATATATACATGCTTGTGCACATGTATGTACATACATGCACACATACATGTGTATGCACAAAGATATATATATATATATATATATATATATATATATATATATATATGAATGTGGTCTGTGGGAGTATGACTGCAACTGTGTGGAATGTGCTGAGGAGCAGGCTTGTAAGGTATGGAATGCATGGCCAGCTGGTTACCTTGGTGAGCACAGTTCTGACACTTGGCCGTCTCTAAGAAACGGTGTTTGTGTCATCTCAAGTCTTTTCAATCTTCTTGCCTCGGGCTCTGGAGTCACTGGGATTGCAGGCCTGTGCTATCATGCCTGGTTTTAAACTCCACCACTTTAAGAGAGCAGTTTGCAAACACCTTGTGAACTTCCAGCTCTCCCAAGTCAGGGGATCAGCTGGCATATAAGCCCCTTCCCCAGCTGGCATATAAGCCCTCTCTAGAACAATGCCCTCCTCCTTAGACTTCATCCCTTCTGGCTCTGAGTTACAGGCTGTCTCTGAAATAAGAGACAGCCTATGATGTTGATTCTGTCAGTGGGCTCCACTATAGGAGAGGGGCCCAGGGGATGTCTGAGAAGCAGGCTCAGAGGGACAGGGACATGGAGGCGAGTGAGGTTCCACGATGCTCAGTCATGCCAGCTGGTCTTGCCTCTCAGAAAGAGCAGGTGGACAGGCTAATGCCACCAAGTCACCGGGGCATGTGCAGGCACAAATCCGGGCGGTTCTGCCCTTCTGCTCAGTGCTGAATAGGGTTCCAGGAGACAGTCCTTGTCACCGACAGCTCCTCTGGGGACATGTTTTTGCAGGCTGCCCTCTGAGGAGCCCCATGCCTCTGGAGACTGTCTCTGGGAGCACAGTGGTCAGGGGGCTGGCAGGACTCCCCCTTCCTCCTTCCCCGAATCCTCAGCCACAGCCTCCTTCCATGTGTTTAGACTGGTATCCACTGACTGTCCTTTTTAGGGAAGAATTCCACAGCTAGGAAAAAAACCAGCATAACCTCAGAGCTCCTGGAATTTTGTTTTGCTTTGTTTTCAGGGAAGAAATTCTTTTCTTGGCTGGGTATGTGAGCCTGGTTTTATAATTTGGCAAAGGGATAGAAGTGCCCTGCCTCCTCCCCTTGCCCAGAGCTCTTCAGGGGACCTGGCAATGAGGTGTCTCCTTGGGTGATGTTTCCTAGAAGGCAGAGGTTGGGTTCTGTAGTGGTGAGAGAGGACCAGGGGAGGGGCAAGGTGGTGATGTGTGTGTGTGTGAGTGTGTGTGTGTGTGTGTGCGCGCGCGCATACGCACATAGTGAATGTGTATGTGTGAATATGTGTATGAATGTGTGATTGAGTTTGTATGAGCATCTGTGAATGTATGAATATGAGTGTGTTTAAGCGACTGTGTGTGTGAAAGTACATGTGTGTGTGTACAGAGTGAACGTGTGTGCTATACATGAGTGTGAGTGTTAATATGGACATGGGGAGTAGTGTGGGGATACAACTCATCAGGCAGCAAGGAGGGCTGGTGGGTGTCCTCAGAATGTTTTCCGTGTTCCCAGAGGTCTCTCCCCACCCCACCCCCAGTGCCTCGGGACCTCTGACTCCCCACCTCTGTGACCCCCAGCAGGTTGTCCTGCCCTTTGGAGTAGTTCTGACCTATGTGTTTCTCCTCCAAGCTCCCTGCCCCCCAACCCCTTGGTCCCCTTTCTGAAGTCTCCTGTGCTCTCACTCCTGGGCCTCCAGGCCTCCTGGAGACTCTGTCTATCTCCTGTACCCCAAAGTCTCCCAGGTCCTGTGGCCTGGGGTTTCTCCCACTCAGTCTCCTTTCCCCTGGGTCTCACTGTCAGCTGTCCCTGCCTGACACCAGCCTCCCCCAGGGGCTACCTGTATGCTGGGCTGGAGTTCGGTGCCGAGTGCTACTGTGGCCACAAGATCCAGGCGGCCAACGTGAGCGAAGCCGAGTGTGACATGGACTGCAAGGGAGAGCGAGGCAGCGTGTGTGGTGGTGTCAACCGCCTCTCTGTCTACCGACTACAGCTGGCCCAGGAGTCTGCCCGCAGGTGTACGTGAGTTCGCCCCACCCCTCTGCTGTGGCACACTAGCCCTCCACCGCCCACTCCCCCAGGGGCCCTGATGGTCTCACCCCCAGTGTCTGCCCTGCACCTTCTATGAGGTCCCATCACCCCAAAGTCACCATAGGCTTCACCTCCCATCCCAGCCTTCACGCCAGTCACTCACCATTCCTGTGTCCCTGTTCTCCTCTGCCCCCAAGTCTGAACCTGAACTTGGCCTGTCTCTTTTGAGACAATTGTCCTGACAATGTAGTAGCCAAGACTGTAAGAGCACGCAGCCTTTGTCCTTGTCTAAGCACTTTGTGTGGACTAGCTCATGTCTCCACAGTGACCTCAGAAATAGGCACAAGGAAAGCCTGACCTATGGGGAGGCTGGTGGGGGATGATGTCAAGTCTAGGACAGCCTGGGTACAGAGGAAGTTTGAGGCCAGCCTGGACAACATAGTGAGAACCAGTCTCAAAACAAGTCTAAGGGGTGGGAGGGTGTTAGGGCTGTAGCTCAGTGGTAGAGCATTTGCCTGTCATGCACAAGTCCCTGGGTTCAATCCCCAGGACAAGAAAATAAAACAGAAGAAGGAAAGAAGGAGGGAGGGAGGGAGGGAGGGAGGGAGGGAGGGAGGGAAAGCGAGCATGAGGTACTGCTTTTACTTGCCTCCATCTGAGGCCAGAAACCCATCTCAGTGTCCCAGCTCTGAGCAGGGGGGAGGCTTTCTCCAGCTCAGCAGACTTCTGAGAGCCCCCCCCAGCTTGCTAGCGTTCCCAGCTTGAGTCTTGCTGGAAAACCCTGCAGTTTGCAAACCAAGGAGAGAAGGTAGTAGGAGAGGCAGGAGACATCTCTGCCTCGGCCATTGCCCCTCTGCCCCTTCCTGAGCAGGGAGTGTTGGGTTTCGGTTATTAGCTGTTTGTCAAGAGTCTGCTGGTAACCAGGTGCTAAGCTCAGGTCAGCCCTGATGTATCATGTCTCCTCTCCACAGCCTTTCCCAGGAGTTGCCGCTGGCAACCATCACTGTCTACAGCAAGGGAATGGAGGGTTAATGCATTGAAGTAATTTTGCCAAGGCCCACACAGGCAGGGGGGGAAACCCGCAAGGGCTTCATCTCAGTCAGGGTTTCTATTGCTATGATAAATGCCATGACAAAAAAAAGTGAGTTGGGGAGGAAAGGGTTAATTACACTCCCACTTCCACGTCACAGTCCATCATCCAGAAACGTCAGGACTGTTCTCAAGACAGGAACTGAAGCAGAAGCCATGGCTTACTGACTTGGTCCTCATGGCTTGATCAACATCTTCTTACAGCACCCAGAATCATCAGCCCAGGGTGAGGCCCCTCCCACATCAGCTATCAGTCAACAAAAGTGCAACACAGGCTTGCTCGCAGGCCAATGTGGTGGGGACATTTTCTCAACTCAAGTTTCACCTGTGACAATTGGACCTAAAAGTAGCCAGCCACAGGCTTCTGGGGCTCTTCAGCCAGGCTCCATGTCAGCATGCCTGATATCCCTGGAGACCTTGTTAAACTGAATAATTCTTGTACGAGTTACTTTTCCCTTGCTGTGGTAAAACACTATGACCGAGGCAGGATATAGAAGGAAGGGTTTATTTGGGTTTGTGGTTCCGGGAAGAGAAGAGCCATCATGACACGGAGCCAGGATCAGAAGACTGAGTGATCACACCTCAGTCACAAGCATGAAGCAGGGAGCAAGCAGGAGGCTTTGACTTCTCAAAGTCCAGGGCTGGGTGTGGTAGTTCACATCTTTAATCCCAGCACTGGGGAGGCAGAGGCAGGCAGATCTCTGAGTTCAGCTGGTGAGTTCCAGAACAGCCAGGACTTCAGACTGAGACCCTATCTCAAGAAATAAGCAAACAAACACCAACAAAAATGCTCTCAAAGTCCACCCCCAGTGACACACTTCCTCAAGCATGGCTGTACCTCCCCAGAGCCTCCCCACACAGCACCACCTGGGCAGCCAAGTGTTAGATGACTGAGATGATGGAGAAGTTTTTTCAAACTACTGTGACTTTGTCTGGTTTTGGTTTTGGCTTTTACAGTGCCAGGGGATGGAACCCGGAATCTCAAACATGCTTAGGTAACTGCTCTCTACACCCCCTACCTTCAGCCTTAAACTCAGTCTGTAGCCTAGGCAGTCTTGAACTGGTGAAGCCACTGTCTCAGCCTCAGATACCTCAGCTAGGATGATAGGTCTAAGCTACTAGGCCCAGCTGGGTTCTACATCCCTAAGGTACCCATAGGCTATTCCAGTCTGTTAACCCATAGCCCCATCCTTGGTACAGAAAGGCAAAAATGCACAGATATGTCCAGTTGTCTGTGGAGACAGGGTGTCTTCTCTGTGGCTATCTCTTTAACAATCCATCACTTGATACTATCTATAGGGCTTGAGAACCTGAACTTTGGTGGCCTCATGCAAGTTCTGCCCTGCAGCTACCAGGGTTGAGCATGCCTCTGGTTTACAAATGTACTGGGTGTGCCATCCACCTCAGTCACCTCAGTTCATGTCTGAAGACCCAGCGGTCAAAGCACAGAGGTGAGAAATCTTAACTGAAGAAAACCTGTGCAGTGGACTTGGGTCTGACCATTGGTGCAACAAGGTTCTAAGTGGCAGATCCCCCAATCTCACAATTGATTTCATATACTCTGATACCAAGTCATTAAAATGGCGACACATTGACATCTGGAGATGGCCTCAAAGTGTTGTGGTCCCTTAGAGAGGCTGCTGCCACTTGCAGATGCACCTGGGATGGGTGGAAAAGATTTAGGTTGTGGTCTTGCTAACTAGATAATCTGGGACATCCCGCCCCCCAGTCTCTAGTGTGACAATTAAACCAAATGCTTCTCAATTGGATGAGATGTATAACACACAGAGATGGTGAGCATCTTCTGTGAAGTGGTCCTTGCACATGTAGGGAGGACTAGCTGGCAGGGATGTGTCCTCCCCACTCAGCCTGCCCATCTCTGTGATAGTAAAAGTGGCCTGTGTGGGGCACCATACTGCCTGAGAAAAGCATCTTTGTGTTGTGTCGTGTCCAAAGAGAGATGTGGCCATTTCTCTGTATCCTCTGGCCACCAAAGTGTGGTATTCAAGGTGTGAAGCCTTCCACTGGAGAACTAAAGGAAAGCCCGTGCCTCAAGGCTGCTTTCCTTGAGACTAGAATGGAAGGGTTGTAGGTAAGAAGACAGGCGGTTGACCAGATGTCCAGCCGGATGCCTACTAGGCTCCCACTCAGCAGCCAGCAAAATGGCATATGGAGAAGCTGAAGCAGGGCACTGTGCACTTTTATGTAGATGCAGTGTGGGAGGTGTAGCCTCTCTTCCAAGGAAGCCACAATCCTGGGGTGACAGTTGGATGCCAATTGGGTTGGTTCAGCCATGGGATTAAGCACAGCAGACTGCAGAGGCTGCCTGAAAGAACCAAAGGGACACTAGTGCAATACTCTTCTCAAGAGAGTCTAGATTAGCCAGAAGCCAGTGTTCAGCCAGGAGCCACAATCCAGATTCAGTGAGTGTCCTCTTGGAATAATCTTCCTCATCTGTCTCCATCACATACTTGTAGAAACTGATGCATAGACAGCAGAAATAGCTCAATGGAAGACACTCTCGAAGGGAGCACAATTGGTGGGGGGCCTCAAACAATGGGTATAACTTTCTCTGGTAGAGAAGGAAAAAGCACCAAGATTCGAAACACACTGTCAAGGAACCTGGGAAAAATCTAGGCAAAGAGAACTAGACCTGAGACGGTCTGGATGTACATCAGGAGGTGTGACAGGCACATCTTTCTGATGTCACGGTGCCTTCTGTGGACTGATAATGACTGGAAACAGGTTTCTGACTCCCCTTTGGAGAATCACTTCTACAAGGACTCAGTTTCGACTAACTCCTTCCTCCCCTGACCCCTGACCCCTGACACATTTCCTATCTCCTGGCTCTAAAATTCATGACATCTCTGCTGCCTTTGCCCTGACTCCAAAGCACCTTTGACTCCCATACCTGGGATCTGCTTTAGCCACAAACAACTCAGAAAGGTGTGTCGTCCAGGTCACTGGCTCATGGCCAACTTAGCATGGGTGATACAGGTGAAGAAGTGAGTGACCTTTTCAGGAAATGGAGAGGGCAGAAACAAGACTCTATTTGAAGAGTCTCTTGAGAAAACATACAGAAGGCTTCGAGTCAGAAGATCCTAAGGGAGCATTTAATTCCTGAGCACCACACAGGTGGGCCTGTGAGGGGGTCGCTTGTTCCTGAAGCAAACAGTGAAGACATTCAGAGGTGGTCAGGACCCATCTCTGCAGGTGCCCGCCGTTCTGCCTTAACACAGACCCTGGGACACACAGATTCATTTTTGGTGCAAAAGAACTAAGAAATGATCTACTTTCTTGGTGAGACTGCATTTGTCACACCAGTTTGCTAAGTGTGCCATCTAGTTAGCTTTCTCCCCAAGGGACAGACCAGCTGGTGATTGGAGAACATTATGATTTTATAGTAGGTCACAAGAGAATGTGCCTGCCTGGAAGATGCTTGCAGGATTTTGGGTGAAAATCCTGAGAGCTGGGATGTGCTTCCAGGAGTTCCCAGGGTGCCTTGTGTGGCTGTCCATGGTGCTGACTGCCCTCTGGTGCGATTCAGGTCCTGTGACTGCCACACAGCTTTCCCTGGGCTCAGTCAGCCCTTTCCTCTCTCCTTGTCTCCCTCTCGCCTCTCCTTCTCCACCCAACTCTGGTTCCTACTCTCACCTTTGCCCTCTCTCCTACCTCGATGAGACGTTATGAAATTCGCAGTAACACTGAAGAATCCAGCGACTCCCTAGTAGCTTTGGGTAGTGCATTCCGTCCATGATTGATCGTCAGCTCTGGAGATTCCCATCTTCAAGGGTTGGAAGGAGAACTCTGTGAGGTTTGCGCTTTCTGCTCACTATGTTTCCTCCCTGCCACTCCTGCCTCCGGCTTGTCCAGGAAACTTGTGTCTCTTTGGATGGACCTTGACAGCCACTTCTCTGCCAGACTCAAACATATGGTACTGGAAACTCTGAGACTCACGGGAGACTTTGCTGGTCATAACAGGTGGGCTCGGCTGGAGCTTCTCTATGCAAAATTCTCAAAGGGAATCGGGCAGGCAGACATAGGGAGTGACGTGGATTTTCCACCCCAGTTTTTCTTTGTTACACTGACTCTGACCAGCCTACAGATCCATTCTGAGTCTCGAAGCATTGTCTATAAATTAGGGACAATTGGGGCCACAAAGTGAGAGTCTAGACAGCATCAGCATGGTGCGCATTGCTCCTAACAGATTCCCCAACTTTGCTCTGAGAACTTCCCGGTTCAAGCTACTTGGATTCCAACACCTACAGGACCTTCTGGTGATGTATAAAAATAGCTGTCTTGAACCCCCATTGGACAGGAAGGTTCTTTGTGTAATTCAGTGTCTCTCTGACTATGGGTAGCTCATTGGCTGAGACCAGCTTCCAGCTAGTAGCATCCCTAGCCAGCATCTTCAATGCAGTGGAACTTGGCCTAATTACCCAGGGGGTGGTGGCCTCTTTCTGACCAAGAAGGAGTCCTCCATGTCTGCCTCTGTGCTGGCACCCGGTGACATTCACCTCATTTTTTTTGTGACATGCCAGAACAATGAAGTGGCAAGACTTCAGAGACTCTTGCACCTGCCCCCAGCAAAGAATGTCAATGTGCCATTGCTCCTCTCAACTCTTTCTAGTAAAAAGTTCAAGCTACTGAGGTCATGCTTGTCCCTGATAGACTGCCAACAAGGGCTGACATTGTCAAAATGTGGGGCACAGGCTTCTGCAGCCGCCTCAGGAGCCTGAGAAGAATTCTGGGAAATAAGCGTGGCTGGCATGGGGTCTCTGGAGCCCCGCCCTAGCACTGGGCATAGCTCATGTGGAAAAGCAGACGTGGGAAACGCACCATTGGTGTGCAAAAAGACTGGGACAAAAGCCAGCTCTGCTCCCCGATGACTGTGGGACCTGGAGACAGGGTCCTGCTAAGTCCTGGGCTGTCTGTAGAGCAAGCTAATGGAACTGATAACATCACAGTCCATTGTGAAGACAAATGAGACGCTGCCTGAAATATGCCTGACACCATGGTGCACACGGGAAGCCGCCATTACAATCACCATGGCTGCTCTTTGGCAAGGGCTGTGGTGGAACGTGACTAGGAGGTGTCACTCGATCTGTGGCCAGTGAAAGGGTGTGACCCTGGTCTCTGGAAGGGATACTTCCTTAAGAGTTCTTACAGTATTTTTAGATACCAGGCGACTGGAGGCTGGTGCCACGGTGCCTCTGCTGGAGTAGCAAGACTGGAAGCAGCCAGTGGAGTCTTTTATGGATCCAGCCACTTATGAAGGCTTCCCCTTGGCTCTCAGGAACTCTCCAGAACATGGCACTAGATAAGCTTCAGAGGTGACCTGCCCAAGGAACAGAAAGCTGGAGTATTTATTCCCTGACTCTTACCCATGTCCAGCTGAGAGTGGCTCCTGGAGAAGTTACCCTGTCTGGTCACTCTCATCCTGTCCCCGGATGGGCATGCATATCAAAAGACACTGACAGTAGCTACTGCTTAGTCCCAAGCCCCTATACGCAGATGAGGAAAACTGAGGCGCAGTGAAAGGTGAATATGCCCATATAAATCCACTAGCCCAGATAAGTCAAGTGACTGCATCCGGACCATCTGGGTGATCCCCTTTGCACTGAACTCCAGAGATTTTTTTCCCAACATGAAAACATCATCTTAGTCCTATGGAAATCCAAATATTTATTATGTCACAGAGAAGCCAAAGGGAGCGGCTAACTACCAGTTTTATTTTCAAATCTAAAAGACGCTAGGCAGACAGCATTGTGACCCATACAAAAGATGGGAAAAGAAAGGCAGTGGGAAGACCCAGGTCCCAACCACCTTTAGGATGCTTAGTATCCAGTTGACCATGTTGTAGTGGACAGCCACTTAAAGACAGAAGTGGCCTCCATTGGGCTCTCTGGACTCCTGAGAGTCAGCTGGATGTTTTCTTGCTGACTTAGAACCTTCTTCCACAGGGCTCTGTAGTCTTCCCCAGGAGCTCAACAGGAACATCCTATATCCAGGAGACTGGCTGACTCTCAGCCTGCTGCCCTCTGTGCCTGTTCCTGCAGCTGCTGTCTCTGTCCCTTTGAGACTCTGCAGTCCTCGCCTTATCTGAAATCACAGCTTCCTGTTCAACCCTCCTGCCTGGGCTCCAGACATGAGCAGCTGCTTACAGGACAAAGTAGACTCCTTTCAGCAGCACTGAGCTACAAAGTTCTCACTCTCTCCCTGTCCTTTGCAGTCTGGACTCCTGATGTCCAGGCTGGGATTCCATATCTCTGTCTCCTTGTTTTCAGTCTTCAGGGCAGCAGGCAAGGAGGCAGACCTGGCTGCTCAAAGGACTGTTGGGAAATGCTGGGGCCCCAGTGTATTCTGTGGGTCAGCCCAGCATGGCAGATTAACTTAGGTTCAGCCTTGTCCTGAGCTAGGCGGAGGGAGCCCTGCCATTGCTAACTGGTAGGCAATCCAGAGAAAACCCTGCATGCCATATGTCTGTTCCTTGAATGGGGCAGTCCCATTTTGAGGCACAGAGATGCCAAGAAAGAGAAGGGTGGCCCACAGAGTACCCATCCCAGTCACCTGTTGGCACAAATGTCAAGGCAGAGGCACATCCCCCGCAATACTGACTTCCTTCGCTGGGAACAGGCCCATTCTTTCCCTCTCTGCTTTGGCTTGCTGTGCAACCTCAGGAGGATCTGCCTTCTCTGGGCAGTCTTCTAGATCTTCCTTCCAGAAGGGGATTTACTGGAGGGACTTACAGAGGCTATGTAGTCTGAGTTGTCCAACAATTGCTGTCTTCTAGCAGAAAGGCTAAGGGTATGTTAACTGTTCAGTTCATAAGACTTGGTGCCAGCAGTCCCAGTCCAGCTTGTGACCTCCAGGTTTTCAGTCAACATTGGGATCCTGAAGAAACTGGTTCCAATAACAGCAAGGAAATGCCTCAGTGACAGGATAGGTGACCTTGCCGTGAGAGTGAGGCAAGCAGGCAAAAGGCAAAGGCTTCCTTCTTCCGTGTCCTTTCATGGGGGCTGCCCCCAAAGGTGTGGTTCAGATTTAGGGTGGATCTTCCCACCTCACGTGATCCAATCAGGAAAATACCTCGCAAGCTTGCCCAGCTACTCAGGCTTTATTGGTTCCAGACACTGTCCGAAGATTAGCCATCCCTAGGTCTGACAGCTCTGTCTACTTCTTCAGATGGAAGTGCGGTGTTCAGGGGCTGCTTCCGCCGACCCAACAACCTCTCCCTGGCCTTGCCTGTGACAGCCGCCATGCCAAACATGTCGGTGGACAAGTGCGTGGACCTCTGCACAGAGAAGGTAAGCTGGGGCTGTTTGCAGCACTCAGGGTGCAGGGACAGAGTGGCGTGAAGCCTAAGGAACAGGGTGTGGGGCTGGAGAAGTAGCAGTCACTCGGAGTGGATGGGGTCACCGATCGTGACCTGTGACAAAGCAGAGGAATGCGTTAGTTCATGGATTCAAGGCAGGGGAGCCACACAGGGTGACAGGAGTTGCCTGCCTGTGTCTAACAGTGAGGGAGTGTGAGATTGAGGATGCCTGAGGAAGCATAGTAAACACTCCTAGTTAGGTAATGTCATCAGCGGTGGCCCAGTGGGACCCAGGTGCATGCTACCTTTCTCTCTGCTGCTAAGCAGTTCCTATCAAATATCTTAGAAAGAAGCAAGAACTGTGGGAGCGGAGCTCACTGGATGTGATGTGTGGTTTTCACTCCTGAGTCTTCCTGGACCTATGACCAGAGGGAAAACTGGGCTGTGTTTGGTTTAGGAGCCAATCAGAAAGAGATAAATTGGCAAGCAGGGAGCAAAGGAGACAACCCAAGGCTTCTTTGGGTGTGCACACTTACATCCTTTTGGCTTAAAAGCACAGATTTGGGCCAACAAGATGCATCAAGGGTAAAGGCTTGCCACCAAGAATGAAGACCCGAGTTTGCTTCCCAAGACTCACATGGTGGAAGGAGAGACCTGGTTTCTCCACACGCTCACAGGACATGCACACAGACACACAGTCAATTGATAATTTATAGCACAGATTTAGACACAATCCCAAGATGTGGATTGTGTGGCACTGTCACACAAAAGACACGTGCAAGCTCGAAAGAGGCATGCCCCCTTGAGTCTCTCACAGGCTCCAGGGGAAAGTGTCAATACAGTGCTGACCCTCAACAAATCCCTTTTGCCAGAAAAGATGGCACCGACCCCAGGTTCACTCTCAGCAAGGGAAAGGAGCCAGGCAGAATTTACTACCAACACTAGCCATTCAGTGTCCCAGGGGCTGAGGCCCAGCACGCCCTGCATATACCTGGGTCCTAGGACACTCTAGGGTCTTTTTGAGCTGGCAAGGCTCTGCAGATGCCCTGCACATCCTCAGCTGTAGGTGACTTCTAATTCCTAGCTTGGTACTAATGCTGTGTAAGGTGTTGCTATGGTGACCACCGAGTGAAAGGAAAGGGTCCAGGTGTTCAATGCCTAGATAGTACTTTTCTGGAATGTCTTTACCTCATTGTGGAGCCAACAGATGGAGAGGGCTGGTGCATTGTATGGGTCTCCTCCCTTTGCTGCGTGGGAAAGTGTGGGAGTCCACTTCCCCACTGATCTTCCTGGTTATGGATACGGAGTTTATCCTTATTCCAAAGGAGTCAGATAAACAGTTAATCAGCACAAATACTGGAATGGAGGCAATCTGCCAGGGGGAATAGCTGCTGATGTCTGGGAAGGAGGATGGTTGGGCTGGACAAGGACCAGGTGACTCTTCCTCTCCTCTCATGCCTAGGAGTACCCCCTGGCAGCTCTCGCTGGCACCGCCTGCCACTGTGGGTTCCCCACTACCCGATTCCCCCTTCATGACCGGGAGGATGAGCAACTGTGTGCGCAGAAGTGCAGTGCTGAAGAGTTTGAGAGCTGCGGGACCCCCAGCTACTTCATCGTGTACCAGACGCAGGTCCAAGGTAAGCCAGGCTGTCCTTCCCAGATGTGCCCTAGCCAGACAGTTCCCTAAAGCCTGCAGTGAGGAAAGAGAATCGGTGAGAGGGCAGAGGGCTGGGCTGGTAAAGTTGCCTAGGCTTAGGCCTCCCAGGTGCAAGATAGAGGAAGTGTCTGAGGGGAGGTTCTAATGACCCTGTGTCTGTCCTCACCACTGGGGGCCCTTGGTGGCTCTTTATTGATGATGATGGTGATGACAGTCATGACGCAGTGTTGATATTGGTGATGACAGTCATGATGCAGTGATGATGATGATGATGACAGTCATGATGCAGTGTTGATGATGATGGTGATGACAGTCATGATGCAGTGTTGATGATGATGATGACAGTCATGATGCAGTGTTGATGATGATGATGACAGTCATGATGCAGTGTTGATGGTGATGGTTATGTGATATATTGATGGTAATGGTGTGGGTCATGATGGTGATAATGACTACATTTATGCTTGTTAGTTTCTGTCAACTTGACACAACCCTAGGTATGTCTGGGAAGAGGGGATCTCAGCTGAGGAATTCTCATCATCAGATTATATATAGGCAAGTCTGTGGGATGTTCCTTTTCTTATTAACTGGGGTGAGAGGCTCTAGCCCACTGTGGGTGGTACCACACCTGGGCAGATGACCATGGATTGTATAGGAAAGCCAACTGAGCAAGCCATGGAAAGCTAGTCATTAAATAGCTTTCCTCCATGGTTCCTGCCACTTCCCCTGTTTGAGTGCCTGCCTTAACTTCCCTCGGTGATCGGCTCTACTGGAACTTGAAAGCCAAATAAACCTTTCTTTGGTCAGTGTTTTATCACAGCAACAGAGAGGCAAACTAGGATAATGATAATAATGGCTGTAATACTGATGGTGGTGGTGATGGTAGTGACAGTGGTAGTAAATGATGGTGGAATGATGGTGATATTGGTAATGAAGGTGATGGTGGTGATGATCATGATGTGGTGTTGATTATGGTGCTGATGATAGTGATGAGGGCGATAAGGGTGCTGATGATAAAAATGGTGATGAGGTGGCATAATGAATTTGAGTCTTACTCCACACCAGGCTCAGTGCTAAGACCTTCCATCTCCTCGGCTATCCTGTTGGGTGGGAATCCTGATTATTCCTACTTCCCTGGGAAAGTGAAGCTCAGACTAGCTAAGGGGCTTACCTGCAGACAGACTATAAACCTTTATTCTTAGCTGGGGCATCTCAAAGAGAAGTTGGTGTGAGGTGAGGTACTCATGCCGGAACAGAGCCTAAGGAAATTCCGGGACTTTACACCAGCATGGATGCACTAATCATCCACTGTTCACCAGCCTCGGGCCAAGCCTCGTCTCATTCTGTGATGTAAAGACCTCAATTAGCTAGTGAACAGGGCTGTGCCCATTTTACAGATGGTAGAAGGTTAAGGAACTGGCCACAATCCTACATATAAAGCATGTGCCTTCAGAGATGACGCCAAAGACCATGCTAGAATCCTCAGCTCACAATGGGAAGACCATTACCAACCCCTCTGGAGTCTGAAGAGCAAACGGCACACCTCTGGGTAGACTACATCCAAGCAACAGTGCATAGGTGGACAGGCTGGACACTGCATGGCCGCCTGCGCTCTAGCGTGCCAGCACCCTAGAGGGAAGTGGCAGATGCCTGTTCGTGATCTGCATAAAAATCCTGTCCAAGTGACTGGCGACCCCTAGCAGGCAATCCTACTTGATCTGATGTTGAGTACGAGAACCTGGTGAGCAAGCTCTGCTTGTTTACAAGCCGCTGAGAAGGGATGTGTGTGCTGGTTTCTGGGATGCATCGGGCCCTGGCCTGGAGGACAGCGTCTTACATAGATTACTTGCACTGTGACTGTGAGTGGCTTTCCTGAGTCCCTGCTGGATACATCTCTGTGGTCATTCCCAGCTCCCCATCCCCAGACTGCCCAAACCACTCCAGCAGACCCTACACCCTAACAAGAGTTGTGCATCATAGATTCCGTAAACTGCCCAAACCTTGGTCCACTGTGGTTTTTCTTTGTTAAGCACTGCTGCACGAAAAGTCCTGATGTTCCCGGTGGGAGCTAAACAAGGAGCAGCTGTGTGTTGAGCAATGTAGCTGATCTTTACCATGCTGAGCCCTCCAGGGGTCAGACGGCGTGCTTGCTGTGGTGGCCACTCTACAAATGGGCGACTAAACACAGAAAGGTTGAGCAGTATGGTCGGAGCCACACAGGTAGAACAGGGCAGAGTTGGGATTCAGAGCCAGGCCATCGGGATCCCGGACTTCACTCCTGGCCTCGGCTTCCCACCTGACCTGCCGACACTTCACTCTGAGTCACCGGTTTGTTTCTATTCCCAAAGCCAGGAGAGTGTGGTCCAAAGAGGTAAAGCCCAGTGTAAAAGCTAGAGAGTTGGGTCTGATGATTCCAGGGCCTGAAAAACGCAGCCTGTAGCTCCCTCCTGACTTGGTTTATGGAGTTTCAGAACCAAATAGACAAAATAGATTTTAACACCAAGAAAAACGACCATTATCACAGAGCTGGCCTGTGACCTCCCAGGAAGGTTTTCGTGGAGAATTCTATATGGGGGAAATGAAGGAGTGGGTTCTATGTTCCATTTCCATGGTCAAGCTTTTATTATGAAAAAAATGTGTCAAACTTCAGGGAAGCGAAATATTGTACAGACAGAGGCTCCCACTTTCCCCTTGAGCTTTTTTACTGAGTTACACATCTCTCCACCCCTTGTCCCCAGGGCCATTCTGATGAAGTGTGGTCCCCAATCTGAGTCATTAATTACAATGCAACATTTGATTGGGACTTCTTAAAAGTCTCAT
The DNA here is from genome assembly GCF_017639785.1 of Mesocricetus auratus. Lineage (NCBI taxonomy): Eukaryota > Metazoa > Chordata > Mammalia > Rodentia > Cricetidae > Mesocricetus > Mesocricetus auratus. The sequence continues at coordinate 4,979,470 of NW_024429206.1, forward strand.
TTCCATAGAGAGAGAGGCACCTTTTAAGTGGAGTGGTCCATGATCACTTGACAACCCTTGACCCTCTAGGACCAAAAGAAACCAGAGAACCTTTTGGCTTGGTAGCAGCTGCAGTGGGTGGGGCGGGGTCTCCTGTAGGTGGGACTCTTCGTCTCATCAAGTTGAGAGTCAGTTGAGCCACTGCAATAACTCACTGTGAGAGACTTGCTGTGCTGGGGGTCAGCTGAGAATGGAGAAGAGGTTTGTCCTCCTGCCGGACGTCTGTCTGTCCTCACTATACGATCAGTACATCAGTGTCCCTCTTCTTCCATATGTGACGTTGTCTCCAGGGACACTGTGCTGACCCCTGACCCCTGTCTGTCTGTCCTCCTGCAGACAATCGCTGCATGGACCGAAGGTTCCTCCCAGCCAAGTCTAAGAAGCTCATCGCGCTCGCCAGCTTCCCCGGTGCCGGCAACACATGGGCTCGCCATCTCATCGAGCTGGCTACTGGCTTTTACACGGGCAGCTACTACTTCGATGGCTCTCTGTACAACAAAGGTGAGGGGTGGAGGGCGAGGGGGATATCCTGCACCCCAAAGCATGCCTGGGCTAATTGTCCTCCCTTTTACATTTGCTGCACACATCCGGTGTGTTCTGCAGCTCTGAGCCCATGTCTTGGAACAATTTTCTGGTGGCTCCTTAGAGCCTGAGGGCCACATACCTGAGGGTCATATGTTCCCCAAATACGTAGGTAACTGGTGACTCTGAAAAGGTAATATTTAAATATGCCGTATTTGTGTAATGGTGTACTGGGTGCTTAGAAAAGAGGGGTGCAGAAGGGGGGCCTCTGGTGGTGGAATTCAGCAATTCCCTGTGACTTACTGACGAGTGAACAACATTCCCCCGGAAACTGTCTTCCCAAAGCTCCTTTCTAGTCATAAAATTCTTCTGGAATATGTTCTGCTAAATGGAACCACCCCACCCCACCCCACCCTGTCTATGGACCAAATCCCCAGGGGACAAAAATTTAGACTCTAGAGTAAGTATTTCTAGACAATCGTGGCGCATCTTGTCGGTGTTTATTTTTAATCTCCACAAATATGGAGCTAGTTTGATGCCATGGTGACATCAGAGACAGCATCTCAGGTCTCCCAAGAAGGGGGTGACTTTCCACACTGTCGCTGCTGATGACATCATGAGGCCTTGTTTGGGGGATTGGGACGTTTTCGTTACCGTTTTGTTGGTTTTGGTTTCTGGAGATAGGGTCCACAGTACAGCCAGGATGTCTTCACGGCATCTGGAGGCAATGCCAATCCGCCTGCCACACCTCCCGAGCGTGGGGGCTGCCACTACTGATGCCGTCTTTCCGAGGACCTGTTTTCTCCTCTGAGAGTCATTTCGGTTCTTGAATGCCACCCGTTGCTGGGCCTGTGGTAAAATGGATTTCAGTGAAGATAAAATGGAGCCACAGGTGGGAAGCCCTCATCCGGGCTGCACAAAGTCCCACCAATGGGGCGTGTGGCATGGGATTCATAGCTGGGGTTGTGTGCCGTGAACTTCCCGTACTCTCTCCAATGTCCCACACCCTCATTCCTCAGTGCCCTCAGGACACTGTGCCTCGGAGAACCTCATAAACTGTTGATAAAGATCTGCCCACAGGGGCTGGAGAGATGGATCAGTGGTTAAGGTCACTGACTGATTGAACTCAGAGGTCCTGAGTTCAATTCCCAGCAACCACATGGTGGCTCACAGCCATCTATAATGAGATCTGGTGCCCTCTTCTGGCATGCAGGCTTACATACAGACAAAACACTGTATACATAATAATAAATAAATCTTTAAAAATTTCTGGTCGCAGATATGAGCCAGCCCAAATTTGCAAGATTGGTCTAATCCCAGGGCTTGGCCCCAGGGTGAAGCAGAATTGAGGAAAGGGCATTCCATTACTGCCTCTTCTGCCCAGAGGCTCTGTGAGGGTGGCCACAGCTCTCTGGTGACATGCCATCCCTGACCTCCATCCACCGCAAAAGCTATACATAAGTCTTTATACATGTGGGTCACGCAGGAAGACACCGCACCCCATGGCCTGGCAAAGTCCCATGACCTCTCAGCCCAGGATTTGCTGTGGCTTATGTTAATTTCTGTGACAAATCTGTTTTGGCTCATCCAGTCCATCATTACAGGGGGTGGGGAGCAGCTGTGTCCCCGGGGAGAAATCCTCTACCGCGCTGGTGGATTAGAAGGGCTACCCCGGCCACCTTAGCCCCTTTAACCGGAGTCCTGCTCTGTGTCTCGCCAGTTTCCCATAAAGGCTGTGTGAAGAAGAGGCAGATGAGAAACTGAGGCCGGGATGGGACTCAGTGTTGTGGACACTCACTGTCCTAGAAACAGCATGAAGGCCACCCTTGACCTTCAAGATTTCCCCAGTGCCCCAACCCTCAGAGCGGGGGAGTCCTGCGGGGGGAGGGGGACAGACACCAGGTTTGGTGCCTCTGACTGTATCATGTGACTCCCTGACCCTCTCTAGCTCCGTGTCCTCACCCACCCATCCTAGGATGTTCACTCTCACTCCCTGCCCGCCACCCCGCCCCCCGACTTTGGTACCTGCGGCCCCTGCCATTTCTGGTCTTCAGCAAGCCGTTTCCTCCTTGACCCTCAGTTCTCGGATTCAGCACCCCTACCCAGGCCTTCCCACATGTCACAGCTCATGAACTGGCCTGGGCCATGTCTGTCCCTCAGAGGGTAGAGGTGTAGCCAGGTCCCTCCCCGGCCTGCTCTTGTTCTACTGCACTGACAGCAGCTGTGACCTTCAGTCCCTGTGGCGTCGTTTCACTCTCAGAAGCCGTAAGGCTCTGCTCGGCTTCTATCTTGATGTCCGGTAACTCGGGTGCTCAGAATACACACAGGAAGGAATGCGTGAATCAAGAGAGTGAGGAATCCTGAGGTGGTGCACAAGGGGGTGGCGCATGCTTCCTGCCTCCCCGGGCCCCCCCTCCGGCTTCTCACTTCTCACCTGGGCTTGGGGGCAGGGTTCAAAGGTGAGCGAGACCACTGGCGAAGTGGGCGGACCATCTGCATCAAGACCCACGAGAGTGGCCAGAAGGAGATCGAGGCCTTCGACGCAGCTATCCTGCTCATCCGCAACCCCTACAAGGCCCTCATGGCCGAGTTCAACCGCAAGTATGGAGGCCACATAGGCTTCGCTGCCCATGCCCACTGGAAAGGCAAAGGTACAGGAGGGAGAGCCTGGGGCGGTGTGGGGTGCAGGGCGGGCTAGCATGGGGTGACAACAGGAGGGCCTAGAGCAGTGTGGGGTGGCCAGCATGGGGTGACAGGAGACAGGGCCCCAGATGGTTTGGGGTGCAGGGTGACCAACAGGAATCTCTTCAGAGGGACGCAGAGCTTGTGCAAGGCTGCATCTCTGGGTGGCTGAGGCACCACAGGGCCACACCCAGTAATGGGGCCACTAGCCCTTACACTTTCATGAACAGCTCTAATATTCTGGATTAGAGGATGGGATCACAGTGGGTTGCAAGAGGCTGGAAGGCACACTTTCTCTACTCAGCAGCTATGCTTCTCATCATGGTGACAGCAACACTGCTGGTGGCATCCAGATGGCCACAAGTTTGTGGGTTCTCTTTTGGGTGCCACATGGCCTGTGTCCAGGCCCTGTGTGGTGGTGAGACCCCTTCAGTGGTGTGACCATTATCAGTGAATCCATGCAACAGCTCCAACCCACAAGGTTCAGAGGGCTTGGTGACCTGCAGGTATCACCCCGCTGGGCAGCAAGCATGACCCAAGGCGAAGTGGGTTTGACAGCTCTTCCTGGGCTACAGATATGTGAGAGGCCTGTGCCAGTAAGCAGGGCCAGACTGGAACACAGATGCGGCTTCTGCACTGAAAACCCTGGTTCTCCCTTTACTAATAGGGAAACTGAGGCCCAGAGAGGTAAAAACCACCAAGGTCACTGGATACCCAGTGGCCAAGCCAGCCAGCTCTCCTCTTCCCAGGCCTTCTGAGGTCTGAGAGAAGTGGGGTGTGGGGAGTATGGCCACCACCTCATCGCTGAGCCACCCCTGTGTCGTCAAACCCTCCAGGAACTGGGGAGAAAGTGGTTCCTGGGGCAGGACAAATGGAGCTTGGTTAGCATCCCAAGTGCTGCTGAGCTGGGATTCTAACCCAGGCATTGATTCACACACACACACACACACACACACACACACACACACACACACACACACACACACACACACACACACACTGCTCAGCCTCCACATCCAGAGACACTCACTCCCCCAGCAACCACCTCATGGCCTGTTTCCTTTTTAAAGACACCTGGGCCCTCAGAGTCAATGCTGAGTCAGGGCAGGCTGAACCAACAGAGGGCGCACATGGGGATTTGGTCCAGGTTCATCTCCTACTGGAGCCAGATTGGCTCCATCAGCTCCTCCCAGGTCAAGAGTTTAGGAGGAGACAGCTCCCCTGAGAACAGAGTCCTCACTCTCCACCCTACCCACCCACCCAGTCCTCTCCTTTGACACCCTAGGTACCAGGACAACTGGGGGACTCAGTAATGCCAGTTACCAGGCTCCGCCCCAGACCTGCCCAACCAGAAACCTTGCATTTTCACCAGCGTTGGTGGACCTTCCTGTTATACACTCTAACTTATTGTCACTGCCTTAAACCGGCACAAGTGTCACCTGGGATATTTCAGAGTCTGTGTCCAGCCAGATTTCTCAGGGTCTCCGATGCTCACACTAGTTTTGAGGGCTGCTCTGGGACACCCTTGATGTACAGGGGGAGGGGAACCTGGGAGGGGAGGCCCCACAGCCGCTGAGTCCAGTCACAGTGGCTCTGCTCCCCTCCTGATTAGACTGAGATAAGTCTCCCCACCCCCCAACTTTGGTTCCATAACATTAATTTTACAACCCCTCTGGAGCTGGACCGAGGCAAAATTTTATGTGATATGATTACACAAGGTGAATTGTCCTGGATCTGTTTAATGAAACAGATCCTGTGTTTAATGATTCCATGGGGAACTGGCACCGAGAAACCATTAATCAGGGCCTGGTTCCTCCTGACAAGAAGAAGCAGGAGACCTCCATGCTGTGTGCAGCCAGGCATACCTCTATGGCCTTGGCTCCCTGGGGTGCCTTTGTTCTGGATTTGTGGGTGCTGATCAATTACCAGGAGCCCTGAGCTAGGGGAGGGCTTCTGTTTCCATTTCTATTCATCTTCGCAATGGAGTCCTTAAGGAGCTTTGAGAGGTGTGTGGGCAAACATCTGATATGGAGGAGCTCAGAACAGCTCAGGGTACTGCTAAGCTTTGGGAGGGAAACGTGGGCCGGCAGGATGGGGTGCATGGGGCATCACACACATCAGCAAGGCAGCATTTAGTCTTCTGCACCTGGTACCTCGTCGGGATCTTTGCAAAGCTTATTATCCTAAGAGGTCAGGGATGCCACTGAAGAAGAGCAAACAGCACCTCCAAGGTCACCCAGTGCAGTGGAGAAGAGCAGGGTTTCCAGCCCCAGCCACACCTGGCTGGAAAGTCATCCATGGACAGCCCCTGTGTCTCAGCCAGCAGCCAGAGGTAAAGGACACAGCAGGTAGAAATAGAAGCCGCTCCCTCAGAATGAGAGGTACAGGTGGTGGAATCGGAAGACACACCAGGCAAGTGTCTTCAAGATGGTCACACAAGGTCACCCCTGGAGTCTAGACTTGTGTGGCGCTGGATGACAAGGGCCAGCCTCACCTGGGTTTCTCCTGGGACAATAGTAGCGGTCCTGAGTCACTAAGGATGCTGAGGGGTAGCTCAGAAATGGGGAGAGACTGACAAAGGAGCCCCTGAGCCTGCTTAAGGTTTCATCCAGATACATCTGGTCCTAGCCCATTATAACAGTGCGGGCCCAATTAGTCAGCTGCCTTGTGAATAATCTATTTTAAGAATAAAAAATAACCTGTCGCCAGCATAAATATTTCTCAAGTAACCATGGGGTTCCAAGAGGGGACCAGGAGAGAGGCATCTCAGGACAGCTCCGATGAGTTCTGCGTGTTCTGTCAAGAAAAGCAGCCTTTTATCACGGTGCAATTTAGCAGTTGGAATTTCAATTTAGATCAGCCGCGGTTCCCCCTATCTCCTGCTGGGTACCAGGCTGTGGGAGGAATCGGGGGCGAGGCTGCTGGTGTCTGGAGAGGATCTGGGCCAGAGTGAGGCAGGCTGGGTTGGATGGCGTTTCCCAGCTGTGTGACCTTGACCAAGTCATTTCACCCGTCTGAGTCGTGGGCTCCTTCCTGGTGACAAGGTGCGGAACAGTCTTTTCCTTTTGGAGTATCAAGGAGAACTAAGTGAGACAGTAGGAATCTGTCACCCAGAGAAGGGTTAGAATGTGGGAGGATTTTAAGGTCCCCAGCCTAACTTGAGAGACTCACTGGTCTGTGGCGCACTGCATGTTCTGGAATGGGTACCGTGCCATCAAACATTGCCCCTTCAGTACCTCCTTGGGATTCTCCAGATGAGCTGGGGCTGATGCTGTTCCTATCATTCCAGTGTCCAGTGCCCACCTTGGCCGGTCTCCTGGCTTCCCTCCCACCTGAGCCTCGGCAGCTCTCCTTGAGATTTGCTTGTTGTACAACTACCCCAGGAGTGTTCTGTGTAACCTACCTCTCAAGTCAGGCAACCCCAAAGGCACCCTCCCAGTCGGGTGACTTTCTATCGCATGGCCAGATGCTGATGAGCCCCCCCAGAGAGACAGTTCGTGACGGTTTGAACAGAGTAGAGAGACCACATGAACAAGGTTAACGATCCTGTTTAAACCACCCCCACAGGCTCAGACAGCGGTGTAGACATGCGTAAGCAGGGTGACCACATAGCAATGACTCACTGTGTGGTCAGGAGGAATAATTGGGCCTGCAGAGCCCACAGGAGGCCCCTGCCTGAGCCGAGGGAGCCAATTGAAGGACTTCTTGAGCCACAGCAAGGACAACAGTAGCCATGCTTATCGGACAACTGCAGGGCTCAGGCCAGCGTGCTGAGAGTCTGTCCCCACCCCTGGCGTACACACACATACCCGTCATCCCCAGGGCCCAGGTCAGCAAGTTGACAGTCCATCCCCACCCCTCAGCCCACCCCATGCTCTGGCCACACTCTGTACACAGCCCACCACTGCCTGTGATCATGCTGCCATTGCATACAACACCTTGGTAACAAAGGACCCACACAGTGCAGCCAGGGTCTCCCATGCTCTGTCACTCATTCTGTATGACCTTGAACAATCACTTGCCCACTCTCTGCCTCAGTCTCCTCTTCTGATAAATGATGACCACGATGACACAGAGTTTCAAGGATAGAGTGGAGCCAACTCCTGCCTACATCCACATAGTGAGAACACAATTACAACCCAGCAGCACACCTTTATAATTACCATATTAATAGGAATTACAAACTATGGCATGAACATTACATAAATTATATGTAATATGAATCTATTATATAAAGCCAGGTGTGGTGGTTCACACAGAGAAATACTGTCCTCAGAAAACAAAACAACAAAAACATCTCTTATATAAAGTTTATATAATTTGCAGAGTGTAGTGTCTTGGAGGGAGTAGGCAGTCCCTGGACACAAAATGGAATCTTTCCTGTGATGTCTTTTTCTTTCAGTTGATGAAATCATATAGTTGTCTTTTTTGGTTTGGTTTGGTTTGGTTTTTCCAGATAGGGTTTCTCTGTGTAACTTTGGAGCCTGTCCTGGAACTCACTCTGTAGACCAGGTTGGCCTTGAATTCAGAGATCCACCTGCCTCTGCCTCCCAAGTACTGGGATTAATGGCATGCACCACCACACCCAGCTTAGAAAACAATTTTTATGAGTACTCTATCTGCATGTATGACTTTTTGCCAGAAGAGGGCACCAGATCTCATTGTAGATGGATGTGAGCCACCATGTGGTTGCTAGGAATTGAACTCAGGACCTCTGGAAGAGCAAGTGCTCTTAACAGCTGAGCCATCGCATCAGCCCCGAAAACAATTTTAATGAGGTAATTTTAAAAGAAAGTTCAGGAGGCTATAATATAAAACATTGAAAATGTGGTATCTTACCTATCCAAACATTATAAATACAGGTAAAGTATATTAACAGTTCTTGTTCACTTAAGCAAATTTAAATTATCTGTTAAAGAGTTAGGTCACTATATCAAGTAACTTGAAGTGTTTTTCTTTTATGTGTGTGTGGTTTTTGTTGTAATTGTTGGAAAAGCATTTCTTTTTATCATAGTCTTTACCAGACACCAAAAGTATAAGGCATACAGAGTCAGACAGAGATTGGCACTCATGACTTTATTATTCTTTTTAATTAGAAACAGAGTTGAATAATTCTGGTGATTTTTTAAACTATGGTGTAACACATTAAGATGATCTGTAAACTCAAAGATGTCTATGCAAACCTCAAAGTAAGTTTTTAAAATGACAACTAAAAAAACATACATTTAGGGTTTTCTCTTACATTGGCCTTGCCAAGATGTGGATATTGAAACCCTGATTGTTCATTCACTTCTAAAGAGTCACAGGTGCTCAAAAATATCCTTTAGCCCAGTAGAGGTGGTGAGCGCCTTGAATCCCAGCCCTCAGGAGGCAGAGGCAGGCAGATCTCTGTGAGTTCGAGGCCAGCCTGGTCTACAGAGTGAGTTCCAGGACAGTGACACAGAAAACCCCTGTCTCGAAAAGCAAACAAAAACGTTCGTGAAATGTTGGTGTGCACATAAACACTCACTTGTAAACAAGAAATACCTAAAGCACAGATATGAGTGAGCCTGTTAATCTATGGGAAAGAGTTCAGTGTGGCAGCGGTGGTAATAGTCCTTGGGAAAACATGCTAGAGTCGGAGCAATGGTTACTTTATACCCTCAAGGGACAGGGGACCTGTTGTAAACCAGAAGGGGATAAGGATCATCAGGAGATGGCATCTTCATCAGAATTGTATCTTGCTCTTAAACGCAGATTCATTTCATTTTTTCCATCTAAAAACTCATGTTAGTTGTCCCAAAGAAAGACTGGGGACCATTAAAAGAGCCGAGTGTAAGGGGGAACTCACAAAAAGGAGATTTGGTCAATGTAGCCACACGGGGAAGGGGGACAAAATCATCCAGCAACCCCCTCATCTTTGTCTTCAGGGACCTGAAGTGAGATCAGAGTTTAGAAGGCAGGGTTATGCAACACTGATCAGTCCTGGTCGAGGTGGAATCATCGCCCGGGCTTCAGTCTTGTCCTCTAAGGTAGTTGAGCTAGAACCGTTTAAAATCTCTTTCAGGGAGACAAGGTCCCCCTCCAGCTGGCTGCCTTCCCTCTCCCAGCATGAGATTCCTGGGGGAACTCCTATATCCTGAGGGTCCATCGCTTCAACAGTCTGATAGTCGAACTGAGACACACACGTGTCTCTTGGCAATACCTTCATGTCTGTCAGGGGATCAGTTTTTAGGATGATGTTCCCCAGATAAGCCACGAGCTACTACATCTGACCCAGGAGCAGAGCTGGCTGGATCTGGGAAATGCCTCCTGTTGGTGTCAGTGGTGCTCAGACATCTAAAGAGTTTCTTGTTAGATAAAAGGGACGCAGAACCCTGTATGTAGGACGGTCAGCAGGTCAGGAGAGCGAACAGGGAAACTCCCCAAGATGCTTGAAGATGTCGGCATAAATCCCCAGGAATGCTGGAGAGGGGACATGGACAGATTTGTTCGGTTATCTTTAATAGCCTGAGGGGTTCCCCTAAACTAAGGCCAAGCTGATATATGGGGGTTTTAAAGCTGGAAGGAATTTTAGAGCTGGCTGATACTCTTTAATGTAAGTGTGAGAGTTAAAGGAAAACAAGCTGCTTTTTTTAAAAAAGGGTAACCAGGAGGCAGCAAAGAAGCAGGCCAGAGAGGACAGAGAAAAGAGGAGGGGGGAGAGGAAGAGTGATCTTAGAACTTACCTTTATTCTGTCATAAACCTCCCAAAATTTTTCATTAAGTTTTTATCTTACCACCTAATTTAACCCACGTGGCTTTAAGAGCTCTGTTGTAAATCACCAATTTGATCAGTCTGGGGAGAAGATCATTTTACATCTTAGTTGAAGCCTGCTTGTGTTTTTTTGTTTTTGTTTTTGTTTTTTTTGTTGTTGTTGTTTTTTTTTTTGCCTAGGACTTTATTGCCCCACTACTTTGGAGGTGGTAACTGTCTGGGTTATCTTTAGTTTTTTTCCAAACACTTGCAAGTTAGTTAGCAATTATCACTCCCAGAGCCAGATGGCCGTTTACCTCCAGGCAGTTCCTCCTGTTTGGAAACCTTGCCCGTGCTTGTATATATTTTTTCTCTTTCTTTTTCCTGTTCTCCTGAAAACTCCCCTCTGTGCTAGCTAGGGGATACGTGGTGGGGTTTGGTCAGTTCTATACGCTGCTTTTGGCATCGCCTTTTTCCATCTTCTCTTGCTGGGTCTTTGGTTTTCCTTACATGTTTGCACAAACACGAGGGAGCTCAAGACACTGGGTGAACAAACCCACACAAGTGTCTTCCCAGATGGAGGAGACGATGAAGCATCTTCTGACCCCAGAATGGGGCATGTCAGGCCATTGCACAGTGAGGCATCCCCCCCTGACACCGCCACACTTTGGGGTGGTTTGGGGTGGGAGGGAACAAGTACCTCTTGTTTTCAGCATCTTTATCGTCAGATGATCATAAAATTCCTAAGCTAAAGGTTTGACAAGGTCACAGGAGAAGCAGAAGAAAAAAAAAAAAAAGAAAAGCAGAATTAAGCATTTGGGGAGCGGCAAGAAGCAAAGGTCAGATGTCAGGAAGCAAAGGTCAAGTGCTAGTAAGTAAAAAAGTTTCAAAGACAAGGAAAACCAAGACAAAGCAGAACCCAAAATGCCTTCAAAGTCCCTGAAACAAACAAAATACTGAAAACAAGTGAAATAACAGAATCTTTAGAGTTCTAGATGCAAAGCAAGCAAACCAAACCAAATGGTACAACAAAGTGCTTTCAAACAAACTGATAACCCTAAAACAAATACTTTGAAAGCAGAAGGAAAGATTCCTATCAAAGGACTTCTGTTAGCCAGCTCAGGATAGACAAATAGACTCTCCACAAATCCAAGGGACTTTCTGAGCCCTGGCAAAGGCTCACCAACGATCCCCCTGAGGAAATAACACCAGATGGCGGCATTCAGTGAACCCATGCAGGTACCTGGCATCCATTCAAGCCATTCCTCCCTCAAAAAATGAAAGTTTTTAGAAGCCCACACGCGTCATTATATCTGTCCACACACACACACACACACACACACACACACAGAGAGAGAGAGAGAGAGAGAGAGAGAGAGAGAGAGAGAGAGAGAGAGAGAGAGAGAGAGAGAGATAATTTACTTGGGAACCCTTTTGAGTGACCATGGCCAGGAAACACAGGTTTAGGTTACTTCAGATTCCATGTTCCAATGTAGGTGCAGTTTCATGAACTTTTTGTAGTTTTACAAGACAAATAATGTCATAAACCAAGGCAAATTTAAAATGCATTAGCAGGTACATCAGAGAGACAGGTACAGCAAGATGGGGGGAGCTTTTCTATAGTCCTAAGAAGCTGGGAGAAGTCTTAGCATTTGGATGGATGGAAGCTAGTGATCTACTAAGTTAATAGATTCCAAAGGCTTTCTATCCACTAGTCAGGGGATGTTAGTTCTGACACAGAGGCAGGCAAGGAATGGGGGTTTCAAAGGGCTAGAACTAGCCCAGGGTAAGGTAATTTGCCCCTGGACATGCAACATCCCAACCTCTCCATGGTATAGCTTCTCTCCAAGAGTTCTGGTTCCCAAGATCAAATCTGGAGCCTCCAGCATTCTAAGCAAGCAAGCGTCTACTTCCCAGCCCTTCCTGTATAATGCTGCATCTCTTATGTCCATACCTTCAAGTATTGGTAGTATATATTTATATGCTGTGTTTTTTTGTTTGTTTGTTTGTTTGTTTGTTTTTGTATATAGGGTTGTGCCTGGATTGATCCGAGCACCAGTCAGGTATGTGTTATCTGCCCATCTGGTGCTGTGCTGACCCCCTGCTATCTCCACAGAGTGGCCTGAGTTCGTGAGGAACTATGCTCCGTGGTGGGCCACGCACACACTGGACTGGCTCAAGTTTGGCAAGACGGTACTGGTGGTGCACTTCGAGGATCTAAAGCAGGACCTCTTTGCACAGCTGGGCCGGATGGTCAGCCTGCTGGGCGTGGCGGTCAGGGAAGACCGGCTACTGTGTGTGGAGAGCCAGAAGGATGGCAACTTCAAGCGCTCGGGGCTCCGCAAGCTGGAGTACGACCCGTACACGGCTGAGATGCGCAGGACCATCGCCACCTACATCAGGATGGTGGACTCGGCGCTGCGCAGTCGCAACCTTACCGGGGTGCCCGATGCCTACGGCCCAAGATGATGGATGGCCAGGGAGGGATCCAGCATCCCCCGTGGCTCCAAAGAGCTGGCTTCCCTCTGGCATGATGACAACCCCAGGCTTCTGCCTGTTTTCAGAGAGGCTCCTCCAAGGCTTGGGGAGGAGACATCCAGGCACCTTCCCCTGGCTGCCTGGTTTGGGGAGTCCCTGTGCCTGCTGTTGAGGGGAAAGGAGAGACATTTACCATGGAGATGGCAGTGGTTGTACGGTTCTGGATATGACAGCTGATGGACATTTATACACAGTGACCCTGCAGCTGACTGTGTGGGCCCCTGTATCTTCCCCTGAGCAAGCACTGGCTTTCTGATCTCTCTCAGGCCACTGCTGTGTGACAGACAGATGGCTGGGACCTGTCTCTGTGGCCTTAGGAGTGTGACTTCTGAGGTGGTGCCTTGGCACCACCGTGGAAGCTGCCCCCAGGCTAAACCACATGTGAGATCCAAGCTGGGTGCTGTTCTGTCTCTAGGGCTGGAATTCTGTCCTTTCTACCCATGCGGTGTCTTGGGGTGGGGGTGACTTTGGGTTTCTTGATCCTTCTTCCAAAGTCCCTTAGGTACCAAAAACCAACCCAACAGGTTGGCCTTGTGCCACATACGGAGCCCCAATGACTCATCTTTTTAGGGTGGGGTCCAGCATGTCTATCTTACACTGCCCTCCTGAGCCCTTAACCAGGGAGTCCTTTACTACCCAGGGGAGGGAACGAAAAGTGCTCCAACTCAGAAGGAGCCACACTCAAAATCCCCCTACCTGCCAAGACATCAGCCCCCTTCCCTTGCCCAACAGAGCCAGTTCCCCCGGGAACTCCTTAGAAACGGGATAATGAATGGCTCTCCATCGCACCACTGTTCTCTCGAGGCTGAGACACCAAACCAAAGGATTTCTGACTTGAGTCACCGATCATGTTTTCAGAAGCTTGCATCCAGGGTCCCATCTTCCCACCTTGGATCCCTGTGGCTTCCCCTCCAGCCTACCATTCCCATCGCATAGACACAAAAGCCATAGTCACAACCCCCTCGCTCTTCTGTCCAGAGCAGCCCCCGCAACCTTGGTGGGAGGGCCAGGCAAACAAACACTCGTTCCCACCTAGCCAAGGAACCCTGGAGAAGGTTCATGAAAAGAGATTCTATTTTTTTAAGAGGAATATGACCAAGACATTCTGCCCCTTGGACACTGGCTGCGCAAAAAGAAGGGCCAGAAACTGTACCTGATTCCCTTCTCCGATGCCCTCATCCGGAGGGTGCGGACCACCCCAGGGCTCAGCCAGGGGGCTCTGAATGTATTTTGTATGGTGTTTCTTCCCCCCAGGCTGATTTCTAGTTTTCTTTCACTGGGTAGTAGATGATCGGGTCTCCCCTCCTGTGAGGAGGTCAGTTCTCTCTGGGTCCAGAACCCGGGCCGGTTCCTTGCTCGTGGCCACCTCTGGTCACGAACTTCCAGTCCCAAGATTCCTCAGGTCAACACTATCATTAAAAAGAGTTTTGTTGCTAATTCTACCAAGTGGCCCTGTTGTAGATGGTGAGTTATCAAAGGGGGTGTTTTCTTGGTGTGTGTCTCACACACACACACACACACACACACACACACACACACACACAGAGAGAGAGAGAGAGAGAGAGAGAGAGAGAGAGAGAGAGAGAGAGAGAGAGAGAGAGAGAGAGAGAGAGAAAGAGAGAGAGAGAGAGAGAGAGAGGAGAATGTCCAGGGGAGGACTACTGAGGTATGGAATTCTCTGGGTTTATGCACAGATGTGGAAGAGGGCATCCATGGGAGGTATTTCTTCTGTGTATGTGAGTGACAGAGACCCCGTGTGACTAGGGAAGCCAGTGACAATGTAGAGACACAGGGAAGTCTCTCTGACACCCAGGGGTCCTGTGGTTGCCCTTGTGGTTTCCAAACCTCTACCCTGGCTTCTCACACACCAGACTGCAGCTCTGTGGGGAAAGCTGTGGCCGGAGACTTTCCCAGCCAGAGGGAGAAAGGGCTTCAGTGTTGCTTTGTTGGTAGTGAGGGGGAGGGGCAGCTGAGAAAGGCAGGGAAAAGGCAGGGAGGGGACTCACCCCATCAGAGTCCTGGGCCACCAACACAGGAGCAAGAAGGACTCCAATGGTAACGTCATTGGGGGAGGGAACGCTGCCCATGAAAATCATCCTGGTCACTGAATTCATCAGGGTCAGGGGTGACTCAGATCTCAGTCTTCAACCAACTGACCTGTCACAGATTCACTCAGTCATAGACTCTTGAATTTAGGCCACCCAGTCCTAGACCTTTGAACCTGGGTCACCCAATCCTAGATTTTTGAACCTGAGTCAACCAAGCCTAGACCCTTGAACCTGGGTTGCCCAAACTGAGACCCTTGAACCTGGGTCACCCAAACTGAGACCTTGAACATAGGTCACCCAAACTGACACCCTTGAACCTAGGTCACCCAATCCTAGACCCTTGAACCTGGGTCACCCTATCTTAGACCCTTGAACCTGGGTCACAGCTAAGTTCTGATACAGCTTATATGATCATATTCATACGCCAATCCATGATCAGTCTTAGACTAGCCCTAATCCTTATCCTAAGTCCACAATGACTGAGTCCCAAGACTGGTCTTATGCATACTGAGCCCTGATCCTAGCTATTTGGCCACCCTAACCATGTTCCCAGGCCGATTCCTGGCCTACTCCAAAATATGTCATTGATGTCTCTTGACGGTCCTTAATCTGTGTCCTGACTGACTAGGTGCTGACTAAACCAGTCATGGCTTGGGAGGAGTCTTTATCTCAGACATGTGGGCCCTGATGTGTTATTTACATCAAGGCTTGACTAGTCCTGTCGGCCTAGTCCTGAACCAGTATGTTGGCTTGCTTTGAACCCATCTATGTCCCTGAGGTCACCTCCACACACCCACTCCCAGTGAGGGAGCCATGTGGCATCTAGCTGGCCAGGATTCTTGTCTCAGGCTCACAAGGAATCTGCTGCATCCATCTCCTGCTCCTCCCTGATGCTCCAGGCCATGGCCAGGGGTGAAGCTAGGCTGAAGCACCTATCACAGCCCATGGCTGCCCTTCCTGTGGCCATTTGTAGTCAAATCATTTCAGACGTAGGAGGAACTGAAGCAGCATTCTTTTGACCACTCACTCACACATACTTTGTAAGTATGTATGGTCAGCATGAAAGACCCTTCACCCTCTTTTGGAGTCTAAAAAAAAGGGTTTAAAAAGTCCCCATCCCTTCAGAATTCACATCTTACCAAGGACCCAGCAGACATCTCAGGAATCAGAAAGCATTTGGGGAAAAGGATAGTAAGGCCCCTGGTGACCCCTGTGAGCTGTAGACACTGCTTAATTTCAGAGCCAAGGCTCTCACTGTGGAAAGCAACATGAAAAATAGCTGTGGGCCCCAGTGATCCCAGTGTGGGAGGGCAGGGAGCCTCCAAGCTGGATCCTGCTGTCTTCCCATAGTAGCTCCCAGACGCAAGTAGAATAAGGTTGATTATTGGAATCAATTCCAGGTTCTCCCAGGCGCCCCGGAGGCGGCTGGCCACATCCAGTGTGGAAGGGAAGAGGAGAGGCAAGGGGATGAGGGAAGTCCCCCAAAGGGGACCTGGCACAGGCCTGTCCTCCTTCCTTTGTGTCTCTCTTTTGTTTTCTTCCTCCTCCTCCTCCTCCTCCTCCTCCTCCTCCTCCTCCTCCTCTTCCTCCTCCTCCTCATTGTTTTCCTTACAGCCATGGTTTTCCTCTTTGAGGTCTGACTTCCTCCAGCTTCCCCAGGGTGCCTCTTTCTTCTCCATCTACCCCTTACTGCCCCTCTGCCTCCCTCTGCCCCTCTCACCATCAGCTTGTCTTGGTCCCTGCATTGTTGTTGCAAGTGTCTCTCCATCTCTACCCCTTGATCCTGAAGCTCTCAAGTCCTCTCTCCTTCCCTTCCTCCCTCTCTCCCACCCCGTCTCCTCGTCTCCTCATCCTGCAGAGTGGGGGGTGACTCTGTGGGATCCAGGCATCATGAGACAAATGTACCCGGGCTGGTAACCAAGGAAGTGGTTTCCTTAGCAACAGAATCTGCAGGCAAGGGCTGCACTGCCCTGTCCTTAGCTCTGCTATTACAGTAATGGGATAAAGGAAGAGAGGAGGGAGGAAATGAGTGAGACAGGGAAAGAGAGAACAAATGTCAGGCTGAGTACCTCAGTGTGACCACGGCTGGCTGTGGTCCCTCCAGGAGGGGACAATGCTCCAGCACCAGCACAGTGTTGGATGCTTTGAGAACACTCAAAATTGGAAGCACAGAGTGAGTGGGTGAGGGCTGAGAGAGGCGAAGTGGAGGGTGTTGGGGTTAGTACCTGAAAGACTAGACTATAGGCCAGATATGCAGAAAAGACAAACAGGGTCTGGAGCTCCCAGGCTCAGCACCCCCTCCCACTAGGGATCCTGTGACTGGGTGAGAACACAGTGAGGGGACCAGGTGGAGGTGGGAAACATTCCCAGAGTTTCCTGCCCCTCGGGAGCTACCCTTAGCAGGGATGGGAGTAGGACCGTATAAAGAAGGGTGCAGAGACCTCCCATCCCATCCTCCCCTTCGGAGCTGCCAAGGAGAAGCATGGAGGTGGGAACCATCCAGGGCGGGACCGAGGCACAAGATGCTCGAAGAAGTTAAGTAACTCACTCTGGGACATGAAAGTTGGTGACAGTGCTTGGGCTGGAACCAGACACCATCAGAGTCTGTTTGGAAGGTGGAAGAGGCCAGAGGGTGTACTGGGATAGTGGAGGGGGAGCCAAGAGAGAGAGGCAGAGGAGGGAGGAGGGAGGAGGGAGGAGGGAGGAGGGGGAGGGAGGGGAAGGGGGAGGGCATTAAATCATTCCTCTGGCATTGTTTTTACACACCTGAATGCATGAGCATCTGTGCAGCTCTAAATGACAGTCTCCAAAGAACACATCTGTCCGGGTGCATTCCATCCCAGAGAGATGGACTGGGGGTCCCCTTCTAGGCTGGTGTTCAAGATTCAGAGGGATGTAGGGGGCATAGGGAGGGGGCACAGAGAGCTGTTTGTGGGGACAAGGAAACATGTCCAACCTCTTTCCAAAAAGCACGGACGCACGGGGTGAGGTGCGCACAGCATCTGTCTAGTCCTTGTCTAGGCCAGCATACTGCTTCCTTCAGATCTGCAGCCTGAGATCTGCCAGCATTCGGGGGAGATGCCTGGAGAGAGGAGGGCACCCCTTGGAACATGGAGGAGGGAACGGTGAGGTGTTTCCCCACCCCAGCCCACCCCCACCCCCCACCCCGCCTTGGCCCTCATCTCAAAAGTGGTCACATATTCCAGCAGGCCCCACAGCCCTGCCTCTGGTTGAAATGATCAGGCCTTGAGGGAGGCTGTTCATCGATGCAAATGACTTTGGGGCGTTCAGGGGCATTGGCTACTAGACTGCAGGGAATGAACAGTCAGCAGTGTGGCAGAGCAGAGCAGTCACTGCGCTGGTGACCTTCATGAGTCCCCATGTAAAGGGCTGGAGGGAGAAGTCTCTAGTGAGGCCTGAGGTAGGCACTCATTATGGCCACCCAGGCTTCCTGACCATGACATGACTGCTGATCAGGTCTTCTGAAGCCAATTTTCCAAAAGGCTGGGCCCAAGGTCCCAAAGTTTCCTGCCGTAAGGACCACAGCAATAAGAGCTAGCAGCAGCAGGGGCAGCTCCTATGACCATGCCAATTTTGTGCATGACAGAGCACACGGATGTCTAGAACACTTGGACATCATCCTAAGGGTATGACACTGACAGCTATGGCTATCACCCCACTTGGTGTCCAGCACATCATAGGTGCCCAGGATCTCCAGAAGGAGTGTTGTTCCAATAAAACTGAGAGAAACCACAGTCCAGCCAGGGCAGGCCTGAGTTAGTTAGCCCTTGACTACCTGAGGTCTCTCCGCCCAAAACACTGAGATATCTCTTGCTATCACCCCCACCTGAACCCCCAAAGCTAACAGTGTGGTGTATCTGCTCATCCTGGTCCCCACGAGTCAGCAGTGCACATCACCCAAGTACACAGGCAGCGACGTCACACAGAAACTGGTGGATGCTACTGGACAGATGTGGGAGGGGTTGCTGCCCGCCTCCCACTGCTCCCAGGGAGAGGCTAATGACTAGCTGTCTATGGAACTCCATTCAGGCTTCTTCTCCCAGGCAACCTGACCACATGGACCACATCCAGCTTCTCCTCAGCCACCCTGATCATGCCTTTGGATGTGACAGTACGTGTGGTGTGTGTGTGTGTGTGTGTGTGTGTGTGTGTGTGTGTGTGTGTGTGTGTGCGCGCGCACGTGTGCGCGCGCGCGCATGCGTGTTGTGCATGAGATTTCCTGGAAGGCTGTGTTTGCAAAGGTAGGTTGACTCACTGGGACAGCAGCAGTGTGGGAAGGTTGGAATGTTGCCGGTACAGAGCCAGATCACAGTTTACTTTGGGCTACCTTCAGGCCCCTGAACAGCCAGCATTCCTTAGCTGCCTCTGTTGGCCCTAAAGTTCTATGACTAACAGGTGACACCTTCTGGAATGCTTTAGCTCAGCAGACCCTCAGCTTCCACCAACCGGGAAGCTGAGTGTCATCAAGGCAACGGAGGCCTTCAAGCGAGGTTCCTCTACCAGTGAATTTAAAGTGTCTTTATCTGTGATTGACTTTTTCTGTTACTATAAAAGCATGATACGGCTTCCATGTGAGGATGTGGAATTTGGGGAGACCTAAACCTGTGTTCCTGGGACACAGCCACTCCTATTTGTCTCCAGAATAAACTCTCTCTTCTTTTTGGGGTGAGAGCTGTGTTTTTGCATTGACAACGTGTATGTGTGTATATGTGTGTTTGCATGTACATGGTGTGTGCATGGGGGTATGCGCATGTGTGCTCATATGTGTGCATACAGCTGTCTCTCTGTGTGTATGTGCATGTATCATGTGCGAACTCCATGAGTCTGAAAACCCAGCCTTCCTCCTTCATTTACAGGTATCTCCTGATGCAGTGACAAGCAAGCACTCACCTGACAAAGAACAATGTGCCCACATTGTCACATCCAGTGCCCCCTGGAGCTTAAGCATTTGAGGCCCAAGAATGAAAAGATCCATCTGTTGGACACTGGCCAGAGAATGAGGGGACCATGGGAGATGATGGCTCCCATGGTGACTGATGCTTCTGGTTACTAAGCACCAATCATGTGCTGACAGATGCTAACACCCCAAAGTCACTCCCAGACTCCTGTGAGGAAGGAACTTGTATTATCCCCATTTTATATCAGGATACCAAGGCTCAGAGAGGGAAGGTAATTTGGCCAAGATTGCACAGCTTGAAGAAGATGGAAAAGGACTTTGAACTCCAGGAAGTCTGGTTAGAATGAAAATGGCCCCCATAGACTCATATATTTGAACTCTTAGTCACGAGGTGGGGGATGGCACCATTTGAAAAGATTAGAAGGATTAGGAGGTGTGGCCTTGTTGGAAGAAGTATGTTACTGTGCAGTGGGCTTTGCGGTTTCAAAATCTCAAGCCAGGCCCAGTGTCTTTTTCTGTTCGTTGATGTAGCTCTCTGCCTGCTGCCAGGCTTCCTGCCAAGATGATAACGTACTAACCTGTAACTGTAAGCAAGCTCCCAGCTAAATGTTTTCTTTCACATGAGTTGCTTTGGTCACGGTGTCTCTTCACAGCAGCAGAACCCTGAGACATCTGGTCTGAGAACCGACTTACGTAATCGTGTGCTGGATGGTAGGCGCGGGGCAGACATGAGGTCAAGTTGAAGAAGGAAGCTGTGGATCGAGAAGACACTGGAGAGGGGCACTGAGGGTGACTGTCTACCAAGGAGGAGAGAAGGAGACATGAGGCACACGGCTGGGCTTTCCGGGGTTACCTAGGACCCAGATTGGGAAATGAGAAGCCACTAAAGCTGTGGTTCCCAAATTCACACAATGAAACCCCAACTTCTCGCACAGGGGTGTTTAGCAACATCTGAGGCATTGTTGGGTTTTTCCACAGCTGGGGATGTCACTGGCATGTTAGTGGGTAGAGACAAGGAATGTGGCATCTCAACCCACAGTGCACAGAGCGTACCATGAAGTGACAGGGACCCAAGCCACTTGGAGTGCAGTGGGCTCAGGGGTGTCCATGCAGACACTTCCCAATTCTTAGTTGTACAGGTGACTTACAGGTTCCCATGACAACTGCCAGACAAGGAAGGATTCTTGGAATCATAGATTTTTCTGCAACTCTTTCTCCTGCTGGAACTACCCCCAATCCTCCCCCCCACAGTCCACAGAGAGGAAGGCGTGGTCCAAGAGCTTTTCCTGATGATAAATGAGGGTACAGGATTAATTTGGGGTGGGGTGTAAAAAAAGGAAGAGTGTAAAACCACAAACACCCAAATAGCATATGTGGAGGAAACTGGGTAAGGAGGTATTGAGCCACAGCCATGAATTGTCTTTCAAAAAAAACTGTGTAGACTCCCAATCCACTAAGGGGTTGAGGCTATAGCTCAGTTGGTAGAGTGTATAGTTCCATTCCCAGCACCACATAGACCAGGTTGATGGGGGATGCCCTTCTACATATATGTTTCTCTATTGGTTGATGAATAAAACATTGATTGGCCAGTAGAGGCAGGAAGACAGGCAGGATTAGGAGATGAGGAGAATGCTGGGGAGAAGAAGCAGAGAGAGGCCACCAGGGAAAGATGCTATGCAGAGTCCAGGAAGATGGGACACACCAGGTGTTCTCTGGTAAGATAAGACCATATAGAAATGCACAGACTAGAGTCATGGGTTAATAGTTAAGACAGAGCTAGCCAATAAGAAGCCCTAGATATCGGCCAACATTCTATAATTAATGTAGTGCCCATGTGTTTGTTGGGGCAAAGCAGCTGTGGGACCAGGCATGACAGAAACCCCCATCTTCACCAGGTGTGGTGGTACACATCTATAATCCCAGCATCCAGGAGATGGAGGCAGGGGAATCAGGAATTCAAGGTCATCCTGAGCTGTTGTTATTTCAAGGCTAGCCTGAGCTACATGAAACCCTGTCTCAACAAACCAAAAATGAACAAATCCATCCCTTGAGGCCTCAATTAGGAAATTAAACTCTCCATGTTAAAACAGCGGGTACCTGTTTTCAGGGTTGACAGTGGCCTCTATTATAGAGCTCCCCACCCTGGGGTGCACCCAGGAGATGTTTAAGCAAACAGAGTGAAGGGAGGTGTGCCTGGCATCTAGTAAGTTTGTATAAAACTTCACCTTACAAATTTGTAATTTGTAGTTTATTTCCTATGTGTCTTGCCTAGTTTTATGTCAACTTGACACAAGTTCGAGTTATCTGAGAGGAGGGAACCTCCTTTGAGAAAATGCCTCCATAAGATCCAGCTGTATGACATTTTCTTAATTAGTGATTGATGGGGGAGGCCCCAGCCTATTGGAGGTGAGGTCATCCCTGGGCTGGTGGCCCTGGGTTCTATAAGAAAGGAAACTGAGAAAGTCATGGAGAGCAAGCCAGTGACCTCTACATCAGCTCCTGCCTCCAGGTTCCCGCCCTGTTTGAGCTCCTGTCCTGACTTTCATCAATGAGGGATTATGATGTGGAAGTGTAAGCCAAATGAACCCCTTCCTCCCCAGCTTGCATTGCTCATGGTATTTCATCACAGCAATAGAAACCCTGACCAGAACACACTCTTCACCTACTCAGACCTGATCATTCATGTTTGAAATGAATCTTGATTTAAGATTCTAAGTAGGGAGCTGGAATCTGATGAGGGTTCAACGACCCCTTAACCCTTGCTTCTGTGAGGGAACGCCAACAGGCCGGATCACTAGTGGGTAGTCACAGCTGTTCTGGTTAAGATGGTGATGCCCAGTGGACAGTGTCCACCACACTGACTGTGGGTAAGGACTTCACCAGGATCCATGACAAAGAACATGATAGTTGCAAAGATAGTTTGAAAAAGTCTCTTAACAGCTGCAGTTCTCAGAAACCAACAGGAAATCTGGGAACTGTGGGAAACTCAAGCAAATAGGATATCCATCCATCCATTTACAAGTCATCCGATTCTTCATTTTCTGGTTCACGAACTTCTTGGCAATCCACTGGTCCATCTGTGCATTCATCTCCATCATCCTGCCCACCCCTCACCAGGAAGCTTCATTTGCCCAGTGCACCATAAATGCTTCTGACCCCACATTAGTCGCTTTTCTGTTGCTGTGACCAAGATGAGTTTATTTGGGCTTATGGTTCCAGAGCGTTAAGAGTCCATTGCAGGGAAGGAAGGCAGCAGGTGGCAGACATGACAGCCAGAGCAGGAAGCCAAGAGCTCATGTCCTCAACCCCAAAGCAGAGAAAGCAAGCTGGAAGTGGCGTGAGGTTTATCATCTCAAAGTCCACCGTCTCAGGTTTCTATTGCTGTGATAAACACCATGACCAAAAGCAACCAAGGAAGCAAAGGGTTAATTCAGCTTACAGTTCCACATCGAAGTCCATCAAAGGAGGTCAGGAGAGGAACTCACATAGGGCAGGAACCTGGAGGTAGGAGCTTGGAGGTCATGGAGGGTGCTGCTTACCGGCTTTCTCCTCATGGCTTGCTCAGCCTGCTCTCTGATAGAACCCAGGACCACCAGCCCAGGGATGATGCTACCACCCACACTGGGCTAGGTTCTCCTCCATCAATCACTAATTAAGAAAATACCCTTCAGGCTTGCCTACAGGCAGAGCTGATGGGAGGCATTTTCTCAAGCGATTCCTTCCCAGGTTTGTCTAGGTTAGCTTCTGAGTTGACAAAAATCCCAACAGCACACCTGCCCCCATGACTACTTCCTCCAGCAAGACTGCATCACCTACAACTTCCCAAACAGCACCACCAACTGGGAACCTAGGCTTCGAATGCCTGAGATTACGGGGGACATTTCTCATCTGAATCACCAGATGCTCAGTTCCAGGCTGCCCTGTGAGAGCTGAACCTGTGTCTGTCCAGCTGCTGTGTTGCTTCACCCTCAATTCATTTCTCGAAATCACAAGGCCCTGCAGTCTCCTGAGCTCAGTCCCCCTCTCTGCGAATCCAGGGTGTTGAACTAGGTGAGCCCCTAAGGACTAGGTATATGCATAGACAAAGAAGGGGCCACGTGTCGGCCTGGAGCCACAGAATCCAACCACGGAAGAACTGAAGGCTCAGAGAGGGGAGGGGCTGGTCACACCTACTTCGCTTAAACCATCAGCCCCACCTCAGTCTCTGCAAGTCTATGAGCTGAAGGACCCGAGGTTGGAGAAGCCTGGCACGGGCAGAGAAACCCACACCCACTTCCTGGCTTTCCTAGGCTGCCCAGGAGCAATAACCAGCCCATCCCTTGCGGTGGAAAGTGTCTAATTAATAAACACGTCTATAATGCAAGTTGATGTTAAAGAGCGACATTTAAATGCTAATTATTGTTATCAGGGGCTGTTTTCTGCCTAATTAAATACATGGATTCTGTAATTATTAAGCTAATTCCCAAAGAGAAGCCAGGCCCTCAGGTGTTACAACTTTCTCTTAGCCATTAACCTGATTCTCAAGGCCTTGGATGGCAAGCCCAAAGGGCTTGGGGCTTGGAAGGGGTGAAACAGGGTCCTGGGGAAGAAAATGGACTCCGCTCTCACTTTGCTGGTGTGATCATTAGGACCCAGCTGTCAGTTCCCTGGGGCTGGGCCTTAGGAATGTGACCCCCATGTATAGAAAATGAGAGACATGTGAGGGACCTGACCCTCTGAAACACTGGTGGCTGCAGCCGCTATGGGACTGCCACCTCCACCCTGGTTACGTTTCCTGCCAACTGTTTTGAGAGGTGTTTTACTCGCACTTGTCTTAGCTTCACATTGCTACAATTAAACACCCAAACTGCTTAATTTATGAAATTAAAACGTTTCTTTGGCTCTGGGATCTAGGAGTTCCAGCCTAGGATTAGGTAGCCCCATGGGCTTTGGACGTCTGTCCATGGTGGCATCACTGCAGGAGGGCTTGGTGGAGAAATCCACTTCTATGTTTTCGTCTTTTCTAGACCTTCACGTCAACAGAATCGTTCAAGGAGCCTGGCTTCTTCATTGTGTGCATTAGTATTCCATTGCTTTATAACTGTTGGACAGCAGTGTTCCCATGTGTAGGGAATGTTTTATTTCTATCAGCGGTAGCCAGCAATCCAGGGCTAATATTTCAATGTGTCTCCTCCCCACCTCGTAAAACTTTAATGCATGTCTTTTCACATCTCCTCCTGGGTGAAACTTTCCTTTAAGCAAAGGATCCCCTCTCTGCATTCCCAAAACTTCGGCTGTAGCGAATGGCCACTCCCCCTTCTCACTTTCTTTTAAAACTAGCCAATAACAGGGCTAGAAAGATGACTCAGTGGTTAAAGGTGCTTACTGTTTTTTGTTTTTATGGTTTTTGTTTTTTGGGGGGTTTTTCTTTTGGTTGGTTTTTTGTTTGTTTTTTGGTTTTTGGTTTTTTGAGACAGGGTTTCTCTGTGGCTTTGGAGGCTGTCCTGGAACTAGCGCTTGTAGACCAGGCTGGTCTCGAACTCACAGAGATCCACCTGCCTCTGCCTCCCGAGTGCTGGCTCGCAATCATCTGTAATTAGGTTTCAGGGTACCTGATGCCCTCTTCTGAGCTCATCACTGCACTGCATAGTGCACATGCATATATGCAGAGAAAACACATAGCCACAGAAAATAAAATAAACCTTAAAAAAATCTAGCCAATTAAAAGAAATTGTGAGTGGGATTCCAGCCAATGGAGGAAAGACTCTGTCACCACCTGCATTAGAATAAAACCCCAGTGGTAGTGTGTGGCGGGGGCACATCTCTAGTCTCAGCAGTCAGGAGACAGAGGCAGGCAGATTGCTGTGAGCTCCAGGCCATCGAGGGCCACATAGTGAGACTGTCTCAAAAATACAAAAACTGATATAATGTAAATGAAATGAACCTCCTACAGGTCACCACTTACCCTTTCCTTGCTGAGTTACTTTGACTTTGTTCCCAGAATTTTTTGTGCAACCACAAAAACATGTTTCCACACAGGTATGGGTGGACCACAGTTTGAACTTGCCCCACTTGGTACTTTGAGTTCTTTCCAGTGTGGGATTTTGGGGGTTTTGTTTGTTTCTATTATCAAAAACCTAGCTCGCACCTGTACTTTGTATAAACAGACAGTTTCACCCTCTTAAGCATCCAGAACTGCTGGGTCACAAGTAAGTTACCTATGAATGTTGCCACCAAGCTTCTCCCAAGAGGCTACAGCGTTTGTATTCCCATCTGTCCTGTCAGTCTCCCCCTTCTAGACGTGTGTGTGTGTGTGTGTGTGTGTGTGTGTGTGTGTATGTGTGTGTGTGGTGTGTGTGGTGTGTGTGGTGTGATGTGTGTGATGTGGTGTGTGGTGTAATGGGTGTGGTGTGTGTGTGTGTGTGTGTGTGTGTGTGGTGTGTGTGCATGTGTGTGCACCCTTACCCTTGTGTGCATATAAATGCAGGTGTCCATGGAGGTCAGAAGAGGGAGTCAGGTGACAGCCGGGGTGACAGGCAGCTGTGAAACACCCCACATGAGTCCTGAGAACTCAACTCAGGTCTTCTGCAGGTGGTCTGACTGCTCTGGTCCATGTTTCTCTCAGGGGCTGAGCTGGAGTATTGTTCACCCCAGGGCAAGTGCACTGCTGATGATGACACCGCTTGGCTCCAGAACCTTCCTTCCCGCCGCCTTTGGAAGAAGAAGAGCCTCTCAGTCTGGTGAGGTCCAGTGTGTCGGCTTTGCTGTTAGGTTGTTTTGGATTTGTCTCTTCCAGATGTCTCTGTGAACCCAGGCACACAGGGGCCTCCTCCCCAAAGCACTACTGCTCAGTTTCTCACACTGGTGCTGGTGCAGTCCCTAAATGTCCCCAAAGGGTAAAATCCATTTCTCTGGCTTCCAACCTACAACAGGTAGTAAGCAAAGGGTCCCCCGTGTCCACCATTAAAAATGAGCTGGGGCCTGGAGGAATAGCACATGGTTAAGAGTGCAGGCTGCTCTTGCTGGGGACCTGGGTCCGAGTCCTAGCACCCACATGGTGGCTCACAAACATCTCTACCTCCAATTTCAGGGGATCTGATGCCCTCTTCTGGCCTCTGCAAACATTGCACACGAGAGAGAGAGAGAGAGAGAGAGAGAGAGAGAGAGAGAGAGAGAGAGAGAGAGAGAGAGAGAGAGAGAGAGATGCAAAGCAGACATTTTACAAGAGGGCAAAATCACCACCCCCAACTCCATTCCAAAGGTGCCCTTTGCTGTAGTCTAGTGCGAAATAGACCAGAGGTTTCCATGTTGGATGCACTTTTGGAGGCTCTGGAAACCCTCTGGAGGTAGAACCTGCCAAAGGTCCCTGGGGACTTTGAGGCATTTCATCCCCCCCTTCTCTCCCTCTTCTCTCTCTCCTCTTTCTCTCCTATCTCTTCCTCCCCCTCCCTCCCCATTCTCTCCTCTCTCCTCTTGTCTCTCTCTCCCTCCCTTTTCTCTCTCCCTCCCTCTACCCACTCTCTCTCCTCTCTCCCCCTCTCTCTCCCCACCTCTTCTTCCCTCTCTCCCTCTCTCTACCTCCTGCTGCTTAGCCCAGACCCTCAGAAACTGTGAGCCAGAACAGAACCTCCCTCCTTCGTGCTGTTTCCATCACCCTGACCACACAACAACCACCTGCTCCAGATCCGGCTGGGGTCTTCAAGGAAGAAAGGGGGCAGATGCCTGACCTCAAGTCAGCCCTAGGTCAGCAACATGGCTTAGTAGGGAAGGTAATTGCCACCAAGCCTGACCACCTCAGTTCAGTTCTCAGGAGCAGGAGCCACGGGGCCGGAGGAGCAAACTGACTCCTGCAAAACTGTTCTCCCATCTTTGGGGGTTAACACCATCAACTCCAAAAATCCACCTCTGGTCCTTCAGGCCGGAAGCTGGGCTAGACGACCCCCTCCATGGAAGAGAGCATGGGTCACACCTGCTGGGGTCAGCCTCTTCACTGGGTCTCCAGCTAGCCCTGGGCATCCACCCTCCCTCCACTGTCCTAAGGCCAGGGCCACAGTGGTAGTGAACCTATCACGTGGAGGGCGACTTACCAGCAGGTATTCCCAAACTAACCCTACTGGTGGAAGCCACAGTCACCCCCCCTTCCTCCACAAAGCACACTGAAGTCCGGAGGCTGGAGCGAGATTTCTGAGAGCAGGAAGCTGAGACCAGGACACAGACCTGGTTGAGCCTTTTATCAAGTGGCACAGACCGGAGCGACTGGAAAAGGAGAAGTTTGTGGGGGGGGGGGGGGGGGCGATGACTGCCAGCCCATATTCTTCCAAGGCTCTGAGGAAACGCAGCGTGTAATGGGCTCAGCAGGAAGCCGGTGCTGGGTGCTGGAGGCTGGTGGGGGCGGGGTGCACATGGAAAGCCTGAAGTCTCCAACAGCCCTCCCTTCCTTCCTGGGCGCCTTTGAGGTTTAAAGTCCACAAGCCAACCCTCTCCTTAATCCAATTAAAATGGGCTTGTTTGTGCTTATCAGGTCTTTATTTTGGTTTGTTAAAACCAAGCAAATTACCCAGAGGTCTCTACAGCCCCTGAACCAAAAGGCTTCTGTAATTCCATTCTGGGGAATCTAATTAAAGTCAACTGCTAAAGCTGACTTTTCTGGAGTGGAACAGATCAGGGAAGGGAGGGCGGGGCTTTAGGGCAGGAGGGACATGAAGAGGCCCCCAAAGGGAACCACCCGGTCCTGCTGACCGAGGAGCCTTCGTGTAGTGGGATTTTGATCTGTTTTGTTGTTCTTGTGATATGGTCTCTCATAACCCAGGCTAGCCTAGCCCACCATGCTCTGTGTAGCCAAGGATGGCACTGACCTCCTTATCCCTCTGCAGCCATTTCCCAAGCTCTAGGATTGCTAGACATGCATAGCCACCCCGTTTGTTCATGTGACAGGCACGGGAACCCATGGCTGAAAATGCCAGGCAAGCACTCTGCTCTCTCCAACCCACTCCCAGCCCCACAGCGTTTCCTTATGTCAGCGGCTCCACCAGGCAGCCATGACAAGGGCCACTGAGGCTCAGTGTGGGGAGCGGTCTGCTCAGGCTGGTCCTGGAGCAGGGTTTGACCCTTTGTCTGAAACCTGGGAGTGTCAGAGTGGAAAGGAGGGTGTCCAGACAACATGAAGCCAAGAGTAATGCTCTGGTCTCTCTGCCCAGCGAGTCCTGCCTCCCAGCATCAGAAGCTGTGGCTCCACTCTAAAAAGAAGTACCTTGAACACAGTAGGTCTGCATAAGTGCTACACCCTGAGGACCTTGCTGTCTTTCCTTCCCCTGCTCCCTTTTCCAAGCCAGAAGGCCGAAGCCAGAGAAAGAGGAGGGTGATCTTGAAGAGGTTGCAGTGTTCCTTGTCTGTGTTGCTTGGACATGAGGCTGGGCCCTCTGTGGGCACTTAGTTGGCTTTAATCTGGGGCTCAGCTGGGGCTCATTGATTCCACTCACAGCTGAAGTCTGGAGTGGGCTGAGGGTAGACAGGTGAGGCCCAGAGTGGTCCAGGAAGCAGTTTGGAGAGACACTGGCTAGAACCCAAACCCACTCCCCACTCCCTGCTGAAGACACCCGCAGCAGGCACCAACCAGGGTATCTTTTCAAGGCTCCAAAGGCCCACAGGATGGGTTCTTGATTCCTGGCAACCCTCAGCCAAGGCTCTCAGGGTGGCAGGGGAGCCCAGATTCCAGGCAATGTTAATCCCATTACAGTAAGAACCCACCACACCACACCACCCTTTCGGTGGGTCTAGGCCAGCCACCAGCCCATCCCCAGGTTCCTAGGAACCTGTGGAGTTCCCTGTGAATAAATCCAGTATGACTGCACACAGGAGTCTGAGAGCAGCGGCAGGGGAGCCTCTGGGAAGAAGCCCTTTGTTGTCACCATCCACAGTTGGCCCTGAGTGAGACTGGATGTCACCAGACACGTTGTTCTGGCTGGTTCTATCCTTTGTGAAATGTGAAAACTGTATGAATCATGACGGAAGAGTTGTCCTAATGACCACTGGGTCTTTTCATTCTGACTTTTAGGGCCTCTGGGGCTGTGGTTGAAGTGTTTGTGTCCCCTGCATAGTTCATGATAGTTCTAAACCTCGAATGTGACAGTGTTAAGAGGAGGAACCTGTAGCGTGTATGTTTGTTATGTTAGCAACTCTGTGGCCACGGTACCTGCTGGGAATAACTGAGGGTAAAAGAGATTGACTCAGGTTCAGTCTGAGGGCTCGGTCGATCCAAGTGGGGAAGGGGAGGTGAGATCATTACAGAGGCAGGAGCTGCTCTAATCACAGTGGGCCAGGAAACAGAGACTGTGTGTGTGACAGACACCAGAGGCAATAACCCTCAGGAGCCCATCCCAGGCATCCCCCTGCCCCAAACAGCATTGACAGCTGCTCGTGGGGAACATGCCACATCTGAAGTGTAGCATACACTACTGTCTTGAAGGAGGATGTCCCAGCTTCTGTTTTTATTCATCTAGTTTATGGTGCTGAGGTTGAAACCCAGGGCCTCGTGGCCTCGAGGCAAGTGTTCTTCCGCTGAGCTGCAGCCCGGACATCCAGGATAAGCCTGGATTCTTCCAGATCAGGGACACTAACTTGGCTCTGCTTCTCCAGGCTCCTCTGGGTGTGTGAGAAGGGTATTGTTGTTCTTGTTGCATTGGCACAAAAACACCTGAAGGAAGGGTTTGATTTATTCTGGCTCAACGGTTCTAGGGTACAGTCCATCGTGGTGGAGAGAGTATGGTGCTGAGAGCCTGTCAGGCTGCATTGACAGTCAGGAAGAGAGAGAGGGAAGAAGGCTAGAGCTTGACTCAGTTTTTCAGTTCTTACTCAGCCCAGAACTTCAGCCCATGGAATGGTGCTGCCCAGATTGAGGGTGTGTCTTCTTCTCCTTTCTGGAAACATCCCTTAGACTTGCACCTGGAGGTGAGTCTCCATAGCGATTCTAGATCCCATCAAGCTGTCGATGTAGACTGACCCTCATAACAGAAGTAAAGGGGGAGGGAAGAAAGCAGGGGCAGGCCTGGTGGAGGCAGAGAAGCAAACCGCCCAAGCCATCACAAATTGTCCAGACAGAGCAGGAAGGTCCATGAGGTCACAGATCTCCAGAGAAACCAGGATTGTCTTTCCAAAGTAAAAGGTGAAAAACCTGTTCTTCTGTCCAGAAAACTAAGAGTTGGAAGTGATTGACAGCCTGGTGATCTGCATTATCTGTTGGTCCAGGACACACCAAGCTCTTACAACCAGGACCAGAGGTGACTAGTAATCTCAAATGACCCTGGTAGCCAGAGGCTCCCCCAAGCTCCTACAACCAGGATCAGAGGTGGCTAACAGCCCTAATGACCTCTAATGCTATCTGTATGACCTAGACTAGGTCAGGCCTGGGCCCTCAAGCATGTGCAGGTAGCCTATTTCTAGGACTCACCTTTTTGTGAGAAATGACTTGTACACTGAGTTGAGTTTCAATGTAATTACAA
Source organism: Mesocricetus auratus (assembly GCF_017639785.1). Taxonomy (NCBI): domain Eukaryota; kingdom Metazoa; phylum Chordata; class Mammalia; order Rodentia; family Cricetidae; genus Mesocricetus; species Mesocricetus auratus. The sequence goes on from NW_024429206.1 coordinate 5,010,409, forward strand.
TTCCTTGTGCAGCAGGGATTGTATTTACACCCAGAAACTTTTTCCAAATTGTACTGGACTTAAATATACTGGGAATAAACTCCCAAAGTCTGAAACAGGTTGACAAAGTCAATCTGCAACAGGTTTTCATTCCTATTTCTTTTCGTGGTCCACTTCCCTGTGTGACACCTGCAGGGATCCCCTCAAGCAAGCGTCCAAGCACAGGGACAATCTTGTGCCTGCCACAGATGCTGCCCATGGTTTATTTTTGCTGAATGTGCACAAATCCTACTCGGCTTTCTGGACTCCCAATCTTGCAGGTGGAAGAGAGCTGAGGCTTGGACTGTTGATCAGCTCGTCCGATGGGCCAGATTCCAGACACTGTGTGGTCAGTTCCTCCTTGGCAGCACCTCCCCCCCCCATATTTCCAAGTTGCTTACCTCCGAAAGCTTCTAAAGAGCTCTTCAGTCTGCCCCATTCCCACCCCCAAAAGTGGAGCTGGGACCCAGAGACAAGGCTGGCAGCCAAAAGCTAGGTGGCTTGGACTGCTGGTGTCTTTAGAGTCAACTTTACTGGATGTGGAATCTCCTGAGAGATCTGGGGGTGTCTGTGAGGGAGTTTCCAGAGAGCCGTAACCTTGGGGAAACCCACCCTGAATGGTGGGCATTGGCGTCTCATGGGATGGGGTCCCAGAATGACCGAGAAGCAGGGGGAAGTGAACTGTGAATCTGTGTCATCTCCCACTGCTTCCTGACCGTAGATACGGCAAGATCGGCTGCCTTCCCACCATGATGGACCGTACCCTCAAACTATGAACTGAAGTAAACCCCTGCTGCCTGAAGTTTCTTTGTCAGGTATTGGCAAAGCAATGGGACAGCTAACTGCAGAGGGCACAGGCGTGAGCTTCAGCAGCTCAGATCTACTGTGGTGGGGATACGATGGCAGGGTAAGATTGTCACTATAGAATTGTCTAGAAAGCAAAAGACCTTGATGGGGACAACCACAGGGACAGTTGACCCCAGCTAGCAGGAGCCCATGGACCGTGTACAGACAGCCATGGGACCTGCATGGGACAGAACTAGGCCCTCTGAATGTGGGGGACAGTTATGTGGCTTCATCTGCTGGGGGGTGGCTGGCAGTGGCACCAGGACTCATTCCGTGTGCGTGAACTGGCTCTTTGGAGCCCATTTCCTGTGGTGGGAGACCTTGTTCAGCCTTGGTATGGGGGGAGGGGCTTGGTCCTACCTCAACTAGGTGTGTCAGACTTTGTTGACTCCCCTTTGCCTCCTCTGAGGAATGGATGGGGAGTGAGAAGGAGGCCTAGAAGGGAAGACAGCGACAGGAGAAGGGGAGATAGGGAAACTGGTGTTGGTATGTAAAATGAAAAATAAATTGACATAAAAGATACTTAATTTATTAAATAAAACTAGATGTTACCTCAAAAAAAGAAAAGAAAGAAAAGAAAATGCCTAAATATCCAGCAATAGAACACTGGTTAAACAGACTGATACTTCCGCTAGGTCTGTTAATAAACCACTTGGATTATCGGTAGTGAGCAGAATATTTGGGGGCCAGATTTTTAAAAATGGCTAAGAATGTTGTGCCACAGAATCTGTATGTATTATTTTAAAGATACTGAAACAAAACAGACATGTAGACTGGACTGTAAAACATCAGTGAAAATGGCACTAGAGCTCACCCATGGCTGACTTAGGGGATGACAGATCTTACTTTGCTTTGAGAGTTTTTGCTTATTCATATATGCTAACTTTTAAAGATTTATCTATCTCTATTTTGTAGGGTACATATTTTACCTGTGTGTGTGTTTGTGTGTGTGTACCATGTGTATGCAGCAGAGGCCAGAAGAGAGACCCAGATCCCCTGGAACTGGGATTACAAATGGTTGTGGGTTCTGGGAATCCAGACCCAGACTCTATAAAAGCAGGAGGTGCTCTTAACTGCTGAGCCATCTCTCCAGCCCCGCATAAATTCTTAATTTGGACAAAGATCATACATCATTTAATATGAAGAAGGGGAACCATTGCTGTCAAGGAGCAAAGCGTTCTGAGAAGCAAACAGTTTTTAGGAGTTGGGCCTCTCTCCTTGGCACCACCTGAGAGCTGTGTCTTTGAAAAGCTGGTGGTTTTGAGAGCCCGGCTCCCTTCTCTAAAGGATGTCACTGGGAAACGGGGGCTCATCTAGTTCCCTTCTTCCCTGTGAATGGAAGCCTGGTCTTGCCTTTCACGTGTGATGCTGTAGATAGGCCCTGATGGTCAAAGCTTTCCTTTCCCTGGCAGTGATTGGTTTAGCAGCAGCCATGTGATCTGGTTCTAGCTAGTGATATGTTAGGAGGGGTCTCCAGAGAGCTTCCTGAAGACCCCATTTCCTCTTCTATATGATGGGAGTCAGTTTGTGGTCAGGACAGTCACACCTTGGGGACAGAGTCGTGTCCTCTGAAGGTGACAGAAGGCGCATAGGAAACACTCCTAGGCTCACCTGCTGAATTTCCAGCCTCGAGGTGTTCTGAGCATGCGGATGCTTGCAAAGTTGATGTGAGATAGATACAATCCTTAGTTCATGGCAAATGGTGACTCCCAAGATAGATGCCAACAAGAAGGAGGCTATCTATCTTCCTTCTTTCTAAGATCAGCTGGGTGGTGGTGGCACACGCTTTTAATCCCAACACTTACGAGGCAAAAGCAGACAATCTCTGATCCAGGCCAGCCTGGTCTACAGAGTGAGTTCCAGGACAGCCAGGGCCACACAGAGAAACCCTGTCTCCAAAAGTCAGGAAATCTACTGACATTCTTTGTCTGCTTCTCAGTTTCCCAGGATTGTGTTGTGGTTAATCTTTGGTTGTCAATGTGATAGGATCTAGAATCAGCTTGGAGACAAAGCCACCAGCTTCATAAGATGGAGAAATGGAGCTGGGCTTAACACTGGTGCCTCTCAACTGAAAGGCAGTGTGACTTGATGCCACGGTGGATTATAATCTGGAACTGCAAGCCCCCCCCAAAAAAAATCCCTTCCTTCCTTCTCAGGGATTTGCTCACAGCTAACACAGACACAGCTATCACAGCCAAAATACAAGGAAAAGGCTGAGCCATTCAAACAATGAGCTGGCATGGCTCATCTCAGTACTGATGGGTTGTGGGACCAATTGACTATAGAGGATGTAGGCAGGGCTGGACCAGACAGACCATAAAACCTCCACATAGCTGAAATTTGTTGTAGAACAAACTGTTCGAAGAGATGTTTACACCCAGGAAGAGACTAGGAAAATAACATGAGATTTATAACAGGGTCACTTGTTGAACAGAAACCAGTGATTTTTTTTAATTCTATCTGTATGAATGTTTCTGCTCACACGTGCATCTCTGCACCCAGTGTGCCGGGTGCCTGTGGAAGTCAAAAGAGGGTAGGATAGGAGGCCATTCTTTACCGACAGAGTGGATCCTAAGTGGGAGGTAGCCAGGAAATGAGAAGATAGTTTGGGATCAGGACGTTTCACACAAGCTGGTGGCTCACGCAAGCAAGTTTATTCAGAAGTGCAGCACCTCATATACTATTTCCAGGGGAGAAATAGGACAGAGTCATCAGAAACTATCATACAATGGGATGAAGTCATCAGGAAGCTAATCAGGCAATATTGCACAAGGAGAAAACAGCATCTCAAGAACATTATGGACCGAGCACACAGCAGCCTTGGGACTGTTACTGTAGCCCCACATTGCAGGAAAGCTGAATTCTCAGGGTCAGAAGCCAAAGCCCTTGCAATGCTCTAGCCCCAAGCCATTACCAATTCTATCAAGCATATTTCTGGTTCATTCTGTGTACATGAGGGCCTTGGGGGAAAACCTTGGATTTGCTCCAACCCTCAGCAGGATTCCCTGGAACTGGAATTATGAACAGTTGTGACCCACCATGCGGATGCCTGGAACTGAACCTGGGTCTTCTAAAAGAACATCAAGTGCTCTTGACCACTGAGCCCTCTCTCCACCCCATAGAAACCAGTGGCATTTGATTCCAACAGGCTGGGAAGCTGGAGGTCCCTGTGGTGAGAGTGGAGAGGGACCAGGGAGCTGACACTCATTTTTTTCTCTCAGGCTACCTCAGTTGCTGCCTCTATCAGTCATTCACAGGGCTTGAGGAGAGATGGGCTGTTGGGTCAGACCCCTTCCTATCCAGAGACTCAGGGCCAGTGGGGAGTAGCAGGCAAGTATGTGTTGGATTCCAGAATCGGTCTCCGCTCTACTCCCATCTAAGACTTGAGCCTTCTCTCTCCAACTCAACAGCAAGCCTTTCTCCCCAGTCTGCCTTGAGTCCCTGGGATTTGGCTTGTTTAGCAGGAAGCGGAATGTGAGATGATAGAGGAATACCATGGCTACTCAGAACCAGTTTGGATTCACGCTAGGCCACGTCCGGCACACGGTCCAACTGACTCATGAAAGTAGGAATGGTGCAGAGTCCCCAGAGCCTAACAAGTACTCAGGATGGGTGTCCACATGGGTCTGTCATCTTCCTCGTCCCTAAAGCGGAGGCTTCTAAGGAGGTGACCTAGGATGGCTGATGTGCCACTGTCTCTGGCCTCATCTCACCATGCGTGAGAGCCCGTCCTGATTCAGTCCTTCCCAGAGTGGCACCAGTGGCTGACCAGAGCCTTATATTGCAAACGCCTGCTGCTGACCAAGAGCCATCCATTCTATCAGCCGAACCCTTAGGCCTTGAGTCCCCTTTCCTGCCTCCTTCAACATCTGGAATCAAATCGGAAATTCATTCAGTTATCCAGATGCTTGCTGTAGCATGCCAAACATCTGTGCTGTGGAAACCAGGATGCAGAGAAGCCTATGTCTGTTTCTCCTGGCACATCTGGGCTGCAGAACCTCAGGGCGTCAGGGGACCCCATCCACAGCCAACATAGACTCGATGACCGGGCCGATTCTTTCACGATTTCCAAGCGGAAGGGTAAACACAGGAAGTCTGTGGTCGCAGCCATGCCTGCCAAGCCTTTAACAGAGCCCTGGCCTGGAAGAGATGGAAAACAATGGGGAGGGTGTGGGGCTGGGGTGGAGGTATCTGCTTTGTTTATTCCCAAGCTGCAGTAAATCAGACAACCAGGAAAGAAGGCCCGGGGAGGCAGAAGCCGTTAATGAAAACCTCCTCTGCCACGTTGGTTCCAGCGGTTCCAGAAAGAGCCACGGCACCTCCATTTTGTGCAGCAATCTGGTCTACCCTCTCCGTGGAAGTCCTTGGGGGTGTGGTGAGAGTACAGCAGTAGGGGGCCAAGGGGAAGGGACCACATCGAGGGGGAAGGACTTGCATCCCATTCTGTGACAATGTCGTTTCCAAGCTAAGCTCTGCCGTCGGTGCTGGAGGCACAAGGCCAGTGGGGCACATGGGTTCCTGCCCTGATGGAGCCCGTCTCCGGACAGGGAACAGACAGGAGACAGCTAAACACATAAGCAAGTGAGGTGATTCTGACGGCCATGCTGCAGAAAAATGAGAACTAATCTGTGACCCTGAACAGGGGTTAGACCGCCTCAGAGGAGGTGATGTCTTGGCTGAGGGAGTGACTCAATGTTTTGGTTTAGGCTTTTCTTTTTGAGGTCAGATCTCATTCTGTAGTCCAGCTAGCTGCAAAACTCCTAATCCTCCTGCCTCAGCTTTTTGAGCCCTGGATTATAAGTGAGCCTCCATGGCCAGGAGGAGGAGGAAGACATAGGTAAAGCCAGCACCAGAGGCAGGGTGACCCCAAAAGAACAGCCTGGGGAGTGGTGGTGGTGGCTACCTGTTTGCCTTGGTTTAGCCTCAGAAGCCAGTGATGATGTTGGTCCGTGTGAACAAGTACTTGTGCAGGGGTCTCCTATAGCTCTGCAGCAGCTCGGAGCTACAAACCACCCCATGGAAAAGGAAGATTTTCAGAGATGTTTCAAACTTCCTCAAGGCTCTTGATCACTATGCACAATGCGGGTGGGATTCCAGCCCACGCAGGCTGAGTAAGGCGACTGTCTTGCCAAGTCATCACCATCAGAAGCCATTAAGCCTGGCTATCTGTGAGGGCTCATTCCCTGGGTGGATTCTGCCGGGATCATTCCCAGGCCTGCTTCTCCCCTGCTATTTGCAGGGGTGTGGAGGGAAGGTCAGAAGACACTCATCTCAGATGAACAGACTGAGGTTTTATTATATGGAGGTGCCCTTGTCATCACCTCCCAGGTCCAGAAGACACCTGCATCTAGGGCAATAGTGAAGATGTCTTAGAAATATCTTCTTTCTGCTCCAAAGTGGGTTTTGCCAAGACCTGACTCAACTTCAGCCAGGATTCTGCTCGACCCTGGGCAGGTGGTCACTAAAGCTGGCACTCAAGGCTTAACCATGAAGAGGGCAGCTTGGTGAACCCCAGGTATCTAAGCTGACATTTTAAAAGTGACTCTCAGGAACTTGGTCACACCACTCTCATTGAGGAGGGGGTGTCCCCAAACTATTTGTATCCTGTTCAGTTTCATGGTCTGGGAAATAGGGGCTGAGAAGGGAGGAACTTGTGTCTCCCAAACTCCGATACCCACAGGCTGAGAGGAACTGATAAGGCCTGTGAACATCATGTCCTCCCCTCCAAGGACAAGGCAATCCCTCAGACTCATCGCCACCCCACCTCAAAAGTTGATAGGGGTGCAGAGACTGGCCAAGTAGCTGGAGAAAGCAAGAGCTTTCCAGACAGATGGACAGATGACAGACAGGGCTTGGCTCTCAGGACTCACTAGCTGTGCAAACGTGCACAGTTTACCTCCCCTGTCTGAATCTCCCAGCTTCTCCCTCCATCTACAGGCACCGCACTAGGTCTTAGCACAAAATTTCCATGGTCTTTCCATAAAGATTCAATGAGATTGTGAGACAGAGTGCTTGCCCCAAACTTGAGCACGCGGGATAATCACACTGTTACCACTGCAACTGCTGAGCCTCCCAGCCCAGGTGGGCATGCTCCAGACCTTCATGTCTTCCTCCCTTGCCAGCTCTGTGTCCCCATCCCCACCTGGCCAGTGACCAGGGTGACACGCCAGGGTTGTACCCATCCTCTTCGGGAGACAGATCTGGTTGTCCACGGTTAACCTCCAGCCCAAGCGTCGGGAGTGATTCCCACAGCTGCCACCGCAACAGCAGCATTAGCTTCTGTGCGTCGGGGCTAATGTATGTATTATTTACACGCTTTCCTGATGTACTCAGAACTCCCCTGAGGAGTATAATTGCACACTGGGAGGTACATTTGAATAATATTTACAATTAATTTTCATCAACAAACGAATGCATCAGGACCTCTGTGCCGCACAGATGGGCCCAGGGTTGGCTTCCCGCTAACCACTCCCCTGAGAAAGCTCGGAGCTTTTAAATACCTCCCAAGCCCTCCACTCTCTCCAGCTTTCCCAGTCCAGAGACCTCTGGGGCTCCTGCTAAGGCGGCTGTGCAGCTGCCTCCTGGCTTCCTCTTCCCAGTGCTTCCCAGAGAGAGAGAGAGGGGAGGGTTCAACACGCCGTTCTGGTAGGTTGGTCAGGGCCTGTGCCTCCCCAGCCCTGGTCCTCTGCCCACCCCCTGCTTACCGTGCTGCAGTCCAGCCCTCAGACCCCTGGAATCGCTCTCTCCTTCCTCAGCACTGATGCTCCTACAGTTCAGCCTGGAGCACCTCCTGACATCTCTACAGGTTCCTACTCTCCCCGGGGCAACACAAGTCCCTTCCCAAGGACATGTCCCTGGCCCCTCCAGGACAAGCATCACACTTCAGAGTGACTCTCTCTGCAAGGATGAACAACTTCATCTGAACCCAAGAACCACAGACCCCAAAGTCCCTTCCCTGAACAGGGAGCCCCAGGGAATGAGCTAGAAGAGGGGGAGTTCCAAGAGAGCCTGGCTAGTGGGGAGGAGGTGGCTCAGCGGAGGTGGAGGTTCCAAAGTCGAGGTAGCTTCCTCCTTCCCCTCCCTCCCCTCCCATCTTGCTTCTCTGGGCTGACAAAGGTGAAGTCTCAGGGACAGAGTTGGTTCCAAGTGTCCCCCCATGCACCCCACATCACTGCCCAGCTGTGTGTCCCCGGCTTTACTTTCTTCATGATCCAAAGGGACACAGTGTGTGTGTCCCCCACCTCCAGTCACAGCCTGGAATGCTCAGAAACACGGGGCAGTCTCCTCCCCAGTGCACTCTGTCCCCCTCCCCGACGCTCCAATGGTCTTCCCTTCTTGTCCCTCCACATCTTGTCTTGTTCCTTTGTTCCCTCAGCCCATCACCCACGCAGGAGGCATCAGTGAGGTGCTTTGCTGGGTCCCAGGCCCAGAGAAGGTGCTGCCCCTGCCAGTCTTTGGAGGGGCACAGGGGGCCACCACAGTTTGCCAGCGGCAAGGATTGCACATAGGCCCTGGGAGATTGGGGGTGCCTGTGAGAAGCCACAAGGACAAGACTGAAGGTTTCACTTAGTGCTCTGCATGGACAGGGATGTCACGACAACCAGGAGGAAGAGGGTCTGACTAGTGTCACCCTCCTGTTTGTCAGCTTTTCCAATGGCATCAAGATTTCCTGGTCCCCTGCCTGGTCTGGCCAACCCTGATGTCCAGGAAGTGTACACACAGTCCAGGGGGCCATGAGGCCCCAGTCACAGACAAGTGCCTCTGTGACATGATGAATCCCATACCGTGGCATGCCTCAGTTGCACATCTGTGGCCCTGGGGAGGACAATGGGAACACTAGGCTGTTTTTAAACCCCCCTCTGCTCTCTCGATCCCTGTAAGTCCAGGCCCTCTGAAGCAATCGGAGGTTCCAGCTTGTATCACTTAAGAACTGCCTCATCTCAAGCCCCAACAAGGGAGGAACAGTCTGTCCCCTGATGGACTGTGAGTCCTAGCAGCCTAAAGTTCAGGAACTGGCAAAGCCAGAGGCCATGCATCTGTGTATCACACCCTGACGGAGAACTGAAGGCAGACACTGTGGGCCCGACCCAGAGGGGCTGCCCCTGCCAGGTTCCTCCCTCTGCTTGTCCAGCAGACTTCAGGGTGTGTGTGACAGGAGCCAGGAGGAGGTGGAGGTTGGAGATCAAGAGCATTTCTATTTCTTTATGCATTCTGGGTTACTCCGAAATTAACATGCAATTCTTCATAAAGACTATTAAGACGCTTGCCCAGAGCCAGGCAGTGGTGGCCAGGCACTTGGGAGGTAGAAGGAGGTGGATCTCTGTGAGTTCGAAGCCAGCCTGGCCTACAGAATGAATGACAGGACAAGCTCCAAAGCTACACAGAGAAACCCTGTCTCGAAAAATAAAACAACAACAATAAAAAGATGTTCACACGGATCGACTGAAGAACGATATTTATGGCTAAAACCGCCAACCCACCCATCAGTTGCTTCATGACTCCACCTCCCCTTTGAGTCAAGGAAACTGAAGTTCAAATCCAGTTTGCCAGCATCTAACTGGGTCCCCTTGGGCCAGTCACTTAACCTCTCTGAGTCTCTGACTCCTCATGTGTATAAGGACCTAACTCGGGATTTCTGTAAAGAATAAATGAGAAGATACATGTGAAACACCCAGCGTGTGTGGGAAATGTTAAATGATGCAGGCTATCAAATCTTCAGTGAAGGAGCAAAGCTAGCCAGGCAGAGACCCAGGCTCAGGTCTATGTCACTGACCAGGAGTGTGTGGTGTCGGATGAGTCATTTCCCTCCCCTTGGCTTCCCTGCCAGGAGAAAGTGTCTGATTTGGGGAGGAAAGCTGTCCACCATCTGCCCACAGGGCTGTGATGCCTCAGCTGCAAAGTGTGATTCAAGGACTCAGATTAGCTAGTTAATGTCACAGCCTTTGGGATATGCTCGGAGGCTGGCATCTCAAACTCCACTCTAGACCAGTCTCCAAGCTTAAAGGGGATGGATGGGGGAGACGACCACTCCACCCTCCACCCTCCACCCAGGAAGGTGTATTCTAAGACCTTCCAGCTGGAGTTGAGAGATTAGGGAAGGAGAGAAGAGCCCCTGACGCGGAGTGAACAACTTCCGTAAAGATGTCCCCACCCCAGACTCGGGTTACAGTGCCAGGTGAATAGTCACTGAAGTCAAGGGCTGCCACCACCTGAACCCCAGGCACCCTCAGCCTAGAGCACTGTGTCCCTGTGGCACTCGTCTGCGATGTTCTGCAGATGTCCTTTGGGGTTCTCAGCTCTCCCTCTCCATTCTTTACCACCACAGCACACTGCGCCTTTTCAGGCTTCCATCGGTCCCCCAGGTCCTGGTTTTCCCAGTTCATTTGAAATCCAAAGTCAAGGTCTTGGAGAATGGTGGCGGGGAGGAGGGGAGGGGAGACTTGCTGTATGGCTGTATGGCTGTATCAGGTCTACAATAGGTTTGCTCTGGCCTCCTCACCCACACTGGAGACTGTACAGCACACACAGGGAAATCTTGTGCCTGTACGGAGAATCCTGCTCTTTTCTGTCTGAGTCAGTCAAAGCTGGCCCCCTACAGCCCCCACTCCAGAGGCTCGGACTTCCGTTTTTCTAGAAGAGTGTCTACACACTGGGAATCCCACTCAAAACATGAGTCACTTTGTGCAAAATGTAGTGGGCATTGGAGCATACCAGAAAGTTTCCCACCATGTCTCCCACTTCAGGAGACAAGTCCCTGGGTGTCCCTGGGCTGCAGCACCCATGAGAGTATTCCCAAGTAAGGCTCAGAGCGAGATGGTTTCCTTCTCATTCACCGAAGGCTTCTCGTTCAGTGAGGACATCTTGGTGAAGCTCCTGTGGCTGGGGTAGGAAGAAGGCCCCGTGTCCTCACTCAGAGCATTGACCAAGCGAGAGAAAAGAGCCACCTTGAATTTCTTAAAGTCATGGCCCATGAAGACATACAAAATGGGATTCATGCAGCTATTGGCAATGGCAATGGCAGTGGCCAGGGGCAATCCCAGGCTGAAGACGGAGCCCGGCACAGCCATGTGGTGGAGCTCCAGCAGGTAGAGCGTGTGGTAGGGGCACCAGCACAGGAAGAAGGTGACGATGATGGTGATGATGATCTTGAAGGGCTTCTTGGTCTTGGCCAGTCGGTTGCGCTGCAGCTTGAAGACGATGGTGAGGTAACAGGCAGTGATGATAACAACAGGGATCAGGAAGCCACAAAGGAAGCGGGTGATGGTGACCACCATGTGTCTCCTGAACCCTACAGGATGCCCTCGCGAGTGAGTGGAGTGTGGGAAGGACTCAGCGGCAGACAAGCTGAAGTTGTTGAAGCAGGTTATTTTCCCGTTTGCATTGTTCGTGTCCCGGAAGACAAGAGATGGGGAACTCAAGAAGAAAGCCAGGACCCAGACCACCACACAGGTCATATAGGCCAGCCGGACACTGCGGTGGTTCTGGGACCAGACAGGAAGTACCACAGAGATGCAGCGGTCAAAGCTGATGACCGTCAGCAGGAAGACACTGGTGTACATGTTGTGGCTGAGCAAAAAGCTGCTGATCTTGCACACGGCCTTCCCGAACACCCAGTGGTAGTCCATGGCGGCGTAGGTGATGTGGATAGGCAGGAAGATATTGAATAGGAAGTCGGCCACTGCCAGGTTGACGAACCACACGGTGTTCACTGTCCTCTTCATCTTGAAGGTGGCAACGACGATCACCAGGCCATTGCCTAGGATCCCAAGGAAGCACACCACGCTGTAGATCACCACCAGGAAGATGCGGGCTACCTTGGCCTCCTGCGGATCCTCCTCCTCCAAATCTATGATGGGGTCAAAGCCGTCAGGGTACTCATCGTTGTAATTGCTGGAATAGTTGTAAGTGTCGTCGTACTCCATCTCTGCAAGGGAAGACAGAGTCATGGGCTAAAGATCTCAATGGACAGGTGCTGAGGCATTGCCTGTCACAGCGAGGCCAGCCACTTCCTCCTCACCATCTGAGCAAGGCCAGGGCGGTAAGTCAACCATCTCCCCTTTGTCATTTCATTTCTTTGCTTTGTGTTCATTTGCCTAACACACGGGCATGTGCGTATGCTCATGTAGGTATGCGCATGTGGAGGGCGGAGGGCATTGTCAGAGGAGACACAGAACATGAAACTCATTAGTTCATTTAGTACTGACAACCATCTCCCCAGCCCCTCTTCTCTCCCACTCCTACTGCTCCTCCCCCAGTCCTCCTCCTCCTCCTCCTCCCCCTTCTCCTCCCCCTTCTCCTACTGCTCCTCCCCCAGTCCACCTTCTACTCATCCTCCTCCTCTTCCTCCTCCCCTGCTCTTCCTTTGCCTCTTACCCCTCCTCTCTCTAGTCCCCCTCCTCCTCTTCCTTCTCCTCCTAGCCCCCCTCCCACTTCTCCTGAGACAAGGCCTCACTATGCAGCCCTAGTTGATCTGGAACTCACTCTGTAGACCAAGCTGGTCTCAAACTCACAGGGATCCACCTGTCTCTGCCCCCACCCCAGGTGCTGGAATTCAAGGTGTGTGCCACCACACCTGGCCTACTTTATTTGTTTTACAAACATCTGTAGCCATCCTGTAAGACCCACACCATAATAAGAGTTAGCATATACAGACAATAACAGCTGGACCCCACAGGTTCAAGCAGGAAAGTAAGTCCAGATGGAGACCCAGCCCCAAACAAGCTGAACCTGCAGATGTGGGATGAGTTAGGGACTCTGCAGTGATTGAACAAGAGTGGCCCCCATAGGCTCATACGTTTGAATATTCATCCCCATTTGATGGAACTGTTTGGGAAGGACTGGGAGAGGTGGCCTTGTTGGAGGCAGCATGTCACTGGGGTGAGGTACTCTCACTGTCTCCTGCTTGTGAGATGTAGACACTCAACCATTATAGACCCTCTTAAACAGTGAGCCCAAGTAAATGCTTTCTTTTATAAGTCACCTTGGCCATGGTATTTTATCACAGCCATATAAAAGTAATTAACACAAATCTCAACAAGGACAATAATGAAACCGTTCACCGCCATCATAGGAAAAGACAGGGTTCCTAAATCAAGTCTCACCAGCCTCTTAAGGACCCTTTCTTCCTCACAGTCTGTGAGTGAGGCAATTAGTCATTCAAAGACCCCTAGGGTAAGGGCTATCACACCAACTCTACATGCAGTAGAGAAGGGAGCCTGTTGCTGTGACCTTGGTTCCACTCACATGCCCAAAGCCTCAGGGACAGCCATAGTAGCATCCTCCCCTGACCCCACCCTGCTGATGGCCACTAGTCACCTTTGGAGACACGAATCCCTACCTTTGGAGACCTTCACTGTTCACTGCTGCAGAACAGAACTCCAGTGTGTGTCTCCAGACAGTTGGTCACTATGCACAGCTGGAAATACCTGCAGTGGGGGAGAAGAGGCAGCGGTAGACCCGGAGCCCAAAAAGAGGAAATGGCAACTCAGAGAGGTGGGAGCAACTCAGCGAAGGTCTCCCTGCTGGGAAGGGCAGCGCCCTTCAACCTAGAACCACTGGCTCTACCTAGAACAACTGCCATACCCTTCCACACCAGGATAAGGGGCTAAACACAGGTGGGCAAAACGCCAGTGCTACACAGACTCAGGGGGTGGCTCCCTAGACACTCACCAACGTGGGAAGACCCAGAAAACACCAACCCACAGGGCAGTGGGGGGAGAGAAGATTGAATAACTGCTCCAGAACCTGCCAGGCACCAAGGATATATCCCTTCATATCATCTAATCTTCCCAGGGCCTCTTCCCGGTAGGCATTGCTGAGCTTACTTTACAAAGTATGGAAACTAGGCTGGTGAGATGGCTTGGCAGGTAAAGACACTGGCTGGCCAAGTCTGACAACCAGAGCTCAGTCCTGGGGACCCACACGGTGGAGAGAAGTGAGTCCCCAGAATTGTCCTTTGACCTCCATACATGAACATGGAGACATTCAGGCCCACACACATGTGCCAAATGAATAAGTAAATTATTTTTAAAATTAGAAACGTGCAGAACAAAAATGGCTCCTGTTTATAATCTAGTAATCCAGGGAAGCTGAAGCAGGGGCATCATGAGTTTGAAGCTAGCCTGGGCTACATAGTAAGACTGCCTCCAAAAAGCGTGAAAACAGAGGGCTTCAAAACCTTCTCCAGCCCTGGTGGTCACTGTGAGTTAGATACAGTCCTTCCTGACCTGGTGACCTTGTGTGGGGACAGTGACCCTTACACATTGTCAGGGCAGGCGGCCAGCTGGTCCTGAATCAGCCCCATAGCAACCCAGTTGAATTTCTATGCAGTGTCCTGAGAGTTTGTGAACCTGGAGGTGCCAGAGGCTGTGGCTGGGTGCAGGGTTCAAACTTAACTTTTGTCACCTGCCAGCTGTGCACTTCTGGCATATGACTTCTGTCCGAGCTTCAGGCTCCCCATCAACAAAACAGGGACGTTCAGATCACAGACCGTGTTCGTGTGTTAGAGTAATGGACATCAGGATAAGGGCAATTGGCTTGGCAAGGGTACACAGAAAGCCATCATACTTAGGAGTGAAACATCACTGCCCAGCGGTGCATGGGTTTGACTGAAGGCTCTGATCTCCACTGTCAGGGCCCTCTGGTCTTGACAAAGGGACTCTAACCCCAGGGAGGCTGCCAAGCAAAGCCTCCCTTTTTTAGCAACCAGCCAGTTCCCTTGCATTCAGCTCTGCTCCTCTGAGGCTTGAGCTCGGCCTCTCATTACAGACACTTTTGTTAAATGAAAGCCACTTGGAAAATTTCACTGGGGCTTTGAGCCCAAGAGACCCAGATGTGAGCTTGGGTGTCGCTGTGCTTTGTAGACTTGGAGCGCTTCCAAGGAACGGGGCAGTTAGAATGAAGGTGGGGTACACCACGGTGGAGGAGCACCTTCCCAGCACCTGAGCACTCACTCACCCGCAGCACCTGTGGGTTCATCATCCCTACTGTAGGAGGGGAAGGGAGGGAGGGAAGGAAAGAGAGGGGCCCTGGTGTTGGGAAGACTTTTTGTCAATGACAATATGAGGTGCGGCTTGTGACTCTTACGTGTTGAGAGACTGGCCAGAGCGCTGTCTCAATGCTCCCACTGTGTGTGTGTGTGTGTGTGTGTGTGTGTGTGTGTGTGTGTGTGTGTGTGTGTGTGTGTGTCTGTCTGTCTGTCTGTCTGTCTGTCTGTCTGTCTGTCTGTTCGTGGATGAGCATGCATGCATGTAAGCTTGCTTGTTGAGGAATATATCAAGTATCATCCTCAATCTCTCCCCATCTTTTTTATTTTATTGTTTTTTTGAGTCAGGATCTCTCACTGAATCTGGAGCTCGCCCATTCTACCGCTTTGGCTAGCCAGCAAGGCCCTTGCATCCTTCTGCTCCTGCCTCCTCAGTACAGGCATTTCAGATTGGTGCTGCTACACGGGTTTTTGCTTTGTTTTGTTTCCTCAGGATGCTGGGGTTGAACTTAAGTCCTTGTGAGTGCAAAGCAAGCTGTTCACTGTGTGAGCCATCTCCCCTAGCAACGGACCCACTCTAACCCTGGAGAAGCTATCATGGGACTTGGGGAGCAGATGGGCCTGACCAAGCACACAGACGGGTGAGAAAGCCATCTAAAGCCTGCAGGGCGAGCGCGGGGCTTGACTGCCACGCCGCAGTGCCTTGACAGCTGCTGCCACATGTGCGTGTCCACTCTTCCTGTGCTGGGCCTCACAGGCACCAGTGATGGGAAACAACTCCCTTAGGATCTCTTCCCACAGTGGACTCACTGTGCTGGGCCAGGGTGAGCCCCAAGTATCCCGAGAAGTAAGAGGGGCTGGCATTCCGCCTGGGAGCCGTCGGCTTCCTGGGACAAGGGGCCTCTGAGTGGGAGTAAAGGGCGAGCACAAATGAGGATGCAAAGGCTGAGAGAGGAGGGAGAGGGCTCCACCCAGCAGCCTCCATCATGGCAAAGGGACCCAGAGGCACTGCTGGCCATAGGAAGATGACCCAGATGACGTCATGTCTGGTTCTTAGGCTGAGCTGGGAGCAGCTAGGGTCAGAGGCTGTGTCATTTCATCTCCGAGCCAGGGCCACAGGAATGGCTCGGGAGGCGTATATGTCCCTTTGCCAGGTCTGTCATGGTTCATCCTATTAGAAGCAGGTCCTCTCTTGGTGTAGCCTTCACCTCCCTGTCCCTAGCCCTCCTAACTGGGGGAAGTCCCTCACCCTCTGCCTGTCACCCCATACTTCTAGACCCCATAACTTGAGCTGCACGGATTTTCTGGGGTGGTGGGGGGGAGTCAGTAATCTCAACACTCAGTTGCCTTGTCTGCAAAGATGTGAGAGAATAGAGTGATAGGTCCTGCCTTGTAGGTGGCACCAAGGACTAACTCCAGTGTCAAGTCGCAGCTGGCTCCCACATGCCTCTTGGATACCCAAACCCTCACATCCATTTCTGAAATAGCATATTTGCATGTGAAACCACACCCATTCTGCCAGATACATTAAGCTTCCTGGGGATTGAGTTCAATGTCTAATGTCACAGACATGCTGTGTGCATAGCCTTTGTATCGCAGCATTCCATGACAAGAAGCGAGACAAAAAAGGCCACATACTGTCAGAACGCAAGCAATTTCAACCGAAATGGTTTCCTCTCTTTTTTTCCCTTTCTTTTCCTTTTTCTATTTTGCTTCTTTTTTTCTTCTTGGTTTTGTTTATGGTGTTTTGTTTTGTCTTTGTTTTTTTGAGAGACAGAATCCTGTTTTGTGGGCCAGGCTGTCTTCAAACTGGCAATCCTTCTGCCTCTGAGTACTGGGATTATGGGTATATGCTACCACATCTGGCTTTCCAAAATTCTTTTTATCTTTTCATCCAGTGACAGAACATTCATCAAACTGGCTATGCTGAGAACTTGCCTGGCATACTGCGTGGTTGTCCTTCATGCCCCTGCTGGGGGCCTTTGTCAAGGGAGATGGGCAAAGGGCAGCCAGAGAAGCTAAGAAATGGCATGTTCCAGTCCATCTGCCTTTCGTGCTTGGGTTCAGGGCCAGGACACGGTCACAGGGCTGGCCGCTCCTGGTTCCTAACCCCTGTCATAGTGCACCTCCCTTCCCTGCCCGGAACACCATGTGCTGTGACAATGGGTGCCCGGCCTCTGCCAACGTCAAAGAGTGATAGCATTTCTGTCACTCACATTCCCTATACACCATCACCAGCTAAAGAGCTGCTACAGCAGGGATAGAGCCCCAGATGTCCTGCATGCATCTGGCCAAGGTCCCCCTAGCTCATCCCAGTCCTGGTGAGCTTAATGGAGAAAACCCAGAAAAGCCAAGTCAAGGCCCCAGGAGGCCAGCACCTTCCAAGTGTAAAAAAAAAAAAAAAAAAAAAAAAAAAAAGTATGGTGGTATAGGCCTGTGATTCTCACACTTAGGAAGGAAGCAGGAACATTTTAGATACCAAACCAACCAGAGCTACATAGTGAGGGCTTGTGAGAGAGGGGGGAGATAGGAAGGTAGGGAGGGAAGGAAGAAGAGAGAAGAGAGAAGAGAGAGAGAGAGAGAGAGAGAGAGAGAGAGAGAGAGAGAGAGAGAGATTTGACAGTAGAAAATGAGGCCATGTGAAGATGAAACCAAGACAGCCACCTGGAGCCACCAGAGAAGGGAGGAGTCCCCCTGGGTGATCCCACCTGACCCATTGGATCCCACCTGACCCATTGGATCCCACCTGACCCCTGCTCCCATAGCTGTTTTCTCAGCCTTAGGAAATAAGCACCAGGACTCGGGCCAGCTCCCATGGCAGCCTGTTTACACGGGCAGGACCTGTCCTCCAGTAGTAGACTCTGGCTGCCTTATAGAAGTGTGCAGGTGGCTGGTTCCCCGAAGACAATGGGGCCTGGTTCTGCTTTGTCGCCTCAGGTCAGTGAGAGCAAACTGGGACTCCAACTGTGGCTCCTTCTGCTCTGTTCTATTCTGTCTTCCTAACATTGGGTGGATGCAAGGGATTTCTTCTCAGTATGGTGACCTCCAAGCCATGGCGTCTACATCACAGCCCTGGGTTCTGGGAGTGAACAAACCCTACCATCACTTCTGCCTCCCCCATTTTATGTGTCTGTTAAAACAGTCCCAGGCTCACAGCCAAAATACACCCTACGTGGCTCTCTCCCATTTTAAAGATGAGGAAACAAGCCGGGTGATGGTGGAATACACCTTTAATCCCAGCACTTTGGAGGCAGAGGCCAGCCTGGTCTACAGAGCAAGTTCCAGGACAGCTAGGGATACACAGAAAAACCCTGTCTTGAAAAACAGGAAGGAAGGAAGGAAGGAAGGGAGGGAGGGAGGGAGGGAGGGAGGGAGGGAGGGAGGGAAGGGAGAGAGAGGGAGAGGGAGGGAAAGATGGGAAAATTGAGGCTTTAGAGACACCAGCTCTGGCCGCCCTCCTGTGCCTTCGCATGTGATGCTTTTGCAATTCTGTGTACAATATTGCAGAAGCAGCATTGTTCAGTAGCAACCAAGCTTCCAGTTTTGAGTTTGGATCTTTTCCCAGATCACACATCAAGAGCTGAAATGTTCCATGGGCCCAGGTTCTGCCTTAAGCCTCTGCTGCCTTCGATGGAGCCTGGGACATAATGCCTTCTCTGCCAACAAGGACTATATCCCCTCAAACCAAAACCTGAAGTAGACCCTTCATCGTTTAAGTTGCTTCTAGGGATGGGAAATCCTCAGTGATCAGAAGTGACTACAGCAGGGCCTACCCCTCCCCCCCCACACACACAATCAGAAGAACCCTACCTCCAAAGAGGACCCACTGTCTAGAATGGCCAAGGAGCCCCAGGACAGGCAACCCCAACAGGAAAACAGACAAAGAATGGGAACAGATGACATTCAGACAGAAGTCCTTAAATCAAACACACACCAAGCTGAAGAGCAAGGGAAAGGCACGCTGGGGTAAACACTGGAGAGAGCTGGAGATGCCTCGGACATCCAGTGACAGTGACAGCTCATGAGTGAACACCCAGTCAGCCCTCCTCCACAGCCTGGCACACAGAGTCCATCTTCTCTGTAAGGAATATGTCTTCCTCCACAAACAAACACCAGTGAAGATTCCTACATACAAGGGACGTCCACCAAGCAGGCCGGGAAAATTGGGTTGGAGAGAGGGACAGAAAGGCTGAGAGTCAAAGGAGGTCGGGTATGGCATTATGCAAAGGGTTGCCTGGGCTCACCCATACCTACGCAGTGCGAACTGCCACGTTGTGGGAACGAGACAGGCCATGCTCCATGCTACAGAAGGTTGCGCTGGCCACCTCCTGCCCTTTTCCCATCAGCATCCCAGGTGCTTCCCACCTGCCAGCCCTCCAATAGAGCCCCAGGTCCTAGGTGCTGGGAGCAAGAGTCCACCGGAACACTAGCGCTTAAAACCAGTCAAGGTTCTAGGGACCTCTGCCAAAGGCTGGGTGCTGGAGGTCCTGCATGCCCATCATGGGGGAGGGGCAGGAGAAAGGGAGGCCTAGTCCCACCCTGGGATACTGAGCCACTGTAAGGAGCTGTGACACACTGAGCCCCACAGAGAGGGGAAGTGTGCCAAGAAGCAGAACCCAGCAGGGACCCTGTGACCCGCTGACCCACACTGGACCAGCTGCATGGCAGGGAGAACTCGGGGAGCAGAACTCAGGGAGGAGTACTTGCAAGAAGAGGACTCTTGGAGGAGCACTCAGGGGAGCACTGGGAAGGGGGAGAAGTCTGGGAGGAGCACTCGGGCCTGAGGAAGTACACTGTAACCAGAACAGAGGCCAGGCAGTTAGGCATGGGCATGATGGCATAGGATTTCCCTTTTCTCATCTCTCTTGAAGGCCAGAAAAACCTCCTAAGAACAAACACCCCAAACCCTTGTCTGGGGTTCACACCTGGGTCACCCGCCCCACAACCAAGCTACACTAACAGACAGAAAGCCAAACAAGCCCTCCTCAGGGCCATACTCGACAGCCTTCTCTGCTGGGCTGGAGTGGCCCAGGGGAATCAACAGGGACAATTCAGTGTCCCCACATCAGAGCGTCCTCAGCCAGCGACTTGCAGGACCAGCAGGGCCCCCAGGCAGATGGCTGCTCCTGCCCATAGCCACATCTGGTTTTACCAGCCACAGAGAACAAATCCCTAAGGCAGATGTCATCACCTTCTTCCTCGTTAAACTGACATGTGCACAGTCCTTGCTACACTCTGGTCACCGTCCCACCCTGAGTACGAAGAGGTGGCCAAGGCACAGAGAGGCTAAGCCATGTGCCCAAACTCACACAGCAAACGCAATCAGGAGAGGCGCATCAAATCAACCACTTGGCTTAGCAGAAAATGCAGAGGTGGGTGGGAGCTTTAACCCGGGGTCTGGCACACCAAGGATCCTTTGTCCTTGGCCTTAGAAGAATCTCCTAGAACCCCCACAGGATGGATGTCACTGTGTTTGCTGTTCTGTGATCCCGTCTAGTCGTTCTGCCTCTAGTGAGTGGCCATGTGAGGGATGGATGCTCTGGTCACACATTGCAGACAGGCTCTCTAGAGGGGCGCTCACTGTCTCCCATCCTTCAAGGATGCATGCAGGGTTCAGTTTCCCGAAACTGGTGTGGACCCTGGGATATGCCTAGGCGCAGCAGATGAGAACACACACGCCTCTTCCATCCTCATCCCATTTAGTGGTCCCCACCTCACTAGAAAGGCACTCGAGGCTGAGGTGGGGGCAGGCAGCAGAGCTCACTCTCTCTCCCAGTCACCCCCCCATCTTACCTGGTGAGTGGCAATGCAAGCCTGTGCTGCCTAAGAAGCCAGGGCTCCACCTCTGCTGTCCCTCGTTGGCCCGTGCCCCACCCACACCCATGGGAGGAGGATGGTAGGGCCAAGAGACATCTGGGCAGCAGAGGTCTGTCTTCCGCTCTGTTTCTGTCCCTTCTTGTACCCCTGAGCCACATGGAGTCCTACTCCCTGCCTGTCCCTCCTGCTGACTTCTGCGCCTCACTCCCTCTCTTTGTGTCTCTTTCTCTGCAAGCCCCCTTCCCTGGCCCAGCACCCCTCCCTCCCTGGCCCTAGTCCCAGCCAACCCAAGGCCTTTCACCTACATCCCTCACTCTCACCTCTGCAGGCACCTGGCCCTCCAGGCAGCTGTTTCTCTCTGTATGTTTCTGTGTGTCTCTCTCTTTCTCTCCCCCTCCATCCCTCCCTCCCTCTCTCCTCCTCCTCCTCCATCCCTCCCGCCCCCCCCACTACCTCTGAGTAGATGCCGACCTCTGCAGCAGCAGGCCCAGGACAAACACAGGGCCTTATCAGGGCAGTGGGTGTGGGCGTGGGAGGAAACTGGAAACCCTTCTCCAGCTCCAAATGGCCTGTATGTTTGGTCTGGCTCCTGTCCCCATCTCCCACTGCCCCAGCTGACAGTCCAGCTGGGTGATGGCTCAGCCACGTCTCTAATTCTCTCAGTCTCCAAAGGGCCTTTAGGAGAAGTCCCTCAGAGGTTGTCCTGGGCTGGGAACTGTGGTCCAGGGAGGGTGACTGGACCTCTCTAAGCCACAGGACAGGAGAGTTGGGCTATCATGTGCCGATGTACCCAGATTCTAGGATCCAGAACCTTACACATCTTAGGCTTTCGTGGGAAGCCTTGGCCCTGTGTCATAGGTTTGCACACACAGGTTCTGAGAGGCCACGTGACCAGACAGGCTCACATAGCATTTTCTTCCCAGGCTCCCCAGCGTGAACAATTCCAGACTGGGATGTCTTTGATGGTTAGTCCCATCTACTCAGAGCAAAGAAGAGCACCCCCCCCCAGCTCGTGTGGGTGGTTCCAGAATCACTTAGGGGCTACAGTGCATGGGGCCCCAGGTGTCTGGAAATCACACAGATGTTCCAGCCACAGGCCTGGCTCCCAGCCTTGGACAGAATTAGTTCTGTCAGAGAGTTTCCTCCCTGGTCCCACGCCCCCGCACTAGCTCCCTCTGAGTCACCACACCAGAGCCTGGAGACAGGCCTCATGGGCTCTCTGCTTGGAGGGTACTATGCCTGAGGCCAGGACTCTGAGGATTGGCAGAAATAAGAAGCCCACATGCTCAGAAGGCCGGCAGACCCCAGAATACCTGCTGTGTCTGGTAAGCACACAGATGAAAGGAGATTCCTCCAAACACCACACCACTGCCTGTTTATCGCACTAGAGTATCTGCGACTCACTCTATGAGCCCAAAAGCCTTTCTTGGAGTGCTGGGTCTTTGACTCATTGCCTTCCTGCATCTACCCCAAGGGTGTCCTGGATGAATCCCCACGAGGCCTCTCTGTTTGGCATGAGAGTGCACAGCTGTAATCCCAGCTCAAGAGGCAGGGGCAGGGTCACTGCATGTTTGAGGACAACCTGGGTTATATGGTGAGTTCTAGACTAGCCAAGGACTACCTAGTGAGACCCCCTTCTAAATAAAAGCCTCTCTGCCTGGGGCACACAGTGTGACTGCGAAGCTTCAGGCATGGGGCACCCATGGGGGCTGTGCAGTCTGGGCTGGAGACAGAATTCTCTGACACTTTCAGGCGGCTCCCACAACCCACCAGCTGGAGACTAGAGAGTGAGCCTTCCGGGGTCCCAAGGTTTAACCTCATGCTTTTATTTCCCATCTATCATTTGAATGAGCACAACTTATCAAGCTCCTTGGCCCCACTCAGAGCCCACTCGGGTGTGTGTGTGAGACCCCTGGACCACTCACTGGAGCCCAGAGAGTCAGGATTTAATATGAATATCAGTCGCCCCACTAGCTCCATCTTATTGCATGCCTACTATGTGCTAGAATGCCAAGAGGCACTATATGAGCATCTAACCCAGACTGTGGGCCGGTGGCCATGACTGCAGCCACTTTACAGTTGAAGCTCTTCTCTATCCTTGGCCTTACTTAGTAAATAAGTAAGTCCTTAGAAATAACTTAGCTGGGTGTGGTAGAATGTAGGCTGCTTAACAAGACCCTGGCTCAAAAAAGAGGAAAAAAACCACAAATATGCCCAACTCCTTGGAGTCTGAATGATTTAGTGGGCTCTTGTCCAGTTTGACACTGTATTTGGGCCAAGTGTCTATACCCAGTGTAACACTATGCCTCCTAAATGGACAGCATACTTTGGCTCTCCCTGCTGTGTGATCCTAGGCAAGTTACTTTGCTTCTCAGAAATGTAAGTCAGTCATTTCTTGAGATAAGGGGGAACAGAGGAAAGAATTTGGGGGGAATCCCCTGAAGCTACAATGTCTTAGGCCAGTGAAGTTCAAACTTAGTCTGCCAAGTGTAAGACTGCATTCTGGCTAACTAGAGCACACGTTCCTAACTGCAGGAGTGGCCAAGAGTCTGTAACTAGGAGCCAGACAAACCAGCGAGGTCAGAGGATCTCTGTAGATCTCGGTGTGGACTAGCCACCTCTGTTCTCTGAGCTGACTCTGTAATCGGGGGTCCCCCAACCCTCTGAAGGTACCCATGAGCATGGCAGGAGAGAGCGGTGAGAGCTCACAGTAGGTGTTCAGCACACAGAAGGAAGGCAGACTGGGCCACTGTGCTGATAGCCAACTGCAAGTCTGTCCTCCGGAGTGACGCAGGGAGGCTGACCAGGCTGCCCATCCTGAAGCTGGGACTCTGTTTTCCCTTTTAGACATACAGCTCAATTAGGGAAAATAGCCGGGTAGGGGCTCGGCGAGGCAGGCACCTCTGTGGGTCTCCAGAAACATCACTAGCTCTTCATCCCCACTTCTCAGCTAAAACACTAAGATTCACACAAGGTAAGCGTCCTTGAGCTGTCCAGCGATGAGTGAGTGCTCCCGCACCGTGGTTGACTCCTCCCCTGAGTTTCCCAGGAATCAGATGCATTCCAGCCTCAGCCCTTTCGAGTGGCCTGTGTGAGGTTGCTTCACTTCTCTTGGCCTCGGGCTCCTCCTCATCTCTACTGCTCTACTGCTCCTCTCAACTGTGGATGATGAGGCAAGGACAGACATGTCCCCAGCACTGTGTGGCTCTGACAGCAAAGGGTTGTCACCCACGGAGCAGCTGCCATACATTTCCTACCAGCTCCTTGGGAGCTCACTGCTTTAGGGTCCTGGGTCCCCTCCCCACCCAGTCCTCTCCAGCTGCCTGAGGGCCTAGAGGCCCTTGTTGGCTGCATAACGGTGGCCACCATATTCCAGAGACGCCTGGCTTCTGCATGGCAGGAAGTGGGCTTGGCAGGACCCCAGGTGTGGTGGTGGTAAGGGACAAAGCTCCATTTGGCACCTCTACCAAGGAGGGATCAGGAGACAGAGGTCCTCCTTGGGGCCAGAGTGAGCCTCCCCCAGACAGGCTTAAACCTCCAAAGGATGGAGACACTTCCAACACAGTGATACTGACTCGGGCTAGGCTCTGGGGACTCTTTGCACCCCTTGCTGCCTCCACCCTTCCAGAAAACACTCACCAAGCAGACCTGACTGGGATGCTGGGACACAGCAGAGAACAGAGTAGACCATGGCTACACTCGGGGAAGGGGCATGAGTGACAGACACTGGCAGTGATGCATGACAGGGCAAACACCTCCGAGGCACACTGCCCAGGGTTAGCACCAGCTCTGCTGTGTCACCTGAGCAAGCCCTTCACCTCTCAGTGCCTCTGTTTCTGCATCTGAAGATGAAGACTAAGCTCCTGCCCCGTTGGGTGTCCGCAGAATGAAGTCACACTGATAGTCTCAGAGGCAAGCCTGGCCCCCCTCCCCCACCGAAGCATCGCACTAATGCTTTTAAGTAAGCACTGTGAACAGAGAGCAGCACCCAGTCTGTGCTGGCTCAGACAGCGCCTTCAGGGTCACCTCTGAGGAGCTGACATTTGAGTAGAGACATGAGTTCAGGGATGGGGAGCCATGTGGTAGAAGAGCATTCTGGGAAGTGGGGATGGGAAGCACGGAGGCAGGAGCCAGTCCAACGCCCATGGAAAAGCCGCATGTGAGTACCTGGCTGCCACCCTGCAGGATGCTGTGGGGTGAGATGACCCAGTCCCTACCCTCAGGGACAAATGGCATGGTCAGAGTCACAAGATGTCGTTGCCCTAAGCCCCGACGTCCAGCCAACTGCCATCTCTGGCCTCTACTGTCCCGTTTGAGCCGTCCTCAAACCAGGGGCACTAACTGAGCGGCAATTTACAGTGCCGTGTTCTCTGAGTCCCCACCACTGTGGAAGGAAGAGCAAAGGAGGGTAAGTAAGAGAGAAGAGCAAAGGCCTGCCGCTGTCGCAAGAAAGCGTGGGGCTCTGCAGGAGTGAAAAATGTCTGCATGCAGGTTCTCCGTGAGTCCTGTCTGAACCCACCGGTCACCATGTCTGTGAGTCCTGGCTCTGCACAAAACAAGGAGCAGGAGGCTGGGGACAAGTGAAGCTTCTAGGGGAGGTGACATTCAAACTGATCTCTGGAGGGTGCTAACCGCTTGCCAGATGGATGGAGAAGATGCCCCAGTGGAGGGTGCTGGTAACACGGATAGAGTGAGGGGAGATGGCAGAGAGACTCACAGTGCCCCAGTAGACCTCTGGCTGGATCATTCAAGCAGTAGAGAGCCATGGATACAAATAGAGGGCATCTGTCTTTCTTAAAAGGTATACCTGGGTGAATGGCCAAAGAAAGGAGGCTGGAGGGGAAACTGAGGCACCAGGCAGAAATAACTCTGGCCCAATACCACAGAGCCAGGAAGGGCCAGCAGTGGGATTTGAATGAAGTCAGCCTGACTCTTAAGACCTGTATTATCAGTGACAACAACTGTCCACTAGCCATGTTCTGTGGCTCAACTGTTGGGTTTGCCCTGTTCCCAAGCTGGCCTTGGTCTATCTGCCATTGCAGCATGCCTCCAACACCTCAAGAACCTCCAGTGACCCCAACTTACCCATCTCTTCTCAGGGCTGTCTCCAAATAGACTCCAAGACAAGCAGAGAACTACAAAACCCATACAGCCCAAAGGAACATGAGAGAAACCAGGGCTCAGACCTGCCCCAGGCACCCCAGCTACAGTCCTGCTCATGAGAATTCCCTGGCCTTGGCCCAGGCAGTGACAAATGGGCTGTCACTGCTGCCAAGATGGTGGAGTGTGAGGTCCCACCCTGTTCCCAGGCTCTGGGGAGGAGGGACAGGGGCAACCTGCCCCTCCCATCACCATTCCAGTTACCTCTTCCAAGGCAAAGCCCACACTTTGACCTGGGAGTGGTCTGACCAGGGAAACGGCCCCCTCACCCTGCCCTGACACCATCAGAGAACAAAATGCTGGCTGTAGACCAAAGGGAATTCAAGACTCCTAAGAGTGATTGTCAAAGAGCTTCGGGGTGAAAGCCTGCCACCTTATGTTGGATAAGAACAGGGTCACCAGGCTCAGTGTCATTAGCTCTAGCCTTATTTGCTGGCAGCAAATCTGCCCCAGGGCTGGGGGTACAGTTCCGCCAGCAGGGTGCTTGCCAACCATGCATGAATCTCCGGACCCTGTCCCAAGCACCTCATAAAGCACGCATAGACATCCAAGCCTGAAACCCTTGTCTTCTGAAGAGGAATCATGTCTCAAGAAAGTAATAAAATCAAAACAAACACACACACATGACTTACACACGCACATGACTTACACACACACCTTACACACATACAATTTACACACACATACAATTTACACACACAACTTATACACACAACTCACACACTCACACACACAATTTACACATACTCACACACATATACACACAATTTACACACACATACAACTTACACATACATACAACTTACACACACACACACACACACACACACACGTCTAGCTCCAACCTGGCTTTCAGTTGCCATGATTCTGTATCACAGACCCTACCCCCACATCTGCAGACAGAGTCTACTTTGGACCTCGTGAAGCCTCACATGCAGAGAGTATGGTAGGACCTGTCCCTTGCAAGGACTGCAGGGTATCCCAGGACACAGGATTCGGTGTGCACTCAGGTCACCCCACCTTTGGATTTAATGCACACATCATTTGTCTGGTAGAGAGGTGACTCGGGGGTCAGTTAACAGTTTGGGTCCCTAACCAGCGAACTTCTAGTAAGACTGACTCATAGAGAGCTCTTCCCTGTTTACTAACTGAACTTGAATGGCCTGGTTTCAGGTCCCTGGAGCCACCCAGAACACACCCGACCCTCCCCATCCTGGCACTGACCACTTCCTCCCTTTGACCTTAGCCAGCACTTCCTCAGCACCCTTCTTAACCCTCTGGCCAGCTGGCCCACCCTGAGTCCTCTGGAGGCAGCGTGAGGGAGGGGTGTGCACAGCGGGGTTGGGGTGGTAGGCTTCCATTTGTCTGTTTGCGTGGTACTGGCTCAGTCCAGAAGCGGGTGAGCATTCAAAGGAGACGCTTGTGTGTGAGGAACATATATTAGAAGTAAGAGTGAAAGGAGGAAGGAACCTGGAAGGAACAGACTACAGGTCTGAGAAGGAAATGGACCAGACGACGGTGCCGGAACTGCTCACAACAGGGGCCTTGCCTCCACCTCCGAGGCTCCCGGCCGGAGAAGAGATGCCAGCTTCCAGGTCACGTGGTCCTGGCCCTGGCACAGTCCAAACAACAGTGATGGATTTCTGCTGTTAAGATCAGAACAATTTTGCCCAGGCTAACAGATAGGGCTCCTGGGGACCTAACCACACCCAACCTGGGCTATCTCAGGAGAGGCTGGCCATACTGAGTTGGTGACAAGGTTCCAAACAGCAGTTCAACAAAGCCATTTCCCCTGGGTGTACCAGAGAAGGTTAACTGTTCAGTCCAGCAGGGATATGTGTGGCTGGCTTAAAACTGGAAGAAACTTCTAGAATATACCAAGAGTGTCAGAACAGTATCCCTTTGCTTCTCAGTGCTGAGGTCCTGATGATGTCAGTGAGCATCCACGAATGGGACACTATTGATACTCTGCACTGGTGGAGGACAGCCTGGGCCAACTCTGTGGTCCCTGCTGTCCTTCTCTATTAATATGGTTGACCATATGAATTGAACAAGGCTTGTGGCTTCCACGCAGAGTACCTGCTTGCCACGGACAGTCCCAACTCACACCTATTATTCCTGTCCCACACTGGGCACCTCGTTCCCTCTCAAAATGCCCAGGCTTGGTCTCTCTAGCCTCATTTACCAAGCTTTCATCCTGACTCATTACATCCCAGTAATAATCCAAGAGCCAGACACTGTGACCCACGCCTGACAACTAAAGAAACTAAGACTCGGAGAGCTACTCACCAAGGCAGCCACAGGCTGTTCAACCGGTGAGGAGACACCCAGGCTCCTCATGGCAGCTGAAGGAGCTCCTCCTTGCCTCTGTGTTCCAGCTGTGAAGAGCCGGCCGTTTGGCTCACAGGCAAGCAGATGACCTTACTGGCTCCAATCACCAGGTGCTACCGAATCCCTGCCCTTCAGAGTCCAGGCTTTATTCCACCTGGCTCACAAGCTGTGGGCCCTTGGGCAAGTGACTTGGCCTCTCTGGATCTACACTTATTTCACCTGTGCAACTGGAAGAAGTCCAGTTTGCCCCCTGCTGTTAGGCGACCAAGAGGCAGCCCAGTCTGGCGACCTCCACACAGCCAGCAGAGTCGTGGACAGGCCCATTGCAACACGAAAATGCAGTCAGCCCCTCCTCCCTAAGGAATCACAGAACTCGGGACAGATGGTTATAGAACCTCAAGTGAATCCCTACCTGGGCCTGGTGCCTGCACGGGCTGCTGTCCTCAAAGCTGGCCTGCCTTTGGCTCTAGGGAAGTGCAGGACCAGTCCTCCCTGCTTCAGACTCCTGCGGAGCGGGGGCCTGGTAGATCTGGAGACCACAGTCAGGAGCAGGGCACCAAGGAACTAAAGGAGGTGTGGAACATGGTGGTGACTGGTGACACTGCGGTACGGACAGAAAGGCAAGGGGTTGGGGGAGAAGTGATGGAGAAAACTTAGGGGGAAGAGGCAAGACACCAAGACAAGAAAGATGAAGGCAGAGAAAGAGACACCAGAGAGACAAGGACTAAGGGGCAGGCTGCAAGGTCAGAGAAGAGAGCCAAGACCCAGATCCCAGGCAGGAGTGGCCTGAGCTTTGACCTGGGAGGTTTGAGCCATGGGCACTGGGCAGTCCCTGTGTTGGGCAGAAGAAGGGTCCATCTAGGGCTTTGGGTGATGTCACAGAAAAGCTCTGGTTTGTTTGTTATTCGCTGACTTACGCAATGCTGGAGGAGATGGACCCCAGGGCCTTTTGCATACAAGGCCAGAGCTCTGCCCTGACCTGAAGCCTCTTTCAGAAGAAGCGTTATTCAATGAAAGGCATTTGGTGACAGAGTGGGGGCCCGTATTTGGGAAAGTCCTGGCAGAGACAAGGAGGATTAAGACATATCAGGCCTCTCTGGATGGAGTTTGGGGTCACTGACTTCTCTAGAAGCTTCCACCACCCACCCGTTGGAAGTGAGCAATGAGGAGGGCCGGGAGGACAGGTCATTCTCCTGAAAGCACTTACCAAGGGCTTGTGGGAAGGAGGCAGCAGATCTGTACTATATGTCAACCTAGTCCACAGGAGGCCACCACACAGCTACCAGGAGGATGGGAGCTAGACAAAGGAGTGATTCCTACAGAGGCCCCACAAGGACCCGTCTTCCCCTGTGATACCACAAAGAGCTAGAACCAAGTGGAGGTTAATTCGAAATCCCAGGCTTGTCACCGAAGGTCACAGAGACCACAGGCCTAGGAGTTGGCTCCACACACTCAAAAAAATGAAAAATTGCTGTTGATATTTCCTGAGAGGGTCACCATCCACAATTCAAGTTTGATATCTTTTCATCATTAAATTTCTGACTAGGTGCACAGCTCCACCCAATTAGAGATGTTCAAACCATGTAAAACTATAGAGTTAGAACAGAAAACCCTACGCCTTCCACACCACCGTTCATCTGTTCCCCAAGGCACCCAGCTCCTGTACTAGGTTACTGGGTGTCCTTCTGAAGTCTCTGAGTAATTACAAACGTTTTTCCTGATCCCCCCCCAACACACACACTTTGTATAAAAAAAGAAGATACATGCACCTTCCTTATCCTATAGTAGATTTGGGAGATGGTAAAACACAGCCCCTCCTTCTAGATAGCTGCAAAATATTTCACTGTTAGGTTGACCAGCTTCTCAATAACCAGTGCCCTGGGCATGGGTTCTTGGCTCCTTCCAATTTCTTACTGTTGGGAGGGATGGGCACTTGATCTCTGTCTAACCTCTCGTGTTACATGTTGTAGGCAATCTTGTCACATGTGTTACAATGTTACAATGGAATCCTTAGCGCCCCCCCCCCCAACTCCATCTTACTGGATCTCACTGGAGTTTGTTGTTTTAAGTTTTCCTTTGTGTTATCCTTTTTGTCATTTTTGTTGATATGTGCTGGCCTGAGACAGAACCCAGGGCCTTGTGCCTACTAGGTAAGTGTTCTATCTCTGAGCTCCCCTCCCAGTCCCTGGGGGGGGGGGCTTTTATAATCAGGAACCAGGGCTGGCCCTCCTTTGAAGAGCCATGCTGTGTTAAAGAACGTGAATTGCACCCTCCTGTGCCAAGGGGTCCTCACACAACACAGCCACACCTGCAGTACCAGTCACGGAAATATCTGCTCTGGCTCTGATCATGATAGCGAGCCCACTTCAGGCCATCAGTTTCCACATTTATCCACTGCATCTTGGGCTGCTGCAGAGAGCAGGAGAGCTGCAGTGTGCTGGTAGATGGATCCCTGGGCCCCAGGCAACCCTATGGGTACAGCTGGATGGTGGGGGTTCAGAGAGTAGCCTGGGGGAGCTAGAGAGGCAAGTCTCTGCAGAGGGCAGGTGACCAGCATCGTCCCTGAGCCTGAGGCTGGAGCCTGCGTACCCAAGGAGGGTGGTTACCTGGTGTGCTGAGGACTCCTAGCTGCTGCCAACTTGAAGTTGCATTCCATTTCTATTTGCTTCTAAAATAAAACAGTGATAGCCCCGGGTGTGGGGTGGAGAGAGGAAGAAGCCACTTCCCAAGCCCTTCAAGAAGAGTCCAGAGGAATCTTCCAGCCTGGCCCAGGAGCAGTCCCTGGCAAGCCACAGTGCCAGCCTGCCTCTGACAGGAGTCTTGTTCTCGGGAACACTCATGGTTCTTCCATCAGGTCCTCCCTACAGGCCCTGAGTGGCTGACAGAGGAACCTTTGTCCTCCTCTCGGCTCCCTTGTCCTCTTGCCAAGAGTCCTGGCTGTGACTTCTCTATTGGTTCAGGTTTCCAAGGCCCCTTGGGTCTGGAGCCAGGAATGAAAACCCTTGAAGCCCCAGGACCCTCACTGGCCATCGCTCATGCTCCTCCCAACCCCTAATTCATCCTCAGCCTCCCCAAAGCCCTGATGACTCCCCCCCTCGGGAGAGAAAACTAAAGCTCAGGAGAGTCAAGCAAGCTGCCCAACACAGCTAAAAGATGGAGAAGCCAGGAATGGAGCCTCAAAGACAGAGTCAGAGCGTGGTGGTAACAGATGGAGCCCGGCCTCCAGTCCAAGGCTGTTTCTTCTTGGATTCTGTGTCAGTGTGCCCAAGTGAAGCAGTGCCAGTATGTACCTCGGAGGGTAAGTATTAGGATGTAAGAGGAAGAAAACAGACCTCGAAGAAAGCAGACCTCAAAACAATAGTGGTGGAGCCCCAGCAAATCCACTAGAGCCCGTGCTATTGCGCTGTGTACTTGCACGGTGAAGAGGCCTGAGCGGGACCCCAGATTTCTTCTGTCACCTTCTATTTTACTTCCGTGAGGAGGGCCTCTCACCAAATCAGAGGGTCACGGTTTGTATAGGCAGGGCCTGCAGTGCACTCTCAGGATCTACCTATCCCTGTCCCGCAGTGCTGGAGCTACCAGGGACAGCAGGGACCCTGTTCAGCTTCCTACGCAGGTGCTGGGGATGTGAACCCAGACTCTCATGTTTGCAGAGGAAGCATCCTCACCCACTGAGCCATCTCCTAGACCCACTACTGTTACAATTGAACAGGTTCTCACTGCTCTGTGCCTTGGCTGAGGGTGAGCCCCCAAAATCTCCTCTCCTGCCACTCACCTACCTCAGCATGACAGAAAATGTCCTAGGATATCTTCTCACACGCCTGAAGTGTAAATTTAGGAGAGAGGGGTGTCCCCAAGCCCAGTAGTGTCCCAAAACTCGCTAATCAAACATAATGATTTCCTGGGACAGCGTTAAATTTTAAAGAAAAAAATTCACAATGGAAAAGGGGTCCACTTTTAAATAAAAATGAGCTCATCCTGACCAGGACCCTGAGACATACCCTCAACATATCAAGGCACCCAAACCTCACCTCATCAAAGACAGCTGTCTGAGCCACAGTCCTCGGTAGAATGTCCAATAATGTTCTTTTACTTATTTCTGTCCCTTATCAGGCTCCTGGCTCTGCAAGGAAGGATTCTTCGATGTCCAGGAAACCGATTTCATCTGTCCTGTCACAGATGTGAGGTGACAGATACAAACGAAACCTGCCAAAGTGACACCTTTGCGAGCACTGTGGTTAAGGCTGCCTGGCTTCAAACTCTGACTCAGGTCAATCACTTACTGTGTGTCTTGGGCAAGTCACTTAACCTCTCAGTGTTCCTATTTCCTCAGGGGGTTGTGGGGGGAGGCAAGAGGAAGAAGGCTTCTCACCTGCTGGAGACTCCCTCAGACCACAAGGCACACTCTCCTTCAAGTTTCTTATCAACCACATGACAGGAGGCCAACCCTAGCCTCCACCTCTGCCTAGAGCTGCTCTAAAGGCTTATGGAGGCCTCCAGTTATTTTCCTTTTTGTTTTTTTGGGGGGGGTTGTTTGTTTACTTGGGTTTTTTTTTTGCAGAGATGGGTTATTTGTTTGTTTTTAGAGATTGAGTCTTACCATGGAGCTCAAGTGACCTCAAACTCTGCATCCTCCTGCCTCAGCTCCTGAGTGCTGGGATGACATGAACGGAACATCATATGCAGCCTAAAAGCCACATTTATGCTTAAAAGTACATGGACTTAAAAAAAATACATGGATTTGTGTTGAAGAATGCAGACATCTTAAGCTGTCCAATGCATGCCTGCACACACACACACACACACACACACACACCCTTAATAATGTTATATATCTTCAAAATAAAACACCACACACACCCACAATAACTGTAGCTAAGGTTTGTTCTTCCTTGAGGAAGAGAGAAGGCCTCGGTGACACCCCAAATCCTATTCCCTGAGAGTCTGTCCCTCAACTGTCAGGCTTGCCTGCTTGCCCAACCCCTCAGTGTCTTCTGAGTACCAGGATGTGGTGGATACAGGGTGGGGTTGCTGGGTGTGTGTACTAGGCAGCAGACACACTCCCTCCCACAGCCTGGTAACTGGGTCTCACCACAGACAGCTTCTGGAGGGAGGGACCACCCAGACCCCTTGCTCTGAGGTCATACATGTGCCTGGCCACAAGAATGGAGGCAGAGGGAGAGCAAAAGGGCATAGGTGTCCATAGAGTCACCAAGACAACACACATACACTCCACACCTCTGCATCCTGCTCCAGAGAAACAGCCCAGGACCCGAGCCTCAGGGATCCCAAGATCTAGATGGGTCCCCAGTTTTCTCACACAGCATCCCAGGAAGAACAAGCAGGTGCTACCCTCCCCAGGGGCAGGCCAGACAGCCATACTGATGGTTCCAGAAGCATCTAGAGGGCCAGCTGCTTAATGCATTACCAGGGCCCTTCAATCACATAAAGCACAGAGCTACTGCCCCAGCTTCTAGAAAACTCTCTTTTTGAAAAGGGGCTCAGTTTGCCCACCACATCCTGTGTAACCAAACCCATGTGGCTAAGGACTAGCCAGTAATGAAGATGCAAACAGCAAATCCAAGCTAGCACCAAGGCCAAGCTAGCAAGCACTTCTGAGATAGCAACAAAGTAACCGAATTGAAGCACTCAGGGGCAACAGCAGCCTGCATCCCTGCTGATGTGATTAGCCTAATTCCCAGGTCCAACCCATTTGAATGGGCTATAGGAAATAAAATTAATTAATTGGTTAATTTATTTTTAAAAGATAATTTTTCCCTATAAATTATCCCAAACCATTGCCACAGCTCATTTCTCAGATGGGGAAATAGAGGCTATGTCACTAGGAGGCTGCCTCACTGCATACCCTCAACGAATGCTAACCACCTCATACATCTTGCCACACCCCCCCCCCAGAATGGTGTAAGGCCCACCTCTCCCCATACCAGGTCAGTCAACACCCTTCCCTTCCCAGAGCTCACTGTCGTGTCTGCTGAAGAAGGGAGGACACTGATGAAGAGCCACCGTGGTCCCCAGGCCGTGTCTGAGTGGCCAGCAGTGGCTGGCAGTGTAGACACAGCACACCCTGTGTTTGGCTCACCAAGATGTTGTGAGTTCGAGGACAGAGGAAGGAATAAGCACACATCCTACCTGGGCCTCCGTCTCCCTGACTGTAAAGCAGGGTCACATGCTCCCTGGCACGTGTGTCATGAAGACCCTGCAGCAACAGTCTGAGAACGCCGATCCCAAGGTGTGACCTTGGGGTAAAGGAAGTGGGCGTGGGTAGGATCTGGGCTGTGAGGCAGCTGTCCCTACAGACACTGCTGGAAAGACTGACTCCCTTTTCTCCATGACCCAGATCCTGGGAGTTCAGACCTGTCGTGAAAGAGAGACTGAAAACACCCACATTCCCTCAAGGACGGCTCCTCCTGTGGTTTGGTCTCCTTCCCCTCCACAGGAACCTGCGATGCCAGCCAGGCCTGTGTGGCCACAGCATGTGTGGCAGAGCATACCTCTGCCAGGAAGGAACCACCGAACATGGCAGGCAGATTAGGGCTCACACCCTGAACCCCCTTTCTAACACCATCTCTGCCCCTCCCACATCTGTGGCTGCGTCCCCACACACACATCCTGCAGCCCCCGCCCCCAGCCAGAGCTGACAACCCGGTTTATGGCCAAACAACCCAGGACACAAAGCCCCAGACTTCAAATTTAAACTCAGTTAGTCCTAGCTGTCTGGAGTCTTCCATTTTCGCAGCTGAGTTTGATGAGGGTGAGTGCGCAGCGCTGGTAAGATGGAGTTGTCAGGCCACGCAGGAAACCGGGGACCTTCCAGGTCCTGCTCCCTGCCCACTTTACCACACGCCCCCCGTCATCTGCCTCCCACTCCTCATCCATGCTCCCTCTCTGCTTCGAGTTTCCCTTTCCTGCCAACTTTCCTTCGGGCAACTTGAGGCCAGCTCATGCTTTGAACCCAGCTCAAAGGCGGGCTTCTTGTCTGGCCGTTCCCATGTAAGCCATCTCCTCTTTGCTCCTACAGCCCTTGGCTACCAAGTGTCTCCAGCAGACATCAGCGTGAATGCAGTTGCCAATTTGTTCTTGGTCTAAAAAGCACATACTTGCCTTGCCAGATGGGCGGGTGGTGCTTCCACCCCAGGAGTGGTGTACGCCAAGCTTCCCAGAGGGAAAGCCGGCCTTCTGACCACATGGGAACACTCTGTCTCATCTCAGCTGTCTTCCTGGGAGCCTAGGAGCTCTTCAGGCAGGGCTGGCTCTTCCCAAATCCCCTGCCATGAGCATTTAGCAAAGCAGGCTCTTAATAGATGTCCAAGAATGGAGACTGTCTCTCATCTCATCCCCAACCTCCCAGGCTCATTTTTCCCATCTGAGAAATGGGATTGTGGACAAGCTTGGGTGGTGTAGTGGCCATCTCAGGTGGCATCATCATCCTTATCAGATTTAAGATTAAGTCTGTGGGTTACAAGTTCGAAATCACCCTGATAGCTCCTAACAGCATGCACACACCATTCCTCCCACCAAGAGACCGACTCTTTGTCCTCCTGAATCTGGACTGGCCTGGGACCAGTCTTAACCAACAGAGCAGGGTGATGCCTGTAGCAGACTGGGCCTTGTGGCTTTGGCCTGTAATCCCATCTACTGGGGAGGCTGAGGATGGAGGAATTCAAGCCAAGGTCTACTTGGACTAGAGAGCTGAACTTAGTTCAAGGATAGCCTGGGCAACTTAGTGAGACTTGCTCCCCCATCCCCTGAAAGCAAAGAGAGAGAGATAAAGGAAGGAAGGAGGGATGGAGATAGAGAGAGAGAGACAGAGACAGAGAGAGGGAGGGAGAGAGAGAGACAGAGACAGAGAGAGAGGAAGAGAGAGAGACAGAGGCAGAGAGACAGAGAGGGAGGGAGAGAGACAGAGACAGAGAGAGACTGAGTCGGAGGTATGGCTCAGAGTTAGAATAATTGTCTTACATGCAAGACACCCTGGGGTCCATTCCTGGGGTGTGGGGGCAGGGTGGGCAGGCATG
Source organism: Mesocricetus auratus (assembly GCF_017639785.1). Taxonomy (NCBI): domain Eukaryota; kingdom Metazoa; phylum Chordata; class Mammalia; order Rodentia; family Cricetidae; genus Mesocricetus; species Mesocricetus auratus. The sequence goes on from NW_024429206.1 coordinate 5,046,601, forward strand.
AGGAGACAGCCTGGATGGCTGGCAGCCAAGCTGGGAGCTACATGCTCTTCTACTGAGGGGACAGAGATTCAGAACCTGGCAGAGGACCAGCCAGACTGGGCAGCTGGTTCCCACCCAGCTGGCACATTGACCTCACTGACAAACCTAACAGCAAACTTGACTTCCAGCATGGAGCTGACACAGGTGTGGAAATCACCTGTGCCTGGCACAAAGACACCCAACCTAACGAACGAGGCTGTCAGGGCCTTGTGTGATCACATTGAGCATCTTCAGAGGCCCAGACCCTACACACTAGCTAACTCCCATAAACCTAAGAGCCCTGGGGGATCTTATCGCCACCCCTTCCACAGCAGCTTGCTGTGGGCAGCTCCTACACGCTAAAGCAGGGACCTGACCCCACCTCAGCGGTGTGGGAGTCCAGAGCTGAGACTAGACCTGATGACCTCTCCTGATGCCTGGCACAGCCCCACCGGTCGGCCCCACCCACATCTGTGCTCATTGGTTCATACTGTGCTCCTCAGAGCCAATCACAAGGAAGAGAAATGAACCGTCACTCTCAACATTTGGGTTGCCCCCCCCCCCGCCCCCGAGGTAGCCTGCAGAGATAGACAGTTCCTCAAAGATGCCCACATCCTGGTCCCCAGAGTCGACGCACCTGTTCTTACACAGCAAAAAGTCACTTGACAGTTGTGGTTAACAGGAAAATGACAGGGATTTCAGGAGGGAGTTGTTATGGAATAATCTTTTTGTACACTGTGAAGATGGTCTTTGCCAAGGTACCTTCTGATTGGTTTAATAAAAAGAGTTGACAGGCCAGAAGCTAAGCAGGAGGTCTAGGGGGGACAGCAAGACAGAGGGTGCTGGGAGGAAGGCGGAGTCTCGGAAGTTGCAAGTGATGCAGAAATAAATCGAATGTGTCACGTTGAAAGAAGGTGCCGCTGGATGGCAGGGGGTAGGTAAGAAATAAGGGTTAATTTTAAATGTAAGAGTTAGCTAGTAACCAGCCTGAGCAGTCAGCCGAGCATTTACAATTCATATTAAGCCTCTGAGTGTTATTTGGGAGTGGCTGCCGAGGCACAGAGAGACTCCGCCTACAGGCTGGGGAAGGGGCGACATCGGAGGCGGGTCCCCTTGCTACCAGCCAGTTAGATTAGCTGCTAACTTGACACAACCTAGAATTCCCTTGGAAGAGACTTTGGGGTTTTCATTCATTTGTTTTAGATTTTTAATTATCCGTGCATGCACAGTGCCTCCCGGGGCCAGGAGTGCTGGATCCCTCAGGGGGTGGAGTTACAGGTTCTGGGAGCCGTCCAGTATGAGCTCTGGGAGTCATACTGAGTCCCTCTGATAGAACAAGATGCACTCTTAACTGCTGAGCCATCTATCTCTTCAGCCCTGAGAAGAAAATCTTCATGAGGAATTATCTAGGCCAAGCTGGCCTGGGAGCGGTCTGTGGGCCATTGTCCTGACTGTTAATTAACCCAGCCCGTGGTGAGAGCGCCAGGCAGGCAGCAAGGACTGCTTGACTCCTTGCCCCTGACAATGGCTGTGACATGACTGGCTGCTTGAGTTCCTGCCTTGAATTCCCCTCAGTGACGACGGACTGTAACCTAGAATTGTGAGCTGAACAAACCCCTTCTTCTCCCAAGTTGCTTCTGGTCAGGTTGTTCGTCGCAGTAAGAGAAAGGAAACCAGGACGGCGCCCGAGCCTGTCCCTCGATCACAAAGGGACTCAGACTCTGTAGACTGTTGAGACAAGTTCATACAAGAGGGACGAGCTCTGAACATCTGTCCTTATCCACGTCCCTGGGCCACTCACGGAGCATGGACTACAGGCCCAAGAGCAGGGCAACCTAAGCAACTCTGAGGGGAAGAGGCTGAGGCCCCGGAGCTGAGCCAGAACACAGGCCTGCTGCAGCTGCCCCTCCCCAAGCGCCCCCTCCCACCACGCCCCTCACCCTTGAGCCCCAGGGGACACTGGGTGTGCCTGCTGCTCTCTGCATCCATCTCCCTGACCACCCACCTCCTTGCACAAGAACTACCCCATCACCAGCCTGGCCTGCCGTCCCCGAACCTGTACCCCGAGAAAGCAGAAGTGATCCTGAGCCCTGCTGACTCAGCTGTGGGTACTTCCAGCATTTCCACAGCACGTGGACGGAGGACACCCAGGCACCCCCACCAGAGTCAGACACAAGGTCCAGACTGGAGCCAAAGGCTGCTCAGATCCCGCCCAAGCACATTCCAAAGCCCATGCTTCCTCAGGGAGATGCGTGCTGTGCGCTGCCCTCTGTGTGCACGAGTCCCCACAGCCAGGAGGAGGAGGCCAAGGGGCAAAGCTGAGAGCTGAACCCTGGAGCAGCTGGCTCTGGGGTCTCTGGCCACAGCCAACTGCAGACTTCTGTTGGGAGCATCCTTTCTTTGACAGCGCCATGGAAACCCACGGCGTCTCAGTTCTATCCAGCAGTGACACTCTTTCCCAATCTCACTTGTGACCCTTGCTGCAAATGTGCTGAGGCTCCAAAACCCAGAACACAGCACAGGGCCCTGAGTCCAGAGGCATGTAACTAGGTTGCTAGGAGGAAGAATCTTGCTTTGCTCTATCAAACACAGAGTCGGTACTAGTAGACGTTTGTTGAGTGAATTAGCAAAAATCTGCGCTTCAGATTCAAGTTGCTCTTCTGTCCCCTGTTCCAGGAGCTAAAGGACAGGAAGTCACTCCTGACTCTGGCTTCTCACGGTGCTGGGGTTTCCTCACTTCACCCCCAGTACCACCTTGAGCCCTCGACACTTCCATGCACTGTCTCATCTCTGCATGAACAGTGTCTGGAATAGTCAGGCACAGCCGTGGGCCTTTCTGGTGGGCCACCCTTTTGTTTTTTGGGGGGCAAGTATTTTTATTGGTTTTCAGGTTGCATCTTTGCAATTGTTTTATTTTGATAAATGGACTCTGTCTCTTAAAGTAACTGCAAAGCCCCCACCCGTGGGGAACCGGTTCGATCGAACATGCTGTGTCCCGTAAGACGGAGTTGGAGTTTCACTTCTCCACAAAGCCTCCTGGCCTCAGCTGCTGACACAGAGCATGTGGCTTCAGAGAGGTCTGTGGGTATTTGCTTAGGAAGGAAAAAGAACTAAGCAAAGAATCAGAAGCCTGGGCAGAGAGCAAAACAGAAAAACCCTCGAGTGCTCCGGTCAGTCGTGCTCCGGTACGAAAGGCATCAGAACCTCTGAGGGGCCCATTTGGGGCACTGACGCCCTAGGCTCGCCCTCAGAGAGCCTGATTCACAGATACTGAGGTTCTGAAAAACACCCATGAGGGCTGGGGAGGTGGCTCAGAGGGTGAGAAAGCTTGCTGTACAAGCTTAAAGACCCAAGTTCAAATCCCCAGAACCCAGGTTAAAAGCCAGGTGTGACTGTGTGTGCCTGTAACGCCAGTATGGGGGGGGTGAAGACATGTGTATTCTTGGAGCTTGATACCCAGCCTGTCTAAGTTGAAAGAGTGAGCTGCCCATTTAGTGAGAGAGAGAGGAGAGAGAGCCTGTCTCCTCACAGTCGTATGGTGGACAGCGATAGAGGAAAACACCCTGCATCCTGTCATCCTATTCTGGCTTCTCCCTCCCTCTCTCTCCCTCTCTCCCTCTCTCCCTCTCTCTCCCTCTCTCTCTCTCTCTCTCTCTCTCTCACTCTCTCTCTCTCACACACACACACACACACACACACAGAAAAGTAGCCCCCACCTTACCCCGATCCAAGCGTAAGACCCCCCCCAGAACCTGGTAGTCACAAAGGTCACAATGACACCAGTGTCTGAGGTGCAGGGAAGAGGACACAGGTGTTGTTTTCCTGGGCACTGATAATCTGAGAGGAAACCCATGTTAAGGTCTAGGGAGATGGCTCAGTGGTGCAGCATTTGCCAAGTCAGCATAAGGACCTGAGTTTAAACTTCAGCACCCATGTGAAAGCCAGATGTGGCAGTGTGCGCTTGTAATCCCAGTGCTGGGGAGGCAGAGACAGGAGGGTCCCTGGGTTCGCTGGCCACCCAGTCTAGTCTACTCATCAAGCGCCAGGCTGCAATAAGAGCAAGGTGAAGGATTCCTGGAGAATAGCATAAGAGATCAGTCCCTGGCTTACACACACATGCATGAAGGTCTGTTCTCACATGAACATGCACACACACACACACCATATTGGCCTCTCTGTGGTACAGATGAATGACACAGGCAGGGGCTGAGTGTCACAGACATATGAAGTAACATTGAGAGCCTAGAGGATCACCATCTGCTGCTAGTCATTGTCAGGTTCTATGTCATTTCACCTTGGCGAAAATCCTACTGGGTAGCCCCTGTTCAAGAACCCCATTTTACAGATGTAGAAACTGAGGCATAAACCCACCTCTGTAGTTGTAGAGCCCTACGGAATCTATGATGGTCTACCCTTGGAATCCTTCCAAGGCCTTGGATTTCTACTCTGCAGACTGGGGTGTTACTCCCATCATGTGGCCATGATAGAGGGCGGAAAACCGCCTCCAGCCCTCATTCATAATCCAACGTCTAAGAGATGGGACTACAGTCCATTCTCCCAGCCCATTCTGCGGAGGGCAAAACTGGGGCCCAGCTTCTTTGTGGATCCAGCAGACACTGTCATGTGCATAAGGTCTTACACAGGGGTCGGAAGACCCAGAGACATAACACTGAGCTGTGGCCTAGGGAGTTCCAGGTCACTTGGAGACAGACAAGACGACTGACAATTATAAGACGGTATGGGAAGAGTTGTGAGAGGGTAGAGGGATGGGGGAGGGGAGTGTGGGGTTCATCTACTCCTCAGAGTCAGGGGAGCCCAGAGCCAGCACCCCTGCCTCTGGGAGATAGTACCCCGACCTCCCACGTGACTGACACCCAACAAGTTTAAGCCAAATCTTTTCAGAGGAGAATGCTGAGTCAACCCCTTCAACAGCCTGACTGAACCAGGCACGAAACGGCAGCGAGGCCCGGAGCCGATCATGCCTTTCTCTTGACAGATGCAAGAACCACAGATCCCCTTGGAAAGGGGAAGGAGGGTGCGGCAAAGGGGAATCGGGGCTTTCTTAAGACACAGAGCAAACACAAGAGCTCTTCCGCCACTTCCTCACTGTGTGACCTCAGACCTGACACTTGCCCTCTCTGAGCCACATACAGAGGGCATCAAACTCTCAGCCGCTCCTGGGACGCTGTAGGTGGTGATTTTCTGTACCAGGGCTCCCTCATTGTAATTGCTTTGGGATGGAAGCAGAGGGAGTGTGGTGCTTTCAAGGCAGAGCTTGGCCAAAGGGCTCCTGTCTTCCATATGCAAAGAACTTTCAGATATCAATAAGAAAACATGAACATGAGGCGGGGGTGGACTGATACAACAGAGTCAGAGACAACAAGCGAGCCACAGACTCACTAATCAGAGGCCGGGGATATGGCTCAGTGGGTGAGAGATGGTCTGTTCTTGAACATACAGATCTAACTCTAATGCACTAACTGAATAATGGAGCTTGGTCTATATGGAGATTCCTTGCTCAGCCTAGACACGGGGTGAGGGGGGCTGCCTTGGTCCTGCCTCAACAAGATGATGAGACAGACTTAGTAGACTTCCTACGGGAGGCCTCACCCTCTCCGAGGAGCAGATGGGAGGTTGGAGGGGAGGGGGAACTGGGATTGGAATGTAAAAAATAAATTAATAAAAAATGTTAGAAAAATATATGAAAGGGAGAGAGGGAGAGAGGGAGAGAGGGAGAGAGAGAGAGAGAGAGAGAGAGAGAGAGAGAGAGAGAGAGAGAGGCGGCCTGCCCTGCCAGCGTGAGAACTTGAGTGCAAATACCCAGAACCCACATAAATAGCTGGACATGGTGGTACATACATGTAATCCCAGTGCTGTCGAGGCAAAGGTGGGAGGATCCACAGGGCTCCCTGGCCAGCCAGTCTTGCCTAATCATCGAGCCCAGGGTCCCACCATGAGATCCTGTATCAAAAACTAAAGAGGCACCAGAGGAGGCATATCAGGTAGGGGGCAGAGAGCCATGGTGGGGTGGGGGGAGGCTTCAAGGCTACCAAACCCCTACGTCATAGGGAGTGTCCGAGAGCAGAAACTGCCACAGTGGGGCAGCTCACATGTCCTCAAATGGGTAGTGAGGCTCTGCAGGTGATAGTACGATGCTCTTCCAGAAGACCCAGGTTCAATTCCCAGCAACCACTTGGCAGCCCACAACCATCTGTGACTCCAGCTCCAGGGGAAGTTGACACCCTTGTCTCCTCAGGCACCTGCACCCATACACACAAACCCACATAGAGACTGACACACGTATACATAACTAAAAATAAGATAAACCTCTTTTCTTTTTTTTTTTTTTTTGAGACAGTGTCTCTCTATGTAGCCCTGGCTGTCCTGGAACTCACTATGTAGACCAGGCTGTCCTTGAACTCACAGAGATCCTCCTGCCTCTGCCTCCTGAGTGCTGGGTTTAAAGGCGTGCGCCACCATGCCCAGTGCAAACCTATTATTTATAAATTGGCTAGTGAAGGCATAGGGAGATTTGCTGTGCAAGCATGAGGACTTGAATTTGAACCCCCATCGCCCATGTAAAAAACTGAGAATGGCCACATGTACCTGTTACCCCAGCATTGGGGACAGAGAGAGACAAGTCAATGCCTGGAGCAAACTGGTGGCCAAGTTACCTAAACCAGCCGGCCTCTGAGTCTATCTAAAGAGACATTGCCTCAAGGACACCACGTTGTCCTCCCTCTACATGTACATCTGGACGAGAGAGAGAGAGAGAGAGAGAGAGAGAGAGAGAGAGAGAGAGAGAGAGAGAGAGAGAGAGAGAGAGAGAGAGAACACAGACAGACAGACAGACAGACAGACTGACTGACTGACTGACTGAATGACTGAATGACAGAGATGGGGGCATCAAGATGTATCCATAGGACCAATAACCAAAGCACAACCATTCCACAAAGCTTCCATTGCAGAGACTCTCACTCGTAATAATAAAAGCAAAATGAGAAGTAGATGTGACAGCAGTTACATCTGTCCCAGGACAACCTTTGCCGGCTGGACAACACGGAGAACCTGCAGTTGATGGCCTGTGGCTAGGCACAAGTTGGCTTCAAGCTGGTTTCGGGGAAAGATGGACCTTGGGCGGCCAGGCTGGTTTTCACAAGCACCTACCAGTGCCGCTCTTCAGGTCCGACTCAACACTAGAAACTTTGACAAGCACCACCTTCGGAGAAGTGCTCCGTCCCTGCCGGTGAGTCCCTTCCCGCCCTCTGCAGGACTCCAAGCCAAGTGCAGTACCTTCCTTCTCCCCGGTCTCCCTTAGGGTCCGGTGGCTTCAGGCCTCCTGCTCACACAGTTGTGCTGGTAGGGGCTGTTTGCTTGGAAGCGTTTGTCCCATTCACGCGCGATTTCCTCGGCGCCCCGCGGAGCCCCCCAGCCACATCCTAAGAGCTTCACTCTGTCCAGAGTTCTGTGTGGGACGGGGACAGAACCCAGCCTGAGAAACAGCTGGAGCCGGGAGAGGAGGGAGGAGCAGGAAACGGCGTGCGGAGGGCGGGGGCGCCAGCTGTGCGGAGTGGAGGCGCTAGAGGAGGTTGTGCGAGCCTGCCAGCCAGCCTGCGCTCCTGGGTGGTAGCAGCCCACTGGGGATGACCCGCCCCTTGGCTGGGAGCATAGCTGGAGCCGCAAATGGAAGCTTGAAACCAGGCTGCTGGGGTGGGGGGAGTCCTCACCAACCTGAAGACCTGCCCGGTCTAGGGGCTGTCTCAAACTCCAGGCCCCTGCATCTGCTGTTCTTTTTCTCTGAGTGCTATTGCTGCCCCGGTTGTGGCCAGATGATTTCCAGCTCCTTCATCTTGGCTGATTCCTCACCCAAATAAGCCTCCCTCCGCAGGCTAGCAACGGACTGCTCTGGGTTCCCATGTCACAGCAGGCACTGACCTGACCGGTACCATGCTGTCCCTCCCTGGAGGAGCTTTCTGCCCTAGTCTGTCCCCAGCACCTAATATAGTGCCTAGTTTATTGGCTACATCATCACCAACAGCAGCAGAACTATTGAAGTAACCTAGAACTAGGCAGGGTACTGGATGCTCAGTGCATGATCTCCACAGTGCTAGGCACACAGTACTTATTCCTCTCACAGCCGTGCTGGCGGACAGGTGTTTTAATTGTCTTTGTCTATTGGTAAGGGAACTGGGGGCACAGAGAGATTGAGTCTCTTGTCCAACCCCACCCAGATGGTGAATGGCAGAGCTGGAGTCTAACCAGGCTGGATCCCAGTCCTTGGTCTGCAGATGAAATAGCAGTCTTGGTGTGTGTGTGACCCGTAGTAAGTACACCCATTGAGAAGGTCGTGACTTAGAATGGCTCACCCGAGACAGATGGGGATGCTAAGGCCATCAACAGGAAGTTGTGCCCAGGCAGCCAGCGTGGGGCTGACATCTGATACTTAGCTGAAGTTTGTCTGAAGTCATGTTGCCTGAAACCTCTTATAAATGAGGAGAGAGGAGAGAAAGGAAAGGGGAAGAAAACGGGGAGGGGGGGTAAATGGAGAAGGGGAGGAGGGGGAGGAGAAAGAAGAGGAGGGAATGGGAGAGGAAGAAAGGGGGAAGAATGGAATAAGTAGAGGGAGGGGGAGGGGAATGGAGGGGAGAAGGATAAGGGCAGGGAGGGGGAAGGAGGGGAGAAGAATGGAGGGAGGGGAAGGAGAGGTAATTGAGGGAGAGATGAGGGGAAAGGAGATAATGGAGGGAGGGAAGGGAGGAAGAGAGAGGGGCTGGGAGGACAAAGGCAGGGGTGGGGAACCCGGGTTCACATTCTGGGACAATTGGACAATTGGTCTCTTATCACCTGTGGCAGCGGGGGGGCCCTCATCAGCTGGCTTTGCCTTCTGGGCTATAGTGGGACACTCATAAGCAGGAGTTTATGTGGCTCTGGGTTCTGGAGGCGGGAAGAGGTCCGGAAGCTGGTGTCTGGTAAGCTTCCTGCTGCCCATGGTGGGAAACAGGAGGTGAAGCCACACAGGAGTTGAGAGGAGGGTGCTGAGCTCCGCCTGTCAGCAGCGACGGATGGCATTAGTCTGCTGGAACACTGAACACTTCAGACAGAATTATCCCTTAAAGGCTCCACCCTTCCTCACTGTAACACTGGGATGAGGTTCCTAGCGCCTTCACAACAGGGACACGAGCAAACCGCAGTACAGCCTGACCCCCTCAGATCACCACGTGCCATTCCCAATCACGTGACATTAACACACAGAAGGCAGCTGCTCTAACCTTCCCATTTCACAGAGAACTGCCTGAACCAGAGTGGTCAAGTTATTTCCCCAGGGTCACACAGTACACTGAGGACCAGCCTGTCTGATGGCACACCTCTCTCCTCCCTCTGCTAGGCCCTGGTTCAAACCCTTCCTTTACAGAAAGTAACTAAACCCAGAGACGGCAAAGGACTGGCCATTCTCATTCAAACAGCACACCCCACTCCCTGGTCCCACAGGCTTGTAGCCATATCACTATGCAAAACACATTCAGTCCAACCTCACAAGTCCGCATAGCCTTTCAGTGTCAACACTGTTTAAAAGTCAGGAGGCAGAGGCAGGCGAATCTCTGTGAGTTTGAAGCCAGCCTGGTTTACAGAGCCAGTTCCAGGACAGCCAGGGCCACACAGAGAAACCCTGTCTCAAAAAGAAAAAGAAATACCTCTTCAGAGACTCAAGGCAGTCTCTTAACTGTAACCTCCAGTAAACTCACTTCTTCCAATGGATACAATTGCATACAATGACACAAAACATGCCCATTCCAAAAGGGAGGAAAGAGCAGAGTGAGGAAACACTGGGTCAAAGCCAGTCTGAAACCCAAACTCCAAACCCTGTAGCTCCACGTCCAAAGTCAAAGAGCTCAGATGGCTCCCCCCTCCAAGCTCTGTTGACTGCACACACTTCTTTCTCCTACGCTGGTTCCCCTCCCGTTAGCAGCTCTCCTCGGAAGGTATCCCATGGCTCTGGCATCTCCAACATCTCGGGGTCTCCAATGCAATCCAGGCTTCACCTTCACAGCCTCACACAACGGCCTCCATGCAGAGACAGCCCTGACACGTGCCCTTTACACAAATGACTTTATTCCTGTCTCGTTCATGACTATAAAACCAGAACCACGTGCCCAGTGCTGCCAAGTGCTGCTACCTGCTCTGGATGGAGCCTGCCTCTCCTTGGATTACATTTCGTAAGCTTTGATTTGTTCATACTGTCCTTTGTTGAGTATGTTTTCCTTTGCTTCAGGAGCCTAAGATTCCTTAGGGATTGCCAGTTTACAAATTGGAAGCTTAGCTGGGTGGGGTCTTGCCCTGAGGTCATCTCTCCCTTTATTCCATTTGTTATTAGCCCTGTCTTTAAACTTCTCAAGGTCCTGGCTCCAACAGCACACTCTCTGCTGTTCCTTTCTCATCAAACGGTGCATTTTGTATTTCTTGTTGCCCTGCCTGCTCCTTTTCATTGTAGCTCAGCATAAGAGTGGTCACTAATAACCACACGGCACAGAGAAAACTAGGCTGTCTGGAAATCTCCTCTGGCAATAAAATTACTCCAGAACTCTTCAATTTAGCCTCAGACAGATTCTTAGGATAAAAGAAAAAAAAAGCCAGCCACATATTCTTTGTCAAACTATCACGAGAATGATCTCTAACCCTGTGGCTAATATTGCTTCCCTCTGAAACCTCTCGCTGTGAGCATTCTTCACACTGCTCTAGGCACTATTGTCATCCACGCTCCCGGTAGGATGGTCCACTGAGCCCTGCTTACAGCCTTCAACCACTTTCTTAGTCCAAAGTCCCAGATGTGTCCGCATTCCTCCGTAAACCCACATTGTCAGACAATACTTCATTGCCTGAGAGGCTGGGAGGGCAACACCTTCCCTGAGAGACAAGAGGCCAGGCTGTAGCTGATAGAAGCTGGGAGGAGTTAGAGCGTTCCCGGCGTTGCTCTTAGGTAACACAGACCCCATCTGCCTGATACCATTTCTATCCCCGTGTTAGAAGAAGCTCAGAGAGGTAAAGTCAGTTCCCCAGTGGCAATCAGCCCCATGGGCAGAGCAGCCTCTGACTCCTCTGCATAAATGATCCTGCAAAGACTGATGCCATCCCAGGCTCCACTCCCAGGAGCCCAGAACACAATCCACAGGCTGCACCCACACCCTACAAAGCTACTTAAAAACAGAAATCATGAGCGAGCAGAGGCCAGAACCCAAGAGGAGATGGCAAAACCAAGTTAAGCAAAGTACGCTTGGGTGTCTACTTGTGAATCAACAGTGACTCGTGTCCTCAGAAACAGAACATCGCAAAAATCACAGGGACACGGTGGATAATTTAACTCTCAGCAGAGCACAGGGGCACGGATGCTTTTAAAGCCCTCTCCCGTACTTGCCTATGAACACACCTTTGCTGCAGACATAAGAGACTTTGGAGAACTTTCTATGGCGTGCAGCATGGTTCCCGAATGCTCAACACTCCAGAGCCTTCAAAGGCTACAGACAAGTTGTCTTGGCCCCGGGCCCTCTGGTCCAGGGTTTTCCACGAATTTTACAAAGAGGCTGTGTGTGCCCTTTAAGTGAGTCATTACAAGAAAAATTTTTAAACTTTAAAAACACTAAGTATTTTCACAGCAACAGGGCTGCTGTTTTTAAAACCTGAGTGGCCTACTCTTTCCCTTGGTTGAGAGCTTATTTTCTTACCTTGGGAAAATGCAGGGCTCCAGAGAGATGGGGCTGTCAGTACACTGGTTCCAGCCCGAGAGAGGGGCAAATACCCCAGGACCCTGACCCGCATTAATTCCACAAACCTGAGCCCTTAGCATGGCTGGTCACCCCCAAACCTCCCATGTTGATCCTCATCCACCCCACCCACCCACGTGGTCTCTGCATAAAGTCCTGCCCGTGGGCTGCTGGGAGAAGCAATGAAAAAATGGTCCATTGAGAAAACCCACTCTCAGCATCCTCCCTTTGGTGGAAACCTGGGAGCTGAAGGAGCAAAGCTGGCAGCAGGAAACCCAGAATCCCAACTCAGAGCTGTATTCTAATGGGTCAAGACCCAGGGATGTCACTACAGCCTCAAGACAGTAGGTGCAGAAGGTACAGCACGGGTTCAAATCCTGCCCTAGCACTTTGTTAGACGTGTGACTTAGGCAGATGACTTCACCTCTCTGGGCCTGAGCTCCTGTGTGGAGATAATAATGGAAGCAAGTGGGTGGTGGGCTGTTTCGACTGATGTGACCCTGACGAGCCACGAGCTGAAGGGCTTACACACTGCACACACCTCTTGTCCCAACCCTGGAGGCCAAGAGGCCCCAGACCAAATGCTGGCAGATGCTGTATCCTCTGAGGACCGTTTTCCCATAGATGTCTAGTTTCTCTCTGTGGCTTCAGTGTTAAAGGAACTCTGGGGTGGGGGAGGGGGTTCCTTTATAACATCACTAACCCCAGTTTTCATGACTCCAGCCTGACAACGTACTCACCCCCAAAAGTCCCCCTTATGAACAACATTAATTTAGACTTGCCTCATAAGAACCCCAGCCAGCCATGGCCGGGCTGTGTGACCTTCCCCAAATTGCTTACAGAAGGCCATAGGGAGCTTCCACTGGCTTCCCTGAGACCAGTGGAAGAGCCAGAACACCAAGAATTTGGATAGGTGAGGAGCCAGACCCTGTCAAAATCAATATATCCACTGGGGATGGTAGCACATGCTTGCAAACCCAGCACTCTGGTTAGAATGATCAGGAGGAGTTCAGGGGTTAGCCTGGGCTACCTGGTGAGGTTCTGTCTTGACACAATCAACTATACACTTAGTTTTCCCAGGCACACTTGTTTCCAGACAGATTCGCTCAAAAAAAAAAATCTAGGTTCCTGGCTATGACTACCCTTCCTCTGTCTCTGCCTCTCAGCGCTGGGGTCTCAGGTGCCTGCTGCCATGTCTAGCCTTTTACACAGTTACTAGGAATCTGGACTCAGGTCACCAAGCCTGCTCACTGGTTGGTTTTGTTTGGTTGGGTTTTGGTTGATTTGATTTGATGGCTGAATGTTTGGGTGGATGGGTTAATGGAAGGGTGGGTGGATGGTGGGTAGGTGGGTAGATAAATGGATGTTCGGATGGGCAGGTTCATGAATAGGTAGGTGGGAGGGTGGACAAATGGGTAGATGGATGACTGGGTAGCTGTGCTGGCTAGTTTCAGGTCAGCTTGACAAAAGCTGGAGTCATCTGAAAGGAGGGAACCTCCACTGAGAAAATGCCTCTATAGGATTGGGCTGTAAGCAAACCCATAGGGCATTTTCTTAATTAATGATTGATATGGGAGGACCAAGGCCATTTTGGACAGTGCCATGCCCGTGCTGGTGAACTAGGATCTATAAGAAAGCAGGCTGAGTAAGCCATTAGGAGCAAGCCAGTAATCAGCACACCTCCATGGCCTGTGCATCAGTTCCTGCCTCCAGATTCCTGCCCTGCCTTTGGTGAACTATGGTAAGTGAAATAAACCATTCCCTCCATAAGTTGAATCTGGCCATTGTCTTTATTGCAGCAATAGAAGACCTAATTAAAACAGTGGATGCATACGGATAGATGGATGGATGATGGATGGACAAATGGATAGATGGGTTGTAACATCTCACCTTGTCAGTGAATTTGTGTTAGTGGCCACACCCCTTTGGACATGGCTTCAGGTGCCGACATGATCAGAAGGAGAGAAGCGTGGGCAGGTTCTCTCTCCCCAGGGTCGCAGAAGTATCGGAATGGCAGAGACTTCATTTTATGGATCAGGAATGCCGAGGTGGTTCTTTGCTATTATCTGTGTAAGTTGTTCCCCAATAAAACACCCATTTATCATTGATCTTGGGTCTAGTGAACTCGTTAATTCCAGGCCTTCATGGACGAATGGATGCATGGATGTGAGTAGATGGATGATGGGTGAGTGTGTGTGTGTGAGTGTGTGTGTGTGTGTGTGTGTGTGTGCTTAGATAAGTGGATGGCTAGAGAGACGGGTGGGTGGACAGAGGGGTGGATAAATGAGTGGGTGCGTAGCTGGTTGGTTGGGTAGATGGTGAGGGATGGATAGACAGTTGGGTAGATGGGGAGAATGAAAAGATAATGGACAGGTAGGTGAACAAGTATATCAGTAAGGGGCTACATCAATGACAGCATTAGACACCAGCCTCTGTGGTGATCAGGACGTTTTCTGTATGGTCAACCCCAACTAATCTACCGTTTGGGGGTAAACTTTTGTCAAAACACTTCTTGTTGTCAGGGTGGAAGAAAATTGCTGCAAACCAGAATGAGTGATGCCTGGTGCTGAAGGTGCCGCTGTCAGCAGGAGCAAGCCTGCAGCATTGGCGCCTTGTGACCTGTGGGATGAGCAGGCTCCCTGTGTAAGGTGACACTGCTCTCTCCCAGGGGATTGCTATCTGAACAGAAAAGAATAAAACTGTTATCTCTCAAGTGTATCCGAGATAGCAATTCCGAGATTTAACTTGGCCAGCTCCTCTGCCTGGAGGTGCTTTGATGAGTAGCCTGCTTTTTTTCCTCCATGACATACCATAGCACAGCTGAGCCTAGCCCAGGCAGAGAATAAACCCAAGCCCTGAAGGAAGGATCATGGAAGAAGTTTTCCTTTGTAAACAGCAGCACCAAAGGAGGCAGCCACGGTCCAACTGAGGTCGAGGTAGGCGGTGGAGAGGCTCCGAGGCTGAGTCTTCCAGCACTGGCTGAGGCTGTGAAGTTGCACTTCCAGAACTTTATGCTAGGGAACCCACCAGACTGATGATGCATCCAGATTTATTTGCAGAGGATTGGAATGTCACTCAGTAACAGAGGGCTTGGACAGTGTGCACAGACCCTGGGTTTGATCCCCACTGCGTTCTCCACCCAACTCAAAAAGATTGATTAATGGAGATGTATTCATAAGAGAATTCCGTTATCGTAGTAGGGAAGATTACTAGGGAAGATTACTAATCTATCCGATATACTAATGATAGCAAAGACGCCAGAAACAATGTGGTAAACGGCAGACGTTAGTAAAACCACAGTTGTGTTGTTATCCGTGTTCCAACTGCATTCCTATGGGAAATGTAAAATCAGATCTCAAAACCATGGCCTGAAAATACTCTGCAGAATTTACATAAGACATTTTAAAAAGTAAGAGCTCCCAAGGATATACCCAAACAAAACAAAAACCAGAAAGGACAACACATAGACTTGAAGGACGTATTTGCAGTTTGCATGTCTGTTAAGGGGCTCCCATGGAGACTGTATAACTTTATAACTCAACAGGGTGGGGGAGAGAGGAGCAAATAAGCCCATAGCTCAGTTTTCAAGTGGGCCAAGAATCTAAACAACCTGCAGGGAAGCCATAACAAGGACTCACAGCTCATTAGCATATGGGTATTGACATCACAGATCACCAGGGAAACCCCAATCAGCATCAGAATGAGGCCCCACCTCAACCTCACCAAGATGCTACAGTAACTCCTACACACTGTCAATGGGACTGGAAACTATTCCAATATGAATAAACCAATGGGCCACACAGTGTGTAGTTCCATTTATGTGAAGAATCAAGGGCAGGTGAATTTGATTAAAATATAGAGTTTATAGAGAAAGTAGGCTAATGTCTGCCTGGGACTGGGGAGAGCTGGGAAATTATCACTTATATGAATACAATATTTCTTTCTGAGACAATGAAAATGTTGTAAAATTTATTGTGGTGTTGGTTGTACAATTTTGAGAACGCGATAAAAACAACTGGATTGTGTACTTTCCTTGGGCAAATTATGTGACACATCAATCCTATCACAGTAAAGCTATTACTCGGTGTGCAAAGTATTTAGCTATTAGAAAGCATACAGTCAGGGGCTGGAGAGATGACTCAGCAGCTAAGAGCACGGGCTGCTCCTCCAAAGGACCCAAGTTCAGCTCTAAGAACCCACATGACAGTTCACAACCTACTGTAACTCTAACTCCAGAGAATCTGACTCCCTCTTCTGGCCTCCAGAGGCACTGCACCTGTGTGATTGCACACAATCCAAAATAAAGTAAGTCTTTAAAAAACATGCAGGTGGGCTGGGCATGTCTTTTATCCCAGCACTCAGGAGGCAGATGTAGATGGATCTCTGTGAGTTCAAAGCTACCCTGGTCTACAGAGCTAGTTGCAGGACAGCCAGGACTATACAAGAGAAACCCTGTCTTGGAAAACAAAACAAAACAGGCAGGTGGACTTTTCTCCTGTGCCCATCACCTGGCAAGCATTATAAGGAGAGACACCCCCAGGTGGAAGACTGGGGTACAGCCCACACCACATTTTTCTTTGAAGCCTTGTAGCTCATTTACATAATCCAGGTACATTTGCTTCTACTTCAAAGTGTGGCTGTGGTCATCTTAATACAAAGAATAACATCAGGTTAAGGGTGTTACTCAGTGGATAGAATGCTTACAGGACACACAGAGACCGACCGTGGGCTGGGTCCCTAGTACCTGAAAATTGATTATTTTTTTCCTCCAAACCTATGAATAAAATCGATGCTCTAGGGAAAAAAGAAGAAATATTTAATGAAGTAACTAGTGCCCACCATGGATGACAAATGGAGAAGCCAAGCATAAAGCCTGTGACCAGCGGGTGAGAGAGGAAAATAGATGAGATCTTGATGTAGACATCAACAGTGTATACACTCAGAGAAACGAGCCTGGGAGGAAATGTGGTAAGGAAGATGCAGTTGGTGTCTCAGGTCCTACGTTTTCCCCAGCTGAGGTTTCCCTCTGCCAAAAACCCTCACTACCATTGCATAACATTAAAAATTAAACATGGCTCTCTGCCGCTGGAAACCCTAGAGGGAGAGTTGGGCCCTCCCTGTCTTTGGGGATATGGCTTGGCACAGGCCTCTGGCCGACACACACACCCTGATCTCATGCCACCACCACCCCCACTCCACCTCTGGGGAGCCTTCCAGAATCCCTGCTTCCTGCAGGTGCTCAGGGAGATGAAGCCAGAGCCTTTGCAAAGTTCAGGGAAGAAAACCATGCAGATGCCAGTGATTGAGCACAGCTGGGGGAGGCCAACAGCCCGGCAACGGGGCCTGAGGGGAGAGTTAGAGAAGAGCCCAGAAGGGCTGGCTTGCAAGCCTCTGCTCTGCTGGCCAGCGGGATGAGCTCAGTCAGGTCAGCTGTGTCTCCAGGCCTCAGTTTCCCCTCACAGAGGCCCCGCAGCTCTCCTGCTATAATGTCTATGATCCTCTGGATCAACTACTTCAGCACCACCCTCCACAGTCCGAAGCCCTTCATACTGACTGACTGCCGGAAAGCCCCTCCTACTTTCAGCCAGAGACAATCTCCACATTGACAAGACGCTAATCCCCTCCAATTACAGCAGAGGATTTCTCAAGAAGCCTCATGAGCCAGGCATGGCCGTGCACACCTGCCACCCCTGCCCTTAGGAGGCCAAACCAGGAGGGTGAAGAGTTCAAAGTCAGCCTGGGCTGTGCAGTGAGATGGGCTACAAACAGAACCGCAAGGTAGTGTGGGTAGCAGCTCCCCATCTATACCCACCCCTGAGCACCATTGCAAGAGCCTTATCTGAGCCTCAGCCAGATGAAGCAGCTTCCTGCTTTCAGAAAGCCTCACACGGGCGAGCTCTGCCACTGAGCCACATTTCCAGCCTATTTACGTATATCATTCAGTTATTCGTTCACTTTCTTATTTCCAGACAGGCTCTCGCTGAGCTTCCCAGGCTGTCTACTGGGACAGGCCTGATGTCTTCCCAGGCTCTGCCTCAGCCTCGTTACCTGTTACCTGTTACCCTCACAGTTTAGGCCGTGGTAAAATAGCTGAAGACACCCATCTCTGTCCTTTGGGCTTGGTGATTAGAAATAAATAAATAAATGCTGGAGAGAAACTGCAGAAAGCCCAGTGCCCAAGCCTCAAATTTGCCCCTGCTCACACATGGGTTTGTGTGACCAAACAGTACTCTGCCACAAGGACAAGAAGGTAAATAAATGTGATATAGCCACAGGCAGAAGCCGCACTTTCCAGCTCTCATTCAGTCTTCTGACTCCCGATTGGCTTGCAGGTTTTTAATATTTTCTCAGGCCTTTGAGCCTTGCCACATCAGGGCAGAATGTAACATGCTTTGTACATTCGGTGTATGTGCACCTGTGTAGGTGAACACGCCTGAGGGGTCAGAGGTGGACATCAGGTGTCCCACGGATTCACTTGAGTAGATGTCTGTTGCTTAATCTGGAGCTGGGTTGGCAGCCAGCAAGCTCCAGTGACACCCCATCTCCAGCACACACAGCGCTGGGGTTCCTGGAACATGGGCAGCCATGTCTGTGGAGGAAGTCCTGTGATTATGTCCATAAAGCACTGTTGAGCCAATAGGAATCTAGATAGGTGAGACTAGGAGTCCAGGAGGACTCTGGGAAGGAGAAACACAGGAGAGTCGAGATGTAACGCCATGGGGTAGGAAGCCCGGTAACTTCTCCAGTAAAAGACATACTTAGATTAACAATTATGAGCTTAAGTCAGAGCTAGCTAGTAAGAAACAAGCAAGGCCAACAGCTTCATAATTAGCATAGCCTCCTGTGTGTTTATTTAGGACTGATGAGCACTAGAACCAGGCTGGCGGAAAGGCTTCTCTGAAAGAAAAAAGCCTCTCTTTACAAATGGTTGTCAGAAGCGGGATTGAATTTCCACGTAGAATGACAAAAGCTTTAAAGGAATTTTAGAAACAGAAGAACGGAGAGAAGCACAGAATTTTGGTAACAGCATTTTCTCAGGTGGTCTCTGTTTTGCTAGCGACAAGTCGAGATTCACGCAGCTCACTTACTGCAGTCTTCCTGACTCGGCATACAAAAGAAAAGAAAACCAGCAAGGTTGTTTTAAGAGACTCTGCTAACGATTGAAAGGTGTGTACGTACAGCTGGAAGTGGCAGCATGGACTGAGGCAGTAAGCTGGAGTCACGCTTACACCCGCCATCTTGGAAAATATGGCAGTTTAAACAGCCGGGGTTTTAACAGATAAGGCACGTGGCTAGAAAAACATAAAGATTTACAGTAAAGTCAGACTTGGATGAAGAAAAACCTCTAAAGGTTTACAGTGTGTTTAAAAATATACGCAAGACTGAGAGAAAAAGAAACGCCCTGGCTGTGGTGGCACACGCATGTAGGATTTGCTGCAGAGGCAGAGGCAGGCGGATTTCCAAAGAGAAACCCTGTCTCAAAGAAAAATAAATAAAAGTAAAAGAAATAGAGTAATAATAGATAAATAAATAAGCCACGTAAAGATGGAAAATACACAGAGAGTCTGGATACTATACGCTATTGTGTTTTTCAGTTTTTTGATTGCTCAGGAAGGAACAGCTGCTAAAGTACACTTGATTATAAATGCTGCTGAATTAATTCAACTTCTATCTTTTGAAAGTGCCTTGACTTCAAAATTTAAGTATAAGGCTATGTTACTTGGAAAAGGAGTTTTAGTTTATGTTTCTACAGAAAATGAAAAGCTAAGGATTCCTTCCACGCTTCTGTGGTTTGATGAACCAAGACCCCTGGAAGCAGTGGGCCAGGTGTTCCAACAATTGAAACAGCTAAGATAACACAGCTTTACAGACCCTGAAAATAAGGACTTATACAGGTTTCTGAGTTTTGTCATGATCCCCATGGTATGAGCAGCGCCCCCTTCCAGCATGAAGCAGTTTAGAATGAACGACGTCCTAATTCCCATCTTGTTTATAAATCTTTGTTTTCATTTAAATGGGGTTGTTTATAATTGGTTAATGATCACAACCAATCTCCTTTTAATGGTAAAAAGGGTAATTATGGTATGGGTATTGTTTTTCATTTATTGATACAAATTCAAGGTCAATTTTGTGATATGTATATTTCTCCTCTTGATTAAGTATTGTGCTTATACTGATCTTTTAAAATGAAATGCGTAATTAAATACAGATTATAGATAATTACTTATAATAGTCAGAACTTATAGTTAGGTAAGTTAGGTTTTCTAGATAGTTAGAGATGTATTTGAGACAGATAAACAGTCTTCAAACCTCTCAAAGACCTTCAGAAAATGGCATTTAAAATGGTTTAGGGTTTTTCTTAACAATGAGAAATGTCTGCTCCTGGCAGCACCAATTACGTCTGAGAGGAAGATGGGCATCGAAGAAACTTGTTATGGAGTTTGCTTTCAACATGGCAAGATTAGCCATTTGGGCAAGAAACTGCTCTTGCCTAGACTGTTTGACTGTTGCTGTATAAACTGGACATGCAGGACCCATGGGAAAGTGACTGCTGAACTCAGTCTTACAGGGTTCCTGATTCATGGAAGAGACTACAAGACTTTCTGCAGGACACAGAGAAATGACTGACAGACTGCCAATACAGATGGACAGTTTGAAATTTCCTGCTTTGCTGAGAAATCTTCTGGACACATTGTGGCCTATGGGCTGAAGATGGATGCCCCGACAATACAGAGGAACTTCAGGTGACTATCCAGGTAGCAAGATGTCTCTGTCAATCCTAGTGTTTATATATTATCCTTCTGTGGTCTTTGATGGAGTTGAAGACAGATAGTTATAATTATAGTTTTCCTTAGTTATGATAAAAGATATAAGCTACGTATAGGACTTTGGACTCACAAGAATGAGATAGATGATATTTTCTTTAAATCTTGTTAAATGTTGATAGACAAAATGTTGTAACTGTGTTCTTGCATGATAGCTGTTCTGTTGTATATAATTTGACTATGTTAAAGTTAAGACCATTCTTTTGTTTAAACAGAAAAGAGGAGATGTGGAGGAAGTCCTGTGATTATGTCCATAAAGCACTGTTGAGCCAATAGGAATCTAGATAGGTGGGACTAGGAGTCCAGGAGGACTCTGGGAAAGAGAACCACAGGAGAGTCAAGATGTAACGCCATGGGGTAGGAAGCCCGGAAACTTCTCCAGTAAGAGACACACTTAGATTAACAATCATGGGGTAATTACTTAAGTCAGAGCTAGCTAGTAAGAAACAAGCAAGGCCAACAGCTTCATAATTAATACAGTGTCTTGTGTGTTATTTGGGGACTACAATGTGGCAGAGCCCAGGCGACTGGCTGGTGATAAACCAAAGCGGCTAGCAAGAAAAAGGCTTCTCTTTACACATGTCGGACTTTCTATGTGGGTGCTGGAGTCCAAGCTCATGCTTGCTGCACCCTAGCCCACGGAGCATGCCCCTGACACCTGACAGATTGTTCTAAGCCATTGTTTATGCAGAGGTGGGTGTTCCATGTCTGCTTCCTGGTTCTTTAAAGACTTACTTTGGTTTTAGTCATGTTTATATGTGTGGGTATATACGTACACGTAGGTGCAGGCGCCCATGCTGGACCTCCTGGAGATGGCATTCCAGGTGGTTGAGAGCCAGGGATTGAACACAGATCCTCTGGAAGAGCCATCTTTCCAGGCCCAGCTCGCTTGCTTGCATCTTTGTAAATTTATTTTGAGCGACAGCTGATGCACTGTTACGTGCGGTCACATACATTGACCCTCTTGAGGGCTATCCTGACTGATTTTTTTAAATGTATTCTTACTGCCATTTTAGACGAGTGAATTTTAAGGGGAACATTAAATTTGTGACATCACAGAAGGGATAGTTTTGCGGGATGAGAATCACAAGGTAGCACTGAGTGGACGGAGGCACGAACCACGCTGCCCCGTGAAATTAAAAATAACCCAGGCATGGAATTACATTGTCCTTAATGCAGCTTGTGAGTCAGCTAAGAAGGGAAGCTGTCCCGCACTGTTGAGGAGGATTTCTGAGGGGTTACGTAGGCTGTTACTTTAGCAACAGGGATAACACTGAACCACATGGCAGTCGCCAGATATGTGTGCAAGAACGTCTAAGTTTTGGAAAACTATAGACCTGAGAAACACAGCTCTGCTTCAAGGAAGATTGCCCAATGTCTTCGTGATGACTCAACAAACCACATCTGTGTAGACTCAGGAAAGAGGCACCCACCCTGAGATGGAGCACCCTGAAGGACCTCCAGGATTCAGCCGTTCAGTCATCCATTCATTCACTGAAATTTTCAACACTTTCCAAATGTTACATGTGTGTGTGTGTTTGTACATGCCCTTCTCTGTGTGAGAATGAGTATGTGTGCACTTGTGGGGAGGTGTGAGACTGTGGGTGTGCACTTCTGTGGGGGGATGTGAGTGGGTATGTGCCCTTGAGTGTGAAGGTGCATGCATGGAGGCCCCAAGAAGTATTAAGTATCCTTGTCTACCCCCTACTCCTTTGAGTCAGGGTCTCTCCCCGAACCTTGGAATCACGTTTTCTTGGCTAGGCTGGAAGCCAGATATCCCTAGCAACCCTCTGGTCCCCACCGACTTCACCCCCACCTCAGAACATGGCTTGTTATGTACTGAGATCTGAAATCAGTGCTCCAATCTTCATGATTGCAAAGACTCTTAAAAACTCAGCTATTATCCAGGCAGTGGTGGCGCACGCCTTTAATCCCAGCACTCAGGAGGCAGAGGCAGGCAGATCTCTGTGAGTTCAAGGCCAGGCTGGACTGACAGCCTCCAAAACAATACAGAGAAACCCTGTCTCGTAAAAAACAAAACAAAACAAAACAAAAAAAAAAAAACCCAACTGAGCTATCTCCCTCACCCCACGTTGCAATTTTTAAAGATATATTTTTTAATATTTGTATCTGTATTTGTGCACACATGTTTGTAACACGTATATATGTTGGATACCTGGAGCTGGAGTTACAGACAGTTGCGAGCAGCTTAATAACCAAACTGAGAACCTTTGGAAGAACAGCAGACTCTTGACCACTGAACTATCCCTCCATCCCTCACTCCACATTTTACTGAGTCCCTGTTAGAGATAACTGGAGCACAATTTAGGACCACACAGGCCTGACAGCTGTGACTTACCTTACCACTGGAACCATGGAAATTTAAGCATAATCTCCCATATATTTATGGAGCCCTATTCTCTAAACACATGTAACAGGGGAACCTGGCTACCCTGGGGATGGTCAGAGCTTTCCTGGAGGAAGTGGCCATCAAGCTGAGACCTACAGAAAGAAAAGAAGGGGCTGGGAGGACGGCTTGTTGTATTGTTATTTTAGTTCATACGGTACACACTGGGTAAGATTGTTGAGGGTTTTTCTCCCCTGTAGCCTGCACAGTACCTTCTAGAGCTGTGAAGGTCAGCCAGTAGGGCAACAAAAAGAAATTCCAGTTGAGTTCTTTATATCATGCAATTAGGATGTGTGGTGTCTTCAAAGTAAGGTCTTACCATGTAGTTCTGATAGGCAAACTAGAGGAATGACGGGAGCCTGTGTAATTTGGTGGCCCCTGGGGCCTCCTTGACCAATGAGTCATAAGAATATATCCCATACTGACACTGGGAATTTTGCTTAATGGTCCCATAGCTTCTGGTAGCAGCTTTTCAGGGTATCTCTTATCATGCTTTCTCGTGGATACACAGATAGATAGATAGATAGATAGATAGATAGATAGATAGATAGATAGATAGGGTAGACAGATAGACAGGTAGGTGATAGGTATATAGACAAAAGATAGACCAATAATAGTATAGTATAGACAGAAAATTGACAAATGATAGATAGACAGATAGTAGATAGAGTCATGATGGATAGATGGATGGATGGATGGATGGATTGATAAATAGATAATGGATGGATACTTAGGTAGATAAATGATAGGTAGATGATAGATAGATAGATAAATAGATGATAGATATAGATAGATGGTAGAGATAGATCATGATGTAGACAGACAGACAGACATAGAGATATTTTTTAACTGGGTGATAAGTTATGATAGTAGATTTCCATCCAGCTGGGCAGTGATGGTGGTGCACACCTTTAATTCCAGCACTTGGGAGGCAGAGGCAGGCTGATCTCTGTGAGTCTGAGGCCAGCCTCAAACAAAGGGAGTTCCAGGAGAGCTAGCTGTGACACAGAGAAACCCTGTCTCAAAAAAAGAAGTAGATTTCCATGACTTTTTCACATTTCTTTCTATCAGCTAATACTCACCTCCCACTCCACCCCCTTGCTGCTTAAACCTATCCACCTGCAATGTTCGCCCTGTCTAGTGTAATATTCCTTATGTTCCTTTGTTCTCCTGCCCAGTAACACCACCCTCCCCCCCCATGTCCTCTTTCTAGTTTTCTGGCTTCTATGGTTCTCTAGCTTGAACACACACAGGGACCCAATGCCAGAACCCACATGGGAGCATGCAGCCTATGCCTCTCAGCCTGGGTGACTCTATTTAATTCTTTCCAGTCCTATTTGTTCACCTACACATTTTGTGACTTTTCTTTACAGCTGAATAAAAGCCCATTGAGTAAACGAACCTCATTTTCATTATCCATTCGTCATTTGGTGGACACCTGGGCACCTTCCATTGCCTTGCTATTGTGAATGAAGAGAACGGGAGTCAACATGAGGAGCGATATCTGTTGACGTAACATCCTCTGGGTGTGTGCCTGGGAGTGGAATAGCTGTGTTACGCAGCATCACTATTTATAGCTGTTTCAGAATTCTCTACATTGATTTCCAGAGCGGCTGCGCCAGCTTGCGATCCACCAACAGTGGGTGTGGGTTTCATTTCCCCATGTCCTCACCATCCTTTGCTGTCATCTGATTTCTCGATGGTAGACATGCTGACTGGGGTGGCGTGGTATCTCAGTGTAAGTTAGATTTGTGTTTCCCCGGTAACTAACGTTGAACATTTTTTTAAAAAAATATTTATTTTTAAAAATAAATGCAGTGGTCTGCCTGCATGTATATCTGAATGCCAGAAGAGGGCAGCAGGTCTCATCATAGATGGTTGTGAGTCACCACGTGGTTGCTGGGAATTGAACCCAGGTCCTCTGGAAGAGCAGCCAGTATAGTATTCTCAACCTCTGAACCATCTCTCCAGCCCCAACATTGAACATTTTAAAAATATGTTTATCAACCATTTGTATTTCTTCTTTTGAGGACTTTTTGTTGAGATCTGCAGCCCATTGTTTAAGTTTGACTGTTTCCTTGGTTTTTTTGTTTTGTTTTGTTTTGTCCCTTGTGTATTCTAGATATTAATCCTTACTCTGATGCACAGCCAGCGAAGATTCTCTCCCACTCTGTGGACTGCCTCTTCACTGCAATGATTGCTCCCTCTGTTGGGCATGAGCCTCTCATAAGGTCCCGTTTGTCAGCTGTTGGCCTTATTTCTTGGACTGCTGGAGTCCTGTAGTGGGAGATCTTAACAAGGCCTGTGTGCGGACACTCACCACATCCTCCTGTGGTTTCAGCGTTTCCAACTTTGATGCTTCTCAGTTGATTTTTATGTGGGGTGAAAGATAAAGATCTGGATCTGTTCTTGTGTGTGTAGACATATGGTTTCTCAATGTCCTTGGTTGAAGGAGCTATTTTATTCTCCGGTGTGTAGTTTTGGTGTCTGTAAAAGTCCAGGTGCCCAGAATTGCATGGAGTTAAATTTAGATCTTCTATTTCGTCAAGCTACATATCTCCTTGCTGTTTTTATTACTATGACTCTGAAGTATGACTTGTGCCTGGATATGGCGATGCCCCTGGTATTACTCTGCAAGGAAAGCTACACGGTTATGCGTCGAGCACCCCACCATTAGGTTTTGTTTTTACCCAGTCTGACCTTCAGTTTCCCAATGGGTCAGTCAAGGCTGCCTGGTTCCAAATAATTCACCTTCTGCTAGTCTCCAATCCAACTCTCCCATCCAACCATTGCTCCCTAAATGTTTCCTTTATCTACTTATCATGTGTGTATGTGTGCACACACATAAGCATGTCATGGCATGAACATGAAGGTCAGAGGACAGCTAGCAAAAATCAGCTCTCTCTTTCTACCATGTGGGGAAGGACATGGATCTCAGGTGAGCAAGCTTGGAAGTAAGCACCTTCACCCACTAAGCCATCTCAACAGCTCCAACCCGTTGGTCTTTCTAGCATGGAGATACTCCCAGCAGTCTCCCCTCTGGGAGCGGAGTTCCTCTCCAGGTTACTGTAGGAACTCACACAGTAACCATCATAAGAGCCTGATGTGGGGACTTGCTTCTTGCCAGGCGAGTGTGAATGTGCTCCCAGACCCCTCTCTGTAAATCTTTTCCCATGAGCCTCAGAACCACTGAATTTATCTCCTCATTCTTAATCTCTGAAAATGTAATAGCCAACCGTCAGTTGCCTAAAGAACATGCTGACTCATCGCCAATAAATCAAAAACTCCCAGAGACACTTGGGATAAATGACGGCTGCTCACATCAGTGGGCAGGCTGGCTATAAGATGTTTAATGTTCCCTGGGAAAGAGTGAAACCCCATTCCTGCCGGGGTGGGAACAGTGAGCTGAGAGGCAGAGAGGGGCCCAGAGATTTGGAAAGAATCAGACCTTGTACTCCTTTGGGTCAGGGGTGGGAGGGTGCCCAAACAAGTCCACAGAGTTAAAAAATAAAATAAAATATTGATTCGATGACCTCAATTATAATGCCAACATCTTTAACAATTCCCTTTTCAGCCCCTTTCTCCATTGTAAAGTGGGGATTTCAAAGAGGTTTCCTGCTGGAAGCTTCCCACGTACCAAGAGAGACCACCCATAGTTCTCTCCACAGGAGACAGAAGCTCACAAAGAAGTTAAGGCCCGCAGTGCACGCCTCCAACACAGCTTTCCCTCCCTTAGGGTGACCCCTGTGTCTTGTTGGCTATGCAACCACCACGCTTAGGAACTACAGAGGAAGTCCCAGGCATGCGCCCCACCCAGGCCTGCTGTGGGCTGAGCAGCAGTGAATGTGTGACTCACACTGTCTTCCTGTGTGTGCCCAGGTTCTGCTTCTGTCCTGAGATTCCAGGAAACAGGCCGTTAGCAGCCCAGCTGGACGATCCCTCACAGGCTGCGCCTGGTTGGTGCCATGTCCAAAACACATCCAGTAACCTGCCCAGAGCTGATTGGAGGCTCCAGTCAGGCCTGCCTCTAAGGAGCAAGCTGTAGGCTCTGCCTGAAAGCCAGTAATGAACTACAACTGGGCTTGCCTTTCTTGAGACATCCCAGACACAGTAGTCCCCAGGGCCTCTGAAAACAAGTGTTCCCACACTCTGCTTCAGGACACAGTGGCCCTGTGTCCCAGCAAGACATAAACATCACTGCTGAGCCCCCGTTACTTTATGTTTGCCAGAAACTTCAGATCTTACACACACACACACACACACACACACACACACACACACACACACACACACGGGGATAGCCATGACCATCATAGCTGAGAAAAAAGCTGCCCCCATTATCTTTCTGGTCAGTGTGACCAAATGTCTGACAGAAACAACTCATGAGAGGGAGAGTTCATTTTAGCTCATGGTCTCAGGGGATTTCAGACAATCATGGCGGCATGGCAGCAGAAGGGACTCAGTCCAAGGTGGCCTGAGCACCAGGTGGTTGGTCCATCAAACAAAGAAAGAAGATGATTCAAATGGAATTCCCCTTCAATGCCCAACCCAGTGACCAACCTCTACCAGATTGGTAGCAGCTCCCAAAAGTCCCACAGCCTCCCAAACACAGTTATAGGCTGGGGACCAAGTGTCCAAACACATGCATGACCCTGTAGACATTTTACATCCAAACCATAACAGAGGACTATCTTAACAAGCTTTGTCATGTTTTTGCTTTTGTATTGTCATGTAACCCAGACTGACCCTTGAACTTGAGCTCAATATGAAGCAGAGGGTGACCTCATACTCCAAATACTGGGATTCCAGATGTGAACCATCACACCTGGTTATGCAAAACCAGAGCTCCACCCCATGCTAGGGAAGAACTCTACCCTCATGGTTCTTAAACAAAGGCATTGAAATCATTCCCTAACCAATTCTCTCTCAAAATACCAACACAGAAACAAGAGAAGCAGTGAAAACCCCAGCCCACACTCAATTAATGGAGGATGTCCTTCTGTATATATGTTTCTCTTACTAGTTGATGAATAAAACAGTTTGGCCAACAGAGGCAGGAAGATAGGCAGGGCTGGGAGACAAGGAGAATTCTGGGAAAGGTAGGCAGAGAGAGAGAGACCTTGAAGGGACCCCATGTAGAGACTGGAAAGACAGGATGTGCCAAGTGTTCTCTGGTAAGATAAGACCATGTAGAAATACATAAATTTGAAGTTATGGGCTAATAATTAAGAGAGAAGTAGCCAATAGGAAGCCCTAGCTATTGGCTAACAGTTTTATTACTAATGTCCGTGTGTTTATTTGGGGCTAAAGTGGCAGCAGGACCTTGTGGGAAGAACCTCCAGCAACACTCAATGTCTATTCTCCCCTCCTAAAACACCCTCAGAACCCCCAAAGGACCCATGTTATAAACCACTGCCCCAGTCACCTGGAGAAACAGGCCCAGAAAGGAACGCACCTGGCCCAAAATTCTGTAGAGAGATAATAGAGAAATGACACCACACCAAGGTCCCTGCCAGCAGATGACCTAGCCCTGGGCCAAGGCCCTGTCTGGTTATGGGTCTCTCTTTAACAACAGAACCAAAACGATGGCTTTGCTGCTTAGGAACCTAGTTGGCTGCTTGGATGACTCATGAAGGTAGATTGGTTGGTTTATTAATCCGTTGGCTATTCAGATGGTTGACTGGGCAGTTGACTGGTTGGATAGTCAGTCTGTTGATTAATTGGCTATCTGGATGATTAAATATTCAGCTGTTTCTCTGACTGGCTACTCAGTTGTCCAGGTGAGTGAGTGTGTATACGGGTGATCGACCAGGTAAGTGAACAGGCGTGGGAGTGGGTGCATGGGTTGGTTATAAAACAGTGCATGGGCCCGTGGGCAGGTGACTGTGTGAGCAGCTGTATAGTTCGGGTGGGTGAGCGAGTGGATGAGTGAGTGAATGATCAGGTGGGAAGCTAAGTAGCCAGGCAAGGAGAATGGGTAGGTGGGTCCACGAGCAGGTGAGAGGGTAGATGAGCGAGTGAGTGGTGAGTGGGCATGTAAATAATTGGCCAGAAGAGCAGGTAAATGACTCGGTGGATGGGGGTCGGGAGTAGAGAGTAGGGAGTGGATGGACAGGTGAGTGAGTGGGTGAACTAGTGTAGGGCAGGTGAATGGGTCATGGATGGGTGAGTAGGGTCATGGGCAGATGGGTGCGTGGGAAGGTGAATCAGTATGTGAGTGACTGGGCAGATGGATGTGGAGTTGCCTGGATGGGCTCTGGAAGAGACGCTGGTGATGGGGAATGGCCTTCTGTATATATGCTTCTCTTATTGGTTGATGAATAAAACAGATTGGCCAGTATCCAGGAAGTATAGGCAGGGTAC
Organism: Mesocricetus auratus; assembly: GCF_017639785.1. Taxonomy (NCBI): domain Eukaryota; kingdom Metazoa; phylum Chordata; class Mammalia; order Rodentia; family Cricetidae; genus Mesocricetus; species Mesocricetus auratus. The sequence goes on from NW_024429206.1 coordinate 5,075,970, forward strand.
CAGACGAGGAGAATGCTGGGGAGAGGAGGCAGAGAGAGGCTGAAAAGAGACGCCAAGCTGCCGAAGGAGTAACATGCTGGATTACAGGGAAGCCACAGCCTCGAGGCAATACATAGATGAATAGAAATGGGTTAATAATTAAGAGAGAGATAGCCAATGAAAAGCCTAAACCATCAGCCAAACCGTTTAATAATTTTAAAAAGGCGGAACAGAAATTTTTGGCTACACCCTGGGACTGGGATTGGACCTGTGTTGGAAGAGGCACTGAGCAGACAGCATGAACGGAGGAGCATCCATGGCTGTTACAAGCCATCAGAGCCTTCCTGTCATTGTCGCTTGTCTGTCCCAGCCCAGGAGCCAGCGGAAGGCTCCCCCACCCAGGTCTCAAGCAAGTCCTTTTTGTCCTCCTCCACCCAAACAGCCCTGCTGTCCCACACTTTGTCATAGTATGTGCCAGGCAACAATTAGGTGTGTTGGGGGGGTGCACATGTGTGACTTGGTGAGCAGACATGTGTGCCTCAGTGTGCACATGGCATCCTATAGCAAATAGAACCCAGTTTATAAATGGGGGTTGTCCTTCTGCATATACGTATCCCTTATTGGTTAATGAATAAAACACTGTTCAGTCAATGAGGTAGGAAAATAGGTGGGACCAGGAGACAAGAAGAATTCTGGGAAGTGTAGGCAGACAGGAGGCGCCATGTGGAGCCCAGGAAGAGAGGATGCTCCAGGCATTCTCAGGTAAGCCAAGACCACGTAGCAATACATAGATTAACAGAAATGGTTAAATAATTAAGACAGAGCTAGCCAATAAGAAGCCCTAGTCATCAGCCAACAGTTTCATAATTAATATATCACCTGTGTGATTATTTAGGATTGAGGCGGCTATGGGACCAGGCTGGCAGGAAAGAATCTCTACCTACTGTCCAGTCTTCCCACACCCCTGCCCAGCAATACCTCTGTGGGAGGTAGAGGTGACTGAGCAGAGTATCTTAACCATCCCAGTGATCTCAACTCTGGACATTAACTCACTCTCCATCTGACTCAAAGAGGGCAGGGCCTCCCTTTGGCAGGGGAACCCAAAGCCTGTGGATTGCATTACATCCTTTCTCAACCTGGACCACTGGGTCTTTAGACCACTCTAGGGCCTCCCCAGTCTGCCTTCCCCAGCCCCACTGCCTCAGTTCCCTCTCCCTTGGTATCCCAGATGCCAACACTGCTGCCAATGGGAAGCCAGCTGCAGGAGCCTCGGGGAGCTCCCTGGAGCTTTGACCAGTTCTGAGCAATTGTTTGCAAGATTAATGACTGGCATAAAATTGCTTCTTCACCTAGGGACCAGAAAATCTGGAGGGTACCATGCAACAGCCCCATACATATTCCTTACGGCCACACCGGCCACCTGCCACACCCTCACACCCTCTGTCAGCAGATTGTAGCAACCTCATGTTTTTCCAGGCACCCTTGCAAAGGCCAGGGAGACACAGTGGGAGATGGGCCTGGTTTTGAGGTGGAGAGGAACCTTACTCACCCTTCTCGGGGAAAGAGGATGCCTTAGGGCACTACAAGCAGTGTCCCTCTTGCTAACCCTTCAACAGTTGGGTCTTGCTGTAGAAGTGTGTGGATTCCCAGGCCACACACAAAAGGACAGGTAGCAACAGCATCTATAACACCTTACTGGCTAGAGACAAAAAACAAAAGCAGAAAACAAAGTAAGGTGGGCACTTAAGAGATGTGCCCCAGTCCGAGGGGTCATTCAACGGGGACCCGAGAGGAGGGAGTAAGAATGGGGGACAAGAGACGCAAGAGACAGAGACAAGACAGTATTCTGATCAAATCTCGTTTATTGAAAGTACCAACAGGGCTTAAGTAGGGCAGGTAGCAGAAGGGCGGGGAGCAGAAGTTGTCCTTGGCAGGATGTGTTCCAAGGACACAAGTCTGCAGCTGGGGGAGTCTGGACTGCAGGACAGATGGCAGAAGGGTGTGAGAGCCTCGACCACAAGCCTTGAAAATGTGCTGTACAGGAAGATAAGCAGGCACAGAGAAACAGAAACTTAACTAAGTGTTAGTCTCTAAGAACACAGTATGAATATTAAGATGGTTTCTATTATGCTATCCTTATTTAGGGCCCTCCACAGAGATGGCTCGGTGATTAGGAGCATTTGGTCCTTCTGCAGAGGGACCCGAATCCCATTGCTAGCACCCATGTGGTGGTTCGCCATTGTCCACATCTTCAGTTACAAAGGATACAGTGCCCTTTTCTGGCCACAGTGGGCACCAGACACACACACTTCACACCATACGTGCACGCAGGCAAACACTCACACATAAAAATAGACGAATCTTTCAAAATATGTTTAATCAGGTACGGGGCTTGAGAGAGACTCAGCGATTACAAGTACTGACTGATCCTCAGAGGAACCCACAACTGTCTAGAACTCCAGTCCTGTGGTGAGGTCAAATGCCCTCTTCAGGCCTCTGTGGTATTACATATACACACACACATAATATAAATCTTTCAAAAATGTTAAAGGAAAAGAGCCAAATGTGGTAGTGCACACCTTTAATTCCACCAATCAGGAGGCAGAGGCAACCTGTGAGTTCAAGGCAGCCTGGGCTAGAGTGAGCTGAAGCTCACAGGTCAGTCTGGACAATTTAGCAAGGCAAGATCACAAAGTAAGAAGTTAAGGGGAAAAAAGAAAGAAAGGCTGCCCATGGTGCAGCAGTTTCCTTTGAGAGTGAGACCTTCCGTGTTGGAGGAAAACACCTTCAGACACAGCATGTCCTAAACGGCCAGTCCTTCACAGCATGTCCTACAGGGAATGTCCTAAAAGGCATGTTTTATACAGCAAGAGCTACATGGCTTGTCCTACATGGCATGTCCTACATGGCAAGTCCTACATGGCATGTCCTACAAGGCATGTCCTACATGGCATGTTCTACACACACAGCATGTCCTACAGGGAAGTGAGACAGTCTATCCTTCAGGGAAGCTAAGTTCAGGGGGCTAACAACTCCAGGTTTCAGGTCCCCCAGAACTAAACAGTTGTGCTAAGTGTATGTAAGTGTAAATAAGTGTACATCAGTATACACCGCTGTAAGATCTGCCAAGAGAGTTGCCCGGAACAGACATTTCCAACCTGCTGAGCTGCCTGCAGACTGTGCAGTGCGCTCCAGGTTCCCAGGTTTGTGAGCCGACACCCACACAGGTGTGGGCTTTGGTGCTGCAGCTGCCTTTGAGTCATTTCTGCTCCTGTAAGTAGCCCCTCACCCATACTCCTCTCTACTATGAGCGCCCCATCTGGGGTGAATAGACATTTGCTCGTGTTTCCCCAGGGAATAGCGCCTCACAATAGCTCAGTGGTAGATCACTCCCCTAGCAAGGCCCTGGGTTCCATCCTCACCACCATTTTTTAAAAAGGTGAATGTCCCTTTGTGTTAGTCAACCTTCTGTTGCTGTGGCAAAACAATTAATGTCAGCAATGTTAAAAGGAAGAAGAGTTGATTTGGGCTCGGCACAGGTCAGTCCATGGTTGGTTGATTCTGTTGCTTTGGACCTGTGATGAGACACTATTGCTGTGGCAGGAACACAGAGGACGCCTGTCCTCCTCCAGGCAGCTAGAGAGCCAAAGAGGAGGAGGAGAGGAGCCACAGTCCTCCTGGGCCTCCCTCCTCCCACTTGGCTCCATCTTCTCCTAAACCTTCAAATAGAAAATACCCCCCCAAAAAATGGCACCCACACATCAGGGCCACGGGGGTGCTCAGTGGGAAAGAGAACTTGCGGTGTAAGCAGAGGACCTGAGTTCAAATCCCGATACCCAGGTAGAAAGCCACGCCTGCCTGGGCACGCCCACAACCCCAGCCCAGTGTGGAGTGAAGACAAGAGGGTTGCTGGAGCTACTGACCAGCCAGCCAATAAACGCCAAGGTGGGCTCAGTGAGGCCCTGTCTCAAGAGAATAAGGCAGAAATTGACAGAGCAGGACACCATCCTCTGACCTAGAGGACAGATACAGAGAGAGAGAGAGAGAGAGAGAGAGAGAGAGAGAGAGAGAGAGAGAGAGAGAGAGAGAGAGGAGGAAGGGAGGGAGAGGCCCACACTATATCCCCTTTCCCCTTCTTGTCTCCCCTCTTCAATGGGAACATGAAGGCTGCTTTCTCTTACACGTCTCTCGAGCAACCTACGACAGAGCATTGTGTGATGACACAGAGACAAGCAGACCAAGCTCTCAGAACACTCACTGCCTGGGGGTACTTTACACAGTGATAGTGTGAGAATCTCAACTCTCAACTGTGCTGATCTTTTTTTAAAAAACTGTGTGCGTGCGTGTGTGTGTGTGTGTGTGTGTGTGTGTGTGTGTGTGTGTATGTGTGTACATGCTCATATGAAGGTCAGAGGACGACCTGTGGGAGTCAGTTCTCTTCTTCTACCATGTGAGTCCCAGAGATCAAACTCAGGCTTGGTGGCAGGCATCATTACCCACTGAGCCATCTTACCAACTCCATTTCACTGATAATGAATGAAATTTTAATAGCGACGGAAGGCTGGAAGCATGAGTTAGAAACAAACAATAGATTATATCTAGTGGGCAATGTCTGTGTGGCTGACCTGATTCTAGATCGTTCTCTGGTACCAATTCCAAGTTCCCACAAGAAGCCCAGGGGGTGGGGCCTGCCTGCACTGCCCTTCCTCTGAGGACAATGGAGGGCACCAAGGTTAAAGTTTGGGAAGTTCTTTCAGAGGGAGTTCTGGTTCAAGTCTGGCTGTCTGACCCAGAGCCTGGGCCCTCAGCCACAGTAACCCTAAGGTCATTGTGACACTGGGAGCAGTCCCGTAAGAATGTGTTATGACTTCCCCATTGTGCCAGCGTGGGAGCTGCCTCAAAGCTCACCCACCCCACCCTTTTAATCAGCTCTGTCCCCTTCCTGCTCCCTGCTTAAGCCCTCTGGTCCCACCATCAAGTCCCCCCTTCATATGTCATGCCCAGTCCCTCCACTCAGCCAAACCCCTCCCACTTCTCAGGCACTGCTGTAGTTTGGGTACCAGCTTGTGCCCATCAGAGGCTCACAGGTACAAGTTCGCTCTCCAGGGTGATGGGGCCGGAAGGTGTGGTAGACCCTGGCTGGTGGAACCTGGCACCAGGACCTTCAGTCAGTGATGCCCAGCTCCAAAGGAGACTCTGAGGGTTCTGGATGGTTCCTTCTTTCTGCTTCCTGGCTCATGATGTGGCCACTCATGGGAGACATGCTCCCTGCCATCAGATCTGCCGCTGTCCCCAGAGCAGAGCCCCCAGACAAACACCCTTGAGCCTCCAAAACCGTGAGCCAAATGAACCTTTTTCTACATAAGTCAGTTGTCTCGTGTGTTTTGCTGTAGACACATAACTCTGACTGATGTCACCAAGGAGAGGAAAATGGCTCCGGTGGGTGGGGAGGGCTGAGTTGGTCTGCCAAGGCCTGAAGCAGCCAAGGCCTGAAACTCTCATCAGGACTCAGAGCAGACCTTGTCACAGCAATGTGACCTTTGGGAGAAGGATGTGACCAAGCCACTCTCCAGAGGGACTGTGAAAGACACCAGGAGGACTAGGCCTGATAGGAAGGATGGAGCAACTACACAGCCTTCAGTCATCAAACACAAGCATAAAGCCAACTGGTGTGTATGTGTTTGCGCTTTCAGGAAACATTTATTGAACACCTACTGTGTTCCTGGCTCTGTGTAAGGCACTCAGGATACAATAGTGAGCAAAAATGAGACCTAGGTCTAGAAGTCCATTCTTTTATGGCAGAAGAGGTATTCTAAGAGTGCTGGCAGGACAGGTAAGGGGATGCCGTCCTTTGGAGGAGGGACATGACCAGAGTGGGTGACGGTCCCTAGGGATAGCGTCCTAATTGGCTTTCTATCACTTTGACAAACTCCGTGACCAAAAGCAAGGGGGAGAAAAGGGTTTATTTGGCTCCGTTAAGAAGGGTTGGCGTGCTGGGTGGTGGTGGTGCACGCCTTTAATCCCAGCACTCGGGAGGCAGAGGCAGGCGGATCTCTGTGAGTTCGAGGCCGGACTGGACCAACAGCCTCCAAAACAATACAGAGAAACCCTGTCTCGTAAAAAAAAAAAAAAAGAAGGGTTGGCGTATAAAGGATACAAAGAGGGAGTGTGGGAGTGAGCCAGCTGGGACATCTGTTATCCCTGTTGATCTCCAGGGCTGATTCTGCTGATCTGGCTAGCTAGACAAATGTCCCCTTCCTCCCTCCCCACACCCCACCTGTGAGCCCCTCCCAGACTTCACTACTGATCAGAGAAGGAGGACATTCTTCAGTCAAGGATGTGTGAGTAGTTGTGTTCTGCTGACAGACCTTAGAACAAAGCCCTAAGCATTGCATGGGGGCGGGGTGGGGCGGGGTGGGGTGAGAAGAGAAGGGGAGGGGAGGAGAGGGAAGAGAGGGGAGAAGAACAGCCCGGGAGCAGAACAGGAAAAGCCTGAGAGGCAGTGAGGAAAGAGACAGAGGACCCAGAAGACCTCAAGACACAGAGTGTGAGGTTGAAGACAGAAGCCAAGGCCAGGCCTGGGAGGATCTGCCAGGTGTGAGGACAGAGGGAGCCACTAAGGGTTCTAAATGCAGACAAGAGATCCTGGAAAGAACTGCACCTTGCCTTTCAGCGACTGTGGGGAGGTTGGACTGATGCAGGTCCAGGCTATCAGCCCAAGAATAACTATTGGGTCTGGAGAGATGGCTCAGAGGTTAAGAGCACTGGCTGCTCTTCCAGAGGTCCTGAGTTCAATTCCCAGAAACCACATGTTAGCTCATAACCATCTGTAATGAGATCTGGTGCCCTCTTCTGGTGTGCAGGCATACATGCAGGCAGAACATTATATACATAATAAAGTCTTTAAAAAAAAAAACTCCTGTCTACCTCTGTGTCTGACCTAATGTCCTTGTGACTAACAAGTGAAACCTTTTGGAATATATTACTAGAACACTGCCTTCCACTAACCAAAGGCTGAGTTAGGTGAGATGGCACCTGAGGCCTGTAACCATCTTGCCTACTTCACCATAACTGCCTAATATTTCTACCAATGTATTTGAAAAGTGCCCTAAATTACTCATTTCTTTGGTTTGTTACTATAAAATCTCCAGCCAAACCAGGTGGTAGTGGTGCATGCCTTTAATCCCAGCACTCGGGAAGCAGAGGCAGAAGGATCTCTGTGAGTTTGAGGCCAGCCTGATCTACAGAGTGAGTTCCAATAACCCTGTCTTGAAAAATAAACAAACAACAACAACAACAACAAAAACCCTCAACCTAGAACATGGAATTCAGGGTGACACGAATCTGTGTCCGCATTAGGACACATACACTCCCCAATCTTATGCAGAGCCCTGTGCCTTGTTCAGAAACCCCTTGGTGGGAGAGATCACACGGGATGTGAATGCCAGCCGCCGGGGTCACCAAGGGCAGCACTGTTTTCTTACACAGGGCAGGCTGGACTTCTGAAGTTTCCTTCCAAGTTCTGCCTTTTGAATAAGAACAAGACATAGGTGGGGTTCCTGTCCTGGTAACAAGGCCCATTAATGCTTTCTCAGTGCAGAAATCCATTCAGTACCCCAGAAGTGCACCATCGCCTCACTCCAAGCTAAATCAGGAGAGTTTGCCTGAGGCTACCTGACCCGGTAAGATGGGCCTGGATGAGCATGTGGGCCCCACTTGGACTTTTTTCTCCTGGCCTAACTGTTCCCTTCTGAGCACTGAAGTCCGCAAACGCCATCTGCTACAGTGAGCCTTGCCAACCCAGGCAGGCAGGTGTCCCGGCTCTGGCTCTGCCGATGAGGGAGGACATCCCCTGGCGTTCTACCTGCTGTCTTCCTCCTGGGTAGCTTCATTCTAGCTGAAACCAACATCCACCAACCTGGGAAAGCGGGAACTATAAGTGGCCCAGGAAGAAAATGAGGTATGTGGAGTCGTGCCCTGCATCCGGTCACAGACAGCGTCACAGTCAGGAGTCCGGTAACTGGAGCAGAGTGTCCTGCAGAGCCATAGGGACAAAAAAAGATACACAAGGGCCCTGGCCTGCGTCTTGGGCACACAGTGGAGCAGGCCCTCCAGGAAGGGCTCCCGTTCACTTGCTGTACTCCAGGTCTGGGCCACTGGCCATCAGTTCCATGCCTCTCCCTGCCCTGGCTCAGCCCTATACCTCTGTGTGGAAGCCCCTGGGTCAACAGAAGTCCCATCTGCTTTACGGAAAGAAGGTTCAGGCAAGAGGTTGCGGGGTGCAGAGTAGGCAGGAGCCAGGGAGCTGTTCCCTTTCCTCCTCTGACCTGGCCAAGGCTCTAAAGCACAGTGCACTGAGATGACACAGGCTGGAAAGTCTATGATGAACAGACATTTCCTTTCTCACAGCTCTAGAGGCTGAGAAGTGCAAAGTCCAGGTGGCAACATCTGATGAGGGCTTTGCTGACACATCATGACACGCCTTAAGGGCACAGATGGGAGAAGAGAAGGAGGGAGGGAGCCTAGTCACTCCCCCCAACAGTGAGATTTTCGTGAAGGATGTTGTCTTAGTCACTATTCTATATCCTTCCCCAATAGGCTCATAAATTTGAATGCTTAGTCACCAGGGAGCTGTTTGAAAGGATTAGAGGGATTCAGGGGCATGGTTTTCTCGAGGAAGTGTTTCCTTGTGGGTAGACATTGAGATTTTAAAAGCCCATGTCAGAATCGGGTGGTGGTGGCACATACCTTTAATCCCAGCACTCCAGAGGCAGAGGCAGACAGAGTTCTGTGAGTTCTGGGCCAATCTGATCTACAGAGCGAGCTCCAGGACAGGCCAAAAAGTTACAGAGAAACTCTGTCTGGAAAAACCAAAAACATAATAAATAAATAAACAAACAAACAAACAAATACCTCCTGTCCGGCCCAGTCTCTCCTCTCTCTCTCTCTCTCTCTCTCTCTCTCTCTCTCTCTCTCTCTCTCTCTCTCTCTCTCTCTCTCTCTCTCTCTCTCTCTCTCTCTCTCTCTCTCTCTCTCTCTCTCTCTCTCTCTCTCTCTCTCTCTCTCTCTCTCTCTCTCTCTCTCTCTCTCTCTCTCTCTCTCTCTCTCTCTCTCTCTCTCTCTCTCTCTCTCTCTCTCTCTCTCTCTCTCTCTCTCTCTCTCTCTCTCTCTCTCTCTCTCTTCCTACTGACCAGGATGTAGCTCTCAGCTACTGCTTCAGCACCGGCCTGCATGCTGCCACGCTCCCCTCCACAAAGATAAAGAAATGTAGATGGATTCCGCCTCCTTCTGAACTCTAGCTTCTTATGTTGTCATTCGATTGTTCTAGGACAAACAGCCAGGTTAATGAGACTCCAAAGACCAGCTGCTCCCTCAGAATGCTAGTAACAGAGAAGCAGAGGAGGAGGTCTTACTCAATGGACACATTGGAGAGAGGGATAGGTAAAGAGAGCAGACAGATGTGAGCGTTAGGTGTTAGTTGAGGAAGACGAGCAAGGGCCAGGGGCCTCCATTGTGAAGTTCTCCTGGCCGAGGCATGGTCTGGTTGATCATTGATTCCCTTTTGGTCCTGTAAGGTGATCCAGGAACCCTTGGTTCTCAAGGATACACAAGAGGACACCAGCCCTCAGGAAATGAGTCGCCTCACCATCGTAAATAGCAGCCCTCTTCGGTCAGGTGATTTGTCCTGTGAAGCCCAGCTCCTCATGGACGCCAAAGTGATCATGTGATCAGGGCAATGATTGGGGACGGTAAGGCACCTGGTGAGTATGCCAGAGGACACCGTGAAGGCTGATGGTCACGTCAGTTTCTCTCGCCTGTGTGCCTTTGGCCTTAAAGGAGGATGAGATTAGGTATCAGGGTCTGTAGCGGGTACACTTTTGAGTGTCCTCATGCAGTAATAAGCATGTCACCCACAGTGGAGGTGACAGACAAAGCAAAGGCGCCGATGTCAACTGTGGTTGGTGAGAATCAGGCTGCACGGTGAGTTCCAGCCTGACCTGGCCTACCGAGTGGAAATGTGTGTCAAAAAGAAAAGAAAAAAAAAAAGATGACGATGAAGACAAAGAGAGATATGACTACCTTTATGGAAAATTTTAAATGTAAGAGACCATTTTGAAAAACAAAAACAGATCAAGAGCATTGCAGGTACCATTTGGGAGGAGAGCAGAGGAGGAGGAAATGTTAGTCACCAGTACAAAAGAAAGAAAAGAAAAGGATGTTGAAAAAACATGAGGGGCGGGGAAGCCAGGCACAAACACGGCTGAATTTTTAGGAACAACAGAGGGGACAAACACCTGCCTGCGGTCAGGACAGGCGCTGGGAGGAGTGGAGACTCCACATGTTAGGAGGGAGCCCGAGATGACCTGCTGTGGGTAGAAAGGCTTTGTACCTCTATCGCAGAGACCTTCAGGAGAAAAACAAAGCCACGCTGATGTGCAGCAGTCAGATAGAGGCTGCGTGAGGACGACCGGAGTTTGGTTCCCAGCATGAATGTCAGGCAGCTCACCACCACTGTACCTGCAGCGCCAGGGGCTCCAGCTCCTCCGGCGTTGAGGGCACTTGTGTGCACATACCCACACACAGGCACACACACCTAATTTAGAGCAATGAAAACAAATCCTTTTAGCAAAAATAAGTCCTTTTTTATAAAAAGCAGCGAGTTGTGAATTCATGGTCCTGTGCCTTTAATGTTGATTACCCCTTGACCTTTAAGGCTCCAAGCATGACAGTGAGTGTAGAAAGCTCTGTTCCTAGCAGTCCTGCCCAAGGCCCCGCCACACTCCCCACCCACCCCATCCAGCTGACCCCTGTGCATCTCAGGACACTGCCATTGGTGGCTCTAGACTAGGGTGGAAGGTGGGGGGCGGGGCCAGGCTGCACTCTGGAGCTGTCAGTACTGTGAGTTACGGTGCCCAATTTTCTTCCTGGCCTCCACGTTCCTTGCTCTCTCATCCGTCAGTCTGTCAAGGCAGAGGAACAAAAGACTAATGGTCACAGACAATCAGCCTGACAACACAAGGGGGCCAGAAACACAAGGCTAATGTTTCATGTATCTCTCCAGCTCTGCGATGTATTTCTGCAGCTCTTGAGACTCAGAAGGTAGGTGAGGAACACCCATGGGCCATGATGGCAGGGGCAGAGAATAGGAGCCCAGGCCAGACCTTCCTTTAAGCAGAGGGAGAAACAAGACACAGGTTTAAGACCAGAGGATCAGCTGCTTCTTGGCTGTGTGGTCCTGGGTGAGTTATTAGCTGCCCTGAGCCTCAGTTTCCCTGGCTACAACTGTAGTCAGACTTTTCTTTCCCTCCCACCTGTTCCCAAATAACCGACAGAGAGATTCCATATTAATGATAAGTGCTCAGCCAATAGCTCAGGCTTGTTACTAGCTAACTCTTACATTTTAAATTAACCCATATTTCTTACATGCTTTGCCATGTGACTTGGTACCTCTTCTCAGTATGGCATGCCCATCTTGCTTCTCTCTGCATCTGCTCGAGACTCCAGACTCCCAGTTTGGCTCTCCCGCCCACTTAGCCTTGTCCTGTTCAGCTATTGGTTGGTCAGCTTCTTATTAAACCAGTCACAGCAACATGTATTCCGCACAGTGTAAAGGAAGATTCCACGTACAGTAATACCTACACACGGCGCTCCCTTCGTTAAGCACTCACACTAACCCAGGACTGTACTCCAGTGACCCTCACAGGTAGTTACAGCATCACCCACTGCACAAATGGAGCAGCTGCAGCCCAACTCGCCCAGCTAGATCAAAGTTCCTCCAGGCACTGGACCTGGCAGCCATGTTCAATAAACAAGGCCGATGCTACTGCTATTGCTACAGAATCTTTCAGGGTTCCTTGTATGAGCATAGCATGAGTCACAGTCAGAAATCAGGGTAGGCACCTGGCCTAGAGAATGGTGCCCTGGACCTTCCCACCTCAACCTAATCTAGACAATCCTCTCAACAGCCGTACCCACAAGTGTCTCTTGGATGCTTCTATATCCTGTCAAGTTGACTATCAAATCAACCATCACTATTTTGGGCAAAGTATCTAGAATGGGAGCCATTCACAGTGACCCCATGACCTTGGGAGCAAATTACAGAACCCACATGAGGGGGAACCTCAGTGTTCCATGGCCGGCTCTGAAGATTTGCTATAAATAGAAAATGCCAGGTAATTCCTCATTCTGGCTCTTCTGGCTCCCTAGCAGGAAGTGAACCCCTCCAGGCAGAGACTCTAGCTTGAGCAAACTTAGCCACTTTCATGCAATTTAGGAAAGAGGTCCCATGTGTCTAACCCAAGGTCAGGGCCAAGGACACATAGCTCATTTTCCAGCATCCATGGAGCTGGCTTTGTCCTTCATCGCCGCTTGTCCTGCCCTTCCTCCCTGTGCTATTGAGCTCAGCTCTGAGCTTCATAAAGCCAGCAAGGTGGGGAGGAGAGAAAACAGCAGTTTCCGGAGGATTTGTGACGTGTAATTTCCTTTTCGCCGCTGGGGCTGTCGTCTCATCTCTCTTGTCCCAACTGTCCTTCAGAAATTGATGACTTCAACATTTGAAAAACCTGCCCCGACTCTCCCAAGGGGAATCTAGGAGATCCCCCTCATTCCTGCTTAGCTCTGTGCTCATTCCTGCTTAGCTCTGTGGGGGCCCCTCTGAAACGCCCTCAATGTGAAAAGCAATCCAGCCACCCAGAAAGCCTGTCTTAATTTGTGCATGCCTAAAAAGAAAAACAAAATCAATATTGTACCTAGGAGCTGAAGAGATGGCTCAGTGGTTAGGACCCGGGTTCAGTTCTCAGCACCCCGTGGCTGCTCACAACCTTCTGTAACCCCAACAACTAAATGAGCTGATACCTTCTTCTGGCCTCCATGGGCACCAGAGACATACATGTTATGCATGCATACACACAGGCAAAACACCCAGATAAAATACAGGGTAAGCCAACAGCTTATTTACCCATGAACTTCAGGAAGGAAATGGACAGAGCTCCATTTCTTGTCAAGTGAGATGGGAATTACATGTCTTGTATGGAACTTTTTATCCAAGTACAGAGCCCCGGAACCAAACACAGCCAGGTCCAAGTCCCAGGCCGTCCACTCTGGATCTTACCTCTCAGATCTCCCTTTGTAAAATGGATATAAGATGGCAATTCCTGGGGCTATGGGAGCAGAAAGGGTTTATGGGCAGGAGAATGTGTGTCTGTGAGATTCCCACACATAGTGAGAGTGGATCTTGTGATCTTGTTATCATGAGAGCCCAATGGTGACTTACAGAGACATCGGTTCATAGCTGTGTGTGTGTGTGTGTGTGTGTGTGTGTGTGTGTGTGTGTGTGTGTGTAGGTAGACAGCAACACTGCCACGTGGATAATGGGGAAAGTGACTACTGGACTGTCTTAGTCAGGGTTTCTATTGCTTTGATGAAACTCCATAATCAAAATGCAATTTGCAGAGGAAAGAAAGGACTTATCTGGCTCACATTTCCACATCACTGTTCATCACTGAAGGAAATCAGGACAGGACCTCAAACAGGGCAGGAACCTGGAAGCAGAGGCCGATGCAGAGGTCATGGAAGCGTGCTGCCTACTGTCCTACTCCTCCTGGCTTGCTCAGCCTGCTTTCTTATAGAATCCGGGTCCCAAGAATGGCCCCTCCTACAATGGGTTGGGCCCTCCCCCATCAATCACTGATTAAGAAAATGCCCTACAGGCTTGCCTGCAGCCTGATCTTATGGAGACACGGTCTTAACTGAAGTCTCTCCAGTGACTCTAGCTTGTGTCAAGGTGACATAATGTGGGTGATCTGTGGACAACCTGGCAGTGCTGAGGGTGACACTGGCTTCCTCTTGTTGCTTACCGTAGCATGCAAGAGGCAAGAGATGAGTAGAGAGAATGAATGGCATGAAAAGAAACAAAGACTTCGAAGTGTGCTCCTCTGTGACACATAATGACAAAAGTCAGACGTGGCCTTGTGATGTAAACATTTGGCTCCAATTTCTTAATGACTTATTTTAACACAGGGTTCCTTCTCATCCTCTCAAACAGTTCTAATCCCTGGGAACCACTCATTCAACTGTATGAACCTGTAGGAGTCATTCTTAGTCAAACGACCACTCTGCTGCAAGGGCCATAGCCTGAGAGTCCTCTGAATCCCTGGCAGAATCTTGTCACACTTGCTGGAGTCCCATCAGTTGCAGCCACCACAGGTGGCCAGATTGTCTGCCTAGATATAAACATCTGGCTCCAATTTTTTTGGCTGCTTGGTCAATAAGTTTATTATCTTTATGAAAAAAATCTTCATAGAAAATGCTTGAGCTCTCAGCAGCCCGTTCTTGAGCTCTGAGGAAGCTTGCCTTCTTTTGAGCAAGCCGACCTTTCTTCTGGGCCACAGACACTGGGACGGGGCCACCTCTTCTTCACCTCTGTCTTGGGCTTCTTCTCGTAGACTGGATTCTCTTGGATAGCAGCGTGAGCTTCCTTACACATCTCCTCCATCATGTCTGGAGTGACGTTGTTCTTTGTGTACTGGGAGAACTGTTTCTTGTCGGCATCTTCATCTTCCTCCATGAGGTAATGCACGTAGCCTGTGTCATTCTGCCCCATGACGTGCTTCGTATGCACTTCTGCAGTGAACTCCTTGCTTTCAGAATCATAAGCAGGGGATTGTTTGGTACCATGAGGAATAGACGAGCCTCTATCCACAGCACCCTTCAGGACCCCAAAATCTTTGTCGCCGGTTGTAGTTCGGGCAAGACCTGCATCCACATAGCGAGTGAAGGCCCCAGGCTGGCCATCAATGCTCTCCACACTGTATTCGTCTCCAGCCACCTCCACTTGGCCCTCATAGATCTTGTCCACAGCAAACCTATTGACTGCAGCAGTTATTTGGTATTTGGGCAGTTCGTGTGCATATGCTGCGCAGACTATCACACCCCCTTCTACACGGGTGTACGCAATCTGGCAGATGGTATCTCTGTTAGTCACACAAACTATCATCCGGTATTTGGGTGTGTTGTACTTATTTTTGTCCTGGATCACCAATCATTTTCAAGCATAGTCGTCAGTTTTACCCTCTCGCTGCCTTCTAAACCTCCCTTGGTACCTTTTAAAGTAGGCCTCATTCTTGACGACTTTCAGGAGCCCCATCCTGCGGAACAGACACCCGCAACCTGCTGACCGGCGGCGCTAGGGGGACAAAAAGCCTGGCTCCAATTTCTTAATGACGTATTTTAAGACAGGGTTCCTTGTACCCCAGGCTATCCTTGAAATCACCTTGTAGCCAAGGATGACCTTAAATTTTAGATCAACCTGATTCCACCTCCCTAGTGTTGAAATGGCAAGTAGACATCTCCATGGGTAAATGCTTGCTGCACAAGGAAGACCACCCAAGTTCCCCAGCATCCACATAACAGCCAGGAACAACCGCTCAGGCCTGTGTCCCCAAAGCTGGAGTGCAGAGACAGGCAGTTCTTGGGGACTCATTGGCCATCTAGTCTAGCCAAGACAGTCAGCTCTAGGCTCAAGGAAGATCCTGTCTCAATAAGATGGAGAGCTATAGGGAAAGACATCCATGTTGACCTCCAGCCAGCCCTGAGTCTTCTGGCACGTGCATGCATGCACACACACACACACACACACACACACACACACACAAGCTGAGATTTTATCTAAAAAAAATGGAAGCCACAGAAGAGAAACCCATCCGCACCTTAAGATTGCTCTGGGTGAGGGTGGAGCGTGGCTTGCAAGGACACTAGTGAGCTGCTGACGAGAAGGTCCTGCAGGGCAGATAAAAGGTTCTCCCTTCAAAAGCCAATCCGGTCAAAATCAAGTCAAATCCGTGGCCAACACTGTCTCTATATACTCAAACAGAAGCAACCAGAAGGACGGTGTTGGGGACTTTGGTCTCGTGTCCACTCCCATTGTATGCCCCGGACACTTACCTAGGACTCTGCATGGAGTAAAGAAAGGAACAAGAAGGCTCAGATCTCAGATCTCTCTATCTGTGTGGCCAGAATATAATTACATTTCTCCCACAAGGCTCCCAGGCAGTATCCCAGACCAGGGGGAGCCAGAGGCGACTGGAGGTGCCCTTGAGTTAATTGGGAACACCTGGGAAGAGACAGGCTTTGCCTTGACTTGATAAGTCTAATTAAGGAAGGTATGATCTTGCTAAATGATCTCCAGCGGATAGAGGCCACTGCTAGATGCCGGGGGACCCATGCACAGGGCAAAAACTTCCAATTGTCTTCCCGAAATATTGCGGGAGATGTGCATTGGAATTTGATAGACACACATAACCTGGAGTAATTAGATTTCCATGATTCCACGGTGGTGTTATATGAAGAGTCAAGATCTGTTCATTACTTCACACTGTGTGCTGTGTCCGTGTGAGACACAACCGTGGAGAAGACAGAGCAGCCCCTGCTCCTGGACCACAGTTTGATGAGGGATCAATGAGCAGTTATTAAATGCTGGTGGGGAACATTTTCTTGACCTAGCCACACCCACTTTAGAAGTCTGTCTTTGCAGAAATGTTTGCCTGGGTACATGGTCACATAACCTACACCACTGTCCCCCATTAGCGACACCCCCATAACATCAACTCTGATGCAAAACAAAGGCCTGAGGTCCTTGTAGCTGGCTACCTGACTTTTAAAAAGAAGTTCCACAGAAGAGGCAGCCCTGTGACTTTGCCTGCATCATAAAGGCCCATTGTATCAGACTAAGGGAAAACAAGACAATGGGCCCCATCCACTTGCTATCTGGAAATTGTCCCCTGCCTATGTCCTGGATGGGAACTGGGTAGGGAGGTCATCTGACTCCCAGCTGAAGTGCAAACTTCACCCTCCTGCCTGGAGATCCAGAGACACCAGGTCCACTTGGCAAATCCCTGGGCCTCAGAGGAACTTCCGGCAGTAGGCATCCTGGGCAGGCGGCGACCAGCCTGCTTCATCATGCTCTGTGGAGGATTTTCTGATCTCACTGCAGCTACAGAACACCCATGGTTGGAGAATTACTAAACAAGATAGCTCAGCATCCGCTGATTTATGAACCCGAGGAACCATGCCGGGCAAGCCAATCAACGGGCAGAAATTTGCATATTAATGAAAACTCATAAATAATGCAGGAGTGGCATGCAGAGTTGATGCTAGCTTCTGGAATCAGTCCTCTGAAGCAGGAGCACTAGGCACTCAAACCCAGGGAGGCTTGTTACAACTTGATGCAGACTGTTCCTGTCCCAGGGTGTCCCTTTAGGAGGTCTGGCATGTGTGACCTATGAGTCACACATAATCAGTTACCAAGAGCTGTTACTGCAACCCCATGAGACACATACACATGTGTGTAAGCATGTAAATGGACTCAAACACACACTCCCACATGAAGCCAGAGGTCACTCTCCAGTGGTGAATTTTCAAGGCAGGGTCTCTCACTGGGACCAGGGACTTCCAATTAGGCTAGGCTGGCTGGCCAGCAAGCCCTAGGGGCCTACTTCCCCAGTGCCAGATTAGAAGCTGTAACCTCTGCCTTTTTACGTGGCTTCTGGGGATCACACTTGGGTCTCCAATGCTGCACAGTGAGCATTTTACCAACTGAGCCGTCTCCCCCGCTCTGTCCTCTCCAGGAAGGGCCCTGGCCACTGGGAAAACTAAGAGGACCCTGGTTCGTCTACACTGACCTTGTAGCTCCCAGCAAGCTTCTCAAGCTCTTCAGTCCCCGAAAGACTTCAGTCTTACAGACAGAGTCATAAATCTTCCTCAGAGGATCCTGGTGGGCTTGTATGTTTTTTGATTCATTTTTATTTTTTAGTTGTGTGTGTATGTTGTATATGTGTCTGTGTGAGTCTGTGCTGTGTTTGTATGCCGTGTGTGTATATGCCATGTATATATGTATGTATGCTATGTGAATATATATGCCGTGTGTGTCCTGTGTATGTGTATATATGTGTATGTGTATATGCCATGTATATGTGTATGTATGTGTGTCTTGAATATGTGTATGCCATGTGCATGTATGTGTGCCTTGTATGTGTGTAAGCCATGTGCATGTGTTATGTATATAGTATGTGTGTACAGTATGTGTATGCCGTGTGTGTATGCCGTGTGTGTGTGTGTGTGTGTGTGTGTGTGTGTGTGTGTCATGTGTGCAGTGCCTGTGGAGGCATGGAGAAGCTATAATGTAAGATCTCCTGGAGCTGGAGTTTCAGGTAGTATGTGCTCTTAAGCCCTGAGTTGTCTCCACAGTTCCAGCCTCAAGGGGTTCTCAAGAAGACCAGATGAGGAAATGCACAGTACTGGGCCAGTACCTGCAAGGTAAAAAAAATCCCAAATGACAGTAGCAAAGACAACATCTCTCCAGAAGGAGGATGTAGGTCCTGACTATTGTGTCATTGTTTCTTTTTTTTTCCCCTGAGATAACTTCAGCTTTGCAATGTAAATGTAGAGCACAGACTTTTCTAGGGCATCTGTGGAGATTCCTCAGACACAAATATTTTATCACGTCAGTTTGATCATTCTCCTCCCCCAAATATATGTGTGTGTGCATAAACGTACCCAGAGACAGAGTGCTCATTTCCCAAGGTCAGTGTGTGACAACCAGTATTGCAGCTCTAAGCCTCACGTATTTCCTTCCAGCTTTGCAGTCAAAAAGTATGACCTTGGCAGAGAGCAGAGATCAAGGTATCCTCGGGCTGATTCCTGTGATGGGTAACCTGCCTCTGAGGTCACCCACAAACACTGGCCCAGGTGTCTTCCTTCACGGTCAAGGCTGTGATCTGAGCATTATCAATGCTCCCTCTCTGCCTGCATCATCCTGTGACCCAACACTATCTAGGATTGGCCCACTTGACTCTCCTTCTGCTGAGGAAGCACAGGATTCCTCAGACCCACAGACAACCCCGCACGCTCCCTTGGTCTCAGCATTGTCAGCTCAGGCACGTCAGCAAAGTCATTGTGGCCTTGGAGGGTGACACATATTTGAGCTCAGGATTGAGATTTGTGGGTTTTATGTATAAAACATAAATATAATTACTCTCAATTGCTTCAAGTACATCTAACCATAGGGAGACATTAGATAGATGTCTATACCCATAGCTACAGAGGGGCACAGCAGCGAGAGTCGTTTTTCAGACCTGATAGTAACCCTCTTCCCGTTAATACATCAACATACATTTCCTAAGAATGCCTTTCCCCAGTGCCGTAACACATCAAAATCGAGAATTTAAGATCAACATTCTCTAGTTTTGAGTCTGAAGACCTTATGCTGCTCCATATCCCAACAATGCCCTCTGCAGAAGAAGAGTCTAGTCCTGGCTTCAACTATGGGTGCCCAACCTCTGCATTTGTCCTCTTTCAGCTGGAATTGTCCCTTTGTGTGTCATTGTCATTCATGACCTTGACGCACTGGAAGATGTCAGGCCAGGCAATTCTGCAGACTGGCTCCCTGTGTGGATCTTCCATTAGATTCAAGTTGTACAGATGGGGAACACTGTTCCCAGAGAAGGTTGGATCCTCCCTGCCCAGTGCATCTGGAGGTATATGCTGGACATGTCTCCCAGTGTTAGCTTTTGTCATCTGGTGGAGTCTCTAGGCTTCATCCTCTGTCAAGCTGTTCTTCAGTAGCTGCAGTGGATGAGTGAATGAGGCCCCAAGACTTGAAGGGACCAGACCTTTACCCAACCCCCTGTTTTGGCAGCCATGACAGGATGCAGAAAAGACCCAGCAAGATGTAGGCCTCTGACTCTGCACATGTTGCTTAGTTTCTGACCTTCTGACCTTGCTGGACCTGCCCCAGTCACTAGGAGGTCAGATACCCTCCATGTGCCAAGGGACCAATCAGAAGTTAGCTGACATGCTCTGGGTGTGTCTCATGGTTACAAAGGTGTAACAGTGGCATACAGAGCATAGCAACCACCCTGTGAGGGCCTATAGGCCATAGCAACCAGTTAACCAATCAACACAGGACAGGTCGCCCAAACCCGGAAGTGCACCAATCCTGAGGCTGTTGTGGACCCCCAGACACTCCCCTTGCTCTACCCAATAAATTCCCTGCCTCCAGCTCTGCTGTGTCGGACAAACAGAAGAACAGAGTAATACAGTTAACTCATTAAATAATAAAAGACTTTGCTTTTACGTCAGAATGGGTCTCTTGGTGATTTGGGGGTTCAGAATTTGAGCACAACAGGCTGTCAAGCCTCCTGGAAGGTTGTAAGTGATGGAGATGCCTAATGCTGACTTCTGGCCTCACATGCAAGTGCATACATGTGCACCCCCACTCACAAGTGCATACACTACGTGGACACGTAAGCCCACACACGCCAAGTGGGGGGGCGGGGTAGCATCTGAAGGAGACACCTAGAGGAATGAGGGTGAGAACACAGTCCACGTGAGGTGGGAGAGCCAGGCTTGCTGCAGAGCTCTGGGGACTGTCACAGTGTGACAATAACCCAACAAGGTCATTAAGCAAATTTTACAACAGCCGTGCCTGTGAATGCAAACAGCTGCAGGTGTTTGGGATCCCCCTGAGAGTATCGGAGTATTTTCATACCTTACCTCCCTCAAGTTGTCCTCATTTCTGTAACTTGATGTTTTTAAAGAGGGGGTGGGGGAGTCTGTTGTAGGAGAGGGACTGAGACTTTTAGGAGGCTTTTGAGCCAGACACATGCATGCCCCGATACCCCAGTGCCCTCGTGTGCTGGAAGCTCAGACTAAGGTAGAAACAAAGTGAGAAGACAACCCCAGTGAGGTTTGATTCCATTCATGGCTAGCTGCAGAAATCCATGATACAGTGAGAAAATGCAGCAGTGGGTGCAACCCCTGTCCCCAGGCAATAAAAGTCAGTTAAGAATTGCACTGAAGCCTGGCGGTGGTGGTGCACGCCTTTAATCCCAGCACTCGGGAGGCAGAGGCAGGCGGATCTTTGTGAGTTTGAGACCAGCCTGGACTACCAAGGGAGTTCCAGGACAGCCTCCAAAGCCACAGAGAAACCCTGTCTCGAAAAAAAAACAAAAACAAACAAACAAAAAAAAAAAGAATTGCACTAAAGCCTGGCGTTGGTGGCGCACGCCTTTAATCCCAGCACTCGGGAGGCAGAGGCAGGCGGATCTTTGTGAGTTCGAGGCCAGCCTGGTCTACGAGAGCTAGTTCCAGGACAGCCTCCAAAGTCACTGAGAAACCCTGTCTTGAAAAACCGAAGGAAAAAAAAAAACTGCACTGAGGGTCCTCTGGCCACGCCTCTTTCTGTGACAGCACAGAATCTAATGGCAGACATGTTTGCAGCGACCTGTGGTTCTCCAGCCCCCCACCAATGTCATGTGGGCTGTGCTTGAACCAATGTCCTCCAAGCCACTAAGCTTCCCTGTCTAATTAAGCCAGAGACAACACTGGAAGCTGACTGTCCGGTAACTGCCTGCCACAGGAACAGCACAAGCAAGGGACCAGACAGGAGTAACCACAACACAGGGCATGGACACCATGTGGCTGGAGGCAGGAGGAAGAGCTACGCTGTGAGCTAAGAGCAGCATGGACAGAGCTGACTCACAAGACTTGGCCTGTGACGATCTATAGTACCGCTAGGCTGTATTTGGAACCATTGTGAATGGTCTCACTACGCAGGGTCAGCCATAGTGAAGACAGCAGATGTTCACAGGAATAGACAATGGAATCCAGTGTGAATCAGATGCCCTGGGAGTTTCTGGGAGTTTTCTGTGTGGCAAACCACAGCCCACTGAGTTCTCCAGGGGACCAAGAAACAGGTGCCCTTACAAAAATACTGTCTGCCCTCAGGTACCCTCCAAGGCTATTCCCTGAGTTCATACAAAGTCTGGCCATGAATGAAGCAATATAAGCTGGAAAACAGCTAAGGCTTCTGGAATCCCCATGAAATATCTGTATGCAGTCCAGACAAGTGAGGTAGGTATGGCCCCGATTATAGTCACTGTCGGCAGAAGACAGGCGAGTGAGCAAATCCTTGTGTCCAGTCCAGTACTGGAACAGGGTGTGAAGATGTGCCCTGTGTGGATATTGCATAACCCTCTAGAAGTATTACATTCCAGCAAGCAACAGGTAAGGTGACCTACCACCGAAGTCACATACACTTATAGCCTTTCTCACCGGAAGAGCCAGGCAGACCACATTCTCTTAGGTCTTGGTTCAGAGCTGAGTAATACAGAGTGCAACATGATGGGTTTAGACAACTAAGTGTTTGCTCACACAGAGGCCAGAAGTCAAGTGTTACTATGGCCGGCTTTCACATCAGCTCCCCACTAATTAGGCTTACTGAGTAGGGAGCCTCATCCGAGGAGCCTTCCAGATTTCTTTGGCTGACCTGGGAGGGCCCACCTAGACTGTGGACGCATTTCCTGGCAGCAGTGCAGACAGAGGGTGTGGCAGGAGGGGGTCACTCCCTTTTGCTCCCTCGTCCTTCCTCCTGTCCCCAGGTTGATGTGCCCTGCTGCTGGTTCCTTTGTCGACAGCAGAACCACAGGCTCCAGGCTCCTTGCAGACTCTGATATACTCAGTAGAACGGCAGTACCGCAGTACCGGGGAGAGGTTGGAATGCTGCAGGTCCAGAGGCTAATTACCTCACCTTGGGCTAATTCTAGCCCTCTGGAACCGGTTGTAATAAAGCATGTGGGGGACCTTGGAGGATTCCATGTCGGGCCAGGGACAAACATGCCAGGCAGACAGAGCTTAGGTGAGGAGTTTTATTAGAAAGGGAAGGGGGGAGGGAAAGAAGAGAAAGAGGAGGAACAGAGAGAGAGAGAGAGAGAGAGAGAGAGAGAGAGAGAGAGAGAGAGAGAGAGTCCTATCTGCCCCTTCAGAGGAGCGGTGGGAAAGAGAGTGGAAATGAGTGGAGTTTTTTGTTTTTGTTTTTTTTCTTTTAAAGGCTCCTTTGCACCTGTGTGCAGACTGCATAGCCATGGAGCCCTGGGCTGACCAGGGTACTGCCTGAGTGCATTCTGACAGGTGACGGAAGGCAGGTCAGCATAATGGGTGAATCCTTACAGCCGCCATTCCTTGCCTACCTGTGTCTGAGCTAACATCTCATGACTAATAGGTAAACATCTTTCGGAATCTATTAACTTAGCAGATCTCTAGCTTCCACCAACCCCGACGCTAAGAATGCAATCAGATAGCTTCCTGGGCTTATAGAAAATCTTCTCCCATCTGACCGTAACTGCCTCTGATGTACTCAATAATGTATTTTAAATTTGCCTGGATCTATGATGTTGTTTTGTAAAACTACAAAAGCTTCATGAAACCACTTTCACACTGGAACATGGAATCTTGGGTAACCTAAACCTGTGTTTCCAGGCTGTGGCCACTCAAAATGGCCCCAGAATAAACTATCTCTTTTCCATTTAAGATTAGAGCTAGCCAGGTGGTGGTGACACACGCCTTTAATCCCAGCACTCGGGAGGCAGAGGCAGGAGGATCTCTGTGAGTTCGAGGCCCGACTGGACCGACAGCCTCCAAAACAATACAGAGAAACCCTGTCTCATAAAACCAAAAAAAAAAAAGAAAAGAAAAGAAAAAGAAAAAGAAAAGCAAAAAAAAAAAAAGAAAACAAACCCCCCACAAATATATAAATAAATAAATAAATAAAAAGTAAAAATAAAAAAGTAAATAAGATGAGAGTTGCAGTTTCTGTGTCAACCAAGCCAGGGGCTCTCCAGCCTTCAAGTTAGGGACAGTGATTTCTGCTGCCTTCCACCCCACACCTCTGCTGTTGCCCTGGCAACAGTACAATCTCTGACCCTGCTGTCAAGGACTTCTTTGTTGGAAACTGTTTTTCTCCCCCAGGTAAGACTCTCCCAGGGAGCATTCTCAACTTCCTCCTCACCGATGTGGGGCCCCAGTACCCTCTCGTAAGGCCCTGGGGGATGGGTAGTCACTAACAAAGACGTGTCCAGGGAGGCTTGGAAAAGGAAAGTGTGCTGGGCTGTGAGGGGACCAGGTCTCCTGCCGGTATTGCTCTCTGATCACAGGGCCACCATGGGAACCCTGTACCTCTGGGGACCTATGTGAGCCCTTGAAGGCTGACCACACGTGTGCCCTTCGCACGCCTGGGTCCCGCTGGCCGTAGGGAGGTGGGCACAGGCAGTGTGCATTGTGATAAGATCCTGGTTATTTTCTCCCATTTACTGGTGAACACTGGGCCACCATGTCACAGCAGTGGTCCTCACTCTGAACATTTGGTGAGTGGTCAGTCTAAGGCACCTGTCAGAATGCACTCAGGCAGTACCCTGGTCAGCCCAGGGCTCCATGGCTATGCAGTCTGCACACAGGTGCAAAGGACCACTTTAAAAGGAAAAAAAACACCCATTTCCACTCTCTTTCACACCGCTCCTCTGAAGGGGCAGATAGGACTCTCTCTCTCTCTCTCTCTCTCTCTCTCTCTCTCTCTCTCTCTCTCTCTCTTTCTCTCTGTTCCTCCTCTTTCTCTTCTTTCCCTCCCCCTTCCCTTTCTAATAAAACTCCTCACCTAAGCTCTGTCTGCCTGGCATGTTTGTCCCTGGCCCGACATGGAATCCTCCAAGGTCCCCCACATGCTTTATTACAACCGGTTCCAGAGGGCTAGAATTAGCCCAAGGTGAGGTAATTAGCCTCTGGACCTGCAGCATTCCAACCTCTCCCCGGTACTGCGGTACTGCCGTTCTACTGAGTATATCAGAGTCTGCAAGGAGCCTGGAGCCTGTGGTTCTGCTGTCGACAAAGGAACCAGCAGCAGGGCACATCAACCTGGGGACAGGAGGAAGGACGAGGGAGCAAAAGGGAGTGACCCCCCTCCTGCCACACCCTCTGTCTGCACTGCTGCCAGGAAATGCGTCCACAGTCTAGGTGGGCCCTCCCAGGTCAGCCAAAGAAATCTGGAAGGCTCCTCGGATGAGGCTCCCTACTCAGTAAGCCTAATTAGTGGGGAGCTGATGTGAAAGCCGGCCATAGTAACACTTCTGGTCTCTGTGTGAGCAAACACAGAGTTGTCTAAACCCATCATGTTGCACTCTGTATTACTGAGCTCTGAACCAAGACCTAAGAGAATGTGGTCTGCCCGGCTCTTCCGGTGAGAAAGGCACACACAGAATGGCTTCCCCATTCTCAGCTGCCCTTCCTGGCTTTGAGTACTGATTTGAGAGGGTGGGAGTCTCGGAGCAGCAGCGGCAGCCACCTTGTTACCATGAGGGGGGTCATTGTCTATACCCTAGAGTTAGCAAGATGCAAAGACAGGAAACACCCGTCGCACTGCTACCTTTTAGAACAATCTTCTACCAGGTTATCTCGGCAAACAAAGACTTTGATAGGTGAAGCTATTCTTTGTTTGGGGTTAGTAACTTTTGTCCCTGCCACATATGGAGCTCTTGGTAATAAGTAACAGAAGTCACTTCAGGCTTGCAGGGAGTAATGATTCCCTCCAACTTCTTAGCCTGGGAGATGGGGTGAGAGGGACACACATCCACACCTCCAGGAGAAACTGAACTTGCATGTTGAGTTTTGAGCCTTTCCTGGGCTGGCGATACACAGGGTGTCATCCTCACCCTGAGTCCCGTCAACTACACTGTCACAGTAGCCCCTAGGCAGCTGCAGTGAGTTTATCTAGCGGAATCCATCACAGGGAGGATTCGCAGCTGACTCAAGAGAAGGAAGTACCCTTAGTTAGGTTATTTGTCAATTTAGGGTCATCTGGGAAGAGGAACACCTTGAGAAAATGTCTCCATGAGATTAGCCTGTGCACACATCTGTGGGACATTCTCTGGACTGATGAACATTATGGGAGGAACCAATCCACTGTTGGTGGTGACACCCTTAGGCTGGTGACCCTGAACTCTATATAAGAAAGCAGGCTGAGCCAGCAGTGAGAGCAAGCCAGTCAGCACTGTTCCTCCATGGCCTGTGATCCAGATACCCAAATAAACCCTTTCACCCCAAATTGCTTTGATCATGGTGTTTATCACAGCAACAGAAACCAAAGCAGCCTGGTGTGGTGGTGCCCGCCTTTAATCCCAGCACTCGGGAGGAGGCAGAGGCGGGTGGATCTCCATGAGTTCAAAGCCAGCCTGGCCTACAGCGTGAGTTCCAGGATAGCCAGGATTTCAGAGAAAGAAGGACATGAAAAGAAGAAGAAAAAGGGAAGACCAAACTAAGACAGAAAGCTTGCCAGAAGGCTGTAAAAGAGAAGGAGAGGGGTGTGACTATGTTACAGGAGCCACCTGGGAAGGCTGCACATTCCTGCTACCCACAGACCCCACCCCCAACCCTGCCGCTGACACTGCCCACACCATGTCATAGCACTGGGAGGCTGGTCCAGGTCCTGACTGCTCAGTATCAGGCTCCCATCAGTAGAACTAAATTTGGAGTCCCTGATGTCTATTTCAAGGCCCCAGGGCAAGAGCTAATGGGATTGGTATGGGCCATGGACTCATGCCTGACTTAAGCCACCCTGGGGCAGGTTTGGAAGGTCATGACCAAACACAGTGTGCAGTAGCAGCCAACAAGGCATCGCTAGAGAAGGTGAGATGTGCCTGCTGAAAACTCAGGAATTTAGCAGGGATTTCCAGGATGTGGCTGGAATCTAGCATTCTTCATTACCAGTAGCTTTCCAGCTGTGAGAAGCCACCTGCCTGACCCTCTGTCTTTAAAATGGCCCTGTTTTCTGGTCTTTTAAAATGAGTGGCATGCTTCCTGCTAAATTCCACTAGAGGAAGGCTCCAGGGCAATGACAAAGCACAAACAGATGTGTGTGTTGGGGGACATCTCTTAAACTCCTCTACCCTTTGTTAACCACAGGGAAGGATGGCAAGCTAGGCATTCCCCGCAGTGCCTGTACTGTGAACAGTGTCGCCCCAAAATGCAGAGCCACTCAGAGCCTATGAACCTGACCTTGTTTGAAAACTGGGCCTTCTGCAGGGGTGGCGCACACCTTTAATCCCAGCACTTGGGAGGCAGAGGCAGGTGGATCTCTGTGAGCTTGTGTCCAGCCTGCTCTACAGAGTGAGTTCCAGGACAGGTTCCAAAGCTACACAGAGAAACCCTGTCTCTAAAAACCAAAAGAAAAAGAAAATAGGGTCTCTGGAGATATGACCCTGTTTGAGGAAGTCACGTCTTCAGAGGGAACTCACTTCGGTGATGGCCGTCTGTATAAGGAACAATTTAGGGACATCAGCACATGGGAAGGTGGCATGGGAGGATGAGCATCGGGAAGAGAGGTATGTGCCCACAAGCCATGGAGAGCTGAGGCCAGCGGAGGCTGAACGAGGCCAGGTGGGACCCTTCTGTGAGCCAGACCAGTCCTATAGATGCTTTCCTCCTGGACTTCAGGCCTCCAGAGCTATGTGAGGATAAATCTGGCCCTCCTTAAGCCATCCATCTAGAATCAATTTGTTAGGACAGTCCTAGGACACTAACAGTTTCATCCAGTACACTGTCACATGGGCCACTCCCAGGAAGCACCTCAGAGGGCATAAATCTACAAGCTGGAAACGGACCTGGCTGGGCATAGAAGTAGCAGTGTCTGCTCACACAGCCGTAGCTAGTACTCAGTGGTCTCTCCTAGTCACTCGCTCGCTCACCATGTCTCCTTTATATTGAGCCCATGTTTTGGATCAGAGGTTCGGAACTGGCTGATAACCCCATCTTAAACTGAAGAGGATCTGGGGAACTGGCCTCTCTTTCTAGTCCCTGTCTCCCCGTGCACCTGAGTTTTGATGAATGGTTCCCCAGAAGCTACCCAAGCACACTGCACAGTAAAGTGAGAGACGAAATTCCCCAAGATTCCAAACGGCCTTCCACTGGATGCGAATCTCTTCCTATATTAAGGCACCAGTAAGTGCCACCGCTCAGGGGTTCTCCTCCGCGCCTCCCTCGTCTTCTCTAGATGAGTTCCATGTTAATGAATCCTAGACCGTCATTTAACAAATGTTGCATGGGAAGCCTCGTCGTTCGGAGCTTCATCAATCTCCAGCCAGCGCACTGGCGCCCCTGTGGAAGTACCTGGGATCGATAGAGCATGGCGCTTGAATCTACGGCCCTCCGCTCTGCCACCTGGAAGAATTCAGTAATTGAAAAGGCCTTATAAATCAATACAGCCAAATTGAAAACTCCCAGAGAACAGCACATCCTTCACATCCTTCACATCCTTCACCTGGGTGCTTGTTAAGATTTCTCTTTGCCTTCCCAGGCGGGGGAGATGCAGGAGAATGACGAGCAGGCAGGAGACACCCCTTGTCCTGATGAGGGAAGCAGCGCTTCAAATGCGGGAGTTCATCTAGCTTTCATTCCTCGTCCTGCCTAATTCATTTTTGTTATGTTTCAGCCTCTAGCGAAACACTATATTTCTCCACTCCAGACAAAGGTTTGCGTTTCTTCTAGGGAGGTGGAAGTCCAGAGCACGCCATGGTGCTAATTACACCCAGGAGAAGACCCCTGTCCCGGCATGAAAGGAATGCTTGACGCTGGCTGGTCATCTAGAAGAAAGGAAACTGTGTGGAGGTGGGAGGAAGACAGGGTGTGTGCGCCCAAGGAAAAGGAAGTTGTTTGAGAGTTGAAAAAAAATAAAGGAAACTCAAGTTAAAACAATAAGTGGAAGTCTCATCGTCGATCAGATTACCCAAAACAAATTGCCCTCACTTGACAAGTAGAAGGAAACACTCTTCAGAAGATGGGCAAGGCTCTTCCCCCAGGTTGTAAGCCTTCAGTTCACTCACTCACCTGTACTCCTACAGAAATATGTGCCAACAAAAAGAAAAGCTGGAAGCAACTTCATCCTCAGGGGGTGGGTGATATTCCATTAGGTTGTTGAAGAGCTCTTTCAGAAATAAACCAGGCCTCCTTGTACCCAAGGCCTATTTATGAGTATCGTGGCACAGAAAAAATGGCAACAGTCTGTGTGAGTCTGTACACACACCAAGTGTTCAAATATGAAAGAAAAAACCTCCAAGAATGCATTCCAAACTGTTCGAAAGTACACAGGGAGCAGAGACTGAACCAATACTTTGTTTCTAGGCAAAGGAAGAAAAACAATCTAAGAGGAAAAAATACAGAAATAAACCAGGAAGCAAAGACCTCCTGCCTCTGCTGTTCCTTTAAATCATTTTATTTTGCTTATTATTGTTGTGTTAGTGTGTATTCGTGGATATGTACTAGCTGTGGCACTCACGTGGAGATCAGAGGACAGGCTCCTAATGTCACTTCCACTGTGAGCTTCAGGAATCAAATTCGGGCCACACAGCCTATGCATCAAGCACTTACAAATGGAGCCCTCCTTCTGGCCTCAGCCATTTTTAGTCAGGAGGCAGCATGGGTCCTCGCCTTAACTGTTCAGAAGGCTTTCAGGCATGTACCTTGCTTGCTGTCCTCCAACCCCAGCTTGGATAGTAGCACCAAGTCCCTTAAGGGCTCTCCATGGGGTGTGTGGCCACCATGGGTCACCCTAAACTAACAGGTAGAGGCAGACTCCAGGACTCAGTGCCAGACTTTCGAGCTCACCCATTCTTCATGTTCTTTTAGACCTCGGTTTCAGGTGTTTCCCTTGACACTCGAGTCCCCTGGCAGTGGGTATCGTACCCCTTAGCCTTTCTTGGTTTCAAAAGAAACTGACCTGACCTTAAGTGTTCAATAAACATTCAAAGTTCGGGTTGCCTCTGTGAAAGGAGGGGCTTGGCTGGGTTTCAGGGACAGCTAGATCTAGGGACTTGCGCTTTCTCGAGAGCGCTTCACCTGCATGTTCTCTGAAATCCTGCTGGAGCCTGCTACTTGGGTTTTGTTTGTTTGTTTGTTTTTTTGGTTTGTTTGTTTGTTTTTTTGGTTTTTCGAGACAGGGTTTCTCTGTGTAGTTTTGGAAGCTGTCCTGGAACTCGCTCTTGTAGACCAGGCTGGCCTCAAACTCACAGAGATCTTCATGCCTCTGCCTCCCGAGTGTTGGGATTAAAGGCATGCTCCACCACCTCCCGGTGCCTGCTTCTTGTTAAACAGCCTTACCACAGAAAGTGGAGAGCTCCTGAGGCATGAGGGGCCCTTCATACGGGTGCAGAATCACGTGAATGGCATGCTCACCCAAGAAGCACTGGGGTGAAATGAGATTTCCAACCTATTCGAACTCAACAGGAGGTGTCACCAAAAACAAACAAGCAAAAACATAGAAGCATGGCAGAAACAGTACCCACCCACCATAGCTTCACAGCATTATCAACCCCTTTTCTTCCTCCCTCCCTCGTCCATCCATCCATCCATCCATCCATCCATCCATCCATCCATCCTTCGTTCCCTCTGTCTTTGAAAACTAACTTCCTGAGGCTGGAGTCATGGCCCAGCAGTTAAGGCACTCAATACTCAGTCATGAGGACCAGAGTTCAGCTCCCAGAACCTACATCGAGTGGTTCACAAATGCCCCTAACTCCAACCCCAAGGAATCCAACGACCTCTTCTGGCCTCTGCACACACACACTCACCCCCACACACATAAATGAAACAAAAAAGCCAGGGGTGGTGGTGCTCACCTTTAATCCCAGCACTCAGGAGGCAGAGGCAGGTGGATCTCTGTGAGTTCTGGGCCACCCTGATCTACATACAGAGTGAGCTCCAGGACAGCCAGGGCTAAACCAAGAAACCCTGTGTCAAAAAATCAAAATCAAAATAACAAAAAAACAAACAAAAAACGGACTCCTTCAGGCATGCATCCAAGACTTAATGGTGGGAATAGGGATGCCAACAGATCAATTAACCTGACTCTCTCAACCCCAGACCTGCAAAGGTAGTCTGTATCACGTACCTCCCGCTCCATAACACAGCAGCCTCAACCTGAGTGGACTATGGTCTCACATAGTTCCTGTGCATTGGGAATCCAGGGTCCTTGTAGCTGGATGGTTCCGTCTCTGTTGTCCCAGAAGCTATGAGAAAACTTGGTTAGGGCTGGAGAACCAATCCCAAGATAGTTCACTCAAATGAGAGGCAAATTAGCACTGGGGTTCACAGGAGGCTGGAAGATCCAACACACAGCAGCTGGTGTGCACTGGAGTGAGGGATACAGATGGAGGACTTTCCCCAGGAACCACTCTCTCTCTGACCAGACACAGAAGTGGCTTACCATCATGGTAGTCACTGAGTACCACCACAGCCAAGTAGGGAAATCACACCACGCCACTGGGAAAAGAACATCAGAGAACTGTGGTCCAGTTGCAGAGCCTTCACGGAGTGACTGGTCTTTCTGGGAACAAGTTTTCATCCTCAAGTCATAGACTGTGACCAGCAGAAACGGCTTCTGGTTACTCTCCTTGCAATCCTATAGGTACTGATGAGAAAGAAGTTTCCAGAAAGAGACACTGCAGAAGGAGAGAGAGAGAGAGAGAGAGAGAGAGAGAGAGAGAGAGAGAGAGAGAGAGAGAGAGAGAGAGAGAGAGAGAGAGAGAGACTCTATGGAGAGTGCCAATCACTGTGACCAAGGGAGTGGGGCTTATTGTTAGATTATGAGATTATGGGAATGGAGATCCCAGATGGTCACTCATGACATGATCTTCTCCACTGGGTGACTTTGAACATGCCACAGTCTTTTTTTTTAAGATTGTGTGTCTGTCTGTGTCTCTGTGTGTGTGTGTGTGTGTGTGTGTGTGTGTGTGTGTGTGTGTGTGTGTGTGTGTGTGTGTCCATGTGTAGGCCAGAAGAGAGCACCATATCCCTTGGAGATGGCGTTACAGACATTTGTGAGACACACGTGTATGCTGGGAACCAAACCCTGGTCCTCTCAAGAGCAGCAAATACTAATAACTGCCAAACCATCTCTCTTAACATATCCCATGGTTTTTTGTTTGTTTGTTTTTGTTTTTTGTTGTTTGTTTGTTTGCTTGTTTGAGACAGGATCTCTCATTGGCTGAAACTCACAGATTGGGCCAGGCTGGCCAGTGAGTTCCAAGGATCCATCTGCCTCTGTCTGTCTGGTGGTGGGATCACCAGTTCATGCCACCACTGCGTCCTGTTTTCTACATGGGTTCTGCAGTTTGAAGTGGTGCTTGCAAAGCATTTTACCAGCCGAGCTGTCTCCCCGGCGCCTGTTTTTGGTCTGGGCATATGGCGTACGGCACGTTAAGTGCTGCAGTGGCAGAGCTAAATGGTCTGCAGAGATCATGTGGCTTGCTCAGCTGAAGACATCTATTACCGGGATCTTCACAAAGGAAGTGTCTAGCCTCTTCCATGCAGACAAATGTACAATTTCCGTTGCAATTGTACACAGTCACATTTTTCTTTCAGTGTCCCTGTTCCTTCTCCATGGAGCGACATCGTGATAAGCCAGCAGGGCAGACATTCGTAGGCAGAAGAATCCTCCCAGGCCCCATCACTCCTACCCTGCTGCCTGTGAAGCCTGTGATGAGTTCACATCAGGCCCAGGACCGAGTGAGAGGAGCGTTCACAGGCATCTGGAATACAGGCTGACTCCATTACCTGGGCAGAACCTCCCCATTCAGAGATCAATGTCACGCAGCCTACCCGAGGCTGGCAAGTTGGTGCCCCTGGTCTTCTGAGACAAACAGGAACCGTCTCCAACAGTTTCATTCTGGGAGACAGCTTAGTTAAATAACTTTATCTCGCAGCTGAGAGATGGCTGCCTGCAAAGAGAAACACAGGGTGTGCCTGCTAAGTCAGCTCAGCCTGGGAACATCCTTCTGTGTCAGCCAGAGCGGAGCCCTGGAAGTTTCATTCCTGCCATGCCACAGTAGAGAAGATGGCATCTGCATTCTGTACTGATCCCTGTAGTACATGTCTGCCTTTTCTCCAACGTCTGCCTTTCTCCTTCCTTTCTTTTTTCTTGTTTTGTTGGGGGAGGCTTTGTTCATTTGTCTTTTTGACCCTGGGTCTCATGTAACTCAGGCTAGCCTCAACCACTATGTAGCCAAAGGTAACCTTGCTCTTCCGTTCCTCCTTTCTCTTCCTCCTGACTGCTGGGATCACAGATGTGACACACACCTAGTAGATGCAGTGCTGACGTCAAACCCTCATGCACACTAGGCCAGCACTCTGCCAACTGAGCTGCAGTCCTAATCCCCAGCAGGTGTCTTCCTCTGCCTTTCTCCGCCTTGATTTGTTTTGTTTTCTTCTTTGTGTGTGTGTGTGTGTGTGTTATACATGTGTGTATATGCATGTTTGAATGTGTGTGTGCATTTGCACAGGTGTGTGCATGTGAACATAGAGGCCCAAGCTCCATATCTAGAACCTTCCTTAATTACTCTCCCACCTTATTCTTTGAGGCAGAGTCAGCCTACATCTGACTCAGACTTTGCTAATATGGATAGTCTTGGTCACTTGCCCCAGGGAGCCAGTTTCTATCTTCCTGGGCTGGGATTACAGACCTACAGACCTGCCACCTTGCCCACATGGTATTTATGTGGGATCTGGGATCCAGACTCAGGTCCTCACTCGACAGGTACTTTGACTACTGGCCACTTCCCCATCTCACCCTGGGTTTGATCTTGTTTGTTTTACTTTTACGTGTATGAGGGTTTCCTGCTTTTATTCATGTGCACCACATGCATGCCTGCTGCCTGTGGAGGTCAGAAGAGGACACCAGACCATCTGGAACTGGACTTACCAATGACTCTCACCCGGTGTGGGTACTGGAAGCTGAATTCAGGTCCTGTACAAGAACTGTTAATCACTGAGCCATCTCTCCAGCCCCAGGGCTTGTTTTTTAATATGTATTTTATGTGTATGCGTGTGTGCCTAAATATTTATATGCACAGTTCTTAAGTCTGGTGCCCACAGGAGTCAAAAGAGGATGTCAGATTCCCTGGAACTGGAGTTAACAATGGTTGTGAATCACCATGACAGTGTTAGGAACTGAACCCAGGTCCTCTGCAAGAGCAGCAAATGCTTTTAACAACTAAGCCATTCAGCCATCTTGGTTTTCAAGACAGAGTCTCTCACTGAACCCGGTGCTCATCAATTGGCTAGAAGGGCTGAGCAGCAAAACCCAGAAGCCCTCCTGTCTCTGCCTCCCCAGCACTGGGACTACAGGTGTGTGGGCCACCCTCAGCATTTCCATGGGGGCTCTGCTCAAACCCAGGTCTTCAGGCCTGTAGAGTGAGCATTGTGTTGGCTGAGCCTTATCTCCAGCCCCCAGCAACGGAGCAGGCTTTGGTGACTCACAGAGTCCTCCTGCTGCAAATGGCATCCCTCCCTTCTTCACAGCCAGGATGTCCTAACCTGACAGAGAAGGAAATAAAGAAGCAGACAGACCATGACCGAGTGCCCACTGAAATAGACATTGCGTGCCCAACCTGCCTGGCTTCTTTTTCCCTTTTCCGAACTGTATCCAGTACCGAGGGGAAGCTGCGCATAGTCCCATCTGTTCTGATTCCTTTCTTGTAGCAAAACAGAGTACAAATTAATACCTCAATAAATTATCCTGCCACATAAAATTTCATGCTAAATCAACTATCATCTTGTACCAAACTCTAACACAAGCCAGAAGCAAGAGCCAATGATTTGGGGGAGAGAAGGAGACAGAAGAATAAGCCCAAAATATAAATTCTATGACTCGGGGCTGGGTTGGGGATGTTTCCCCCTGTAAATTGGAAACATATTAATTTTAGTAGGGGAACATCTGGCAAATAGTAGGTGCTTTATAAATGTTTAGTTCAACAGAACTTGAAGGCACAGGAAGGGACAGCCAAGAGGAGTGTCCCAGATTCAACCCTACCCCTCTGTGTCACACTCCCCTAAACCCTGCAGGTGGTGCCCCCGGACTCCAGTGGTCCTCAGAGCTTCCCTCTGACCCGCCGTCACCTTCCTGCCCACTTCACAGAAGGGACTGGGGACAGATTGCGGGTGTGTGATTAGTCTGTCACTTAACAAGTGACTAGGCCACCACCCTGCTTCCTGATATCACCTCCTTCCAAGTCGGGGAAGAGGGAGGAGAGTCTCCGCCAGAGTTCGCACCACCCGCCCTCCCAGACGAGCAAGGACATCAGTCATCATCAGAGGCTAATATGAAAACAGAATAGGATCTACATCGAGACAGACAAGGCCAAGCTACCACCCTTCCCCCCCCCATCCTGTCCAATCTGTCAGGGACCTGCCAACTCCTCCCACTTGCTCCTACTGCGGGTGGCTTCTCCCTGCTCCCCAACCCGTGCCCTTGCTCTCCACAAACCACTGGCACATGGCACCCAGAGTCCTCCCTCCTTTTGAAATATAAGTTGGATCTTGCATCCCTCCCAACTCCGATCCTCCGGCAAATGACTTTTGGTGATACTTAAACTAAACCCTTCGCTTCTCTCCCTGACACATCCAGGCTCCCAGCCTGCACTCCCAGCCTCCCTCAACTATGCCACTCCTCTTCCTCCCCCGGAGAAACAGTAAACTCCCAGCTCTTGTCCCCCGCTGGGCACTGCACCTGCTGCTCCCTCTCTCACACAGGTGTCTGCACGCCCGCCCCCCCACCACCCCCCCCCGTCAGGTCTCAGATCAGGTTCAGGTGTCAGCTCCTCAGAGGCCTCCCCAGACCCAACTGAAGTCCCCTCCCTCACACATCAGCCTGCCTTATTTTCATAGAACTAGAGGGTCTCACAAATCATCTTGTTCATCTCTCTAATGGTTTTGTTTTGTTTTTTTGTTTGTTTGCTTGTTTTTGGTCTCCTGTTCCAGGTGGTGGCACAAACCCACCAGGGTAGGGATCTGGTCTATTTGTTCACATGTCCAGGACACAGGAGGTGCCCAATAAACCTCTAAGAAGTAGGGAATTGGGGGTTGAGCAAACGGAGGAGCAGATGAGCTTCCAGTAACATTTATGCCCACAGCCTTGACCACCCAGGAGAGAATCAGCCCGGCTGTCCCCACCCCCATCACTCAGCTTCCAGTAAGGTGGATCGGGTGTGTTTGAAGCAGCTAAGACCTCACAGGAAATGGCTGAAACCTCGAAGCCATTCTCTCTCCGAGGCTGACACATCTCGGCAAACACGTGGGGTCTGTTCTCTCCTGACTCTATAGAATTATGGTGAAAACAGCCAATGAGGCTTGGACCCTGTGCTTGATTCAGGACTTGAGTAGGCTCTCAAAGAAATAAGACAGAAGAGCCCAGTACAAAGTGCAAGTGTTTCCTGGCAGATGTTAGCATTCTCAAGTAGAGGTGGGGACCCAGAGCTGGGGAGACCACGGACTCTGAGGGATTGGGCTCTATGTGAGTTCAGAGTGGTTCACCCTGTAATTCCCTCCCTCCCTTTGTCTGTTGGTCCCACGGTGTCCTAGTAGGGATTGTTGATTGGCTGGGGTAAGAGTGGGCACCCGACCTCCTCCGCATTCTGCAGTGTAAGGATACGGAAAGATCCAGAACATGACCCAAATCGACTACGTAGCAGGAAAAAAGAAACTTATCCCTGGGTGCAACAAGCCACAGGGAAATGGAAACTTACTGCCTGTTTCTGGAGGGGGAAAAAAGCCTTAAACCTCAAACTAGGGTTGCCATGTCCCCTCCCCCATCCTGAAGGCCCCATGCCAGCCCCGCAAGTCAGCCCCACAAGTCAGGGGCCATTCTCGCCTATTTTATGGTTGGAACTGGGCTCAGGAAGGGCTTGTGAGACTCCAGCTCAGGTGGGCATAATTCATAGCCAAACGGATGCCTAGGAAGGGTGGTACTGGGACACGTCACCAGGGCGCCACAGCACTGGCTCAGCAGGAGTGGGTCTGCCACAGCTGTGGCGGAAGATCTTCCTGGCTGGGTGAGGCCCTGGGGCCCAGTTAAATCCAACCACAACTGCCTCCTTGCAATCAATCTCATGGTCTCTGTGACAAGGAAAACACGATATTGATTCCGCAGCATCCCTGGCTGGCATTTTTACCATGACAGGCAGGTTCTCCAGGGCTGGAAGACACCATCTAGTAGTGACTGAATCTATTAAAGCCAGCGCCATGACAGCCCAGACTGCTGCCGGGAGGAGGAGCCGACACTGGCGACTTACGGGCATCCCGGCATTCATGGAACAGAAACGGGGAAGGTTTGTGCAATCTGGACCTACTTCATTTTCCACAGGGGGCCTCAGGGGCCTACCTGGCATCTCCTCTCTGCCTTGGGAAGGTTAATTACACCTGCTGGCGTGTCTCCAGTGAGGTACATGTGTGTCTGGACATGGGTGTGAATGTGTGTCTGGACACAGGTGTGAATGTGTGTCTATTTCAGCATCCACCTGTCTTTACAACTGTATTGTTTGTGTTTCTGTCCTGGCCACAACACTCACTCATGTATCCATGTCTTCTTCAAATACTCTTTTTGGGAGAGTACAAGATCAGCCTCCCTCCCTCGATGGCTATTTGTGAAATGCCTCCTCTTTCCTACCCGAGGCTCCTTCTCCCCTGCTGCTCAGAAAGGGACTCTTGAAGCCAGTCTTGGCTTCTGTTCCGGGGTAAATAAGAGTGTATGATGTAGTATGCTAATTAGCAGTGTGTGATCCTGAGCCCTGGCTGGTGAAATGTCACCTATGCTTTCTTCTTCTACATCATTCTTTTTTGATTTTGGTTTTTGTGTGTGTGGTGCTGAGGGAAATCCCTTGCTAGGCAAGTGACCTACCATGGAGGGAAATACCCAGCCCTCTGAAGTCATTCCAAAAAAAATAATTTGTATGTGTGTGCACACATGTGCATATGCATACCACGGCACATATTTGGACACCAGTCATTTCTCTGCTTACACCATGTTGGACTTGGGAATGAAACTGCATCATTAGGCTTGGCCACAGCTCCTTTAACAGCTTCATCGTCTTGCCAACCCTGTTTGTAAGTCTTTTTTTTTTTTTTACTTCTTTTTATGGTGTTTTGCCTGCATGTATTCTGTGTGAGGCTGTGGGATCCTCTGCAACTGGAGTTACAATTTTGACAGACAGCTGCTATATGAGCACTAGAAATTGAACCCAGGTCCTCTGGAAGGGCAGCTAGTGCTCTTAACCCCTGAGCCATCTCTCCTGCCCCTGCAAGTCATTCTTATTTAGAGCCAGGACTGTCTTATTCCAAGATACTTGTTTTATGCAGCGGTTATTCCCCTCAACAGACTTGTGACAGCCACATTTTTTAAATCCTCATGCTGTAAAAGCTTAACCTTTGACACCTTGGGAATAATTATGATTTGTAATTCAACCAAGTACAAAAGCTGAACAAAATTGAGAGAGGTAGCTTTTCGATCACATGCATTTTTATCAACATTCTCAGTCTTCCATTTCACTGTTCCTTGTCCTCATGACCTCAATGCTGCACACTGAGGAGACAGCATCCCAGAAATTCAGTGTATGAAGCGGAAGAGATGGCTCAGTGGTTAGAAGAGCTTGCTACTCTTCAGAGGGCCTAAGTTCGGTTCCATGTCAGGCAGCTCTCAACCTGTAACTCCAGCTCCAGGAGACCTGACACCCTCTTCTGGCCTTCAAGGTCACCTACAAGCACCTACACACACACACACACACACACACACACACACACACACACACACACGTAAAACAGAATTTTTAAGGATTCAAAGCAATCCGAGGCCATGCATCACTGCATGGAGGGCAGCACAGGGAGGAAGAGAAGACCTGTCAGAGCACACTCCTGTCACAGTGCAGCTCACGTGAGCTCACACTGACCAACGCGGGCAGTGAGCACCGGAAATCCTCTCATCACCACTCCCAGCACTGGCGTCACAGACACATGTCACAGCACATGTCACTGTGCCTGGGCTTTTCACGTGGATTCTGGGGAATTAAACTAGGGTCTTCAGCTGAGTTCACCTACCAACTAAGCCATCTTCCAGGCTGGCTTTGATTGCTTATAGAGTCCCATTTTGCTTTGAGAGTTGACAAGCCTGACCTAAGATTGCATGACCCCACGCCTTCATTTTTTAACTTTAGAACTGTTAAATTTTTCTTGGGGTGACTCACTTTGTTATTTTTCTGCCTATTAAAATATTACATTATTCCTCCCCTTCTATTTCCTCTCTCCATCCTCTCCCATTCCCCTTCCTTCCATCTCATCCTATGCCCAACTCCCTCTCGAATCCATGGTCTCTTTTTCTCTGGTTATTACTGTTTTACACACACACACACACACACACACACACAACCTGCTGCTCTGTTTAGTGTTGCTTGTATATGATTTCAGGGCTGACCACTTGGTGTTGGAGACCAATTAGGCGACTCTTCTCCCTCTCTCAGGCATCATTAGTTACTTCTAGTCCTTTGTCTAGGGATGGGCCCATGAGAGTTCCCCCTTTCCCATTAGCATGGCTGTTGGTGGTGTGTGTCATTAATGACCCTTATTCCTGTCTCTCATGGCATCTCAGGGGGCTTTTAAAATAAAATCTCGACCCAACATCACTACCCAGCCCTGTGGTATGCTTGAGGGTAAGTCAGAAAAACTACCCATCCTCCTCTGGATGACAGACATGAAGCCACGCTTTCCCTGTGACCCTGGGGCTCACTGTCACTCACAGTTACTGAATAACTACTGCAAATGGAGCAGGATACAAACCCTTCTCTCCGAAAGTCTCTATGATCCGAAGATGGCTCGACCGTCAGAGTCCCAAGAGTGCCTGCCCTTTGGCTTCAAGCTGGGTTCCCTGGGACTTTGCTCTGGAGCCTCAGCTAGACTTAACAATTCAATCTGGAATGGTAGGTGTCCTGGGTTCAAATCTCAACCATGGCTCTTTCTAGCTGTGAGATCTCTGAGAACTACTTCTCCTCCCTGGGCCTTGTGTGCTTCATCTGTCAAATGTAGATGACTCTAGTACTCACTGCCTCTGGCTGTGTTGTGGGTCCACAGGATAGGAAACCAATGGTTGGCATTATGTGGTTAAGCAAGACCCTCCCTGCTGGCAGAAAAGGGACAGCAATGTGCTTGAACACACCCCCTTCCCTAGTCAGGCAAAATGACAGCTATTTGGTCACTGCAGTCACCATTCAATCTCAAATACTGTTCCCAGGAATAACTATGACCTGAAAGGACAGCCCTGCAGGGAGCTACCACTCTTCCCCTGGGCTTGATTTGGAGGCTGTCATTGTGATGGGATCAGTGCTTTCTTGTGGGGAGGAGGAGAAGGAGGGTGTTATGGTCTAGGCACTGCCAGGCATCAAGGAGTCTTCCGGTAAGCAACATTCCAGTCACCTCATGGTACTCTCCGTGTTTTTCCCCCATATAATCCAGTTACATAGTCCATGGAGAGTCTGAAATATCTGTCACCATTTTTGAAGGGTGGTGGCACTGTAAGGCTTGGTCATTTCTGCTGGAACCACCATTGTCATGCATTTGACCTCCACAGCCATGAAGAGTCCCTACAAACCCCTCTACCCACCCCCATACCTTCTCCTTCTGGGAACCTGATCCCACCAGACAGAATGAGTCTGGAAAAAAAAAAAACAACAACAATGCTCTCCAGTTTCCAGGGCCCTCCTGGAACCATTATTTGTTCCCCCAAGAGGGTGGCTTTTAATTCCACTTAGGTGAGAGCCTGGCTTTCATCCTCCCTCTCTGCTGCTATGGCAACCAATGTGCTGGCAACAGGACTAGAAGAGCAAGCATTCTTCCTCCAAGCCGAGGAAAAGTGGGGAGAACTCCCAGGGAGAGGAGACTGTTCACCGCCGCCTCTGTAAACAGCTTCGAGAAAGATGCCTGACTGAGGTCAGGACCATGGAAAGCTCCGAAGGTTGGAGGGTGGGGGAGGCTGCGGGAGAGGGGGAGGGCTGAGGAGGAGAGGGAAGGGTGAGGAGAGGAAGAGGGAGGAGAGAAGAGAAGGGAGGAGGGGAGAGGAAGGGTAGGGGAAGGAGAGAACACAAGGGGGAGGGGAGAGGAGAAGGGGAGGAGGAGAAGAGAAAGAGGGAGGGATAGGCAGGGAGGAAAGAAAAGGGGAGGAAGGGAAGGAGGAAAAAGAGGGGAAGAGAAAGGGGGAAGGGTGTGAAAGGAGCAGCAAGTTGGGTTAATGGTTGCTTTGCAGCCTTGGCTTCTCCAGAAAGAAGAGTGTTGAAGATGGAGGCTGTGTTTGTTCCCTGCACCACTGAGAGGACTTTGTCATCGTGTGATTTCACAGTTTCCCAAAACCTGCTGACAGGAAGGGACTAGCCTCCCAGCCCTCGGAGGCTGTTCCTGCAGAACCACCCTGTGCAGGCTTGAGTCCTGGGTTGTACTTCTGAGACCTCTCACCAAACAATCCAACACACGCTTAGTCTCAAGGCTGACCAGTCTACACACACTCCTATTGTCCAGAAGGAAAACAGGCTCATCAAGGTGAGGCACAGTCCCCAAATTCAGGCACAGAGAGCCAGAATCCAGACCTCTCAACTCTGGAAGTTCTCTGAGCTGCCCATTGTCTCCTCAGACACCTCAAAGCCCTGTCCCGGTCAGACGTGGTGGCAGCATGTCCCTTGTGAGTCTGAATCCAATCCAGATGACACACTGAGTTCAAGGCCTACGTAAAGTACTCAGGGAGACCTGGGCTCCAAAGGGAGGATGGGGCAGAGAGCCTGCCCACGAAAACCTGACATCCTGAGTTCAGAT
The DNA here is from genome assembly GCF_017639785.1 of Mesocricetus auratus. NCBI lineage: Eukaryota > Metazoa > Chordata > Mammalia > Rodentia > Cricetidae > Mesocricetus > Mesocricetus auratus. Next base: position 5,117,439 of record NW_024429206.1, read on the forward strand.
CTCCAGAAACCACTCAATGACTAGACACGATGGCACTTGTCTGTAACCCCAGCATCTTACAGTCAGATGGGAGGTAGAAACAGGAAAACCATGGGGCCAACTAGCCTGGTGTCTTAGCTACTCTTCTATTGCTGTGATAAGATACCATGACCAAGGAAACTTATAGAAGAAAGAGTTTCGTTGGGCTTATGGTTCCAGAGGACTAGTGTCCATGATGGTGGAACAAAGGCATGGTAGCAGGAACAGCCGACATCTTACATCTCCAACAGCCAGCCGGAGACAGAGAGCACACTGGGAATAATGATGCTTTAGAGGCCTCAAAGCCCACCCATAGGGACACACCTCCTCCAACAAGGCGACGCCTCCTCCAGCAAGGCCACGCCTCCTACAAGGCCACGCCTCCTACAAGGCCACACTTCTTCCAAAAGGCCACACCCCCTTCAACAAGGTCACATCTCCTCCAACAAGGTCATGTCTTCTAACCATTCCCAAATCTGTTCCACCTTCCGGGGACCACATATTCAAAGGTGAGCCTATGGGGACATTCTCACTCAAACCACCACACCTGGAATACAGGGCTAGAGCAAGAGAAACTCTGCCTCCAACAGTCCCCTGACTGTGGTGATAGCTGGGGCTCCCTGGGAATAGTTACCAGAAATGGCTCTAAACTGACACTCCAGAGAAACAGGGTTGAGGATGGAAAGAAGGCTCTGAGGCTGGGAGTATAAACCCCTTCTTGCAAAGGACCTGAGTTCAGTTCCCGGCACCTACGTCAAACAGCTCACAGCCACTTGTAACTCCATCTCTGGGGCTTCTTCTAACCTTTACGAGGACTTGTACTCTTGTGGTGGGGGTGTATGCACACACACATATAATTTTTAAGTAATATGTTGAATAGCTTTTTTGTTTGTTTGTTTGTTTGTGTTTTTTTTTCAAGACAGGATTTCTCTGTGGCTGTCCTAGAACTTGTAGACCAGGCTGGTCTCAAACTCACAAAGATCCACCGACCTCTGCCTCTCGAGTGCTGGGATTAAAGGTGTGCACCACCACTGCCAGGCTATGTGGAATAGTTTTGAAGACAGACAAACGGGGGCTTTGTTACAAGGATGCAGAGGTGTTTCCCTGAGCAGCCAGCAGTGGCCGTCAGGATGCTGCTCCCTCCTCATCAGCCCTGAAATGCTTCTCCCTGCACACGAACACAAGCCCACGAGACAGAGCTGGCAGTGTGGCCCACACACCCAAAGCATCCCTCAGCTCCGTTTCTCTGTCCCAGGGCACAGCTTTCAGGAGAGACGCTCTAACCTGGGAGCCATATTCTCACTAGCTCAACCACCATGGCCAGTGAATGCATATGGCACTGGGCACACCACCCAAGGATACTGTGGCTGATGAACAAACAGAAACCAGGACAATAAGCTGGACAATCCTGTAAGCTCTCATTGGCCATGATACATCCTGGCCCCAAACCAGGGAAAGGGCCCAGTCTACACGCAGACAGACAGTTTGTCCACCATGCATGAAAGCCTCGGATGATCGAGGGAGTTAAGACAAACCTGTGGCTAGGTCAAAGCACCTACACACACACTGAGCATCCTTGAAATGGCCCCCGTGAAGTGCTAAATAAAAAGTGCTAAGGCAAAATTATAGTCATCAGTTTAATTGAGTGAAATTGGCTGCACATTAATATTCATGATTATTAGAGCAGCTAATTTTCCTCTTTATAGAAAACAAGTGGGGGCTCATTTCAGCTGCAGCATTTTTCCTCCCCTGAATTTCTGCGGGGGAGGAGGTGGAGAATAAATGACATGGCCCTTGGAGTCAGCCATCCATTTCTGAATGCTCTTGCATGATTGTCAAGGACCTCTTTAATGGTTTTGACCTCTTAGAGGGGGCTGGGTGGAAGGAGCCTATGAATATTTAAAATAATTCACCCATGGGCCTCTAAGACTGTCCCTCCCCCCACCCCCCATCCCCACCCCCGATAGATTGAGGCAGGTCACCTGAAGGAGAGAAGCATCTTGTCAACTCTATTGTTCCCCAACTCCCAAGAGGGGTGTCAGAACCAAAACAGTAACCACAACAGTAAATCCAAAGTCAGGGCAGGATGGGGTACACCCATGACCATCCCCAGAGAAAGAAGACTGGGATGGGAAAATGGTCGCAGCCGTCCAGTGATGAAATCTAGGGAGGATAATGAATCTCCAGCCATCATGGAAGGAAGAAGCAGAGGTGGACTGGAGGAGCTACACGGGGAGAGAGCTAGTCATTCATGAGACTTCCATCTCGAGAGAGGACATCTAGAAACTCTGTGTGCATGTGCGTGCGTGCGTGCGTGCGTGCGTGCGTGCGTGCGTGCGTGCGTGCGTGCGTGCGTGTGTGTGTGTGTGTGTGTGTGTGTGTGTGTGTGTGTAAGCCAGCAGTCAATTCTGGTGACAATGGTTCTTCAGGCAAAGGGCCATCTTGTTCCAGAAAGCAAAGGGTAGTCAAAGAATCACAGAAGTCAAGAGACAAAGAAGCTTGAAGGGGACTTCACTACCCAACGAGGCAAAGTAAACATGAAAATTAATGATGTTAGTAGCAGATTACAAAGCAATATCAAAGAACAACTCCATTCACATACATAAATGAATGAATGAAGTGAATGTTTGATTACTCACAAAAGGTCTGAGAAGCAGACTGCTGTGCTCACAGGTGACAGGACGTCATGTCAGTAGTTTGTTTCTCAGTGTCCTCTGGGATGAGTCAGGGGGACATCAGAATTGCACACCAGAATTGTCCTCAGAATCAATGTCCCAATCCCACATCTGTCCAACCACTTTCTGGACACTAATTTTTAGAAGGACACTCTGTGTACTATCCCACAGGGTGACCACAGGCCACATAGGGCCATTGAACACTGGAAATGTGGTCCATGTGACAGAGGGGTTGAATTTTTTCATTGTATTTAATTTTTTGTTATATTTAACTTCAATGAATTGAAATGTAAATGTCCCTGTGGGGCTGATGGCTACTGTATTGAATGCTGGGAACAAAATCCTAGGGCATGAACCACTGACATCATTGCCCAGCTCCTAAATTCTCTAAAGAAAGTCAAGCTGGCCTCTGTCACATGTCCTTGGTGCTGCCATTTCAGGTTCTACCCCTAAGGCTTAGCTCTTCCGAGAAAGAACCACTGCTAACCAGCATGGCTACCTCCTCCTCCTGACATAGCTCTCTGAGAAGGCCTGCCCAGGTTGGACCATCTTGCCGTCTTCCTAGAGAGCCCTTCTCCTGAGCCCAGGCTACTCCACAAGGCTGGGAGGAGGGATTCAGATCTACTTCCTGCCAGTCTAAAGACAGCTAATGCAATCTGCCTCCCACTGAGATTCTGCAGAGCTGAGCTCTGGAGCCAGGCCTGCTGCGGGACCAGCTGGGTGCCAAGCGGTCGGCCGGGTCTGCTACATCGGTGATGGGGAGGGCAGGCTTTCGTGTACCCTGAAAAGTGAAAGACCCGCTTTGTGTGAGAGTCAAACTGCGGTAGTCTTCAGCAACCCTTGGCCTAGACTGTTCTCCCTTCACCTTTAGATTTATCACCCCCACCACAGCTGAATGGACAGCCCCTCCCCCCCAACCCCCCACCCAATCCCATCCTTTCTCACGGATAATGAGCAGGCCATGTGTGAGATATCCTGGATTCTAGTCTAACCGCCCCCCAACGCCTGCTCTTGAATGCCACCCTGTCTTGAACAGGCCAGGTCAGGTTAGAGGAACATAACAATCAGTCCCTCAGAGCCAGCCACTCGGGACAACCAAAGCTCAGGGAAGCCTTCAACCAGGAAATCTGTTCCATGCCCCCACTCCCAGGATGCAGCTGCCACCCCCATGGGTAGCCGCTGTGACCTGTGAGGAGATGTGTCCTCTAGCACCCTCCGGCAGCGGATTCTGAGCCCCTCCCATCTGGAGAGGACAGCCTCTGTGGGCTCTGGATAAAGAAAGTTAGCCCTGCGGCAGAACTGAGAGAGCTCTGACCCTTCCACAAAGGGGGGAAACCGGGGGCAAAAGCGAGCTGACTTTTATCTCTGGCAACGGAGCCAAGCAAGGTGTCACCAGCCTTCTGTTCCCCGTGGCAGACAGAGCACAGGCCTTCTACGGGACCAGAGAAACCGGTCCGAGGAGGGAAGGTTCATTGCTGCTCACGGACTGGGGGGGTGTCTCAGTCCTGGTTCATTGCTGCTCACGGACTCGGGGGTCTCAGTCCTGGCCCTTGGCTCTGTCACTTGTGGTACAAAGGTGGTGTAGGCAGAGAACTAACGGAGTGAATTAGAGACAAGACACACCTCTGAAGGCACACAAAGTGTCCTGCTTCCTCAAGACCAAGTCAACCAGCAAGAACCCAATAACGAAGAACAGATTTAGTGAGTTCATGCTCCAACTGCCTCTCAACAGTGCCACCTGCTGATCCACAAGAGCCATGCACTGAAGAACCCAGCTGGGACTTGAGGAACCGCCAGCAGCCGCTCACCCAGCTCACTGCCTAACCAGGGAGGCAACCCTAGCCAGGGTAATTACAGGCTGAACGGCAAGCATGCCAGACGAGGTACCAGAATGCTGTTCAGTTTTCTCAATGGCTCCCCAGAGTCAAGGAGAAATTCCACAGGCTTAAACAGGGCCACTTGTAAATGGGTTCCTATGAACATCCCACTGTCCTGGCAAGGCACAATGGATTCAGTGTCCTCGTGGGTACTAGGCTATCAGGTCAAGCACATACGCTTTTCTGAATTTAAATGGTCACTTACCCCTTAGGGTGGCTGTTGTGGGGACAAGCTCAGCAGTTCACTGGGGTCCTCAGATTGCTGCTGCCCAGTAAAACACTCATTGAGTGAATAAAAGCAGAATTGAGGGAAAGATGAAATTTTAGGGTTACAGGGCAGTGGTGGTGCATGCCTTTAATCCCAGCACTAGGGGGCAGAGGCAGGTGGATCTCTGTGAGTTCGAGGCCAGCCTGGTCTACAAAGATACACAGAGAAACCCTGTCTCAAGAAAGAAAGAAAGAAAAAAAGAAAGAAAGAAAGAAAGAAAGAAAGAAAGAAAGAAAGAAAGAAAGAAAGAAAGAAAGAAAGAAAGAAAGAAATTTTAGGGCCTAACAAACTCCAATCATTTTTTGTCTTTGGTGGTTAGTAGGTGCTGTCAAATTGGTTGGAACATGAAATACTTGGGGAATTACTATACATCCTGCCTACTCTGTCACCATCTGTGAGACAAGCCTCATGCTGTCCATGGGGTGTGGGGTTGGAGGTCACAAACCTATTGGTTGGCCTCCATCTCAATTCACCATCCCCATCAGCCCCCCAAGCATCATTGCTGAGAGCTGAGCTTGCTCCAATGCTCACCTCTTGCCCAAGCTCCCCATTCTCCAGTTTCCCCGTCCAGGAAATGGGGATTCAGTGCCATACCATAGTCACAGTGTTGGTGGCTTCTGTCTTGGCTGCGACACAGTCGTTGACAGGGCAGTGAAAGGAGGAGAAGGCTTGTTTGGCTCAGGGATTCAGAGGAAGTGGTACACCATGATGAGGCAGCCCATGCTAGCTGGAGCTTGAGGTACAGATGCCCAGCCAGGAAGCACAGAGCAGATTGAAAGTGGGGTAGGGCTGTGAGGCTCAACCCCGACGCCCCAGGTCTGAAAGCTAGGCCTCAGGTCCCAATGGTTCTACAACTTCCCCCAGACAGTGCCACCAGCTGGATACCAAGTGTCCAACACATGAGCCTGCGGGGACAGTTTACATCCAAACCATGACAGTCATAAAGAATTTTCTAGCAGATGCAGAAATCCACAACTAACCAATGGACAAACTCCTGGAGTACAATCAAAGTGAGGGAGGAACCAAAATATGAACAAAGGAGTCAAGACCATGATGGAGAAACCCACAGAATCAGCTGACCCGAGCTGGTGAGAGATCACTGACTCAGGTCTGACAAATGGGGAACCTGCATAAGACCAAACTAGACTCCCTTAAAATAGGTGACAATGGTGCAGCTAGGACAATATATGAGGCCACTGGTAGTGGGTGCAAGACCTAACACTAATGCACAAACTGACTTAGTGGAGCCCATTCTATATGGAGAGATACCTTGCCCAGCCTAGACACAGGGGTGTGGGGGTGGAGAGGTGCCTTGGTCCTGCCTCAACTAGATGATGGGACAGACTTGGTAGACTTCCATGGAGCAGATGGGAGGAGGGGGGAGTGGAGGGTTTGGGAGGAAAGGAGGGAGGGGGAACTGGAATTGGAATGTTAAAAATAAATTTATTTTATAAAATGAATAAAAAAAATCATTTTCTAAGGGTTTTTTGAGTGTGTAGCGTATGAGCACACACATGTACACGTGCACATATACATGACACACGTGTGGAGGTCTGGTGACAATCGGTGGAGCCAGTTCTCTCATCTTTTTTGTTAACATGGATTCCAGGGACCAAACTGAGCTCCCAGACTTGTGTGGCCACTAAGCCATCTTATGGGCCCAAGAATTTTTTCTTACTTTCTTTTCTTTTCTTTTCTTTTTTTTTTTTTCTTTTTGAGACAGGGTTTCTCTGTATTGTTTTTGGAACCTGTCCTGGAACTTTCTTGGCAGACCAGGCTGGTCTCGAACTCACAGAGATCCGCCTGCCTCTGCCTCCCGAGTGCTGGGATTAAAGGTGTGCACCACCAACGCCTGGCTGGCTTCTTTTTTTGGGTGGGGGGCCAAGAATTTTTAAGAAAGTCATCTCTATAAAATAGGAGTTGGCTGTCATCAGGAGAGCCACTGAAGGAGCAGTGACCATACAAGGCAGAGCAGCTCCTTGATGGCAGAAAACGTGCTGCGTGGGTGCAGTTTCACCAACCGGGAAACCCCTGCAAAGCCCTGCACACTGAGCCCTCCTGCTCTGCAGAGCTTCAGGATGAGATGCAGCCTGAGGGGTCTGTGCAGTGACTGCCCCAGACCGTATCCCAGAGGCCATTTCCCTAAATAAATAAAAGGAGAGAGCTTGGCAGGTGAGGCCACTTGCCACCAAGCCCTAAGGCCTGAGTTCGATCCCTGGGACCTACTGATTGGAAGGCAAGACCCAACTCCCCCAAGTTGTCCTGACCTCCCCAAGGACTGTAGTAACCTCCCTCCCCATCAAAAATAAATGTTAAAAAGGGGAAAAACAGTTTCTGCTGTGCCCAGACACTGTAAGAAGTCAAGCGATGTCGACTGCCACCATTCCTATTGTGTTAAGTGCTATGGAGGGAACTGATAAAGAAAAGAATTCAGAAGACAGTATATGTCACTAGGCTGTCACACACACACAAAAAAAGCTTCATCTTTGCGGAGGTCTGAAGGACACCTGGAAGAGCTGGAGGTGAGCGCAGCCATGGGACCTGCACAAGGCTCCTGAGGTGGCACTGAGCTGAGGAGCCACAGCTGGGGTGAGGGCAGTCCCTCCCACCTCCATGCCTTTGCTGGCTGGCTGGCCCCTCCCCTCTAGCCTGGAAACCTCTGGCCAATCAAACTCCTGCTTACCCAACTCTGCTCCAAGCTGCATCTATCCTCACCTGGCTGTCCCTGGTCCCTTATATGAACGCTTGTCCTAGAGTTTGGGCAAAGCAGGAAGAGTCAGCCTAAGATTCTTAACTGTAGCTGCAGATTCCCGGGTCCCGGGATGTGGATATGTTGGTTGTCGTCGTTTGGTTTGATTTGTTGTTTATTTGAGATAGGGTCTCGAGTCGTCCCAGCTAGTCCCAAACTCTGTAACCAAAGCTGACTTTGATGTCTTAAGCTTCTTCCTATCTCTGCCTCCTGAGTGCTGGGATTATAGACAGGCGTGGAAGGGAGGTGAGCGGTCTCAACCCACTGCGTCTTTTCACAGTGTCTCAGACCTTTCCACCTCGCCTCGCTGTGCAGTTTCACATTTATTTGTGAGATTGTCTGGCATGACTATCTTCTCGGGAAGCGAGGACAAGGGTCAACCCTATGACTGGGCTACGTACAGAAAGAGCTGCTACAGGCGGCTGTGGCCTGAACAGTGGTCTGCTCTGTGGTCTAAGTTCAGATGGACATTGGGCAGGGAAACCCAGAGCATGTGATAAATGCCCTTAAAGCAGAGGACTGATTCGGCTCTAAAGAAACATGAAGTCCTGAAATGTGCAGGTGAATGGATGGAACGGGAAAAGATCATATTGAGTGAGGTAACCCGGACCCAGACAGACAAATGTCACATGTTCTCTTTCACTGGAGACTCCTAGCTCCAAATCTTCAGATATGAGTACGGGTCCTGGAGTAACTGAAGAAGCCAGGAAAGTAAAAAAGGGACTGTTGCTGGGATAAGGGGTTGGGGAGCAAGAGAGGGAGGATAGCAGGGTACAGGTGAGCTGACTGGGCAAATGAGAATCATGGGGACTTCAAGTGGGGAAGAGGGCGATAAATACAGAAGGAAGTAGGAGGATAATATAAGAGTAAGGGCCTGTCTTGAAAAAGAAAAAAAAAAAAGAGTAAGGATGTCTGAAAAAGTCATAAGAACTCACACTATTAACTACCTACCTAAAAAGAAAACCTGTAATATATGTAATTCTCAGTATAATTATACAGCTATAGTTTTAATGAACTTCTCTTATCTGGGCTGACTGTGCTCCCGGAAAGAGCAATAGACCATCTAGCAAAAACCCCAACATCAGGCAGGAGAGGCCCCCTTTTGAGCTGTTGGTCAGGGTTATCCGAGAGACTACCAAAGCATTCTAGACTCTTGCTGTTGCCCTTGGCTGCCTCCCACAGATAAGTCCCTATTGCTGAAGACACCATGCACTTTGGGCAGAGCCCAGAGGAACTGATCTGGATGCCTCCTTCCCGAGGACTAGCTTTCATGGTACAGAAAGTGCCATACAAGCTCTAAAGGAGGGAAGCAATCTACAGTCCTACCCAGCTATGACACTTATGAAATATAACAATGACCAGCGTGGCATGATAACACCAAGGGTGCAGGCACACCTTGGCTGCAACCAACAGTTCTCTAATTGGACTTGGGATCCTCTCAATATGAGGGAAATCATGCCTGGTACCGGAAACCTAGGCAACTACCCAAAGCTAGTGAAGTCATGGATCATAGAGAAAAACCTACAACTACCAATTTACTAATCCAGCATAATCCCCAACCACATTCTAAACATTTGCCCTTATTCCCACAGAAAAGGATGGTCCTCACCCCCTCATCCAGGAAACTTCCTTTTGCAGTAGACAGAGACTGTTACAGAAAACCACAACTAATCAAAATGAGAACCGTGAAGCCCAGTTCCAAGGGGTACATCTACGACACAACTCCTACACCTAAGACTAAAGGAACATTTCAAAAATTGGGGGGGGGGGAGGCAGAAGGATTTGGGAGCTTGTCATAAGATTGTGTCTCCTGGGAATGTGTCAGAAGTCACACATATGAAGTCTTATCAACATGGCTGCCTAACATGACGCGAACGAGAAAGACACCAACAGACACGCTAATGGAAAGCTCCACAAGGCCTCAACCTTAAACAGAGTACTGTAGGCAACTAAGGAATGCTGTGGGCGGGATAAACAGTCTGCCCCAGAGAAGAGCACACCAATTTGTTATCCAATACCAAATGCTCAGCCCTGAAAACATACATACATACAAGTAACATTCCTGGGAAAGCTATATTTATGTGTCTAGGAATATATAACAAAGAAAAAGGCCATGAATTTGAGAGCTTGTTTGGAGATTCTAGCAGGGGAGCGCAGCTACTCGTATACCCTTGACCGAAGACCGGTCCTCCTCTATTCGGGGAAGGTCGTCCTCTTCGACCGAGTGCACAACTTCAGGAGGGACTCACATGGAGTGGTGAGGGAGGAAGGAGACACCCGCCTAGCCAGCCAGATCAGCCGAATCAACCCTGGCGATCAATGGGGTGACAGATGTCGCAGCCAGATCGCCCTCATATCCAAGGCCATGAATTTGAAAGTGAGAGGTGGCACATGGAAAGGTTTGGAGGGGGGGGGAATGATGTAATTTTATTATGACCTCAAATTTTGAATTATGTAGATTTTTTTAGAGGTAAGGACTGAGGGTGGCAGGTGAGGCAGCTCAGCAGACAAGAGCACTTGCCAGAAGACAAGCTGTCATCCTCCAGAAAGCTGTCCTTCACCTTTGATGCAGGGTTACTCACCTGTCCCTGATGACACAGCACCATGACTCAAACAAAGGTCTTTTTGTTTGGTTGGTTTTTGTTTTTCAAGACAGGGTTTCTCTGTGCAGCCCTGGCTGTCCTGGAATTCACTCTGTAGACCAGGCTGGCCTCAAACATGTGTCTTTTGAGACTGACACCAAAGGGGAAGAGGGAGGTGGGAATACAGAGGGTCGTAAGCTCAGGTCACCTAAGTGAGATAGGCCGCCATGAGCAGAACACACAAAACCCAGAGGACACAGGCCCGATTCCCCCAAGACTCCAGAGAACCCAGGAAGAGCAATCCTTCCCTGCAGTGAGAAAGGAGGGGAACATACCTATTTCCCCCCTTGGATACAGATGCTGACACCACTTTATATTACAAGATAAATTGCTGGCTGAGAAGCACCAAATTATTTACAGTGTATTCCCAGAACTCAGAGAAATACTGGACTTTTTTGTTGTTTTGTTTGCTCAGGCCTGAAGCCAAAGCATAATTTAAAACAATACGTCAAACTTAGGAGTACATAAATTTTCCCCACCTTATAAAAACACATCGAGAATTGCTCCCCCTCTATAAATGACTCAAGGCCATCCCAAGCTCACACATCACCATGGAAGGATTCCCGTCACAGGAAAAAGGCTGTGGTGGTGACTTCCACAGTGGCAGAGGGAACCATTAACATGAGAAGCTGAGAATTCCCCACAAAGCAGTCTGTGGAAACCCACCCTGCAGTAAGCCCAAAGTTAGTCTCCTACTGAGCTTCTGTCTTTCAAAGTACCTGATGGGACCAAGGACAATACTAGAAAAATCTAAAAGCAAGAGCTATATCTCTACAAACTATAAACTATATAATTTATGCACCGTTATAGCCCAGGTACATGGTAATTGCACAATAAATACCGGAGGGAGAGAGGAAAGGAAGTAGGGAGGAAGGAGGTCCCTGCAGGATGTAAATGTATCAGTTACCTATTGCCATAATGCTGCTGTGTAACAAGTACTACAATGGCCACAAATTATTCTTCTTAAGGTTGCCTCCATGAGTCTGAAGGCTGGTTGGAATTCTTCTGATCCCAGCTGAATTCACCCACATAACTTCCAGTATTTCGGGTTGGTCTCTGATGACTTCAAGTGTGACAGCCAGGCTCCCTCTCCTCTCTCCCTGCATGTGTCTTTGGGATGCTTTCCAGCTACCATAAGGACAGTGTGGTACCAAAAGAGCAAGAGAAACACACATGCCTCTGCTGTCATAATGCTCATTAGTGTTACTGGACAAAACATGTCATCTGTCATGCCAGATCCAGGAAGGCACTGAGTGCTAAAACATAGGGCATCGAATGACACAAATGACAGCAGAGGACATGAGTACAGCCAGCCTGCCACAGAGAAACACCCAATTCCCATGCTCTCATCCCTAGCCCATGCCACACCCAGTAGAGAAAAAGCAGAAATCAAGAAACCCCAGATTCTCATATGGAAAACTTGTGCCTAAACAGCTCTTCAGTTAGAGACGAACTTGTTTAGAAGGCACACACAAACATTTATTTATTCTTAGATGATTTCACAAATGTATACACTGTATGTTGATCAAACCAACCCCCACGCCTCCTCCTCCTCCTCCTCCTCCTCCTCCTCCAACTCCTCCTCCAACTCCTCCAGGTTTGCCTTGAATTGGAAACAACCCTCCCACCTGTTAAGTGCTGACTGCCTGAGAGGCTGGGATTCAGCTCGGCCATGACCTCATCCTTTTCTTGGTTTGTCTGATACCATCACCCTTCTATATAATTTTCTCAGTTCCTAAGATTACAGAATAAGATGTATTTTTCATCTGTTCCCATAAAACAAGGACCAGTGGGCTGGAGAGATGGCTCAGTGCTTAAGAACACTGCTCTTCCAGAGGGCCCCGGTTCAATTCCCAGCACCCACACGGCTAACAACTGTCTGTAACTCCAAGATCTAACACCCTTACATGGACATACATACAGGCAAAATACCAATGTACAAAAAATAAGGATAAAAAATAATAAAATAATAAAAAAAAACAAGGGCCAACCAGTGCCTTCTGTCATTCACGAACCCTCTGTGCTTGCCAATAATCTGGGAACAGGGACTGAAGGGGGAGCTTTGGCGGGCACTCTGGTCTCAGGCTTCCCTTTGAAAGTGCCTTCTCTATTCTGTGGGCACCTGCTGGAGCTGCCTGTCACAGCTTCCATAGCAATGGGCATGTCTAAAGAAGAAACCCTGCCTCCTGAGCCAGGATGGCTCTGGGGTAGTCATGTGACTTGACCAAGGCCACTCAGGAATTCTTAAAAGTCTGCAATTGTCTCAGGGAAGACTGAGTGTTGTCCTTGATGTCACAAAGCTGAAATCTGGGTCTGCCCTGTGCTCATGCTACTTGGAAGCAACCCGGTTCTTCCTGCCAGGTGGCTCCACATCCAGAGACCTGATGGCGTCACCTCCTCACTGTCCATCTGGCCACGGTCACCAAGGTAATGTGCAATTGGTTCTTTGTGGGTCACCTTATTGCCCCGTTTGGCTCCTCAGCTGTTCTCACACTGAGTTGCCAGCCCCCTGCACCATGCTCCTGGCCAGGCCCTCACCACACCCCCCTCCTGGGCATCCTCTGTCTCACAAGAAAAGCAAGCTTCTCCAATGCATATCAAACCAACTTTCCTTACTTAAAAAACGCCAGAGGCTTCCATCAGCCTTAGACTATAACTTAAGTTCTTCACCGCAGCCCTCATAGCTGCCAAAGACCTGTCTCCTGCTGCTCCCTTCCTCGTCCCATGCCCTTCTCCCACAGGGAGCCAGCATCCCAGTCCCTGCCCTAACCAGGCCCTCTGTCACTCCCTTCATTCTGAGCCTTTGCACATGAGGTTGGTTCACTTGCAAGACCTCCTTCCTCCCCGTCCGGCTTCCTCCCCGCCTGGCTTCCTCACCTCCTCTCCCCGCAGTAAGTGCCGGCATAAACCCCCTCTTCCTGGACCTTCTCCCCCGTCACCACCACCCATCAGCCAGCCAGTAGAAAACTGGTCATCATTTGTGATTATGTCTTGGTGCCCTGGATGCTTCCCTCTCAGGATCATCATCATCATCTTCCTGATCACTTATCAAATGTCAGCCTTATTCTCTAGCACCGCAGGGCAGGTCTGTGTCACCTTCGTATTGTACATCCAATGTATTTGTTGTCACCCTAAAGAAACAGAACAGAGAGACAGAGACAGAGTGGGGGTGGGGAAATAGAGAAGGCGGCACTGTGGTACGGTGTTTGCAGAGCATGCGTGACACCATGTGTACAATCCCTGGCCCCGCATAAACTGGGCATGGTGGCATCCATCTACAACCCAGCACCCAGGAGGTATTAGTAGAAGGACAAGAAGTTCAAAGTCATCCTCACTATATGGAATGTGTCCAAGGCTATCTAGACATGCCTGCCTATTCAAATTGACACCTAAAATTAACATGACCCCCCAGACCAGAACCATAGATCTGTCAGATTAAAAAAAAAAAAAACAAGGCAGAGGCAGGCGGATCTCTGTGAGTTCGAGGCCAGGCTGGACCGACAGCCTCCAAAACAGAGAAACCCTGTCTCGTAAAACAAAAACAAAAAACAAAAACAAAAACAAATAAAACAGAGTCACACAGTCGTCTCCGGGGCCCTGTGGTGTCTTGGGCTGGGTTCTTTAGAAACCAGCCCCAAGCAAAGACTGGCATCTCATTAGGGTTCATTCAGAACTCACATAGGGTGGGAACCTGGTGGCAGGAACTGATGCAGAGGCCATGGAGGGGTGCTGCTCAACGGCTTGCTCCTTTTGGATTGCTCAGCCTGCATTCTTAGAGAACCCAGGGTCACCAGTCCAGGGATGGCCTGACCCACAAGGGATTTTTTTTTTTTTTTGGTTTTTCGAGACAGGATTTCTCTGTATTGTTTTGAAGGCAGTCCTGGAACTAGCTCTGTAGACCAGGCTGGCCTCGAACTCACAGAGATCCACCAGTGCTGCCTCCCCAGTGCTGGGATTAAAGCTGTGTACCACCAATGCCTGTCCCACAATGGATCTTATGGAGGCATTTTCTCACTGGGGGTTTCCTCCTCTCAGATGACTCTTATGTGATGGAGCCAGCTCAGGGAGGGAGCACATGTGGAGGTCAGTGAACAAACCTGTCAGTTCCTCAGCTTCCAGCTTGTTTGAGGCGGGGTCTCTAACTCAACGCACTGCAGTGCACTCCAGTCTAGCTGGTCCGTGAGCTTTGGGAGAGCCTCCTGTCTCAACGCAGGTGTGCTGAGGTTGCGGGCACCTGGGTCAACACACATTCTCAATGAGTGCCCATGCTTTTGTGGCAACTGCTTTACCTCCGGAACTGTCTTCACAGCCCAAAGTTGTTAGTGTAAGTGGCAAAGGTTGCCCAGGCACTCAACTCACACCTGGTCCCCCTAAAGAACTCCCAAATGCCACCAACCTCTCTGATTAGAGCCGAGCATATTCTCTAGTAATTAAAGACCATTTCCTTGGCTCCTGAAATAAACCCTTTGCCATCTGGCCAAAGCCCTCCCAGGAAAACTGTCCCTGAAAGAGATACATGCATTAAAAGCTTGGCTTCCTTGGCCAGCGGGCGCCAATCTTCATTTCCACGGCTCCTGTTACTATGACAACACAGAGCTTCCACCCACAGAGCTTTTGGGACTCTGGATGAATCAAAGGGACACAGAGGGCTGCAGCCCCTCTGCCCAGTAGCACCCACGCCGCCTCAGGCAGGTGAAAGAGGGCATAAGAAGCAGGAGTTTACGGGGGTGGCTCCTCTAGGGCCTCGCTGCACCCCGATTTACCATGCCCAAGCAGGAGGGGAAGATCACACTAGTCGTCTCTCAGGTAAGGCTGAGAACGTACTGAACACCTGAGCCAGTCTCCACACCAACAGGGCTGCATCCTTAGGCTTTTCTGGCTGTTTAAAAGTCGTTTGGTGGCCGGGCGTTGGTGGTGCACGTCTTTAATCCCAGCACTCGGGAGGCAGAGGCAGGCGGATCTCTGAGTTCGAGGCCAGCCTGGTCTACAGAGCGAGTTCCAGGACAGCCTCCAAAGCCAGAGAGAAACCCTGTCTCGAAAAACCAAAAGTCGTTTGGCAGGGAAAGACTCATGCACAGCTCGGGAGGTGGTGACAGTTTCCTGTGCACTCAGATAAATCCCAACCCTGCAGAAGCTCCCGGCCTGGATCAAGGAGACTTGACCACTGGGCAGAATGGCTGCTGGGCCTGAAGAGGGAAGGGGCCAAGGTATACAGTCAGAGGCTCCAAGATGGCCCTGATGAGTCTTACAGGGAAACCTCCCACATCACACCCACAGCATGGGTGACAACACGTGGCTTCCAAAGCTGGATCATAAATGAAACTACCCAAAACACACTTGGGAGGCAGAGGCGGGCCCACCTCTGTGAGTTCAAGGCCAGTCGGAGCCACCCAGTGAGATCCTAGCTCAAAAATAAAGACAATGCACTTGTTTTTGTTAGCTTGCTTTTGTTTCTTATAGCTAGGGTTTCTCTGTGTAGCCATGGAACCCTCTCGGTAGACCAGGCTAGTCTCAAACTCTGACCTGTCTCTGCCTCTCAAGTGCTGGGATTAAAAGCCACCGTGCCTGACTGACATCACACTCTTGAGCAATTCATGCTGGGATGTCCAAGCCCCAGACAAGTCTTCAGACACTGCAGGGCACAAGGAATCTTCAGTAATCTTCAGGGACACCTCCATTGCCAGTGGTCCAGTGAGCAGAAAGAAAACATGGAAGCCTCTCCTGAGGAGGAGCTACAGCCCCCCCTGGTGTCCACACAGCCAGCGCTGCTGCTCCCCACCAAGTGGTTTTGGGTTTTGTTGTTACATTTTAGATTTTCTGCTCAACATATTTTGATCATATTCCCTCCCTTTCCCCACAAGAGCTCCAAGATCAGTTTCTCTGAGATTACAACCTGGCCCACAGACATGCCTACTGTTTAAATTCCTGTAAACTTTTACTTGACAATTCAGGCCTGGTGAGTCTTTGGGAAAACTGGGGTAGAGGGGCACTGACAAGTGTCAGGCTGCACCCAGCATAAAAGTGGTGGGTTAGAGCTGAGTGTCTCAGAGGAAGACCTTCACCCCGTTCCCTGCAGGCCCCACCCATCCCTGTGTCTCCCACTTGTCAGCAGGGCTCTCAGAATTCCTGGATTTGCCTCTGGTGACCTAAATTCATTAGAGATTATGTTGGCCTCCCCAAAAGCCCTAGAGAGAGGAGGCTTTAAACATGGCACATGCCTTTAATGTCAGTATTCGGATGGATATCTGTGAGTTTGAGGCCAGCCTGATGTACAGAGCAAATTCCAGGACAGCAAGGGCTACACAGAAAACCCTGTCTGGGGGAGAGGGGGTAGTGGCGATTCAAAAGAAATGGCATTTTAAGACTGAGTGCTTCTGCCCGGCAACTTCAGAGGATAAGTGACTTGCCCAGGGAGGTGGCCCAGCATTTGACTAGCCATCAGTCTGGCCTGAGAGCCCTCTTATCTTCTGTGACAGCAACTGACCGTCCCCTTACACTTGCTGCCTCCTCTGGGAAAGACTTAGGGCATCAAGAGTGAGACCTCAAGGGATTCTGAGAGAACGGTGAAGATAAAGGTTAAACATGAGAACCACTATGCCAGCTAGTGTTATGCCAACTCCTAACGCCGCCACCCTTTAATGCAGCTCCTCATGACATGGTGACCCCAGCCATAACATTATTTCATTGCTACTTCATAACTGTAATCTTGCTACGGTTATGAATCGTAATGCAAACATTTGACATGCAGGATATCTGATATCATTTTACCCCCACCACCACCCCCAGAGATCATGACCCACAGGTTGAGAACCACTGTGCTAGAGTTATATGGAAGGGGGGAATCTCGGTTGAGAAGATGCCGCCATAAGATCCAGCTGTAGGACATTTTCTTAGTGATTGATGGGGGAGGGCCCAACCAACTGCAAAATGGGACAATAGCCCATCTTTCTTATTTTGTTTACAACGTTTAATCTTATGCTTGTGAGCATTCACAGGAACCTGGATGCAGGAGCTGATGCAGAGGCCATGGAGGGTGCTGCTTACTGACTTGTTCTTCATGACTTACTCAGTCTGTTTTCTTATAGAACCCAGGACCAACAGCTCAGGGAGGGCACCATCCACACTTGAGGAGGCTGAGGACAAAATCTGAATCTATGGGGCCACTAACTTCTCAAAGATGGCTTTTCCCAGAGCAGGCTCCAGTGCTTCGTTTCAGTGTTTGTGGGTTAACATGGAGGTTTCACCTCCGCACCACGGAAACCCTATCTGGTAGCCCAACGTCCATAGCAGGCTTCTCGCACAGAATACAAACTAAAAAGGTCAGGGAGGACTTGGTGCATCAGACTGATCTCTGCGAATATCTAAACCATCTTGGGCAAAGCAGTGAGTTCTAAACCAGCTTGGGCTGCACAGTGAGACCCTGTCTCAAAAACAAACAAGAAAAAGCCGGTTAGAGGGAACAAGAGAGAGGGGAAAAAAGGGACACGCTCGGAACCCATGGCTGAGAAGTGAAACGCTGGGTGGAGTGGCTACGGCCAATGCACACTAAGGAATGAATCGGAGACACGGGAAATGCAGGCTGAACCCTGGAAAAACGAGCAGTTGCTGGGTAGCAGAGGCAGGACGCGAGCGTCCCCTACTGGCCTACGACCTCGACCCCGCCCCCGCCGCTTATTTGTCACTGCCGGTACGCGACGCAGAGCGACAGCCAATAGGAGCGGCACACGGCGCGTCTTTCCCGGGGAGGCCGAAGCGAACTCGAGAACCCGGAAGCGCGACGGATGGACAGGGGAAAAGAGCCAATCCGGCGCAGCGAGGGTGTGTAAGCCGTCCAATGGTGAGGTTCTGGAGGCAGGGTGGACCATCGTAGCTGCAAGGCACCGCCGCGCGGGCTTAGATGGTGCGGCGGCGGGCGCGAGCCCTGGAGCTAGTTCTCGGAGGGACCTGGCAGCAGGCCTTGCGCCTCTCCCAGCCTCAGTTTCCCCCCTTCGGGAGTAAGCCCAGCATGCTGGCCTGGAGCAACTGCACAAGGCGCGCGCAGTGATGACGTGGCGGGTAAGGCCCTCGAGCCCCGGCGCCGCCTGTCAGAGAAGCGGCGTCCCTCTCTTCTGTAAACCGGAGCTACAGGTAGCGTGCTCTCCTCGGGGACGCTCACAGTATGCAAGGATTGCGACCAGAGCAGTGCTCGCCACACCATAGTTGCCCAATAAATGCTTATTGTTGGCAAGATGGCGTTTGCATACCTGGCACCTCGCTCCCCCCCAGCCAGCCCCAAGCTTGTGTCCGCCCTTACTGAGGTGGGGACATCACCCGCTGTGGTAGCTCAGGCCCTGGGCTCGCGGTCCATGATGAACAAGCCAGGAAAGGAAGGGCAAAAGGGACGCAGCACTGTAGGCACCGAGGCAGATTTCGTGTGGTAACAACCCGGAGACCAGACATCTGTGTTTATGAATGTGGTGTGTATACACGCGCGTGTGCACGAGTGGGGGCCCAAACGCTAGGTGTACGGTGGCAACACACACTTGTAGTGAAGTACATCCCCTGGTGGACTTCGTGGCTGAGAAAATCCCGGGCTTCACTTGTCTGAGCTCGTTTCCCCATGTGGAGGGGGCGGGGTGGAAACATCACCTCCTGGGGTTATCGTCTGTTGTGGGAGTTAATATATGTACAGTAAGTGCATGAGATTCCTATCACACTACCCAGGAGCTAGGAGTCAGCATTAGGGTCAGCCAGGCTGAGGCTCCCCCAGGAAGCCCCTTACCTTCCCCCTTCTCCCTGGTGCAGCAGCAGGTGTGATGAGTCTTCACACCTGTCCATCCCTCTGCCTCATTGTCTACGATGCTTCGTTCCTCAGATTCTGCTTTCTCTCTGTGACGGGACGAGTGCTCCGGGCCCAGCCCTTAGTCCAGATGACACTCATGCCAATGGCTTCGGTGATAGCAGTGGCTGAACCCAAATGGATGTGGGGCCGTTTCCTGTGGCTGATATTGCTGAGCATGGCTCTGGGGTCGCTGCTGGCCCTGCTTCTGCCACTGGGAGCCGTGGAAGAGCAGTGTCTGGCTGTGCTCAGAAGTTTCCACCTGCTCAGGAGCAAACTGGACAGGTCACAGCATGCGGTCACCAAGTGCACCAGCCCATCCACAGAGCTCAGCGTCACCTCTGGGGACGTGGGGCTGCTGACTGTCAAGACTAAGACATCTCCAGGTGAGCACACAGACCATCTCGCCCTTAAGACAGATGTGGATAGAGTGCTTGCTGCGTCCTGTGCGTGGGCGTAAGGGTGTTACGAGGCAGGCAGGCAGGAACTGCGGTTTGGTGACTTGAGAACAGGTGTCTCAGAGTGTGGAGGGAGACTCACAGAGGGTGGGGCCTGAGCCA
Organism: Mesocricetus auratus; assembly: GCF_017639785.1. Taxonomy (NCBI): domain Eukaryota; kingdom Metazoa; phylum Chordata; class Mammalia; order Rodentia; family Cricetidae; genus Mesocricetus; species Mesocricetus auratus. The sequence continues at coordinate 5,137,046 of NW_024429206.1, forward strand.
CATCTCAGCTCTAGGGTAAATGGTTCAAGGAAAATTGTCTGAGTACAGGGCTGCAGCTGGAGACCACAGGGCACGGATCTTGGAGACACTGAGGAATTCAGGGAAGCTGAGTGCGAGCACTGACCCCCAGAGGCAACACAGAGCGGGAAGAGGGCTGCGTTCAAAGTGAGGTCCCTCCACTAGTGTGCCCCATGTGTAGTGATCCCCAGTCACTACACATTACCACAGACTGGGGTCACACATTAACTGAATGCAGTCCAGACCTGGGAAGTCCCCAGGGATTGGCTGGCCTGAAGGGGAGGGGCTCAAGAGATGGGGCCACCTGACCAGAGGGCAGGCAGACACCCAGAGCTGCCACTGTAGTGAGAGCACAGGAACCGTAAATGCCACTTCTACGTCCAGGCAGGTAGGGGAGCCCAGCTGGTGCCTCCCAGGATACAGAGTGACTCAGGACACAGCCATGGGGCTGTGGAGAATGGCAGCACCTGGAGCACATTTAACACAGCTGCATGGCAGACCCACCCAGGGACATCTCCTGAGTGTCCCCGCAGCACACCCTCCTCATTAGGCCTCTGACTCTCTTCCAGCAGGGAAGCTGGAAGCCAAGGCGGCACTGAACCAAGCCCTGGAGATGAAGCGTCAAGGCAAGAGGGAGAAAGCCCACAAGCTCTTCCTGCATGCCCTCAAGATGGACCCTGGCTTCGTAGACGCGCTCAATGAGTTCGGCATCTTCTCAGAAGAGGAAAAGGACATCATCCAGGCGGACTACCTGTACACCAGGGCACTGACCATCTCACCCTTCCACGAGAAGGCGTTGGTCAACCGGGATCGGACGCTGCCGCTCGTGGAGGAGATTGACCAGAGGTACTTCAGCATCATCGACAGCAAAGTGAAGAAGGTCATGTCCATCCCTAAGGGGAGCTCTGCCCTGCGCAGGGTCATGGAGGAGACCTACTACCACCACATCTACCACACGGTGGCGATCGAGGGCAACACCCTCACCCTCTCGGAGATCAGGCACATCCTGGAGACCCGCTACGCAGTGCCGGGGAAGAGCCTGGAGGAGCAGAACGAGGTGATCGGCATGCATGCGGCCATGAAGTACATCAACGCCACTCTGGTCTCCCGCATCGGGTCCGTCACCATCGACGACATGCTAGAGATCCACAGGAGGGTGCTGGGGTATGTGGACCCAGTGGAGGCAGGAAGGTTTCGGAGAACCCAGGTCCTGGTGGGACACCACATCCCACCCCATCCCCGGGACGTGGAGAAGCAAATGCAGGAGTTCACACAGTGGCTCAATTCAGAGGACGCCATGAATCTGCACCCGGTTGAATTCGCAGCCTTAGCCCATTACAAACTTGTGTACATACACCCTTTCATCGACGGCAACGGGAGGACCTCCCGCCTGCTGATGAACCTCATCCTGATGCAGGCGGGGTACCCCCCCATCACCATACGCAAGGAGCAGAGGTCGGAGTACTACCATGTATTGGAAGTCGCCAACGAGGGTGACGTGCGGCCCTTTATCCGCTTCATTGCCAAGTGTACGGAGGTCACATTGGACACACTGCTCCTGGCCACCACTGAGTACTCCGTGGCACTGCCGGAAGCCCAGCCCAACCATTCTGGGTTCAAGGAGACACTCCCTGTGAGGCCCTAACCTGCCAGCCCTCCCTTGACGACAAGGGAAGCCAGGAGGGCCCTCGAAGAGCACCTTTCTAGAAACATAGCTCTCTCCCCAGTAGCAGGAGACATTTAGACATTCTTTACCTCCAGGTGTTTTTAGTTGAGAAAGAAAACTAAATTATTAAGCCTTGTGTTTAGGATAATTTATACTTCAGCCAAGTTATTTATTTATTTTTTTTTTGAGCAAGCTAGCAGTGCCAAATGGTGCTGACTGCTATGCCTGTGGTGACCCCAGCACCCTGTGGGGGCAGCTGCGCTCCTCTCATGTCTTGAGCCTGGGTTCTGGGCAGAATTTGCACTAAAGTCGGGGCAGGGGGGGTCAGATCTGTGGGCCAAAGCCCAGGGCTGCAGGAACCACTCAGATGCTTCTGAGGCCCTGTGACCAGGACCGCTGCAATCCTGGGCAAAACCTGCCCTGCTCTGTGGCAGGCTTTCACACCTGAGAGGCTGTGGTGGCAGCTTCAACTGGCTTTGAGACAGGAAGCATCTCCAGCAGGAGACTGCAGATTTCCAAAGACACCCCCACTCCGAGCCATTAACTTGCTAGCCTACGTGTCGGGAGATGTTATTTTCCTATCCACTTTCAGGAGGAGGGCGGCCAGCTTGGCTTTTTCTTTCTCCTGTCTTCATTTGCATCAAGTCAAACAAGATGCTTTAGACAGGGTTCTCCAAGCTTCTCAACCTGTTCCTTCACACCATAAAACAGGTCTGCTTTCACTTCCATTCAGTCTCCTACACGAAGAACCTAGAGACCACGTCTGAAGGCCTTGTAAAAAACGCTTACATAGCACACACCCCACCCCAGGCACCATCCCTAACATAAAAAAAAAAAAAAAAAAAGCAGATCTAAGATACCACACCAACCCCAAATAAGGATTTCTGATAAAAGAATTAAAAGCCAGCAGACACCTGTGACTGCAGCCCAGACTGGTCCCCTTTTGTCCTGTGTTTCTAAGCCCCCTCCCCTATAAAGCCATCACAGGGTCCGATGTTCCCTTGGGTAGGTAGAGATTGCCTCAGAGTGGCCTTGCTTTTCTAGTAATGTCATGCCTGACAGACGCACATTTCAAAGTGTCATCTTAGAAGAAATAAACTTTTTCCAATCATATATGGCTAAGTGCCAATTTGACTGCTGCTATTTAATCAATGGCTAGACACCCTGGGTTTTGTTCTGAGGGACAGCCTGGGAGTCCCAGACTGCACTGCACTTTCTGGGGGGGCTGAGTGAAAGCTCAAGCCTGCAGCGACATGTCCCACTGCACGCCACTGCATGGTAGTGCAGCCCCAAGCCCCTTGCTTTTCTCCGCAGCAAACCTATTCGCACAGGGTGCTTGCTTGGTCCTGCAGTGAGAACCTGCACTTTACATACATATGGATGATATTTTAACAAATTACTGGTTCTAATAAAGTATTTTATTACATAAACACTGACTGCATTGTCTTATTCAGGGAGGGAGCTGTGAGCTGCCACTGTGTATCTTGTTGTGAGAACAAATCTCAGAGAAGGCCTGCCCTCAGCTAAGTTCACTAAGTTTTTACCCAGATTCAAAATCATTTTAGGTTTTCTCTTTCTGATGCCCTCACTGGGCCCTTCTGGCATGTGGGGAAGCTCACCTGTGTCATGAACCCTGTGGAGAGAACAAACTCATACCTGAGAATTTGGCCACCAGGAAGAAAACCAGGCGGTTTCTGTGAGACCATCAGGAAAGCCACACAAACCCAGTGGGATTCTCAGCACACACCCAGGTGAGCATTCTCAGCTGCCAGGTCGGCTCCCTCACAGACAGACCCAGGAAGAACCCATGCCACAGTGAGACACCTGTTACCTGGAGTTGTGGTCTAATTGAGGTAATGCCTAGAAAAAGGTCTTTGTGTGCTACTCAACAAAGATGGAGAACCTGCATCTTAAACACAGCATTTACAGGAGTTAACCATCCGATCACCAGACAGGAGCTGAACTGGGGCTAGGCCCTGACAGCATTAGGTGGTGACTGACTGGTGCCCTGGTGTCTGGAAAGGAGAGGTGGGCAGGAGCTGAGTGCTGACAGCCCCAGCATGCACACGGTCCCGCCTACACTATAAAAACGTCAAAGGGCTGGAGGACGGCTCAATGGTTATGAAAGAGAGTGCCTGTTGCTCTTACAGGAGACCTGGGTTCTGTTCCCAGCACTCATATGGCAGCTCACAACCACCTATCTATAACTTGAGGTCCACGTGATCCCTCTTCTAAAGTCCATAGGCACCAGGCATACTCCTAGGCAAAAATCTTACAGCTGGGCCAATGGCTGGCTGCTGTGTAAACTCAATATCCAGCACACATCGGGTCCCTAGTGTTTTTCACTGAAGTGCTTGACACAGTGATTGTTTCCCACCGCTCTCCCTGCCCCTGCTGAGGGGCTTTTAAAGCAGGAACTACAGGATGGAAGGGGAGAAGTAAAAAATTTTCCCAGCAGTATCAGGCTGCCACATTCACAAGTCCGTGTCACTGGCAAATCATTTAATAAAAGTGACACGAGATTTGACTTGCACAAGTTGTTAACACACTCCTTAGGAAAGCATCCATGTGAAACACACCCACCTTAAGTGAACACACACCCAGCAGCACTGTGCAAGGCTTCGGTAAGAGAACGTCACTTTAATAAACAAAGCTAAGTGGGGAATTCATTGCGCTCGACAAAGCCTTTAGACACAAGTGTTTGGACAGAGGACATAGGTCTCCAGTCAGCGGGCAAAGAAAATGGTCCACAGCGGGTGGCACACACATTCCTATATAAACAAATGTCACAGACATTCACTTTAGGGAACATAAAACAGTTGAAGTGTCAATTACAAATACACAATAGAAAAACTCAGCCTCTTTGGACAAAAGCCCATCCAATGTGTTCTCTGTGATATCCCCACCTGCACTTACTAAATAGGCCATTCTGATGAGTGACAAGCATCTTCCATTTTATCTTCTAGGTTTAAAGAGCCATGGGCACTCGTGCTGTGCAGGGCTGGGGAGGGTGGGGGTGGGCAGGTTTGTAGAAAAAGGGCCAGAGGTGGTTAAAGTATCAGGACGAGTGGGCCCCAAAAGTTGAGTTCCTCCTTGTTAGGACACTGAAGTACCTGGGGACGGCCTGAGAGCAGTCGGCCTCCACCCTCAATATGAGGGAACACTCCTCGCCGCCATGCTCAATGTAGGCATTTCCTTCCTGTCTACATCAGAGGACAATTTGTGGGAGATGGGTTGAGTATCCAGCCCTTGTCTCCAGGGCCTGCAGTGGCCTGACCGGCCAGCATGAAGGAGTAAGGCATTTCCTATCTCTCGGAGCCCTCTTCACTTTCTCAGAAGCAACTTCGCAAAATCAGCATTGGACATCTTAGGAGCCTCAGTGGCCATGGAGGTGGTGACAGCTGGTCCCACGGCAGGGCCATTCTCGGCCTGAGGAGCAGCACTGTGGCGCTGCAGAGCCCGAGGAAGGAGAGAGAGCTGGGTCCTTCCCTTCCCGCGCCTAGAAAGAGCAAACACAATGACCCTTTAGAGCACTACTGGACTACAGCTGGGATTATCAGGCCAAGTCAGAAGATGGGAAACGGTCAGGCATGCATGAGGATGAGTTCTAACTCACACAGGAAAAGAAAGCATGGGAACCACGAGGCACCCTCCACCTGACTCCAGCCAGCAGCAAGAACACTTGAACAAGCTGCGTTCTCTACAGCTCTGACAAGGAACACCCTATACCAAGTCACAGGTGACAAAAGTGGCTGCCATGGCAGAGCTCAAAGAGCCTGGCACTGCCAGCTCCTATCAAGTGAGCAGAACAACACAACCTATGGGGGTGACAGCTGCACCGCAGGCTGCCACACGTGTAGCTCCAGTTCTGTCCTGAGCACCGGTCAGTGACAAAGGCAACACCACATACGGTGCCTCAGAGTTAACCTCAGCTGGGTGCCTGTGACCCCAGCTCTGCCAGAGGCTAAGGCCGTCTCAAAATTCCATCAAAAGCTAAGAATGTAGCTGGCTAGTTTTTTGTTAACTCCACACATGCCATAATCATCCAGGAAGAGGGAACATTGATTAAGAAAATGCCTCCATCCGCCTGGCCTGTGTGAAGTCAGTGGAGCATGTTTTTCACTAATGATTGATGTGGGAGGGGCCAGTGGTGCCATCTCCAGGCAGGTACATGTCCTGGCTTATGTAAGAAAGCAGGCTAGGGCCTCCAAAGCCACAGAGAAACCCTGTCTCGAAAAACCAAAAAAAAAAAAAAAAAAAAAAAAAAAAAAAGAAAGCAGGCTAGGGCTAGAGAGATGGCTCAGCAGGTAAGAGCACTGGCTGATCTTCTAGGTCTGGGGTTGGATTCCCAGCACCCATGCAGTGGCTCACAACTACCTGTAATTCCAGGTCTAATGCCCTGTTCTGGCCTCTACAGGTACTGCACATAGGCGACAGACGTTCTTGCAGGTAAAACACCCATACACATTAAAATAAATACATCAATAGTAAAAGTGAAAGAAAGCAGGCAGGCAGGGCAATTCTCAGCACCCCATTTCTAACTCCAATTCCAGAGGATCTGATGCCCTCTTCTGGCCTCTGTGAACACTGCACACGTGTTGCATAGACATACAAGCAGGCAAGATACTAACACATAAAATAAACGTAAATAACAACAAACAAAAAAATTAAAGAAACAGGCTGCACAGGACATGGAGAGGAAGCCAGTAAGCTTTCTGTATTCCTCCACAGCCTCTGCCTCCAGGATCCTGTCTTGGCTTCCTGATAATGGAGCAACTGTAAGTGATGAGCCAAATAAACCCTTTCTTCCCGATGGTCTTAATCACAGCATGAGAAACCTCATTCTTGCCTAGCACTCATAAGGCCCTGGGTTCCATTCCCAGTGCCACCAAGAAAAGGTGTGACCAGCAAACACTACTGTGCCACCAGGGCCGCTTCCCTTTAGAGACTGGCTGTGCACATCTCTCCCAGTGACACCAGGGGCCACAAAGAGCAGTAGGCACTGGTTTTTCTGACCCAACACACTACTCTCCAGACACAAGAGCCCAGCCCCCAGCCCCTGCCAGGACAGATCTGCCCAAAACAGCAGAGGACACTTACGCGCCATACATCTGCCGAGGTAGCATAGGGGCCCCTGGTGCTGTCCTCACTTCCAGCTTCTCTGGAACTTTCCGCTGAGGGGGGTTGCTGATTGCCACTTTAATGACATTCTCTTTGATGGTCATGCCGTCCATCTTCATCACTGCCTGTGATGCCTGGGATTCGCTTTCATATTCCACATAGGCCAGGCCCTGAAAGACAATACCCACAGGTGGGCCAGATGCCAAGGTCCTGGCTTCCTTCAGGAGAGCAGCCGAGGTAGGCGGGCACCCATCAGCAGTGACCTCCTGAACATCACCATCCTGGCTACAGATTTATTCCCAGTGGCTGTCACTGACTGGAAGCTCTAAAAACCTCTCTGTGTCTCTCTGTGCTTGCCCCAAAGAAAAAACAGTGTGAGCCCAGGGAAAGGTCAGAGAGACACAAACCAGAGCACAGACGGTCACTATCCTTTGGCATCTTCTTTCCACAACACTTTCCAACTCTCCAGTGTGGGTGAGTCGGGGTTTGAGAGATGAACCCAAATGTGTACCAAAAGAACCTAACAGGGCCACTCCTCAGTGGAGACCCAAAGTCTGCCTGTGCCCCACTGACCTTCGGCTTGCCAGCCCTGTTGGTAACCAGTCTGAGGTCCTTTACGGTGCCATGAGCCTTACAGATGTCCTCGAGCTCCTCTTTGGTGCAGGAGAAGGGCAGGCCCGAGATGAAGAGCTTGTGTTTCTCCAGGGTGGTGCTGTATCTGAACACCTGAAAGAGAGGTAAAGCCCACAGCTCAGGACAGCCCAGCCCAGCATGTGTGTCGAGGAATTCACTCTGAGCTACACCCGCTCTCGGGGCACCCCACCCCAGAATGACAGTCATGCAATGAGCACGGGTGAAGTCACTCTTGCCATGCGCTCTTGAGCACCCAAGGGTAAGCAGTCTTTCCACACGCTAACTACATCCATCACCAAACCAAGAGGAGGCTCAGAGTGGTGGCGCCTGCAAGCCTGGTACACGGGCTCCACACCTGCCAGCGCATGGTCCTGTGTGGGCTCCAGGCACTGAGCCTCCAGGCACTGAGCACCGCCCATCTGGCAGTCACCTTAAAGGCATCCTTTCTCCCAAAACATACCTTAAAATCGGGGTTTTTGCTCTTGTCCACACAAGGGGAAACAAACATCGGCCTTCCTTCCACATTCTTCCTGTCCAGCTCCAAGGCCTGCTGCGCTGACTTCTCCTCTTTAAACTCCACATAGCAGTAGCCTCGGAAGTCCCCACGGTTGCTGAAGACCGGCCTGATCTGGACCACCTCCCCACAGGCCTCAAAGAGTGGCCTGAGCTTCACCTCTGGCTCATCCATGCTGTAGGGCAAGTTGCTGACAAAGACAGTGACCCTGTCTTTACTGCTATCGTGCGCCACTTTGGGCATGTCCAGCTTGAGGGAGGCTGCCTTCTCCTTCTGCTTGGAAGGAGAAGCAACATCTATCGTTACACATTTCCCAGAGAGTTCTGTGTCTTCCTGCATGGTCGAGGCCACTCCGGAGGCCAGACTGTTCTCCACCCTTCTGCGTTTGGAAGGCTGCTCTGCAGGCATTCAAAAGAGAAGCAGAGGCAGTCAATGTCTTAGGACTTCCTTCTGCATCAAGCACACCCACACAATCTGCACAGTGATTACACAAGAGGGACAGCCACCAGGCCCCACAACTATGTCAATGAAAACAAAAAACAAAAAACCACTCTTTTAATACTGGCCAGAGTCCTTCTGCATCCCACCAGCAGACATGGGCTAGGTCTGGACAGCTTCTACCACTGCCTCAAGACACAGGGCAGCTACATAGAACACCAATTTTCAACTGTGACTTTACCACAGAGTCACTACAGAGAAATGGAGATGGCAAACAGAGCTGAGGAGTTGACAGTATGAGTCCTCACTGTGCTGGGACAACACAGTTGTGACATCAGTGTGTGCTCACGCTGAGGATACCAAGGACAGTTAAGAAGACATGTGCTATGGACTGCGTGTGTAGGCTCCGGCTAAGGTACAGTACCTTCCTCCTCCTCGTCCTCCTCATCCACCTTGCGTTTCTCTGCACCGTGGGTCTTTTTCTTCTTTTTCAAGGCTTTCTTCTCGGCCCGCACCTTCTTCCGCTGTTCAGCCCTTTCTTCTTCCTGCTGCACAAGAGCCGCTTCCTTCTCTGCAGCCTAGGAAAGAGGGCAGGACATCCCAGGTGCCATGTTATGCTGGCTGGCTTGTGAGGGGACAAGGCCTTGAAGATTGGGGGAGGGGCACACACCATTGACTCTTCATGCAACACAAGATCATAAGAGCATGTCGAGAGGAGACTCATAACTCATATACCTTCAATAGCCTCAATCATTACACAGCAAGAAAAAGAAAACCCATTCCTAAAGGCAGGGCCCTGGCTGCTTCATCTCTATGCTGGGACAGAGTAGCCTGATGAAAGCCCCAGAAGGGAGAACAGGTTCATCTGAGCTCACAGCTGCAGGCCGTTTGCAGGTCTACTGTGGTGGAGAGGCCAGGGCAGGAAGTTGAAGCGGCCAGGGCCATCCAGATAAGAGAAGGAATGCCCGCACGCCATGCTCAGCTCACTTCCTTTCCTTCAGACATTCAGGGTGGGTCTTCCCACCTACAACTTAGAAAACCTCACAGGCCAATTGTGGTTCCTTTAAAAAACAATGATTCATCCTTATAGACAACACAATTTGATCAAATCCCCCATCTTCCCTCTGATTCATCTCGGATGCTGGTCACCATATCTCCCTCAACTTTGACTCCTTCCATTAAACCATTGAGTCTAACTGGTACCACTGGTACGTCTACAGAGGCCATCCAGTGGAGGTAGTGTGGCAATCTAGCCCAGGCTGTAACCTAGAAGCAAACTGAAATGAAGCTCCTTCCCTAGTAGCCATCAAGTGCCAACAGCTTCCAAGCATGAGGCCCCACGAGCCCCTCTGAGTCTCTTCTATTTGATGTTGTGGAGTCGATTCTTGTTACGTTGGAAGTTTTTGTTTTGGTTTGATTTTTCAAGACAGGGTTTTTCTGTAGCTTTGGAGCCTGGCCTTGAACTCACAGATCCACCTGCCTCTGCCTCCTGAGTGCTGGGATTAAAGGGGAGCACCACCACCGACAGGCAATTTGAAAAGCTTTTAGTGAATCTATAAAATGACAAGGGATAAGTATAAATACTGACCAAATGGTTTTTAGTTAGTGTCTTATGAAGGGGCAAGAGAGATGTCTTAGTGGTTACGAGCACCAGTTGCTCTTCCAGAGGACCCAGGTTCAATTCCCAGCACCCACATGGCTGTTCCCAACAGACACGCCAGTACCATGGGATCTGATACCCTCTCCTGGCAACTGTGGGCACTGCCCACACGTGGAGCACAGACATTCACGCAGACAGAACACCACAGCAAACAAGGGGGTGGAGCAGTACAGTCCCAAACCCTTGGGAGCATTGCGGTCACCTTCATCCTCTGCTCATTCACTCGAGCCAAGCGAGTTTCAGTTTTCTGAATGGCCACATCCCAATCTTCTAAGGTTCCTGAGGAGAAAGAAGAGTAGAGCTCTGAGCCCTCACTTCCAGACTGTGCCAGTGCTCCCTGACCTCACTGACCAGAGCAGACAGCTCCTGTCACAAGAACTGCAGCTGCATGTCATCGGGTGCCCGTCTATAGTTCTAATAATCCTTCTAGGTTGCTATGTGTCCTTCCTCCTTCCAAAGAGAGACTTAAAAACAAACAAAAAGACAGCTTTGCAGCTCTCAATGGCAAAGATTGTAAAAACATTCCAGAGCAGGACACGTGAAACTCAAGAGCCGAGGAGCTACTCCCAGCATGTCTGTTCTGGGTGTTACTTGCAGGTCTCAGGCTCACACTCCAATCCAGACAGGCGCCCATGAAGAAACCCACAGTCTTCCCAACTTCTACTGCTATAGCTTAGGACCAAGAAACTAAAATTCCACAGAGGACCAAGGAATATTCTGAGCCCCGCCTCTCAGTGCCCCACACTGCTAGAGCAGTAGTTCTCATGCAGGCTCCTCCCGGCCAAGGGACATCTGTCAGGAGTCCACAGTGGTTGTGGTGGGGAGGGCGGCTACTGGATCTAACTGATGAGGGCAGTCACAAGTGCACCTGAGCCCTTCCTGTGCCTGCAGACTGAGGACCGCTGCAAGAGGACTCACTCCCACAGGCAAGCAGCCAACCTGTCCTTACAGACCAGATGTTTCCACTGGAGACTCCTGGCCAAAGGACCACACTCAAGCCAGAAGCAGAAGCAGAAGCAGGGTCCCACCTTCTGTCCTCTCCATGGTGAGCAACACTTCGCAGACGTGCTCAGGGTAGTCACTCGTGCACTGGACAGCTCGGTGCAGAGCTTTCCGACAGTGCTGCGTGTCACCGTGTGCCCTAGAGCAGAGAACAAGTAGTGTCATGAAGGTCCACAGCAAAGAACATGACAGGTTGCTGCTAGGACAGAAAAGCCCTGATAGCAGCTTTCAGAAGCACCAGGGCCTTTTCTCTCCTGCCGCAAGCCTCTGCAGTCGTGAGGGGAGACCCTCCTCTACAAACGCTTTCCCTTGACGAGGCAGGTGCGCCAGGGATGCACCTCAGACAAGAGCCTCTAGCCAGGTCTTCTGTGCACATGGGAGGGAACCATGCATCAACCGAATGCACCCTGAGCTGGCTCCTGAAGAAGTCTGCAGCCCACCAGAGGGCTCTGCATACTACTGACTAGATGATTTAACTCCATGCTCTGAGCCAGGTTTTTACCCTGGCACGAATGCATGCATGCATGTGCATACTCAAAACCTTCAGAGAAAATGTATGTATGTACATACGTGCATACGTATACAAGCATGCATGCATGCATGCATGCATGCATGTATGAGCATACTCAAAACCTTCAGAGTGGTGGCAGCTCATGCCTGCCATCCTGACAGGCACTTGGGAAGGCTGGAGTAGGTGAATCACCATGGTTTCAAGGCCAGCCTAGGTTACACACAGTCTCAATCTCAATGTTTTTGGTATTCCCACTAGGTATAGTTTACTCTAGTCAATAATCTAGAATAGTCACAGCTTGGACACACACACTACAAACACACCATCAAGGAGCCCACCCTAACCTATGAATAACACTAAGTCTAGAAAGCAGCCCCTAGCTAATCTGAGGCTTCTCTTTTCTCTTTCAGTGCTTTGAGCTTTCCTATACAAAAGTAATAAAAAACAAACACCCCCCCCACAAGAGTCCAAGGAGGCATGTTCAAAACTCAAAACAAAAAGCAAACAGTTTAGAAGAACTTCATGGCTATGAGCCCTCCACCCCCACACAAAACACTGGTTCTCAAGACTTACCAGGCACAGGTTCTGCTAAAGGAAAAGGCAAGAGGGTACCCATCCCAAGGAACAGGATCAAGTCACCTCAGCCAAGAATGGATACAGACGTCACCTGCCCTGGGTCACTCACCTTTCCAAGTTGTAATACTCCAGCCACATGTTGGCATACTTGGCATTTCCTCTGGTCATAATGCTATCCCAGAGTTCTCGAGCTTTCTGCATATTATTGCACAGGCGAGCCTAAAATACATCAGCAACATCAGCTGGGACAGGCCCTGAGCCCTATCATAGCTATATCCACACAGGTATGCCAAAAACGCTCCTCCCCTTGCCCCATGACTGTGTCCCACAACCCCCCAGGCCTCTCACAGGCCTGAAGCCTGGCTGCTTGCCTTTCTGCAGCGGTGAGCCTCACAGGTCTGCACAAAGCTGAGGCTCAGATACAGCCTGCAGCACAGAGAGGCCCTGGAGCCAGAGACAAAGGTTCTGCAGAGAGGTCTTGCAAACATGAGGCAGGGCAGCCATTTACTTTTTATATAAACTTGACTACAAATGTTTACTTGGAAAGCATTACAGAGGAAGATACTGATCCAGCAGTAAATGCTAGCTCAGTCACCTCAAAGTCACCTTAAACTAGCAACACCACCTAAGTGCAGAGTCTGTTTCTCTTCCTTCAAAATTCAACAAGACTCTTATAAGTCTATCTGCTCAGTGCCCCTGGTTCAGGAACAGCATCCACCTGAACCCTCTACTGCTCACACAGTCCATCTTCTGGACAAGGCTAACGCCTTCAGCATACAGAGACCAGCTCACTCACAGAACCCACAGAGCACTGGTAAACAGCGCGCACTCAGTACACCCTCAAGCAGCAGCGGGGGAGGAGCTGAGGAGGTGGATGGATTCACTGTCAGAGTCCAGGCACTGCTGCTTCGAAGACCACACCCTCAGATTCTGCCCCCCAATTCCTGAATGCTGAACAAAGCACTCGACCAAAGCCCTCAGAGGAGGGCATGACAGGCCATGAAGACACTCACCTCAACCCGAGCCCAGCTCTGCATGATCACACAGCTTGGATCTCCACTCTCGTTGAAACCTTCCAGAATGGAATGGAACAGTTAGGATAGGCATGAAGCAAGCACCCCGGGTAGGGAGAGGTTTGGTGAGCAAGGCAGACAGCAGGCTGGACACTTACGCTCCTCCACCTCCTGCTGCAGATACTCCAGAGCACGTGTGAACATGGAGCGCAACTCTTCCAGCTCCTTGCTAGAGTCTGTGGGAAAAGGCAGAGGAACTCCATGAAGTCACGACAGCCACCATTTTGAAATCTCACACCACAAGCATGGAGACCCACTATGGACACAGGAAACTCAGTCACACTTCCTCTCACTGTAATAAATGATGGAAAGACGTGGTGGCAGTAATAGACATAGATGCTGTACAGCAGAGACAGGCAGGTGGCATGGGCTGTGTATGTAAGTCCACCAGTGTGGAACAGGGATCCTAGAGACAAGTACCTAAAAGAACATGGCAGCCTTGTTGGAAAAAAGATCTGGGGATTGTGGTGGTCAGTATCAACTCCACAGGACCCAGAATCAGCAGGAAGAAGGGCCCCTGGGCCTGCCTGTGATGGGCAACCTCTGCCACACTCATTGACCAGGCTTTCATGCATGGTGGACAAACTCTGTCTGTGTGTAGACTGGGCCCTTTCCCTGGTTTGGGGCCAGGATGTATCATGGCCAATGAGAGCTTACAGGATTGTCCAGCTTATTGTCCTGGTTTCTGTTTGTTCATCAGCCACAGTATCCTTGGGTGGTGTGCCCAGTGCCATATGCATTCACTGGCCATGGTGGTTGAGCTAGTGAGAATATGGCTCCCAGGTTAGAGCGTCTCTCCTGAAAGCTGTGCCCTGGGACAGAGAAACGGAGCTGAGGGATGCTTTGGGTGTGTGGGCCACACTGCCAGCTCTGTCGCGTGGGCTTGTGTTCGTGTGCAGGGAGAAGCATTTCAGGGCTGATGAGGAGGGAGCAGCATCCTGACGGCCACTGCTGGCTGCTCAGGGAAACACCTTTGCATCCTTGTAACAAAGGTAGAGTGTGGACCTCCACAGAATCGGACTTAGTTATCATGTCCCCCTACCTCCCTCCCTCCCTCCGTGTGTGTGTGTGTGTGTGTGTGTGTGTGCGCGCGCGCGGCGCGCGCACGCGCCTGGGTTCCTCCATCAAAGTCCTGTGGCAGCTGCTCTAAGCTCCTCAGCCGTGACTCCCCAACTTACTAGCCTGTGCGTTTTCCCTGCGTGTCTGTCAGAGCATGTATCACAGTAACAGAAAAGAAACTAAAACAGGGCTTATGACAGGTCAGACACAGAAAATGAGAGGCTACCATGGCTGCCGGGAGCCAGCACAAGCATAAGAACTGTCATCCTTGCCATGCCACAGTGACTTCAGATAGAAATTGCTAGTTTCCAGAAACAAATGTTCTAATGGCAGGTCATTCACCAACCCTTTCAAAATCGCAATGTGCTTAAAGAACAGGGACACATCTCCAGGATGTGCGCGCGTGCGCACACACACACACACACACACACACACACACACACGCACGCACGCACGCACGCGCGCGCGCACACACACGGAGGGAGGGAGGTGGGGGGACATGATAACTAAGCCCGATTCTGTGGAGGTCCACACTCTACCTTGTTTAAAGTCAACCCTTCTCCTCAGGTAGTCTAGGTACACCTGCCAAATCTCCACATAGTCAGTGGCCTGGATGAAGCCAGCACTCAGAGCATTCTCAAAGGTTGCTGAAATGGAGAAAACACAACATTCACCAGACAATTCAAAAAGAAATAAAGCCATCAAAACCCATAAATGTGTGGTTTATGCACTTATAAATACACAAGCCGTAGATGTCTATCCCAGCATCACACACCAAGGAAGGACAAGTATAAATGCAGTGTTTGCAGGGGGCACCCCTACAGTCCTGTGCTCTAGAAAATACAGAAGTAGGCTTAAAGGGCACCCCCTCCAGCCCTGTGCTCCAGGAGGAACTCTTCTTCCACTGTGCAAGTCCCAGGAGGACAAGACAGTTCATGGCTTCTAAGAAATTCACTGAGTATTAGAGGCTAAAGCGTTAAGCCACACAGCCTTTGCCACAAGGCAGGCCCTGGGGCACTGGCTCAAGACTGCCGTAGCTCTGGTCCTCACTTGGGACAGAAGGCTAGAGCTGCCAGGCATGGTGGCTCAGGTGTGTCATCCCAGCAAGCCTAGGCTCCACAGCAAGCTGCATAGAATATTCCAAAAAATAACTTAGAAATTCTCCCACAAACATTCACACCAGAAATCATTTGATGGTCCACTCCGTGTCTCTCCATGGCCAAGAGATAGCGACTCCACAGGGCAACTGTCCATGGGCAGTTCCTCACAGCACGGCTGTGTACAGATAAAACCAAATCCTTTACTTTCAGCTGTCGATCCTGTGACAAAGAATCCCAGAGTGAGAGGGCAGAATTGTACGACTTCCGCAGTGGTAGAAACTGAATGTAAACTCCCCCCACAGGCTCGTGTTCCAACACCCGATACCAGCTGCTGGCACTGTTTTAGGAGGTTGTGAAACTTTGGGGAGGCAGGCCCTAGCTGAGCAAGTGGGTCAGTGAGAGAGGGGAGAGCCTTGAGGGTTATAACTCGACTCCACTCCCACCCTGAATCCCACTCTCCAACCCCTGACTGAAACAGCTGCTGCCAGAAGCAAATCACCACAGCCCCCACCATCATCACCACAGCCACACCATCATCACCACAGCCCCCACCATCATCACCACAGCCCCCACCATCATCACCACAGCCCCCACACCATCATCACCACAGCCCCCACACCATCATCACCACAGCCCCCACCATCATCACCACAGCCCACACCATCATCATCACCACAGCCCCCACCATCATCACCACAGCCCCCACCATCATCACCACAGCCCACACCATCATCATCACCACAGCCCCCACCATCATCACCACAGCCACACCATCATCACCACAGCCCCCACCATCATCACCACAGCCCCCACCATCATCACCACAGCCCCCACACCATCATCACCACAGCCCCCACCATCATCACCACAGCCCCCACCATCATCACCACAGCCCCCACCATCATCACCACAGCCCCCACCATCATCACCACAGCCCACACCATCATCATCACCACAGCCCCCACCATCATCACCACAGCCCCCACCATCATCACCACAGCCCACACCATCATCATCATCACAGCCCCCACACCATCATCACCACACCCCACCATCATCACCACACCCCACCATCATCACCACAGCCCCCACCATCATCACCACAGCCACACCATCATCACCACAGCCCCCACCATCATCACCACAGCCCCCACCATCATCACCACAGCCCCCACACCATCATCACCACAGCCCCCACACCATCATCACCACAGCCCCCACCATCATCACCACAGCCCACACCATCATCATCACCACAGCCCCCACCATCATCACCACAGCCCCCACCATCATCACCACAGCCCACACCATCATCATCACCACAGCCCCACCATCATCACCACAGCCCCCACCATTATCATCACAGCCCCCACACCATCATCACCACACCCCACCATCATCACCACAGCCCACACACCATCATCACCACAGCCCACACCATCATCACCACAGCCACACCATCATCACCACAGCCACACCATCATCACCAAGGCCCACACCATCATCACCACAGCCCCCACCAACATCACCACAGCCCCCACCATCATCATCACAGCCCCCACACCATCATCACCACAGCCCACACCATCATCATCACCACAGCCCCCACCATCATCACCACAGCCCACACCATCATCACCACAGCCCACACCATCATCATCACAGCCCCCACCATCATCACCACAGCCCCCACACCATCATCACCACAGCCCCCACACCATCATCACCACAGCCCCCACCATCATCCCCACAGCCCCCACCATCATCACCACAGCCCCCACACCATCATCACCACAGCCCCCACCATCATCACCACAGCCCCCACCATCATCACCACAGCCCCCACACCATCATCACCACAGCCCCCACCATCATCACCACAGCCACACCATCATCACCACAGCCACACCATCATCACCACAGCCCACACCATCATCACCACAGCCCCCACCAACATCACCACAGCCCCCATCATCATCATCACAGCCCCCACACCATCATCACCACACCCCACCATCATCACCACAGCCCCCACCATCATCACCACAGCCCCCACCATCATCACCACAGCCCCCACACCATCATCACCACAGCCCCCACCATCATCACCACAGCCCCCACCATCATCACCACAGCCCACACCATCATCACCACAGCCCACACCATCATCATCACAGCCCCCACCATCATCACCACAGCCCCCACACCATCATCACCACAGCCCCCACACCATCATCACCACAGCCCACACCATCATCACCACAGCCCCCACCATCATCACCACAGCCCCCACACCATCATCACCACAGCCCACACTATCATCACCACAGCCCCCACCATCATCACCACAGCCCCCACCATCATCACCACAGCCCCCACACCATCATCACCACAGCCCCCACCATCATCACCACAGCCACACCATCATCACCACAGCCCCCACCATCATCACCACAGCCCCCACACCATCATCACCACAGCCCACACCATCATCACCACAGCCCCCACCATCATCATCACCACAGCCCCCACCATCACCACAGCCCCCACCATCATCACCACAGCCCCCACACCATCATCATCACAGCCCACACATCATCATCACAGCCCACACCATCATCACCACAGCCCCCACACCATCATCATCACAGCCCACACCATCATCACCACAGCCCCCACCATCACCACAGCCCCCACCATCATCAACACAGCCCCCACACCATCATCACCACAGCCCACACATCATCATCACAGCCCACACCATCAAGGGCTGCATCTCCTCAACCTCTTTCCTTAAGCTGCCTCTATCAGGTACTTGGCCGTGGTTGAGAAAAGTACTAATGACAATCAGTGAGACACTCCCAGAACAGCCAACTGATGGAAGAGATTCCTTTGAAACGTCTCTTGTAAAGCTAGGAACGCACAAGGTATGCCCTGTCATCTCAGCACTCAGGAGGCTGTGTGTGAAATATAGTTTAACATGTGAGATGTGTTACATTCATTTATGCTGTGAGATATCTGTTCAATGAAACAGACTTGCATTGCGTTCTTTTATGTTGCATTTGTTAAGTCTGTGAAGCTGTGTTACTGTGCCTGTCTAAACACCTGATGGTCTAACAAAGAGCTGAATGGTCAACAGCAAGGTGAGAGAGAGAGAGAGAAATAGGCAGGACTGGCAGGCAGGAGAAATCTAGGCTTGAAGAGAAAGGGAGGATTGAGAAAAGGAAGAGTGGAAGATGCCAGGAGCCAGCCATCTAGCCAGCCATGGATTAAGAAGGAGAGAAAGACATATAGAGTAAAGAAAGGTAAAAAGCCCAGAGGCAAAACTTAAAAGAGAAACAGGATAATTTAAGTTAGAAAAGACAGCTAAAAACAAGCCAAGCTAAGGCCAGGCATTCAGACATAGGAATAAGTCTCTGTGTACTTATTTGGGAGCTGGGTGGCAGCCTCCCTCCCCTGCCCACCCCCCTCCAGGGAAGGGGTGGGGGGGCAACTACAAGTCTGAAGCAGGAGATTCACACATTTGAGGTCAGCTTGGGCTATGTATTGAGACCTGTCTCAGAAGAAATGGAGACCAAAACATACGTAAAAGAATGTTGTGGCCTGACTTCTTCAAGGAAGAAATCACCAGGAGAATGCAAGATAAGCAGGGCAGGGGAGCTGGCAGTCCAAACCGTCCCACAGACACAACCCTGATGTCTGAACTTCAGCTGGGTCCTTTCACACAGAAGGACATTTCATATGCATGCTGAGGCAGCAGTGAAGAACACAGAGATGGGACAGTAGGGAGAGAGACAATGAAGCCAGCCACCCAGGCTGACCGCTGCTGAAGGTCAGCGGTGTGTGCGGAGGCTTCACTTTAACCATCTCTTTCACGGCTAGCTTGGCAGACACTGAACTGGGGCACAATCTTACTAGGTACCGACTGTAGCGGATCCATAAGTCTGGGACCAGGCAGTTCTCCACCAGGGCGCGCTCGAAGATCAACTGAATACGAGCAGGATCCCCAATTTTCATCTCAAAATCGATGTACGCTTGGTATTCCGCCAGCCTTGGGGCCTCTGCTTGCAACTGAAGTGAGGAAAACCACACTTGTTAACCTGGATGCGCAACACTCTCAGAAATCAGCTAACCCGAGGGGAGAGGCACCAGGTCTCCTTCCTCAGAACTGCCCATGACAGGACAGATCTGTGACCTGAGAGCACTGGGAACCTCCGCACACCTGCCCTCTGCCACCAGGATCCAAACCCTTTCCACAACCACTCCTGACCACACATAAAGAACAGCACCCTGCCGATGACCATTGCTCACATTCTTCCAGAGTGGTACAATGAAGAGCTCACACTGCCATCCCTTGTCAGAAGAACACTGGTGCAGGCCAAAGTCAGAGGGGCCCAACCCAACACATAACACAACCCTCGTAACCCTCTTTCAGCCTGTCTTCTCTTCAGCCTGCCTTTGCTGACAGCCACAGTGGAACAGACAGCTTTGTGAACACAAGTGCACACACATCGTTTACAGATGCAAAAGAGGGATATGGCTTCTGCACACGGCATCGGTGTGTTTTAGAGTCACGTTTCCCGTAAGAACAACTACGTGGCCATCTAAACACGGTGCCACTGAAATGTCAAGAGCAGCTCCAGTAGCTGGCCTGGCACAGAGGCAACAGGCAGAGGACGGACCCTAAGAAGGCAGAAAGTCTACTCAGGGTCAAGTCTCTGCTGACCGTAGCAATCTGATCCCCAAACATTTGTAAAGACAGATCCCAGCACTGTCCCCATGTTAAATCAGGGAAACTGAAGCACACCTACCCAGAATCAGCGCTAACACTGGGTTCAGACTGGCACAGCCTAATTCTCAGTCTGGCCTCTTCCTCACTGTGCTCAGAAAGATGCTAAAAACAACTGAGATGCCTAAGCTCAAAGAAGACAGACAGAGCAGCCAGCCCCACCTAAGGTAATGGGATCACAGGGCACCAAACTAAAACAATGAGATTAAAAATCACAGACAGCAATGATTACCTTCTAAGAGGCAAGTCTGTGACAGACAGCTGAGCCATCTATGACAATAGAAAACAAGAGACAGAGATGTGTTCTGCTGCCAAGAGCATCACATCAGTGCAATGCTACAGCCTGAGACAACACCTGTCAAGAAGGAAAACAAAGACAGAGCCTGTCGGACACTAAATGGAGAAAATTTGCTGCCAGGGAATCCTGGGTGCAAAGACAGCACACATCCAACTTCTGGCTGCAGGATTCCAGATACAGAGCTAAGATTCAAAAGGAACATGGAACAAAGAAAGCAGCATGCAGAGACTGTCTGACTACTGCTAACAATGTTGATAACCGATGACGGTCTGAGGTAGTGTAAACAATGATGCCTGGAGGGTCAAACCAAAAAGCAAGGTAATTCGAGAAAGTGAGAACACAGTAAGGTGTGGTAAATGTCACCTATAATTAACACTGTCAACACAGAAGAGTCGAAGACCAAAACTACTGTGAGCAAGCGTGGCAGATGAAAAACAAAGCCAATAATATGAAACATCAATTGCATTCTTATACATCGGGAAATAACTAGAAAATAAAGTCTTTAAAAAGAAACAACTTCAAGTACACCAAAAGCCACTCTGCCTAAAGCTTCCGAGGCAGTGGGTGCACTCTCAGGGCTCTCACAGCCTCAGGAGAAATGCGGGGTTCACGTGCCAGGAGATGGGAACGCCCTCAAATGACCCATAGGTCTGCGCAATAGCGATCACACTGACGAGCTGAGTGTAGGTCTGACGGACATGTCAGCAGCTGAAGAAAGCGGGCTCAGCGAAGAGTGCTAAACTGTCACTACTACAACAGGACAAGCAGGACAGCAAGCAGAGCCCAGCAAACTCAGCCCCTGTGTGGCCCTGTACTGCAGCGGGGACACACCTGTGCTTCTCCACAGACTCAGACCATTACTGCCTGCTGCCACTGGATGGAAACAGACTGAAAACCCAGACTACAGCTTCAAGATGAAGTCACAGCCAACAAAGAAAGTGGCTCAAAAGTAAAACGACACCATGAGGAAGAGCAAAAGCCAGGTCTCCCAAGAAGCACTAAGAAAAAGCCAAAAACTTTACAATGTCTGAAGCTGAAGAAGTTCACGAAACTCTCCATTAGCACTCAAGGAAACGCAAAACTCCACCCCAACTTGTGAAATGAGCTAAACTCAGTAATGTCAAAATCAAGATGGGTGCAGCTTAGGGCCCCAGCTTAGGGGTGCAGGCACCTGGGGACAAGACACTGTGGCCAGAGAATCCCCTCTCTGACACACACATGCTAGAGAAACTCCTCCGTGTGTACAGACAGCGCTGCACCACTGTGGGCAAACCGCTACACATACACCACCACAGGGCACCCATGCGTTGAATCATTTATGACGTAAGCTAAACCCACACACACTAGGGAAAAGAAACACAGCCTAAATCGCCATGCCAAGTTCAACAAGCACAATCAATATACTACAGTTACATTCACAGGAGTGCAGCTATCAAAAGGGGAGAAATTACCATAAAAGGGACAGGGAGGAAGAGGCAACTGGAGAAGGGCACTGCAAGGCTCTATCTCTTAACATGAATGCACACTTACATTCTCTACACACTGCACAGAGACTAACAGTACAGAGACTGTTTACCTTGCAGCACTATGGATAAGGGAGAACTTGCGTGAAGAGTCCCCGAGGGGGAGAGCACTCACCAGGGCCTCCTCGTAGGGCTTGTATTTCTCCAGCTGCTCCAGGGCTTTCTGATAGCTCTGAAGTACCGACTCTGGGATGGGATCTTCTGACCATTCTTCATACTCTGCCAAGGTGGCCTCCATATCTACGGGGTGATGGGATCAGTCCATGGGCTGTGCCACTGAGTTTATCAACATAAAAAAGCCACCACCCATCCCACATCTGTGGCCACGACAGATTCCCAGTTCTGTGGCCATCACAAAACAACATGTCAGACAACCCTACCAGCCCCTCGGTTCATGAGACCACGATCAGGTACTGAGCGTGCACAGCAGAGTTCTGCATTCCCGCCCACCCCCCACAGTGTGCTCCCTCATCTGTGATCCTCACAGTGCAGGCAGAGAGCTGACAGCAGAGCAGCCTGGCTGAGAACTGCAGCCAAGGAGCCGCCAAGTGGATGGTCAAGAGGCTCAAGCAGTCACCCCAAGGTTCTGAACAAGACCTGCTGCCAGACAGGGCAGTGCCAACCACACACACAGGAAAAGCTTCCCTGGCACGACCCATATCCACTGCTGAAGCCTTGTCAAAATGGGTTCACCCGTAGAAACTTTAAGCAAAGCCCCAGAACTGAAACATGAATGCCTATAATCAACTCCTCAGCAGAAATACTGCAGATGTGACACAAAGCCCCTGACATGCAGACAGACCAGCAATGGGACTCTTGGAAAAAGTGACCAGGAAATAAGGGGCTGTGTCCGTGTCCCCCTCTTTCCAGTAAGACGGGGCAGCTGAGTTCCAGGAAATAGGGTCGGTCTTTCCGTGCCTTTGGCCCTTCTAAGGCTTAGCACTGACAACTCCTAACAGACTCTTCTAGTCAGGAGAGCAGCAGTCCTGCCTGCCCTTGCAGGAAGGACATGGACAATGTCACTAGCAAAGCAGAGGGCTGGCTACTGATGAGCCTGCTTCTCTTACCGTACAATGGGATCGCCAGCTGTCGACGGAAGAGGCTGTGAACTTTCTCCAGCTGTGAATCAAAGGTTTGTTCCCGGTCAGAAGGGGAAAGGAAGGCAGCTATGGGCTAAAGAAGCAAATCAGCAGTAAAGGACAAGTGTTGGTTCCTTCTACTTCACAAAAAAATCCCAAAAAAAGTCTGTGATGCCTTACACAGGAGGTATCACCCATATTATTGTCTCTAAGGGCTTACGGTAAGAAGAGAAAAAGGAATAAAAGGAACCCAGGGCCACTGAGATGGCTCAGCAGGCAAAGGGTACTTGCCACCAAGTCTGAAAACCTGAATTCAATCCCTAAGTCAACAAGGTAGAAAAAGAAAACCAACTCCCACGGGTTGTCTTCTGATTGCCACATGCAGCTGAGGCATACATATGCCACACATAAACCACAATAAAAATGCAACAAAAACTTAAAAATCCTTTTAAAAAGAAAGAAATTCAAGCCAGGTGGTGGTGGCGGCGGCGGTGCACGCCTTTAATCCCAGCATTTGGGAGGCAGAGGGAGGCAGATCTCTGTGAGTTTGAGGCCAACCTGGTCTACAAAGCTACACAGAGAAACCCTATCTCAAAAAACAAAAGAAGAAGCAAACAAATCCAAGTGACTACAAAGGTACAGAGCCCAAGTATCACAAAAAAAAAAAACAAAAAACAAAAAAAACCACTTAACGGTCACAGCCGTGGGGACCTGCTGCTGCCACGAAGGGAAGGCCGGGATGGGATCTGGACAGCAGCACATGGCAGGGGCAGGCTCAGTGACTCCAGGGGAAGCAGTGTGGTGGGCAGGCAGAGGAGCTGTGTTGGAGAGCAGCCTGGGCCTGTGTCAGAACAGAAGGAACAGACGCTGCAGAGCACAGGCTCCGGCTTCACTCCGTGCTCACTGTCACTGACCTCTGCAGACTGAGGATGAGGACTGACTAGGAAGCTACTGAGGCCACTCTACTCACACAGCTTGACTGGGTCCAGAAAGCTTCACTTATCACACTCTTCCAGATTTTAGAATTCTGCATAAACAAAATAAGATGCCCAGCCTCGACATGCAGAAGCCCAGTCTAAGCAGGGATGCGGATCTCTGTGAGTTTGAGACCAGCCCAGTCAACAAGAACTAGTTCCAGGACAGCCTCCAAAGTCACAGAGAAAAGCCAAATTTCCCAGTCGGAGTCAGTCAGTGCTCAAAAAGTTTGGAAGGTAAGGCATTCTGGATTTCTGATTTCCAGATTAGAGCTCCAATTGTTACACAGAGGGTCACACAGAGAGGACAGCTATCTACGCATCTGTCTGAAACCTCCCCTCAGTCACACTGATCGAGATACAAAGATACACACACAATACACATACACCTTAACAGACACATAAACATGCATACAGGGCTGTTCTTGTACACTGACCTACAGTCACATAACTAAAGCAATAGTACTTTAATGTGTCAGGAAAGAAATAGTCAACTGTGTCCAAGTCGAAGAAATCCCTCACTCTGCCAGAAATAGCTGACTTTGTTACTGTGCATCCCTAACAGACAGGCAAAGGCAGATGGGTTAACTGTTAGACTGTTGGATGTTTGTTTCAAAATAATACTTCCTGCAGGCCTGGGCCAGAGACCTGGGCACTCACCCGAGCAGCTTCCACGATGGCACTTTCAAACTCTCGGTAAGCCTCCCAGATGGCCAGGCCTTTCGTCACGTGTAAGCCAACAGATGACAGCGCTCTTTCAAACACAGAGCGGACCTTCTCCAGGCCACCTTTCTGACCAATGCCACCAACAGAGTACTGGCCATACTCTAGCCAAATGTTCGGACCTAAAAAGGAGAAGTGATCTGTAAGCTCAGCTCCCAATATGCCCCAGTGTTCCCCTAGTGCAAACAAAACACATGCCCCACCAAAACATGTTCATTGGTGCAAAAAAGATCACTGCCAACAAGCACCCCAGCTTCCTACAAGGCTGAAATCTCAAGAGTATTCCAACTAAGCACAGTACAGAGATCTGATTGCACAGACAGCACACCAAGGGACAACACGTAACTAAGTTAAAACGGAAGGGGTAGAGCATGGAGCCATGCAAGTCTTGGGTTTAATCCCCAGCAAAAAGACAGACAGATAGTGTGTGTGTGTGTGTGTGTGTGTGTGTGTGTGTGAGAGAGAGAGAGAGAGAGAGAGAGAGAGAGAGAGAGAGAGAGAGAGAGAGAGAGAGAGAACCCACTAACATTTCAGTGACTGAAATTATAAATCTGAGTCACTTGTCCAAAAAAAAAAAAAAAAAAACCCTAGAGTTTTTCTTACTAACCCTAGTCTTGTAAGTCTCCAGGCCAAAAGAAAAGAATAAAACCAAAAGCATTGACTCTGCCATTAGAAATCCACTTTTTATTTTTATTTGAGTTCCTGAGGAGAGTGGGGTCTTCCCCTATGGTCCCACCTGTCCTGGAACTCACTGTGAGACCTCTCTCCTTCCCTCCCACATGGGAGTCTCTCCTGCCAACCTCCCCTGTAGAGTGGTACATCTGTAACAACCAATGAACCTACGTTGATGGGTGTGGTGGGGGCACCTGTAACCCACCACATGAGAGACAGAGGCAGATCCACAAGTATGAGGGCACACAGTCACAGCCTCTTTTAGCGCGGCTAGCACTCAAAAACTGCTCGCATGGTTTTGTTTCTTGTTTTGGGGGTTTTTATGTCTGTTTTTGAGACAAAACCTCATGTGCCTCAGGAGAGCCTCCCTTGATCCACCTGCCTCCACCTCCTGAGTCCTGGGACTGCAGAAGAACATCCCATTCAGCTTTTTTAAAGTGTTTAATGTTCTTCTCAAAAACATGTCTAAAACTGGTAAAAGAGGCTGTGCAAAGCCAACATCTCAGACTTTTTTTGGTTTTGAGATGGGGCTCTTACTCTATAACCTAAGCTGCCCTTGAACTCAACGTGTAGCCCAGTCTGGCTTGGAACTCATGATGACATGTGCATGGGTGTGGTGACACACACCTGTACACCATGTTGGGAAGCTGAAGCAGAGTCAGCCTGAGCCATATGATGAGACCTTGTCTCAAAGCAGCAGCAACAAAACAGACACAGAGGGACAGACATTCATGCCTTAGTCCCAGAACTCAGGAGGTGGAAGCAGGAGGGTCACAAACTGAAGGCTAGCCTGGGCTACAGAGTGAGTTTGTTTCAATCAAAAGATACACGCTAAACTTTAAGTGTCTAGAAATCCCATGTAAGTCCTCTCTGACAGACAGATGCTGAGTGAGACATTTATTCTCTTCCTACAAATAGTTCCATTTTTGTCTTAAGCCCAGATAATCTCTACTGAACACTAAGACATCACAAAGAAAACGAATTCCAACTTCCTGGCAACACCTCACAATGCAGCATAAGGCAATAAAGATTTGGCGGAACCAGCACCCCAGGGCCGGGTACTCACAGATGTAGTCCTTCACGGCTCTCTCGAAGAGCTCATACACGTGTTCTCGATCCAGGCCATCCATGGCCATGCTGATCTCATCATGCAGCCACTCCAGCCAGAGCTCTAGAGATGACAGCACACCTCAGCACATGCCTTCACATGCTCCCACAGGTTCCCAGAGATCCAGTTCTTAAAAGCCCAGCAAGGCACACAGACTGTGAGCTTCCAGACACAGGAGCCACTGAAGCTGTCACAGTCAGACCTTCCCTACTTTGCAATATTCCCATTCAATCTTTATGTCAATCTTGTAAGACACTGAGTGATACCATGAATCTAATGACTCAGAGTCCGCTGGCATGTGACACACCTGTCCCCAGGAATGGATCCTACTCTGTCATGTACCACGCAAGAACTACTGCTACCCTTAGCTGACTGTGGGAACTGAGTCTCCACTGTTGTCACGATCTGCTTTGTCTGCCAGGGACAAGCCTCATTAGGCATGTGCAGTGAGGTCTCTCTCAGCAGCTCCACCTGAGAGGTGTGAGAGGGGGATGGGACAGACATGACCAAGGCCAGGGTTTCTGAGCTGAAAGGCCTGTTGCAAATATGAAGCAACGCCCTGTCACAGAGCTGAACACTACAAGTGTGTTTCTCAGAAGCAAATGCGTGGAAGTAGCAAAATGTACAATTACTATACCAAAATGAAACATCTGCATTTAAAACTATTTCAGTTTAGAGGCTAGAGAGATGGCTCAGTGGTTAAGAGCACTGGATGCTCTTCCACAGGACCCAGGTTTGATTCCCAGTACTCACACAGCGGCTTACAACTGTCTCTTGCGCCCTCTTCTGGCCACCTGGTGCACATACACATATATACAGGCAAAAGCACTCATACACACACAGATTTTTTAAGAAGAGATTTAAAACTATAAATGTTTACCTAAATTTACAATTCCATGGCACTATGAGTATAGGCTAATTTCACACTTGGGGAGTGAGAAAGAGACCACAGTGAAGTTAAATTCCGTTAAAGAAACTGTTTCTCATAGTGTTCCACGCATGTGTGAATCCATGCGCTCAGACCACATTCTGCAGCACAGTCTAAGCAGCCGGCTTCCTTTACGTCCTTCTCCTCAGCAGCTCCGTCCCCACCCACCCTGTCCCAGGCACCGTTACCTTCAGTCAAGGGGAAGAGCTCGCTCATCTTCTGGCGGGCCATCCTCACTTTGTTGAGCTCCCCTTCCAGCCGCAGCAGCCTGATGAGCTCCACATGGCAGTTGTAGTCATAGCCGTTGATGGACAGCTAAGAGGAAAGCTAGCATCTGTCATCTCTGGCAATGACACACATCTGCCCAAACAGACCTGGTATCACCCTGGGAGGCCACTGAGTGAGCTAAGCGGCACCCGCCCCATCACGAAGAAGTGAGAGGTGTTCCCATCCTAACAGGAAGCTCCCTCCCCTTGGGACACCTTTACTGAGACAAACAGTGCCATCCTTAGGAAGTCACCAGAGTCTTGCATAGCCTCAGCTCCCCATCTACAGAGTGGGGCACTGCTAGTCTCCAGTCCATAGAACCCACGGGCATATCTACATTTCAAGTGTGCCAGAGGAATTTTTAATATTTGATTTATTTAGTTCCCTATCTGCATGTATGAGGTTATGCCAGAAGAGGGCATCAGATTCCACTATAGATGGTTGTGAGCCACCATATGGGTGCTGGGAATTGAACTCAGGACTCTGAAGGAGCAGCCAGTGCTCTCAACCACTGAATCATAACATGACTGTAGCAACCAACCCGGCCACACAAACCCCATACCTACAAAACAAGTGTACAACCAGGTCACACCACAACATTCCAGCCACTGGCACCTGGGCTCAGTCTTTTGTCTTTTTTATTTTTCAGACAGGATTTCTCTGTGTAGCTCTGGCTGTCCTGGAACTCACTAAGTAGACCAGGCTGGCCTTAAACTCACAGAGATCCACCTGCCTCTGCCTCCTGAGTGCTGGGATTAAAGGTTTATGCCACCACCAGCAGGCCTGGGCTGAATCTTAACCGACACTGCCATGTTCATAATCCTTTCGTTGTTTTTTATTTTTAATATTTTCTTTAATTATGTATATATGGGGGTAAGTGACGTCAGTTGTCCTAAGAGGCCACCCCCAGTTGAAGTAACAGGTGGTTGTGAGCCACCTGACTTGTGTGCTGGGAACCAAGCTCTGGTCCTCCGCTAAGTGCTCTTCACCCCTGAGCCACCTCTCCAGGCTCATGTGACTGGTTTTTGAGAGGGGTTGGCGCATTCTGGGTAGCCCTAGCCACCAACCTCCTACTCTGGAACACAGACCTTGCTGTCACTGGAGACCTGCAAGGAGCTATGCCTGATGGGGTTCTGGCCCTCTGCCTGCCTTCTGTCTGGGTATACAAAGGCTCGTTTTTTTACATTTGAAACTTTTCAAGGTAAAAGCTGGAAATATTTTTAACTCTTACACATCCACACAAAGGATGAGTTTAAGAACAGCATTAGTAGAGCCGCCCTCAAAGAGCAGGAACAGAGACACTGACTGGTAAGCACACAGAGAGGCGTCTCCTCGGGGTTCTCAGTCATGTAAGGAAGAAACAGACAATTAGGACCGTTTCACCCAAGACAGCAGTTGCGAGGGGGAATGGGAAGGAGAGCGGGCCACACCCAAGCAGCACAGCCTGCAGCTAGGTCAGCTCAGTGAAGACACTGCACACAGCACCACTAGAGTCAGGTTCAGTGCAGCCCCAGCACCAAGAGTAGACATGTGAGGACAGAGCTCATGGTCAGCCTTGGCTGCTTTGAGAACCCTGTTTCAAGGAGAAAATAATGGCGCAGATGTGGCGGCGTGTGTCTTTAATCCCAGCACTCAGGCAGAGGCAGGCAAATCTCTGAGTTTGAGGACAGCCTGATCTACATAGCGACTTCTAAGTCAGCCCGTCTACATAAAAGATCCTATGTCAAAAAAAAAAAAAAAAAAAAGGGGAAAGAAAAGAGACAAAACACTTTCCTAAGGACAAACGGACAGCAAACAATACTGAGTGAGATCAACACCTTCAGTCAGCAAGGACATGCACAATGAAACCAGTGTCCTTCCTCAGCAAGGCTGACAAAGACACCATCAAAGGTTTGTTGACAAAAGTGTCTGACCACGCCCACCTCCTCTAGATGTACACAGGCAATGCCTGAGCTTCTCAGAACAGCCAGCACCCTTGTCCTTCTCCCAGAGAAAGAAAGAGGACACCGCACTGCATCCTGCACGTGGGTGCTCATGCAGCTTTCTTCCTAGACCCCCCCCAACTGCAGACAGCAGTGTCCTTTCTGTACAAGGCCAAGGAAAAGAAAGGACCTAAGGGGAGGAAAAAGGTGACAACAATACACATGCCAAGACTGCGCAGTAAACCAAGATTAACCTACAAACCCTCAGAAACAATGAGCAAGATTAGCAAGACTGCAATGCACACAAATCGACTTCCCTTTTATGTGAGGTTTCTGAAGTAGTTAAACTCACAAAAGAAAAGCCGAAGGGTGTTCTGGCCTCGGAGAGAGAGAAGGGGGCTACTGCGTGGGGACTAGGCTCCAGATCTGCCAAATGGACTCTTCTGGAGATCTTTGTCCATGCAAACAGACGGCACACTAAGACTTGCACATTTGGAAACATGCCAGCTGACAAATTTTAAATCAGAAAGTCTGGAACTAGCATTTCAGTATGCTAGCACAGCACAACCCAAACTGCAGCGTGCCAAGGCACCATCTGCAGAGAGGCTGCATGACCACAGGGCAAGCAACATTCCTGAGGTATTAAGGCCAACATCAATAAAGCTTATGCGTCCATGTGTGCTATGTTCCTAGATTCCAGACTGGCTGTGGCTAACACACTTAATACCAGCAAACACATTTAATACCAGCACTCTGGAGAAAGAGGCAGAAGGATCTCTGTGAGTTCCAGCATAGGCAAGGCTATTTTAGAGAGAGACCTTAACTCAAAAAAAAAAAAGGGGGGGTGTTAAAAAAAATCAGACAAGACTGGTGGTGCAGGCCTTTGACCCCAGCACTTGGGAGGCAGGCAGAGCTTTGTGAGTTCAAAGCCAGCCTGGTTTACAAAGTCAGTCCCTGAGCCAGGCGTTGGTGGCACACGCCTTTAATCCCAGCACTCGGGAGGCAGAGGCAGGCGGATCTTTGTGAGTTAAGAGGTCGGCCTGGTCTACAGAGCGAGTTCCAGAACAGCCTCCAAAACAATACACAGAAACCCTGTCTCGAAAAACAAAACAACAACAAAAACCAAAGTCGGTCCCCAGACAGCCAACACAGCAAGAAACCCTGTCTTATAAACACACACACACAGCAAGAAACTTTGTGTTAAGTAACAAACATCAATGCTAAGAAATGCCTAAAGGATAATAAAGTTTTCCTCCGACTGTCAGACAATTACACCATTTGGCTTTTTAAGTGTGGCAGTCCTGGACTGGAGAGATGGTGGAAAGACGGCTCAGAAGATAAAGGCGCTTGCGGCCAAACCTGATGACCAGAGTTCAATCTTGGGAGCCCCCCGGTAAGAGACAACCTTGTACGTGCATGCATACAAACACAAAACTAAAGCATAAAAAGAGTAGACAGTCCTGGGTTCGGCTTAAACACAGGAAACATTTCCAAGAGCCACTCCGTGAGCCTCGGTTTCCCACAGTGAGCCGGACCGTGGGAAGAATTCACTCAATGAAATACGTGAGCAAACCACGGGGCAGGCAGAGCCGGAACGCGGGGGGACACGGGGGGTGGCGACCTCCGAGGGTACCCGAGGGGAGGAGCCCGCGGCCCACCTGCTCCTCCAGCCGCTCGATCTCCAGCTGGTTTTTCTCCTCCTCCTCGTCGTCCTCCCACTCGTCCTCCCCGGGGGAGCTCTCGGCGGAGGAAGCCATGGCGTCCTCCTCATCTCCGTCGCTCTCGCTCACGCCTTCCCGCTGCAGGTCCCACCCTGGCCCCTTGGCCGCGTCGGCGGCCACGGCGCGGGACAGCACCTTCCTGTCCACGCTGGCCGCCTTCGCCTCATCCTCCTCTCCCTCGGCCTCAGGCCCGGCCTGGGGCTCTACCTCCGGCTCGGACGCAGAGGATGCGGCCGCAGTCGCCATCTTGCGCAGCCTGCGACTCTCGGGTCTTCCCTCGCCCGCCGAAGCCCGGCGAACGTCGGGCTGTCCGCGGCGTCCGCCTGATCAGAACTCCGCCTCGTCAGCACCAGAAGATGCACTGTGGGCCTGGGGAGGCAGGAAACCCGTAAAATAACCACCGCGGATATATCTTCGTATTTCTAAAGACGGCACTGTCCGGAGAAAACGCTCATGAGCATAACGTGTGTTCCGTTACTACTTTGGACAGCTGTTGGGTCTTTGAACCGGAAGTGGCGACCATAGCGGAAGTCGTGTGAGCGTGCTGTCTGTAGTTAAGGTCGGGACGCCATCTTGAGAAGGTCAAAGTCATCCTTGGGACTGAACGCCTCCTGTAACGCTCAGCCCTGCTCTAGTGCGTGCTTGTTTCCCAGCAACCGAGCCTCCGGTGCAGAAAAGGCTCGGGTTCCTCGGCGATCGGATGCACCATTCACGAGAAAATTCTACCTCCCGAAGAATAAAGCGTCCTCCTAGGTGTTAACCCCGTGAATTTTGTGGCTTCATAGGTTCATAGCCAATATTATCTGTAATCTGCAGTAAGTACTGGCTAGGGATGCCGTGCCTTGTCATAAAACGGAATGTTTTATACACGGGGAGGTCGAGGCACGGTGTTTCCTTCTTGCACTTCTCGTTCTTGGGGTAGAAAAGCGTTGGTGTTTTTCTATGCGGACGGCCTTTCTCCTTCACTAGCAAGGTTAGCGAGGCAGGAATCGTCCGTTTTGCTTTCGCGGGGACCTCCAAGGTTCTGTAGGGACGCCTAGCGTGCACTCAATATGCATTTGCTCCAGATGAAAGGGCTGTGCTTGAATTAGGAAAGAGAGCCCGCTCCCTGAGCCATGTAGCCAGAACACAGAGTGTAACAGGGATTCGAGCAAGTTCGAACCCCAAGCCCTCCCGAGCCTGAGCGCCTGCGCCCCTGCAACCGCCCGAACAAGCCCCAACACCCAGCGTAGCCCCGCTTCAGACCTTCCCGCTTCGCGCCCGCCACGCCCCTTCCGGGGGCGGGGCGCGACGCTGGTGACGTCAGGAGAGCGCGCCCTTGCTTTGCCGTCGCCGAGATCGACGCAGGTGCAAGCCGGCAACATGGCGGCGGTCGGAGCGGGCCGTCTGAGGAGGGCGGCTTCCGCGCTGCTGCTCCGGAGCCCGCGCCTGCCCGCCCGGGAGTTGTCGGCCCCAGCCCGGCTCTATCACAAAAAGGTATGGGCGGGCGAGAGGGTGCGCGAACCACCGAGGGGACGGGCGAGCGGCGCCAACCGGGTGCCCCTGGGAGAGGCGGTCCGCTCCGCAGCTCTTCCCCGGCTCGCCTACCCCGCTGCGCAGTGACCCGACCTGCAGCCGTTGCCCGGATGAGCACCACCGAGGATCCCGCGGCAACCGCAGCCCCGCCGCGGCCGCCACTTGCAGTGTTCCGACTCTGACAGCCCAGAAGGGAGGGTCCCGGTATGTCATGCCGGGGGTCAGGGGACCGCACACACGCGTTTTTGAGTCTGAGCTCGCTGTCCAGCACCAGCATCCTCACCAGGCCACTGCCCTCGCCTAACCCGTCCCCCCAGATCCGCAAGGGGTCCTCGGCAGCCCCCCTGTGTGGGGCCCAAAAAATGGAAACCGCTTACGGCCATGTTGTTATTTGGGGAGCTGATGGGCCCCAGGCGAACCAAGCTCTTAACCAACGTAAAACTTTTGTCTCTCGGTTATTTGTTTGTGTATTTTCAGGGAGCACAAAGTATAGAAGGGTAGGTAGTTTGTGACCCCCTATCTTCTAAGGATGGCCCCTTGACATAAGACACTCGGAAAAACAAAGGCTGCCACAGCCGGACAAGACTTCAGATTAGATATTCGATTAGATGTGCGTTGCTGGGCCTTTGGGCTCAGACTCAGAATCTGCAACTGAGGGTGCCTCCTGCTAAGTAGCCAAAAAAAAAAAAAATCGAGGTTATTAAACCTTAACATGTCTCCTCCGACTGTAGTGGCTGTTTGTTCTTGCTTGCATGCTTTTGCCAAGGCCTCCAACCCTCAAAGGGGACGGTATTTTGTTGACAGTAGCCACAGGAATTAGGGCGGGCTGGAAACCTTACGGCACCAGGGGGCGCTCCTGCACCAGGGTGGCGCTGTGTTTATGTTTACAACAACAAACAGTCCACGACCTTGGCTCATCTGAAACAGTCACCTTGAAACTTCCATTTGAGGCCCTTTGTACTTTTGGCGTTTTGAAATGCGTATTCTCTTACGACAATGTATTTTATTTGGTAAAAAAAACGCAAGTGGTGTTTGAGCCCAAATCTGGTGGCGTTGTGTAAATCACACGATTAAGTTGTGGTTGAAATCCCTATGAAACTAAGATGTGACCTGAGTTTCTTGCCAACATCTCAGACAGAATCTCCAAGATGAAGGTCGTCAGGAAGGAGATGGAAAGAGTCTGCGTCACACTCTGCCCTCCCACCTCTGTCCCCTTGGGATTGCTGGCTCCAGGGAGGTGGTGAAGCCATGGTGAAGTCTGTTAACCTGTCGTTTCAGGTTGTAGATCATTATGAGAACCCTAGGAATGTGGGGTCCCTTGACAAAACATCCAAAAACGTCGGGACCGGATTGGTGGGTGCGCCAGCATGTGGTGACGTCATGAAATTGCAGGTACTGGCTGCATGGAAAGGATCGCCATCTGCTCACAGAGCATATCGCCTTGTCTGTCAGTTCCTGTGAGACGGGATGAGTGGCTGTCCCGGATGGTGAGGGTAGAGACTTGTCTTGTTCTAGAACAGATGACTTCATTTTCCTCTTCACTGCGTCAGTGTAGACCCCGCTTTTCAGTGAGTGAAAGGCTTTGTGAACGTTACTGGCCAATTGAAGAACCCACAGGAGCTAGCACTCACCAGTGAGGAAAGGAATGTGCTAACCAAACCTCTCCAGGAAGAGGAAGAGGAAGGGGCGGGAGGTAATGTGTGTCACCCGAGTAAGCAGTAGGAAGGAGCCACTAATTATAGTTGGTGTCCAAGACATTAATGGGACCTTGATTGCAGGCTCTCCCGGTGCCTAAGGAGGCTGATAGTGGCAGCATCTGTCAGCAGACCTCCGCAATAGGAATTCAAATAAAGCAGGCTAGGGTTGAAAACAACCAAAGTGGGGTGAGGGGCATCATTCCCCTGCTTCTCTCTCTCTACCAGCTGAACCTGTGTGGACCCCCAGTTTCACTGTCAGTGGCTGAGCTCTTTCAAACAAAACCTAGTAATCAGTGCTGTGCCATCTGGCATGAGCAGCAAAGCAGGGCCGAAAGTTCCAGGTGCTTGCATTCTAGATGTCAGGCTCAGGAATCGCCTCTAAGCTCCTGGTTCTTTTCTAGATCCAGGTGGATGAGAAGGGGAAGATTGTGGATGCCAGATTTAAAACATTTGGCTGCGGCTCTGCCATCGCCTCCAGCTCCCTAGCCACGGAGTGGGTAAAGGGGAAGACGGTAAGAATGGTCACAGATTGTATAGAATTATTTAATCCCAGCACTCGGAAGGCAGAGGCAGAAGGAACTCTGAATTCTAGGCCAGCCTTGTGCGCATAATGAGACGTGTTTCAAAATTTATAGAATTAAATCAGAATTCCCTGGGACCCTGGCTCTGGAAGAGTCTAATCATAAGTCACAAAGCAAAAAGCAGGAAGATGAAGATGGTTAGTTCAAAGCCAGCTTGGGAGAGGCAGCAAGACCTTGCTGGGGGGGGGGGGTTGTTAATGAAGCTGGTTTTTTTTGTTGGTGGTGGTGGTTATTTTTGGGTTTTTTTCTTTTCTTTTTTCAAGTCAGGGTTTCTCTGTATTGCTTTGAAGGCTGTCCTGGAACTTGCTCTGTAGACCAGGTTGGCCTCGAACTCACAGAGATCCACCTGCCACTGCCTCCCGAGTGCTGGGTTTAAAGGTGTGTGCCACCAACGCCCGACTTGAAGCTGTTTTTCTAAAGTTAAATACTGGTTACATTCCTGACATTGGGAGTTGTGAACCATTTTGCTCCTTGAGGTTTTTTGCTAACTACTGTATTTGGTTATCAGCTAAATAGACAAGGGTCATCACCAGTCCCTCTGACCAAGCAGAACTGAAAAGAAACCACCGTGGGCTTTCCCTAAGGTTTCCTGAGAGTTGCCATGTAATAGTTACTGCTTGTTTCTTCCCGTCTCCTGTTTCGGGTAGGATTCCAGAGAGGCACTCTCAGAAACTGGTGGAAGTAGCTTGTGTTGAACGGTTCAGAGGTCAAAATCACAAGGGTGAGAGCTGAGTAAAGGAGAGCAGTGGTCCAGGGGGCCAGCCAGGAACCTCTGGAAGGAATTGGGAAAGGGCCGTGACGGCTTTTCCGTCCTTTTCTCTACCGTGCTCTCCCCTCAGCTAAGCTGAGACTGCTAAGATCCAGCTGCATCTGAACCACCGGCACTAGCTGGGTGTGGTGGCGCATGTCACACCAGCCAGGAATCCCAGCTCTTAGGAGGAAGAGGCAGGATTAGAACACAGAGGTCTTCCTCAGCTGTGTAGCAGTTTATTTAAACATCACCCTGCCCTGTATGAGACCCCATTTTAAAGCAGTGCGTTCATCCTTTGCACCCTCGCAGGACCCAGTTCAGGAAGCTGAGTCATGGAGGAGTACGCTTATGTTGCCAGCCAGCCCTCCAGGGAGCCATTTGCTAGCCTCGTGCCCCCTGCTCTAAATGATTCAGGCACTCGGGCTGCAGAGCTCAGGGAGGCCCAGGCCTGCTTGTTCTGGAAGAACATGGCTCAAAGGAAGTTGGTTAAGAACTAGCCTTGGGGAAGGGGAAGTGAGACTGGGCACTGCTATGCTGCAAGGACCTGGCATTTAGAGGGCTCTGAGCTATGATCAGAAAGTAGGAAGCCTCTCTCTAATCTTGAGGTCTCCTGTCTGGGGGAAACTGGCTTTCCTTAATGCACAGGCCATGTCCCCTGCCACCATCATCCCGGCAGAGGCAGCCTAGGTAATACCTGCCTTCAGTGGCAGGGGTCTTGTTCTTGCTTACCCAGCCAGGCAGCACGAGTATGTGTGTCTCCCTAGAGACCCCTTGGTACGCAGTGGCAGTCCTGCCCAGTAGTTGTTTTGAAGTCCCAAACAGGAGCTACTCGACAGCCCATCCTGGGGTGTGTTCTGACCTTCAATTTTTACTGCTGACCCTCGGAAGGATAGGGTTCGCTAAAACTTCCGCTTTCCCTTGCACCTCAGGTGGAGGAAGCCTTGACCATCAAAAACACAGACATCGCCAAGGAGCTCTGCCTTCCGCCCGTGAAACTGCACTGCTCCAGTGAGTCTGCCCCAAGTTCAGGAGCTGAGATGCTTGGTAGTCATAACTCCCTGTTAGGAGCCCACCCTGTGACCCCAGAGAACATCTGCCATGGTAACCTTGGGAGATTGGAGCCTGTGGTCTCGGGGCCCAGAGCTCCAGGAAGTCAGGCTAGGAGGCCTGTGTCCTGGAGCCACACTAAGCGCCCAGAAACACCCCAGCTGGCAGCATTGTCCCCTCAGAGATGAGGAAGTGAGGCTTGGGGAAAGGCGGTAGGAGGGCCAGAGGTGAGCCCGGATCTTTGTTCAAGATCTGCCGTTCCCACCACACTGGTGGACAGGCTGGGCAGGAGACTGCTTTCTCCACCGCCCTATTCACCGTGCATTTTCTTGGGTGAGGCCATTGTGTAACACTTGCTGCACTGCCCTAAGAGGCCATGCGCCTCACTCAGAACCTGCCCTCAAATCTGAGGCCTTCTGTCTACTCCCCGTGTTCCAGAAAGCAGTAATGAGGATGTCACTGTAACATGCTGTCAGGTTCGCTCACAGTCAGTTCCAGGTGCATCAGTGGGGAGAACTGGTGCACCCTCTTCAGGACGCCCTTTGAGTGGGACACCCTAACATCGTCCTCAGAACACCCCTGAGATCACACTACACTTTACAGTTTGCCAGTTGTGGGAAGCCTCAGCCTTTAGACTTCCAGGGGCCAAGGCAGTAGCTCGTCTGTGTGGGTCATTAGCTTTCTGCGGCCCTCAGCTCTCAGCCTCTACTCCCCGTAGCCTCACTCTCGGTATCCACCCTCAGTACAAGCCTTCCGGTGTGGGACTGCAGGGGAGGTGTGCAGACTGTGCCGTCAAGAGTTCTTGGCTTAAGACAGCTCTGCCAGCACCTGTGACCATTGGTCCACACTCTGGGACCTGATCTTGGTTGTGTCCCTGCCAGGTGACAGGCACTTTCTGGAAATCCCCTCACTATCCCAGCCAGGAAGGCATGACCATCCCAGTCTGTGTGCCCAGCTAGGACCCTCTTGGACCTTCCCAGTTCTAGCACCTTCCAGCCTAAAAAGATTCTCTTCCTTAAGACCGCCTCCCAGGCCAGGGAGACAGCCCAGGGGTAAAGCTTGTCACCAAGCCTGAGTTAGAGCCCCTAAGCCCACATGGAGGAGAAGGAAACCCACTCCCCAAAATTGTCATCTGACCTCCACATGAGCACGGCACCCACTCACATACATGTACCGACACATGCATACATACTCCAAATACCTATTTATAAAACTACACGAAGCTGGGCGTTGGTGGCGCACGCCTTTAATCCCAGCACTCGGGAGGCAGAGGCAGGTGGATCTCTGAGTTTGAGGCCAGCCTGGTCTACAGAGCGAGTTCCAGGACAGCCTCCAAAGATACAGAGAAACCCTGTCTCGAAAAACAAAAAAATAACTAAATAAATAAAACTACATGAATATAAAAAGATGTATGTAAGTGTGTAAAATCATAAAGACAACCTCTCCAGTGTCTGGAAACTGAAGCCATCTACCCTTCCATGCCTTCCAGTGCTAGCTGAAGATGCCATCAAGGCCGCCCTGGCCGATTACAAACTGAAACAGGAACCCAAGAAGGGAGAGCCAGAGAAGCAGTGAGCCCTGGAGAAGCTCCAGTGGCCACAGCAGCTGCCTCCTGCCACCCTGCACCACATCAATGCTGCGAGATGCACTCTTCACCATTGCCATTGTGGTCCTAGTGCAGGCAAATACACTGTTTGATTACGCCTAGTGCTCTGTTCCTTTCGGCTCACTCGTGTCCTTAGTGCAGTTAACGTCTCTTCTGATTTATGTTGTGTCCTGAGAGCTGAAGTCAGCACCGAAGTCTTAAGCTTTGGTGGCCTTTGAAGAGTGACAGCAAGTTTTGCCTAACCCTGTGGGGGGAGGTTGCCAGCAGAATGCCTTGTTGTAGTTATTTGATAGAATTTATTACTGTATATTTAACAGATCTGCATATATATATATTATAATAAAAGAATGTAAGACGATGGTTTTCTCCAGTGAACCTGCTTCTTGAATCCTTCACTCACCCCCTAGTCTGCCCAAAACCCCTTGGGGTTCCCCAAGGCCTGGCTGAGATGGGTAACAGCACACCAGTGCTCAGCCACTTGGGTGCTCTTGAAAGGGGAGAGGAGACAGATGTCTGTTGCTCCTCACTGCTCTTTGGGAAGTGATCAATTCACAACAGTTTCAAGGGTCCCTGCAGTAATTCCACTGGTCTATAGAAGTCAGAAATTAACCCAAGAAGCTGGCGGAGGTGCTGCCTAGTTCTGTGGGCCAAGCAGAAGAGCCTCAGGGTGAGCTTAAATGTTGTCTAGGCCCAGGCAACAGCTTCATTCTGGCAGACAGTTCTGCTAGCCTTCCAGAGGCCTCACAGGCTTTGTGTGGTGACCAGTGAGCTACCCCAGAGTGAGGAAACTGGGCTCTCTGCCAGTGAGTGTGCCCTTCTCGTGTTTCACGAATAGTATGCGTACTGCACTAGCCTTCAGTTTCTTTGAAACGGGCATCTCGATGGTCATGGTGGCACCTGCCCGTAAACCCAGCACTCAATGGGCTGAGCAAGAAGATTAAAAGCTAGAAGGTAGCCTGGGCTACTCAGACCGTGTCTCCAAACACAGTCTGACTCAGGAAAGCAGCCACCCTGCCTTGAGCTACCCAGGGGTATAGCCTAGTGAAAGGCCCTATTTTCCACTAAGACACTGGAACACTAACTACCACTGTGCACATCAAAAGCTAACTTTCTGATGGCGGCTTTGTTGTGCAGGCATATGCAGGCTGACTGAAATCATCCTTTATTTTAAAATAGTCTGTGTTCTGGTGAAGGGCTCAGAACTTCAAAGGCCACTCCCTCCACAGTCTGGAAGAGACCACAGGCCAGAGTCCATCAGAATCTCAAATTAGAACCTGGGTGGGGCCGTGTCAGATTGTCCTGCGGGGCGTGCTGTGCT
Source organism: Mesocricetus auratus (assembly GCF_017639785.1). Taxonomy (NCBI): domain Eukaryota; kingdom Metazoa; phylum Chordata; class Mammalia; order Rodentia; family Cricetidae; genus Mesocricetus; species Mesocricetus auratus. The sequence goes on from NW_024429206.1 coordinate 5,176,936, forward strand.
GTGTAATTCAGTCCTTGGTCGTGGCAGTGGCACAGGGCCCCACCCCTATTTGTGTTCCAGTTGACATCTGAATTCCACAGCCTAACCCTGAGAATGGGAGTGGGTGCAGCCCAAACAGGCCCAACTTCTAACCCTTGCTGGAAAGCCACCCTCTGCAGGCAGATGGACTTTGGGCCCCCATGTACCCATCACTGAGCCTAAGTCTCCTTGGGGATCTCTGAACCCTGAAGTAGCTCTTCCATGCAATGTATGCTATTTGGTGGGGTTTGGGTTTTGGTTTTTAGTTTGTTTTTGCCTCAAAAATCCTCCTGCCTCGGCCTCCCAGGTGTGTGATTTTAGTCATGAACCACATGGATGGATCACATGATGGGTCTTGGACGACAAGGTAAGTCACTGAAGCCTCCTGATTTTGCCCTGGCTTTTCCTGGCAGCCTCTGAGGAAGCTGCACTTTTTTTTGGGGGGGGGGGGTTGGGTTTTCGAGACAGGGTTTCTCTGTGGCTTTGGAGGCTGTCCTGGAACTAGCTCTTGTAGACCAGGCTGGCCTCGAACTCACAGAGATCCGCCTGCCTCTGCCTCCCGAGTGCTGGGATTAAAGGCGTGCGCCACCACTGCCCAGCAGGAAGCTGCACTTATAAATACCTCAGCAGCATCTGGCCTGTGAGCTACCCAGAGCCTGCACTTCCTGACTTCCTGCCCTGTCCTTCCTGACAGATCGCTTTAGCTCTGAGGACACCAGAGGCCTCACCACACACACACACACACACACACACACACACACACACACACACACGAAGTACTAGCCATTGTTCGTGACTCCCATCGCCCAGGGGATTACCACTGTATGGCTGGAGCTAGGAGCTCGGTATAGAGAAATCTGAAGTGCCAGGGACTTAAAAGACAAAGAAAACAGTGAAGTGACGACCCCTCCAGTCAGGAGTCAGCACAGGCAAGACCTTGGCTGTTACCGTAGTCACCATGAACATTGCCATCATCATTATTGCTGCTGCTTAGAGGAACTGTTACCATGACAGCCATCAACCATACCACTCTTTTATAATAGTATGATCTCAATGTTTCCAGCCTTGGTGTAGTTAGCCTGGAGCTACGCAGTACTCCTTACTACACAGTACTTCACAGCACTCCAGAATACTACCTAGTACCCCATACTACACAGTACTCCAGAATACTACCTAGTACCCCATACTACACAGTACTCCAGAATACCACACAGTACTTTACTTCACAGTGCTCCAGAATATTATGAGGTAGTGCACAGTAATCCAGAGTACTACGCAGTACCCCTTACTACACAGTGCCCCTTACTACACAGCACTACACAGATCCTCCTGGTGACATCCATGCAGCAGCACACCAGTAGCTCCTGTCACACAAGGCTTGACAGGCAAATTTGCTCCACCGCAGTCAGCCTGCCACGGGGCTGAATAACCACCCTCACCACCGCCCAGCTGTCTTTAGAAAGTCGTCTTAGTCACCTCCACCCCTGGCCTCGCTTCACAGAAACCTAACTCCCAAGAGCCCCCAAGGGGAGGAGAAACCTCAATACTCCGGTGCAGAGTGGTTTCTGTACCCTTTCATGCTGCCCCATGGCCTCAGGCTAACAGGTCACAGGCAGCCTGAGTGGGGAAAATGGGCTGGACCACACCCTGCCCTAGTACAGCATGCCCTACAGCCCTCAGCTCCACAGGCCCATGGACTTTAGGAACAACTTCGGAAGAAAATCCAAAGGCCTGGGTTCTGATCGTAACTATGCCATGATCTGTCCACAACAGATATGTAACCATATGCTTAACCTCACTGAGCGTCTTGTCCCTCCCTGGGAGACTGGGACTAGCTATACTGGCTCCTAAACTTCAAGATTGTTGTGAGGGTTAATCCCACAACACTGGGCATCTAGCCAGCACTGGTATTAGGTGCCACCACCGAGGCCATAGCCACCGCTGTCACAGCCACTGCCAGCACCGTCAACACCACCCTGGCTGGCTGGTATCCTCGTGCTGGACAGCAGATTGCGTTCCCTCAAAACCTCCATAGTGACTGTCTGGAGAGAGTCTGGTGTGGCAATTACGGTTTACTAGTCGTGCAAAGGTGAGCCTGATCCAAGAGGAGCGATGGACTTATCAGAAGGGGTCTCTCTCTACACTCAAAGGCCAGGTGAAGACAACATGGCTGTGTGCACTCGAGGGAACCTGGATGGTGGGCTTTCCCACCTCTAGGGCTGCAGGACCAGGCTGGAAAGGAATTCCAGCTACAAGGTTCAATTGTGAAAGCCACATAGTCTGTGGTTCTTTGTTAGGGCAGACCAAACGCTAACACAGCTGCCACCACTACCATCACCATCATCATCCTCTGTCTTAGTCAGCATTTTTATTGCCGTGATAAACACCATGACCAAAAGCAACTTGGGGAGGGAAGGGTTAATTCAGCTTCCACCTCCAGATCACAGTCAGTCACTGAGGTCAGTCAGGGTAGGAACTCACTATGTTCTTTTTCCTTGGGACCGCCAGCCCCAAAATAACAACATGGAGACATTAATTAGCTTAGGCTTGTTCCTAACTAGTTTTTTGGCTTTTTTGTTTTTTTTGGTTTTTGGGTTTTTGTTTTTTGTTTGTTTGTTTGTTTGTTTTTCAAGACAGGGTTTCTCTGTGGCTTTGGAGCCTGTCCAGGAACTCACTCGGTAGACCAGACTGGTCTCAAACTCACAGAGATCTGCCTGCCTCTGCCTCCCGAGTGTAGGGAAAAGGGACTAGTCAAAGAAACACACCCTGAGCAGAGCCAAAGGAACACACTTTGGCCCTGCAACCAGAACCAAAGAAATACACCCTGACCCTGAAACCAGTGCCAAAGAAACACACTTTGTCCCTGGAATCAGAGTCAGTGAAAGAAATGCACCCTGGCCCTAAAATTGGAGCCAAAAGGCAAAAGGCAAAAAAGGACCAGAGAAAGAAACACACTTTGGCCCTGAAACCAGAGCCAAATCTGACCCAAACCCTGTGCAGAAAACTAACCAATCCTTGAGCAGGAGCTCTAGCCAATCTGAGCTCAGCATTAAAATCTGACCAATCCCCACCTAGAAGCCCTATATAAACCCTGCGTCTGTTCAGCTTGTGGCTGTTCGCGCTACCTGGCTGTCCTCTGCCACTCTGACAGAGGGCAGCCACTCTCCTGGATTCTTCCAATAAACCCCTTCAATGAGCTTTGGGTGAAGATCATCTTTTGCGGTGATGGAGCAGAGGTGACCCTGGGCAGAGCAGAGCTAGCAGGGCTGTAACACTTTTGCCGGGGAAACCTTCCCTTGGCAGAGTGTTGTTACACTGGGCTCTCCACTTTCCCGAGAGTAGAGCCCAGGAAACCTCCTGCGGAGCAAAACTGCTACACTGGACAAACATCCCCAGCTGGAAGACCCTGTCCTGCCGGAGCAGAGCTGATACACTGGGAAGCCTTTCCCTGAGGCAAGGCTGTAAGCAGCTAAACTTACTGTGTGGTCTGTGGTAGTCCTTGGCTCCCGAGCTCCAAGATACCTTTCCACCTGAGCTGTGTTGACTCCCGAGTGCCAGAATACCTGTCCGACCTGACCCGTCCAAAATGCCAACACTGAGTGCTGGGATTAAAGGCATGTGCCACCACCGCCCGGCTCCTAACTAGTTCTTTTTTTTTTTTTAAGATTTATTTATTGCCGGGCGTTGGTGGCGCACGCCTTTAATCCCAGCACTTGGGAGGCAGAGGCAGGCGGATCTCTGTAAGTTCGAGACCAGCCTGGACTACCAAGCGAGTTCCAGGACAGCCTCCAAAGCCACAGAGAAAACCCTGTCTCGAAAAACCAAAAAAAAAAAAAAGATTTATTTATTACATATACACTGTTCTTCCTACATGCCAGAAGAGGGCACCAAATTGAAATGTAGATGGTTGTGAGCCACCATGTGGTTGCTGGGAATCGAACTCAGGACTCCTGGAAGAGCAGCCAGTGCTCTTAATCTTTGAGCCATCTCTCCAGCCCCTCCTAACTAGTTCTTACAGCTTAAACTAACCCATATTTTTTCATCTACGTTCTTTCACGTGGCTTGTTACCTCATCTCTATATTGTCCATCTTGCTTCCTTGGCATCTGACTGGCAACTCCCCTTTTCTTCTTCCCAGAGTTCTTTCTGCTTTAAAGTCCCACCTGTATGTTCCTGTCTAGCTATTAGCCGTTCAGCTTTTTATTACAGCAATATATTTTCACACAGTGTACAAGTATCCCACAACAACTATGTAGACCAGGCTGACCTTGAACTCACAGAGATCTTCCTGCCTCTGCCTCCAAGTGCTGGGATTAAAGGTGTTTGCCACCATACCCAGCTATCAGCCTGCTTTCTTATAGAACCCAGGACCACTAGCCCAGAGATGGCACCACCCACAGTGGGCAGGGCCTTCCCATATCCATTACCAATTAAGAAAATGTCCTACAGACCAGGTTTTGTTGTTGTTTTGGATTGGTTTGGTTTGGCTTAGTTTTTTGGGTTTTCGTTGTTGTTGCTGTGTGTGTGTGTGTGTGTGTGTGTGTGTGTGTGTGTGTGTGTGTGTGTGTGTTTGAGATAGGGTAGCATGTGTAGCCCTTGCTATCCTGGAATTTGCTGTTTAGATCAGGCTCGCCTCGAACTCACAGAGATCCCTTCGCCTCTCTGCCCTTCTACCTCTCCCTGCCTCTGCCTCCTGAGTGCTGGCAATAAGGTGTAGGCCATCATACCCTACAGGCCAATCTAACAGAGACGTTTTCTCAATTGTGGTTCCCTCTTCTCAGATAACTGTAGCTTGTGTCAAATTGGCAAGAAACAAACAAACAAAAACTAACCATGGCAATCCCCATCACCACCAATGCCATCATCATCACCATCTGACATCACACCATCATCATCATCTTCACCGTCATCACCTTAGCCTTCACTGTTATCAATATCAACACAATCTCATCTTAACCACCACCACTATTGTCAACGCCACCATTCTTACAGACCCTGCTCCTGCAGAGAGCTGTCTCTCCAATGGATGCCATGAGCGGGGTGTTCACCTGAGATGACTCCTGTAGAAATGAGGTAAGAATTCAGAGTTGAAAGAGAGGAGAGACAAGCATGGTGTCACCAATCCAAGTCTCCATGACCTGCTTTAGGCCTGATGTTCCTCCATGTTGTCCTGCATCAGGACCTAACCCTCTTCACACTGTTGGCCTCAAGGACTCCTTTTCCCAGGGAGAGTTCTAGTTTGCACTCGGAGGCGGTGATAAGACACTGATGACTAAGCCGCCGGCATCCCAGGCATCCCCAATCTTGCTGTCTAGGGGCAAAGGGCTCAGTGAGAGCATCTCGCCCTGTCCCACTGGTCCTTCAGCTCGAGGACCCTGCTCTCTTTCCCACAACACAAGGGTCCCCAGAGAGTGCTCCCCATTAGGGGAGTGCTCACCCACTTCAACCCCCAAAGGCTGCAGACAGCCCAGCTCAGCTTCCTGGTATTTCTGGCTTGGACAGTCCTGGGCTCTGAGTCCCCTTCCAAGTGTCCCCAGTTTTCAGGGGAGCCGAGTGGCAGACAGTGAGCTGGTGTTTGATCTAGCTAGCTAAGCTAAGGATCCCCAGGGACAGAGCTGGGCCTGTGCTGTGTGTGATCCACAAGGGACTCCATTTGCTTGCTCAGTTTGGATAGTTGGCAGCACTGTGTGAGGTCAGGTGGAAAGTGCCCAGCACAAAGTATACTGCAGGCGCTTATTAAATGCTCATTCCTCCATCGGGTGGTTCCTTACCACACTGTGAGGGAGGAATGGGGAACAGTGTACTTCAGCCTTTCATGAAGCAGCTCCCCCTCCCCCCAGCAGCTTGCTTGGGACATTGGGCTTGCCTCTCCCAGTTCGTTCCTACCTCAGAATCTTTGTACCTACCGTTCCCAGTTCAGGAACGCTGTTGCCTCGAGCTCCCCAAGGCTACTGCCCTTCAGAAGGATCTCACATAAATACCACCTTCCAGACCGGCTCCCAGTAGCCACAGCTAAGGTGACACAGGTCTGGTCACTACATCATCATACTCATTCTAGATGTCCCTTTCTGAGAGAGATCACCCGCTGGTTCACCTTCCTCCAGACCTGCCCACAGTGAGGACCCTGGGAAAGCCTGGAGACGGAACGTGTCCCTAACTCCTGGGCAGCTTCCTCTGCTCGCCTGCAGTCGATGAGGTAACTGGATCCCATGAACCATATTCCCTTCCAGCTCAAACAAAAAGATTCCACAGACTTGGAAAAGTCCTCGTTTTAGCCCATAACCAGTGCAGGCCAGAGCATGATTCATCTGCCCACTCTGCCTAGACAACCCCTCCTCCCCTCACCCCGCCGCAGAAGCAAAGCGTTTCTCCCCCACTCCAGCCGCAGGGGGTGGGTGAGCAGAACGCAGGGCATCAAGACCCCTTCTGCCTGTCTGCTGCTGGCATTTTTACTCAGCCTCAGGATGTCTCGAGCTCTGTCTGGAACAACTCAGGGGGTGGGGAAGTCGGGTCCCCCTGGGATCCCACCAGCCGGAAACAGCGGCAGAAGTGTGCAGGAGAAAGCGCTGAGCCAGCAAGAATGAGTGCAGGGGATGCTGTCCCTGGGATGACTCTGCCTGCCGGGCCCAGCTGCCAGCTCTGCAGGGTCAGCATTTCAGGGAGACACCAGGCAAGACAGCAGGAGGAGGGTAGGTGCTCACAACACTGCCTCATTTCGCTTGCCCAGGGACAGGTCCACCCAGCCTCCCACGGTGAGAGGAAGCTGTGTTCCAGTAGAGGCTGGGAAGTATTTACTAAACTTCAGTGGCTGTCCTGGCTCCTTTTATGTCAACTTGACCCAAACTAGAGTCACTGGATGGATGGACCCTCAAATGAGAGAATGTCTCCCCCAGAAGAACTAGCTGTAGGGCGTCTTTCCAATTAGTGATTGAAGGAGGAGGGCCCAGCCCATTGTGGGTGGGGCCATCCCTGGGCTGATGGTGCAAGGTTCTATAAGAAAGCAGGCTGAGCAAGCCATGGAGAGCAAGCCAGTAAGCAGCATCCCTCCATGGCCTCTGCATCAACTCCTGCCTCCAGGTTCCTGCCCTCACTGATTTTGATGATGTGATGAGCCCTTTCCTCCCCAAGCTGCTTATAGTCATGGTGTTTCATCGCAGGAATTGACCCTAACTAGCCAGGCCACTAAGACTAGAAAAGGGTTTTCTTACCTCTGAAAAGGTCGTTTGCTTGGAACGACAGCCTACATCTTGTCACTAACAAAATATTAAAGCATTCTCGTGAACAGTAGACTCAAAGAGCACACTCAGCCGTCACCACTGTGGAGGCTGTCATGGCCCTCACCTCTGCCTGTCACCAACCAACCGCACCAACAGTGGGATCACCAGCATCAGCTTCTCTCCAGGGGGCATTCTACCTCCCCATCACTGTACCCCTCCACTACGGTCTCCTCCTCCACCACCACATCCCCCTGGGCTGTCATCTCCTTCATCACCACCTCCTCCCCTGTCCTGCCCACCGTCACCACTGCCCCCACCATCAATCACATCCACCATCTCCATTATCACGGTCACCCCAGGCATCTACAGCTTGGCTATCACAGACCCCACACACACCCCAAGAAGAAGCATGCTTACCCATGGTTGCCAAAGGGCAGGGGACATCTGAGTCCACCCCTCAGACAGAGAGCCACTGTGGTCCCAGTGCCACAGAATCTTCCCTGCACTCCAGGGGGGTCCCTACTCCACATCTGGGGCAGCACTACCTCAGAAAACCCTCTGGTTTCCTTGCCGTAAAATGAACTCAACTAAACCAACATCACAGCAGTTTCTTACATACAACCATTTGTGGGAAATAAAGACTGTATCTGCTCCGGCATGAACAAGCTTTCTCTGGATATCTTTATTTAAGAATCAACTTCTAGGGCTGGAGAGATGGTTCAGTGGCTAAGAGCACTGGTTGTTCTTCCAAATTACCTGGGTTCAATTCCAAGCACCCACATGGCAGCTCACAACTGTTTGTGACTCTAGTTCCAGGGGATATGACATCCTCACACAGATATACATGAAGGAAAAATGCCAATGCACATAAAGTAAGAATACATGAATCACTAAAACAATTTAAAAAAAAAGAAAGAATCAACTTCTAAAGCGGGCGGTGGTGGCACAGGCCTTTAATCCTAGCACTCAGGAGGCAGAGGCAGGTGAATCTCTGTGAGTTCGAGGCCAGCCTGGTCTACAGAGCTAGTTCCAGGACAGCCTCCAAAACAATACAGAGAAACCCTGTCTCGAAAAACTAAAAAAAGAAAGAAAGAAAGAAAGAAAAAAGAAAAAGAATCAACTTCTAGCTAGGTGTTGGTGGCACACGCCTTTTATCCCAGAACTCAGGAGGCCAAGGCACATGGATCTCTGTAAGTTCGAGGCCAGCCTGGTCTACAGAGAAACCTGGCTCAAAGAAGAAGAAGAAAAAACAAAAAGAAAAAGGAGTAAGTGTCTAGGGCTGGGACGGTAGGGTTCTTGCCTGGCGTGAATGAAGTCCTAGGTTCCATCCCCAGCGTTGCATAAAACCAGGTGTGTGGCACACGCCTGTGAGCCCAGCCCTCACGGGGCAGAGGAAAGAAGATCAGAAGTTCAGTGTCGCCCTAGGCTGCACGGAGAGTGTGAAGCAGCCAGGAGAGGAGCCAGCCTTTCTCAGCTGCTCCCGTTTCCCTGTGGTCATTTACTCTAAACAACGCTAGCACTGCAGTCCTCTTGCGTCCATGCTGGTGCGGGCTCAGGTGTGTTTCTGTAGGCAAGTTCTAGAAAAGGCTTTGTGATCCTCACTCGCTGCGCACTGGATGCCATCATAGGACCTTCCAGGAGGGGTGGCAATCCCCCACCAGTCAGCTCGAAGCCTGGGCTAGATGTGCTGAGGGTCACAAGGAGAGGGCAAAATCCCAGACTGGCCCAGGTCTCCAGCACAGCTCTGCATAGGCTAGGCCCTGAGGAAATTTGTCTTTGGGCTCAAGGTGCACAACTTGAGTTAGATAGCAGGAAGGACTTCCCCAGAGTGCAGGGTTGGTGAATAGTGGAGAGCGTGCAAAAGGAGCTTAGGAACTGGGGATAGGAGCTTCTGAAGATGGGGAGGGAAGGGGCTTGATCTCTCTGCGGTGGATTCCAGAAGGAGCCATCTTCTTCTGAGGTCTTATGGCCAGACTGAGTAATTTTGCTTAGGGGAGAGTAGGTCCAGTAGCCCTAACCCCCCAGCCTCAGTCTCACATGGAAATGGGCTTGGGGAGGGCACTTAGGACTCTTCATCGCTGACTAAAATCCAGTCCGAGCCTCAAATCTCCCCTAAGGCAGAGATACACCTGAGGCCCAGAAAGAGTGAGTGACTTGATCCGGGTGGCGCAGTCCAGCAAGGGGCAGAGGCCTGTCCTTACTCCCAGGGTTCCTGGCACAGGGCCAGGGCTTGCTCATGGATGCCACTTCCATCACAGGCCTACCTCCAGGGAGCCTCAGGGTGGCAGCTTCAGAGCCCTGGAGCCTCGGCACCCACCCACGTGCTGCACCCAGGGTCCAAGGGCGGGGCTTGGTCGCTCCCTGGCCACCAGAGTCAGCAACCGAGCAAGTTCCCTTCCACAAGAGGAAGATCAACAAGTCATGGGCGCTCATGCAAGGTGCTAGCCCCCAGGACCCTGTCACACGGGCGCCCCCAGAGATTATCAGCCCGCAGGCAGCTACTCCACGTGAGCAGACAGGAAGGGCCTGACAAGAGCCAGCAACAGTCAGAGTCTTTGCACGCTCTCTGGCAAGCCACAAGGGATGAGACACCCAGCAGTGGAGAAGTTGCCGCAGGCTGCCCAGGGTCCTCAGGAAGTCTGAGCTCATTGCCTTGGGTTCCTTCCCCCAAAGCAGCCATCCACCCACCCATCCACCCATCATCCACCCATCCACCCACCCATCTACCCACCCATCTATCCACCCACCCACCCACCCACCCATCCACCTACCCACCCATTCAGCCAGCCACCCACTTCAGCCAGCCACCCACACATCCATCCATCCATCATCCATCCATCCACCCACCCATCCACCCACCCATCTATCCATCCATCCACCCACCCACCCATCCACCTACCCACCCATTCAGCCAGCCACCCACACATCCATCCATTCACTCACTGCTCAGTAGTAAGTACAGGAAACTGACTATAGATTTCAACTATCCAGGAGTTCAAAGCTTGGCTCAGACACTTCTGACTGTGATTTTAGGCAGGTACTTCATCTCTCTGAACTCCTGGGTCCTTCCTCAACAAAAGGTGAGTGACTTCAGTGCCCCTGTCAGCTCTGAGAGGACCCAGTACATGAGGAAGTGCTTTGTTTCGGGGCTCACACCCACTATCACGGCACTTAGGAGGCCGAGCTATACCACACTTGAGGCTACCCTGAGCTACACCCTGTCTCAAAGCAAACAAAAACAAGTGGGATTTAAACTCTGAGGGAAGAATGAACTGTGGCTTTGGGGGCCTGGAGCAGATATGGAGGAGTAGCCAACACCTGTTGTCACCCACCCCGACTCTTCACTTATGGGCCTAGCGTAGAAAGGAGTGGCTGGGCGGGGGACGCAGCACCCTCTTCACAGCCTCCACTAGTGGGAACAGTAAAGACACAGTTTCTGCCCTGAGCCTCTCAGCCAGACAGGGCCTGTGGACTCTCAGGCATGGGATTCAGAGGCTCCAAGCTGGGGGCAGGAGCTGCTCAAAACCAGGGGTGGATTAAATACTGGGATTTAATTCGAGTCTCTGGGAGCCTGTGACAGATGCCTCACAGCCTCCCCCAGCTGTGCCTGGAAACTGTCCCCACAAAGACTCCTGTAGAGGTGAGAACACAAACCAGGTTCCCTGATCGCTAACCCCAGGGTCCTCCAATTCCCCTATAAACAGCCTGGCACCCGGCCCAGTGAGGCAAGGCCACCCCCACCCATGCTGCCAACCACTTCTCCAGCTGCTGACCCAGACAACATCCAAGCCCTGGCCACAGTCACACCGTCCCCAAGGGGAGACCAGAAAGAAACAGCTGAGATATGACCCTTGACCTCACTGGACACTCCACACATGCCTAGGGATGTGGTGTGTCAGAGATGCAGTCTCTCCCCGCTCATGCACAGGGTCTTGGGGCTCCCCTGGTGACAGGCTCAGCTCTGGTCTCCCAGCCCTCATGAGTATTTGACTGCTCAAGGAAGAGCTGCTGTAGAAGCTTAACTGAATCTAGGAGTTCAGGCTGCAGAGCCTTGAAAGTCACCTCAGAGAAGGGAGGCCTCCTCCCCTTCTCTCCCCACCCACTCCTCCTCCCCTCCTCCTTCCCTTCTCTCTCTTCCCTTCCCCCTCCTCATCCCTCCTCCCCCTCCCTTCTCTTCATCCTCCCTCTCCCTCCTCTCCATCCTTCCTCTCCTCCCTCTCCCTCCTCCCTCTCTTCACTTTTCCTCCTCTCCCTCCTCCCCCTCCCTCCTCCCCCCTTCACAGTCTAGCATACATAGGGGGCCGGGTCCCAGAAAAAACTCAGTTCCCACCGGTACCATGAGGGCTTAAGTGACCCTCTCAGCTCAAAGACACACACCGGGAGACAGAATTGAGACCCCAGCCCTGTCCTCAAGCACATGAGGTCCATATCTCTGTGGGGATGGAGGAGGCCCTGCAGCCCAGGGTCCCACTACATCCCATTCTTCTACCATCTAGAGGAACCCCTCCTCAGTCTTGACTGAACCTATCCTGAAGCCTGAGGGAAAAGCCCCGGGCCCTTTCAGGGAGGGGCAAACGTCACAGCCGCCTCTGGCTCCAGTGTTCCTGGGAAGGCCGGTTTACAAGCTTGGCTATTTTTCACTTTGCAGCTGCTGTCATAAACTGCCCCCCACCCTCCCACCCAGCGGGAACAGCTGTGAAGGGTCTCCAGGGCCCAGAGCCGGCGCCAAGTCCCCCCCACCCCTTGCTATTTCTGCGCAGCCAGAGAAATCCTGAAAATAAACCCTCCTGAAAGAGAGGCAAACCCCTGTCCCGCACCGCCCGCCGGAGGCTCATCCTTTCTCCCAAGCAGAAGAGCTGGCACAAGGTAGCCCAGGTGCAAGGTCTGTCCCGGCCCACGGAAGGCCCACTTCCCAGCTGGGCCTCATGCCGCCAAATATTCTAGAAAGAACGGGGGCTGGAGAGCCGGCTCAGCGGTTGAAAGCACTGGCTGTTTTTCCAGAGGACCTTGGTTTAATTCCCAGCTCCCACATGGCAGCTCACAACCACCCGTAACTCCAGTTCTAAAAGATCCAGCGCCCTCTTCTAGCCTCGACCTACACCAGTCACACACACAGCGTGTACACACGTGCATGCAGACAAAACACCCATGCACATAAGAGAATAAAGGGATGCTTCAGATCAGTTTCCAATCTGAACCACTCCCACAACAGCCACAGAGCGACCTCAGGTGATCCTTTGTAAATTTTTTGTTAGTCAGATCTGAGGGCATACACCTTTAGCCCAGCTTTTGGGAGGCAAAGTCTTGCGGATCTCTGTGAGTCTGAGGCCAACCTGGTCTACATATTGAATTCTAGGGCAGACAACACTACATAATATAACCTTGCCACCTTGCCTGGAGAGATGCAGTTATTTACTTATTGTATGTGCGTGTGACTGGCAGCATGTGTACACACATGCACAGGAGCCCTCGTAGACCAGAAGGGAACATTGAGTCTCCTGAACTGGAGTTAAAGATGGATAAGAGCCACCAGGTGGGCGCTGGGAGTCAAGCCCAGTCCAGTCAGCACTGTTACTAACCACTGAGCCTTCGCTCCAGCCCCTCTGGTTCTTGTGGTCAGTTTGCCGGGACTGCACTGCATGTCCAGCAAGCTCAGCTTACAGAAGGCTTTACCCTGGCCCATGGTTTGACAGGATGGCACTGTGGTGGCCTTGAGGCAGCTCACACCGCTCTGTCAGGAAGCAGAGAGATGAACGCTGGTTCCCAGCTGCCTTCCTCACTCCACCCCTGGTTTTCGGCCTGAGACACCAGCCCACGGAATGTCCTGTTTTCAGGGTGGGTCTTACTTGTTTAAACTTCTCTGGAAACACCCTCAAGGAGGGGCTCCCAGGGGACTCCACGTCCTGTGGGCGACAGTAAGGACCAGGCACAGTTCTGACACCCACTGAACCAGAGGCTCCTGAAGTTCTGTCTGGCCCCGCATCCTCACCATCATCCCGAGTTCAAAGCTCCATGTGGCCATGAGATCTTGGACTTGATCTCTGTAAGTGTCCGCTTTCCTTTTCCTTCCAGACCCTAGGGGTGGGTCTTGCTGTGCAATAGCATAATTACAACACATTAGTCTTGGCACTGAAAGAAGGTGCCCCAAGGAGATTTCAGGAAGCTCGCCGCCTGCCCTGTATCATCTCCCCACAGCCCACACACACCCTGTACAGCCAGCACCTAGGGGAGGAAGGCGGAAGAATAGATGGAGGAAATAGCATACATGTGCATCCCTTACCCTTCCACCAGCAGCTGGGTTTGGCCTTTGGACCACTGACAAGTTCCAGTCAGTTATGGCCCATGCCTGCAATCCTAGCCCTCAATGATGAGGCAGGAGCTCAAGGCTAGCCTGGACCACACAGCAAAATCCTGTCAAAATAAAGTAAATCACATTTCAAAATAAAATAAAATGACAAGTTCTAAAACAAGGCAGTCAGTCCTCACGATCCTGAGGACTCCTGTCCAATCTGCTTACAGACCTGGGTTCGAGTGCAGTTCTGCAGGGCTGTGTGACTCGAGCTGCTCTCTCCGAGCTGCTGGTCTCTGTGGTGAGGGTTAGAGGTGGCTATGTGGGTCCTGGTGTTTGCCTTCCCTCCTCCTCACACAGGAGCACACACAGCACCAGGGTGCCAGGGCAGCCCTGAGGTGGGGTGGAGCCGCACACCCTCTCCTCTTGGACTGTGACCCTCTGTCTGGAAAAGCCTGGGAATTGGGCTGGTGCTGCTCTCAGTGAACTTCGTTTCATCCTTCTCTGCAGGGGTAGAGCTAGGGGACTTGTTTGCACCAAGCAAGCACTCTACACTGAGCTACACCTCAGCCCTGACCCGGGGATGAAATCACCCCTCTTCACACAGCAACAGATACCCAGAGAAGTGGGGTGTACCAAGGTCAAGGTCACATGGCTGAGAACAGAGCTGGCATTAAACCAGAAGTTCTAACTCCACATGACAGGGATAAAAATGTATACAGAGACTGCATTCTACCTACCTCGGTTCTCACCTGAGTATGACCCAGCCCTGTTGCTGGGGTTGGGGTTGACCAGAGCAGGATCCTTCTATAGCTCTTCAGCCCCTCACCCACCACAGGTCACCAGAACACACACACACACACATGTACATAGGCTCTCTCTCTCTCTCTCTCTCTCTCTCTCTCTCTCTCTCTCTCTCTCTCTCTCTCTCTCTCTCTCTCCCTCTCCCTCTCCCTCTTCCTCTCCCTCTCCCTCTCTCAGTGGCAGCAGACAGATGAACAGGTTGTAAACAGGATGACCTTGGTCCCTCAGGAGACACTGAAGTTGTTTCCCTTGACCATCAAGCCCAGTTCTGTCCCTTGTGGTCCTAACCCACAACTCATGATCTCCATCTATGGTTTCCTGGGTGTGTCTACAAAACAGCCCTTCTGGGAAGGTCCCTGCAGATGTAGAGAAATTAGAGGGCTCTAAGCAGGAGTGGAACACTGCTGTCCCCTCCCCTCTCTCCATCCCTCCACCCATTTGCCCACTCACCTATCCATCCATTCATCACCCCTCCCTCCCTCCCCCAATCCCGCATTCCCTCCTTCTATCCACACAACCCTCCCTCTATCACCATCCTCACAGAACACTAAGGATCATGTCCACTGAACTGAACCCCTGGCTGTGTAACATGGGCAACTGGCTATGCTGCTTGGGCCAGGTTCCTTCTTTGGGTTGTGGTAGTAAAGCCAGCACTCACTTCAAGGTCCAAGAGTCTCAGCGAGTAAAGTGTCAAGGACTTAGAGCGGCCTGGCAGAGGGCCCATCACTGCTCACCCACGCTGCTCATCATGAACCACTGCCATCGCTGAGCCCCGGAGGCAGGGAAGGAGCAGCACTGGGAGAGGGTCTAGGCCAGGAGCTGAAGTTTGAGGTGGAGTTAGCATTGCACGCAGTATGGGAGGGTGGAAGGGAATCATGACATAAGAAACAGCACTGGAAAAGCCTCGAGGCTCTCAGGCCACCTCCTTAATCCCCTCCCCCTCCAGGATCAGAGAACACACACTGTTGTTAAGGCCATGCACGCCACAGTGATCTCTGGAGAACTCTCCTGGAATTAGTGGGAGGTTGCTGCCTGGAGAACTGCTCTCCAGTGGTCTTGGTGTGACCCCAGGGAGCTTTTCTGCTTTCTGGCCAATAAGGAGAGAGCCTGACACCCAGAGAAACCGAGGCACCTGGCCAGAGCCACACAGCACACCAGAATGGGAGGTACTTGGGGGAACAGAGGCAACTCTTCCGGTGTTCTTGGAGGAAGCTGGGCTGAGCAGAGACGTGAGTCCTTTCCAGTCACACAACACAGAAGCCATTGTGTGTTCCGGAAGCCTAAGCACAGCCCCTCAGATTGCATGTGTGCCTCTTGCAGGATCAGGGCTCTAGGAGACAACCTCCCTGCCACCACCATCCTGGGAACCTGGCACATGTTCGCAGGCCCTGCCACATCTGGATCCCAGAAGGCAATTCCTGGCCCAGGCAGGAGGTCACCAACACAGGAACTCACCATCAAAAGGAAGGAAGAAACTAGAAGGGGGGGTCAATGGCTGGGTGGGTTTCTGGAGGTCAAAAGACCTGCCAAGGGTGGGTGTCGGCAACATTGTTCCACCTACAGAGAACGGACAACGGCGACCTCGCCGCTGCCCTGTCCCACAGCACGAAGAAGAGGCGGCTGTGGTGTGGCCACACCAGCTGCAGAGCCAGGAGGCAAGCTGCGTCTATGTGTTTGACATACCACCTCCAGGACTCCTCAGGTATGTAGGCCCCGACACCTACGGCCACCCATCTTTCCCTTTGCCACACGCATCCTCAGCTCTAGGACCTGGCTGATGAGCTCCCCAATGCTGCCCACAGCCCACAAACACCTCCTCCCTCACTGTAGACCTGTGCAGCCATAGATAGTCCAGATACACTCAAGTCAGATCAAGGTTTATTATATGTTATATCCCCACACCTGAAGAGCTGTGGAGTCAGGGAGCCCTGAATGGAGATATGGGGAGCCCCCGCAAGGCCCCCAACAGGACAAAGCCTCCACACTGTCAAAGACTGAGGAATGGTGTGGACTCAGGCTGCCAGACTACCGTGTGAGCAAAGGATGGGCCAGGCCCCTGCTCCAGCCTGGGCGTCAGAATCCAGAATGGCAGTTGTCCCAAATGCCCTTTGGCTTCCAGGCTGCTTCGGAGTCCGACAGAGAACGTCCCTCAATCCCCTCATCCCAACGTCCATAGCAAGATGAGTTGCACACTCTCAAGTCAGAGCTGCTGGACACTTGAGAGAACTGGACGGCCTGCATCTCACATTCCAACACTGAACCAAATCAGGAAGTGGGGTGCCTTAGAGAAAATCAAGAACGATGTTTTCCAGAGTGTGTATGGTGAGATTGGACTTCATAACTATCATCACCCTAATTATAAAGCGGGGGAAAGAGAAGACCAGCCTAAGGACCCTTAGAGTAGTTGCATCAGCGTGGGGAGGGGTACAGCGGCTCCTTGGTTCACGTGACTTTGAGTTTGTGTCTCCATGGAGCGTCTGGGGAACTCTGTGATAAAGTAGGGGCCCCTTCAAGATGCTTCCTAACTAATCAAGTCCGCTGAGCAGAGGCAGAGTGACCCCAACATTCTGATGATGGGGAGATGCCAAGGGAACCCTCTGCAGTCCCTGGTGCAACTGGACACGGGCTGCACCTTGCTTTCCCAGTAGGGCACGAAGACAGCTGAGGACCACGGCAGCACATCCTCTTGACGCCTTCCAAATCCAGCAGCCCCGGCTGTCTTCCCAGCCGATATGGAAGCAGCAGGGAGTGCCGTCTCACTGGGGGCCTCTGGCCTGTCCCCCTTCTGCTGTGTGGCTGCTCGTGGGGACTGCCTTGTTGCAGTTCCAACTGGGGCATGTCTGTCCTTCTTGTAGAGAAGTGTGCTTTAGGCAAGAGGCATTAAAGGCACTGGAACTTGGGGTGATGTTTCCTGGGGTGCACCAAAGACCACCAGCTCTGCCCATTCCGGGGTCAGGATTGGTGCCGGCAATGGCCAAGGAGGGGTGTCAAGAGGCAGTCAGAGCTGAAGGCCTTTCTTGACCAAGGAGGTGACCTTCAAGGACCCAGCAGTCAGGCCCAGCAGTTCTTGAGCCTCTTAGACATTGGGAGAGATATTGCTACAAGCGCAGGAACTTTCAGGGGGGGCAGCTGGTCCCTGGGATTCCTCAGCTACAGAGAAAGACCCTTCTTGTTCCCCTTGGCCCTCACTGGCTGCAGAAGCCCCTCCAGCCTCTACTGGACCTGACTCCTCTGGGATCTCCCGCTTCCCCACAGTGACCCCGCACACTGGGGCTTCCTGGGCCTCCTCCTGGCTGCTCAGCACCTCATCCTCTGGCCCATCCTTCACCGGCTCTGTTCCCTCCGCACTGCCTGGCACCACTCTGGCTGGAGACCGGAGGTTCTGGGTAGCAGCCAGAATGTCAGCCTGGAGCTGCTGGGAGGAGTCCAGAGCCTCTTCCGGCCGGCTGTCAGGAGCCCTGTCAGGGACCTCGCTGAAGGCACGGGGCCCCCCAGCCCGGTCACTCTGGTCCACATACTTCTTCTCAGGGAAGGAGGACGGGTAGTAGGCTGTGGCCTTGTGTTTCTGGCGGGTGATGAGAGCAGCACAGACGATGAACATGAGCAGGAAGGCCAGAGAGCCCACCACGGCAATGAGCATCACATACTGGCGGAAGAAGTCCATGATCCCATCCAGGAGGTTGGTGGGGGGCGCGGGGCCCTCCAGAGCTGTGGGCTCGGGTCTCCCTGAAGTGGGGCTGAAGGCTGGAGTCCGGGGTGGTGGCAGGCTCGGGGAAGAGGCTGAGGAGCCCTCGGCTTCCCCACTGCCCCCCACATCCTCCAGGAAGGTGGATGGGAGGGACACAGAGTAGGCCACCAGAGGCAAGGGCCTCAGAAGTAGCAGCAGAGACAAGAGGAGGCTGGAAGCCATACTGACCACAGAACCTGTGGGGAAGCAGTAAGAGAGAAATCAGGTTGAGTCTCTGGTGTCTCCAGGGCCTCGGGACTCAGGAGTGGCTCGATAGCTCCCCAGAGAACCCAGAACACATTCCAGCTGAACCCCTCACCGTGTGGCAACATGAACACCTCCCAGGTCCCTTCCTTTTGATGCTCCTGAGGACAGAAACTGCATTTTGCTCATATTGGTGTGTCCTCAGTGTTTTACACCCTGAATATACACTAAGTGCTCAATAGATGCTTCTTCACCAGTGTGGCTGAATCCTCGTACTAGCTTAGGCTCTCATGGTTTACTGGGCATCGGATACTAGCTGAAGAGGGATGCATTTGGAAACCAGAGGAGAACTTCAAATGTCATTCCTCCTCAGGCACCCTCCTCCACTCCATTTGTGAGGCAGGGCCTCTTACTGGGACCTAGGACTCCAAGAATCTCCCTGTGTCCCCATCCCCACTGTGGGCATTGAGGGCATGCGCCACCCCACTGGCTCCTGATGCAGGTGCTAGAGATGCCACGCAGGTCTTCCGGTACCAACACCTGAGCCATCTCCAGCCCACATAGAAACTTGTCCTGGGCCCTGCAGTGGTGACGCACGCCTTTAATCCCGGCACTCAGGAGGCCAAGGCAAGTGGATCTCTGTGAGTTCAAGGCTAGCCTGGTCTACAGGGGGAGTTCCAGGACAGCCAGGACTGTTATTTAGAGAAACCCTGTTTGGAAAACCAAAAAATGAAGAAAAAAGAAAAGAAAGAAATATGGCATGGAAACCTAAAAGCTACCCAGTGAGGGAAGGGCTATAACTGTCTCCATTTCCAGCTGCAGAAATCAAGGGTCAGGAGAAACTGAGGCTCAGGCCGAGCAAGTGACTTATCCAGGGAGATCTGGCAGGGTAAAGAAAACAATGGCCTGAGGGCTCTGAGAGATGGGGCTGGGATGGGGGACCAGAGGGCTGAGGGACACCTCTGCACAGGAAGTGCCCCCAGGGCACCGTTACCCTGGGGCCTTGGTAGCTCCAGCATAGGCTTTTCCAATCCACCTACTTCCTTTTCCAGAAGGCTTTGAAGTTGCCAGGTCTGCACACTCTATAGGAGGCCTGGTTGCCAGCATGGGGCTCAGGGCTTCTGTATCCCCCACCCCCCCATCCTTGGAGGTCTGGACGGTGAGCCTCCAAAAAACCCAAGAGGTTCCAGGGGGAACCACAGCTCCTGGGGAGACAAAGCTGGCTAGCACTGCAGCCCCTCCCCACTGCCACCACTAAATGGGAACCAGATGTGCCCCTCCCCCCCTGAAAGGCTGCTCCCAGCATGAACCCCCCAGACCCCATCTGGCCCAGACAGCCAGGCTAATTAATAAATTCCTCATTGCCCAAGTTTACACTAACTCTCCCTGCTGGGGGGAATGGGATCTGGAGTTAAACTCTTGCTATCCCAGCAGAGGGCTCTGGTCCCCTGAGATTAACTAGGCCTAGAAGTCTAAGAAGGAAAAGACTCAGGGGATCTCCCTTGGAGGACTAAGATGGGGAGACAGAGGCAGAGCCCAGATCAGACAACAGGCCACACAGCAAGTTTCTGAGCTGCGCCATGGCCACAGGTCCTGCTTGATGACACAGGTGGCATTACCTGCCTCTCAGGTAACAGGGACTCAGGAGGCTGGTCATTTAGTGGCTATCCCGAAGCCTCCTGGTTATGTGCACTGAGCCCTCAGTATCACAGGGAACTGGCACCAGGATGTCCCCACCCCCATCCAAAGGAGCCAAAATCAAGCCATTTCAGTGAGGAGGGACATATGTCTCTCAGCCTCTTGGTTTTCCCAGTCACAACACCATAAATGCTGTGGGGGGTTGTTATACTGTTTGTTTTTATCGGTAAGGTCTTTTTTTGTGGGGGGGGGAGGTTCAAGACAGGGTTCCTCTGTGGCTTTGGAGGCTGTCCTGGAACTAGCTCTTATAGATCAGGCTGGTCTCGAACTCACAGAGATACTCCTGCCTCTGCCTCCCAAGTACCAGCAATCATTAAGTTCTTATAGCTTAATTTTTAAAATGCTTTCTACGTTTATGGGATACTCAGCAGGGGCCGCTGCACTGATGCCAGTTCGGTCAAACTGATGCAAGCAGCAAAAGCCTGAAGTTCATTTCAGAACAGGAAAAAGAAGACAAATAGGCCAACGAGATGGCTCAGCAGGTAAGGGAGATGCTGCCAAGGCTAATGCCCTAAGTTTGATCTCCAGGACCCACAGGCTAGAAGGAGAGAACAGCTCCCATAGGCTGTCCTCTGACCTCTCGAACACACTGTGGCCTGCACAGCCCCATCTAAGTAAATAAGTGTAACAAAATTTTTTCTAAGGTGGTTAAATTACCAATTTGCTTGTTTTATCTATTTTCCTCTTTTTCTGCTGTGCTAGAGCCTCATGTGTGCTAAGCAAGCGCTCTGTTGCCAAGCCCCTAGGGTTCACGGACAGTGATAATCTAGAATCCATGGAGGATGATTCATCTCAACCCTCTCCCTAGGTCCAGGCCCACAACGGATACCCTTCAGGTTCAGAGTAGATGGTGACATGTCCAAGGACATACAGATGATCCGTGACTGGCCTGGGCTGGGCTGGTATTTAATTCCTCTGTCGGCTGTGGGCATCCACATGCTGTGAGGGTACACGTGCGTGTGCATGTGTGTGCATGAGTGTACATGTGCACCATTGTGCATGGGTGTGCAAGCCAGATGACAATCTGGGGTATTACACCCAGGATGTATCTCCCTGAGAACTGGAAGTCACCAAGTGGGCTAGGCTGGCCCCTGTCCCTGCCTTTCCAAGGCTGAGATTCCAGCACACATCACATCACCTGGCTTTTTACCTGGGTGCCGGGCTTCAACTCCTCATTTTTTTTTTTGGCAAGCATTTTACTGACCTGCCTCCAACCCACATCCTCCCCTTCAGGTTGGTGCTGGGGACTGAACCCAGGGCCTCATGCATGCTGGGCAAGTGCTCTGCCACTGAGCTACATACACCCCAGCACTGGGTCAGCACTTGGGAGACAGAGGCAGAATGGCAAATTCAAAACCATCCTAGGCTACGTATTAAGACATTATCTAAAAATACAGTCGTGGCAAGCAAGGACTGTTGCTCTGGAGGGACAGGCCACCGTGACCACAGTGCCAGCGCAGGCTTGATCTCACAGGAAAGCTGGAATTCAGGAATGGAATGCTCCAGGCAGGGTAAGCCAGCATTCTCCTCTCAGCGGACCCATGACTGTCCTCACTTTCTCTGGCCCCCCACACCCCCAGCAGAAGAGCAGAATGCACATGCATACACGTGTGCACAGACACATACAATGCCACAGGCAAGAGAGTACTGGCCTCCCACTGGCACCCCAGACTCAGCCAAGGAGATACAGAAGGAACAGCAGAAACTACTCCTATCTCTAAAGAACAAGGCACTGACTCTCAGAGCCCCCCCCACCTTCCTCAGTCCTCCTGGGTCCCCAAGAAAGACAGGTAAGTGTGGGGACTCAGCCCTGAGAGGAGCTAGCCAAATCCTGCGGGAGATAGTCATGTGACCCTGAGTGGCTCCCCTAAACTCTCTGGGCCTCAGTTTCCTCTCCATGGAACAGAAGAACTGACCTGAACAGAGCTGAAATGACTTCTAGACCTGCCAACCTGCCAGGCACCCCTGGTCTGCCGCCTAGGGAGAGTGGGCCTCAGCCTCCTGGGTCTGTTCTAGTTCTGTCCTGCACAAGGACTCAGGTCTCAGGCTGATTAATCCTGTTTTTACCCCAGAGGAAACTCACTGCCCAGATGACTCCTAATGGAGAGGTGGCTCAGAACAGCTCCGTGTCACCTCCTAGCTGTGTCTGGGGCTGGGCATGCCATCTCCCTGAGCTCTAGCTTCCACATCTATGCAATGGGGACAGGTCACAGCCAATGCCTGCTACGTAAGTGTCAGCAATGGACGAAGCATGTCCAGGATGCCCTCCAGGACCCTCTCTCTTAGGAGCTGCTGTTTTAAATGGAGATGGTCGTGGATATGCAGATGAGCAAATCTAACTTTAAGGACTGGGTACCCCAGGACCTGAGGCTGCCTAGGCAGAGCCTGTGTTCCACCCCCACCCAGAAAGTGGTGGCCAGTGATGGAGGGGCAGGCTGTGGAAACCTGGCTTCAATTAGACTTGGGGGAGGGGGCTCTGGTTAAAGCATTGTATCCTCTGCCTGTTCCTCTGGGGCTGCCAAGGACAGGGACCTGGACCCCTTGAGAAGAGGTCTGGAAGGAGACTGAGGTCTCAGAGCCTATATACAAGCTTACACACACACACAGCAGCAGCAGCAGCAGCAGAAGCCAGAGCCTGCAGCACACAACTCCTAGAAACTCCAGCAAGCTCCCACAGTCCCCAGATCTTGTACACATGTACACCAACTGGTGCATGAGACATGCTGGGCACAGCCTTCAGCCGCACACAGGACAATACAAGTTCACACCAGGAGCACACTGGCCTTGGAAATGACACGCCAGCATCCTCCCCACATCCTAACTACATGCATGCACCCTTCCAGTGACCCCAGCATCCACGCACACACGTCTTAGCACGTGCTGACTTGCAGCCTCAAACACGTACTCGGATCGTACACACATTTAAAAATTCTGGAAAAGTTTTCCAAGAGTTGCCAGCTCCAAACTCCAAACCACCTCAGACTTTCAGAGCAGCAGGCTGGGACTTACCAGCTCCCTGTGGAGGAAGGCCTGGATGGGACTGCCAGGTTAGACGAGCCTAGCCCGCTAGACAGTTCAACAGTCGACAATCTGCTGCCGCCGTCTGCCGCCAGCTGCTCCGGCTGGTGCCTGCCCGCCTCGGCCTCCAGGCCCTCCTCCTTCCTCCTCCCCGCCGGGCTGGAGGGCCAGCTTGATTTCATTAAGAGAGCTTGGGGTGGGGACAGTGAAGGGCGGGACTATGCTGGGCCACACGCAGTCCCACCCTCCTCACACTCCTTGCTTGCTTCCTCCTGACCTCAGGTCCCCTGGGCAGACTCAGACGGACTAACAGACAGAGGGTCTTCCACAAGCCCTTCCCCCGAACTTTGAGCTGAGGTCTTTCCCATCCCCCCACACACACCACATTCCCTGGGGGTGCGAGGTCAGGAGGCTCTGAGGCCCCTGGAAGTGGGAAGGAAAACTCTCCATGGACCGTTCCAGCTGTGACTCAGGATTTCCAGGCTTAGGATGCAGAGTGGGAATAGGGGTGTTTCAGGGAAGCCTGACGGCGCTGGGTTCAGGCCGTCCTGGCCTTTCTCCCTGGGTCTCAGTTTCCCCATTCCTTTTGTTTGTTTGTTTGTTTGGTTTGGTTTTGTTTGTTTGTTTTTGTTTTTGTTTTTTCCAAGACAGGGTTTCTCTGTTGCTTTGGGGCCTGTCCGGGAACTCGCTCTGTAGACCAGACTGGCTTCGAACTCACAGAGATCCGCCTACCTCTGCCTCCTGAGTACCACCAATGCCCAGCTCAGTTTCCCCATTCTTAGGGATGGAAGGGAGCTGCCTGAGGTACTGGCATCCTGCCCTCTACGTCACAATGCCCCAGCAGGACAACTTGAGCAGAAATTATGAGTCCATGGTGCAGCTGGGTCCTGAGGATGGTAACAACCGGCCCTGGAGCACCAGGGGTACCTTCACAGGTGAATCCAGTGATCTGTGGCCCTCACATTCACTCACTTGCCCACACACTCACTCATGAGCTTGTTTATTTCCATGAACACCTGATGCACCCCACCCGCAAGCTCAGTGCAAAGCAGGTCCCAGATGGAACGAAGACACACCGCCCCTTCCAGGAGGTTCCAGGCTTCTAGGGCTATGAGCAGCAAGATTCATCGTGGAGTGTGCATTGCCCTTCTGCAGACCAGAGGGGGTTCCATGGCAGGAGAGGGCCTACAGGGAAGCCAGGCTGGAAGGCTGATGTACTCTTGAACCCCACCTGAACAGAAGGGGGCCTGACAAAGCACTCCAGGAAGTGAAGGAGAGAGGATGGCCCTGCCTAACCTGCCTCAGACTGGTCATCAGTTTCAGGGGCAGCCAGACCTCTCCAGGGTCACTTCCCAGGGAGCAAGGCCTGTCCCCAACAGACTGAGGACTTGTGTCAGGATTCTGGTCATTAAGGAAGGGCCAAATCCACAGCCTCATCAAGGGTTCTAGAAACTTTCTGGCGTGCCTTGGCTTCAGGCCTCATCCTCCTCCTTGTCCAGCAGCTACACAGAATCCTCAAGCTGTGAGTACAGTGTTCTTTGCCCTCTTTCTTTCCCTGGGTGAAGGTCACCTTGGGGTGACCAAGGGCTATCATGTCCCCACCTAGGGTTCCCTAGCCCATATAAGTAATGCTCTTGACCATGGAGGCCTTGGTGACATGGTCACAGGGTCGGGTATAGACAGCACGGGTCCCAGATTGGGGGTCTATGCACTCCTGTCTTCTGCCCCAGAGATACAAGGGATAACAGGGATACAGAGGCCATGCACGCTCAAGTCCCTCATGCAATTCTACACAGCAACTGTTCAGGACCAGACCTGCCGCTCCCCCACCCCCAGCCCTGGCATCCTTTAACTCATCTCAGTGTGCCTTGATGACTTCTCTTCCTTTGCATTTTTCCCTTCCTTTCTTTTTCTTTTCTTTTGAGACAAGGGTCTCCTGTACCCCAGGCTGGTTCACATTTGACATGTAACCAAGTACCTTCCTGAGCTTCTCATCCTCCCAAGTGCTGGGGTTTCAGTCCCTGGCCTGGACTGCATAGGACTCGGGTTTGCACCCCTCCTAGGCCACTGAGCTGCCTCCAGGTGACTGATTCATGCTGTGGTACAGGTACGGGAGTTGCTCTACTCTGTTATGAAGCGCATGGTGTCATTTTTCCTGAGCCCGAGGACACAGAGCCCAAAGACGCTGAGCAGCCACATCCTGCCACCTGGGAGAGACCTGCCTTGCAGACTGGTGCCATGGTGCCCGGACAAGGGTCTGTTGGTGTTGGTGGAGATGTGAGAGAGTGAAATTCCGTGGCAGAATAGGAAACTGAGGCTCATAGTGGAATGGCATGCCCTGCGGTAATAGAAGGCTGAGTGTAGGGTCCCTTCTGACGCACCCGTTTCTATTTCCAAATCTCCCAAAGTGCCACTGCCAGGCCAGTGACCCAGGTCTGACTGGGCTGCCACAGCACAGCCCCTCTCCTACCTCCACATGCCTGGGGAAAGGGACTGTGGGGCCACACACACACATGCACGCACACACACACCTGTTCACACACGCATGTGTTTACACAGCACACACAAACGCACACACAGGTCCGCCTTTCCTCACTGTGCACCCTCACACATAACCTGTAGATGCTCAGGAAGTGCCACTCATGAGCGGAGACAAAAGAGCCCAGCACCCAGCGGCCACAAGTCACAGCACTTGCCCTGGGCCACAACTAAACGTGAGTTCGGGTCACTGGCTGCCAACCCTCAGGCTCCCACCTAGAGGCATCCCAGATTCTGCTCATTCTGCAGATACAGCCCAAGACTGTGGCATCCAGCCCACAGTCAGGTCTTCGGAGCCAGTGAAAAGCAAACAGGTCCGAGCTCACAAAAGAGGTAGGAGAACTTCAATACACAAGTAAACCACAAAGGGACCTCGGGCTGCACCCTGGGCTAAGATCTGGGAGGAGTTGCTCAGGGCTGCATGTCCTGTGGGTGTCTAGCCCAGTCCCAGGCTTTCACTGTAAGAAGTGACTATACTGCTGCCCCCAAAGATGGAGGGCAGATATTTAGGAAGGCACAGAAGCAGGAGAGTTCCCCTGGACAGCATGTGCAAAGGTCCTGGGGCAGTCAGAAGCACAATACCACTGAGGCAGCTCCCAAATATTGTCAGGCTAGCGCGGCTGAGCCAGGTCTGTGGGAACAAAGGACTTTGCATATCTGGGGCCCTATCCTAACTCTACTTCTAGGACAGTGGTTCTCAACCTTCCTGATGCCGCCACCCTTTAATACAATTCCTCATGTTGTGATGACCTCAATCATAAAATTATTTCGTTGCCACTTTATAACTGTAATTTTGCTACTGTTATGAATCTTAATGTGAAATCTGTTATGTAGGATATCTGATATGTGACCCTGGGGCGGGGGAGCATGACCCTCTCTGATCTAAGGCAATACCTGAAACACACTGGGGTTCAGTAAGTGGCACTGGCTGCCTGATGCCGCCTCTGCCATCTGATCATGTACCGGCAGGCATCGATCAGCCAACATTTTAAGAGAAGCTCCATCCTTCCACAGTTTCTGGGACACGTGTGGGGCCTGGCTGGCTGTGGCATCTAAGGGGTGTGGGCAAGCCTGTGGTATGGCACACAGGCTGGGCTGTTCACTTGCAACCCATAATTTCAGAGGCCCCGAGCAGTACCGGGGTTTCTGCTCTGCCTGGAAACACTTCAGAGTCCCTGCCCTGAACCCCTTGCAATTAGCAGCCACACTGCCCTGCTCGGCAGCCCTGGCACTGGAGCTTGGGAGGGCTGGGAAACACCCCTAGCTTGGGTCTCTGCTGAGACTCTTCCTGCGGGGCTCTGGGCAGTGCCAGCCCACCACAGTCCCCATCCCTTCATGGGTCCAGGGACACATGTAATTACACAACCCTGAGCACTGGGGCCTGCCTTCCAAGCAAAAATAGCTGGGTCTTTCATGTGGCTACAGAGGCCTGGTCTACAGCCCCATCACAGACCAGGCCTGCGGAGGAATACTCATGGCATTTCATCAGCCTCCTAGACATTTGTCGGTCTAACCAAGGTGGCCATCAGGATTAGCTATGACAAGCTAAAGGCTCAGGCAGCTATACTAGTTTTCTTTTTGTTGCCGAGACGGACACCGAGTTCAAGAGCAACTTAGGGGAGAGAAGGGCTAACCCTCGTATAGGTCACAGTCCATCACAAAAAGAAGTCAGGGCAGGGAGTCGGGCAGGGAACACTGCTGACTTGCTTGTTTTCAGGCCTGTGCTCAACTAGCTTTTTATACTGCCCAGGGCTGTCTGCCTAGGGGATGCTGCTGCTCACTGTGGGCTGGGCTCTTCTCCATCAATCAACAAGACGATCCCCCACCCTTCTCAGGTGACTCTGGGCTGTGTACAGGTGACAGAGCTGAACAGTCGCTCAAGCTCAGTCATACAACGTGGAAGCAAGAGAATCAGGAATTCAAAGACATCCTTGGGTACACCGTGAGTTCAAGCCCAGTTCATGCTACACGAGACACTGTCTCATAAACAAACAAACAAATAAATCCACACCCCAAACCCTACAAAACAAGGCCAAATTCAGCTGTGGGTTAAGATGTCAAAAGGTAACTCTTGGGGGGGTTCTGGCTGGCAAGGGACTCGAGGGACAGGATGGTCCTGGATACTGTGGCCTTCGGGTTTGGATCCCATTCAAAGGACACACAGTGTGGGAAGGTGCAGCTGGACACTGGGGATCAGCCTGCCCTGTCCAGGTTATGACTCAGTTCAAAGACTTCTTAAGAGCCCACATCCCTCCACAGCGGGGTACACACTACAGGCCAAGGGCTGGGGTCCCAGGACTTCCTGTGGCCGGGTGGCCAGCCAGCTGTGGCTGCCTTGTAAACATTTACATTCTCCCTGTGGAAGGAGTCACTTTATGAGTCTCACCGGGGGTGGGAGGGCATGGTGGCGGCTGCAGTACACAGCTGGTGGCTGCTGGGCCTGACCCTAGCCTCCACCCCCACCGCCGTCGTGGAATCAGCTTCATGCTGGGGTCTTCCAGGCCAGTTACCACCACCCTCCCTGCTCTGCATACCCCAGGCAGTGTCAGGGCGGGAGTGGGGGACGGGAGAGGGTGAGGACCCTGTATGTCTAAGAGCAGGGAGGGGCCTGAAGTCCCCAGTCGCAAGATGTTGCCTCCATTTCTCCTGCTCTTTAACCCCTCCACATCACCCTTCCCTTCCCTTCCCCATCCCCCTCATGGTACATTCTGGACATTTTCCAGGTGCCACCCAGGCCTGTCCTTGTGCAACTCACATGCTGGTCAGAGGTCATGGACCATTTTGAAGATGACTTGACAGTGTATTGGTGGTATGGGGTTGGCCATAGAGTAGGTGACATTCCAGCAAAAATCTGTAGGTCCAGGAGATGTTCTGAGGAATGGTCCAGGCAGAGGAAAAGTGGGGTGTGGTCACCTGTTTTTGTGTAGGGGTGAGAAGGAGGGAGACGTGGCTAGAACAGTGGGTGAGTGGGCATGGGAGGGCATGAGGTCAGGAGGCAGTGGGCCAGACCTGGAGCTCTGGGGCATGTGAAGGGCTTTGGTCTGTATTTGACCATGCTGTGTACTGTATGTGAAACTTGGCCACATCTCTCACACATCAGGCACCTGTGCACCCACAATACTTTTTTCACAAGGACCCAGAGAAAGAGGTTTTCAGGGCCCCATCTCTAGGCAGGGCAGGGCCTCTGCGACAACCCCCGCTGACTATGCAGGTCTCCGGTCCCTCTTGGTTCCTTCCACTTGACTACATAGTTCCGACTCAGCTGGGTCCAGAAGCCCTGCCTCGT
Organism: Mesocricetus auratus; assembly: GCF_017639785.1. Classification (NCBI taxonomy): domain Eukaryota; kingdom Metazoa; phylum Chordata; class Mammalia; order Rodentia; family Cricetidae; genus Mesocricetus; species Mesocricetus auratus. Next base: position 5,205,734 of record NW_024429206.1, read on the forward strand.
GTTCCTGCAGATGCTACTCCAGTTAGCCTTCTGCCTCTGGGCCAGGGTTATCCAGGGACAGCTGCATGGGGGGGGTCTTCCAGGACATCCAGACCACCTACCAAGTGGAACCAGGCCCTTAGGGTGGGATCAAAGAAGCAAAGGGTGTCACCAGTAGCATACTACCTGCCCTGAGGGTCTGTGGCTTGGCAGGAACACCAAGCATTGAGTAGCCAACCAGCCAGGGCCTTTTCCCTCTGTTGTCAGACAAGGGTTCCTGTGGGAAGGCCAGGAGCCCTTGGCACCGAGATAAGAAACATCATGGTCACACAGGGAACTAAGGGTGATTGATGGTCACAGGCACTGGGTAGCAGTACCCAGCAGGGTTCCACAAGCCAGAGGGAGCCTCAGTCACCCCACCTGCTCCTTAAACACCCAGTGAGCTCCCCCAACTCCACCGTATCTTTAGAGAAATGTCCTATTCTTGGACGGCTGTACACAAAGCCCTCCCACTGGCCACCCAGCCCCAGGGCCTAGGCAGGTGGAGCAACACACAGACCCTCTAGCCAGGCACAAGCAAGCACTGTGGGTCAGTTGGGGTTGGGGGGGATGGGGCCCAACAGCTGGAAACATCTGGTTTGAATCGTCACTTAGAAGCTCGGGCCAGGCAGCCAAGGAATTCGTGAGTTAATTTTAGGCCAAAAGACAGAAAGCTTAGCAGGGCGGGGACTGGGTCCCTAAAACCACAGAGGCAGACAGGCTGGGAGGGTTGTGAGGCCTCCATGGTGTCCCTGGGATGGTCCTGCCTGCCTCACAGCTGGGGACTTATTCACCTATGGGTACAGATTGGCACCAAGGGTTCTCCTCTCCATTTCAAGGAGAGGAAGTGAGAGACCCAATCACACACACACACATACACACACACACACACACACACACCCTAAGCAAGCATCAGATCTGGGATTTGAACCAGCTACTCTGACTTGAGACTTTTTGAGGCTTCCATTCTCATCTGTGCCTTTAGCCTTTCGCAAAGATTGCTTCCTATCTGAATCCCCACTGTGTGCCATATATATATAGTGACAGGGAGTCTAAGTCCTCAAATAGCACACACCCACAGTGTCTAGATGAGGGAGAGGAGCTGCTGTGGTGAACGCTGATGACTAAAGTGGTCTTACCTGAGCAGGCGGACTTAGAGTCGAGACCTAAGGAATTCAAAGATACCAGCCATTCAGATAACTGTGTGCCCCAGCCATGCAGAGATCCGTGTGCCCCAGCCATGCAGAGATCCGTGTGCCCCAGCCATGCAGAGATCCGTGTGCCCCAGCCATGCAGAGATCCGTGTGCCCCAGCCATGCAGAGATCCGTGTGCCCCAGCCATGCAGAGATCCGTGTGCCCCAGCCATGCAGAGATCCGTGTGCCCCAGCCATGCAGAGATCCGTGTGCCCCAGCCATGCAGAGATCCGTGTGCCCCAGCCATGCAGAGATCCGTGTGCCCCAGCCATGCAGAGATCCGTGTGCCCCAGCCATGCAGAGATCCGTGTGCCCCAGCCATGCAGAGATCCGTGTGCCCCAGCCATGCAGAGATCCGTGTGCCCCAGCCATGCAGAGACCTGTGTGCCTCAGGCATCAGGAACAGCACATGCAGAGGTGCTGAGGTAGAAAAGCGTGCACCGAGGAGCAGGAAGGTTTGAGGAATGGGGGTTCAAGGGGGAGGCGCCCAGTGCCTCCCTTTAGTCATCCAGCACAGATGTGTGTCAAAAAATTAACAAGGGCAGAGTTGGGCCTAGAAACTTCCATTGATAAGCCGAACAAGTCACACTCATGAGCCTTTGAATTCAGTGTCTCCACAGAGACTGCTGAACTCTTGGGGGGACATTACCTGAAGTTGTGTCTCTCTGTGACACAGAGGTCAGAGCCAAGGCCAGATAACCGCGTGTCCAGAAGGAACCACCCTCAGGGAGTGAAGGGGCAACGGAGCCAGCCATCGGTGCTTGGGCACAGAGCTCTCGCCTCCCACTAACTAACCTTGGCCACGGGGGGGGGGGGCGGGGGGGCGGGGAGCTCTGCAGCCAGGAGTCACAAACAGAGGTGGCTATAACCTCCTCACACCACCAAGACCCCGCAACCAAGCTCATGGGGACCCAGAACCCAATCCTTGCCCCGGAAATCACTGGGAAGGAAGTTCTGGGGTCACTCCTGCTGTGTGAGGACCCTCACAGCCAAGGCTTCATTTCCTAATACTATAAATACACATGGATTTCGGGGTACTTCTCAATACATTGAAGCCACAGCCGCTCCCACCCTCCTTCAGGCAGAGGCTCCACAGCCTACCTCCTGGCTTTCCCTCTTCAGCAAGCTGTAGTCCCCTGCTGCCAGGTGGGAACTCTCTCCGGAGTCACTGCCTGCCATGCAGCTCCTCAGCCCCTCAGATCATCTTGCTGTGGCCTGGAACTACCTCTACTCACAGATAAGGGAATGGGCTGAGAGGGTGGTAGCCTGCCCCTCCCCCCCCCCACACAAGCGGGGCTTCTAGAGTTTAGCCCAGAGCTGGTGGACGTAGGTTGCCTCTCTGCTTCCCCAACCCTAGACCACCACTTCCCCTCTGGCCAGATGGGCACCACACATGAGCAGTGCACAGTCATGGCTTTTTCCCGCCTTTACTGTGGACTCTGGGAAAGTAATCTTGCTGCTGAAGAGAAGTCAGGTCAGAACCTGACTTAGTGATTTAGAAAATTGGGGGGTTCCCAGCCATTGCTCAGGGAGCTAGGCTGTGGTCATGGCTGATCTCAGCTTTGTAGGAGTTGGAGAGATAAGCCAGCAGTTAAGGGTGCAGACTGCTTTTGCAAAGGACGAAGTCTGGTTCCTAGCACCTGTATCAAGCAACTCACAATTGCCTGTCACTTCAGTTCCCCGGTAACTGGCATCCTCCAGCCTCTGCAGATGCCTGTATGTACACACAAGGTACACATAAATTCATGTCCACATAAGATTTTAAATTTTTTCAGAATTAAAAAAATAGAGTTTAATCCTGAGCTAATTAAGCCCTGAAAAGTTTTTTTATACTTTTATTGTATTTATGTATTTTTTGAGACAAGGTATTTATTATGTAGCTCTGGTTGTCCTAGAACTCAATACATAAACCAGACTAGCCTTGAACTTACAGAGGTCCGCATGTCTCTGCCTCCTTATGTTGGGACTGAAGGTGTATCCTGCCACATTTGGCTAAAAACAAAAACAAATAATGCTGAGAGAGAGAGAGAGAGAGAGACAGAGAGAGAGAGAGAGAGAGAGAGAGAGAGAGAGAGAGAGAGAGAGAGAGAGAGAGAGAGAAGAGAGAAAATCCAGATCTCTTTAGTTAAGTGACTAGGATGTTTCATTTTAATTATCAGCCTGGGAAGGGAGTCTCAATGAGGAGGTTCAGATTTGGTTGGTTGGCCTGTGTGCATGTCTACAGGAAATTGCCTTGAGCAGGGAGAACCCTCCACCGAGGGTAGCGCCATTCCTTGGGGAGGGGACTCTGAACCTCACAAGACTGGAGAAGTGAGCCAAGCCAGATCACATGAGTCCTGGCTCCCTCTCTCTGCTCTTGACTGGATTCGATACGACCAGCTGCTGCCATGTGACCAGCTGCTCTGTGTCCCTGACATTTGACGTGTGAGATGAAATAATCTCCCTGGAAGGATCCACCTTGAATGAGGAGTCAGTGTGAGAGTGTGACAGCAAACTCAGCCAGCAGCAAGGGAGCAATGTTACTGTGGCTGTTTGTCTGGGGTTGGGTGTCCTATACCCAATGTCTCCATAGCCCTGGGATCACCCAGGCTGCAGATAAGCACCAAGAGGCACAAAGGCCCTCAGGAAACACCCAGCGGGTCTCAGGCTGATGTCTGTCTCCTTCCTAAACTGGGGAAAGGAGAACCTGTGAGTCTTTGGGTGACACCCATTTGAGGGTGACTTCCATCTGAGGGTGACACCCACCTGAATGGGTAAACAATGGTCTTTGGGTGACATGAGCAGATACAGAGGCACCTATTCTGCTGGTAGAGGGTGCAATTGAGCAACCAGGCTCATTTCCACATCCAGCACCAGAGTGAGGATGGGGATCTCCCCAGGAAGAAGAGTGGGGACAAGCACAGGAGGTTGGCGTGGTGTCCAGATCTATCCAGAGATCAGAAGCAGCTCTGCCCAGGGAGCTGAGCCCACAAGTTTGGGAGATTCATCTGTAGAAGCATATTCTTGTCGTGACCACCAGCCCCCAAATAATGACACTGAGACTTATTATTAATTATGAAAGCTTAGGCTCTTATAACTTAAATCAACATGTTCCTATTAATCTCCGTTCTGCCCCGTGACTTTTTGCCTTCTGTTCATTCTGTATGTCTGACTCTCCATGTCTCCCAGGTGTCTCTCGAAGGTTTAGATTCATCCCCAAGTTCCTCTCTTTCCCAGAAGTCCTGCCTAATCTCTTCCTGTCTAGCTATTGACCATTCAGCTCTTTATTAAGCCACTCAGAAGGTGCCTTGGCAACAACACATCTTCACAGTTTACATAAAGATTCCCCCACATTTTCCTGTCTTAGCGTCCCTCCTCACCACAGAGCACATGGTTCTGGGTATTCAAACTTGGATCCTCCAGCTTGGCCGACGAATACTTTTACTTAGAGAGCCCTTTCTCAAGCCCTTCTGAACTTTAATAAAATGTTTTTTTTAATTATGGGCTGGAGAGATGGCTGAGTTCCATTCCCAGCAACTACATGGTGGCTCACAGTCATCTATAATGAGATTTGGTGCAGGGATACATACAGGCAGAACACAGTATACATAATAAAGAAATAAATCTTTAAAAATTTTAATTATACATGTGGATGTGTTTCTGTATGGGTATATGTTACATGTGTGTCCAGGGAGGCCAGAAGAGGGCGTTGCATCCCATGGAGCTGGAGTTACAGGTGGTTGTGAGCCAGAAGATCAGAGTGCTAGGGACTGAACTCAGGTCCTCTGCAAGAGCAGTAAGTGCTGTTAAGGGCAGATCCAGCTCTCCAGCCCTTCCTGAACTTTTAAGATGCATATATATTTATATCTTAAGTTTTTCATGTGTATGAGCGTTTTGCTTGCACGTGTATATATGCACCACATATATGCCTGGCGCCTAGGAAAGTGAGAAAATGGATCAAATACCCTGAAGCGGGAATTGCGGGTGGTTGTTAGCTCCCATGTTCTGGGAACAGAACCCAGGTCCTCTGGAAGAGCAGCCGGTGCTCTTAACCACCCAGTCGTCTCTATAGCCCCTTCCTGGACATTGTGTCGTTGGGATCCACATTCCACACACAACCTTTGTGCCCGGCTTCTGTGACTGAGCTCATCCTGTCAGCAGGCGTGGTGGCATCCACTCTTGTTTATTCTGAGTACTGTCCCACCTTATGGACACACCACAGCGTAGTTACCCTTCTCCGGCTGGCTGAATCTGGCTGTTGGACTGAGGCTGCTGCCAGCCTGTGAATGGATTCAGACCAGCGCGTATTTGCATTCTCTTAGGCAGACGACGCCTGGGAGTGGGATTTCCAAGGTGCACAGTGGTTGTGTTGAACCTTATGGGAGTTTGTTCAATTGGTTCCAAAGTAGATGTGCCATTTGGGACCCCATCAACCATCCTGGGCACCCCAGCCCCTCCCCATCCTCACCAGCAGCTGGGTGCTGCCATGAATAACTCCACCAGCCATGCTGGGCACCCCGGCCCCTCCCCATCCAACTGTGAGCTGCTTCCGTCCTTGTCAGTTTCAGTCTGGCTGTGCTGTGACCCTCAGTGGGGTTTCCTTGAGCATTCCCCTGATGGCTAACAGTGTCAAACAGTGTTTGCTTCAGGGAAGCACCTGGAGGGCCTTCACACCCCACAGGGCTGAAACCCCACTAGGGGCCCCTCCCTTCCTCATCCCAGCACTCTGCTGCTTTCCCACAGGCCCAGCTCAGGACGGCTGCCCGCATCAGGACCCCCAGGTCTTAGCTTGCTCTTCCTCCCGTCCTCTCTAAGTCCAGATCCCACATCCTTCACCCACATCCTCAGTCTCCCCCGCACCCCTGCAGCAACTCTTCCTCTTCCAGATACTCCTCCCTTGCCGTGTTCATTTCCCTCACACACCGCTCTGTGCTCACACCAGCACACACCCCAGTACCCTGTGACTTGTGCGAGTGGCAGACAGGGAGGAAAGCCCGAGCTCTTGCCCAGATCTGTTGACAAGTGAAACACACATGTGGTGGGTGGAAGGGGTGGCCCCCCACCTCCTGCCTGCCCGCCCCTCCCGCCTGGCCCCCTCCCTGCCTCTTCTGTCTTTTTGGCAGTGCAACCCGCTTGCTCCCGATTTCTGAGCTGCAGTTTCCCCAGCAGCAGCACGGTGATTTTTGCGCCCCTGTTGTGCAGCCTCACGATGACCTAAATGGATGACAGAGACTAGAGTTAGGCACACAGTAAGTGTCCAGCTCACGCCTGCTCTCTCTGTGCCGGGCCTGACTCTGTCGTCATTGCCAGCCATCTCTCTCTCTCAAGGAGCAATTGCGGGTGACAAGGGGGACTTCCGGATGACGGAAGGTCAGCAGAGTGGCCTTGGGCCGTAGGATTCCCCCAGAATCCCGCTGCGATCTGGAGGACAGAGTGACACCATGGCAAGGGCGTGGCTGCAGGGCAGGGTCACAGTCCCAGACCCTCTGTGTGATGGGCTACGCGTTCACCTCTCTGAACACTCCAGGGCCTCCTTTGAAGGCAGTTTGAGGGGCTCAGGGAGACGCTGTAGACGCGTGTGGGGGGAGATAATGCACCCCTGTATGGAGTGGATGCCTTGACTGACTCTGGTTCTGCACGGTCAGATGGGGGTGGGGCAGCTGTGCACAAGGGACATCTGAATCTGCCCAAGGGCCAGGTGTCAAGTTTTGAGACTCAGTTGTTTAGCAAATATATTACCAGAAAAGCCAAGAGCATCCACCCTCAAAAACTCCAGACTCAAAATTGTACCATCATCCTCCAGGAGAAGAAGACCAGCGCCCCCTGGTGGCTTCTCCTCTCATCCAGGGTGAGTCCCTTTCCAAGCAAGAAAACCTCACCTGTGTCTGTGCTCGTCCTCACATAACATCCACGGGAAGGGGACCTGGACACTAGGCAACTGCTCGGATGCCCTCAAGTCCTGTACCTGCTGGGTCTGTGAATCCCCCTTCTACTCTTTCTGATCCAGGGGAGATGAATCCCAATCTGTCCCACCCACCAGCTAGCCTCTATGTCAAGGGGAAAGCAGAAGGCAGGACCACTTCTAGATGCTGGAACATCTCCCCACCACTCCCTACTATGTCCCATCATCTGCTATGTTCCTTCCTGCCTTTCTCTGTGTCTCTCCTCCTGTCCCAACCCCTCTCTCCCAAGATGTAGCTTTCTCTTGCATTACCGGTCACACCCTGAGCAAGTGGGTCAAGGCTTCGTCACCCCAGAGTGTTTTCTAGGAGATAAAAAATTTTTCCTTCTAAATGACATTGTTTTTCTTCCAAAAGACAGGGTGCTGTGTGCCCGAGCAGCTCTCTTGTCTGTGGAAACGACTGAAAGAACGAACTTGGAGGCGGGACAAGAGTGAGAGTCCGTGATGCGTTGGGGTCCGTGTGGGGTTGGGGTGAGGTGGAGCATGTCCGCCGCATAAATGGCCAATTCCTGGTTTGCTGGAGTTGGGGGAGGCTCTCGGAACATAGGCTCTAATTCCAAGGTCAGAAAGCTGGCAAATTTGTGACCCTGTGTTACCCTGCCCTGCAATTAGGGGCCAAAGTTAGAGAGCCGAAGCTGGCTTGCTGCCTCTTTGTAAAGGTGTGTGTGTGTGTGTGCTCGTGTATATGTGTATGTACATGTATGCATGTGCACATGGAGGCTGGAGGACAATATCAGCTCTTGTTCTTTGGGAACTATATGTTTTCCTTTTGAGCTGGTCTCTTACTGGCCTGGAATTTTTGAGGTCGGACAGATTAGCTGGCCAGAGAACGACGTGTCTCTGCTGCTCCAAGGCTAGGGTTGAGAGTGTGAACCACTGTGCCTATTTTGTTGTTTTGTTTTGCTCTGTGGGTTCTGGCAATCAAATTCAGGTCCTCATGAGTCAACCTCCCATAACAGAGCACGGCGACACACACACACACAGCGACACCGTCGTTTGCCACACACGGTCTACGGCTTAGAGAACCAATGGGGGAGTTGCAGTAAAGAGGCTGTAGTACACACAGCCTAAATACTCACCATCTTAGCCTTAAAAGGAAATTGGTCAATCCCGGACCCTCAGCAACAGCCCAGGGAGGTACCTGGGAGGTGAGTGACACCTCGAAAGTGTCACGGATGGCAGCGAGCTCTGCCAGTCTGTGGGGATCTGCTAGAAGTGGATATAGGCACCTGTAGAGGGAGAGAGGTTTCTGGGCAGGGCCGTGTGGGCACCAAGAGGCATATTTGTCTGAGAACTGAGGGACCCACCTCCCTTGGCCCAGTTTGGTAAGGGTGTATTCAGCGAAGCACTCTGCTTTGTTTATTTGTTTGGTTTTGTTTGTTTATTGTGTGTGGAGGTCTGAGGACAATTGTGGGGAGTCAGTTTTCTCCTTCCACTATGTAGGTCTGCCAGTCAAGCCTAGGACATCAGGCTTGGCTGCAAGCACCCTTCACCTGCTGAGCCATCCAGCTAGAACCAGTTCTAGTTTTCTTTGATCCCAGGCTGATCTCAAACTCGCTACATGTCCAGGGATGATCTTAAGCTCCTACTCCTTCAGGTCTCTAGTGTGTGCAGTGGTCTCCAGCCCTCCATTTCCTCCTTGCCGTTGCCCAAGGACATACTAAGTGTCTCTATTGTCTCCGAGCAACATGCACGTTGGCCTGAGAGCCCTTTGGCTAAACTGCCTGGAGGTGGCATCCTGGGCATGTGAAGGACTCAGCCACCATTTGCTGCCGCACATTTATTGAGTGCCTGCGCTGTGACAGGCCAGTGTGAGTTTCACTCTGTCAAGAGACGGAAGAAGCTCATGGTCCACACAGACCCAAGTGAGGGACTACCTTTCCAGTTCTTGCCCTGCTATCCCCAGACAGGTGCCTGGGAAAGCCAAGCTGCCCCTCACTGCGGGTAGAGGAACAGACATGGCCTTGGAAAATGCTGCTGGCTGGCAGCCTCTCCCAGAGAGCCTTTCTTATCAGGCAACCATAGCAACCAAGAGGAAGGCTTTGGGACTGGGGTAGGGAATTTGTTCTTTCTTGGGGACATGAGGCCAGGACTCTAGTGACCGGCATGGAGTCTCATAGCACTGGAGGCATTGGGGGAGGGTGGTCCCAGAAGAAAACAGCAATCAGGTGGATATAGGCGTCCAAGAGCAGCAACTTCTACTGCGGTCCTTGGTCTGGAGGCCACCAGGTTCCATGAATGAAGCAGGAGCTGCAGGATCTTAGAGGCTCTGGACCCTAAAGACTCCTGCGGATAAAGTTCACCCAGGAATCCCAGATCTGTGGCGTTGGTGACCAGCAGGTGGGCATGGAGGGTAAAGTCAGCAAGGGTCTTGTTCAGGTGGCTGGGGGGAGGGCTAAGGCAGGAAGCTGCGCAGGGTGAGGTCATCCCCATCTCGGTCCTCACTGAGCTCTGTCTTCAGGTCCCGGACCTTGGGCAGGTCCCCATTGGCTGTGACAGGGGCCCCTTCGCCCCCCTCAGGCAGCAAAGATGAGATGCAGATCATCTCTGTGGGGGAGTAGTTCCTCACTGGGTACATGTGCTTCTTACGGGAGAGGCGGACTGCCAGGACCACCGTGCACACCAGGAAGATGGTGGCCAGAGAGGCTAAGATGAGGATGACTAGGAGGCATTGCTTGACGGGGATGAGGTCAGAGGTCCATGGGGTTGTTGTGGCCAGAGAGCTCCAAGGGGTCACAAACAGCCCGTTCTTCAAAGCATTGTCATTTAAGTGGTCAGTTGCCACATCATTATTCTTGTGAGTCACAGATGGCCCAAAGAAGATGGCAGAGTCAATAGGCTCTGTGGACATGGTCTCCGTGGCCGTGGGCTCTTTGGAAGGTGTTTCTGTGGCTGTGGACTCTGTAGACAGACTTTTTACAACCAGACCACCGGGAAGCTGGGTGGTCTCTGCCTCCGTGTGTGCTGGTTGTGAGGTCTCAGCCTCCGTGGGTACTGGCTGTGAGGTCTCTGCCTCTGTGGGTACTGGCTGTGAGGTCTCTGCCTCCGTGGGTACTGGCTGTGAGGTCTCTGCCTCTGTGGGTACTGGCTGTGAGGTCTCTGCCTCTGTGGATGCTGGCTGTGAGGTCTCAGCCTCCGTGGGTACTGGCTGTGAGGTCTCTGCCTCTGTGGGTACTGGCTGTGAGGTCTCTGCCTCCGTGGGTGCTGGCTGTGAAGTCCCTGCTTCCGTGGATGCTGGTTGGATGGTTGGCCTCCACTGTGTGGCAGATTCTGTGCTCTGCCCTCCTGCATCTGGGCCAGCAGGGCCGGTGATGGTGATCTTGGTAGTGACTGACTCAGAGGTTCCAGGCCTCACAGACACTCTCTGATCTAGCATGGTTGTCATGGTCAGAGGTTCAGGGTGTGAAGCCACAGTGTCGGTGACATTTATCAGCATTTCTGGGGGGTCTGTGCCTTCTGGGGAGTAGTCTGACTCCTCATACTCATCATCCAAAGCAGCCTGTCTCCGGTCCCGGAAATGCACGGGCTCTGAGGCTTCCTTGCCTCCATACTCCCAGGGGTCCCACAACCGAAGGCTGTTGCCAGGGCCCAAGAGGCTCAGCAGCAGAAGCAAGCGTGGAAGCATGGTACCTGGGGAGACAGAGGGGGGGGATGGCGTCAGTCTGTGCCGGCTGAGGATCTCACTGGCAGCCCTCGTCTGGTCTGGGGCAGGCACTGTGCATTAGACATCTCTTGAGATGGGACTCTTGGCTGCTAAAGCTTTGTGCTAATCCACATAAATAATGCCATCAGAGACGGCTCATCAACCCCACTAGCAGTTTTGGTTAAATTTTGTTTCCTCCCTGTCTGCCCCCGCCAGTTTTTTACCCCACCTCTGGAGACAGGGTTTCTCTGTGGCTTTGGAGGCTGCCCTAGAACTTGCTCTGTAAACCAGGCTGGCCTAAACTCACAGAGATCCACCTGCCTCTGCCTCCTGAGCGCTGGGATTAAAAATGTGTGCCACCACCGCCTGGTTTATTCTTACTAAGTACATGCGGCTGACCTGGTACTCAATTTGTAGTGCAGACTGGCCTTGAACTAAGCAATCCTCCTGCCTCAGCGTCTCACATTACAGCATGCAGGGGTGTGCCATTGAGTCCAGCAAAGGAAGTCTTACTTGCTACATTCGCTTTTCTTTTCTTTTCTTTTTTTGTTTTTTTTTTTGGAGGGGGGGTTTTGTTTTGTTTTTGTTTTTTGTTTTTTTGTTTTGTTTTGTTTTGAGATAGGGTTTCTCTGTATTGTTTTGGAGGCTGTCCTGGAACTTGCTCTGTAGACCAGGCTGGCCTCCAACTCACAGAGATCCGCCTGCCTCTGCCTCCTGAGTGCTGGGATTAAAGGCGTGCGCCACCAACGCCCGACATTCACTTTTCTTTTTAAAGAAGATTTACTTTTCTTTTATGTGTATGAGTGCTTTGCCTGCCTGCATGTATGTGTGTGCACCATGTGCATGCAGTGGCCTTGGCAAATAGGAGAGGACATCAGATCCCCTGGAACTGGACTTACAAACAGCTGTGAGCCACCGTGTGGGTGCTGGGAACTGAACCCGGGTCCTCTGCAAGAGCAGCCAGGGATCTCAACAGCTGAGCCATCTCTCTAGGGCCCCCACTCACATTTTTGTGTTAGCTCTTCTTAATGTCCGGGTCATGATTATTTGTGTTTTATTTATTTTGCATATGTGTGCATGTGTGTGTGTGCATGTGTGTGTGCATGTGTGTGTGCATGTGTGTGTGTGCATGTGTGTGTGTGCACACACAAGCCATGTGTGCAGGTCAGAAGACAACCTGCAGGAGTCGGTTCCCCCCTCGTCAGCCCAGGGATTTAAACTGGTTGTCTGTCTTGGCAGCAGTCGTCTTTCCCAGCTGAGCCTCCTATCAGCCCTTAAGTTTCTATTTTAGAAATTAACAGCGTCAAAAGAGCACGTTATAAACACATTATAAACAGGTGTCACACTCACAATACAGTGGCTGAGTAGAAGAGCCCTCCCGGGTCTGAGGACAGAGCCAGCTCCTTGGTCTCTAATGCATCTCCTTAGCCCCACCCCCTTCATCTCTGTCTCCTCCCTGCCCCGCCCTCAGGTCTCCCCCCCCCCTCTTTAAAGGATATATTTGAACAGAATAAGGACAACACCAATAGACAAGCCAAAAGAGACCAGGAAAGACTTCAGCCCTAGCAAGAACTTCAGCCACCTAAGGAATGCTGAAATGGAGAGAAGTAGTCCTCCCTGGGGAAGAGCACGCCAACTGGTCATCCACCACCCAGTAGTCATCTCTGAAAACATACACACAAGTACCCTTACCCAGAAACAACAATTAATGAAAAAAGAGGCCATGAATTTGAAATAGTTCAAGGAGGGATATATGGGGGTGTTTAGATCGAGGAAAGAGAAGGGGGAAATGATGTAATTATAGTCTCAAAAACAAAAAAACCTTCTGGGTGGTGGTGGCATACACCTTTAATTCCAGCACCCAGGAGGCAGAAGCAGGCGGACCTCTGTGAGTTTGAGGCCAGCCTGGTCTACAGAGCAAGTTCCAGGACAGTCAGGTCTACACAGAGAAACCCTGTCTTGGAAAACCAATAAAATAAAACAATGAAATAAAAATTAAAACCTTTCAAAAAAAGTGTTTTTCTTAGTATTTTATACTATCCACATGACATGTCTATGTGGGGGTATGTGCACCCGAGTGCAGGCACCTGCAGGGGCTGTAGGCATCAGGTCCCCTGGAGCTACAGTTACAGACAGTTGTGAGCTGCCAGACATGGGTGCTGGGAACCGAACTCAGATCCTCTAGAAAAGCAACAAGTGACCTAACCACTGAGCCATCTCTCCCCTTGGTTGGTCTCTCTCTGTCTCTGTCCTGTTCCCTTTGTGTCCTTGCTTGGACAATGGGGATGACAAGACTCGCCTCAAAGGCACTGTGAAGATGTCGGGTCATAGCAAGCTCTCAGCCAAGGTTGGCTGCTCTGGTTGCTCCAGTCAACCTATCCTGAAAATCCCTCAGAGCCCAGAGCCATCAACTGCACATTCAGGATCCAGGAGGCACCTCACCTCTCAGGGAGCTCAGCCTTCAGACTTGTCTGTATGGGACCACTGTCCTCCCAGCCACGGAGCCAGGAAGAACAGTCCCTTACTTCATCTTCCAGGCGTTGTCCAGGGTTTATAAAGGGCAGACTCCAGCCCTTGAGTGGCAGGAGCTGGGTACTTGGTGTCCTGCACACAGTGTCCTTCAGCGGTACACTATCCCTCCAACAGTGTCTTTGAATGGACAGCTTCCACATCCTTCATTTGCTATATTTTTTCCTGGCCCTTCATTTTGTAATTGGCAGGAGGGAGGGACAGGACGACTCTAACCTGTAGGGCCCTCATTACTGGGTTCAACGTGGCCTCTTTTCATGGGTTGGTTAGAATTTCACTGAGTTTTTAAATGCAACTCCGAGCACATCTTTGTGGGCTTTTTTTGTTGTTGTTGTTTTGTTTTTTGTCTTTTGGTTTTGTTGCTATTTTGAGACAGGGTTTCTCTACACAGCCCTAGTTGTCCTGGAACTCACTCTGTAGCCCTGGCTGGCTTTGAACTCACAGAGATCTGCCCGCCTCTGCCTCTCAAGTGCTGGGGCCACTACGCCCAGTTTGATCACATCTTCTACTAAAAAAAATGTGAAAGCAAACTTTACGGTACCTGCTACAGAGGCAGGCACAGGCTCAGAGATGCCAAGAAGCTTGCCCAAAGACACCCAGGAAGGGAGTGGCCAAGTCCAGGCCAAGGGAGGCTTTATGGAGAACACAGCCCGGGTGAAGGGGCAGAGGTGCCCTCGGCCGGCCGGCAGAGGGCTTAGTTCAGGCCTGTGGAGCTTGGATCCTGAAAGGGGTTGTTCAGTTGTTCAGTAACCACTGAGGTCCTAGAAAGGGGCAGCAGACAACGGTGTCGGACGGGAAGAGATTCAAACCCTGTCTCTCAGAAGCTGTGTGACTCTGAGCAGCGTTCCTTCTTAGAGGGAAAAGACACAGCCCTGCCTCGGTCCAATTTTCCTGGGGGGGGGAGAGCAAAGCAGGAAGAAGTCACCGGTGCCGAGTGAGGTGCGTGTCATCATCATGACAAGTACACCGCCGCCGCCCAGCCCACACCCACTGCCTCCCCTTGGTTCCTGGAAGGTAGAGGCTTAACCACTTCCTAAAACAGGGGGTGGGGTGGGGGGGGGTGGGAGCAGTAGACACTACAGAGGCTAGTCCTTCAGTTCCTGGGGACAAAGCAGCTTGTGGGGGTCAGGGAGTCTGAAAGTCAGGGGTCCCATCTGCAGGTGAGGGGCAACCAGAAAGGAGCCAGGCTGCTTCCTACCCACAATCCCCTGCACATACAGGCGGCTTGGAGTGAAGACAGGGCTGGCCAGAGCCCCACATTCACCCCACAGCAGCTGTGTGACTCTGAGCGCCCTCCCTGACCCTCAGCTGCCTCGTGTAAAATGAGTGACATTGCTTCAAAGATGTCCCATGGAAGGTTCCAGATGTTGGCTTCTGAAAGGAAGAAATCGGGGACACCTTCTGTGGGGACACAGGGAGGCTCGGGCTCAAGAGGGCCACGGAGATGAGAATGCTGCCACTGTGGGCAGCCAGGGAACAGGGAACCCTTCCCTGCTGTGGGAGGGTGTGGGACAGCTGTGAGCAGAGCGGAGGGAGGGTCCTGACTGACATCAGAAGGGTCGCTGGGCCCAGCCTGGGCAACACAGGAAGACTGTCTCATATAAATAAGTAAATACATTAGTTAATATAATGTCTTCTTTTAAAAAAAATGTGATCAGGCATGCTGATGCATAGCTGTCAGCCCAGCACTTGGGAGCTAGAGGCAGAAGAACATACGTTGAGGTGTAAAAGTAAATGTGTAAACCAAGAACCGGGGCTGCGCCTCCCTGGCTGGGGGTGTGCCTCAGTGGAAGAACTTTTGCTTGGCACAGAAGAAGATGCGCCCAAATCTCCTTGCCTGGGCCTGTCCAGAGTGACCAGCTCGAACCACATGTCATATTTCACAGAAATCCCCCAGCCTCTCTACTACCCAGGGCCACTGGCTACTCCATGCCATCCCCTGCCATCTGTGGACATCAACAGGACGGGCCCTGGAACATCTGTCCTCTGCAGGGATGGAATCTCACAGCTCCAGTGGAAGCCATGCCCAAAACAGGTGGACCAGCACCAGATGCATCACTGGCGATGTTTCCTGAGGCCCAGGTGAAAGCGACGCCCATCCCCTCCCAGTGAGGCACCAACTCTCAAGACCCCCATGACACAGATAAGGAGGGCAAGCCTTGGAGGGGTGGTTCACCCTCCTCCCCTCAGGTGACAGGAAAAGAAGAGCAGGGCTGGGCTGAGCTCCGAGAGGGTGGAGCCACGTCCAATTTGTCTCGATGCTTGCCGGCCCGTTTCCTGTCCTTCACCCCCAAACCAGTAACTACCTCCCTAGCCCCTGGAGTTTATGAAGGGCAGGCCGCCAGGGGCCTCATTCCTCCAAGACTTTTGAGTGCCAGAACAGCATCTTGAGTGCCAGAACAGACTCCAAGAGAGGCAAAGCATACGCCAACAACCAGGAGAGACTGAGGCACAGGCACCTCAGGTCCCATGAGGGGGTCTATGTCCTGGAGTCAGATGACAGCCCATCATAGTTCTGTCCCAGACAAAGCTGTGTGACCTCCGGCAACTCATTTTACCTCTCTGTGCCATGGGTATCCCATCTGCAATATAGGTGTGCCTCGGTTTGCTGTGGGGTTTAGTCCCTGTGGTGGCATGAACGTGTGAGAAATACGTTAACACACTTCACCTGACAACACGATGTAGAATAGCCAGGCTCATCTAAAACGTGTTGGAAATGCTTACCTCAGCCTGCAGTTGGGAAACATTGTCTAACTAACTCCAGGCCGCATTGTCTAAGAATCCATAGCCCAGGGTAGATCAGATTCAAAACTCAAACCGTGGGTTCTCCAGGATGGCTGCTACTTTCACACCACCATGAGGACAAAGAGTCGCAGGACAGCACTGAGGACAGTGTGTGCAGAGGCAAGAGATGCCATTCCTCGGCCCAATGGTGGTGCACGACTTTAATCCCAGCACTTGGGAAGCAGGGGCAGGCGTCTGTGAGTTCAAGGCCAGCATGGTCTACAAAGCTACTTCCAGGATATTCAGGGCTGCTACACAGAGAAACAAACAAAAAAAAAAAAAAAAAAGAGAGAGAGAAATCCCATTCCTCATGGGGCTGCTGAGGGTGGGTGAGGCATGGTCTCCACAGGATGTTTAGCAACCAGTAAATGCTCATTAAAACCCAGTTGTTAATTATCATTATCTTCTTGAAACAGAGTCTCCCCATGTGGCCCTGGCTAGTCTGGAAACTCACTATGTAGACTAGGCTGGTCTTGAACTCGCAGAGATCCAACTGCCTCTGCCTCCCGGGGAGTGCTGGGACTAAAACCGTGTCTAGCTCATTGTCATAATTTTGAAGTTTGCATTTAGGGCAAAGGGCTGCCTGTTAACCACTGCCGTGTCCTGGGAAATCCCCAACCTCGGAGCAGGCTGGAACTGAGATGCCCAGCAGTTGGTCTCTATGGCGGGACCCGGATGCTGCTGCTCTCAGTCTCAACCTCCTCAGGCTTGTGAGTCACACAGACTGACTGTGGCGTGGGTAAGGCACATCGCCCTAAGACCAGCCTGTGAGTCCTTGACTCGTGCCCCATTAAAGCATGGAACCATCCTTCTGAGGCCCCCAGGCACCTGGAGTCACACAGGCCAGGCCAGAAGCAGGAGCTTGAAGCCAGGCAGCTCCCCCCAGCCCCCGGCCCGCAGAGCCCATTTTAGCCCCCAACCATCTGTTCTTGGAACCATTCAGATCATCTCGGGTTTGGTCCAGCGTCTTCCATTTTTAAACCTTCCTGAAGTTTGTCTCCTAAAACTCCATTCAAGTTAACCTATGAACTCCTGAAGCTCAATACTACGGGCACCCGGAGACAGTGCCACATGCCCAGTACCCACAAACTCACCTCCTGTGACTCTATCCCTTAGACCAGGGGCAACGGGACAACTTGCCCTGGGTCACCCCACAGGCTCATGGAGGGCAGGGACCCTGTGGCTCTCAACACCAGCAGGCCCAGCATTCCCTGTCAGGGCCACTCCCAACCCCAGAACTGCACAGACGCCCCGTCTCCAGCCTCCCGTATTTGACAACTAGCACATGCCACCTTTTTTGTCAGTCTGTCAAAGACCCCCCTTTTTTCTCTTAATTCCCGTTCCCACCTATAGACATTTTGTCTGTTCTGAGGTAGTCTCGTGTAGCCTAGGCTGGTTTACAACTGGCTCTAGCCAGAAGTGACCTTGAATTACTGAGGCTGCTCCTGAGTGCTGAGATTAGAGCTGTGTGCCTTGACACTCGGTGCCTATCATTCATTTGTTCATTCATTCATTCATTCCCTCATTTTGAGACAAGAGTCTCGATGTTGTGGAATATTAATTTAAGATGTGTTACATTCGTTTACCCTGTGGAATATTTGTTTAGTGATACAAAGACATGTCGCATTTGCTTGATTAAATAAAATTAACCTGGGGTCAGGAGGCTGAGTCAGCAACTAGCTGACAGGAAGCGGTAGGGAGGAACCATGTGTGGAGAGGGTTCATAAGTGGGGGTTGAGTCCCAGTTTTTGGGGGGCCATAAGCTAGGAGAGGAAGTTAGCTACTTGTTATTCAGCCTCCCTGAATGAGAATTTCACCTCAGCCTTGAATCCTATAAAGAGATAGAGATCTAGATAAAGTTCCCTTTAGTGGGGTGCCTGAGGGACAGGATTCTCGCCTGACTAGGGCCAACGCTGGTGAACAGGTAGCTGCAGGATTGTAGGACAGCTTAAGGGACTGCTACTGAGTTTAATGGAAAACAACATCTCCCTACGTGGCCTCAAACTCATAGAGGTGTACCTGCCTTTGCTTCCAGAAAATGCTGAGATTAAATGCGTGCGCCTCCACTCCGGGTCCCCTGACTCTTCACTAGTAAACATCCTGTGCGTCTAATTAATATCCTGTGGCCCCACTACAAGGCCACAAGCATGGTGTTAGATAACATGGGGGCTCCTCAACCCCAGGAACCAAGAGTGGCTTGTTGGAACCCCAGGGCGCTGGCTAGCTGCAGATCAGTTGTGAGGGTTAGCACAAACTAACTCAGGGAGGGCCTCACCTGGCTTTCTGAAAAGGCATATATAGCACATAGCCCAGCCAGATGGTCTCCCTCAAATGCATCACCCTCCGCTCCCCACTTCCTGCACTATGTAGCAAAGGAGACGGACAGAACTGGTCACCATGGCCCAGGGACCTGCAGCCAGAGGCCTGTGTGACATCCTAACTCAGTGCCTCTAGCCCATGACATCACATGTAGCTGCCTCTCTCCCCAGAGCCTGTTTTCCCACCTATAAACAGCAGCACCGTCCATCAGGAACACCCAGGTGACCCCTAAGCACCAAAACCCCTCTGGTGGCCCAGCAGGGACCCAACCCAGGTTTTTCTGGGAGCGCTTAGCAGGGTGCCCCTTTCATTCCCCAGTTTCAGCTCTCTGGCTGCTGGCCAATCTTGTGAGGAAGGAACATCCTCACAGGGTGTGGCATCACCAGAGGCACCCAGAAGAGCCACCTCCCTAACCCTTGGCCATCAAGAGGCCAGGCCCTTGTAGATGGAAGTTAGTTACGGGAAAAGGAGGTAAGATGAGGCCAGCAGAAAGCAGAGTGGTCAGGCAACAGGAATCAATTTCTGCAGGGGGAAGGGCTGGAGGATGCTCGGTGCCAAGTTTGCCAAAGGTCCTGGGCTCAAACCCCAATCATCCAGCAAAGACAACACGGGCTTGTAGGTGTGGCGGATGGGATCTGCTTGGGTCTTCGGCCCCTGCCAGTTTCCAGTGGGCAGTGTATTTGCCTAGCCTGCCTGAAGCCCTGACTGATTCCAGCATCAATGAACCAGGCGTGGCCCAGGTACATGCCTCTAACCGCAGCGCTTGGAACCCAGAGGCACAGAATTTAAGGTACTCCGAGGCTACGTAGTAAGTTTGAGGTCAGCCTTGGCTACATGAGACTGTCTCAAAACACTGGGCCTGGTGGGATTGCTCAGCAGTTAAGAGCATTGGTTGCTCTTCCAGAGGAACCCAGTTTGACCTCCAGCACCCACATGGAGGCTCACAACCAGCTTTAACTCCAGTTCCAAGGGATCTGACAACGTCTTCTGGCCTATGAGGACACTGTACACAGAACACACATACACAGACATTTTTTTTTAAAAAAGGAAGACTAATTTAAAAACAGTTTCCCATGAACAAGTTCTGTTTTCAAAATCGAATTTAAAAAATCTGGGTGGGCTAGAGAACCCCAAGGGCGCAAGTGCCTGGCAGGGATGTCCGCTGGCCTGAGTTTAGTTCCCTGAACCCACAGAACTGACTCTGACCCCACACATGAGGCATGACACTCATGCGCCCGTCTGTGCACACAAGTTCATATGGGCACACAAACACAACAGTAATAACATACAAATAAAAATAAAAATTGTAAACGATCAAAGAAGGCTGGCCGAGTGGTCCATGCCTGTAACCCCAGCACTAGGCCAAGGCAAGAGGCTAGCCTAGGCTATACGTAGTTCCAGACCAGCCTAATGAACACATTGGAAACCATATATAATTTGAAAGAGAGAGAGAATCCCAAAGAATATTTTCATGCTGTAACAACCTCAAGACAAACACCACACCATTTCAGACTTTAGTCTCAACTCTGGTCTTAAGTTTCTCACTCGTGACAAGAGGGGGCAGGATAGTTTCTAGAGACAGCGCCCAGACTTCTGAGTCTCCATTCAGAGACTGCAAGGCAGCAGCCATGGCCTGGTAGCCATACAACAGTTAGGCGATATCAGGAGAGAACCACAGCTAAGGCTGGAGAAGACCCAGTCTCCATGGAGACCTCAGTCCAGGCCCTCAGTGCCACTCGGAAGGGCCCAGGTCCTGCTGTGTGTGCAAAGGCAGGCCTCTTGTCCCTGGAGCCCCCAGCCACTCCCAAGTTTTGCAAACCAGAACTTACCCTGCTCAGCAGAGCATGGGGCAGCTGCCTCAGGGCCCAGAAGTGACTCTGCCTCAGTGACAAGGCCCCAGCCCACACTGCCAGACACTTGTGGTCCCAATGCGCCTACCCCCAACGGCAGGGTGTGGAAGAAGGAAGTGAGAATGTGGTTACTCAGACGGGTCACGTGACACCCACACCCCCTTGTTTGTGACAGTTTTGGTGACAAGTCTGATTAAAATCGGGTAGGCAGTGTGACAGTGATACGCTTGCCACTCTTGGAAATCAAGGAAGGTAGGGGACCTCACAGGTGTCCAGGACCTGTGGGTGAGACCTGGGACACCAGTCACAGCATTTCTCCACAGGCAATGGAGAGTAGCGACCAGAAAGAACCCTGTCACGGGAGGCTAAGGCCAGATGAAAGGGAGGGCAGGTTTCAGTTCCATCTGAGATGGAAAATGGCAGGCAGAGGGGCAGGGACCACAAAACACCCAACTTTTTGGGGCTTGTATATAGACTAGCTTTTGTGTTCCGTGTGTGTGCACGCACACATGTGTGTACACCCCCCCCCAGTCTCTATAGCTCAGCATCCTCCCTTCTCCGGGCAATAGGATGCTTTTCTTCTCGAGCGCGGTTCTACATAACCAGGTGCAGTGGCTCTCACTTACAATGCCCGCACTGGGGAGGCCAAGGCAGAGAATGTTACTCTGGGCTAAAGAGTACCACTCTGTGTTGGCCACTCCACAGATGACTCAGCAGGTCCCTTTAGCAGAATTCCCTGGGCAGTGACGTTTCCAACCCCCCAGTGAATTTCTCCTCCCTAATTTGTACCTTGGCCAACCCTACGTCTCAGGTTGTCCACCAGCCATGGTCTCATGCTGTCCCTCATGTAGCATGGTGGTGGGACCAGCCAGGAAACATGTCAAGAGACCATCACCACATACTCCCAAGTAAATGTGTCACTCCAGGGTGGGCAGTAGAGTCAGGCAGGAGGGGTGACAACCAGGGCTGCACAGACTAGGCAGGCTGACAGCACAACACAGGGGGAGGGGGGATTAGCCTCCAGGGTCTGCCTGTCCTCTTGCAAGGACAGGCTCAAGACCCATCTAGAGAGAAGGCATACCCTGCCTCGCATGCTCGCAGATTGTTTAAAAGCAAAAGTCAGCAGGTCCAGGTGGTACACGCCTCTAACTGCGGCACTCAAAAGTCAACAAGGAGAAGGGTTTGGGGTCAGCCCGAGCTACAAAATGAGACCCAGCTCGATAAAATAAAATATGAGCCACGTATGGTAGTTCATGCTTGTCATCTCTGCACTTGAGAGGCTGAGGCCAGCCTGGGTTATGAGATAATGAATATCAGGTCAACCAGAATCTCACAGTTTATGTCAAAAAACAAAACAGGGCCATGTATAAAGGTGCCTGCCATCAAACCCTGAGAGCCTGAGTTCAAGTCCTGGAATCTACCAAGTAGAACTGACCCCTAAAAGTTGTTCTTTGTCTGTCTGTGTCTGTATCTCTCCCTCTCCCTCTCACTCTCTCTCTCTCTCTCTCTCTGTCCCTCTCTGTCCCTCCCTCTCCCTCTCTCTCTCTCTCTCTCTCTCTCTCTCTCTGTCCCTCTCTCTCCCTCCCTCTCTCTCTCTTTCTCTCTCTCTCTCTGTCCCTCTCTGTCCCTCCCTCTCTCTCTCTCTCTCCCTCCCTCTCCCTCTCTGTCCCTCTCTCTCCCTCCCTCTCTCTCTCTTTCTCTCTCTCTCTCTGTCCCTCTCTGTCCCTCCCTCTCTCTCTCTCTCCCTCCCTCTCCCTCTCTCTCTCTCTCTCTCTCTCTCTCTCTGTCCCTCCCTCTCTCTCTCTCTCTGTCCCTCTCTCTCCTTCCCTCTCTCTCCCTCCCTCTCTCTCTCTCTCTCTCTCTTTCTCTCACACACACACACCATGGCATGAATTTGTACGCACATATGCACACACAAAATAAATGAAGTAAGATAATGTCTAAAATAAAGCAAGCAAACACACAAGACAACAACAACAAAAAGACAGACAGACCCAAGGCTTCGTGGTCAGTCGTGACAGTATCTTTTAACCGCTTTAGGAAGCCAGCACTGAGGCCCATAGCTGACCTCACCTGAGCAGACAGATAAGCTGCAGCGACAGGACGCAAATCGGGGCTGTGATGTGAGCTACAAGCAAAGGAACTGAGACAGTCCTTTGTCCCGGCGAGTGCCCTGCCACCCAGCCCCGCCCCAGCCAGCTTATATGGCAAGAGACAGCTGCCTTTCACCCCTATCAAGGTCCATCGAGCAGGGAGACCTGCTTTCTAGAGGCTCGGACATCGCCAAACGGATCCTGGTTCATGCTTTCTGTGTGGGGACCGTGAAGCCACATCCTCCTGCACCTGACACCTGCAAGGGGAGTGGTCACGGGGAGCGGCTTTGTGCCTCTAGGAATGGCGCCCTGAAGACTCTCCAGCACCCTCAGGGACCAAAGCGATGGTACTCAACGTGAGAGAACATCTGGGGAAACGCACAAGTTCCACACCAGGGAGATCAGACCTCGGTGGAGCACAAAGCAGGCACTAGAAGTTATTATCCCCACTTATTAAAGCAGATTCAAAAGGAGGCAGAATGGAGGGCCCTGAGCAGACAGACAGACAGACAGACAGGTCCTGCTTGATTTGCAAACAGACACAAAGCTTTAGCCATTTCTGGAACTACCTAAAGACAGACAGAACTTGCACTCAACCAATCAGAAGTAGCCGATACAGTTATAATCAACCAACCAGAAGTAACCAATACAGTTATGATCTATCGCTAGGAAACTTCCAAACCAATCAGATCTCTGTTTTCCTTTTGAATCTCCCCAGTACCCTCAGCTGGATTCCTGAACCTCAGTGGCTTGAAGCGTCTTTTTTGTTTTGTTTTGTTTTTTGGGTTTTTTTTTGTTTTTGTTTTACGAGGCTGTCAGTCCAGCCTGGCCTCGAACTCAGAGATCTGCCTGCCTCAGCCTCCCGAGTACTGGGATTAAAGGCGTGTGCCACCACCGCCCAGCGGCTTGAAGCTTCTTGATTAGGTTTTATTACATTTTATGGCACATCCCTGAGTGTATATACAGGTCAAAGGGCAACATTTTTGTTATTGTTGTTTTTTGAGACAGGGTTTCTCTGTGTAGCCCTGGGTGTCCTGGAACTCTGTAGACCAGGCTGGCCTCAAACTCACAGAGATCTACCTGCCTCTGCTTCCCAAGTTCTGGAATTAAAGGCATGCGCCACCATCATCCAGTCAAAGGCCAACTTTTTTGTTTTGTTTTGTTTTGTTTTGTTTTTGTTTTTTCAAACAGGGTTTCTCTGTGACTTTGGAGGCTGTCCAAGAACTTGCTCTGTAGACCAGGCTGGCTTCAAACTCACAGAGATCCACCTGCCTCTGCCTCCCAAGTGCTGGGATTAAAGGTGTGCACCACCACCGCCCAGCCTAAAGGGGGAAACTTTTAAGAGACAGTTTGCTCCTACTATGTGGGTCCTGGGAATTGAACTCAGGTCATGAAGCTTAGTGGCATGCACCTTTAGTCATCTTGACAAGCCCTGAGCTTCATAATTTGGGCATCATTGTTTAAGTAAACGTTCCAAAGCTTCTTTCTTATGTTTCAGCTTACCTTTTAGCACACTTGTGGGCATTCAGGGGGCACAGGCACCTGTTATCAAGCATTTGTGCTGGGCAGGTACTCTACTCCCAGGCCTTATTGAGGCACAGGCTTGCTAAATTCCCAAGGCTGGCTTTGAACTCACTCTGTGGCCCAGACAATCCCTGAACTCATGATTCTACTTCCCACACAGTTGGGACGGCAGGCCCGTGCCACTAGTCTGCTTTTTAGAAACTGAGTCTGGCAAGATTCAAAATCCTTGGTAGACCACAGCAACGATCATTTGCATAAGGTATTTGAAGAGCTGGGTGTGGTGGCACACACTTGTAATTCTAGCATTCTCAGGCTGAGGCAGGAGGATTGCAGTAAGTTCAAGTTCAGCTTGAACTACGAATGAAGATCCAGGCCAGCCAGGGATAGGGATCAAGGCTCTATCTAAAAAACAAACAAACACAACCAAGCCTGGTGAAGCATGTCTTTAATCCCAGCCCTCAAAAGGGAGGAGGCAGGTGGATGCCTGTGAGTTTGAGGACAGCCTTGTCTACAGAGTGAGCCCCAGTTTCAAAACACAAGAGAGGGACGGAGGAGAAAGATCGACTTGTGGAGAAACTGAAGTGAGATGCAGGCATTGACGACATGCTCGGGTGTGTGCCTATAAAGCACGTCCTACCCCTCAAGGGAAAAGCAGGACACAGACACGAGTGAACAGCAACGCTCCATCGTGTGGGTGCTGAGGGCTGGACCCCATCTGAGAAGCAGTTTGGGCACCATCTCCTGTGCCATAGAGGGTTTTAAATGCCCATAGTGATGTCATGCTCATTTGTTTTCCTTTATTCTTTAGGTACTACTAAATTAACCCAGGGCCCTCGAATGTGCTAGCACTCTGCCCCAGAGCTATATCCTCAGCCCCGTGTTTACTTTATAACTAGGAAATAGAGGTCTTGAAGGGGACAAGGACTTTACAGACTCCCTATACTGACATAATTATTGCCTTTTTTTTTTTCTGGGATCCATGGGGTCAGTTTCCTACATGTCTGATCGCTTCTTAGAGCTACCAATCATGGCTCTTTTCCAAACACAGTTCCTTCCCATGGCCGCAAGTGGCACCAATCCGACTGGTTTCCAGACCTCTATCGAGATTCTCTGGGAAGGTTCTGGCAGCCTCTTCAGGTATTCCAAAATGAACTCATTTTGGACAACACATTACCCACAAGAGAGCTGTCTCTGGAGAGGACCAGATAATAAATCTTTACTGTTTTGTGGATCTGTGAAGTTGAAAGAGCAGCTATGGTATGTAAACAAATGAGTGGACTGTGTTTCAGTAAAACTTTATTTACAAGAACAGGTGGGGGGCCAGACTTGTCTCTGGCCGGTAGCTTATGCTCCTTCTGCCTGGGGTACTTTTTTATTTTGTAAATCAACAACTGCCTCTCACTCACCAGACTCTAGTTCATGGGCCTCCTCAAGCCTTCCCCCCGCTCACTGCACCCCTCCCCCATCATTTCAGAGCACCCAGCCCTGGCCCTGCTTGATGTGTTCCTGTCTCCCTAGAAACTTCAGGAGGAAAACCATGTCTGTTTTGCTCAGTGTGGTATCTCCTTGTCCTAGCATAGTACCTAGCACAAAGAAATAGTTGCTGCTCAGGTTCCCAGGCCCTGCCCTGGGCTCTTTAACCATTACAATTGCCCTACGAGGTAGGTACTATTGCTGTCCCATTTCATAGATGGGAAAATACCAGGCCCCGAGGAGTGATGTATCCTGCCCAGTGTGATCTGCTGGTAGGTGGCAAAGCCAGAGTGGACACAAAAGGTGCCTGTTAGAGAGCCTGTACATCACATCCTAGCCTGCTGTGACCAGTCTGGGAGGATGCAATGTTCCTATGCAGCTCACAAGTTGTGAGATCCCGGAGTATGGGGCAGGAATTACAATCAACAATGCTGAGTGTTGGGTGCTGGAGCCCAGTGGTCAGCTAGCCTGAGGACTGAAGTCTGGCTCTGGGCCAGATGGGGACAATGTGCTCTTGGGCGTTAATTACTAGTCATTGCTGACACAGCCCCATCTCAAAAGTGAAACTGTGGCTTCTGCTTGGTGTACAAGTAAGGATGTGATGGAAAAACCACCCCCTGCCTCCTGAACAGTCGTCCCTGCCCCAACCCAGGCTTCCTTGTTTTAGCTGATTTGCAGAGGGGAGGGCTTCCCAGGCTCCTGGTCACACAGTTCCAGGGACAGATGTCACCATGGCCACATAGCTGTATCTGCCTGGTACCTTTTATTACACTTTGAGCCAGTTTCTGAGTGAGGGTTGGGAGGGGAAACTGAAACCCAGTGACTTCATTAACAGGGTGGAAGCACTGGGTGACCAGAGCTGGCCTGAACTTAAGCTGGCCAGCACAATGATGGGCAGGTACACACCCAGTTATTAAGGGAGTCTTCACAATATATAGATGGGCAATGACGGAGTCTGTCCATCCCAGGACAATCTGAAGTTTAAAAAAATTCTGTTGATTTTTAAGATTTTATAACTGGCCAGGCGGTGGTGGCACACGCCTTTGATCCCAGCACTTGGGAAGCAGGGGCAGGTGGATCTCTGTCAGTAAGAGTCCCAGGACAGCCAGAGTTGTTACACAGAGAAACCCTGTCTCAAAAAACAAAAGCAAGCAAACAAAATGTATGAATGTGTCATCTGCACGTTTGTCTGCGTGTCACAGGTGTTCCTGGCACCTTCCTCAACTGCCTCACCCTCTTACTTAGTTATTTGGGGACAGAGTCTCACAGAACCTGGACCTGAGCAGCAAGCCCCAGGGACCCTCCTCTCCCCACCCCAGCCCCCAGGCATAGACTGTTAGGTCCAACCTTTCTGTGGCGGCTGGGGATCCAAGCCAGGTCCTCAAGCTTGGCCATCAAGTATTTTAGAAACTGGCTCACCTCTCTATCCCCATGGCTGGTAAAAAACTTTCAAATCCACTAATTCAAAGAAACAGGCTGATTCCACTTAGCCTGGGAGATAGCTCCAGGCCCAAAAGCACCCATACCATTCCCAGAATGCCACCTTTCAGAAAGAAAAAGCGACTGTTTAGGAGGCAGACAGGATTCTTGGCAGGACGTCTCCCCCATGTTCTTTGTGTTTAGGATCACACAAGACAAGCATCTTGGAGGGATAAATAATATTTCTTGCAGCAGGCCGATAGACAGGCTTTGGTTCCCAGGCTAGACCACGTTGAGCACCAGCACCCACTGGCTTTGCTGAATACAGTCATAAGAACCGGAGTTCAGTCCCCAGCTCCCATACGGCAGCTCACAACTGTCTGTAACTTGTTTCAGGGGATCTAGGGAACTCTTCTGCCCTCTGTGGACACTAGGCAAGCCCATGCATGCAAGCAATGCAGCCGTGCACACAAACAATAACTAAAAAATAAAAAAAATCTTAAAAAACCTGGTCTGTCAGATACAATTTTCTCCATCTGTGCCTTCCCAAGGTTCTCTATCTACTGGAGGCAAAGGTGTCGAAGGTAAGAAAAGGGATGCTTTGCTCTGAAAGAGCCTGGTTGGGGGAGAGATTCACCCCCACTCCCAGCACCTTCTACTCCAGGGGGCTTGTAGATTGGCTTCTGAGTCATCTGAAGGGGAAATGGCTACTGCTCCCCTTCCCCCCAGATTCGATTCCCCTCCTCAAACGGGAACAGGGTATGGGTGTCCACTTTCTTTTACTCTTGGGGGGGCATGTTTCAAGACAGGGTTTTTCTGCATAGCCCTGGCTGTTCTAGACTTCGTTCTGTAGACTAGGCTGGCGTTGAACTCACTGACGCACCACCAGGGCCGGGCTGTGTGTTTACTTTCAAGGTCAGATTCTGGATGTCTGCATGGGCAGCACCTGAAGCTGAGTCCACATTGGAGACAGAAGGGTAGGGCACTCACTCCCTCAGAGACGGCAGTCCCTTCTCCAGCTCACTGGCTGCCTCAGGCAGCAGAAAGTAGCCAACAGTGTCTCTCCCCACATCTGAAGCTGTGGCGTGTAGGGCAAAGGCAAAAGCATGCGCTACAATCCCATCAATGAGGAGGCTTAAGACATCATGAATTGGGCTGGAGAGGTGGCTCAGAGGTTAAGAGCACTGACTGCTCTTCCAGAGGTCCTGAGTTCAATTCCCAGCAACCACATGGTGGCTCACAGCCATCCACAATTCAATCTGGTGCTCTCTTCCAGCATGTATGCAAAACACTGTATATGTAATAAATAAATCTTAAAAAAAACTATAAAAAAAAAGACATCATGAATTACAAAGGTTGCCCCGCCCCCCAAAAGCCTGAGCAATCCATGCCTCCGGTTATGTTCCTGAGGCACCCTGGCAGGGCACACTACAGACCGCAAATCTCGAAGGGGTCCCCTTCCAGGCCAGCTGACAGAGATAGCCTTTCTTTGAAGATCCACCAGGGTCTGGGCTGCACATCCAATCATCATGGGTGTGGGAGGTCCAGCTGACTGACTCTGGAAAGTTCTCTCTGGGATTGCATCTTGAAAGCTTGCTTGCCTGTCCTGTGAAGTTTCAGAGGGAAACTTGGGAGTCTCTTAAACACTCTTATCGGGGCCACTCAATATATTGAGCTTTAAGACCCGCATGTTTCTGGTGAACTTGGGCAGAAGAGCCAACCGTGATTAACGAGAGACCAGCGCCACTGAAGTGAAACATTAGCTTTTCGGGAACAATCGATGCTGGTAATCTGGGGCTGAGAAATCAGCACTGATTAGAAAGGGACCAACACTGCTGAGAACTGTAGATTTGGATTATTCCCTCGAGTCAGCACATGGGAGCTATAGTCTGCGGGCTGGAGGCAGCGAAGCGTGCATCTCATACTGGCCAAGCTTGGTAACATGTAAGGGCTTCCAGGTAGTATTGGTCTTTGAAGCACGAAGGGGTCAAGGAGAGCAGCTGAAGGCACCACGTGGCAGGGTCAGGCTCCCTGCATAGAGTTTAGAGAGGCTATTGGAGGTGCAGCCCAGTAAAGACGTCGGTAAAGACCCTGACATCTTGGAGATGCCAGTACCATGGAACCACCACTACGGATAGTTGCAGTAGAACTATTTTAAGGTGTATTACATTTGTTTATGCTATAGGACATTTGTTTTAATGATGTAAAGATGCGTTGCGTTCTTTTATGTTGCATTTGTTGAACTCTGGGAAGCTGTGTTACTTTGCCTGTCTAAAACACCTGATGGTCTAATAAAGAGCTGAACGGCCAATAGCGAGACAGGGGAAAGGAAGGAAGGGCTGGCAGGAGGAGAGAATAAATAGAAGGAGAGCTCTGGGAAGAGAGAGGAAGGAGCGAGAACAAGGAGAGGAGGCTATTAGAGGCCTGCCACAGAATAAGAGTGAAAGTAAGCTACACAGAAGTAAGAAACAGAAAAGGCCCAGAGGCAGAAGGCAGATGGGGATAATTTATAAGAAACACTAGCTAGAAACAAGCCAAGGCCGGCATTCGTAAGTAATAATATGCCTTCATGTATTTATTTGGGACCTGGGTGGTGGCCCCTCAAAGAGAAAGAAAGAACCAACAACAGACAGCAGCGGATGAGGAGTGAGGCTGGCGTGTCACAGGACAGAGCTGACAAGTGGCCTGCGTCCTCTGGAGACCGGAGGACCACGAGGAGGTCCCAGAGGTCAGGCACTGAGCTCTTTACACATCGGGTTTTGCTTTGACTTCGTCACAACTGTGCTCTGGGGTTCTACCCTCTCCCTCTCAGAAGTAAAAAAAAAAAGTATTTAACTTGTTTTGATTTTACAGGGGCCCCCAGTGTTTTAGAGACTTTGGAATTTTACAGACACTTTGGAAATTTTTGGATATTTTAGAAAGGCTCTGAACTTTTTAAAGAGACTTAAAGACTTTTATTGTTTTGTGTGTATGAGGGTTTTGCCTGTGTGTACCACGTGCATGTCTGGTGTCTACTGAGGTCAGAAGAGGGCACTGGATCCCCTGGGCTGGGGTTAAGAAACGGGTGTGGGGGAACACACGGGTGCTGGGAATCGACTGCAGCTCCTCTGGT
This sequence comes from Mesocricetus auratus, assembly GCF_017639785.1. Taxonomy (NCBI): domain Eukaryota; kingdom Metazoa; phylum Chordata; class Mammalia; order Rodentia; family Cricetidae; genus Mesocricetus; species Mesocricetus auratus. The sequence continues at coordinate 5,235,634 of NW_024429206.1, forward strand.
AAACTTCTAGCTCAACTTTGGATGTTTTAGGGACTGACCTTAACATTTGAATCTTTAAAGGATGTGGGACTTTTTAAAAAGTTGGAATGTCTTATAGTGCGATATTAATATTAACATGACATTTTGGGCCTGGCGTTGGTTGCACACGCCTTTAATCCCAGCACTCGGGAGGCAGAAGCAGGTGGATCTCTGTGAGTTGGAGACCAGCCTGGTCTACAAGAACTAGTTTCAGGACAGCTTCCAAAGCCACAGAGAAACACTGTCTCAAACCAAAACAAACATGACATCTTGGGGACAAATGAGAAAGGTGTCTAGTTGAACTGTGATGTGTTTGTGTGTCAGGTTGACAAGGGGCCAATTATGCTAGCTAGTTTTGTCAACTTGACACAAAGTAGAGTTTTTTGGGGAGGGAAACACTCTGCTGAGAGAAAATGGCTGTAAAACGGCTTGTAGGCAAGCATGGGGGCTTGGTTGATGATTGGTGTAGAAGGGCCCAGTCCACTGTGAGTGGGTGCCATGCCTGGGCAGGTGGTCCTAGGGTGTCTAAGAAAACAAACAGAGCAGGGCAGTAAGCAGCACACCTCCATGGCCTCTACATCAGCTCCTGCCTCTGGGTTTCTGATGGCATACACCTGAGGGATTTTGTTTTCCAAAACAGGGTTTCTCTGTGTCGTCCTGGAACTCTCTCTGTAGACCAGGCTGGCCTCAAACTCAAGAGATTCACCTGCTTCTGCCTCCTGACTGCTCGGATTAAAGGTGTGTGCCACTACTGCCAGTCAGGGTTTTTCTTGATTGCATCATCTGAGGTGGGAATCTGGGCTACACTTTCTTGTGGCTGTCTATACAAAGGACACAGAAGGAAGCCTTAACTTTTTGCCTGCTTGCCCTTATTCTCACTGGTACATTCACCTATCTTGCAACGGAGACTTTCTTCACTAGCATCATAAGCCTTGGAGACTCAAGATCAGCTAAGACATCCAGCCTCATGGACTGAACAACTATTGGATCCTCAGACTTTGCCTCACAAGGCAGTCATTGCTGGACTGGCTGGAACACAGTCTGTGTGTGAGCCACTGTTCTTCCAGAGAACACGAATTATAGGTTTCTGCCTGATGTTCCTACCCTGCCTGACTCCTGGACGATGGACTTCAAGCTGTAAGATGAAATAAACCCTTTCCTCTCCAAGCTGCTTTTTTTTTTTTTTTTTGGTTTTTCGAGACAGGGTTTCTCTGTGGCTTTGGAGGCTGTCCTGGAACTCGCTTGGTAGTCCAGGCTGGCCTCGAACTCACAGAGATCCGCCTGCCTCTGCCTCCTGAGTGCTGGGATTAAAGGCGTGCACCACCAACGCCCAGCTTCCAAGCTGCTTTTGGCTATGGAGTTTTATAAACACTAAGGCAGCAGTGTTTTAGGTTTTGTAGCAGAACAATCTCTGTCATTCAGCTCCTTGAGAACTCAAGGAAAAACAGCCACAATGTATAACTAATTTTTAATTATGTGTATCTTTCTGTGGGTGTGTGCAGCAAAGTGCAGGTGCTCACAGAGGCCAGAAGTGGGCGTTGGATCCCTGGCTGTGAGCTCCCTGATGTGGGTGCTGGGAAGCAGTCTCAGCTGTCCAGTCCCCGGCATGTTCCAATTGTTTATGGACACTGGGCTTTGAATCTCATGATTCTTCTCACTTAATTCTCTTCCTTTAGGTTTCTGTCAACTTCTTAAAAATGTAAATACCACCGGGTATGTATGCACACACCTTCAGTCCTAGCACTGTGAAAGCAGAGGCAGGAGGATCTTTGAGTTTGAGGCCAGCCTGCTCTACATAATCAGTTCTGTACCAGCCAAGGCTACAGATAGAGTGATACCTTTTCTCAAACAATCAAAACAAAACATCATTCTTTTGTTATTATTGTTGTCTTTATCTTCCGTTTTTTTTCCAAGACAGGGTATGAAAAACCTGTGTAGCCCTGGCTGTCCTGGCACTTGCTTTATAGACCGTGCTAGACTTGAACTCTCAATCCTCCAGTGTTAGGACTTAGGTGTGTGCCATATCTAGCTAGTTATGTACATACACAAGTATCGTGTATTAGAGGCAAAAGCCAGAATCAGCTGTAACTTACTTTTTTCTAAGATTTATTTTTATGTGTATTTGTGTCTGTGCACCTGTATATACATGTGTGTAGGCACTCTCGAAGACCAGACAAGTACATCAGATTGCCTAGAATGTGGATAATACACACTCCTAACAACTCCAGCTACAATCTATTCTTTTTTTTTTTTTTTTGGTTTTTCGAGACAGGGTTTCTCTGTATTGCTTTGGAGGCTATCCTGGAACTTGCTCTGTAGACCAGGCTGGCCTCAAACTCACAGAGATCCACCTGCCTCTGCCTCCCGAGTGCTGGGATTAAAGGCGTGCGCCACCAACACCCAGCATACAACCTATTCTTTTAATGTTTCTTACTCAATATCCTTCTTAAATGAATAAATAACCATAAGGCATTACAGGAATGCCTTCCCCTCTACAGGAATTGCTACCCCTCTAACTCTTCAATTTATGTTGCATTGGTGTTTAGGGGAGAAGCTCTCAGGTGATGTTAAGTGCAGACCTGCCTGTGGGCCTGCCTTCCAGAAAGGAGATATTACTGTGCACACGTCCCCTCTGGCAGTGGGGTAGAGGGCCCACCTCTCTCTCCAGTGTTCTTGGGAGGGCAGTCTACAATTCCCAGGATTCTTGACTGTGCTGGAAGGAGAAGGGCCACTTAGAGTTAACAGCTTCCTTCAGAGCCAACAGTGACTTTTCTGGACACAGAGCACCAAGTAGAGGGGGGGAAGTAACCCTAAAAAGTAAGTTCTTTCCAGACAACGTCCGGCTGTCTGTCTGTGAGCGAGCGACACAGAACTGTCAGGTCTCCTGGCAAAGGATCAAGGTGGCCAAAACCAGACAACAGGCTAGTCGTAAACAGACCACCAGGCCTCTCCCACAGCTGGAGTCCTCAGAGAGAGGCCTACCAACTTCCCCTCCCTGCGGGCCCTTGGAGAACCAGCGGCTCCCTCTGCTCAGGAGGAAGGACGGGGCAGGGGGTGGGGGGGAGAGCCTTCCTGTTACTTGCTCATCACATAACTACCAAGTAAAGGTAAACACAGGGGGTTTCTTCTTCCCTACAAATACTGAAATGTCATCGGGGATGGAGTAATAGAAAAGGAGAAGTCGGAAGGTGCAATTAAGACACTTAGAATCTGCTAGAACACAAAGAGCAGTGGAGGTTCCCGGCTACTGAAAACCCTGCTTTGAAAGCCACTCCCGCCCCCATCCCCGTCCCAAGCTGGGTGTACAAACCAGTTACTCAGGCTACAGAGGCAAGAGGGTCAAGGCTAGCCAGCACACAGCAAGTTCAGACAGCCTGGGGCACTCCAGACCTTGTCTGTCTTCCTTCTTTTTGACACAGGGTCTCTGTAGCCCTAGCTGTCCTGGAACCCCTGGAACCCACTACATAGACCAGGTTGGCCCTGCTTCTGCTCTGAGGGCTGAGACCACTACTTCCGGCTCCCAGACCTTCTCAGAGTACAACAGTGAAACAAAACAAAACAAAGCAAAAAACATCAAACAAAAGCCAGTTCTGGGGATGTGGCTCAGTAAGTAAAGCGTTTGTTGAACATGCACAAAGCCCCTAGGTTGGATCCACCCATAGCACTGCACCAACCAGGGACAGTGGAGCACACTTGTGACCCCAGGCATTTGGAAAGTGGAGGCAGAAGGATTTGAGGTCAGCAAATCTGAGGTCAGTCTGGCCTACATGACACCCTGTCTCAAAATTCCTGGGAGCAGCTCCCCCACTCTGGCCAAGCTGTCCCTGCAAGATGCCCAGCAGTTTCTGGCTGTTTCTCTCCTCTAAAGAACATGGGGTTACCATCCTTTCCCCAAACCAGGGAAGAAACTGGGAGATGATCTTGGCTTCAGGTCACACTGGCCGGCAAAGCTGGAGGCAAGATCTGTGGGTCAGGTCTATGAGAGTCTGGACCCCAGTACCAGCCTCTTAGACCCTCCTGATCACCCCTTTGGAGTACAGGCCCCACCCCCACCAGCCTCTGAGGCCCCCTCTTCTGATCACCCTCCACTCCTAGTACTTCCTGGCAGAGACACTGTCACCCAGCTGCTGGAGCATACCTGTGTCCAGCAGAGGTACTGCTGCCTCAGAGACAACTGAGGTGTCAAAGAAACACAGCACACGTTTGTAATCAATGTCTTTTATCTTTGAAAATGGAAGCAGGTGTTTTGACAGAACACTATGGCCACTCTATAAGAGTGGATCTGGGAGCAGTTCACTGTCCCCCTCTGGTTTCACGGCTTTAAGAAGACAAGGACAAAACAGGGAAAAAGAATCCACCGCAATGTGTCAGACGTCTACCTGAGCCTGGAGCACACTGCGGCCGCACGCTTCTCCTCCCTCCTTCCTCTCTCTGAACCACACTCCCTCTGGTGCCTCATCATCAGCCCCAACAACTGTTACCTAATTAACTGGCCCTGACTCCAGCACATTTCTGAGTCTGGAAAGGGAGGCCCTCAGTGGGACACACTGGCATACAATTCTGGTGCGTCACCCCAATTGTTTCTTTACATCGTATTACCCATTTCAACATCAAAAGCACAAAACAGACACACAAAACCACAAAGGTTCCGATGCCCTGGAGTTGTGGAGCTAGCAACCCCTGCATGGATGGCTGGGAACCTGTTTTTACAACAGTACCCAGTCAGTCCACACTACCTAAGCAGCTGCCACCACACTCTGCCTCTGTCCTGATACCCTGGAGATTTGCTTGCAGCCAGCACTGTGCCCACACCAGCAGGAACACATGCCAAGACCTGCCTTCCATGATCCCTACGACACTATCTGGTCATCTGCTCTCACAAACATGCAACAGGAGGATGTGAAACCGGAGCCAAGTTCCAGCTGCCCTAGGAGGCAGGAAAGGCTCAGCCTGTCCTTTGCAGCCAGAGCACTGCTGTGCCGCACACAGCGGTGTCAGGAAACAGGAGCCTGATCTGAGTGGCACAGAGGACTGTGTCTGCACATGGTGAGCTACAGCCTATCTCTACACCCACTCTCTGCTTCCCTCGCAACTTTTCCCTCAGCCACAATGTTCAGGAGCTCTCAGGTCACATCCTGCAGACTGATCAGGCCTGACAGGCAGTGGACAGATAGGACCAGGAGGCAGCAGAGTGAAGAGAGGAGGACAGGGGATGTGGGAAACAGGATGCCAGGCAGAGGCTATGCTCACAGTGCCTGGGTTCAAGCTCCACAGCACACCCAAGGACCAGGCAAGCTGCTTCGATGGACAAGAACACTCAACACATGTGCATCCTCTTGCCTCGGGAGCTCTTGTCCACAATGCTGGAGGGGATGGATGCGACAGTCTGCGTAGAACAAAAACGCAGGAACACATGCTGGTTTGGTTAGATTATAATCATGTGACGAATCAAGAAGCTAAATTCCATCTGTACAACCACCCACTCCTAGGAGAGAGGGAGGGGGAGGGGGAGAGGGAGAATGCGCGCAAGGAGAGAGAGCGGACAAGAGCTGTTTGATCAAAGACTCAACAGAATGGAGGGTGGCGTGTGGGTCCACGTGATTTCTCAATTCTTCCTGCCGGACAGTCCTCAGGTATCCGGGTTTGTGCTGTGAGTGAGACAGCACTGTGTGGCTACGCTGATTGTTCTCGTGAGACTTTATACAAAATAATCATCATCTTCATTTAGTTTATAAACATACACAGTGCTGTCCCTTTCAAATTAAGGAGGGAAAAACCCCAAAAGAACCAACCACACAAATACTGCAAAGTAGCAAAATACAAAGAAAAAAGCTACTTTTGGTTTTGGCAACATTAAAAAGGGGGGAATACATTGAGCAAAGGTGGCGTTGGCCCCACTCATCAAAACGTGTGTGGTAGGGCATTGGGCCGGGTGGGTTTGTTCTCTAAAATTCAGAATACCTGGCATTTCAATGTAGTGAAGTTCAACAAGTCCCTGGGCCTGTCAAACACCAGAAAGCTTCCTGATCAAAAGCTCAGCTTTCATTTCTTCGCAGATTTGGGAGGGGAATTGAGTTCTTACTGGAATGTGGCCTATTGCTGGCTGACAGATCTGAAATGGAATGTTTCCAAATGGCAGTGTCTCCCTTTCTGCCCTCCCTCGGAGCACGCCAATGAGCAGCTGCCGTCCGCAGAGGTGGGCAGGCCTCAGGCCGCCATCTTCTCCAGCTGCTGCTCTAACTTGGAAATGCGCTCATCTTGATTGCAGATCGTGTCTTTTATGGACTTGATCTCTTTTAAAATCTCATCCAACTTGGCTTCATTTTGCTACAAAAACCAACAGAAAAAGATGACTACCAGCATTAATGAAGTCTAACAGTGCAGAATGGGAAACAGCTCGACATTCCTACGCTGGGAACAGCAAGCCGTGGTCCAGCTAGGACACTGGGTCTTCCCAAGACACCAGACACTCCTGAGGCAGATGAGAGCTCATGAGGAAAATGCAGGGCCTTAGTGTGGCTCCTAGTCCTCACCCGCACACCCAGGTGGACAGAGCTTCTAGACTACAGGGCAACCGCACCCTACAGCCTACTCAGTGCTCATGCGAGTCAGGAACAGCCTCCATTTGCAGGGGTTCTGGAAGACTCCTTCAGTCAGAGCCCCCCCTTCTGAGGAAGCCCCACTTTCTCCCACCCAAGCTTACTCAGTGGAAACTTCTGGCACCAAGTCCAGACATTGGCTTCTTGGTCATGGTCAAAGCACCAGCTCCTTAAGGAGGCACTCTGCTCCCTGCGGTTCCCCAAGCTCCTCCCACTCCTGTCCTTTACTGTGGTGGTAGTGCCCTCTGGTGGTAGGCTGGGCTGCCCCTAACCCCCAGGGCTCTAGCCAAGGTCATCCTTATTGCTAGCCCCCACCCCCACCCCAGTCACTATAGCACTATGCAACACCCAGACACACTATTTCCTTCTCCTGGAACACTCACTTCCTGGCACCTATACCGCTGAACTCCCATCATGCTTTACTGGGGAAAGGCATCTGAGAAAACCCAGCAGGGATCCTGTCCACTGTCAGACAGCACAGTAGGCATTACAAAGCCAGCACTGGGCTAGCCAAGCAAATCACACAGTCACTCAGTCCCTGGCCATACTCCTTACCACGCTGGCCGTGTCAGCTGTCTTCTTGGGAGCACTGATGAGATCGCACTTCTTGTTTGCGGCCGGCTTGTTGTCCAGAATGTTCTTCTTGACCACCTTGAGGTCCCTGTTCTTGCCGGGAATGTACCCATGCTTCAAGGAGATGAGGATGGGATCTGCATTCTTTCCCTCAAACCACTCCTCTGCTTCCAGCGCAGCTTCCGGCCCCGCCGTGTCAGGGTACAGGTCATCTTGGAAGAGGTCAGACTGCAGCAGGAATTGGGCAACATTTGGTAAGTGAGAAAGGCTAGGGCACTCCTGAGCCGTTCCTTTTCTGCAGCGTGGAGGACTAAGTCCATGCGCATGTGTGCAGGGCAAGGGTTCCACGATGAGCTGCACGTCCCCACCCTTTCCTTGTTCTTCTATAATGTGGTTACAGGCATGACACTGATTTCAGTTTTCTTTTGAAATATAAGTTACTTAAAAACTGGGTCCATGGTACTGGAGAGATGGTGTGCTGGCTAGTTTCATGTCATTTGGAAGAGGAACCTCAACTGACAAAATGTCCCCACCAGACTGCCCTGTGGGCAAGCCTACAGTGTATTTTCTTTTTTAAGATTTTTTAAAAATTTAAATTAGAAACAAGTTTGCTTCACATGTCAATCCCAGCTCCCTCTCCCTTCCCTCCTCCCCCGCCCCCCCCCAGTGTTATTTTCTTGCTTGACAATTAATGAGGGAGGGCGCAACACATTGTGAATGAAGCCACCCCTGGGCAGGTGGTCCTGAGTGCTGTAATAAAACAGGCTGAGCAAGCCATGAGGAGGACACCAGCACCGCATCAACTCCTGCCACTAAGGCTTTTGCCTGACATTGAAGTGTGATTTGAGAGTTGTAAATATAAACAAACACTTTCTTCCCCAAGCTGTTTATGGTCATGGTGTTTTATCACAGCAACAAAACCCTAACCAGAACAGTGGCTCAGTGGTTATAGCATTTGTTGTTCTTGCAGTGGGCCTAGGTCTGATTCCCAGCATCCACATGGCACTCAATGTTCCAGGGGCTCTGATGCTGTCTTGTGACCTCCTCAAGCACAACACCCACACACACTGGAAACGAATAACACACACTTGGGACACTCACCTTCCTGGGGACAGTCATGATGATAGGCTCACACTTTCTCTCATGAAGCTTGAAGAATCTTCAGGAGAAATAAAGACAAAGTCGCAGTGGGTGAAATGTGGTTGACAGCGCAAAGACTACTTTCTGCAGTGTCTGATCTGAGACACAGCCTCACTGTCTACCTCGTCTGCTGCCCCGGGGCCTAGCACGGCTTTGTGCTCCCATGACAGAGGAGAAGACTGACTGAGATCATCCATGCAGCTGGAGACAGCAAGAGTGGAGAGAAACCTGGAGAGATGGCTGCAGCAATGCCAAGGGCCAGGTGCTGGTGGGAGGCACAGCCACATTCACCATGTGCTCAGACGGGAGAGCACACACTTCACAGGAGGCAGCACCTATGCCCCGGTGCCGAGTCTTCTGCCAGCACCAGGTACCGAACATGTGACACATAAGCAGAACTTTGTTCTTTGGGGTTTCACGTGTGTGTCTTGTGTTTCTGCACACATGGCACACATGTGGAGCTCAGGGACAACTGCTGGTGCGGGTCTGCAGGGACCTTTCACCTTCTTGTGATTTTTATGATTTATCATTATTTCTCTGTGTGTGTGCCACACACACATGTGCAGATGGAGGACAACTACGGAGTCAGTTCCCTGCTCCCACTTTTATAGGGTTCTAAGGGTCACACTCTGTCTGTCAGGCCATATGGCAAGTGTCTTTACCACTAAGCTCGTCCTCCCTTCCACCTTTTGTTTGAGGTGGGGCGTCACACTGGCCTGGAACACTGTCTCACAGGCCTCGCCAGTTGACTCCAGAGCTTCCGGGATATCATTATTGCTGGGATTACAGGTGTGCACCACAGTATGTAACATGGGTCTGGAGACCTAAACTTAACGTGTGCTCTAAAGACCAGAGCTCTACCAACTGCATCATCTCCTTGTTTGTTCTGTTTCTCTGTGCAGCCCTGGCTGTCCTGCAACTCCCTCTGTAGACCAGGCTGGCCTCAAACTCAGAGATCCACTTGACTGCCTCCTGTGTGCTGGGATCAAAGGTGTAATTTTTTTTTTTTTTTGGTTTTATGAGACAGGGTTTCTCTGTATTGTTTTGGAGGCTGTTGGTCCAGCCTGGCCTCGAACTCACAGAGATCAGCCTGCCTCTGCCTCCTGAGTGCTGGGATTAAAGGCGTGCGGCTCAAAGGTGTAATTTTAAAAAAAGAAAAAGAAGCCTGCATGATGGTGCAGGTCTGTAACCCTAGCACTTGGGAGATGAAGGCACAAGGCTCTTAGCACTTGCCCATCAGGAAACTGCCCACAGCCTCAGCATGAAGGAAGTGAGCATGTGAAACAGAGCAAACTGGCGTAACTGCTATGCTCCATCACGTAGACAGGTCACAAGCTACAATTAGCCCCAAACACATCAAGGTAGTCTTGGGAGTTGGCCTGCTCTGTCATGAACAACTGGACACTTTGGGTTCAATTATTTACCTAGCAATCTCACATTTGTTGACATCAAGTCCCCGCTTAGACATGTAGCCCATTCCCCGCTGAGGCTCCTTGCTGCTGAATGTGTTGAGGTAGTGGACATATGGGGACTCATCCGTGATTTCAAAATAGCGGATACTGCTGTCACCCTATAAGAAGCAGAGAGTAAAGTCAGTGCCCATGTTAATGGAAATAGAATTCATAGGAATCTAACTTCAGTTGCTGACCACTGCCCTCTCCAAAGACAAGACTGCAGATGAGCACCAAGGGGTCTCCTTTAGGTGTGTAGAACCCCATGGTCACCTTGTTTAGAGCTACCCGAGGCAGGTGCTAGCTAGGTAATAATAAACGACAGTTATGCCAATGTGACCAATGACTGCAACCTGGTCTGAAAAAGGACATGCAGTATGTACACACACAGACACACACAAACATCAGGTTAAAAAACATTTCAATACAGTAGTCACACTGCCTAGCTTCTAGGTTTCTGGAGGGTGAGTCCTGCCTCTTCAGACATAGGGTTCCTGTTTACCTTCCCACATAAGTAAATGATACTGGTATCCGGGTCGTAGAAGGGCAGCAGCACCCCATTGCTTGTGTCCATCTCATGAAGAGCGATTGGTTCCTGCATGTTTTTCTGAAAACAAATCCATAAAGCTTATAGAGATAGACATGAGTAGTCACATGTTTAAAAGACAAATTCTCATAATCTTATAGATTCTATTTTCCAGGCAGATTCTGGAATCTGAATAACACAGGCATAGCTTCACATACATAAACACCCAAACCAATACTCACTGATAATTATGTTAATTTGACCATGCACAATCAATGCAAACATCAGCATGGCTCCTCAATAAAGACAAAAAAAAGTCTTTCTCCTTTGCAGTTGTTTCTTTTTTCCTTTCTTTCTTTCTTTCTTTCTTTCTTTCTTTCTTTCTTCTTCTTCTTTTTTTTTTTTGGTTTTTCGAGACAGGGTTTCTCTGTGGCTTTGGAGGCTGTCCTGGAACTAGCTCTTGTAGACCATGCTGGTCTCGAACTCACAGAGATCTGCCTGCCTATGCTTCTGCCTCTGCCTCCCAAGTGCTGGGATTAAAGGTGTGCGCCACTACCACCGGGCACAGCTTTTTTTTTTTTTTTTTTTAAAGATTTTTGTTTTTAAAGGCCAACCTGGTCTACACAGTGAGTTCCAGACCAGCCAGGGCCATGTGGTGAGACCCTTCCTCCAAGGTCTGCACATGAGTGCAGTTGCCTGCTGGGGCCAGAAGACGGCACTAGATCTCCTGGAACTGGAGTTGTGAGCACAGGTGACATCGGTGCTACATTCAACAAGTGCTCTGGCCCCTGAACCATCTCTCCAGCCACTACTTACTATAAAGAATGCATATACAGCCCAGCAGTGGTGGCACATGACTTTAATCCCAGCCCTCCGGAGACAGAGGCAAATGGATCTCTTTGAGTTCCAGGCCAGCCTGGTCTACAAATTTCCAGGACAAGGATGGCTACACAGAGAAACCTTGTCTCAAAAAACCAAAAGAATGCATATACTTAGAAAAAAGCTAAACAAAGAACAGAAAAACCACTCCACATCCTACAACCCAGCAGGTGGCAGGAAGCATTCCCACTGTGGACCACTTCCTTCATGGTCACTCTACCCATGAAGCTCAGGCTGTGTGAGACTTAAGCCAGTTCTAAACACTTCCCTGAGCAGGGCTGTGCTCAGTCTTCATCATTTCCCAGGTCCAGCTGTCGGTGAACCCTTGGGAGCTTCACACGTGCATTCTAAAGTGCGCTGACCTGTGCTCCACCAAGAACCTCCAGTAAAAACCACACTGAGAACCTAAGATCCTGCCAGCCCAAAGCCCCGCTCAGAACGAGGGAAAACTGGGAAGGGGCCTACCGGGTTCCAGAGAGCCAACTGCCGCTCACTCATGCGGCTAAAGCCAGTAGTGAAGACATTGCCGTCAGCCAGGAAAATGGCACGCATGGGCCTGGCTCCTTCATGTGCTTTCTCTTTCTCCTGGGAAGGAAGGGAGCAGATGCAGGTTTCAGACATTCAGATGGCAATGTGGGAAGCCCATTGGGAGCCAGCCTCCCCAAACCCCCAGTGGGCCATTCCATGTTCCCTGGGCAGGACCTCAAGGCCATGGTGATAACCACGCCCCCCACATGAGGAAGCAGTGACACTTGGTGATCTGGTCAGTCAGCAAGCAGAGTCCCAGGACAGATGGAGGAGTCCTCCTACAATCTATTGCTGTCCCAGTCCACACACTGTAGCCATGAAAGACATGCAAGGGCTCTGCCATCCATGTTTCTCAAGAGGGTGATCTGCAGGCTGGGGCAGCCAACAGTTTCTCCAAAGTCACAGGACATAAGGAAAGTTGCTCCTAACTTTGTCTGGTTAATGAGAGTGGCTGAGAAGCCACCCTTGAAGATGCTGGGTGGACAAACACAAGACCTGGAAAGTCCCTGCAGTGGATAAGCACTTGTCACCATTGCTGTCCAGCCCTGAGGACACAGTCTCAGAGGACAGCTAAGGAGCTGATCTTGGACTTCTCAGCTGCAGCTGCAGCCCTGACAGGGATATCTTCATGCAGAATGTGTGACTTTCTGCAGGGCACCTGGATACTGTTCTGGGATCAGGTTGGGCATTAACTAGGGAGCATCAGTGAGACTCCCAGACAGGTCACAGTTTGTGTGAGCTCATGGAGATCGGAAAACTCCTAAGGGCATCATGAGCCTTTCAGTACCACGGGGTACCAACAATCAGGAGACAGAGCCTGGCGCATCTCTGTGAGTTCCAGGCTAGCCAGGGTTATACAGTGAGATTCTATCTAAGGCCACCATGAAGGGACAGAGTTGAGCCAAGGATGGACATGACTGGAGAGAAGAGAGACTGCAACAGTCATCTCCCTGGTCAGTACACTGTGGCTTGAGTGTGCCGAGTCTGGGTTACTCATGGGCTGCCAGGGCAATGCTGAGGACACTCACCGCCACAATCTCCTGTTTCCTGGGATCAATGACTCTCACTTTCTTGTCTTTGGACGCCGTGCAGATGAGACTGCCATTGCGGTTCCAGCTCACATTGTAAATCATGTCTGAATGCAGGTCGTCCAAGTTGATGAGGGCTTCCCCTGTCCCCACATTCCAGATGATAATGGCGTTATCACAGCCTGTGCCAAGCAGATCAACCGCAAGGTGAGAAATGCCCACAGGGCGTGTCAGAGAAAGCTGCCAGCCCCACAGGGACACAAAGGCACAGGAAGGAAGGTGTGGATGGTAAGGAGCCTTACATACTAGGAGGCTGGAGTGACAAGATTTGGGTAAAGGAAATTATTAAAGCCATAAGTCAATCCACATCAAAACCGGGGCTTTTTTAGAGTTAGTTGGACAAATGGAACCAGGCAGTTTCAAGTAAGTACCCTTGTCCAGAAAGGTAACACCAGAATGGATATCATTTCTGCTCCTGAGGAACCTGGGGTGGCACATGACTGAGTCTGTGACACTGTGAGACAGAAGCAGCATCAGTGTCCAGAGCTGGTGGCTGAGCAGATAAATCGGGCTTTGCCAGCAGAGGACAGTGTGGGGTCATGACCTACACTGAGGGAGAGGTGTGTGGAAAGACCACAGAGCACCACAAACCAAGTGTACAAACCCATCTACATTAAAGAGTCACACCTGTCACTCCCCCACCACGAAACAAGGCAATCCTCTGGGCTCCTACCTGCACTAAGGAGCACATTTCGGGCTGTTGGATGCCAGGCGACTATGCCAACTCTTTTTGAGTGACCCTCTAAAATCACCACAGGTTCAGTCAGGGAAAGGGTCAGTCCATTTTCTGGGATCTGCCAAACCTGTTGGAAAAGGAAGATTATTGGTCCGAAAGCCTCCTGTCACCTTTCATTTCCAGGTCACCGTGGCACCTGGGTAAAAGGCACAATGAAGTGACTATTTAAAAAATGTAAAATATGGGTCTGGAGAGATGATTCAGAGATTAAGAGCACTGGCTGCTCTTCCAGAGGACCTGGGTTCAAATCCCAGAGCCCACATGGTGGCTCACAGTCATCTATAGTGAGATCTGATGCCCTCTTCTGGCATGGAGGCATACACGCTGACAGACACTCATCACTAAGTCCTTGATAAATCTGTGTGTCTTCATTTGGGACCTGCCAGGCTGACGGGGCCCTGAGAAGTACAGGTGTTCATTTTGGCTCGTCCTGTTCTCTCTTCTTCGGTAACATTTCCTTTCTACAGTGTGGCAGAAACATTGCCAACACTCGAAAGCACAGAGCGCATGCTTACAGCATTCGTCCAGCAGAGGGCTTCCTCTGGGATTCTTTTCTTTCACTATTTCACCTGCTACTCACTACGGAGCCCTTCCCCGCACTTGGGAGGCAGAGGAAAGCAGATCTCTATGAGTTCAAGGCCAGCCTGGTCTACAGAAAGAGTTCCAGGCCAGCCAGGGCTACATAAAGAAATCTTGTCTCTAAAAACCAAAACCAAAAATCACTGAAGTGCACTTTCTTTTCTCCCCATCTGAGATGAGTTTTCTCTGTGTAACAGCCCTGGCTACCTGAAACTTGCTCTGTAGACCAGGCTGGCCAAGAACTCAAAGAGATCCACCTGCCTCTGCCACCTATGTGTCGGGATTAAAGGTGTGCAACACCACCACCAGGCTTTAATTGCACATTTTTAATAGCAAATTCTGCATAAATTATATCTTTTTTAAAAAAACCTTATTTGCCACTGCCACTGTGTGCATGCATGTGTATGCGTGTGTGTGCATGCGAGTGCACGCCTGCACCTCCCAGACATGGTACAGAGGACAACCTTGTAGAGCTGCTTCTTTTCTTCCACCCTTGTGTGGGTTCCAGGGATTGAACTCACGTCATCAGGCTTGCATGGCAAGTGCCTTTACCTGCTGAGCTATCCTGCTGGTTCCATGAATTATATCCTAACAAGGTGTATATTTTAAAAAAATCCTTCTGGGTGCTGGAGATGGCTCAGTGAGTGAGAGTGCTGGCCAGGAATGACTGTGCATGACTATAACTCCAGTATTGGTTGGGGCAGGGCAGAGAGACAGGGATACTGAGCAGTCACTTGGCCCTGCCACACCTGTGAGTTCTTGATTCAGCAAGGACCCTGAGTCAGAAGGTGGTGAAGCTGAGAGCAACAGAGGATGTCGCATTCTGCCTTACCCTGGCCAACATTATTGGAAAAGGTGCTCAGTGTTGAAACCAGAAGGGAGGGGGCTTCTTTGTCTTGTTTTAAAGTCCTGCTATGTAGCCCAGTCTGGCATCAAATTCAAAACATCCTCCCCACCTCAGCCTCAGAGTGCCAAGGTTACAAGTCTGAGTCACAGGACACAGCAGGTGAAGAGCCAGGTTTTAAAGGCCAAGACACAGAATTACTCTCTAAGAACTGTTACAAGTAACTGTTACAAAGCCCTAGAAGAGCACTATTGCACAGCATCTATTTCATAAGTCAATTAAAACAATTACCCTTTATTTTAAACTCAGATACTCTTTGAGAACAGCCAGAGACCTCTCTCCAGTCCAGCGGTCACATTTTACGAATGAAGACTAAAATGAGCAAACTTACTATCCTGAACAGACTTTGAGGGCACAGCTCAGGAAAACTGGAGTTAGGAACACTTTGCATTTGCAGGGAGCAAGTGTGAGGGAGGGGCGACACAAGGGACAGACTACTGTCTGTTTTCAATTACTTGGGGGTAAGGAGATCTGGGGTAGGTGTGTGCGTGAGGTTCAGTTCAGCTGCTATCCTACAAAAGTGCAGACAAGAATTTGCCATCCCGGAGGATGAGGAAACGTAGTGGCTGATTTATTCACTGTCATAGCTGGACTCCCCTCGTAAATATAATGTCTCTTGCAAACCACAGGAAAATAAACCAACCCCTTGAGGATCAAGCCTAGAGGTCACCTCATGTTCCAGCCCGGCTCTCACCACTCAGTCAAGCTTCCGCAGGCAGCTGAGGCCAGCTGAGAAGGCAGGGTGACAGCATGCCTTGCCTCACCCCTCCCTGGCCAGACAGGTCTGCTCCCTTGGGGTGTGGGGGCAACTGTCCACTTTCCTGAAGGGCGGCATGCATCCATCCTGATACACAATCTTTTCATTTTAATAAAACTAAAAGGAGGGTGAACCCAGCCATCCGAGTACAGTCAAAACTGGAACCGTCAACAGAACACACGGGAAACGAGGCTTGTGGCACCGATGAAAGATGAAGCTGGCAGAGACAAGCATGAAAACTAGAGACTCAGAAGGTGCCTAAGCTACCAACTCCAAGTGTGGTGGCACCACGCACTAGCTCCAGATGGCGCCCTCGCCTCGGCCTGCTGAAATTCACAAGGTCCGCAGCAGTAAATCCTGCTGCCACCAGCCTCTCCGCCCTGGAATACAGGAACAGCAGAGTTCAGCATGGGCTTTGCTTTCTCTAGCTTCTCCTTCACCATCTCTTGCTTGAGTGGAGAGGAAATGTCAACAGTGGAAGTAAAACTCTGATTATATAATGGGAGTCTTAGACCCAACAGTTTGTGCTGAGCAGGCTTGAGGGCTGGCTCTCCATCAGGCAGGCAGACAAGGCACCCAAGCTCCTTCTACTCCCTGGGTCCAACACTCATGCAGCATTTACTGAGGAGCCACCACAAAGCAGGTCTGGTACTAATGACCTAATGGGCTCCACTCTAGGATTCAACGGCTGAACTGAGACTGACCAGGGACAGCAAATGTAAGTGGTAGGATATGGAAGGCACTGGAGTAAACTTGCTACTCATGTAGACTGCCCACAGCAGAGGGCTCCAGCTGGACTGAGAGTGTCCATCAGTGTGACCTTGGGGTTTGCACTGACCTGGGGTGATGGTGGAAGGTGGGTATGGTGACATGAACCAACACATTTAGGTTGATGCCCAGCATAAATAAGCAGAAACACTGTAACATCAGTTAGGTTCGTCCCTCATGCTACCCATAGAGTCCACTGTGACCAGTGCTGTGCTACCATGATTATGTGCTTACTGGAAAGGCAAGTGTCACCAGTACCACACCACAAAAGCTGGCCCATCCGGAAGTCCCTCAAGAGATGACCTCTAAGAATGAAAAGGAGGAGGCAAAAGGGAAGAATAAAGGAAATCAAGTAGCCAGTTTCAAAAGGAACACACAAATGCACAAAGCAATTTTCTAAAAAGCATCTAAACAATGCCTCAGAGAGGCTGGCTAAGGGGCCAGCAGAGAAAGGAACCAGTCAAGATGACAATGCCACAGGCTCTGACAGCTCAAAAAGTATCTGGGGAAGTCTGTGAAACAAAGTGAAAAGATACCAAAACTTGTGTAGTGATGAGAATGAACAGTGCGCTTCCTGCCAGGAACTATGGGAAAGGCTGTGTGTCTTCCCACACCCTCTGGCTGCGCTGCAGGCCCTGTTCATGGGCTGTCATTATCTGGCTCTCTGCCCAGAGGGTGCCTGCTCCTTCTGGTAATGGACTGTCAATGTGGACTGAAGGTCTTGCTTCCTGGGGACAGATAGAGCAAAAGTGACACTCTATGCCAGAGTCTTGTGTACAAGCTGGCACTCTGGCCTGGGTCTCTGGGGCTAGGATGCTAATTAGCCATGTTAGCACTAAACTCTTTCATTGCTGGGAGCCAAATTTCTTGTTTATCCTAAGGGCGCATGGGCTGTGCTTACAGAGGGTTCTGAAAAGGTCAGCTGAGCTAAGGCTCTGCACAGTATGACCCTAATAGGAAACTGCTAATGGGGAGGGATAATGGCTCTGGAGCTGGAAAGCCTGGGTCCCTGACACTGCCCTCCTCAGCTGTGTGACACTCTGACAAAACCATGCTCATGTGAGCCTGAGTTTCCAAGTCATATGACGGGTGATGTCCCTGCCTCCCCTGTGCTACTGCAGTGGTGGAATACAAACCTGTGCACACAGAGGCTTGGGCAATGGCAAGCACTCCTTAAAGAGCTGGCTGCGTTCCTGACCACACCTCTTTTCTCCTGTGACCACACACTTTTAGGGTCAAATTCCTTTTCTGAAAGGAATCTTGTCTTGTACTGAACTAATTAGTACCCACTCATGCCCAACACGTCCTATGTGTGAAAACCCTTGTTTATGCCTGACACTGTCTGTGCAGGCTGGTGAGTTTTTCTCTGCTCTGTGGCCACAGACAGGTACCCCAATGTCAACCTGCTTTCTCACAAACATCAGTGAGCAGGAAGGCAAGCAGCAGAAATACCCTCCGCAGAAAGTGTGTCAGCACAGCACAGACAAGTCATTACCCAGCTTACTAAACTGTTCCTAAAACGTTCTATTGGACAACATTACCCCAGCAATGTTTTGTACAAAGGAAAATAAGACACTGAGTCCTACAATCACTATCACTCATTGAAAACCCAAGGTTCTGAAAACCACTCAAGCATGCATTTGTGACAACTGCATCATCCTGTCCTTTGCAAGTTTGAAAGCCTGCACATGGAAGACAGGGAGCTAGTCCAATGGAGACAGGGCAGGGAGAAACTGGGCTCCTCTTCAGTGTAAGTGCAAATGGCTTAATGGTTTTATTTTTCAAGCATGGCACAAAGTTAAAGCACACAAACTGTTTCCAGACCCCACTCTCCTATCTTGATCACCCTCTGGGAACTCGCTACTGGGTGAGGCACTAGAGTTACAGCCACAGAGTGCCTGCCTTGCAAAAATGTTTTTTAAAAAGCTACTAAAGATACGGATTTCAAAGAAACATGAAGGAGAGAAGGTCTCTCAAGACACCAGGTGAGGGATTTGCTGTAGAGCAGCCTAGAGGCCCCATGAGGCAGAGTATGCATAGCACCTCAGCATTTTCTGGAGGGCAAGCTGAGCCTGGATCTGCCAAAGGCAAATGATCAACAACCCAGAGGCAATGTGTACAGCAGACACACCACATCACAGCTTCCGCTTCTACTGTAAGAAATAGAGTTTGCTGGGAAAATCCACGATAAAAGCACAAACAAACACGGTGCCATGTTTAGTTTTGTTCACTTCTATAGGCTAAAGGTTGATTTGGAAAGAGGGTGAAAGTGTTCACCATAAATGAATAGTTTGCCACTGTTTAGGATGTGACAGCTGGGGAGAGTTAAGGGTTATCTTTCCATCTCCCAGACTGGGGACATTGCTATGTACCTCCCTTCCCCTGTCTGAACTACAGCTTCTGCATTTGTGTCTGTGCACTGCTCGACAGACCAGGAGAGCCAACAGCAGGCATGGACCTGACTTGACTGTTCTTGGAATTATTTCAATCACTGACATTTACTGGGGCTACAATTCCTCCAAGTAAAATATTTAGAAACCACAATCTCAAAAACTCTCCACATAAAGCTATCACCAAAGAACAGGAGGCACAATACAAAACCCTGGACTGGCTAAGGGCAAAGGGCAGCTTCTGGGAGGGGAACTCACCTGCTGCTTGTTAGTGCCAAACACTGCTCCAAATAGCAGGATGGAAACTGCAAGCTGTCCGCCGGACTCCACCTTTACGCTACTTAATTAATATAATTTTAAGGGCTAGAGAGAT
Organism: Mesocricetus auratus; assembly: GCF_017639785.1. Classification (NCBI taxonomy): domain Eukaryota; kingdom Metazoa; phylum Chordata; class Mammalia; order Rodentia; family Cricetidae; genus Mesocricetus; species Mesocricetus auratus. The sequence continues at coordinate 5,254,943 of NW_024429206.1, forward strand.
GGCTTAGCTGTTAAGAGCACTGGCTGCTCTTCCAGAGGACCCAGGTTCAATTCCTAGCACCCACATGGTCACTCACAACTGTCTGTAAGTCCAGTCCCAGGGAATCTGATACCCACACACATGCACATTTTTAAAAAATGCACCATTTTGCTTGGCAGTGGTGGTGCACGCCTTTAAATTCAGTACTCAGGAGGCAGAGGCAGGAGGATCTGAGTTTAAGGCCAGCCCAGTTTGCAGAGTGAGTTCCAGGACAACCAAGGCTACACTGACAAATCCAGTCTCAAAAAACCAGTATTACATACACGCGCACGCATACACACATACACATACACATACACACACACACACACACACACACACACACACACACACACACACACACACACACACACACACACTGGCGCGCGCACGCACACACACGCCCTTAAAAGATGAGACAGGTGGGACTGTTGAGATGGCTCAGTGGGTAAAGAAACTGCTGTACAGGCTAACAGCAGGATTCAATCCCTGGAAGCCACATGAAAAGATGGACATGGTTGGGTACAGGTGCAGCACCAGCACTTCTTCCAGAAGAAGGCAGACAGGAAAGCTGCCTGGAGCTCACAGGCCACCCAACCCTGATTACACAGCTTGGCACAGTGGGACCTGGCCTCAGGAAGGTAGAAAGAGAACCAATTCCTAAAAAGGTGTCTTCTGATTTCCACATGCCCCCACCTCCACCACACTCACCAAGTAAAATGTAAAAAACAATGATAGATGGTGAAGCAAGCATGGTGGCCACACCTATAATCTAGCATTTGGGAGATGGAAGGGAGAATCCTAAGTTCAAAGCTATAAACTGGCCTTTCCTGTCCCAACACTGAAGATGTCACTTCAGCTGGGTCAACTGATAAAATGAACAAATCTATGTTCACAATTCAGTGGGTTTATACAATTCAAAAGCAGTTTCTAAACTTAAGCTTATCCTCACAGTCATGTGAGGTACTCTCCAACAGAAGTCCACTGAAGGTGTTCTTATGACCATGTATCTACAACACATACCCAAACTTACCACACACAGCAGACCGTACACATTTCCAGCTCTGCCCGACCCTGTCCACAGGCCTGGCCTGCTGTCAGCACCCCACTGTCTATGTGAGGCGGAGTCTGAGAGTCTAGGAACTTCTCAGCTGGCACACTGTCTATCACCTGAGGCTCAGGGCTGCTGCCACTGCCAATAGCCCCCACAGAGCTCTTTTGTTTAAAATAATAAAGGGGTGTGTGTGAAAGTCTACAGTCTTTGTCCTTACCCCAGAGTGGAGGGAGGTGTAGCAGGACAGACAGAGGGATGAGCAGGTGCATGTAGAGCTTCCCTCAGCTGCTCAGCTCTGACAGCTTCAACAAGTCTATCAGAGCACACAGTTTAGAACCACTGCATGATTAAAGAGTGATCTAAGTGCCAGGCCCATACTTAAGGGTTTAGGAAAATTAGGAAGATTTAGCCCAGAGCACTATTTAACTAACAAAGCGTTTGCTGGGCCAAGACAGGGGCAGCCTCAGAGGGTTCTGGGAAGACAGTGGCCTGAGTAACAGCTGGTGTTGGGATTTCCCCAAACCTCAAATACAACAGAGCAGGTAACCGACCAAAACACTCAAGACAGTGGCTGGTCACTATGCTGCCTACCCCTGACCCCTAGGACTGGAGAGGCAGACACCTTGGGCCTTGTGTTCTCAGGGGCTTCTTTCCATTGACAAGAAAGGTCAATGGAAGGGAACCCAGAGGGAATGGCTGATATCATCTGAGCAGGAAGGAAAGGGGGTGGGGGTGGGATGGGACACAGCATGAGAATGAGAAAGGCCAAACAGAAGGCAGGCCAGGAAAGCAAGCCTCCAGGTTTCTAGACACTACACAACACGCTCCATGAGAGCAGTAAGTCACCTTCTGGGATCTTCAAGTTAAACTCACACAAACATTAAGTGTGAGCATGGGTGCTCACGTGTACACGGCCACTCCCACAAAGAGAGGGTGGAGAGAGTGAGAAATGACTCAGCAGTTAAGAGTTCTTGCTGCTAGAGGTCCCAGGTTCTATTCCTAGCACCAACAAGGTGGCCCACAAACTTCTCCAACTCCAGCTTCAGGGGATCTGATGCCATCTTATGACCTCCACGGGCACCAAGCACACATGTAGCATACACACAGACACGTAAAATACATAAATCTAAAAAATATTTTTAAAAGCATGCTAAAAAGACAGGCTTTAAAAGTTAATAAAAACTAGTATGCTATTTCAAAATGAGATTTAAAAGACATTAAGAAAAAAGAAACATAAGTCAGAACTGAAATTTAAAAGACAAATAAAAAAATTAGAACTTAAAAACAATCACTTTAAAAATGAAGGGGGGCACACTAGAGAGATGGTTCAACAGTTACAAGCATGGGCTACCCTTGCAGAAGACCTAGGTTCAATTCCTAGTCCCCACAAGGAGGCTCACAACCTTAATTTTAACTCCAGTCCCAAAGGATCCAATGCTGTCCTCTGGTCTCTGTGGCTCTTGTATGCACCTGGTGCACATAAACTCATGTGAGCACACAGACACATGAAGTAAAACAAACATAAACAATAATGCACTCCAAATAGAAAGTAGATGCCCAAGAGGCTAAGAGGAACAAAGGTCCAGGGGAGGATGGCAGGTGACTCAAGCTATTGTAAAGAGGTGAGAGGCCGTCTGTGGCTGCAGCATCCCAAGAGCCATTCTCTGTAGTTAGCTGGAAACCCTTCCTGCTGTTGGTTCACCAGTTCACATTTCCAAGTGCTTCAGCTGGTCCCCAAGCAAGGGAAGCAGCTGAGACTGCTGGTCCTGGATGAGGAAAGCTGCATGTAACAAGGATGTCTCCATAGGAAACCACCTGTCTGCCCTAGCAGCTCATGTGCTGTCTTCCTGCTGCCTGTGACATAAGATGGGTACATTCTAAGTGCACTATCAAGGGGATGACCAGACAGACATCTGGTCTACCAGAAGACTTGTACCACCAGTGCCGTCACTCAGACCAACTAGGAGGACAAGCCTCGATGAAGTCACTGGCATTTGAGGGTCACGTTCCTCGTCCAAAGACTGTAGCTCAACTATCAAGCCGAAAAAGGCAAAGGCTGTAGGACTTGGCACTAGACCAAATCAAATGAGTACTATACACAAAAGGAAACATCGGAAGGAAGAAGCATCAACAAGACCTACAGCCTAAAGGAAGAAAAAAAGGCCTGGGGCAAAACCAATGTATGCAAATCCCACTCAGGAGACAGGCAAGGGGATCTCTGTGAATTCCAAGCTAGTCTAGTCTACACAGAAGTTCCAGGTCAGAGGGCTACACAATGAGTGTCCCAAAATACAGCAACAACAAAGTCTGGAACAAACTGACAAATATTGAAGACGGGACAAGTCATAGGAGCCCCCAAACTGTGCACAGTAGGGCACACCTACAGCCTCAGTACTCCACACAGTGAGGCGAGGACATTGTGGGCTTGAGGTCAGTCTCAGCTATAATGCAAGACCCTATTCCACAAGAAAACAACAACAACAACAACAAAACCCTGATAATTTGGGATAATTTTCCAAGGTCGGGGAGATGACTTGAAACTAGGGACTGGAGAGATGACTCAGCGGTTAAGACTACTGGCTGCTCTTGCAGAGGACCTGGATTCTGTTCCCAGCATCCATCTGGCAGATCATAATATAGGTATCTGTAGCTCTAGTTCCAGGGAATCTAATGCCCTCTGGTGGCCTCTTTGGGCACCAGGCATACATGTAGTAAACATATATGCATGCAGACCAAACAGTCATACACATAAAATTTCTTTAAAAAAATTTAAGGACTTGAACTATGTATTGATATAGCACACCATGTATTTAGGAGTACTGATTCTGAATTACCAACCAGGTAACGGTCTGAAAAAAACCTTATAACTAATCAATCAAAGAAATTATTGATAAGAAAGTTAATTATCTGACTTTCACAGCAACACCATTTGCCAAAAGAAAATTAAACAATACCCAGCTAGATCTCCATCTGTGGGTCATGAGTTTGCCCACTGCAGCTGAGCGTGTGTGTTTGGGGGGGGTGGGATAAAGATGTACTGAACATTACAGACTTATTTCCTAACCAATACAGCTTAAGAACCATTCATATGGCACTGACATTGTACTGGGGATGGTAAGTAATCTACAGATCTTTGTAACATATGATCTATGAATAATGGACACATAGGTTATATGCAACACCAGACATTTAATACAGACCACTAGAACACCCATGCATTCTAGACTCTGGGTCGGTGGTAGCCTCTGAACCAATCCTGAGGGATCACTACTTCTTTTTATTGATGGGACAGCCCAGGATGCTCTCGACCTTGTGATATTCCTGTCTTAGTGTTGTGGTAACAGCTGTCAAGCTGATTCCACACCAGGCTTAACATCAATAGTAAATGGATGGAGAATAGCAACAATATGGGTTTAAAAGCTACTGGCCTCCTTATACATGGTCAGGGGCTGGAGAGATGGCTCTTCAGTTATATTACTGGTTTCTTTTCCAGAGGACCCGGGTTCAATTCCCTGTATCCACAAGGCAGCCCACAACTACCTATAACTTCAGTTCCAAGGGATCCTACACCCACTTCTGGGCTCTGTGGGCACCATTTATACACATGGTGCACACACATACATGTAGGCAAAACATTCATACACAAAAAAATTTTATTTTTAAAACCACACTATTTTTAGTAACCATAATGGAGGCCACATCCTTCTGATTGAGCCCACACAACCCAGACAAACGCTGACAGCTGGTGGAGTGCTTGCATTTCTCCAGAGTCTACTGTTTATCATGTAGAAAAGCAAGTGGCATGCGTCAGAATGTTCTTTGGGTAGGGGAGAACAGGAGGCAGAGACTCAGCACGCAGAAGGTTAAAATTGGTCCTCCAGTGAACTGGCAAACACCAGATGAACAATGTCACACTTTTAAAGGCATGAGTTCTTTACATCAGATATTTCCAATTCATAACAGTAGCAGAATTACAGTTATGTAGTAGCAACAAAAATAATTTTATGGCTGGGGTCACCACACCGTGAGGAACTCTATGTATTAAAGGGTCTCAGCATTAGGAAGGGGTTGATAACCACTGCTCTAGAACCTTCCTAGATCACTAAGATTAAGCAACAACACAGGAATCAGTTACCCCTAGCACCCAGACCATGATGTAGAAGCATCACTTTCCATTCTAGGAAACCAGGGAGTAATCGAAATGGCCAATCAGAGTCCGGCAGAGATGTCCAAGGTAAGCCTGAGACCCTTGAATGAATCACAGTAAGGAAGCGAGCAAAGATGACACAGTCATTTCAAGTCTTGAGGGAGAAGACAGGGCAGGCTGAGCATGGAGACATGACAGTTTTGAAACTGACCATATATGCTCAAATTCATTAGTTCAAACTTGGCTCAAACTCAAAAACAAAAACAGAACGAGAGTCACTCTGGGCTCCTTTGTGAGCCACTAGCTGTAGGAACGAAGCTCTAATAGTTGTGCAAATCCAAGAGGACAGAACTACAAGAGCCTTGCTCCAGGAACTGGACTTATATCAACTTTGCCTACAGTCAACCTAGTGGAAACATTTTCTCTACTGACTTCTCTCTTCCTAAATGACTCCGGCACATATTTAGTTGACACTGAAAATTGATCCAAGTCAACAATCCTACTTGAGGGAAAGTGCACACCTGGGAGCAGGAAGCATATTCTGAAAGGTGCCCTGAGACAGTGATTGAGAGGCTGAGGTGGAGGATCACCAGAGCCTAGGAATATCAACACCAGCATGGGCCACCCAGCAAGAAAAGATCTCTTTCCAGATAAACTTTCTGGGGCTGGAGAGATGGTTCAGTGGTTAAGGACACTGACTGCTTTTACAAAGGACTGGGGTTCAAGCTCCCACATGACAGCTCACATCGATGTGTTAACTCCAGCTCCAATGACCTCTTCTGGCCAGTGTGGATGCTGCATTTACAGGGGGCACATAGGCAGAATACCCATAAAGGCTAAAACAAAAAGAGACATACCTCTTCAGCATCAGGTGGAAAATACTCTCCAATATCAGCATGGAGACCAGTCCTTGCTACACTCCCACTGTCCCCAATACTTGGTGCTATTCTACTTTATCTGCACAACTTTTGGCATTTTGCTGCCTTGAAGCACATAGTTTATGACACCAGTTTTTCCACTTTTACTTTTTTGGTAAGGGTATTCAAAGGTTATTAATAGAATTATTAGAAAATCATCTTACTTGCACCCAAATCTTTCCTACAGATATCAACTGTCAAGGGGCAGGTCGTCACTGTCATCATCTCCCCAGACAGAAAAGAATACACATTACAACTTGTTGATACAGGGCTTGTAAAAGCTCACCTGTCATTAAGCCTTAATGTATAACCTAATGGAGTCAGCATGGCTAGGATGCTTACTTTCTAAGTCCTACACATGCGTGTGTATGTATGTACACAGCACTGAAAGCAAGAAGTGAGTCCCAGTGTCATGCCATACCCAGAAACTTACCATCACAGTGCAGTCCTCTGAACCACTGGCAATAACCTGATCGTTATGTGGGCACCAGTCTATGTCCAGCACGGGTCCTGTATGGCCACATACTGTAGGGTAGGATTTGTCAATTCGTCCAGTCTGAAAGCAGAGACAAAACAATCATGTGACACCACGATACTGACACCATCAGCACCTTCTCAGTCATCACTGCCCCAGTCCCTGCCATCTGTATATGACCGTGTTCATCTTCCTCAGTGCCAACTAGTAAAAACTATCCATTTTCACTCTACAACAGTTACTATTAATGGTGCCCCATCACATTACAAGGACCCAAGGTTCTGGAACCAAAATATTTTGTCTGCATTAAAAACAGAAGAGAGCCAGATGGTGGCACAGGTCTTTAATATCAGCACCTAGGAGGCAGAGGCAGGTGGATCTCTAGCTACAGGGAATCCCACATACTCTTCCAGCTTCCATGGACACCTGCATGCACACACGACGTGCACTCTCTCTCTCTCTCTCTCTCTCTCTCTCTCTCTCTCTCTCTCTCTCTCTCTCTCTCTCTCTCCCTCTCTCTCTCTCTCTCTCTGTCTCTCTCTCTCACACACACACACTCTAAACTAAAAATGATGATGCACCACTTGATATCTATTATGAATAGCATAAATGAAAAAGTCTAAATAGAAGTGCCGACGGGCTGGAGAGATGGCTCAGCGGTTCCAACAACCACATGGCAGTTCATAACGGCCTGTAACCCTGGTTTCTGATAAATCATTAAAAAAAAAAAAAAGAGCCAGGCAGTGGTGGTGTACGCCTTTAATCCTAAGGCTCGGGAGGCAGAGGCAGGTGAATCTCTCTGGGTTCAAGACCAACCTAGTCTACAAAGTGAGTTCCAGGATAACCAGAACTGTCAAACAGAGAAACCCTGTCTCAAAAAGAGACAAAAAAGTGCTAACAGGAAGAATGTCTTGTTACACTTCCTCCTGTAATAGTGACAGGTACAGTGCTGACATTCCCTCCAAAAGTGTCACTTTCTGAATGATCTTACCCCACAGCTTTTGTATTCCAAGCCCCACCTGGCACTGTGACAGCCAGCATACTGTTGAGTTAGATGCCCCAGAACAACAGGTTGTATGTGGTCTGGGGTAAGTGGGGCCACTGATGAGAGTGAGGTGAATTGGAACTGAACCTGGAGCACTAGCTCTCGTTAACTAACTTAATTACACACTAGAAGCCTTGAACTGCCCCAGCTGGGAAGCACCAGCTACAAGTTAACAGGTAGGTATTTCACGTGTATTCTCTAACCAAGTAAGATCTCTGAGAACAAGCAGCATTTCTGCATTCCCATCCGAGCCACAGAGAGTTCACAGCATCAGAACACCATGCTGTATTTCCCCAGGAACCTGACTACTGCTAAAATGGCAATTTCCTTCCTACTGAAACCAGGGCATGGTGGTGTAACCTTTAATCCCAGCACTCTGGTGGTAGAGTTGAGTGGATCTCTCTGAGTTCAAGGCCAGCCTGGCATACAGATCCAGTTACAGGACAGCTAACAGAAACACCAACTAAAACAAACAACAATAACAGGTAATGGTGACAGCTAATGCTTTTAGGATGTGAACAAGACCACTGATGATACTCGAACTTTATTCCCTCTCTCTAAATAACTGGTGGAACAGTACCCAAGAGGCTGTTATCAAAAAATGTCACCAGTTGTTCATACTAGGCTGGGATAGGGAAGGAAAATTCCCACTAGGACATGGGCTGTGCAAAAGGTGCAACAGAAGCCTTGCAATCACTGGCAGCCAGCCATCAGAAACATGGAGTTAATACAAACGGATACTCTGAAAGCAGCTGCTTCCTCTGGCTAGGATGTCACCATAAATCCTGCTAACAAATACAGCAGCATCACACTGCAGCACTGCACAGAGGAAACTGATCACACACAGTGGACAAGCACATGGATGAACAGAGCCAGGGAATGCTTACAGAATGGCAGCTATGCTGTTCTCAGGATTTATAACCTCCAAATATCTTCTTACCCATGACAAAATCAAATAAAACCAAAGCACAAGCATACTTTTTACCAAATGGTATATAGACACCATTAAGATTGTGATGATGGGCCCTTGATGCCACGCCTGAGGACTTGAGTTCAACCCCCAGAACCCAAAAGAAACTGACTCCCTCCAGCAAGCTATCTTCTGACCTCTATATGTGCACTGGGTACATTTGTTTCTCCCCCAAAAAACAAGCAAACAAAATACTGCAGAGTGAGACACTTTGCTCACTGTAACAATGGACTAATTTGTAAGGATAAACAGACATCACTGGGAAAGATACTCGGTGCACACGGTTCTCATTCACCCAAAGACATATTCACTTGTCCTCCAGTGAGCAACCGAGGGACTGTGTGGGTTTGCTGCATACCCCAGGATGCCATAGCTTACCTGCTCCTCAGCAGCACATGTAAATAACAACAAAGCTGGAAAACTTACAAACATAATGCCAGTTTTCCAATATCTTTTTCTGACTAAAAAGTGACATTTTAAGGACCTCTCTCTAATTTTCCAGCATTCTATATAGAATGATTTCATTTTACAAATGTTGTTGCATTAAGGGCAGGTCACCTCAATTGCATCATCTAGATAGCACATCGCTATTTTTCTTTCTAAAATTTTATTTATTATTAGTGTATTTGTGCATGAGTGGGTGTGCATGCCATGGAGGTCAGAGGAACAGTGCTGTACATTCTGGGAACTTAAAAAGCTCGCACAGTAAGCACTCTCACCTGCCATTTTATTCCCCCAAATATCAAATATCACTAGTTTTATCTGCTTGTTTCTCTGAGACAGCGTCTCACAGTTTAGATGGCTGGCCTTGAGCTCACAGTATCCCAGGCATGCACCACACCACCCAGCATCACTCCTAAAAGTACAGAAACTGCAGTCATTTGTGTTCTGAGCCTTCAGTAAGGTTTTAATTCACTCACTTCCTACTTAGTATTCTGGTCACATGTCACAGAGTGGCTTCACTGTGCCTCTCCAGCCACAGCCCCGAGTGGTTGAGATTATCCGGAGTCATCTCATTAACTGTCAAAACTAATACCCAGGTTCCCAGAGGCTCTGCTCCAAGACCTGCCTCATAAACTCACGGGAGAGTGGTGAAATGGGTCAGGACCCTGGCACACTTTCCGCAGTACCTGACAGATCCAGTGGCCTGTTCCGAGCCAAGCAACATGAGCCCAAGGGAAAATTCAGCCTCTGGGGCATACAGACAGCTGGCACAAGGCAGAGATGTAAGGGCACACTTTCCACGTGGCTGGCCCAAGCCGAGGGTGACAGCTTTGAGCACATCCTAGCCAGCAACCTCCAGCCTAGTAAAAAAGCTGACACTAGCACTGTCCCAAGCTTTGGGTTTGGGACAAGACCTTAAAAATTTCAAACCGGTGTTAAGACCCAGTCTCTAGAGAATGTTCACATCTCAACAAAACCCAGTATATTAGGCAACATGTTCTGCCACAGGCATGGGGAGGATGGGGGGAAAACATGGAAGCATCAGTAAACATAAAACCATCTAATAGCCCTGAGAAAAGGGAATGTTTTGCTGGGAATGGTGGTACACACCTTTAATCCCAACAAGGCCAGCCTGGTCTACAGAGAGTTCCAGGACAGGCTCCAAAGCTACACAGAGAAACCCTGTCTTGGAAAAAAAGACAAGGGGGAATGTTTTAATTGAACTGATTTTGTAAAGGCATTCCTCTTTGAACGTAAATCTCTGGCTACAATGATAGAAATATCATTGTACATTGTACAATTTCAAGAGAAAAGCACATTGGCTTCTGGCTAGGTCTAAGCATGCATCTGTTTCACGCCTCCACCTTAGGCAGTATAGGTATGCTAAGTCCACACTGTAGGATCAAACACACAGTGAATTTCCCACAGACGATATCATAGGAGGATGCCACTCTGTGGAGAGATGGACTCTCAAAAAAATCCAAATTTGTAATGTGTTCTGTGTGGCTTATACAAGGTCATGCAGAAGAGAGAGACTCCCCATGCTGTGTTCCCACAGTCAGTCGATCAGGCACAATGACACTGGTGCTAGAAAGGACCAGTGAGCAGTTGCAGGCCCCTTCCAAAGTAGAAAGGTGTAACATTTGTTAACGTTTTCCTAAGTAGCACGTGCCTTTGCAAAGTTAGTGAAGTACTCGCATGACAAAGTGGCACATCGGTCATCAGTCTCAAATACTCAAATGTGCAGCTGCACATTCTTCCTAGCTTCTCTCCTGAAACTCATCACATAACCCCAGGCTCTGCTTCTGCCTGTCTCTTTCCAACCTGGGCAGCTGCCTCACTTTCCCCATTCTTTCCAACTTCCCAGCTAGGCCTCTGGCCCAAACTGGGTGTGGCCAGGCAAATGTGAGGATCCGGAGTGCCTTCACTCTAGACGAGGGACAGCAAGTCGGAGGGCTCAGGTCTTGTGACTCTAGGAAGAGGGCAGTGAAGCTCAGTCTTTCTTCCCAATGTTTGCTGATGCGCCCACATTTCAGTAATAATTCACTTCTGGCTTTGAGAATGGAATCAAACACATGCCTGGAAGCAGAGGGAGGTTTCAGCCCAGGACAAGGGCTCCATTCACAAGAGCAGGGTTCAAAGGAGTCAGGAAAGGGCATCTACTGAAGCTGCTTCTTTCTCCAGCTTCCTTTTTCTGAGAGAATCATTTATGTGAGTGCATGTTCTACTGGGATCTGTGAGCCTCAGTCACTCCACAGGGAGGAGCCACGGTGACATAGAATGGCGGGGTGGACGAAGCCAGGGAGGTGCATACCATGTGCGACTTTCTGATGAAACACACAGAGAAGTTTTGCTTTAAGGGAACAGAAACACCAGCCTTCAGGTATGTGGGTGTGTTCTGGAGTCAAACATCAGACTGAGTTACTCTGGGAGGTAAAATAAGCCAGCAGTGAAGGTTGCCAAGGGAGGTGCAGCCCTGAGGAAGGACAGACTGAAGTGCCTATGGCACACAGGTCACCTTTGCATCACAGGCATCCTCAAGAGCTGGGCTCACCAATTTTCTTTCTCTTCATTTTCTGTGAGGCAGGGTCTCTTCCAGAGAATCCTGCCTGTCTCTACCTCCCAAGTGCCAGGACCAAAAGGTGTGCGCCACCACGCCCTTCCTTCAACATAACTTTTAAATTTATTACTGTGTGTTTGTGGTGGGGGTCACAAATATGCTACATCACACACGTGGAGGTTCAGAGGGCAGGTCTGTGGAATAACTTCTCTCTTTCTACTTAACATATATTCCAGGGTTAAACTTAGATCACCAGGCTGATGCATCAATCACCTTTGCCCATGGAGCCATTTACCAACCCATGTACTGGATTTAATGTAAACCAGACCTAAATTAAAGTCCACTAAGAACTTGAGAGTAGTTACTATAAAACTATGAATATTTCATCAAAGGCAAAAAAAAGTGAAAAAGTTAACATGCTCTTACTCAAATATGCCACACTGGATGTAGTTCAGTGGTGGAGTACTGGACGAGCGACACACACAGACAGACAGACATTCCTAAACTCAACCCCCACAGCAACGTAACAGTAAAGGCCCCACATTGAACGGACTGTCCCCATCAGCCCCTGTCTCCCCAGGACATCTTTCCTATGCTTCCACAACAAGCAGCATCCCCTTAGCCTTCAAAAAACACAAAACAGCAACTTGAAAACACATAATTCCTTTTTGGGGGGCAGAGGTTTAGTTTATTGAGACTATGTAATCTTGGCTGGCTAGAACTCATATTTAGACCAGGCTGGCCTCAAATTCAGAGATCTGCCTACCTCTGCCTTTGCCTGTAAGTGCTGGGATTAAGATGTGTACCAACTCCAGCCATAATGGCCAACCCAGTATTTTGTTTTTTTAGGTTTTTCAAGTCAGGGTTTCTTTGTATTATTTTGGAGCCTGTCCTGGAACTCGCTCTGTAGACCAGGCTGGCCTTGAACTCACAGAGATCCGCCTGCCTCTGTCTCCCAAGTGCTGGAATTAACCACCTGGTTACAAAGTTTAAAAAAAAAAAATCAATACTTGGGATCATCATGATTCCATGGGACAATTCCCAGCTGAGAACAAACAAAACCCCAAAACCAGCTTAACTGCAAAGCACAAGTGGGGTCTAAGTGCAAGGGAGAGGGGTTGTCTGTGGTTGTCTAACCTGTCCTAGTGAGCAAACAGAGATGCAGCACCTGGACTCTGAATGGGGATGACAATAGAACAATGCTGCTTGGTGGGCAGGGAGTAAATGACCACAGTAGGACAGTTGTGCCTTGTGAACAAGCCAGGAGTGAAGTACAGACCCAACTCAGCAGCCTGTGTCACTTACACAGGACTCAGAGCTCAGCCAGATGAAACCCACTCCACACCCACTCACCACCAACAAACATGTGCTCCATCCTTTGCCTCCCACCTCAGTCCTTGCTGAACGCTATTGGCTCTACACCCAAGTAGCAGGGACCTCCAACTTGCTAAAGCCGTTTGCTGCATGTGTACATGGCACTGCAAGAATGTGTTCACTCCACACAGGGTGGAACCCATTCATCCCACACTGAGCATTGGGCTGGGAGCAGCTGCCAGTGTGCTCAGCGTGGACTTCGGGCCTCCAGGAGCCCAGGAAAGAGTTAAACATTCCCAGCACTGGACTAGGTGGATTCTCACCACACACTTCCAGATCCCACCATTCTCCAAGCAGCTGTGCAGCCAATCAAAGCAAAGGGAGGAAATTACCCTGGCCAGCTGTCAGCCACAGAGCACTGATGGCCATATATGGTAAAAACCAGTGTCAGAGCGTGTCAGGCCTGCAGGCCGGCTGCTGGGGACACATCACTAACTGCAGTGGCAGAAGCTGGATGAGGTGAGGAGATGCACAAAGGACAGCAGCCTGTTCATCTCATCTAGGGCGGGTGGGGGAGGGTGGAAACTAGCATCTGCTGGGCATACTCTCAGTGAGTCACAGCCACTCACAGTCATCAAAAATAGCCCCAGGGCACACTGTGAGGTTCCTTCTGCCGCACTTTGTGCCCCATTGTTAGCTGGGGGAGGCAGGGCTCCCCTCCTCCTTGTTCCCTCCAGTGAGACTGGAAACACAGGCCCTGGGAGGAAATGAAAGGCCCTTCTGTGGCACTTCATGTGGTAATGAGACCACGCAGCACTCATGTGGCTGACAGCTCAGGACACAATTTAGTAGCCATTGTTCGGCACCTGGTGCCCTCCCCACCCAAATCCCTAGCGCATCCCCCAGTGTTTCATGGCCACACTTCAGAGTGTAGGTGCTGGGGCATCTCTGGACTGGTCAGAACACATCAAGAAAAGGCCATGATAAAGCCCTCTACCATTAACACCAAAAGCTATGAAGTGCCAACAGCCACCTCTGTACAGTGGACAATCAGCATCACTCTTTGTAGCAACGAAAACCGCCTGTCAGCACATTCAGCTGACACAGCGATGCAGCCAATGCAAATCTGGCAGGTGCTGGCACAGTGGGTCACAGAAAAGCACCATGGGAGCCTATGTTCCTTTTGAATCTGCCTGTGAAAGGAGGAACTTATCAGCTCAGTGCCTGCACTTAAAGGAAGCCCTCAGACAGAGCTGCTGGGATCTCATTACTATCACAAGGCATGGCACACACCAAGATTGAACACCTGGCACTATCATGGGCTGATGGCACAAAGACCAAGCTATTGTCTTGTTGTTAAGCTTTCCATTCAGGGAGAGAATGTAAAGAGGTTCAACTAGACTACAAGTCTCTAAGATCCCACAGTCCTTCATACATAATAGGAAAAAAAACAACAAAAAGGAAGACAGACATGGAAGTGCCAAATAAAAAGCCTGCAGCCTCCATTCCAGACTCAAGTTCTGCAGAACAGGGGAAAGATTGCAGCCACACGAAGTGCAAAGCTGACAGCTCATGGAAGACGCCCTCCAAACACAGCTGGGTGGGACTATGGAGCTCCACTTGTGACTGACTCAAGCCCCTGCCTCTTCCTGAGGTGGTTAAGGGAAGACACCTGGCTGGTACCTGAGGGTTTGCTCTGGTTCTTCACATGCCCTCAAGAAAAATGACAATTCTGTACAATTCATACTGAAAATGAGGGGGGAAAGCCAACAAATGTGTGATTCTCTACTATAAAGCTTCTTTGAACAAGTACTTCTGATTTACAGTGTTGGGTTATGACACTCAAATGACCAGATCCACGTCCTCTAGCATGCCATTCCCCCATGCCAAGTCCCAGTCTGGAAGAGAGGTGTGGCCATCAATACCTTCCCGGGGCAGAGCACCTCCCCATACTTCTCAGATCGTACACTGATGGGGCTTTGCAAGTACTCTTCCTTGTCTTCCTCATCTTTTAGCCTTAGGTGGAATTCTACTGAGGGTGGGAGCACTTGATGCAGTCACAAGGCTCAGCACTGGGCAGACCCAGGGCAGTTGTTATAGGAACTTTAAAAACAATACCTAGACAAAACCCTCCTGCCCACAGGTGGAGCTGACAAAGCAATACCCCTGCTGCCACTGTCAGCCTGAACGGCAATGGGCACAGTCTTGGGAGCAGCAGCTATGGGGTGTGTAAGTGGCAGCACACCCGTCTTGGCTCTGCGCCTCACCTATGCTCTGAGCTTGTGTGGGATGTGAAGCCTACCATGGGGCACCACCAGAAGACAAAGACAAGTGCCAACCAATTAATCCCTCCGCCACAAGTACCACATTCAATGCAGATGTTATTTTCTCAGACAATGAGATAAGCCTGTTGAACACCAAAAACCATGCATGGCTTTGGATAAAATTACACACTGGTGCTGTTCTCAAAGGAGCTGCACACACATTCATCTTCAGTGTTGCTCAGATCCATCACCACTGTCTTGTGGAAACCAGGAAGTATGAGCCTGACCCAAGTTTTGTGATTCCTGGACAATGCCAATCAAGACTGACACTGTATAGTACAGCCAGCTGGGGACTGTGCATAGAAGCCTCGGTGTTGTGCCTAATAAAGAAGTGACTGGCACTGTAGGAGATGCACATACCCTTGAAGCAAATGAATGACTTCTATGGGAAGAGTTCTCAGGGAGCACCACAGAGCAGCTCAGAGGCATCTTTCTGCCTGAGAAGCCCCTGCTGTCCTGTGTGAATGAGCAAGTCCTGAAGATGAGCTCTGCACCCCTATAAAGATGTGAGGACTCAGTAAGAGGCACCCACAGCACAGAGCCACAGAGGCAGATGATGCAAAGTCAGTTCACTCTGCCGAGCAGACTCAAGACATTCCTCAGCACCAGCCCCAGCAGCTTCATGGACAAAGGCACATCACTGCAGAGATCAGCGTGACCTGATCTAGAGGTCCAGGCTCCTTATGATATGTGGGGCCCTTCTGAGAGGTGAGAATGGCCGTGATTCTGGGGTGAACCCTAAATTATGAACCCAAAGAAGCCAGATGTGCAAACAGAACAATCTGCATGAAGTTTTGAAGCTCACTTGCTGGAAAGGAGTCCGAGTGCTCTATTTTGATGGCAACATATACAATCAGCTGGCAGACATGATACTAAGGTACAGCTGAATGACTGGTGTGCACATCCTGAGCTGTGGTCCAAGATCAGAACATGACTATGAAGGAGTACTTTCAGACACGGGGAGGCTGCACACCTGACCACAGACACGGCGAAGCTGCACACCTGACCACGGACACAGCGAGGCTGCACACCGCCTGGGCTGTTGGAACAGGTGTAGGGCTCATGGAGACAATGAGCTGCAGCTTGATTTGCAGGCTTAGAAAAAGCAGAGGAAGAGGATGAAAGAAAAGACCAAACTTTTTTTTTTCAACACTGAGTTTGGGAGCTTGTTCTGCACAAACCAGACCTCAACCTTCCCCTGAGGTACACGTCACAACTCACAGATCTACATGGTGTTTCTGAGCTATCTCCCAAATGGTGACATACACCCGTGCAGCACAATCATGCTGAATGGTCATAGCCCCTCTACCTTCAGAGAACCCATGTTGCAGGAGACGTAGGGGCAGTGAACTGTACAGTCAAGAGTGAGACATATCACTGAACAGACCAGTGGGACCTGTTCGATGTGGTCATGAAAAAGCCCACAACCCCACATAGGTCAACAACTTAACAGGGTCACTTTAAATGAGAGTGTCATTTCTGAAAAGAATAAATCAACATGCCTTTTGGCATTTGTTTTCTACCTTGTGGAGATACCCAGGTTGAGACAGGGGCTAGCCACCTAAGATATGGCCTTCCTGCACATAGGGTCCAAGGGCAGGCTTCTTGTTGAAATTCAGGTGCAGCCTTCTGGGTCAGGTGATACCATTTGTGTCCAGCAGGTCAAGGGTGGAGACATTTCCTGATTGTTCACAGGCAGAGTATTGGCAAGTACAGGGGCACAGTGACATGCAAAGACAGCCTCTGGCAGAAGGCAGACTTAAGGAGCAATTCAGCAGCCCCACACTGCATGGAGGAGCAGAGGGGAGCCTGCCAGCAGTCAGTTTCTAAGGTCCTTAGGTCTTTACAGACCTTCGTCCACATTGCTCCAAGAGAATGCAGCCTCCTAGAAGCACTTTCTTGATCCCTCAAATAGGTGCTTGCTGTGCCCTGACATGGGCAGGTGAAGGAGTGACGGGTAGGCTCCCTGTTCCATAGAGACAGAGGCAAGGAGACAAGGGCTCTGGTTAAAGTGCTTTGGGCTGATGGGTCACTGCAGAGTAAGACAAGAGCAGAAGCAAAACCTCAGGGCTCAGCCCATGTGTGGGAAAGGCAGCCAAGACTTCAGAGGTACTCTCTGAGAGACAGGTGGAGGGCAGATCTTCCTCCCTTCCCGTCTGGAGGAAGAATCCTTTCTAAAGGTCTGTATCTACAGCCTCTCTCAACATATCCACTGCCCTCTCTGATGACCACAGGAATGGCTGGAGTTAGGAGTCACCATCCTATTTAATGGTGTTTTCACTGCAGATGCCAGCTGAGTGCCTATGGACATAATAGTTGTTGCTTGCATTGCAAGACTCACTGTGAGGCTTGGCTCTAACTTAGCATATATTCTTTGGGTTGTGTTTGGTTTTTTTTCAGATAGGGTCTCACCATGGAATTCAGGCTGGCCTCAAACCCAGATCCTCCTGCCTCAGTCTTTGGGATTTCAAATGACAAGTTGGTAGGACAGGTGTGGGGAGTATTAAGTCCAGAGTATGGCAGGAATGTGAAAGTTCAGCTGATAAACGAGCTGCGTGGTGGCCGCTGCAGTGTCACGTGTCCCCATGTGACCTCAGGATCCTCTGTCCTGCACTCTACACACGGGGTCCCGCAGTCTGCTCTTTTCCAGAGCAGGTGGGCATGTTGTTTGCTCACCCTGGTGTTTGGCAGCAGGCATCCAATGCGACAGGTGGCGCTCAGCACTGCCCAGGGCTGGGGTTTCACAGCTTCTTCTGAAACCAAAAGAATTTCTGGGCACAGACTAGTCTAATTAAGAATGAGGTAGCTATGTTTTGAATGCCTAGAGTTTGTGACCTAAGCCCCTGGGAACAAAAATGTTTTCTGGATATGAATAGTGATTTCTTTTTTCTTTTTCAGTCTCTTTCTACAAGGCCCCATCTATCCTGGAACTCACTGTAGACCAAGCTGGCCTCTAACTC
Organism: Mesocricetus auratus; assembly: GCF_017639785.1. Taxonomy (NCBI): domain Eukaryota; kingdom Metazoa; phylum Chordata; class Mammalia; order Rodentia; family Cricetidae; genus Mesocricetus; species Mesocricetus auratus. The sequence goes on from NW_024429206.1 coordinate 5,273,171, forward strand.
ACAGACACCTACCTGTCTCTACCTCCCAAAAGATGGGATTAAAGGAGTGTGCCACCACACCCAGCTCTGAATGAATTTTACAACTTATTCCTGTGCAGGAGGGTCTGAGTCTTGGAGCACTGAACTCTGTACTGCTGGGAGCTGATATGGCAGAGGCCGGCAGACTATAAACCCAAAGCCATGCTGCAGCAGCATACAGCTGGGTGAAAACAGGGAACTTGCCTATTTTATGTATTTATTTTTCCTTACCTTCTTTTTCATTTTGTTATTTGTCTGTGTCTAGTTCAGTCAAGACGGGTCCTGACTTGTCACTGTCATGATTCTCTGCTAGGACATGGCCTCCAACACCAGACATCTTGTCCTATTCTCTGGGTGCACATTAAGCACACTGCTACAAGGGAAACAGATCTGCTTCCTACTACTTAAAAACCAATCCACAGAGCAGAAAACAAGGCTAGTCTTAATGCTTAAAAATAAATAAATAAATGTAATAACCCAGCACAAGTTTCAAGGGCCTGCGCTGCATTGAAAGATTCTATCTCTATCTCAAACAAAACAGAGTGTTTATATTAACACACACACACATGTATATGCATTTATATTCTCTATCTATAGTTCTTTAAAGGTAAGAATGCTCAAAACTGCCAGAAGAGGAGTGGTGGTTGACAGCTCATCATGCTAGGTCAGGAAGAGTACTTACTTAACGTATACAAGGCCCAACACCAGATGGGGGAGGGGTGGACAGACAATCAGAAAGCCACTTGTCTTAGTCAGGGTTACTATTGCTGTGACAAAACACCATGACCAAGAGCAAGTTGGGGGAGGAAACAGCATATCGCACTTCCACTTCCACATGATCATATCATCAAAGGAAGTCAGGGCAGGAACTCAAGCAGAGCAGGGATGTAGGTGAGCTGCTTACTGCTTGATCAGCTCAGCTCAGCCTGCTTTCTTATAGCAACAGCTCAGGGACAGTACTACCCACAATGGGCTGGGCCCACCCCATCAATCACTAATTGAGAAAATGCCTTTTGGCTGGATCTTATGGAGGCATCTTCTCAACTGAGGTTCCCTCCGTTTAGATAACTCTAGCTTGTGTCAAGTTGGCATAAAACTAGCCAGAACAACTCTTATTACTCATACAGATGTCAAAGACTATAGTCTGAGAATATCAGTATTATAGTTGCTGCCTACCTGTCCCAAAACTCAATTGCCTAAAAATGAACATTTATCACCTCGAAGTTTCGGGTATCAGGTATTCAAGACTGGTTGTGTGGTATTTGTTCAGTGTCAGAGTCTGCCTGAATAAACTAATGAGCTACAGCACCACACGATGCACTGGTCTGGCTGTTGGAGGGCCCATGGGCCTCTCCTCAGAACTGTCCCGGTATCCTTACAACACAGCAGCTCCAAAGAAGCCATGAGGTGTTATGACCTACTCTCAGAAGTCACGCTACAACACTCCACCACGTCTGGAGACTGACACAATGGTTCAAATACCAGGGGTGAGAGTCACCAGATGCCATCTTGAAGACTGATCTCACGACACAGTTTGGACAGACTTTGAAAGGCCCATACAAATAGTCATCTGGTTTGCACCATCCACCCAATCAAATTAAGAGAATGTGATCAAATGGTGGCCCCGTCTGTAGTGGCTAAGAAAATAATCATAACACAACATGATGATGCAGCCTGTGGTACCATGGCATGGGGGAAACTGAGAGTCAAAAGTGTGATTTTCTCTGCTTAGCAAGTCATGGATAATTTTGATCTGAATAATGAACAGCAAAAAGAGATCAATTATTAGACGCTCAGAATAATGACTGGAACCAATCAAAGTTTCTTCTCCAAAACATGACAGAAACTAGCTAGAGTAGTCCTGGCCGAACCTGGTCCTATCTGAGACTTGCCGTGAGAAGTGAATTAGGTTCTCTCGTGCATCTAGCAGGTGCTATGCACATTCCTGCAAGAATCAAGAAAACGATCAGTGATGGTTTTCTGTACGTTCTGAGTGCATTTGCTGGATTTCTTTTACAAACTGATAGTTGACGCAGACTACAAAATGAGTTAAGACTGCAGTTCACAGTCATAAAGCAAAATCCCTACAATCCTACATGTTCTCAAAGTAATGGGAGAAACTAACTGTGGGTAGAAGTACTTTGCAGGGATCAGTGCTATTGCTCAGCAAACACAGGCTCTCCAGCCAAGCCAAGCCTGACCACACCACTGGAGACTGATGCCCAGGACCTACATGGTCCTACAATGTAGAGAACTGACTCCCACAAGTTGTGCTCTGACCTCCACAAGAATGATCACCATGAGCATCTCTCTCTCTCTCTCTCTCTCTCTCTCTCTCACACACACACACACACACACACACACACACACCCTGTATCTCTATAGAGATACATAAATAAAAGGGACTGCCCAGCAACATTGAAGGGACAAAGAGATAGTGGCACAAAGGTAACAGAGTCTCAGCCACACCCATCCCATCATGGCCCATACCTCTCTAGACAGTCACTACACCAAGGAAATCAGCAGTCACTCCAAGACATAAAGATGCTTTACAGTCACAATAGTCAAGGGGAAGGGAGAGGTGCCAGGGAGACAGGAGCGCACAAGCTCTAAGAGCACCCTCCACCCTCGCTTGTTAAGGCAGACCTGGCAGGCTCTGAGGTCCGAAGTCCATGGGTATGCCTAACAGGAACTGCTGCTTGCTGTGCTTGCGTGAATCTCCATGATTCACATCAGGGAGGGGATACTTGCTTCAGCTGTGCGTCACAAAAAAGACTGTTCATGCCAGCCTGGCAGACTGCTCAGGGGATTGAAAACCTGCACGCTGGCAATGAGGCAGTTTGAACACTTGTAAGAAGGGAAAAACTATTCCTCACACTAGCCAAAATCACAAAGTCTTTTTGTATCCGCAAGACGGCCATGTCTTATCTATCCTCTGAAGGACTGAAGCACAAGAAAACACACCACACCACATACCACACCTGCAGAAGTCAGGGCAGAGAGGCATGCCACAGCTTGAGCAATATTACAGAAGAGCCAGGGCTCACACGGGCTAATCCAAGTCACCACACCTTAGCTGAGAACACTCCTTAGTCCTCAAGCAGGGACTTCTAACAATAACTTCCTCTAATAAAATCATCCACATAAAAAACTCATAAATCATGTGCTTCAAACATGATCCAACGTGCTGACTGCTTATGTGTGTACTGGTTCTTGTGCATGGGTGCACACACACACACACACACACACACACACACACACACACACACACACACACACACACACCAGTGTATTTGTCCCTGTTACTAACATTTTGGATCTTAAGTCCTGGAAGACAGGGACTATCTAACTCATTTACAGTCTCTGAGGATCTAATCACAAGACTCTGAGATTACAGTAATGTGGTTTACTGTGGGCAAATACTAGCTTTTAAATGTGAGACTCTCTGAAAGGACACAATCCCTTAGATCAGTATATGCATGCTCAATATTGCTGTGTACAGAACCCTGAAGCATCACTAGAATCCGCTGAGGGGACTAAGAACATAACTAGGGGTGGGAGAGACGGCTCAATTCCCAGCATGCGCACAGAGGTTCCAAGGGATCCAACGACTTTTTTCACCTCTACAGGAATTGTACAAACATGCATGCAGGCAAAACACTCACACACATAAAAATAAATAATTTTTAAAATATAAAATAAAAGCCATATAGAGCTCTCATTTCTTTTAGAGTAACCTCAGGCTGGCTGCAGTAGGCACAGTAAGTCGGTGCTTACCAAGAGCTCAAGTCCTTACTATCTTTTCTTTGTCTTCTCTCTCTCTTTGGGTTTCACCACGTAGCCCTGGCTGGCCTGGAACTCACTATGTAGGCTGCCTCCCAAATGCTGGAATTAAAGGTGTATACCACCACACAGGGCCAACAGCAGCAATCTGAGAAGATGCTTTCTGATGCAGATTAGAAAACTGACCACCATGCTAGGGGATACAGGGTGGTAGGGTGCAGCTTGGTGAGGCTTAATCATGACCCCACAAGGGAGGGGGATGACCACAACAAAAACTAGAAGCAAGTCTTTCCGAAGGGCAGAAATGCTGGCACTGGGCAGGTGCTGCGTTTACAAACAGCAAACCAACACATCATTACATGTGATGGTCAAACAACAATGAAGAGTGACAATCAAATATCAGCAACAATGTGAAGTCCACAATCCTTACTCAAACACTTAGGGCTACACATAAATTGCAGGGTAGGAACTTCTGCCAACATGGAGGATGGTTATACTTTTCAGTTACTGATGCCCAGTAGCCAGGCAGCACCCTAGGAAGAACAGAAACACCAGTGTCAGCTGACACCTGGCTTCATGGCCAGTCCTTGCTACCAAGGCACACACAGGACTATGCAGGGGTGCCTCTTGAGGGTCCCCAGGACTGACCACTACCCTCTCTTGCTGGGCAGAGCCCTGACATCTGTCCCTTGCAGTTATATGTCAGACCAAGAAGGGGAAATGACACAACACCAACACTTGCTTTGTGAATACTGATCCCACTAAAAAAACACCTCAGAGCTAATGGCCACAGGAGAGGACACATACTGAGAGCATATAAAATTACCAGGACCGAGGAAGTCACTTATACGTAGCTCCTTTAAGTTACAAAAAGAGAAATGGAGGGACACAATGACAAAGATCTGTGTGCCATTACACGGTGACCCAGAATTTTCAATTCCCAGACCTCATTCTTCCCACAAAGAATTAACTGTACACTTCAGTGCCTGAAAAGCACAGATTACGTGTGAACCCACTGATGAGAGAAGTCAAGAACAGCTGGTCTACCTTCCAATGCTGGCCCTAAGTTTGCACCACTGTCAGCTCCTCCTCCGAAACAATGGTTCAGGACAAGACCTTACAGACAGCATTACAGCTGTGGAAGAAATGCCCCAACGACTCCTCCAAAGGAGGAATAACATGTATGTGTGCATGTACACATGTATAGTTGTACTCACCTGCATGTGTGCACATGTGGAGGTGTTTTCTACCTTATTTTTGGAGACAACGTCTCTCAGTGATCTGGAGCTCACCATTTTGGATAGACTAGCAGCCTCCTCCTGCCTCTGCCCCCACTAGTGACAGGGTTACAGACATGCATAACTGAGCCTAGCTTATCATATGATGCTGGAGATCTGAACTCAGGTTCTCATGTTAACAAGCTAAGCCATCTCCCAGCTGGAGCCTAACAATGTTCAAAGGACTCATTCTACTCTCATTCCTGTGAGGATGGTCATAGAACAACATAACACTGACTAACACAGGCTACTTAGTGTAGGTGAGAACCACACTGAACATATCTCCTCTAAGTGCTGTGAGGTTCTAAGTCTCCCGTGGTTTGCAAAAGCAAAGATGGATTCATAGAGCCTTTTGTGGATGTGGAAGCTGAAGGAACTGTCTGAACTCAGTGGAAGATTAGCCATTCAGAGTTTATTTTGGGCTTCTTAATTGGCTTGTTCCATTTCTTTGAAGAAAAGAATGTCTTGAATTTGTCCCTCAGTTTATAAAAAGAAAAACACTTTAACTCCAAACAGACCATGAGTCCCTGACCTGGCTCACAGGCTGTGGCTGTCCTCTCAGATGGCCGCCCTGAGCCCTACTAATAAAAAGCTGGAGGGATGGCTCAGCGGTTAAGAGCACTCACTGCTCCTCCAGAGGACCCAGGTTCTATTCTCTGCACCCACACCAGGTGGCTCACAACCATCTATAGCCTCAGCTTTAAGTGGATCCAATGCCTCTAGCTTCCACACACTCATATGCCCTCATGAGCACACATATGCTTACACACACACACACACACACACACACACACACACACACACACACACACACACACATTGTGGAATATTCCTTTACACTGTATGAAGATGTCAGTCACTGTTTGACACTGGTTCAATAAAAAGTTTACAGCAAATAACTAGGCAGGATTTTGGGGGCAGAGAGAATGCTGGGAAGGAGAAGGGGGAGAAATCAGACACAGAACAAATCAGGCACACAAAATGGGACAGAGGTTAAGAGTCACATGGGAGAATGTAGACTAATAACAATATGGGTTAATTTAAGTTGTAAGAGCTAGTTAAGAAGAAGCCTAAGCTATTAGCTGAGCTTTTAGAATTACAAGAAATGTATGCATAGTTATTTGAGAGCTGGCAGGTGAGACAGAAAATCTGCCTATACCTATATATAATTAAAAATAACCCTTGAAAAATAAAAGAACATACTAAACAGATGTGTGGGCAAAGCATAAACCCCCACTCCAAAATCAGGTTAAGTTAACAATGGGATGGCATCAGTCAATAGAAATAAAAGTATCAAAGTAAAAATCTCTCCAATAAATGGCAAGATTCATCTCTGCAGATTGGAAGAGGCACTGGAAACGAGTGTTTACTTTGTTCCCTGAGCACCCAGCTCCCTAATTCTTTAGAGAGCTGCTTTAGTTGTGCAATAATCAATTCAGCCACAGAAGTCAAACATGGATGTAAAACAAAACAAGAAGTCATCAGTACCCAAGACGGAACTGCAGGAGAACTGGAAGCTTTTCCAAAGGGAATCATCCACCTGATACGGAGCAATGCTCTTGGCAGAAAGTTGACTTCACCGGGTGTTGGTGGTGCACGCCTTTAATCCCAGCACTTGGGAGGGAGAGGCAGGCGGATCTCTGTGAGTTCGAGGCCAGCCTGGTCTACAAGAGCTAGTTCCAGGACAGCCTCCAAAGCCACAGAGAAACCCTGTCTCGAAAAACCAAAAAAAAAAAAAAAAAAAAAGAAAGTTGACTTCACTGTATGTACTTTCAGAGCCCATGATCCATAGTGAGATGCATCCTAGCACACATGGCTCAGAAGTAGATATGGGGGTAGCAGCAAAAATCCTATGTTCATATTCACAACAGGAAAACAGCTGTACTCAACATCTGCATCTGCACATGGTGGTAAGGGCACTGAGCCCTCACCTCAACCCCCCTTTCCTCCTACAGCTAAGGAGAATAGATGCACAAAAGCTCCAACTCATGCCCGACTGGGACAGGACTCAGTGAAAGGCCAAGTCAGGAGAGGACCAATGAGGACACTCTGAGGGTGAAGTCATACACGGAATCACTAAGTCAGGGCCTTTCATTCTACCCCTTTAAGTCCTATGCTGTCACGTATTACAGAGTTAGGATAAATCTCGAATCCTGTGTGTCTGTGTGGACCCCTCCAACATCCCTGACCTGGCAATGAGGATGAGCCAGGGTCATACGCACACTAAATAATGAGATATAACCATCTACCACTGAGCTATAAGTCATCCCTTGGAACATTTTCTTGCACTCATGTTCCATTTACAGCTCAGAAACCAGTAGGTTAGAGAACTTGCTAGCCCTTACAGAGGACCTGAGCTCAGTTCCCAGCACCCATATGAGGCAACTCAGAAACCAACTGCCTGTACCTCCAGCTCCAGGATGGGCTGTCACTCACCTTGTGCAGAGGGAGCACAAGGAAGGCTCCTCCCCCACTTGCTTCTATGATGATGGCAACGAATCTGGGATTGACAGCACAAAAGGAACTGTCCCAGGTCACTCGGGAGACTCGGATATCATCATAGCACTGGTCGTTTTTCACTGCCTGTCCAAAGACATGCCGGAACTTGCTCTGTCGCACCACTCGCCGCATTGTGTCTGTAAAAAGAAGGGAGAACACGTGAGAACCGTGGGTCGCCAACGCTGCACTTCTGCAACAGGCAAGCTGGAAAAACACAACACTTCGGCGTTCTGTCTACTGTCCTAAAAAGTGGCCAGACTGCAAATCCCAGTTCCCTCTGCAGCACAAACACAGAGAGCACGGAATGCACTAAGAAGTGTGTCGGAAAAACTTACGATACCAGAGCAGTCCGTGGTAAGATTGAGACAGATCATGAAGGAAAATGGGTCTTTTGGGGTGGGTGGGAAAACTCACTCCACCCTTCCTATTTCAGAGATAGGAAAACAGTAAAATGAAGCTACCTTGTAGGTGTGGAGCCAAAGCCCCAAACCAGTTATGACCTGGTGACTTTCTCCTCAGCCTCCAGGGTCATTTTCCAGTTTTACACACCCTCCCTCTCCCTGACATCAGCATTCCTCTGTCTGAGCACTGTGCTGGCTCCCCAGAGTGACTCCACATTACCAACTATGCAGACTCAAGAAACAGAAGCAGCTGCCCTGCCTCCAAGCGCCTGCTATCCTCTGGAAACAGGCTCGCCCTTCAGAGCAACCCAAACCAACCGCTGGCTGCTAAGTGTGCCAGTGAGGAACGGGAAATCTGACCTGAGGCTGCCACAGAAGTCAAGAAGAGCCAGGTCTTAGATAAAGGAGAAGTAGTTAAATGGCTGATGGGGCCACCTTACCATGACAGTGAGCCTGGCAGTCCCATCCTGCAGGGAAAAGTTAAGAGCCAGGCACTGAGCCAGAAACCAGGGCAGTCAAAGACAGCCTGATGATATGATGGTGGCAGCTGCATAGGAAGAAGGGAGTTCAGTGTGGAGGAGAAAGGAGACCATGAAGAGGGTCTCCTGTCAGATCATTCAACCTCTGTAAGAGTGAGCTGGGCATGCGGAATATGGGTGACAGCTAGCTGGGGTCCTGGAGTCCTCATGGGTCATTTTAGACAAATCCCACTGGATTGCCAGATGGACATGAACACAGGAAGCTTTGTGTTCCAGGCCAAGGCCCCACCCACCTAAGGTTTTCTAGCCAGCACTTAATGTAATTTTCCTGTCTGCTTCTGTATGGCATTCTGCTCAAAAGACAAATGGAACGTGGATAAAGCTAAGTGGAACTGGCATGTGGCCAAACCCTGACGATTTTGTTGAAAACCAGATCACTGTGAACAGAAGAGGCCGGCACCTGTCCATCTGAGCCAAGTGGGGCATGTGGTGGCAATGCTATTTCTTGTCCTCTAACAGCCTCCCTTGTGGCCCTGAACCCACTGCCAGACGCAGAGGCAGCGTCTGTTCATGCTAGACCCTCCTATCTTTGCAAGGCTATGTAGAAGTGTCCCCTTTGCAATGCTGGGGCAGGTGGCAGGGCAAGGAGCCCTGTGCTCTGCAGCCCAGCTGCTGCCTGACCTTCCCTGCTGACTACTGGGACGTACACTTTGAATGCTTGGTGGAGATGCTAAGGACTTACACTCAGCCAATCCTTCAATGGGAAAAAGTGTGAGTTCTTCAGTCATGAGTCACACACAGCTTCCACTGTGGCGAAAACTAAAACTAAAGGCACACACCTCCATACAGGCCACTCTCAGAAGCCAGCACACCCACAGCCACTGGCACTACAAGTCACTAAGGCTGGAGTCCCCACCAGCTCCTCCCAGCAAGTGCTTCAAAGGTCAGTTAAGGATCTGAGAGGAGAAAGCTCAGCAGTTAGCGTTTATTGCTCTCTCAGAGCCCCACATTTGTTTTACACACACATGCCCAGCTACCTGTAGCTGTTGCTGCTCCAGGGAATCCAACAACCTCCTCCTAGCCTCCATGGACATCCAAGCTCATATTCACATATCCACATAAATAAAATGAAATCTTTTTTTTAAAGTTCACACAGGAGAAAAAACTGCACTAGGTCAGTCAAATTCTTTTTTTTTTTTTTTTTTTTTTTTTGGTTTTTCGAGGCAGGGTTTCTCTGTATTGTTTTGGAGGCTTTTCTGGAACTAGCTTTGTAGACCAGGTCGGCCTCGAACTCACAGAGATCCGCCTGCCTCTGCCTCCCGAGTGCTGGGATTAAAGGCGTGCGCCACCAACGCCCAGCTGTCAGTCAAATTCTTATGTGTTAAAATATTTTACAAATTGATAAAATTAAAACCCAATAGAAAAAGTCGGTGGCTCACACCTTTAATCCCAACTCTTAAGAGGCAGGTGTATCTGTGGATTCAAGGCCAGTCTGATCTACAGAGCAAGTTCCAGAACAGCCAGGGATACACAGAGACCCTGTCTTAAAACAAACAAAAAACCCACAAAAACAAAAACCAATAGAAAAGTAGGCAAAACCTACAAACAGGTAACACACACACAGAGAACTTAGCACCACTGCCTCCCAAAGCCCTAAACCTGTGACAGCAAAGGAATAAACACAGGTATACACAAGCAATTAGGAAAGGAATGGAGTCCACCAGAAAGCAATTGTGACAACAAAGCTCAGAAAAGCCTATGTGAGTCACTGTGATTGACTGCCATGCGCAGCCCTACATTCAGCTAAGCATCTTGGGAGGTGCTCACAAGGAAACACACTGTAAGTCCCTGGCACAGGCAGAAAAGAGAGCATGTCTCAGGCCAGGTGTAGTAGTGCATACCTATAATCCCAACACTAGGAAGACAGAGCCAGGAAGGCCAGGATCTTAAAGTCATCCCAGTTTAGCAAGCTAAGAGGCCAGCCTGGACCACCAAGCCTCAACAAACCAAGCAGTCCTCTCTACCTTATGCAGAGTCAAGCTCACCTCTAAACCATGGAATACAATGTTAGCAGCAAAGCAGTGTGAGCCCATTCATGCCCAAGGTCAAATCTGATCTGAATCCAGCTATTCACATGTGACACTGCTGCTTTAGCTGCAGAGAAAGTCTCCAGCCCTTCAAACACAACAGAGAACAGCAGTACCAACAGCAAGCTCCAGAACCTGCCAGCATCCATGTGAATGTCACAGATCCTGCATGGTTCACTAGAGTTAAGTCACAGACTGTGTCAGGGTCTCTACCTGAAAGTAGGGACAAACACATAAAGCTGACATGATGGCTACATGACCACTTCATGATGGGACAGTTTTAAGAGATGACTCTGCCACAGAATCCAGTATCAATGTAAGAAACCCATCACTCAACACAGCCATTGTCCCTAACCCTAACCCTAACCCTAACCCTAACCTCAAATAACCCAGACTCAAACCCCAGCTCTGCCACTTGTCAGCAATTACTTCACCCCTCTAAACTCCAATATCCTCATCTATAGAATGAAGAGTGGTGGCTGCGAATGCAAGCCACAAAGCCCAGGTCCAGTGGCACCACCACCTAAGTCTACAAAGCAGAATTAATACCAATTTCACAAGTACCTCCAAAGACTACAAGAGCAGGAAGCACTCTTAAGTAACCTGTACTCTGATACAAAACAAGATATCACACACACTACAAGTCAGCACTTTTCGTGAATATGGAGACAAAAATCCGTCAGCAAAATGCTTGCAAAGCACATCTGGCAACATATGAAAAGTAATTACACACCGAGACCAAGTGGGACTTACCTCAGCAACGAAAGCAAGGTTGGTTCAGGATATGAAAAGTGATTCGTGGGACCTACCACACCAACAGCAGAAAGATAAAACTCTCAGGACCACCACACACACAAAGCATTTGACAAAACATGATAAAACACTCAGCAGATGAGGAATAGAAGGGGATTTTCTCATGAAAAGAAGGAAAGCCCACACTTAACACAATGTTCAGTGTTGAAAGGCACACTCTAAATCATAAACAAACAAGACTGTGTGCTCCGGCCACTTCTACTTAGGACTAATAAACAAATTCATCTTGATGCAAGAACCAAGATCAACACACAAAAATCAGTTATGCTTCTATACAGTTACAACAGGCAACCCAAAAATGAAATTAAGAAACAATTCCAATCACAACAGCATTTTAAAAAGTAGGAATATACCCACAAGGAGTGAAAGACCAGCATATTAAAGCCATTCACCACCATAAAGAGAAGTCAAAGACATGGAGAAGCACCCTATGCTCACAAGGGAAAGCTTGGTCATTAAAGACAGTAGAATCCCTGAAACGAGGCATAGATCCCAGAAAGTCTTCTAGAAGCTCAGACCAACACCTCATGAAATTGATGAACTGACTCTAAAACCCACACGGAATCACAAGAGACCTGAGACAGACACATAACCTTTAAAAAGGACACAGTAGAAAACATGTTTCCTAATGTCAAAACTCACTACAGGGGCAGGCATAGTGGTGCACACCTTAATCCAGCACTTGGGAGGCAGTGGCAGACAGCTCTCAGTTGAGTTCAAGGCCTACCTGACCCAAAGAGACACATGACTAAGGCACAGAGACCTATGCAGCCTATAAAATACACAGAGCCTAACACAGACTCGTATTCCACACTGTTTTGTAAACGCTAGCAACTGTTACTTCAGTTTCCCAGCGTAACTTTTAAATGCCATTTGTCAATACTGGCAGCCCTTAGGAGTTCTAGTTTTTGGAATAATTTCCAAATTTTTCTCTGTTTGAAACAGATGCTAATGCTGCAGAGGTGGGAGAACACAGGGATTTGCAGACCTCTTGGTTACCAGGGCTCTTTTGTATGAAAATTACACTCATGTCCTCATCAGTAGAGAATTAACTGGGATTTTCTCTTTGGGTAGGGAAACTAAGATAGGGGGCTGGAGATGGACCCTGTTTCAACTCCCAGCACCCACAAGGCAGCTCATAACTGTCTAACTCCAGTTCCAGGGGATCCTACACCCATGACAAAACACCAATGCACACAGAATTAAAAAAAAAAAGAATTAAAAAATGTTTAAAAAATAAAACTAAAATATTTTCTAAGGGAACCCAATTCTCAATTGTATGAAAAAGAATTAATGAAGCAATCCTGAACAAGGAGATAACAGGTACAATTGTAAACACCCTGCCAGAGAGGAGCCCGCTCATGAGGTCTGTCAAGTGTGAGCTTGCCCACTTGTACAAGACCTTTTTCTTTGCAAATATTGAGAATAGCTTGGCAATGAGAGGGCAGTGAGCCAGGCATGATGGAAACTGAGGCAGGAGGATCACAGCTTAAAGTCAGTCTGAGATCAGGAGCACGACTCCAAAAATCAACAAACAATAAGATGGCAAGGGACAGCTCAGTCTGTATAGCAGCTGGCATACAAGAAATAGGACTTGACTTTGTCCCCAAAACTAATGTACAAGAGCTGTGCATGGTGGCACACTTGTAACCCTAGTGCTAGAGATCAAAGGCTGGCTAGCCACAGTCCCAGAGAAACTGTCTCAAAAAAGAAAAAAACAGCAAGGAACCACATCAAGGTCGACCTCTGATCTCCCTGAAAACACACATGCACCTATACACTCACTTGCATGTGTGCATGAACACACAAACCAAAACAATTTAAAATAAAGGAGTAGTTAAGTCATTGAGCAACTCATGGAAACGTTCGTCAGATTTCACAACAAATTCCAGTCAGTAGGAGGCAATGGAAATGTCTTTTAATTTCCACAACATGTGGTGGCTCGCACCTTTATTCTCTCTCGACGCTTGAGAGGCAGAAGCAGGTAGAGCTCTGAGTTCAAGGCTAGTCTGATCTACATAGTGACTTCCAGGCCAACCAAGGCTATATAATGAGACCCTGGTCTCGGCCCCACCTCCACCAACACACACACACACACACACACACACACACACACACACACACACACACACACACACACACACACACACCAAATCTAATCTAAACCCCTTACAAGATGCAATTTACCACTCTACCATAGTTTCGGTAAGACTGACAGCATGCTTGAATAGGTTTCAAAACATTAAAAAGCAGAATGTGGTCATCAGCTTCTCAACAGGCTGAGAGGGAATGAAGGAGCTTGCGTTGAGGCCAGTCTGGGCTACACACACAGATGCAACCATGACTGGTGGAGGAAAAGGAAGAACAAAAACCTGCCACAGTCAGATGTGACGTCACTCACCTGTAATCTATCACCTGAAGGCAGAGGCAAGATGACACTATCCTTGGCCACATACACATAGCAAGTTTGAACTCAGTCTGGGTTACCTCATGTGCCAACTAGTTTTATGTCAACTATAGACAGTTGAGAGGAATGAACCTTAATTGAGAAGATGCCTCCATATGATCCAGCTGTAGGGTATTTTCTTAATTAGTGAGTGATGGGGGAGGGCCCAGCCCATTGTGGGTGGGGCCATCCCTGGGCTTGCGGTCCTGGGTTCTACAAGAAAGCAGGCTGAGCAAGCCACGAGGAACAAGCCAGTAAGCAGCTCCCGTCCGTGGCCTCTGCATCAACTCCTGCCCTGACTTCCTTCAATGATGAATACTGATATGATGAAGAGTAAGCCAAATAAGCCTTCCCTTCTGATTGGCTTTTGATCATGGTATTTCTACACAGCCACAGTAACACTACCTAGGACACCTGGATAGCTCAATAGAGAGTAGGATGAAGGCCTAGGACCAACATGATGTCCTCTCTAGGTAGGGCTGGCTCGAAGCTCAGAACAGCCATCTGTCTCTCTGCCCTGGTTTCTAGGTAACACTGAAGCCAAAAGAGAACTGATTACCCAGCAATTCAGGCTTTTGTTTTGTTTCTTAGACAGGGCCTCTCCATGTAGCCCAGGCAAGACTCAAACTTGCAGTCTTCCTGCTTCAACTTCCCAAGTGCTGGGATTCCAGGTCTGTGCCACCATCCTCTGAGGTGTTGGTAGCAGACAGTATATACCACTGCTTTTGACTCCAAATAAAGAAAACCTAAAGCCAGGTGTTGGTGGCACATGCCTTTAATCCCAGCACTCGGGAGGCAGAGGCAGGTGGATCTCTGTAAGTTCGAGACCAGCCTAGACTACCAACCGAGTTCCAGGACAGCCTCCAAAGCCACAGAGAAACCCTGTCTCAAAAAAAAAAAAAAAAAAAGAAAGAAAAGTACTATTCATTATTCAACACACAAACAAACAAACAGAACCCTTAAATGTCCAAATTTCCTTGTATTTTGAATAAGCATTGTAACCAAGAATGACCAGCAAGGATCCCTCAAGGCTAAGGACAGACTCGACTGTGATGGCTCTCACAACCTCCACTTCTGAGACTGCTGCTGCTAAGCCTTAGGCCCTGGAGATTGAACAGCAGATATCATTGCAGGGTCCTACAATTACTTCACTACAGTAAACGTATGAAAGAAACAATACAGATAAGGTAGAGTTGTTACAGTGCAATGGCATAAAATAAAATATACTTAAAACACCCGAGTAAATGTTTCTCTATTTTCTCCATCTACCTCCACCAATCTCATAAACAAAGGATCACCATCTCAACATTTTCCTGTTTATTGAGAAGTTGTCCATTTAAAGACTTGTCCAGGTGTATTTCTATGGTGCATAAGAAAGGAAACACATCCTGTGAAGACACATACAGGAAAGCCCCTTGTGTATAGAGACCTTGCCAGCAGGTTTGCAAGACAACATTCCAGTGCAGAGTCTGCAGCAGACCACTCGGTTTCTTTCAGCCAGGCGCAAGCCCAGAAAGGCTTCAAAGAATCCATGAGAGAAAGGCCATACCCAAGAACCTGCCTTTTTTTTTTTTTTTTTTTTTTTTTTTTTGTGGTTTTTCGAGACAGGGTTTCTCTGTATTGTTTTGGAGGCTGTCCTGGAACTCACTCTGTAGACCAGGCTGGCCTCGAACTCACAGAGATCCGCCTGCCTCTGCCTCCCGAGTGCTGGGATTAAAGGCATGCGCCACCAACGCCCGGCGAACCTGCCATTTTTTATAACGGGCACATTATTTTATAATTTATTTTACTTTTTGAGACAGGGTTTCTCTGTGTAGCCCTGGCTGTCCTGGAACTCACTCCATAGACCAGGCCGGCCTCCAACTCACAGATCCACCTGCCTCTGCCTCCTGGGTGTTGGGATTAAACACCCCATGTGCCCCAGCATGGACATGTTATTTTAAAGTAACAGTAGGGGGCTCAACAGTTAAGAGCACTGGCTGCTGTCCCAGAGAGCCTGGGATGGACTCCCAAGTCCCACATGATAGCTCACAATTGTCTGTAACTCCAGTCCAGAGGATCCAATGCCGTCGGCACACAAGTAGTACAAAGACATATGTATTGCCAAACACATAAATAACTTTTAAAAATAAACTGGCAAATGTTTTAAACCCTGAGTTTGCTTTTAAGAAATAAGAAATGACCAGGTCGTGGTGGCGCACACCTTTAATCCCAGTACTCCAGAGACAGAAGCAGGCGGATCTTTATGAGTTCCAGGCCAGTCTAGTCTACAGAGTGCGTTCCAGGCCAGTCTCCAACGTTACACAGAGAAACCCTGTCTCAAAAAAAAAAAAATGTAGTACCTTTTCACAAAATCGAGTGAACAAAGCAAATTCAGGAGGGTTCCTGATTAAAACATGGAATGAGGAGGTGGTTGACCTTTTTCAATTCATCTTAAAGTATGTCAATGATACTCTAAGAATCCTAACAAACCACGCACTTTTACTATGTTCATCTAACAGAGCCATATGACACATGTAAAGGGGGAAAAAAAAACAGGCCAAGTGTGGTAGCTCACACCTTTAATCCCAGCACTCTGTAAACAGAAACAGGTGATTTTCCATGAGTTCATGGTCCAAGCCTGGTCTACAAAGCAAATTCCAAGACAATCAGGGAAAACATAGTGAGACCAAGTTTAAAAAAAAAAGTAAGACTTATCTAATTATTTTATAAGTCTGGGTGCTCTGTCTGCATATTTGTCTATGTACCCAAAGCATCCCTGGTGCCCAAGGTCAGAAGAGGATACAGGACCCTCTGGAGCTGTGAGCTGTAGTTTCACATGTTTGTGAGCCACCATGTGGGTGCTGGGAATCAAAGCCCAGGTACTCTGGAAGAGCAACCAGAGCTCTGGAGCCTCTAATAAAAACTGTTTTAGAAAGAAGACCACAGGCACAGCAAAAGTTACACACACACACAGCCAGATCTGCAGAGACACAGCTTGCGAGTGGGGGTGGGGGATCCTGCATGCTGCTGCTTGCTGGTCTTGCTAAAGACTGTTAGCTACTTAGCACAGATGCTGCAAGTCCAGGGTAAGCTTGGTGTGTATTCAGCCATCAGGACCAAGAATGGTAAGAACAAGTCACATTCAAAGTAACTTCCCTTCACCCACGGGACAGACTGGCATGCCCAGTGCAGATGCATGTTTCAATTCCACAACCCAAATCAATTTGGTTCTAAAATGTTTCTAGAAACAAAGAGACAAGAAAACAGAATTAAACTGTGGTTGAGGACCAGGCCTGGGTCACAGGAAGTTTAAAGTGGAATTGCAAAGCTCTTGATCACAGGCTCTGCATTTTTCAGCCCTCTAAGAGACATCATGCAACTGGTCTAGAGAGAAAGAATTACTGAGAGTCACAGTAACCCAGAGCCACAAAGTATGGGCAGTCAACTTTCCTGTTTTCTCAACACTAAAGCTCCACATCACACATCCCTTTTGCTTCTCAGAGCCAGGATACAACAGTCCTCAGAGCCCTTTCCACTGGGTGTGGCCTCAATGGCCACAGTTCACTTGATGGCTGTGTGATTTTTAAATATGGAACTAGCCGGGCATTGGTGGCACACGCCTTTAATCCCAGCACTCGGGAGGCAGAGGCAGGCGGATCTCTGTGAGTTCGAGGCCAGCCTGGTCTACAAGAGCTAGTTCTAGGACAGCCTCCAAAGCCACAGAGAAACCCTGTCTCGAAAAACCACAAAAAAAAAAAAAAAAATGGAACTACAATGTGCCTATACTTTATAAACATAAATAAAAGTGGAAAAGCCAGGATACAGAAACGGTTATGAATTATATATACTGACATGAAGCAAAGAAAACATTAGCCACACCCAAGGATATAAATCTTTACTTTTTATTTTAAAAAACTATCTGTGTTCAACTGTGTGAGAACATGGGATGATCATAAAGCACTAGAAACAGACATGAACATACATACACACTTGTGCACACATACATGCACACTGACACATGTGCTGGTGCACCCACACACCAAAAAAATGCAGTATCCAAAGGCGTGGTTGACATTTCTCTACATGTTTTGAAGCTTCTAGAACTGTCACATTCTTGTATTCATTTTAGGGGGAAAAGTTAAGAGACATTACAGCACTCACTGTAAATCCAGAGTAGACGGTAATGCCATGCAAATGTCTGCTCCACGTCACATCCGACAAGAAATGAACCATGAATATGAGCATGATGCAACTCTATAGATCAAGAATTCATGCTCACACTTGCATCCAGAGGTCCTCTGGAAAGCGCCATCATAGTGTAAACCACCTAAGGTGGAATACAAAAGAATGACAAATTCTGCAATTTTTAAAGCAGGATGTTAGGAGACAGCCCTAGTTTTCCAATGTCAGAAGTACATATTCTTATTACAGAATTAGCATGCAGACTCGTGCTCAGAATCCCTCCCTACCCTCCCCCAATCCTCTGCTTATCACCAGTATCTTTCTGATAACAGCTGCCTCCCCCATCCTCAGGCTCTAAAGGGTGACAGGAAAGGCCTCCATCTGAAGACAGCTCAGGCACTCCCTACTCCAAACAACAGTGGTGGCAACCCAGAAACCATTCATGGCTGCAGGCATCTCCCAAAGGCCCCTGTAAAGAGCCAAATTAACTCCATGAGTGCTCAGGCTGAGTGCAGAACTTCTGCAGACATGAACAGCCCAGAGTGTGCTTCAGGACACTCTTGCTATACTGAAGACCTACTTTTCTCATCAACAAAGGGGAGGGTTGGTAAGAGACTGTCCAAACTTGCTAAGTCTGTTTTTCACTTAGTCAATGGACTTTAACAATTCTTTGGAGATCTTATTGTTTCAAGAAATGAAATTACTGGATCCTGTGATCTTAAAATAATAAGAAGTCATACTTACAAAGAACCTCTTGAGACTAGTAGTCACAGATACAACTAGCAGTGTCAGTCACAAAACAAGACCAAGCCAGGCGTAACCCAGCCCAGAGATGCTGGGGTGGGAAGGCCAGGGGTAGTAGCAAGCTGGCCCAGCAATGCATTGCAGTTGCACCCTGACTCAGCTTTTCAAAAACTCAGCTTCAGCTGAAGACTTCTGGTGGTCTTTTTAACACCCTGTGCTAGCAGGGACATATGAATACACACTCCTGATGATGTATTGTAGGAAGCTGCAGGTGAACACGAGAACTGTGGCTCTGGTGACAGACAAGTTCATCCTGACTGCCACCTACCTGCCTAAGTTATTCTGGTTGCTGGTTATTAGGAAACTGAGACAAACTGTTTCTTTCTCATCATGCAAAGTCCAAGTCTACAGGCTTTGTCCATCGCTGGGCCTCATCCATACCTCCCTAAGAAACATATGTGGGCTACTGAGAACAAATTCATCTCTGACACTCACAGGGTCCCACAGGACACACTTGAATGTGAAAGCTGAGTAAGCCCTTACCTCTCTCATTCACTTCTTCAACAATGACTTTTAAGCCCTAGCCATATGCCTGGACCAAGCTGGTCACTGCAGAAGACTGACAAGCACCTGCTGCCACAGAAGTGGCCCTTGAGCTGAACTCCAGCCATCAGCAGAGGTGAACTGGACAAGAAGAGGACAATGACATGGGAGTCTGCACCAAGCAGTCTGAACACTCGAGCTTCAGAAAGGCTGAGAGGTGGCAGCCCAGAATGGAAACGGATGAGGCAAAAAGAGGGCAAGACAACCAGCATGCTTGAATCATGCCAGGCTCTAAGCCATGTCACGATTTCACCTTTACCTGCTAAGCACTGGGAGACATGTGCACTGCCACACACACACACACACACACACACTGTTGAAAAGTGTATAGCATTTGAAAAGCTCCTCCTAAACACAGGGAGAATGGATACATGTGAGAGGACCTAAGAACATTTGGGGAACACTGTCCAGGCCAGAAGTGACAGTCCCAGTGAGACCAGGACAAAGCCAATTGGATTCCAAACCCTAATTGATAAGAAGGGCATAAAAATTGATCCCAGCACTAAAAAAAAAAACATTTATTGTGTGACTGCAGAGGCATGAATGCTACCGTACATGTATGGAGGACAAACTTGTGGGAGCTGTGTTTTCTCCTTCCACTTTGTGGGTTCTAAGGACTGAACTCAGTGGCCAGGCCTGCACAGCAAGCCTTTTACCCATAAGCCATCTCACTTTTGATCCATACAGACAGATGGCTGGGAGCACACCCCTCCCAAAGCAAGAGCCAAGGATGGGTGACCTCCCACCTCAGCAGCTGCTTCAAAGACCCTTCTCATCACAGCCAGGTGCACAAAACCAGGACCAGAAACAATGACCTTTCACACTGACAGCAGGGTCTGCTGCTTTAAAATTAGAGTACTTGGGGCTGAGGATAGCTCCCAAGTAAAACATCTGCGTAGCATGTGGGAAGCCCCACATTCTGTAGTCAACCATCTCGTGTGTGTGTGTGTGTGTGTGTGTGTGTGTGTGTGTGTGTGTGTGTCTCTCTCTCTCTCTCTCTCTCTCTCTCTCTCTCTCTCTCTCACACACACACACACACACACACACACACACACACACGCATGCACGCACACACAGAGAGGGAGAGGGTAAATGAGAAATTCTCTGGTCACAAAGGAGAGTATGAAGCACAGAATCAAGCGATAGCAGTATTCTCATAAGCAATTGCATTACAGTTTGCAGGAATCTCTAAAAAACTACCAGAATAACAAACACCTACAGATACACAAATGTAGTCATCTCTAAAAATTGCCAGATGACATATAAACACCCACGAATACACAAATACAATTACAATACAATTCATTTCTGTCACTATTTGTAACACCAAGCCCACCGTTTTTCAAACTATAGTGTGTACAAATGACTGGGATGAACAAGCAAAGCAGTGCCACTCTACCCACGACTCACCTGCACCTCAAGTCCTCTAGAGTTGGACTAGGAGTCCCCACAGGCTTCCTCTGCACCAACCCCTCCAGGGTGCATATGTAGTGAGGACATTTGCAAGGTAGTCAACGTGTCAAAGGAAGGGGCCCTGAAGGGAATTCTAATCCTTACCTGAATACACACAACCACGCTTTTCATGAATCCACTTTGACAATGACTTCAGATGACCACAAACTTCTGAGCTTAGTTCTTGTTTAAAGTTAAATTCACTGGCCAGAGCTACAAAACCAAGTTGAAAGCATCCCCAGCTGAGCAAGGTGCCTTTGGTCTCAGCACTCCAGAGGCTAGAATCTCAACCTCAAGACCAGAGGAGGCTACACAGTAAACATGAGGCAAGGATGGGCTCTGGGCAAAACAAAGCAAGGGGCTGGGAAGATGGAGCAACCCACTGGGCAAGAATGTGGGCATGGCCAGGCAGTGGTGGCGCAGGCCTTTAATCCTAGCACTTGGGAGACAGAGGCAGGTGGGTCTATGTGACTTTGAGGCTAGCCTGGTCTACAGAGTGAGTTCCAGGACAGCTAGGGATACCCAGAGAAACCCTGTCTCAAAACAAACTAAAAAAGCCCAGGGGTAGCTGCACATGCCTGGAACCCCAGCACTGTGGGGTTGAAATAGGCAAGCCGAGAGACTTCTGGCCAGCAGCTTCCAGTTGAGGGAGACCCTGTCTTATTCTGGTTGAGGGAGGACCTTGTCTCAAGGTAGTGACGCAGATTCCCAACACTCTGCTCTGGCCTCCACACATGAACATGGGTGCGCATACTCATGTCCATCACACAACACCTAACTCCAATACTCAAATACTCTGAATTTATTCAATCAAGAACTCAACCAAGTAAACTTGACGTGAAGATGAGGATGAGGATTAGTTTGTAGACCATTTGCCAAGCAGGGAGCCCAGGATCTGATCCTCAGAGCTACATACTGCTTATTTAATTCCAGCACTCAGAAGGGAGGGAAACATGTCCTACGTTCAGGATCATCTCAGCACACAGGGCACCTGTGAGTGGAAGAACACAGCCTATAGCTGTCACAACAGTGAATCCCTGGCTCGTCTGTGACAACAACCGACAGCGAACAAGAGAGAAAATAACTCAAGCCACTCTTGCTTGGCTCCCACCATTGGGAAGAGGAGCTTCAAAGGAAGATGGAGATGAAGGAAGATGAAGTTCTTAGAAGCCAGAGTAGACATAGAGGACTGCTCAGCCGAGACAGGAGGCCTTGGGATGCATGTCCTGCAGAGAACAGTTAGGAACTGGAGCATGGATCTTACTTCTGTCCCACAAGAGTCTCATTTGGCAAGCAAGATCCAGAATTCCACCACCATTAACAGTTTAATACTGCTGCCAGTTGAACAGATTCTCTCCATGTAGGATGGGAACTTTTTCACAGTTTATGATGCTGAATCTGCATTTCAAAAACCATCTGAGCCCCAGATACCCAAGTCAGTCTCTGGACCACAACTAGTCCTGCACTGCCCAGGGACTGCAAACACTACCTCCCCTGACAATGCAGCTCAGCCCAGGGCATTTAAGACATCATAGGCTGCATGAGACCCAAATGGCAGTCTCCCAACTTTTCTGCTAAAGTTTTGCTACAGCAGCATGGCCACCACAGGAGAGAACCTAGGGCAGCTAGCCTACTCCTAGGAGATCATGGGCCAGCAGGCTGGCCCAGAGGAGAGGCACTTTCCATGAGAGCCTGCTGACTTGAGTCTGACTTCTAGAATCAAGTAAAGGAAGAAGGAAGGAGAGAACCTATTCCACAAACTGTGACTATACACCCACACCATGGCACGTTCACCCTCATTACACACACATCATGTACACACACACATCATGCATTTGGGCACACACACATCATGCACACACACTCATCATGCAATGGCACACACACCCATCATGCACTCTCACACACACACTGAATTTTAAAACTTAAAAATAGACAGACTACACGTCTTGCCAAGTGTCATTCAAAGAGCAGTGGCCTGCCCTTGCTGGCTCCATCCATCTTCTTGCTTGCCAAGACAAACTAAAATGACAATGGTAAGCTAAAGATACAAACCACAGAATGAGTTCACAGCTCACTTTAAAGCAACTGTTCTCATAAATTCCAAGTTTAGATCTCAGCTCAGACACCTGAATTCTTATGTACACCCCCACTTTGGTCTCTGTCTCTCTGTCTCTGTCTCTCTGTCTCTCTCCCTCACACACACACAAATTTTAAAAATGAAAATTTGAAACCCCTCTGCTTAATGCAGACAAAATTTTATGTGAAAGTGTACAAATATCATCCAAAATGCTTTATGCCCTAGGTTTTTTTAAATACAGAAATTTCATTTGAAGTAGTCCTGGCCCTAGTTCTATGGAGTTTGGCTATTTAACATTTCTAGAAATATTTTTAGATTTACTTACTCTTTTTATGTATATGTGTATTTTCTCTACATCTGTGTCTTACATGTTTGTCTGGTGCCCCTGGAGGTCAGAAAATGGCTTTGGGACCCCTGGAGCTACAGTTATATATGGCTGTGAGTTGCCATGTGGGAGCTGGGAATCAAACCTGCTCCTCTGCAAGAGTAGCCATCTCTCCAGCCCCAGCTATTTACTATTCTTATGGAAGAAATATTTGGTTCTGTCTGTAGCCCTGGACACTCCCTATTCTACTCCTTCCTTAAATGAATTGATCATGTCTTCCCTGCTATGTTAGGAAAGTGGGCTGATCGTCCAAGAATCAGAGGTTATACAAAAATATTGCACATAAATAGCAGGCATAAATATTTACCAGTGATCTCAAGTTGGTCCAAAATAAATATTTGGATATAGACTTATTACAAGTGTTTAATTAGAGCTTTTCCTTAAATTTAACCTACAATGCTTTAAATATCCCTTTTCTTAATAAGTATTTTAAGTGTTAATGAAGCCTTAGTTTTTCCTACTGTATGTTACAACGAAATAAAATGTATGCTGAAATAGAAACAATGTAAAATTTAAAAATACAAATAATTTTAAAAATAAATCTCTCTGCTTAATGGAGATGACAGCTCAAGTCCCCATGTGTCCCCAGGCACTGCTTGGACAGCACGCACACTTTTATATGAATAAATCAGTCTCAATTCTTTAAGTCCCTAAGAATGAGAGGAATTAGAATCTTTAACTGGAAAAGAATGCTGACGGTTATGAAAAGGAATTTCAGTATGCCTTGTGGAAATAAGTAAATAACAATTGCACGTTCATCCTCAGAAGAGCTACTTACAAATCCCATCAAGCACCCCCCATGCCAAGAGTGGGGAAACTCACCCCACAACACCCCCTCCCTCAACACTCTCATCATTCTTGGCCCAGAAATAGCGCCCGCTCTGTTCACCTGGATGGGGACCTGAGTAGCTGTTAGCACCTGGAGACTCAATCCCACAATGTGGTTGTTGTTCCTCCACCAAACCACCATGTGACTAGACTTACAGGCTGCCTTGGCTCCCCAGAGGCAGGACAATCCCAGTGGGAAGTGATCTTCACTTGGCTATCAGAACCCATGTGGTTTCAACAATGCTGCATGTGCTGTTCCTGTCCAAAACTCAGTGTTTTCTGGTGCCCTTTTTGCCAGCAAGACAAGATAAAAGACATTTTTAATTAGCCTTTAAAACACTAAAAAAAGCCGGGCGGTGGTGGCGCCGCCTTTAATCCCAGCACTCGGGAAGCAGAGGCAGGCGGATCTCTGTGAGTTCCAGACCAGCCTGGTCTACAGAGGGAGTTCCAGGACAGCCTCCAAAGCAATACAGAGAAACCCTGTCTTGAAAAACCAAAAAAACAAAAAAGCAGGAAATCTGCCAGATGTGGTGATACACGCCTGTCACCCCCGCACTCTAGAGGCTGAGGGAGATGACCTAGCTCAAGGCTATCCTAGACTACAGAACAAGTTCCTGGCCAGCCTAGGCTACATAGTAAGACCCTGTTGTAAACAAAAACTAGGAAATGAAGTCAAACAAAGCTTATACAAGACCTGCCATACTGTCACATTTCCCTAGCAGTCTTGAGAACCTGGACCAATTCACCAGGGTTTTCATCCAGGCCCAACCAGACTGAGAACAGCATGTGGCAGTAAACAAGCTTCTAGGTCTGGTGGAAGCCCACAGTGGAGGTTAGAAGAAGGGAGGCATTACACCAGGTCAGACCCTAAAACTGGCAGGATCACATCATAAAAGCTGTTTCTAAATTAAGGATCCATACTGTACTACACACCCACCTTACCTTCAAAGTATACATGAAATGTGGGGACAGCTCAGTTCCTGCTCTTTCTTGGGCTAGTGAGTCTCAAGGGCTCCTGGAGCACAGCCCTGGCATCTAAAAAGCCAGAGGCAGAGCAGCCCAGGGTTTCCAGCTCTGGCCATGAACAGAGTCACTAGGAAGCTCCAGGCAGGCTGCTGGATTCATGGAGGTCTACAGCTGTGCCTCCTGGGCAGCCAGAAAGAGGACTCTCTTGACTACTAAGAGGACATACTCCTTAAAAATTGGCCCAATACTGCAAGATGTCATTCACAGTTTTAACTAATCTTTTTTTGTGTTTGTTTTTTGAGACAGGGTTTCTCTGTGTAGTCCTGGCTATCCTAGAACTCACTCTGTAGGCCAGACTGGTCTCAAACTCACACAGATCCACCAGCCTCTGTCTCCTGTGTGCTGCAATTAAAGGCAAGTGCCACCATGCCTAGCTCTTTTTATTATCTTAAAAGGAAGTGTTTATGTATACCTGCCCAGAGGACAGAGGCATCTAATGCCTTGGAGGTGGAGTTACAGGCCTGTGAGCTGTCCAATATTGGTAGTGGGAACTGAACTCAGGACCTCTGCTAAAGTAATACACACTTAACTAATGAGTCATTTCTTCAGCCTCTGATTCACAGTTTTATAAAACAGGTAACTGCATGTATTATTTTACAGCAAACAGGAAGAACTGCCTTCCCGCCAGCACACTGCCCTGGAGCTCCATTCAGTCTCAGCTGTAGTTGTGGATCTGAAGACTCAAACGCTGGCACCACAGTTGGTGCACACCTGTAAACCCAGCATTCAGGAGAGTGAAACAGGAGAATCCAAAGTTTGAAGCTACAGAGACTCTACTCCCAGAGAGCATTCTATTTCCTCACAGCACTGACAGCAATATTATAATGCAGCCTCCTTCCAAACCCTGAAGAGACCAGTCTTGTACCTGGAACAAGATGGATAGGCAAACAGATCAAATAAACACAAGCATAAGGCATCTGAACAGGCATCTTCAGACCATGGTCTTGAATTCAATCACCTCCTCCTCCTAAAAATTAAACATTTTCCCTCTTCAGAGACTGAATTTGAATTCAATGTCTAAAACATTCATACCAAAGGCTAGAGAGATGATGCCAGTATATGAACCCAGTATGTACTCTTAAGGCTCTTCCAAAGGACCCATAATTCAGTTCCTAGAACCCATGACAGGATCAAATGCTTCGGGCTTCTGAGGGCACCTGCACTCATGTGTGCAAGAGTGTGCATGCAATCATGGGCTCAGGTGGGCCTAAGGACCCATCACTTAACAACCTAGCACTCTCTGACAGACATTTAACAGTGAGAGAACAGGAAAGCAGTCGATGTCTATGCTGTACTTTATGTGCCTTTCCTCTTTGGCTGATAACAACCCTGCAAGGCTGGGTGATAAATACTACAGTAGCACAAACTGCTCAGGGAGGGACCTGGTAAAGCCACAGCTAGGCAACAGTGGCGCTGACTGGTGTGAAAGCCTACACTGCACTTCTCCTATCCTCAGAGCCACTACACACAGTCCAGTCTTAGAGCAAGGCACTGCACAGGGCCTGGAGCTCACCAAGCCTGAGTCGGCAGAGATTTGGAACTGCCCTCCTCTTTACCACTGTGTCACTTGAGTGAATGAGAGAAGATGTATTCCCAAATGGTTTATCCTATTCCAGAAAGATAGTAAGGGAAATGTTTTTAATTAGAAGAATATCAGGAATGAGCATAGCTGAGAATACTCACCCCGGTCACTGTAAGATACACTATAGTATAAACAGAGGATGAAAAAGACACCTTTAATCTCAGCACTGGGGGTGTCCTTCCCCCCCCCCCAGGAGGATCTCTGTGAGTTCCAGGACACCAGGGTTACATAGTAAGACCCTATCTCAAAACAAACAAGGATGTCACCTTAGGATTTGACCAGTGCCACCAAGGCTAGCTAGAGGCTCAATCACATCAAACCATTTGCCCTATTGAAAGAGGCTGTGTCCCAAGCATTACCAGTCACCAGAGAGAAAGAGCCAAATAAGCATGGCCTGGTTTCAGGGAAAGGTCTCCAGCTTCAGTTTTACATCTGAGCACTTCTGGAGTATGAGGTGACTTGATGCCAGAAAGGCAGAGGGGAATTACCCATCCCTCCTGCTCCTTCTATAATGGCAATAGAGATGTCAGCAATCAGGAAACCAACTGTCTTCAGGATAATCCCAGCCAACTTCTATACATTGTCCTTCACCCAGGAAATACCCAATAGGCACTAGCGACTATGAACAACAGAACCTTAGTCTGCCTTCCATGGGGCTCTCCCTGGCATTCTCCATCTATGAGGAAGACAACTTTCACGCTACCTGCTCAAATTAGGGTCCAGATCCTTGTAGCAGACAGCAGTGATATATTATGACATTTAAGGGCAGAAGCAATGTTAGCTAGTGTGAAACAGTTGTCAAGGAGCCACAGCTCCCAAAGGACAGGAAGGATCCAGGAGGCAGGAGGGAATGGAGTAACAAGCTCCTCAGGAGACTTGAGAACTGACAATTCAGTGAGTAGCCTGAAGACATGGAGCAACAGTGCAAGGCAAGGAAGGCTGCCGTCAGATACTATTTCCCTCCACTGTCACACCAAGAAGTCTGAAGCTGGCAACAGAGCCCAGTGGTTGAAGACATTCACAACACAGCCCGCAAACCGGAGCTGGGTCCTCAGAACCCTCATAAAGATGAAGGTGTCTTCTCACAAGTGCCCACATATGTACATCACTCATATAATATACATATGGACAAAGATGTACACACATCATTCGTACACACAAACATCATTCATATACACACATTTCATTCATGCATACACATCAATCAGCATTCATACATACACACAAACATTAGTATATACACACTAAATGAAATTTTTGAAAAATCTGAACTTTTTTGGAAGTTGGACAACTACAAGATTTGAAGAAGCAACACTCAGTCAGGTGGTGGTGGCGCACCCCTTTAGTCCTATACTCAGGAGGCAGAGGCAGGCAGATCTCTGTGAGTTGGAGGTCAGCCTGGTCTACAGAGTGAGTTCCAGGATATCTTCCAAATCTACAGAGAAACCCCGTCTCAAAAACAAAACAAGAAAAAAACTAAAAAATTTAGTTTTGTGCTTCAACGGGGACAGGCACTGTTAAGGAAAACTAACTTACAAATAGGGACAACAAATGGCAAATAATGTAACTGAAAGGGTGTTTATAAAAATAGCATGCCAGCGCCAGGCGGTGGTGGCGCAAGCCTTTAATCCCAGCACTCGGGAGGCAGAGGCAGGAGGATCGCTGTGAGTTTGAGGCTGGGCTGGACCGACAGCCTCGAAAACAATACAGAGAAACCCTGTCTCGTAAAAACAAAAAGAAAGAAAGAAAGAAAGAAAGAAAGAAAGAAAGAAAGAAAGAAAGAAAGAAAGAAAGAAAGAATAGCATGCCAGGCAGAGGTGGCACATGCCTTTCCAGCACTTAGGAGGCAGAGGTCGGTGCACCTCTGTGAGTTTGAGGCCAGCTTGGGCTACAGAGTGAGTTCCAGGACAGCCAGGGCTACCCATGCAGAGAAACCCTGTCTTCAAAAATAAAAAATAAAATAAAATAAAAATTAGGACATATTATATGTCTCAATAGGCAAGTACAAAGAAGACAAGCAAGTACTGGTTAGTCTTACAGAACAAAGCTTGCTATCACCGGTACAACAGGAACCAAGCACACAAAGTACCACTCACACTCAGAAGATGGCTAGAATCAAAGGGGCAGACAATGACAAGTGTTGGTAAAGACTCACAAAAACTGTAGCCTTCGCTCATTGTGGGTTGAAAGTATCAAACACTGCAGCTGATTTGGAAAATGCCACAGCAATTCCTCCAAATAGTTAAATACAGGCTTACAAGACACCTAACAATTCCATTCTTGGGTCAATACTCAAGAGCATTCATTATACATGAATGCTCATAGCAGACTCACTTGTAGTAACTAGCCCAAAAGGCTAGTTACCCAAATACACGCCAACTACAAATGAGTAAATATGGTATGTCCACACAATAAAATATTATTCAAGCATAAAAATATTCCATATATACTACAGAATCTTTTTAGTTTTTTGTTTTGTATTGTTTTCAAGACAGGGTTTCACTGTGTTGTGTAGCCCTGGCTGTCCTGGATCTCACTCTGTAGACCAGGCCTGCCTCTGGGACTAAAGGTGTGAGCCACCACCACTGCCTAATCACAAATCTTAAAATATGCTTAAAATGAGAAACAAAAGACCACTGACCCAATATTCTAGACATAGTATGTCTAAGGAGGGCAACTCCATACAGAGGTAGGTAGTGGTTGCTAGGACTGGGAACAGAGAATGCACATGGGGCTTCTCTCCTGGGGTGATGACATATTTTAAATTGAGTGGTATTAAATGGCTGCACTACGCTGTGACAATAACTATACCATGGTGAACTACCTTAGGTGAGTTAAACCGCAAAGTATGTGGAATTACAGTTCAGTAAAGCTGCTACAAAACAAAAAGAGCCTACTGTGCACTGCCAGAGTACTAAGCATAAGCTAAAATAGAGAATCTTGTCTGTGAACTTCAAAGAACCTCAACTAGGGCAATGAAAACCCAAGAGATTCCATTACTCAACATCTAGGTACTAGGCCATGCTGAAATATTCATGAAGAATTCCATGTTTTAATACAAAACGGCTGTCTTTAGTTTAAAAGACACAGGCAAGTACCAGGAGAGTTCTGATAACTCAGAGCTGACTGACACAGGGAAGTCACCCAATGGAACACAAGCCCTAGAGCATTCATTTACCACCTGGGCCAGTAAGCTGACTGTCAAAGTAGCTCTCTCACTGCCCCACCCCGGAAGAGGTCAGGCACTTCAACTACTGTTTCTAAAGCACCAGTTTGTGACATCAAAATGTGGGAGGTTTTATGGGGAGAGGGAAGGGAGTAGAAAAAGGAGAGAAGAAAGAGAAAGAAAAATACAGAGACAGAGATTTGCTTGCCTCTTCAGAGAAATGGCGGAAAGAGCATGACATAAAATGTTAACTGAGGGGCTGACGAAATGGCTCAGCGGTTAAGAGTGGCTGTTATTCTAGAGGACCCAGGTTCAATTCCCAGGACCCACATGGCAGCTTACAACTGTCTGTAACTCCAGTTCCTGGGGATTTGACACCAATACATATAAAATAAAGTTAAATATTTTTTAAATGTTAAATGAATATTCTTCTGTCATAAAAACTGGATCTTCCACATCCTCACTAACTCACCTAAGAAATTAAGAAACTAATTAATACCTTACCTTTCTAAACATTAGAGTGACTCCCCACACAGCTGGAGTGGATCCCAGAATTTATTTTTTTATTTTATTTTATTTCTTTGGTGTTTCGAGACAGGGTTTCTCTGTATTGTTTTGGAGGCTGTCCTGGAACTCACCCTGTAGACCAGGCTAGCCTCAAGCTCACAGAGATCTGCCTGCCTCTGCCTCCCAAGTGCTGGGATTAAAGGCGTGAGGCACCAACGCCTGAGCCCCAGAAGTAAAATTTTAAAATGCCATTTAGCAGCCCCGAATCTGATCCTAAATAATACTGATAAGCACAATCTAGTCAGAAGTAACAAATAACCATGAAAACCTGAAGGCTGCCTGTGGCGATATTTCTCCAATGTAATTAATTTATGTTAAAACTCAACGACACTTGGAGACTTGGAGAGATGGCTAAGATGCTAAGAACACTTGCTGCTCTTCCAGAGGACCCAGGTTTGGTTCTCAGCACCCACTCAACTGGGTTACAACCATCTGTAACTCCTGCTCCAGGGGATCCCTTGCCTCTGAACTTTCAGGGTACACTCATGTGCACATACCCACCACACACACACACACACACCTCTACCTTAACAATAAATATCTTCTAAATCCATCAGGATTTAATGTACACACAAACACACACACACACACACACACACACACACACAGAGCATGTTCCAATTTCTTAAAGAAGTGTGCATTTGACCTTTGTATTAGTCTGTTCATGTGCCTGTCAACTATCAAAAGACAGGGCACTTCTAGACCTACGGTACAAGGCAAGTCTGCTTTAACTCATTTTTCTTCTATTAATATATTTATCTTAGTTAGAGTTACTATTACCGTGATGGACACCATGACCAAAACAACTTGGCAAGGAAAAGGTCACTTCAGCTTACACTTCCACATCAGAGTTTATCATCAAAGGAAGTCAGAGACAGGAACTCAAACAGGGCAGGAACCTGGAGGCAGCAGTAGATACTGAGGCCATGGAAGGGTGCTGCTTACTGGCTGGCTCCTCATGGCTTGCTCAGCCTGTTTTCTTAGAATCCAGGACTAGGAGCCCAGGGGTGGCCTCACCCACAAAAGGCTGGGCCCTCTCCACATGAATCATTAAGAAAATGCCCCACAGCCTTGCCTACAACCTGATCTTATGGAGAGACATTTTCTCAATTGAGGTTCCCTCCTCTCTGATGACTCTAGCTTGTGTCAAGTTGACAGAAAACCAGCCAAGACAATTTGCAACCTCTCAGATTCGATATTTAATATCAGGCTGTATACCCAAACATTACTGAGGGTGAAACACACCTCCAAGTCTCCCTAGGTCAGTCTTCTGACATATGTGGAAGCAAATACTGAACAGCCTCTACCCTCTGAGCTCCTCTGAGGCTGCAGAAGAGAACATGAGCCTACGGATTTGTCTTCACAACTGAACAGGCGGCAGGAAGCAACTGCTTGTACTTAATCGTGTTCCTGCCTCTGTTAGCAGGCCCTAGTGTCAGGGTTCTGCCAGATGAGGACAATGAGACTCTTTATTATATGGGGTGACTAAGAGCCTCCCAAGTACTGTTTTAGGATATAACCCCGGCAAGGAAGGCCATGGTACGAGGGTACAATATTTTGTGCCAACCATTTCTAAAACTAAACATATGTGGCACTGTGTATAAACACACTCTGCGATCATTTCTTTTTAAATGCTTACAGAAGGGGAAGGCCTTAGGATCTTGCACTCCTGGGGGAGATGAGCAACTTGCAATTTGCTCCTCACCCCGAATCCCACGACCGAAATGTGTAGAGCAAGCCTTTCGACACCACAAAACAAGGGCAGCCTACATGAAGGCCAAATATAGGATGTGATTCTAAACCACCATGGAGCGAAGCCTGCATTTCCTTTTCCAGCCTGCAAAAAAAAGAACCCCTTTGAACACTCCCAAAAAAGGACGTCGGGGCCGGCACCTCCCTCCGGGAGGAAGCCCCTTTCTTCTCGGCAAGCCCTGCAGCCGGCCACTTCCCCCAGCGCATTCACATCACTGGAGACAGGGCTGCTGTGCGCACACCCGCGGGGGAACCGGCGGCGGAGCTGGGCTGGGCGTCCCCACCCTCCACATCTGATGTCATCCTAGCCATCTCGGCGCGGCTGAGCCCCACCTGCCCCGCGGGTCACTAGGTTCCGCACCCGGCCACGCCGCTGCAGCCTGCCCCCCGCCCCAGGTCTTCGGGGTCCAGGAGGACGTGCACCCCGAGCCAGGCGAAGCCCCGGCCGGGAGAGCGCCCTCGCCCCTCGCCCCGCGCACCCGGCCCCACGTGAGCGCCCAGCCCCGGCCTCCTCCCCGCAGCCCACAGCCACCGACCGCCTCACGGTTGCCAGGCCCAAGGCCGAGCGCCCGCACGCCCGCGCGACCGCTGCCCACCGCCGGCCATTCCCCGGCCGCAGCACCCCGGACACGCGCGTGCGCCCCGCACAGTCGGCGCCGCCGGCTCCTGTCAGCCCGGAGCTTTCACACGCGGGGCCCCAAAGGCCCGCCCGCCCCGGCTCGCTCCCGAGCCGCCTCGCCTGAGCGCGCGCCGCTCACCAGAGCCCGGGTGCCTGAGGCGCCGCCGCCACCGCCGAAGTCCCAGCTGCAAAGCCCCGCGAAGCCTCCAACCGCTGCCGCCTCCCGCCTGGCACTGAGCGCCGCGCGGGGGAGGGGCGCGGCCGCCGCTGCCCAGGCCTCCTCGCGCAGGCCCCGCCCCAGCGCCGCACTGCACCCAATCAGCGCCGCCGGGCCGCGCCTCGCCACGCCCACTTCCGGAAGGTCGGGGTTAGCCGCTGGGTGCTCTCACGAGCGTCCTCTCTGGTGGCGTAGGGCAGCGCAGGGAGGCTCCGAGCACACGCCCGCTTTCCTGGGTATTTGAATGGTCGGGCAGCCACGCCCATGGGCTCTTCTGAGCCCCACCCACTTCTTTAGAACCTGAGCGGGCGGACTCAAGCTCCTCCCACCAGCCCCGGGGAGCCTTCCTATGAAGTTGGTCTTTCCGCGCCACTAGCTTGCCCATCGAGCTCGGGAGCCAGGCCCGGTCGGCTTTCCCAAGCTCAACTTCACACATCTAGGATATCCAGGAGCTCCGTCCAGGAACCCGTAATCAACTTGATAGCTGCATCCCAGGCCCCGCCCACGACCCTGCGCGTACTTAAACTGCAAGTCCCGCCCCAAATTCTTCGAAGCCCCGCCCCCGTCAGTGCTGACTCCCGCCTCGCACTCACGCTCCATCCCTCCCAACACTGTCCTGAATCACAATCCAGGACTGGGTGGCCGCCCTTGGGTTGGGCCGCACCTACCAGAGAGAGCTTAATGACTCCATTCCTCAGGTGAGACAGTGAAGACTCCCTGCTAAAGTCCCTCAGTAAATCAAGAGTACGTGGATTCCAGTCCCAAGCCCTGTTACTATCAGCTAGGTGGTCCAGGGGGTAGTTTCCTCACCTCTTTGGGTCTCCGTTTTCTAATCGTGAGTGTGAAGTTATCTCATTACTATCCTTTCAGAAATATCAAGCTTTGAAATACCAAGAGCTAAGGAAAATGGGTCCAGTGAACTGGGCCAGCTGAGGGTTTGGGTTATTTATTTCCCAAAGCAAGGCATCTTCATTCACAGGGGAACAAATTTTCACTTCGTTTCAGCCTCGGAAATGTCCGGAAATCTGGGGTTGGTTCTCAGTGGTAGAGGCCCTGAATTCCATGTTGCAGGACCTGCGTTAAACTGCCAATTCAAAACAGTAAGCAAAGTCCAGCACTCAGGAGGCAGGGGCAGGCGAATCTCTGTGAGTTCGAGACCAGCCTGATCTACAAGACCTAGTCCCAGGACAGCCTCCAAAGCCACAGAGAAACTGCCTCAGAAAACCCAGGAAGCAATGAAACCGCGTGTGGCTAAGCACGCTTTAGTCTCAGCATTCAGAAGGCAGAGGCAGGTGGATCTCTCTTGAGTTTGAGATCAGCCTGGTTTACACAGTGAGTTCCAGGACAGCCAGGGCTAGCTATAGAAATACTGTCTCAAAACAAACAAACAAAACGAAACCAAAATTTAAAAAAAATCAAACAGCGTGTGTGTGTGTGTGTGTGTGTGTGTGTGTGTGTGTGTGTTATAAATCAAGGCCTACCAGAACCAAACAGCTTTCTCAGCAAGTTTTTACTCTCTGCAATGCTCTACTCTTAAAGACGTTTATGTGTTTTATATGTATGCACCTGTGTGCATGTGTGTAATTACACCTCCTGCTGCAGTGAGTGCTCTAGCAGGTCAGAGGAGGCTGATGACTAGTCTGGAGCTGGAGTTACAGGGGGTTGTGAGTGGACCGGCATCCTCTGCAAGAGCAACTAGTGCTGGTGACTGCATAGTACCTCTCCAGCCCCAAAGCTTGGTGTCTTTATCTGTGAACATAGAAATGATAGCAGCCCCTCCCTGACCGTACTCAGCTTCTGGCTTGGGACACACTGGTAGCCACTGTGCTGTGGCATTCAGTAGTAAGGAGAATGGGTTTTGCTTGCCTCTAAGCAGCGGATGCTAACAGGAGCGACCTGGTATTTCATACCCAGACAGCTTTGCCACTCCACCTAAGTGAGACAGAGGTGGTAAAGCTCCTGTTGTGGTTGCTGGAGGATGGTGATGTGGAAAAACCAGTTTCTCTTGTTACAATTCTTTATCTAATTAAAGGAGGGCATAGATTATGGGGGCTGAGTGAGTGGGGAGAATGAAGAAGAGTAGACTGAGAAAGAACTGAGAAGTAAATACTGAGAACACTGACCATGCTTTTGGAAACAGAAGCTATCCAACACTTACCCATCACTTGCGTATAGCAGGCACCAAGTACCTGGCATGCAGAATTATTACAAATTCTTTCCACTACCCTGTGGCCATAGAAAGAATTCTCAAAATCCAGCTATAAAGGTGAAGAAACAGAATCGGAGACATTGACTTGCCTTAAGGTTACCCAGCACGGACCAGGTGGGATCCACAGGAGTTTAACTGCACAGCCTGCACTCTTAGCTGGTTAGTCATTACCCCAAACTGCCTAGGGGCATCGGACAAAACAAAAAGAAAAAAACAAAACAAAACATGGACTTTGGATTTTGACAGATAGGTTTAATTCAGACTGAACCTAGTCACTGTCTGGCTGACATAAGACAGATCACTTCCCCTCATCTTATTGTTGTGTGAGTGTGTGTGGTATATACCTATGTGTGCAGGGTGTGTGCGCATGAGGAAGTAAAGAGAAGACATCAGGTATACTCTACCAATGTCCACCTTAGTCTCTTGAGACCCGATGTCTCACTGAACCTGAAACTGGGCTGGCAACCTTGAGCAAGCCCCAGCAGTTCTTTCTCCAGCTCCAACTGTCCTGGGGTCACAGGCAACCACAGCTGTCACCAGCATTTAACGTGGGAACTAGGGATTTGAACTCAAGTTCTAATGCTTGCACAGCAAGTGCCCTTACCTCATGAGCCATTTCTACAGTCCCTTCTTTTTCTGCTCTATATATGGGAATGCAAATGCTTACTTCAGGAAGTACTTTGGAGGAATTAAGAGTTTGGGGGTTTGTGACACAGCGGATCTAACCTAGGACCTCTACCAGTGAGCTCACCCCACCCTTCCCACCCGTGTTGGGGGAAGGTAGAGCACAAATGTATGTGTCAAAGGACAATACTGGGAGTCTTATGTTTTGAGACAAGGTCTCTCAGTAAACTTGAAATTTACCAATTATTGGCTACTGTTGTGTAACAGTTTCCTTAGATTGAAACATTCCATCCTGCAGGGAAGCCCCTCAAGCCAGAAGATAAACAACTGAAAACAGCTTCAGGAAGTCCCTGAAACTGACCAGACTCACTTGGCCGCTCCCTGCCAGAGTAGGCAATAAAAGCTGTGAGTCCTCATACTAGTAAGCTATAAAGGAGAGAGACAGACACAAGACCAGCTGCATGGGAGAAACTGAAACCATGCCAGCTGCCTAGAAAAGCTTTAGACCAACTGGGGCACCTGGAACCTACTGAGCTGCCTGCAGGCTGTGCGCTCCAATTCCCAGATTTTATGAGCTGTCACCCATGTTGGGGCAAGCTTTGGTGATAACAGCTGTCTAAGTCATTTCCGTTTTTGTAAGCAATGCCTCATTCACCTGTAAGTGACCCCAATAAAACTCAAGTTGGACTTTAGTAAGTATATGTAGCCTGGTATGTCATGGGTTCCCTATCTAGGGTGCATAGACATGTGCGTTGTGCCTTCCCAGGAAAACTTTTGTCACACAGCACCTTGAGTTGCTGGCCATCCAGTCCAAGGGTCTATCTGTCTTCATAGCTCCAGCGCTAGGTTATAGGTGCATACCACACACCTAGCGTTTAGCATGGATATTGGGGAGCCAAGCTCAGGTCCTCATCCTTCAGCACTTTACCCATGAGCCATTGATCCATCTGTCCCCCACCCCCATTCTTTGAATGATGAAATTGGAAGTAAGATATCTGATGATACCAAATTCCTGCAGGTGACATCGCCACAGTGTTAGTCTCAGGACTTGACCTCCCCACTGCCCATTTCTGTTTCTGGTTTTATCCCTGGATCAGTGGGGAGGATACTGTTGTATGGAAACATGTAAAGCCAAAAGCCACCTCATCACCTCCCTCCACATCTGCCCCACATGTGGCCAACTAGCTGCTCCTCCAGGAACAGCAAGAGAGCTGTGTAACCCTTTGCTGTGAGAAAACTACCATGTCACTGCTGTTTAGCCGATAGTAATCCCTGTGTAAACCTGAAAGAAACCTTTAGTCTGTCCATACTGGTCCTATGTGAAGGGATTTAGGTCCAGGTAAGGATGCTATCTGTGTATTTTGCTGCCATTGAAAAACTGGTGGCACATCAAATCTAGAGATCCCTAAACGAGGAAGGACAAGACTGGCTCTCTCACACTCGTGTGAACTAATTCACTCAGAGAGTCCAGCATTAACTCCTCCATAGGCAATGCCCCTGTGACCTAATTACCTGGCTTAAGACCTCCCCCGCCTTTTAAAGTTATACTGAGTCCCTGCACAGCTGTGCCGGGGTCCAAGCTCCCAGCACATGAGCCTTCTTAGCATGTGAATTCGCAGACATGGAATCCATGAACAGTGAAGATCAACTCTGTGTGAGGACATATCAAACTCCTTTTCACCATGGAACCACCTTTGCTGTGCATCAAGGGGATAGGTAAACACACTTCAGTGCTCTCAACTACAGATGTCATCAGAGGAACAGAGTGTGGCTGGTGCTGGAGGCGACCTGCACCTCATCCTGGAGGCAAAAAGACGACTCCCAGTACCCAGCCTCTGCTCAGCCTCTCAAGAAGTCAGCGTCTCTGGCCTTCAAGTGCCCATAACTCGTGGAAAGGGCTGTGGCTCAGTAGGAACATGAAATGTGATCTCACGCTGCTCTCTCTGTGAGGGAGAGTACTCCCAGGCTTAACAGAAGCTATGGAAGTTTCTTAAGCAGGAAACAGAAAATAATTCTGTAGAGGAATATTTGTTACTTAATGACATACAAAGACCTTCCAGATGTGCTAGATGAAAAGAGGGTAAGGAAAGAGCAAGTCTTGTTTTATAAAACATAAACTAGTGGGAATTTTTTTTTTTTTTGGTTTTTCGAGACAGGGTTTCTCTGTGGCTTTGGAGGCTGTCCTAGAACTCGCTCTGTAGACCAGGCTGGCCTCGAACTCACAGAGATCCGCCTGGCTCTGCCTCCCGAGTGCTGGGATTAAAGGCATGCGCCACCAATGCCCGGCTAG
Source organism: Mesocricetus auratus (assembly GCF_017639785.1). Taxonomy (NCBI): domain Eukaryota; kingdom Metazoa; phylum Chordata; class Mammalia; order Rodentia; family Cricetidae; genus Mesocricetus; species Mesocricetus auratus. The sequence goes on from NW_024429206.1 coordinate 5,311,282, forward strand.
TGGGAATTATTTCTGAGTGGTGCAATTTTGGGCACAATAGCCAGTGTTCCATGGGTGGGGGGAATCAATGAGCCAGACAGACAGGTAGATGATAGACTAGATAGATAGATAGATAGATAGATAGATAGATAGGATAGATAGACAGATATCATAATGGATAGATAGATAAATGGTGGATAGATTGATAATAGATGGATAGAGAGATATAGAGAGACAGAGATATATGATATAGAGAAATGACAGAGCTAGAATAGAGTCAGAGAGATAAAGACAGACGATGATACAGACAGGTAGATAATAGATGGGTGGATGAATGGATATGGATAGGTAGATAGATTGATAGACAGGAAGGATAAATTTCTTGTTTTTTCTGTGATAGGGTTTCTCTGTGTAGCTTTGGAGTCCTCCTGGAACTTATTCTGTAGACCAGGCTAGTTTTGAACTCACAAAGACCCGCTCTACCTCTGGGATTAAAAGTGTGTGCCACCGCCGGGCGTTGGTGGTGCATGCCTTTAATCCCAGCACTCGGGAGGCAGAGGCAGGCGGATCTCTGTGAGTTCGAGGCCAGCCTGGTCTACAGAGCGAGTGCCAGGACAGCCTCCAAAACTACACAGAGAAACCCTGTCTCGAAAAAAACAAAAAAAAAAAAGTGTGTGCCACCACTGCCCATCCATATTTTTATGAAGTTTGCTTCATCTGATCTTGAAACACCTACACTCTGCCACCTCCTTGGAGACTCAGGGAAGCTAGTGATATAGCTCAAACTCCTGAAAACCAGACAGCCAATGGAGCAGATTCAAGCTCAAGTGATGAGGACTGAGACTCAGAAGTATTGAGGCAGAGAAGATTGAAGTCCTAACTCAAGGAAACCAAGCATGGTGGCCCAGGCCTATTAAATCCCGTGACAAGGGAGGTAAAGACCCGAGGGTTGTCATTACTGCATAGTAAAGACAGCCTGGGCTATGTGAGACCCTATCTCACACACAAACAAAAACAGGCAAATGGAGGAGAAATCCAACCTGCCTCAGTCTTTTTTTTTGGTTTGGGTTCTTTGTGGTCTGGATATGTGCACCTACGTGGGAAAGATCAACCACTCTACTCAAGACCAATCATGATGATGGGTGAACTTCCCGTGCCCACTTCCTGTGCTGTATTTTCTGATTTTCCTGCACGTGTGTTCAGTGAGCAGTTGGCAGTCATACAGGAAAAGAACTCCATAAATTTACAGTCCCCAAGCCCAGTGTCGCCATTTGACAGTCCCCAGCGGAGCACCAGATGGAAGGATTCCCGGATATGGCAGCCCGCAGATTTTCCAAAAATTTGAATGTGAAATCTTGTCACCCAAGCTGCTCGCTCACCACTGAGTCTCCTTATGGCAGTGATAAAGCCTTGAGATGGCCACGCTTTGCGTAAAGGCGCCGCTGCACATCCAAAGCCCAGCCAGGCTAGTGCCATTCAAAGTAAAGTTAATTAATACAGAAAAGGCTTGCACCAGTGGCTCTCAACTGCAGGCACCTTGCTCCCTCCTTCCCCCAAGGGACAGCCCGTAATATTTAGAGACATTTTTGGTTGCGGCAGACTGAAGACTGGATCTGGATTCTAGAAGTGCTCAGCCCCAAACGTGGAGACACGGTGGCCATTCAGATATATGGAACCATACATACTCTTACTGGGTAAGGGACTTTGAGGAAAAGATTTTTTAAACTCCCTCCTCCACCAGCTGTGCTTAGGGATGGGGTCTGTTATGTCTACACTACAGGACAGAAAACGGAGGCTTCCCTCATGGAAAGGATTTGAGGACATACAGTTGCTATATCTTGTGCAATCAAGGATCACATGGCAGAACTGACAAGATGGCTCAGCAAACAGAGGTATTTGCTCACTGGCCTGAAGACCTGTGTTCAATCCCTGTAAGAGAGAGCCAAGTTTCACCAATGCTCTGTGGCATGGATGACCCTGTACTTACACACAGGCAAAATTAAATAATCAATTAACCAAGGAAATTGTTGCCAGGCATGGGGGCACATGACTTTAACCCTAGCACTTGGGAAGCAGTATGTTGTTTTTAACAAAACCTTAATGAAGCGGCAGTGTCTTGCCGGTGAACCTGTAATGGTGGCCACACCTCTTTGGCCATGGCTTCAGGAAGCGGAAAGAGGGAAGCATGAGGTGTGGTCTGGCTGGTGTGGCTTCTTTCTCTTGGGTCAGTGGATCTGATAGGAAGGGCAGAGAAGCACTTCCACCATTTTTTATTATTCTCGGCTTAGGTGTTACCCAATAAACGCCTATTTATAATTTATCTTGGGTCCAGTGAAATCTTTATACCCTGGCCATCACCTTAATCATTCAATTTTACCAATAAAGACTTGGGAGTCAGATGCTGGGGTGAAGGAAGGCCTGCTAGCTCAGAAAAGCAGAGAAAGCACCCATCTGACCTTCCTCCTCTGCCAACATCCCAGCAGCCTCTCTCTTTTCCTATGCCATCTGAAAGAAAACTCCTCAAACTCAATGTCCCTACCCCCACTTCCTCTGCATCTCTCTCTCCCTGTCCCTCTTACGATCTATGGTTTTTTTCCTATCAACTGGTTGCTTGCGTCACCTCTTGACCTATAGTTGACTTTATTTAACACTGTTTACAATATTCAAGTAGAAAGCTCTTGGATTAAAGGTGTGTGCTAAAAACAAATTAATTAATTAAAAAAGGTGTGTGCTAGGGCTTAGCCATACTACAAGTAGAAACAGGTCTTTCCAATAAATAAAGCAATCTCAGGGTTTATTGTGTGATCAAATATTCTGCAACGCAGGTAGATCTCTGTGAGTTCAGAGCTAGCCTAGACTACATAGAGAGTACTAGGTTGGCTAGGGCTATGTAGTAAAACAGTCTTAAAACTTGAAGCTGGGCCAGGCAGTGATGACACACGCCTTTAATCCCAGCCCTCAGGAGGCAGAGGCAGATGGATCTCTGTGAATTTGAGGTCAGTTTGGTCTACAGAGTTCCAGGACAGCCAAGACTATGCAGAGAACCCTGTCTCAAAAAACAATACAAACAACAACAACAACAAAATAGCCAGAATTGGAAGTATAGCTCAGTGGCAGAGCATTTGACTAACTCACCCGAGACCCTGGGTTCAATCCTCTACAACACAAACTTTATACCATAGTATAAAATAGCAAACACAGCAGTTCATAAGAGAGTCTCAAACAATGTGCCCAGGGTCACACAGATAATTTGTGAAGAGCCTTGAAACTAAAGCAGCCTGACTGATTCCACCAAGCTACATCCATGTTAACCCTTCTACAGCTTCACGGCCCTAGTAACTTTTTTCTAGGGATCATTTGTGTGACTGGAAGATATGTCCTCTGAAGGAAATTTGTGTGTGTGTGCGCTCGTAGACAGGGTGAGACAGCAAGCCACTCCTTCTTGCTACTAACACCGTTGATGACAAGAAAATCTATGATTTCAAGTATGCATGCTCCCATGGTGGCTTTCCTTGGGAAAGCCATTTTCTCACATCTAAATCTTCTGAGTGGCTAGAAGTTAGCCCTGATGGAAGAGGTCCCCATCCAGGTCCACCTGTACAGAGGGCCCAGAACTATGTGATCACCTTGTTACTCAGTGACCCTCCACTGCTGTTCCCACTGCCACCCAGAAGCTGAGCAGCACTGACCATGGCCAGCTTGGTCACTGGATTCTTTCCTTTTATTTGTGCTGAAAAGTTTTCATCCAGGTAACAGTATAGCAATAACTCAGCAACTGGACAGTGTGGGGAGGGGCTGAATTTGGACTCTAATGTCAGAAATACAATTTTTTTTTAGATAAGATCCTCTTTATGTAGCCCAACCTGGCCTTGCCATACTCATATTTTGTTTTTGTTTTTCAAGGCAATGGTCTAGTAACTGGGTATGTGTTAACACACTCTAGGCTGGGTATATATCCCACCTAACATGTCTTAAACAAGCCAGGCAGTGGTGGTACATGCCTTTAGTCCCAGCACTTGGGAGACTGAGGCAGGTGGATCTCTGAGTTCGAGGCCAGTCTAGTCTACAGAGTGAGCCCCAGGACAGCCAGGGCTACACAGAGAAACTCTGTCTTGAAAAACGTAAAAAAAAAAAAAAAAAGATATGTCAAACTGACAAAAATCACAATTAGTAGTTCCTTTTCTTTTAGAAGAGGAAATTAAGGTTCAGAGAGCTCAAAAAAAACCTACCCAGGGTCACACAACTTGTAGGTAGTGTGGCTAGAATTTGAACCTGGCTCCAACTGCAGCATCTGTGGGTGTTTTACTCCATCTGCTGCTTCTGTAAACAAGTCAGACACCAAGATGACCTCCACTCCTTTAAAACAGTCCAAATCCTCCAGTGTCTGGAATGACATATAAATATTCATGGGGCATACTGATAAAATGAATCGAAGTCCTGGTACATCTTCGAATGCCCTGGGTCTGCGCATCCTGTGGGGCAGCTTTCAAATATGAGAGGCAGAGAAATGAAAGCCTGTTGCCTTTTCTGTAGTGGCCGCTGATGAAGCCAGATGTTTTTGCTTACTCTGCTCGAGATAACTCAGAGAACAGCAGAATTAACTTCTAACAGGCTGGCTTGCTGGCTGCCCAGCACGGTCTATTAGATGGTTTAGCAGGGCATGGGTAACAAGCTGTGAACATCTTATTGTGGACACCATCATGGCCACAAATCAAAACCCAATCTCCGAGAGGGAGCAGAGCAGAGAGGGCAAGTGGCCTGCTGCAGATGTGGCATCCAAACACACCCTGTGACACAGGAACTCCTGGCTGCAGATGTGAAGTCCAAACACACCCTGTCACGCAGGAACTCCTATCAGAAGGTTATGCAAGGTCACAAATAGGCCAGTCCCGTGACAAAACAGGAAGCGGCAATCCGGTGACTGAAGGGGGGGGCGGAGACTCTGGAATGCTGGCTGGGTCATAAATCTTCAAGGCACTCCAGTCTTTGATCCATCCATTATCTATTACTGTAAAAGAGTTCCCAGAACCGTCTAGGCAGAAAACAACACAGCGATGTTCTATTTCTGTGGTTGGGAACAAGAAAGTATCTACTATATATGGGTTTGGCTCTCCTGAGGCTGTGATCATCTGAGAGCTGGGGCTGCAGACAGCTAAAGGCTTGATGGAGTCCCATGATTTCTCCTACATGGCTCACTCACCCGGGCTCATTGAGAGGTTCTGAAGACCAAAGGAGATGGGGAATGCTTGCAATCACAACATCTGGAGGCTGCAATATCTTTTCTGTCACCATTGTCATTCTAACAGTTCTGTTTTGCAATCAGACCATCCTCGACACAACATGGAAGGTGACACGAGGGACATGTCTTAGTCAGCTGGGGCTGCTGAAGGGAATCCTACAGGAGGGTGGCTTGAACTCAGAGACCAGATGCCATTAGAGTTAGGTTCTGCCAAAGGCAAGCACCCTGGCCTACAGATTTACCTTCCCACCGAATCCTCACTTGGAAGAGTCAGAGATGCTCTGGTCTCTTCTTTTTTTTTTTACAGGGACAATAATCCCATCACAGAGTCTTAACCATCAGGACCCTGACCTAAGTACTTTGCAGAAGCCCCACCTCTAAATTCATTACACTGGAGTTGGGACTTTAACTTGTGGACTTTCGGGAAACACATCATTCAGTACAATTGTAGAAGGGAATGCTAGCAGACACAGCATGTTGAGGTCCTCTTAAAAGTTGGCTGCCATTTCTGAGACTATTGTCTAGAAAAGGTGACAAGTGGGGTGGGGATGTGGCTCAATTGGCAGAGTACTTACTCAGCACACATGAAGCCCTGGGTTTGATTCCCAGTACCACAGAATCCCGGCGTGGTGGTACCTGCCATCCTAGCACTCAGCAAGTGGAGGCAGGAGAATTAGAACCTCTAGGTCATCCTTGGCTACATAGCGAGTTCAAGGATAGCCTGGGCTACTTGAAACCCTGTCTCAAAAAACAAAATGAGGCCTGGTGGTATATGCCTTTAATCCCAGCACTTAAGAGGCAGAGGCAGTTGGATCTCTGTGAGCTCAGAGACCAGCTTGGTCTACAGAGCAAGTTCCAGGACAGCCAGAGCTGTTACACAGAGAAATTCTGTCTGGAAAAGCCAACAAGGAAAAAAAAAGCAAAACAAAATAAACACACAAAAAAGAAACAGAAAAGAACAGGGTGTTGGTGGCGCATGCCTTTACTCCCAGCACTCAGGAGGCAGAGGCAGGCAGATCTCTATGAGTTCCAGACCAGCCTGTTCTACAAGAGCTAGTTCCAGCACAGCCTCCAAAGCCACAGAGAAACCCTGTCTCGGAAAACACACACACACACACACACACACACACACACACACACACACACACACACACACACAGAAAAGAAACAGAAGAGAAATAGAAGGATATATGTTCATGGGAGCTTTATTTACAATAGGAAGAATTAGGAGGTGTCTAATTCAAGGTTACTATTGCTGCAATGAGAATACCATGACCAAAAAGCAAGTTGGGGAGGAAAAGTCTATTTAGCTTACAAATCCACACCACTGTTCATCAGGGAAGGAAGTCAGGACAGCATCTCAAACAGGGCAGGAACCTAGAGAGGCAGGAGCCGGTACAGAGGCCATGGAGGTGGGGAGGTTCTTACTGGCTTGACCCCCATAGCTTGCTCAGTCTGCTTTCTTATAGAATCCAGGACCCCCCAGCCCAGAGATGGCCCCACCAACCATGGGCTGGGCTCTCCCCAGCAATCACTAATTAAGAAAATGCTCTACAGGCTTGCCTGAAGCCTGATGTTATGGAGAGACATTTTCTCAATTGGCCATCTTCTCCAGTGACTCTAGCTTGTGCCAAGTTGACACACAACTAGCCAGCACAACGGAGGCCACTGTGAATCCATCTTACAACCCTAGCTTAGCTAACTCTACCACTCCACATGACAGAACAAGGTTATTCAGCATAGAAATCCCGAGAGGAAGAAGAGGGACAAGGTCTCTGTGCTTTGGGCAGGGGTGGTTTCCGCAGATGGGTGTGTGTTGCGTAGTAAGCAGAACACTGAGGATCAGGGAGCCCCAGGGTGGACCCAAAGGAGAGAGAACAGTAGCTTCTTATGTTTGCCTCCGCCTTCTCACACTGCTTTCTCCTCAGCCACCCCCGCGCCCCAAGTTAACTTCTAAGTGGCCTCACTTTTCTGAACCAGGCTGTCTTTACTAACTGGAGACTTAGCAGCCACCTGCCAGGTTTGCCATCAAACGGTAGACTGGCCATCTAGTTCAAGGGACCAGCTTTCATTCACCTCTCTAATTATCTCTGTTACCTACACCCATGAAGACCCTGAGCACCCAGGGCTGGGAAAGGCCAGGAGTCCTCCTTGTCCCTGGGTTTTAGCAGACAGTCATACTCTGTTCCCACCCTCCCCCAGGCCAGTGGGAGACACCAACCATGTTCTTGACCCCTAACACATTAATTATCCAGAGATTGCAAAGAAAATGAGTCCTTTCTGGAAGAAATCTACATCCCCATCTGGCTCTATATTCCCTCAGGCTCCCAGGCCTCAAAGAGCATTTTGTGGCTACAAACACAGGTTTCTTCCAGGAAAAACGCTGTAACCTAACCAGTGCCATTGAGTGGGGCTGCGAGAGTCAGACGCTGCTTACCCTAGTCCATTCCCCTCCAGTCAGCAAGCTAGACGGGACAGAGACAAAGGAAACGGTTTTTTTTTTTCTGCTGTGGTTGTAGCACCCATGGAAGCAGCTGGTGGATGAGACCAGCTGTGGTGCCAGAATGCTTGTCTCTGGCAATGACGTGTCTTGGGAAGGCTACTTCACCTCTCTGGGTCCATTTCCTGTCCTTGAGAAAAACAGGGCCTACGTCTCATTTAATGAGATAGCATTTAAATCCTAAGCCAAGTGTAGGACACATTAAGAGCATTAAAAAGGGACTATCACAATTATGTTATTGAGTTGCTGAACAGGACAAGAAAACATACAATCCCACAAGTCCTTGCTCATTCTCCATAAGCTTTCCCTACTCGGAAATTTGGGGTGCTTTTTAAAAATTGTGTTGTGGCTTGTCTATTCAGAAAGGAGAAGTGTGGAGACAGTCTGGGGCAGAGCTCACCACAGGGTTCAGTACTCGGGGCAGCTGGCCCTTTGTCCTGGGAGAAGGTGCTGTGTGTCTGTGGGGAAACTGAGGCATGCTAAACATCAGTGTCTTCATCTCTACATTAATGAGCTGCATCTCACAGTTGATGTTCAGAGGGTTAGCTATGAGAGTGGGACATGCTTTAAACACATAACATGCTGTTTTACTCAGTGGTAGTGCGCGCGCACACACACACATACACACACACACACACACACACACACACACACACACACACACACACCAACATTGCCTGCTAACCTGTCAACAAATCTTTTTCATCTCAAAGAAGAAAAACAATATGGCTGTGAGATCAACTAGTCCTCCTCCTACCTAGCTCCCTCTTCCTTCTCTCACCTCCTCCTCCCTTCCCTCCTCTCCTTCCTCTTCTCCCTCCTATCCTACCTATCATGGTTTAAAGATGGCTTTGCCTCATCCTGAAATGGCACTAAACCAAACGTCCCTTGACATGGCAGTGCTGCAAGGTGACTGGCTTGTTGAGGGAATGAATGCAGTGTTCACAGACCCGGGAGCAGTTGTTTGATGTGAAGGCCACCTTGCAAGGGACTCTCGCTTCAACAATGGTTGCTCGATGTTCCACTATCCACCATGTCCTGACGCAACATGAGGTCTTTGCCAGGTATCTTATCTTAGACTCCCAACCATGAGTCAATGAACTTTGCTTAATAAATGATCTAGTCTCGGGTGTTCTCTGTTAGCAACAGAAAGTAGACAGACCAGGTTACCTCAGGGAACAAGCCCCCGCGCAGCTGCCTAGGTCCAAACTATGACACACTCTTACTTCCTTTACTGGCTCCTTTGTCTCCCGGAGCACGCTCGCAGCCACCTCTGGACTCCATCTTGCCATCTCCCTTACACACAGGTAGTCAGTTACCATCCACTCAGTGGTCTTTCATTGGGCACCGGCTGCCACCGGCCACTGGAGATCTCACTGGGTCACTGGAGCCCATCCCCACTGACTTCCTTCTCTCTCTCCAAAAATGCTTTCCACCCTAACCTTGAGTGCTGCCTCCAGCACAGTGTGTCTGCGACACTTTCTGTGGTGGTGCTGGTGTCCAGAGTGTGTTCTGTGCTCTACAGCAGACACACATGTAGCTAATGAGCTGCTACACGATTGTAGCTGAAATGAGGCTTTGGGCAGCTGGGGAACTGAACTACATGGTTTACATTTTGTGATGTTTGAAAGTCTGGAGGAACATGCTGGCCCCACCCCCTAGAGTTTTGAGCCCCTAGGTGATTAAACGCCCTTAAGCTGGAGTCCAGTTCCCTGCCAGAGACCTACAGCACTCACCAAGGCCGGGCCCCTCCCATCACCTGTCCTGGCTTCTGCCTGTTATACTGGTATGCTCAGAGCCTGTGGAAACCAGAGCACCACCATCTCCCTCCACCCAGAACATTCTTCCCCACATAAACCCCACTTTTTTTTAACCTCCCTATCTGATTCCCAAATCAGGGTTCCCTTCTGGCTTCTGTGAGTGGAACTCACCCGTGGTTTGGATACTTTGTGACATTGTAAGGGGCTGCACCGGTGCCTGGTTGTCCTCACTGGCTGCCCATCCACCGGAGATGTTCCCAGGGATTCCCCATGGTAATTCAGAAGGGGCTTTACAGAGAAGAGAGATGGTGGCCAGCAGGAAGGCCCATTTAAAGGAAATGTGCCCATTTCCTTTAAAAACCAGCAAGGAAGGCTAGGGAAATGGTTAAAAAGCCTTTGAGGAGAGAGCATGGTGCTGGCAGGGACAGGGGAAGCTGGTTGGGAGCATGCTGGGCATCCCATACATCTTCTGTGGATACAATGTAACCCCAGCACCACACAGGAGGGCTCTGTAAGAAGACCTGGATATTATAATCCTAGGACTCCGTTAGGCAGACAGGAGAGTCTCTTCTAGTTTCATGTCAGCCTGGCTACAGAGTGGACCCTTTCACAAAACACAAACAAAAAGAGAATCTGACTCTACGGCAGCAGAAAGAGCTGCGGCTGCAGTGTGGCAGAGGAAGGTCTGTGTGGTCCTGATGCAGTCATCACAGTCCCCAGTCCCCCCAGGTGGAGCCCTCCTGTGATTCCAGTGTCCGGGGTCCTCCTGGGAGGGGAGGAAGCTGAGATGCCTTCTGTCCCCTGGGGGAGACTAGAGATGGCCTTGAGGACCCCAGAGCTGACCTGGGACTCCAGCCAGAATCCTCTGCAGATCAAAGTAAGGTGGGGTCTGCAAACACTGAGCTGCCCAAGAGGCTGACCTGGAGTCCTGTGGACAAGGCCAGGAGGTCAGTAGGTGTGGCCTAGAAGGGTGTGCAGTGGGTTTGAAGGTTCCAGGACTCTCTCCATTCTGTCCTTTGTAAGCTACTAATGGCATCCCAAGCCCCTATGCTGCTGGCACTGTCTCTCCTCTTCCCTTCTATTTGGGATCCCCGGAGGAAAAGTCTTTCCAACCCCAGGGTACACTCCATCTCCCTTTCTGGACACAGATCCTGGGTTGGGGCAGAGGTGACCCACTACTTGTACTTTGGTGACTGACTTCACCCCCAGGGAGGAGCCTCTGTTTCCTTAGGTGTCACATGGAGGGGGACTTCAGAACTACTGCTTTGGAGGTGCTTTCAGGATTGGAGGTGTGAACCAGCAAAGTACCTGTAGCCACCGGAGAGAGGGTTTCCTCGCCTGTTTGCAGCCCCCCTCAACCCACAGAGACCCCCAGCCTGGGCGATCCTAAACCTAGTTAGACTGCGGTTGGGCTGGGAGAATGGTTGAGGTCTGGCTGGAAGCACAAAGAGACAGGCTCTCTCTGGGCCTCTGCGTCCCATCAGGTGGACAGATGCTATACTATGATGTGGGATGTCCTTCTCTATGCTGCAAATATGTGTTGCTTTTATTGGTTGATGAGTAAAGCTGTTTTGGTCAATGATCAGGCAAAATATAGCTAGGCGGGAAATCCAAACAGAGTTAAGGAGAGAAAGAAAGAAGAGTCAGGGAGATTCTGTGTAGACACAGGGGAAGCAAGAAATGAGGTAACAAGCCACAAGCCTCATGGTAAAATACAGAATAGTAGAAATGAATTAATTTCATTATGAAAACTAGTCAGTAATATGCCTGAGCCATTGGCCAAACAATTATAATTAATATTAAGCCTAAGAGTGTTGTTTTACAAGTGACTGTGGGACCAGATGAAACACATAAAAACTATCAACTACAGCTGGGCAGTGGTGGCGCACACTTTTAATCCCAGCACTCGGGAGGCAGAGGCAGGCAGATCTCTGTGAGTTCCAGGACAGCCTCCAAAACAATACAGAGAAACCATGTCTTGAAAAACCAAAAAAAGAAAAAAGAAAAAACTATCAACTACAATCTTATAACCATAGGAGGCACAGCAGAGACTGGTGCATTCGTGGAGCACCTACTGCAAGCTTCACACTTGAATCACTTTCCACACTGCCACCAGCGTTGTCAGCATCCCCGACCACAAAGGAAGCATTGCCCAGAATGATAGAGAGACGGAGACGTGGCCACGGTCACATGACTGGGTGAGAAGCCCAGTTCACTCTCCTGTCAAGTAGCTGGGACCCCTTGAGCCGGCCTTGGAGGGTCTCTACTGTCCCTCAGGTCCTTCCCACATCTTTGCCACCTCCAACCAGAGGAACTCTGCTGGAGAACCCCTGTCCAGTCTCCACCAAGGTCTGCACAAAAGGCCACCACAGGGCACCGCTCTATGTCCATGTGTGCTGGAAATGGGTGGAAAACCCCTTGGGGAAAACCTAGGGGTCGGGGAGGATGTCCAGAGCATACACTGGGAGGTCAGTGCCTTCCACAATTTGGTCACTTAGTGTATGAGACACTGAGTGAGGTCTTGAGAATGGGGTAGAAACAGAAAGCCACATCCTTGTCCTCTAGCTCGCTGGGGGGGTCACAGAAGCACACGCTCACAGACCAACACCCCTTAGTTTCCACCGTGAACCAGTGATCCAGGCTCTTCCCTATGAGGAGTCTGAGACCCGAGGTCTAGAGAGGACTGTTTATCTGAGGCTGCACAGTAGCAGTCAGGTCTGAAGTACAGCTTTTAGCCCTAGAGACTGACTAAGTGCTTGAGTCACCTCCCTATAATGCTGCCCCTGATTGAGACCTAATGTACACTCTCTGGCAGACTGCACTGCACACTCTCAGAGGAGGTATGTACAGCCAGGAGGAGGCAGAGACTAACTCAGGGCTTCCCAGCTCACTTAAAGCTCTCATGACCAAGAAAGATTAGCTCCCTCCCACATTCCTTCATAAGGGCACTCTTCATTTAGTCACTCAACAGTTACTTATCAGACACATATCATGGTAAGTCCAGCCCACCTGCTACTTTCAGGGAGTCTGTTGTCCTGGGTGTCCAGAGGGTGCTCACATTAACAGGTCTTTTCAACAAAGTTTGGAGGAGGGCCTGTTAGGTATGGCTTCCTGGAAGAAGCCTCTCTGTAATTCTGTCTGCTTCTAGCTGAGCTACCCATGTAAGCCATGTAACGTCTAAGCCTCTTCTGCTGACACTGTCCAGTGTGACTAAAGAAGTGTCATCCTGGACTTAAGGGTCCCAGCCAAGCCCCCATTATAGATGTGGCTATAGGAAATGGGTATGAAAATAAGGGCAACCACTTTGTCCTAGTCAGGGTTACTGTTGCTGTGATAAAACACTGTGACAAAAAGCAACACGGGGAGGGAAGGGTAAATTAATTTACAGCTCACACTTCCACATCGTAGTCCATCACTGAAGGAAGGCAGGGACAGGAACTCAAGCAGGGCAGGAACCTGGAAGCAGGAGCTGATGCAGAGGCCATGGAAGAGTGCTGCTTACTGACTTGTTCCCTATGGCTTTGCTCAGTCTGCTTTCTTATAGAACCCAGGGCCACCAGCCCAGGGATAGCCCCTCCCATAATGGGCAGACTTGGCTCTTCCCTGTCAATCACTAATTAAGAAAATACCCTACAGCTGGATCTTTTTTTTTTTTTTTTTTGGTTTTTCGAGACAGGGTTTCTCTGTAGCTTTGGAGGCTGTCCTGGAACTCACTTTGTAGACCAGGCTGGCCTCGAACTCAGAGATCTGCCTGCCTCTGCCTCCCGAGTGCTGGGATTAAAGGCGTGCGCCACCAACGCCCGGCTTACAGCTGGATCTTATAGAGGGCCTTTTCTCAAAGGAGGCTCCCTCTTTTTGGATAACTCTAACTCATGTCAGGATAAAACTATCCAGCACACACTTCACAGACTTATCAAGAAGATACATAAATGGGAATGAACCCAGAGACACAGAAGTCAACAGCCAGGGTGCGGACTTGGTGAGCAGAGGGTAGCCACCATCCCAGCTCACCTATGGCTTCTCAGGTGAGGTCCAGGAGGGTGTGTGGCTTGAGGGAGACGTGGAAGACTTCTGGTACTTAGGAAGACAACAAAGGGGAGGGGCAGGGGCATTCTGGACAGTAGCTCAGTGATCCAGGCATGTAATCCCAACCTAATGGGGAGACTAAGGCTGGATGATTGCCGTTTCAAGGCTAGCTGGAAAAACTTAACAAGACTACATCTTAGAAAAATTAGGAGGTCGCCTAGCCTGAGGGAAGCCCTAGGTCCAATCCACAGTACCGCCTCCTCCCCGCCTCCAAATAAAACCTATTTGACATATTCATATAACCATAGCCAATTGCATTGACCCTCAGTACCTCAGTTTCTCTCTTAGAAAGTGTGTCACTATTACTTGTGGCCCCAGTTCATCACAAGCGATCAAGTCACTTAGCCAACTACCTAGTTTGACAGGTTTGTGCCGAGTCCCTCCAAGCCAGGAATGTCCCATTTACTCTGCAGGTGTATAAAGCTCATGGAGGCACATGGTCCTCCTGGCTCAGGCTCAGTCCTCCTCTACACCCTGTGATTGTCTGTCGACAAGCCTGCATTTTAAGGGCTGTTCGGGAAAAACATCAGCAGCTACTATGACAACGAGGGCAGTGAGTTCCATCTGGAGAGAAGGACCAGGGTAGGGAAGTTCTGTGGACCTGGCTGAGAGCTGGACCAGGCAGGAAGTCAGGAAGGCTAGGCAATCAGGATCCCCTTTCAGGGTTTCCAAGGTGAAAACAGAGCATTAGACCTGGGTGTGGTGGTATCTGCAATGCCAACACTAGGAAGGCTGAGGCAGGATAATTACTACAGACTTGAAGCCAGCCTGGGGAGTAGGGTGAAGCTTTGCCCCAAACAACAACAAAAACAAAACAATAAAAAAAGGCTTCCAGGGGGCTAGAGAGATGGACCAGCTGTTAAGATACAAGCCACTCTTCCAGAGGCCCTGAGTTTGATTCCCAGCATCCATATGGAGGCTCATGACTGTCTGTAACCCCAGCTCCAGGGAATCTGATCCTGGCTTCTAACCTCTAAGGGTTCTAGGTACACACAGACATATACGCAGGCAAAATACACATACATATAAAATAATAAGAAGAAAGGATAGTAATATGCAAGCTGGGTGTTGGTAGTGGGTGCCTTTAATCCCAGCACTTGGGAGGCAGAGGCAGCTCGAGGATCTCTGTGAGTTCAAAGCCAGCCTGGTCTACAGAGTGAGCTCCAGGACAGGCTCCAAAGCAATACAGAGAATCCCTGTCTCAAAAGAAGAAGAGGAAGAAGAAGAAGAAGGAGGAGGAGGAGGGGGAGGGGGAGGAGGGGGAGAAGGAGAGGGAGAGAAAGAGGGAGAAGGGGAAGAGGGAGAAGGCGAAGAGGGAGAAGGGGAAGGGAAAGAGGAAGAGGAAGAGGAAGAGGAAGAGGAAGAGGAAGAAGAAGAAGAAGAAGAAGAAGAAGAAGAAGAAGAAGAAGAAGAAGAAGAAGAAGAAGAAGAAGAAGAAGAAGAAGAGAGAAGAGTAATAAACAAAAACAAAGGTGGCCAGGCATGGCAGCACAGAACCTGCAACTCCAACACTGGCAAGGTGGAGGCAGAAGGGTCAGGAGTTCAAGGTCATCCTCAGCTACATAGCAAATTCTAGGCCAGCTGAGCTACAGGAGACCTCCCAAAACACAAAACCAAAGCAAACCCAAAGGAAGCATTAAAAGAAAAAAAAAAAGCAAGCAAGCAAACAGAAAAATCCCAAAACAAAACCAAAAATAGAGAACCGAGAATTCTTTGGGAAATCTGCATGAGCTAGATATCCAGTTAGTCTTGCCTCCCAGATAAGAGTGTGCGCGTGTGCGCGCATGTGTGTGTGTGTTAAACTGCACATGTGTGTGGGAGCTCGGGGAAGTTTCCTTGATCCTTGCCCAGAAGCAGGCCTTGCTCAGTCTGGTGCCCAGCCCATCCAAGCCCCGCTTGAGCCAGAGCTCTGCTGCCAGGCGCCACCCCAGCCTTGTGTTGTGGCAGATGTTTTCGGATATACCATGGCAACCGCAGAACAGGATGTACCTCTGCTTTTGGATTGCAACAGGGACAAGCCCACGCTCTCAGGCTGCCCTGTTGCCCTCCCCAAGGGATGAACTGCCCAGGCCCTGGCATTGGTTCTAGAGATCCTGTACTTAGGATGGGGTCCGTGGGGGAGGTTGTGTGCACATTCCTGCTAACAGTTGCTTCTTCAATCACCCCGCCTTTGAGCCTCTTCGTCTTTAAAGAGGTTCCAGGGAGGCAGGAAACAGAGGACCTGATCAGTGAATGGAACACATATTGTCATCCTGGACATTACTGTCCTTGAAGGATGACTTATGTCACAACCTGGACCAACTTTACACAAAATACAAGACCAAAGTTCATAGGGTTTACTGTGTACTCATTACGTACGTACGTACGTATGTATGTATGTATGTATGTATATTTTGTTTTTTTTTTCAGATAGTGTTTCCGTGTGCAGCCTTGGCTGTCCTGGCACTCAATCTGTAGACCAAACTGGCCTTGAATTCACAGAGACCACCTGCCTCTCCCTCCTGAGTGCTGGTATTAAAGGTGTGCACCACCACCGATGGCTTACATTTTTTTAAAAGACTTATTTATTTATTATGTATACAGTGTTCTGCCTGCCTGTCAGAAGAGGGCACCAGATCTCATTACAGATGGTTATGAGCCACCACGTGGTTGCTGGGAATTGAACTCAGGACCTTGGGGAAAGAAGTCAGTGCTCTTAACCTTTGAGCCATCTCTCCAGCCCTACATTTTTTTTAAAAATAGGATTTCCCTGTGTAGCCCAGACTCATGATTCTCCTACCTCAGCCCTTCCGGTCTCTGGATGACAACTACATGCCACTGTGCTTGAATTATCTAGTCATTTTTTGTAACTCCTTGATGAGGTTTTTGTTTTACTTTTGTTTTGTTTTTGAGGCAGGGCCTTAGTATGCAGAGCATGCTAGCTTTGAATTTGGGATCTTCCTGCCTCAGTCTCCCCAGTGCCAGGTGCATATGTGTGTGCCTATATCTACCTCTGGCCCTACTTTGATATCCATTTTCAAGAAGCATGGAAGCCTGGCTCTAATATAGCACTTTAGGGAGACAGTCCCCCCATCCCCCGTTTTCTCTCTTTTATTTTGGTTTTGAAACAGTCTAACTATGTAGCCTTAGCTGACCTGGAACACTTTACATAGCCCTGGCTAGCCTCAAACTCAAAAGACATCCACCTGTCTCTGTCTCCTGAGTACTGAAATTAAAGGTGTTCATCACCATGTTCTGCCAGAATATGCCTTTTAAAAAAAACTCTTGAAAAAAAAAAGGAGGAGGAGGAGCCAGACAGTGGAGGTGCACACTGTCAATTCCAGCACTCAGGAGGCAGAGGCAGGCAAATCTCTGTGAGCTCCAGGTCAGTCTGGTCTACAAAAGCTACACAGAGAAACCTTGCCTGGAAAAAAAGTCTTGCAATGGCCTCATGTAGCTCAGGCTAGCCTACAAGTTACGGTTCCTGGTCTTCCTGTCTCCACCCCCAGGCACTGGAGGCCCAGGTGCGCACCACCACTCCTGCCCTGAAGTTCCTAGTCACCAGACCCTGTCACTTGACCATGAATCACCCCACCAACTCAGAAGCTCTCAGGTCTTTGACTTTCCTACATCTCCAAGAAGGTGGGTGGTGGAGCGAGGGGCTTCTTGGCCTCCAGGACAAGGTAAGACAGGTTTTGTTTTGGAAACATGATCTCCTGTAGCTCAGGCTAGCCTTGAACTCAGTTTGTAACCAAGGTGACCTTGAATTTCTGATCCTCTTGCCTCCACCTCAGTGCTAGGATTGTAGGTATGAAGCACCACATACAAGTTACTGTCTTTTTTTCTTCCTTTCTTTCTTCCCTCCCTCCCTCCTTCCCTTCCTGGTGCTAAGGATTGAAATTGGGCCTTCCCCATGCTAGCAAAGTACTCTACTCCTGAGACACATCCCAGCTCTGAGACTCAGTCTTCCAGAGTCAGATGTGGGCCCATCTTCCTCTGGCTCAGGAGCCAACAAATAAAAGATTTTCTTTACTGGAACAGCTTACCAAAAAAGGAATTTCAGGCTGAAGCTGGGCTCTTTACATGCCTACTTGAAGCCACCTTGTGTAGCTCAGCAGTAGGGGGCTGATTTCTGCAGGGCTGAAGGCCCTGCTACAGCTAATGAGACACCAGGGCCTTTAGAGATGGCTCAGTGGCTAAGAGCACCGGCTGCTTTTCCAACAGAGTTCTGTCTAGTCCCAGCACATGCAAGGCAGCTCACAACCATCTCTACCTCCAGTTCCATGACATCTGATGCCCCCTTTGGCCTCCTTGGGCAGCAAGCACACAGACAGGCATGAACAATCAGAAGCAGCATCTTTACACTGGTGTGAGCCTTTCTGAAATCCCAAGCCTTTGGAGCCTCTTCCAAGCCGTTGCCACGAAAGGGCATCCTCAGCTAAGTAAACACCAGGCTCCTCCCTAGCAAAACCACTCACACTGCAGGTGTGATCTGGGATTGTACCCAACCCTGGGATGGTTACTCTGAGGGACACTTCGCTCTCCCAGGACCCGGAGCTCACAGGTGTCAGATAAGTCTGAAGAACACCCATACTATGTTGGATGTGTGTGTGGGGGTGTTGTCTCCCCTACATCACATTCTTATTTCATTTTTTCTCTAAATATGGCTATCAGAATTCCCAGAGCATTATGGGAAACATACACATTGCTGGGTCCTGCCCCTAGACCAGTGAGTTGTTCTCAACCTTCCTGATGCTGTGACCCTGTAATACAGTTCCTCACGTTGTGATGAACCCCCCAGAATTATTCTCATTGCTACTTCATAACTGTAATTTTGCTAGTTATGAATCGTAAATATCTGATAAGCAACCCCCATGAAAGGGTTGTTCATGCTTTCCAAGGGGTCTCCACCCACAGGTTGAGAATTGCTGCCCTACACTGATTTGTGAATGGAGCCCAGAAAGGTGTGGGCCTCAAGTTGGTTATCGCTTGACTTCCAGGGAAGCACTTGGAACACAGGTCCACCTGAGAAGGAGCTGGGATGGCTCAGCAGTTAAGAACTCACATGGTGGCACACTAATTCAACTCCAGGAGACACAATGACCTCGTTTGAGCTCCTAGGACACCAGGCATGTGTGTGGTGCACAGACATACATGTGAGCAAAACACCCACACATAAAATGATGGGGAAGTCCTGTGTATATGTCAATAAAGCACTGTTGGCCAATAGGGAAGCAAGATAGGTGGGACTAGGAGTCGAGGAGGACTCTGGGGAGGAGAAACACAGGGAGTCACCATGTAGCTGCCATAGGGGTAAGAAGTCCGGACCCTTTTCTCTGGTAAGAGAAATACTTAGATTAACAATTATGGATTAAATACTTAAGTCAGAGCTAGCCAGTAAGAAATAAGCAAGGCCAACAGCGTCATAATTAATACAACGTCTTGTGTGTTACTTGGAGACTACAACGTGGCAGAGCCCAGGTGACTGGTGGGGAAAAACCAAAGTGGCTGGCAAGGAAAAGGCTTCACTCAACAATAAAATATAATTTAAA
Source organism: Mesocricetus auratus (assembly GCF_017639785.1). Classification (NCBI taxonomy): domain Eukaryota; kingdom Metazoa; phylum Chordata; class Mammalia; order Rodentia; family Cricetidae; genus Mesocricetus; species Mesocricetus auratus. Next base: position 5,330,377 of record NW_024429206.1, read on the forward strand.
AATCTTAAAAAGGGGGCTAGAGAGATGGCTCAGAGGTTGGGAGCACTTCCTGATCTTCCAGAGGTCCTAAGTTCAATTCCCAGCAACCACATGGTGGCTCACAACCATCTGTAATGAGATCTGGTGCCCTCTCTGGCCTGCAGATATACATGTAGGCAGAACACTGTATACTTAATAAATAAATCTAAAAAAGACATCTTAAAAAGTCCACACTTAGATTTGTACCATTGGCCTCTCTCCCCTTTCTTTCTGCCTTCTTCTCCAGTCTTGGGGTAGAGTTAAGGGCTAAGCCAGGTGCTCCACCACTAAGCCTGGCCATGGCGTTATCTTTTGGAGATGAGTTTCATGTTGTTGTAGCCCAGGCTAGCCTGAATCTCAGACCACTCCTTCTGCCTCCGCCTCCCAAGTACTGGGGTTACAGATGTGAGTCTCCATGCCTAGTTTAAGCCCTACACTTTCTTTTTCTTTTTGAAACAAGGACTCATGCAGCCCAGGCTGGCTTCAAACTTGCTAAGTAGCCAAAGACAATGTTCAACTCCTGGTCCAACACTACGCCGAACTAGCCTTTTAATTTCACATTAAATTATTCCCAGCTAATTCCGATTTATGTGTGACTTCATCTGGAGCTGTTAATCTGGCTGCTTCACCTCAGTGAGGTTAACAGACATACACTCTGGTTTACTTATCAGTCCGAGTTCAGTGACAACAAATGGAGATGAAAGTCCTTCAGCATCTGGGCATAATGTATGGTTTACCTAGTATAGCCATTGGGTTGGGAGGGTAGGACCAAAAGTCTCCATCACCAGCTGCATTGTTGCAGCCACCATGGAGTTCCCTTGGCTCTTCTTGACAGCACAACTAGGAATAGGCAATTTTAAGACATGTGTTTGGGACCTTAAATGTGTCCCAAAGCCAAGCAGTTAAGGGAGGTGAGGTCTAGGAGAAGAACACTGGATCGCAATGCTGGGGACTTTCTGGCCCCTCCCCACAGCTCTTCTGATTTCCAGTAAGCAGTTTTCCTTTATTTTGTATTGCCTCTTGATGGGCCCTTGATGAGGAATGTTCTTCTGTATATATGTTTCCCTTATTGGTTAATGAATAAAACACTGATTGGCTGATTGGCAAGACAGGAAGTGACATAGCTGGGCAGAATCAGGATATAAGCAGGGACAAACAGGAAATAGCTCCCTTCTCTGCAGAGACGCTGAGTAGTCATCATGTAGCAGGCAAAGGAATTGCAGGTCTAGCATTATCCAGTAAGATAAGACCATGTGGAAATACATGTACTAATAGAAATGGGTTAATAATTAAGACAGACCTAGCCAATAAGAAGCTCAAGCCATCAGCCAACAGTTAAATAATTAATATAAGTCTCTGAGTGTTCATTTGGGGCAAGGCGGCTGTGGGACCAGGCTGGCAGGAAAAGAGTTAGCTTTACAGGCCCCCAAAGTGAGAGGCTTGCACAACCCAGGGCAGAGACCTGGAATCAAAGGTGTGCATTACCACCACACGGCTTGTTCTACTTGCCCAATCCCAGCCACAGGCGACAGGATTAGGAAGGAGAGCAGCTATAGGGTGGTGCCAGCACCATTCTCTGGTTCTCTCTCCTCCAACTTTTGAGGAGACCCTCTAACTTAAGAGACAATAAATCTAAAAAACAAACAAACAAAAAATAGGAATGCCCACAATGATGACAGGGGGAGAGTACATTGGAAGTCTTGGCAAGGGCCAGAGGTAGACCCCTCTAGTACACAAGGGCACTCACATGACATTTATAAAGGAAATGTTTATTTTCATCACAAGAAGCACACAGACTATATACAGTACACACCAACAGAAGTAAAAAAAAAAGTGCACTATGCTTCTACTGAAAATTCACAGTACAAAAGATACTGCCTTTAAATATATAATATAAAAAACAATAAAAAATCAAAGTTGTAATGCGATGCATGGGAACCCAGTGGCAGCCTTTGAACATGGTCTGGTGCAGCTCCTCTGAGGTGAGCTATACCCACAATTTGCTGCAAGGAGCTCAGGAAAAGGGCAGAAGAATAGGAAGAGTGAGGAGAGTCTATGTGGTAACAAGCCTCCATAAACTCGAGAGCAGCTGTGAGGTGTTTGGGTGGGGTGATGGGCTGTGGGTCAGGGAGTGCAGGACCTGCACCACTTCCCAGCAAAACCAAATCGCGTTCTTCCCTGGCTACCATGGGTTGTGGCGTTTGCTGATGCCAGCCTGGCCTGCAGGAACTCAACAGTGCCGCTTCTGGCAGGCCCCGTGGAGCAGTCACCAACCACAATGTCAACTGCATAGCAGAATAAACGTTAAGTGGAGGGGGTGGGGAGAAACTCAAGTCCTAATCTCAACCACCAGGACGAGAACAAGTACCCAGCCACAGAAGATGAGAGCTGAATTGTAGCGCATAAATACACAGTATTTGTAAACGATCATTAAGGCACTCAATTGTAAAACAATAATTACAGTGTAGAGGAGGAAGCAGCTATCTTCTCATGCAGCAAGGCCAACGGCCAGGGCAGCAGAGGCTGCGCAGTTAGGACTCCTGTCTGAGACGGGCTGAAGGAGGGAACGTGGTGTCTACTGCAAAAGGGAAAGACGAGGTGGTCACCCTTCTCCAGATGGCCCCTGGTGGCATCACTGCAGATGAGTCTAGGGCAACTTACTGCATAGCTAAAGGACACTGTGCGTGATGAGAGAAATGGCATACACCAGGTTTGATCAGGTACACACACACACACACAAAACGCATACACAAGGTATATGCACACAGACCTATGTACATGTATGCATGCAGCGTGGACTCTCACACCCCAACAGTAACAAAACCAAGGGGCTTTGGATTGGGGAACATCAATGACCTTCATCTGGTCTTTATCATCAGCAGGAACTTGGGGATGGTGACCAAGTCAGGAGATTTTTGTGCTATGCTGTCAGACGATACCAAGTGTCCACCTACGCTTTCTTGCCACAGGTCATGTATGTGCTTCTCGAGAGCCCTGCTAAGTGACCAGTCAACCCATGGAGATTGGTGAAATGAATTCTGGCACCAATGACTGCCAGCCACTAGGAAGTAACTCCCTTCCCTTAGGGTGTCATGGGTGAGGTTTCTCAATGTGGTCTTGTTCTTGCCGAGGAGAAATGGTTGCCGAGGAACGGGAGACTCCTAAGCCTTCCAATGGGCCCTGAGACAGGAGCACAGAAGCCCAGGGTGGCTGCCAGGGTCTACTCTTTCCAAACACAGCAATGTCTTGTTAGCAGCAGACGTGGCTCAGCGATGCCCCCAGAGTCCTTCCCCGTGCGTGACTGGAGGGTGAAAGCTTGATGCTAGAAGCTGAGGACCCCACACACCCCACTGCAGGTACCGACCTGGATGGAGGGTTACACAGATGACTGCCATTCAGTGCTTCCCTCTGAAGACTTCACCTAGCTGCACTGGGGATGGGCAGGCTAAAAGTCTTGATATTTCTGGGGTTCCCCACCCTCAAAAACCAACAAACAAACAAAAAACCAAAAAAGCCCTAAAGAAACCGAAACCCCCCCACAATTCCCTTGGAAAAAACCCTTTCAGACACGACACTGCTCCTCAGAAAGAGCCGTGGTCATTACTATTTTAAAAGCAAAAGCACAGTGAGAACGGAGGTAGGACTTGTGTTGTCATCTGAGAATTCTCCCTCAAGGACAGGAGCAAACTGGGAACGTGGGCCACAGGGACGACATCACCACACCCCCCTCTATTACAGGTCACACATAAAGTATTTTGTATATACAGTCTTATTCTCTCTCCACCAGGCTGGCCTAAAACTCACTGAGTGACTTTGAAATTCTAATCCTCCTGCCTCCACCTCCCTTGCTGGGATTACAGGAGTGCACAGCCATGTCTGGTTTTATGTGGTGCTAGGGATCAAACCTACGGTGTGGTGCATGGCCAGCAAGACTCTAACAACCGAGACACAGCTTCAGCCTGTGTGTCTGTGTCTTCCCAAAGATAGGACTTGGGCATTGGAGCTGCACATCTCCTGGCTGACAGCTTCCAGGTCGCCCAGGCCCTTGCTGGGTCTCCTGGTTGATTTTACTTGTTTCTGCTCCCTTCTCTTTGGCAAGTGTGGGGAAAGCCTGGATGACTAACGTTAACACGAATCAAGACGTGAGTGGTGGTAGATCAGGACACCATAAAAACCTTCACCCACACGGCAGAACGCTGGTCAGCTTTTACTCAACTTTGACAGGCTTTTCAAGTTTTCTGGGACCGATTTCCCTGAGGCCTTACAGGCTGCAATGGGGTCCCTTGGGGTGGCCTGGGGTTCGTACAACAAGGAAGAGTGACCACACTTGGCATCCTGCGAGTCGGCAATGGTGGACGTGTCAGCCTCGCTGGACAGGTCCTCGGTGGATAAGTTGAGACTTCCCAGTTTGGCGAGGGAGTGGGAACGCTTCAGTGGAGAGGACACAGTGAGGCCCGCAAGTCGGAGTCGCGTCTCGATCTCCTGTGCCCGCTGCTTCACCAGCCCTGGCTTCCCTCGGACACTGTGGAGGCTGTCGCTGCTGGAGCTCCGAGTCAGGTTGGAACTCATGGAGGAGGAGGTGGGGGTGTAGCACACGGTCTTCAGGAAGTCTTTTGAGAAGCTACTGGTGTGATCCATGCGGAGGAGGGTAGGAGTAGGGCTTTTCACCAAGGCTCCTTCTGGAGGTTTCTCTTCAATGCCTGCTTGGTTGCTCAGGGCTGAGTGTTCGGGCTCCTGGCCCTCTTCAGGGATGCTAGCCTCCAGCCTGCTGGTGGCGCTGTCCCTGCAGGTAGACGGCGGGTCTGAAGGCAGGCTCTTCAACCTCTCCAGCTCTTTGGTATGCTTCCGGACCAGGCCTGCCTTCTGTAGCTGAATGATGGACTCCTGATGCTGCATCAGGTAGCTGTTGGTGGTCGGTTTCTCAGCCTCGTTACTGAACAGAAGCCTCAGGTCCTTAGCCGGCTTAGGATCTCTCTTCGCTGACAATTCTTCCTTCACCACTTCCATACTGGAGGCGTTCTTATCACAGTGAGAATTCTTCAACAGGAGGGACTTTGGAGGGACTTTTGAGGTTTCTCTGGAAGGCTCTAGAAGGCTTGTTGGCGGTTCTGGGCAAGCCCCAGCTCCAGAGTCTGGCTTCCTTGAGCCTGCTGGTAGTAGGGATGGGGGGTTGTTGGCTGGACCAGAGGCCAGCCTCTCTGGAGCTCGGGACCTGCTGCTCGTGTGGGCCATCGGGGAAGATGTGACATGGGGCAGGAAGGCTGGCTGGGTGCAGATGGCAGGAGCGCTGGGTTCTTCGTGCCATTCTGCGAAGGCCTCGGGAGCCCCGCCAGCTGCAGGGTACATGCAGTCAGCACAGGACGAGTAGGAAGGCTTCACTTTACTGAGGATCCCAAACACAGCATCTCCCTGTAAGAGACAGAGTGCCATGAGCAAACATGATCTGGAGCCAAAGACCAAAAGCACAAATAGGGCCGTTGTGGCGGGGGTGGGTAGGGTTGGCCGGCACTGTGTGTGTGTGTGTGGGAGCAGCGATTTCACTTCATTTGTTCAGGATCAGAGACCATTTGGAATGCACAAGACCACGAAGAACAGAGTTTAGAGTGGCCTAAGGGATGTCAATCTTGACTTTCCACAAGTCAAGATGATGTCCTGGGCAAACCTTTTTTTCTTTTTTTGGCTCTTTGAGACAGGGTTTCTTTGTATTGTTTTGGAGGCTGTCCTGGAACTCGCTCTGTAGACCAGGCTGGCCTCGAACTACAGAGATCCGCCTGCCTCTGCCTCCCGAGTGCTGGGATTAAAGGCGTGGGCCACCAAGCCCGCCTGTCCTGGGTAAACCTTAAACTACAGGGCTAGAACAGAGTCTCCTATGACCTCCCTTTCTCATTCTGTCTCTACCATCTGCGAGGCTGACCCTTCCTGGCCACGGTCTGTTCTGGAACACAGGGGCACTGAATGACATCGTGGCAGGGTGGGTGAGCCTGCTAGTGCTCTTCCAGAGGATCTGGTTCAGTCCCCAGCACCCACATCAGACTCCACAGTGTAACTGCAGCTGCCAGGCAGCCAACACCTCTGGCGCCCAGGAGCACTGGCACCCACTGTGTATAAACCCACGTGCCAACACACGACTTAGAATAGAATTTAAAACCAAAGCTAGAATGTAAAAAGCAAACAAATAACACGAGTGAAAGAGCAGCACAGAAAGGGGGCTCTCCCTGGCAGAGGGGATTTGCACCAGGGGTAACTGCAACCTGGTCAGCCCAAAATGTAACTGGGGAAGCATCAACCTGTCATGGTCACCATGATCTGTGTGTCTCCAACACAAACTCAAACACATGTAACTACACTTTACACTGTCTCCCATTCTTTCTCTCTCTCTCTCCTTCATTGTTGGCTGACCTTCAAGCTGGGACATGGTTGCCCTGGCAGGAAAGGGAAAGAGAGAGAAAGAGGGAGGGAAGGAGGCAGGGGAGAGAGAGAGACAGAGAGAGAGAGAGACAGAGAGAGTGAGAGAGACAGACAGACAGAGAGAGAGAGAGGGAGAGAGGGAGGGAATGAGGAACAATGAAGCTGGTGAGAGGGGTTAGCATGGCTGAGGGAGAGAGTTCTTTCCCAGCTGCCCAACTGTGAGAGCCCACAGCTGGCAGGAAAACAGGCCTTCCAGATGATGGTTGTGGACAGGGCTCATAATTTTGCTACGAGTTGAGCCTGGATGACCTCTTTCCATGATTCCAAGGTTAAGACCACTCTGTGTAGCCAACTGCAGTCTCAGAGGCTCACAGGCCCTGTTGTCTCCCACAAGCCTGGCTTGTGACCTATCCCTCTGCTTAGCATCCTCTGTGCTTCCGTGTCCCCCGGACACTGCACACACATAGCTTCACCAACATGCCAGGGAGGCCTCAGCCACTCCCTGCCTGTCTTTCACCACTGCCCCACCACGACACGCACACACAGTTCCCGTCCCTCAGACCCCGAATTCTCTGTCCGGATCTTGGCTCTCAATACGGCATTGCTTCTCAGCCTGTCCCTAGCAAGTTGCCTTCCATCAAGCTATGAATGATCTTCCACTCCCCTCTGGGTCAAGCTCTGCCCACTGTTGTGCCCTCAAGTTTACCTTCCCCTTACTCCACACATGTAGGCCTAAGAGATACAGATCGGGTCCCCCACACCAGCCTGGCACACCACAGTTAATAAAAGGAGTCAGACATACAAACGACTGCTTGTCTGCAGGTCCAGTCCCGGTGCTGAATCCACTGAGCCCCCTACCTAAGCTGCTCTCCTGGTCACCATCCAGTGACTCAAAGTCAGGCGACTGGGGCTAACCACAGCACCACTGTCCCAGACAAAGGCATTTTATGTAATCTGCCCTCTCTAAGGGAAGTGGTGGGCAGTGGGGGAAGCATATAGTTCCTTTCTGGTCTGGGACATATTTCATCACTTAGAGGCCAGCAGATGAACTGCCTGGGGTGGTTGGGTGTCTTGTTTTTGCAATTGTTGTTTTGATTTTTTTTTCTCTTAGCACTGGAGCAGAATGTTAATTCCAAGTCAACTTTCTACTTCAGTGTCCCCGAGAGTCTTCCCTGCAGGGATGATGAAGGGACAGGAAGCTCCTGGCCTCAGGCCTTTGGTGAGCAGTAGCGGGGCAGAGCCTAAGAGCAGGCAGCCTTTTCGGCCATCCCTCCTTAATGACAGCTCCGCTTCCAGATCACTGCTGGATGCTGCAACAAGGAAGGCAGGGCGTGGAACCGCCACTTTCTGGGCAGCCCGAAGTCGGAGCTAAGGCTTCCTGTTCACCATCCCCAGGGATGGCAGCTACAAGGGACACAAGAAGTGAAGCGGTCACTTGAGCTGAAGACGGGACAGCACTGTTCTTCTGTCACATAACGAAGCATTTAGGAAGGAAATGCTACCTCTGGGATCTGTTTCAAAGTCATCCAAGGTGAGGGAGTTGGGGGGCTGCGGCAGGTGCAGTGAGCTGAATCAGGAACGTTACACATCAATGCAGGGGTGAACTGGGGTGATGAAACGAGCTGGAAGCCCCACCTTGGATGGGGAGGGGCAATCTCAAGACTTAGGGACCCCTTATGCACAGCATATCCACTAGCTAGGCACATGCGACATAGTCAGGCAGTCATAGTCTCCTCCTGAAATAAACCCTCGTGGGAAGAAGTGAGAATTGCATCCCTGCAGGGCCGGCCAGGAAGATGCTCTGTGGGGTGGGGTAGAAGTGGCTAGCTCTGCTTCCCGCAGTGGTCCCCCACTTACCTCAAAGTCGTCAGGGCAGCTCCTCTTACTGTTGTTATTATTCAGGTTCTCCTGATCAAGCAAACTTCTGTCGAGCTGGGTAGACGCCCGCCTCCACCTCCCTGCTCTCTGGCCAACCCCTTTCTCCATCTCCTCCACCTGTGGCAAGGAGCCACCACAGGCTTTGGGGCTCCCGAACTCTAGCTTCCTCTTTATGTCCTTTTCACAGAGCCTGGCTCCTTCCTGAGGATGCTGGACCAGCTTGTGTGCCTCCCCCGGCTGAGCTGCGTCTTCCAACAGGGCATCCCGCTCAAGGTCCTCCAAGTGGACCAGGCCGCCTGCGTCATCGTGGTGAGGGAGGAGGGGGTCTGAGAGTCTTCGGAAACAACAGGGGAGAGAGGGTCCTCCTGCTGGGGCCTGGCTTCCTGGGAGCCCGGGCTGGGGGGTGGTATCATCCAAGCACGGCAGCTGGGTGTCCAGGGCATCATCCAGGGTCTCCGGCAAAAGCTCATTGGGCTCTGCTGCGGTGTCACCTGCAGGCTGCTGTCGCCACAGTTTGTTGTGCCGCTGCTTACTGAGGGGAGAAAGAGCAGGTAAGTGAGAGGTCGTAGCAGGAAGGGTGGGGCCTGCACGGGAGGGGTTCAGTATGCGGAGCTCCACTCACTAGTGCTCACAGGGGTGAGGGCACCCTCAGCCTCTACAGCCTATATGAGAAGCCTTTTGGGACCGTTTACCACGTGGTGACGGCGTGGCAGAGGCAGAGAGTTTTGACTGGAGGTCTGCGTTTTTCTTTGCATCTGTGCACGGCTTACTGTGTGGATCTAGTCATGTCGCCGAGGGCTGGCACTCAGTTTTTGTGACCCATGAGAGTAACAGTGTGAGAAAACTCAGGGCTCAGAGCTGTGGGGGTGTCAAGCTCTCTGCACACTAGGGTATAGAGGCAAACATGACCATACCGACCGGGAAAATTCCTAAATATTTGTCTCAGGCAGAAACTACAGGTTTGTTTTTAGTGATTTCCGCTTTCTTTTTCCCTCCCTCCCTCCCTCCCTCCCTCCCTCCCTCCCTCCCTCCCTCCCTCCCTCCCTCTCTCTCTCTCTCTCTCTAGAAGTGAGGTCTATGTAGCTCAGGCTAGCTCCAAATTTATTATGTAGCCAAGGCTACCTCGAGTTTCTGATTCTCCTACCTCTCCCTTCCAATTGCTGGGATTACATGCCTGGCTGGAATGTATTCTTCTGATATATATATATATATATATATATATATATATATATATATTATTTTTTTGGTTTTTACGAGACAGGGTTTCTCTGTATTGTTTCGGAGGCTATCGGTCCAGCCCGGCCTCAAACTCACAGAGATCCACCTGCCTCTGCCTCCTGAGTGCTGGGATTAAAGGCGTGCGCCACCACCGCCCGGCCTCTTCTGATATTTTTATTATTATTTTAATATGGAAATAGAACCCATGGCCTTGTGCCCGATAGGCAAGCATTCTATCATTGGGCTACATACACAGTCTTATGGCATTAAAAAAAAAAGTATTGTTGTTTTGTTTTTACAAATTCTTGAGAATTTTATACCACATTCGCCCCAGCTTCCGCTGCCCCCCCCGTTTGCATTCTCTTTTTAAAACAGGCTCCTCAGTCCAGTTTGTGCCGCCATTACACATGGGTATAGGGCACCCACGAGAGCATGGTGACCTAGGGGCCTATCCCAGAAACCGTCAACTGTCAATAGCTGCTAATTTAGGGACGGGGCTGGCATTGTTTTTATAACACCTTTGAAGGTATAAGTCAAGAATAAAAAAGAGAGAGAGAAAAATCTTTATAGTGACAGAGGCAATCACTATGGTCACCTCTGCCTCTCAAGGATTTTGGAGTAAAACCCACACTGTGGGGGTGCCAGGGGCTCATGGCAGTCACTGTCCATTGTCCACGTGCTCCCCCAACAGACCAGTCACGGCTACGATCCAGGCTCAATGCTGTGCGGCTGTGGGCCGGCAGGAGACCCTTGGCTAGGCTGCAGCATGGGAAGGCATCGGGTGACCTCCCCTCCCACTCCAGTTGCCTAGGAACCTGACAGATAGTCTGAGTGACAGTGAAACAGTCCAGAGATGACTGCAGCGGTTCTCCGAGCCTGTTCATCCCTGCCGGAGCAGCCCTGCTTCCCCAAACCTGCCCAAGAAGCTGAAGGACCCAGCCTCTGGATTCTTTCCAATATGCAGTCAGAAATAATCCAGGCGGCTGCTTCTGCATACCGGACATGGAGCAGGGAGAAAGTGAGTCCCCAGATCCTGGCCTCTGCCCCAGCAGCCTGGGAGTGCTGGGGAACCCTCACTGTCCCGACAGGGGCCCCTGTAACATTGTTTTCTCCTGTGGCAGTCAACACATGTGGGTGTAAATCTCTCTCTTGGCACCCGGAAGCCGACTGCGTGCCACGAGACAAGTTAACCTTTCAGCACTGGCCCCTTCTGCTCGCTAGTAAAATGAGAAGCCGAGCTCTGCTCTCAGGTGGGAGACAGATACAGCATCTGCATTTATTAGCTTACTAGCAGTCAGCTTGCCAAGGCCCTGTAGTGACTGCTCCTGCAACCTCACAGAGCCCTGCCAGTTTTAAAACTGCAGTCGGCTGTGCCGTTTTGACCACTTTTAACGTACACAGTTTGGCAGGACACGGTCATGACACTGCACCACACGATCTGTCTCTGTAACTGTTCAGAGAACACAATACACACTGCCAGCCGTTGGACGTGAACCGGTCTCTCTCCACCTTTGGCCACCAACACCACATTCTTTGTCTCTAGGAACCTCATACAAGCATGGGGTCACACAGTTTTTCCTAATGGCCCCCAAGTTTGTTCAGGGTGTACCATACATGTCAGAATTTCCCTTTCCTTCCTTTTTATGGGGCGGGATGGAGATGGGATCTTGATATACAGCAGAGGTTAGCTTTGAACTTCTGGCGCAGGCAGTCTTCAGACGAGATTGGGCATGTTCAGGGTGGTATGGCAGTAGACAGGGCTTTAGCTTTAGTTCCCCAAGAAGCCTGGCCTACAATCAGGGGCTCCTTCATCCGACTCTAACTGCCTTCCTTCGTCAGGCAGAAGAAGGTTCCTGTACACGCTCCCTGTTTGTTTATCCAGCCATCTGCCAATGGACTGGTGGGCAGCCTTCGCCTTTGGGCTACTATGAATAATACTGCCACCAATACAAACAACCCCACATTTCCAGTCTTCTGGGTGTAAGAGATAAAGTGGAATTTTTGGATCATACAGTGGTTCTACTTTTAGGTTTTTGAGGGCCAGGAGCATCTAATACCTAATCCTTAACTTGGAAGATGGGACTGAGCTTGGGGAAGGTTGCCAGGCTCATCTGTGGTGAACCAGACCTGTAGCCCCTTTAGTTCCAGTCTGGCACAAAGCAGGTGCATGGGAAATGGATATGCTCAGGCCCACACCACATACCAGGACGTGTCCTAGATGAGCAGTTAGGCACCTTCCCTCGCCCAGCAAGACAGGTTTTCTACGAGTGCCAACAAAATCAAAACAGATCCCTCCTGGAAACCACTAATCACGGTCCAAACAATAGCTATTTTTTTACAAGCCAGCTCCCCTGAGAGCCTGGCTTCCAGTTGTGGAAGCTCCTGCCAGGGATGCCAAGGCTGGCCTGGCCAGCTTGGCCTGCCAGCCTGTCTCCAGGTACGCACTCACCTTGCATCCAGGATGCCTTCGTACTCAGACAGCTGCCTCATAAAGCCAGCATTGGGCCGCGTGATGCTACGTTTCTGTTTCACATAGTTATACGCCTTCTCCAGGGGCCACCCAAATTCCTTCATCGCATAGGCTATGACCGTGGATGCAGATCGGCTGACTCCCATTTTGCAGTGGACCAGGCACTTGGAATGATTCCTTCTGCATGGATTGGGGATGGAGGATTAAGAGCAAGGATTAAGAGCCTTCCCTAATTTACCACTAACCCAGATTTTTTTTTTAAAGCCCTAAAGTTATCACATGGGCCCCAACGCTTCTCTGTCCTGATGTTTATGGAACAGATATCACACACCCTCTAAAGGAAACTGCTTTGCTGTGAAATCAATTAGCACACAATGGAAGAACAGATGAATCTGCAGGCATGGCCGGGCTGGGCTTTGCAGGGCCTGCTGGGAAAAGTGGCGCCACCTACAGTCGCTTCCTGGGCAGCACCTGGGCAGCTAAAGGGATTGCTGCAAAAGCCACTCAGCTGCTGTGGCAGATGGAGGCCCTGAATGAGCTACTGTAGAAAATGGGGTCAGCCAGACACAAATGCTGCGCCCTGGGGAGACAGCGAGCGCCTGGAGGGAGCACAAGGATGGCTGCAATCTGGCCAAGGGGGAACTGAGCCAGGGGGGAGGTGGGGGCCAATCGATCCGGCTACTTGTAAGAAGGCAGTGCTGGCCCGGGCACAGCTGATTTAGGAGATACACAAGGGACAGTGACCCCCTCCTTGATGGAGAGGGTGAAGCCATGCCAGGCTGGCAGAGGCTGCACTTGGGAAGCTAAGGTGGGAACAAGCAGGCTCTAGCTCACTGTTCTTTCCTGACTTGTGAATTTACAAGCAAGGAGCCCCGAGTCTGTGCCCTGGGGAAGCAAAAGCAGCAGCAGTGCTGGGTAAGGACACAACTTGGAGCTTTGACTGGGAGACTCCAATGGGAGAGCGTTTTCCTCCATATCACATACTGTGTATGTGTGTGTGTGTTAGGGGGTGGGGTGTCTTTGCTCTGGACTTCAACACAACATTTCTCCAAAGGAGAATAAGGAGGGGCCTGGGGCTCAGAACAGTGGAGATGGCACCAGGCACCATCTTGGGACTGCCCTTTTCTAGGCACACAGGAACATGGAACTACAGCCTGTATTCTTTGGGGGAGCAATTCAAGAGTTCTAGGCCCTGCATGTACTGATCTTTTCCAGGATACCCTGGGGAGCTCCCCGGTGACATCTGGTATTTGATGCTGGCCTGGAATCAGTGTTAATGATGAAAACTGGGCTCAATGCCAACAATCATGGGCAGGTGGGAGAGACTATGAGGGCACCCGGTAGGGAAGGCCAATACTTCCCTGCTTTGGTGCCTAGGGTCCTTCAGCTACAACCAAAGGTCAACCAGACAGCAAAGCCTCTCCGGCATTGGACTTCTGTATCCTCCACCACCTACCCCAAGAGCAGGGCTGCCTACTTCCACACTGGGGCTAGCTTCCATACCCAGCCAGCCACTCACTTTGCTTTGTTTATAAAATGATATGCTTCATTCCAGTGGGCCAAAAGGTCCGTGGTCTCCTCGTCGTAGACTCGGATGTTGTGATACGCAAACAAGCCAGGGAAGAAATTGTCTATTTCTCTAGTGACATTTAAAATGTAGTCAACTCTGCAGAGGAAAGAAGCAAAGAACCTAGAGAATCAGAATGAGGAACAAGAAAAACAAAGAAACAAAAAAAAAACTGGCAGAGAAAAATCAATTTACATACACACGGAAAGGCCTATGTTCCTGGTAAAAGTTTTGTTGTTTGCTCAACAGTCATTTTCGTGTTTTTCCTCCACATGACAAGAATGTATTATTCAAAAAACAATGTCACACTAAAACCTCTAAAAAATAAAAAAAAAGCCTCCACTTTTATTTTGTGTGCGCTTTTCTAACCCAAACTCCACAAGCCCCTCACTCTTAACCAGTACACTCACTTCTAGAAAACGAAACAATTTTGTTAATTGGAAAAAATGTCTCAAATAGGTTTCTCTGTAAATGACAATGAATCACGTATTTATTCCCAGTAAGACGGAAGCATGGAGTCTAGCCTCTCACTGGACAACCGCTCTGCCGGGGGACCGACTGGAGGTTCTAAGGATATATTTTAAGCTCTGTTTAGTCTCAGTTTTCAACTGCAGTGAGTTCCAGAAGGCTGGCAGGCACATCAGACCACAGAATGGTGATTTTGTGACTCGCTCCTGCTTTTGAGCATTTCTCAGGGGAGTCAGGCAAGGAGTGTCCAGTCACAAAATTCCCACCAGGCACCAAGCATTGCCAGGAGTGGTCTGGTTTTCAGGGTCACAGACTGACCAAAAGGCCAACAGAGATGTGTCCACATTAGGGTTCTCAGCAATTCCGTTGGGGAGTGAGGCTGTGGGCGGGAGCTTAGGGCCTTTCCAGAGCCAGGCTGTCCTCCATTCCCCAGTAGGCTGTTCCCAGATTCCACCCACCCCACCCCAGTCACCTAAGACTCCAGGAAAAAACCTAGAACCCATGGATAATTCTGGGTAGCATTTCTGAAGCACACCTGATTCTCTAGCCACTGCAGAGACCAGGCTGAAATGGGGGAAGAGGGGAGCAGACTCACCCTGAGCCCTGCAGTTCCTCCAGATTCGATGCATTCCACTCGGAGCCCTGGGGACAGATCACACAAAGCCCTGTGAGTGTCACAGAGCTGCTTGTGGCATGTGCAGGGACCCTGAGAGTGAGACTTCAGTCTCAGAGCAGAAAGAAGGATCAGGGAGAGGGAGAGGCAGGAGTCTAAGAGGAAACAGACTCTCACTGACCGCCCCCTTCATGACCCCTGGGCTATTCACCACAGGCAGTGACCTGAGACATCCTCACCATCAGCTACAGAGGGGACCTGCTCCTTTTTCTGGTAGGTATTTTGGCATTAATTTTAAAAGTCCCCACCCTCTGATCCTGAAGGGATGGCCAGAGCTCACACAGAGACTTAGGAACACCGGCATTTAGGGGAATTCATAAGAAAAAGAACAGAAACTCAAAGGTCTACCAGGATGGAACCAGTAAGAAGAATGACAACAAATCCTTGCATGGACACTTCAAAAGAAATTATCCTAGTTCCAAAAGGCAGAGGCAGGTGGATTGCCATCAATTTGAAACTGAAGGCCAGTCAGGGATATACAATAAGACCTTGTCTCAAAACAAAACAAGCCAGCTGGTGGTGGCACGCGCCTTTAATTCCAGCACTCCTGTGTGTTGAGGCCAGCCTGGTCTACACAGTGAGTTCCAAGATAGCTGAGACTAAACAGAGAAACCTTGTTCCAAAAAACAGAAAGACCCAGAAATAATTAAACAAATCATCATGTTGGTGTAAGGAAAAATGGAATAATCCAAGAGGAACACAAAGTCTACAAAACCGAGCAGAGTAGGCACAGTAACGAGGAAACCTAGTGCTCGGAGCCTGGGTTCCAATCATAACACTACAAGAAAACGAAAAATGGAAAAAAGTAGCCGGGTATTAGTGGCGTACCACCTTTAATCCCAGCACTTGGGAGACAGAGGCAGGTGGATCTCTGTGAGTTCGAGGCCAGCCTGGTCTACAGAGCAAGTTCCAGGACAGCCTCCAAAACAATACAGAGAAACCCTGTCTCAAAAAACCAAAAAAAGAAAAATGGAAAAAAGTAACATATCAAAATGCTACAAGTGACCACCTCAGCATGGGAGATTGGCAAGAGCCTTAAAAGCCTTAGCATGGTTTCTATCCCCAACTGCCTAGAGAGTGTATGACTGGATACTTTTATACTTTTACAAACTGCATCATTAAAAACTCCTCTATTCCAGATCAGTCAAGGGACAAAGACTAGAAATAAAGAGAGGCAATCCTCGTGGAAGATGCAGAAGCCTGCAGTCTCAGCAAGCACATTCCGCTATCTCAGCCTCCCGCCGACTCCCTCTCCTGAGCTTCTCAGGCCCTCCGAGGCCCTGGGCTTTGGCCATGCTGACATCCTGCAATGTGAGTTGGACTTTCATATCTGAGGGACAGCCTCCACCATAAAAATTCCTTTAGTATCTCTCATGGAAAGAATGACACAAGGCACCAAGCCTCCCCAAACTCAGGCAGCTCCAAGAAAGCTGGGAGCCCTCTGGCCAGGATCACCACCTAGTGGGGAGGGGGGGAGGTGCCTGTGAGGACACCTTGCCAGTCTTTCAAAGTTATGCAAACCCACACATTCCCATCTCAGTGGTTGAAGCACGACACCTGTGCATGCAGGGAGACTCACACATAAATAAGAACATAAAAATACACACATTCAACACTCAGGAAGCTGAGGCAGCAGATCACAAATTCTGGGCTAGCCTGAGCTAGAGTGAGCACCTGTCTCAACAGCCTCTGCTCCTACTAAAAGCCCACACATGCCTATGTGTGTGCGAGTTTATGAATTTGTGGGAACTGAAGTGGTCCCCCTTGGTGGCCAATGCCATCTTCCTTCAGCTCCTGTAACAGACATTTACCCAGAATTCTAACCACAGTTACATTCACATTCAAAACCAGGCCTTCAGAAGCTGCACTTGTCACCTCCAGAATACATCTTATTGAACCATCACAATCATCCAGTGACGTGCAGTGCCAAGAGGACTCACCGTGGGCCACAGGGCAGGTGAGGTGGCAGAGGCCTTGGCCTTGCTAGGTCTGACTTCATGGTCTCCTGGCTCATTTTAGCAACCTGCCTGCCTTTGAGAACTGGCTAGCTGCCGGGCATTGGTGGAGCACGCCTTTAATCCCAGCACTCGGGAGGCAGAGGCGGATCTCTATGAGTTCGAGGCCAGCCTGGTATACAGGGTGAGTTCAAGGACAACCTCCAAAGCAATACAGAGAAACCCTGTCTCGAAAAATCAAAAAACAAACAAAAACAAACAAACAAACAAAAAACCCCCCAAAAATCTGGCCAGCTGCCTTCTATGGAGGTTTAGGCATGAAGACACTGAGCTGAAGGTACACAGGCAGCACGGGAGACATGATGGGGTGGACCCTTCAGCGGGTTCTGGGAGCAGGGCTCAGAGGGGAAGAGCTCAGGGACTTGTGTTTCAAATAGATGGGTAAGGCACCAACTCTGGGGTTTTGTTGCTTCTTTTGTTTGTTTGTTTTTCGAGAAAGGGTTTCTCTGTATTGCTTTGGAGTTTGTCCTGAAACTCTCTCCGTAAACCATGCTGGCCTCGAACTCACAGAGATCTGTCTGACTCTGCCTCCTGAGTGCTGGGATTAAAGGTATGCACCACCGCCCGGCAACTGTGGCACTTTGTAAGCATGTGTCGTGAGCATGGTTCCCAAACCAGATTCCACAGGGGGCTGTGCCTCTTACAAGGTAAAGGTGGTCGAAGATAAGGGAAGGCTTGTCCATCTGTCCCAAGATGAGCAACATCTCGTTATCGATGAACTCCTTGAATTCTTTCAGGTTGCAGTTCATTTGCTTCTCCAGCTCACTGCGGATCTGTGGGCGGGACAGAGCAGCGGGTGATGCCAGGGTGGAGCCTATTGGGGTGATCTGCTACAAGAGCCGCCCACCTCTGTGCAGTGCTGTTTACAAAAAGGGTGAGTTTGTCCTCTTTCTTTTGCCCCGGATAATGCGCTTGGACAGGTATCCCATCTGTGTGGGCGGCGGCCATTCACTCAGTCCACCTCCAGCTTAACCGAAAGGGAGGAAACCCATTGTTTTCAAGAAGGAAATCTGATTTTTTTTTCCCTAAGATCTTTTCTAATGAGTTTAAAACACTTATGCTTTCACAATTGGGTACCAAAAACACTGCAAATGAGAAGGTAAAGTCGCTTTTCTGTTGGAGGCGGTACCACAGCATGATTTTTAAAAAGTACTAATCAATTAGAGATGAAGATTTATGGTTGAGGCAGGAAGATGGAGGTCAAGGCGAGCCTGGGAAATGCATGGTGAGTTCCAAGCCAGTCTGAGCTACAGAGGGCGACCCTGATTCAAAAACACTAAAATAATAAATAACTGGGCACTTTAAACTTCCTATAATCCTGGTCTGGAGAGACGGCTCAGAGTTTAAAAGCACTGGCTACTCTTTCAGAGGTCCTGAGTTCAATTCCCAGGAACCACATGGAAAATAAAAAAAAAAACTTCCTGTAATTTGTTGTATTCTTCAAATAAAAAACAAAGGACAGGACCATCAAGATGGCTCAGCAGGCAGGAGAACCAGCAATAAAATCCAATTACTTGAGTTCAAGCCCCAGAATCTATACAGTGGAAGAAGAAAATTGACTCCTGCTGGCTGTTTTTTCTCCCTTATATGTGTTTCCATCCCACCCCAGCTGCAATTAAATATATAAATATAGTAATTTTTAAAAATTTAAAATATTATTTTATGGGACAGGGTCTTACTACATAGCCCTGGCTGGCCTGGGACTTACTATGTAGACCAGGATGGCCCTAAAGTCACAGAGAATTTCTTTTCCAGTGCTAGGATCAACGGTGTCGTTCCCGTCCCCCCCCCATCCCCCCCCGTCCCCCCCCCAGCCTCTAGATTCTAATGTTTTGCCTGTAGGTATGTCTGTGCACCACCTGCATGCAGTGCCTGTTAAGGCCAGCAGAGGGCATCAGATCTCCTAGTGATGGAGTTATAAATTGTTGTGTGGGAATGGAACGCAGATGGTCTGCAATGACAGCTAATGCTTTTAACCAAGAAGCCATTTTTTCAGTTTTCACAGCAGGCCCGCCCAAAGCAATGGACAAAACAAAAACCCATCGAGGCAGAGGGAGCAGCCCGAGATGAGAATCTCTTGTACGGCATAAGGCCAAGGTTCCCTGGAGAAACCTAGGACCTTCTACAACTGTCCCTAGGGCTCAGAGAGGGCCAACAATCGCTCATGGTCTCCGGAATCAAACCAAAGCCTACCTCTAAGCCTGGGCCCTCCACAGCCCTAGTACCACCGCAGGGCAAAGCCAGGGAGCCTCCGGGGTGACAAACGGGTGCATGTGAAAACCAAAGGCCTGCTTCTGCTGGGGACCTGTCAGGACAAACGTGTACTGGGCGTGGGCCTGCGATGGGTGGGGATTGGAGGGACTCTTACTTCCTTAGAGGTCACGTTTTCGAGGTCCTGACTCATCATGATGCTCCGGAGTTTGGCTTTAATGAGGCGCTCAGTTCTTTCCCCCTCAGTCGGCCTAGGAAGAACACGTACAGGAAATTGCAGAACTGTGAGAAAGAAGCCTCCGAGGGAAGGTTGAGAACCGCTGGTTCCCAGCTACAGACCCAGGGTCAAAGTTTTACTTGAAAACCTGTTCAGGAAGGGGCTGTCAGTGAAGGGGCTGCAGGGAAACACAACCTGGAGAGGACCAGGTGTGACCTTGGGAGGACCCAGTGTGACCTTGGGAGGACCCGGTACCGAGCAGCGTGGGGCGGCAACCCCTGCACATACTTGTCCACAAACAGCGCTGGGGAGTCAGGCCGTGTGGACTCCAGGTCCTGCATGGCATTCCACTCGTTAATGCAGCTCTGCTCAGAGCCGATGCAGCTCTCATAGTAGGTGGCCCAGATGAGTGCCACTCCCCCAGGGAAGTAGTTGTGCCTCCGTGCCACCTCACAGGCCTTGTGAAGCACTTGCAGGGCAGACCTGGGGGGGGGGGAGAGAAGCTCAGGACCAACCGGGGGTTTGGGTTCTGCAACTCACAAAGGGCACTCACTTCTGGGCAGTGGAACGGGCAGCTCAGAGAGGACCCCTTCTGCCCACAATGTGAGAGGGACACATGACAACCAGGTACAACTATCAGTTCCCAGAGGCTGAGTCAATTAAGCTCACACTTGGACAGGATACCCCTCCCTCTCCATTCCCAAAGGAGGAAACAAACATCAGCAGCAGGCCCCACCCCACTGCCCCTAACTCTCCCAAGCTGGCCGGGTCACATTCCAGCAAACAACTCCAAAGATGCCAGATCTGCTTTTGAACTCACAGCAACCCAGCCTACAGTGGGGCCGTGTTCCAGCCATCTAATGGTGGGAGAGAAAGGTCTGAAAAGAGTAGCAGGGGCTCCTGAGCCCACCTGTGGACCCCCTCACCCCAGTGTGCAACATCTTAGGGCCTTAGGGTGTAAAAATTGTGTGTGTTACTTAGACAGTCTCTTTTACTTCTTCTGAAGAAAAAAAAATTCAGGCTGAAAATTCCTCAGCGAATAGGCTGAGGGAGGGAGGTGTCAGTTGAGGCAGAAGAAGCCCCTGAAGGGTGGGCATCACCAGATGAGGGTTTACATGATGAGGTACAGACACTGCAAGTAGCTTCACTTTCCCTAATTCCATCTGTCCTACTGACCAGGAATAAGCTTGAGCCAATGTTTATTAAATTCAGTTTAAGAATTTTTTTTAAAGCGGGCAAAACCAAACCAAAACAATGATGGTGATGAACTTGGCTAGAGAGAAAAGAGGCAGCAGTTACCCAAAGAAATATTTGGGGGCACTTTTTGGTTTGTTCATCCTCAGGACACTGACTTAGCTTCCCACACCCACCTCAAATGGCCCTGAACTGACTTAGAGCGGCATAACAGAGGAGGAGGGGACGGACCAGCACTAGAAGTGGCCGGTGAGAGAACTCCTGGGGACTCTCCCTGCCCTGGACAGGAGGGATCACTTGGAAACGCTTATCCTCTGCTTCTTGAGCTCCAGGTTTTTTCTAGTTTATTCCAACTGTTCTGTTGCACGTTTACAGGAACTGTTTAACAAGAGTGTTCAGCTTTTAGACACTGCAATGTGAAACTGTCCACTACAAACCTGTTGAGCCACACCCACAGTGAGTATGTGGCCCCAGGAGCCCAGGCTGGACACACCTAACACAGACCTGTAAGAGGAGGCTGGCTCCGGAAGCTATGGACAATGCCATGCTCACCCACGGCCACCACAGAGGGGAAGGCTGGGATCCAGGCCTTACAGCAGGCATCCTGAGGCCTGACCACCATGAGAACACCCACCAGCTGTCTTGGCATACAAGTCAGGTCACGTGTGCATAGTCACCTCCCTTCAAGATGCTTTAAACTCCAGGAGGGGACTCAGCTTTGTACTATGACCCCCTCGCCACTTGCTGCTCCAACGAAGCAGAGTGTTTGTCCCTTCACTGCACAAACATAGCACCTATTGAGTGCCAGGTAGAAGGAATAAGTGAATTTATGCCAGAGTGGCATTTACCAGGTCAACAGGTAAAGGTTCATCTTCAACATTAATTTTATAAATGGGTAAATAACTTAAATAGAACATTTCCCAACAAAGACACACAAATAAGAAACGCATATGAAAAAAATGCTCAGTGTCAACAGTCAAATGGAAAACTTAACTCATGTGCTGCTCATGCAAAAAACCTGAGTCTCCTGAACCCATGTCTTCAGCTCCCAACTCCAGGAACACACTTTTCTGGCCTCCATGGACTCCTGTACTCCCTCAGGCATGCGTGCGCGCGCACACACACACACACAGAGCAATATATAACCACATACACAACTGAGAAAAAAAAGCACACACTGAGATAATAAAACAGAATAATGCTGACAGAGATCTGGGGAGGAGGCCAGAGCTTTGCTGGTGTGGACCTGTGTAGCTGCTAAGGGCAATAGGTGGTGGCTCTCCAGAAGGTTAACATAGATTTACCATAGGATTTGGAGGTGGGGGCTCACACCTTTAATCCCAGCACTGGAAAGCAGAGGCAGGTGGTGTTCTGTGAGTTCAAGGCCAGTCTGGTCTGCATAGTGAGTTCCAAGACAGCCATGGACCCTGTCTCAAACAAAAAGAATTCTCCACAGGATTTAGAGATTTCACTTGTAGGCACAGACCCCAAAAGAACTAAAAACAGAGCCTCGAACCAATTAAGCATCCAGGAACAGTTGGAGTGGCAGCATCAACAATGACAATCAAAGGCAGAGACAAGCAGGGATGACAGGGTAGACCAGCGCGACAGAAGCTCTTGGGATTTGTAAAACGAGGAGACTGATTCATGCCAAAGTATGAGCGAACCTGAACATTGTGTTAGAAGAGAAGAGTGACACACAGAAGGACAAATAACCTAGTAAATTCACTCAGAGATTCCTAGGACAGGGCAGTTCATAGCAACAGAAAGCACACAGTCTTCTGGGGCTGGGGAGCTGAGGGAGAGGCTTCCTCTGGGATGATGAGTATGTTCTGTCCTGGATAGGGGTGCAAAACATGCACACGATTTGCTTCTAAACACATGGAGACACACATACACAGACATACACAGACACATACACACACTCACTCGAGCACACACACACTTAGCACACACACACAGAGGCACAGACAGACAGACAGACACACACACACTCACATGCAGAATTACACAGACACATGACACACACTTCGAAAGAGAAGTGACTGTCTTTAAATTTGTGCTGTCAGGTAGAAAGTATTTCTAAGGAGTTCAACGTCCCTCAGAGCACACTCACCACATGGCCTGGACCGACACGGGCTTGAAGATGTGCATCCTGCCTGCTGTGCTCACACTGAAGCCTCTGAGAGTGGAAAACAGGAAAGGTGTCGTGAGAATTCAAGCTTCCAGACCCTGGGTGCAGTCCCACCCCAGACTGGGGGTCAGCATGCCTTCTGCTGTCTAACAAGGGACGGCAGAGATGCCACATCAGACGGAGGCAAAAACAGAGCAAACAGCTGATCAGGGCTTGTTCCCAAGCCGAGTGTGAGCAGGATAGCCTCCGGTGTCACTCAGCACCACACTGACTCTTTTTCTTTTACATAAAAATAAGTGAGTGGAAAAAATTATCTTTTTTTTTTTGGTGGTGCTGAGACCAAGAGTATCCCACCACTGAGCCACACCCCACTTAAGAAACACCCCCAAGACCCCGGCACTTCCATTGACAGATCTTTACCTTTCCCTCTGCTCTCCCAGGATTCCACTGCAAGAGCGACTTCTCATCTCAGTCCTTTCTTATTCGGGCACCGCACTTCCCCAGGAGTAAGTGCGGGCGCCACGGACAGCCCTGCAGCCCCCAACCTGCCCAGGCTGAGCTAGCAATGCTTCCTCAACAGCCCCAGAGCGACACCTCCGCTGTGCCTGCCAGCCACATCCATCCTGGGGTGACTCGCTCACCTCACACAGCCCTGGGAGGGCCCAGAGTGATGTACCCAACACAGAAAGTACACTCCACTGCAAGAGACCTGGTGTGACACCCAGTACTCCCTGAGCTAAATCCCTAAAGAACATCGAGAGTTGAAGCGGGAGGGCCTTCTGCATGCTGTGAATACGTGTTTCTCTTATTCTGCCAGCACAGAGTGGTCCTCTGCAAGAGCAGCTGCTGCTCTGCACCCCGGAGCCATCTCTCCAGCCCCAGGAAAGGATCTTTTAGAGAAGTCTCCATACCCGTCCCCATCAAGGTGGATCTTGGTGTCGCTCCACAGACGAAGGACCATCCCGATGGTGCAGCTTTTGCTACATGGGGAAGAGAAGACATTGGAGTCAGTGTCTGCCCATGGACATGCAATCCATCTTCCCTCAAACTCTGCCTAGCAGCTCCAGGCTATGACCACCTGGTCTGGCACCAATTGCAGGGTCTGTAGGGAGGAGGGGCTCCCAGGCTGTGTCACTCACTGCTGCATTCTAGAAGGCACAGGCCTAGAGTGTCCCCGTTAGTGGGAGTGATAAAGAATCTGAACGGTTGAAGTGTAGCTATAACTCCAAAACTACAGAGGCCCTTGGCGTCCTGGGGCAAGCACTGATCACAGGCCACCTGCTGCGGTGGGGCAGAATGTCATACCCAACTGGGGTGCACAGGCAAGCAGTGACAGCCCCTCCCAGCCTTCTGTCCTAGGTAACAGGAGATGGGAGGGTCCCCATACCTCCACTCATACTCAGGCTTCTATGTGTCTGCCTTTTGTGTTGCTGCCACTTTACAAACTAGTTCAATCCGGTTCTGTTTTGCCCATCCTAGCAGTGAAATGATCCTCACCGACTTCAGAGACTGGCGCCACTGATAGGCGGAGACGGTTTATCAGAGGGGCTCCTCAGATTGCGATGCAAACCCTTCAGGTATTTAGAGAGCTGGCTTTCGAGAAGCAGCTGTAACTGTGCCAGGGCAGCCCCATGGCCCTCAGGAATTCCAAGTGTCTATTTCTACATGACTTAGGGCTCTGGGAGCAGGGGTGGTGGCGAGGGAGGGTAGGGGGTGGGATGGGGGGTAGAATGTTACTCCCTCCTGTGCCTGGGTGACAGGAGCTCCGGTATTCAGGGCGCCGATTCCCACCCCTTGCGCCATCCTGCTTTTCGGTATCTGTGGGGACGAAGTCTTAAGGCTTCCGGGTTAAACTGGACTAAGCATCTGGGTTGGTGAATACCCATTTTTTCCCTCTTGCAGTCCTACCCACCTGCAAATCGCTCCCTCTATCACCGTTGGAGGGCTGCAAAATGAGATGTGTGCCGAGCCCCATAGGGCTCTGAAGAATACTGTGCAGTGTCCAGGCCAAGAAGGCATCCTCCAGATGCCCCAGAATGACACAGATGGCTTGGGCATGTGCCCTGGGATTTGTTGGAAGGTTCAGAACCTCCTAGGGGAAGCAAAGGCTAAAACTGTCCATATGAGACCATTCTATCAACTAGCCTCCTCTAAACACAGCAGTGTGGAAGATGAGGGTGACTGGCACACCAATGGGCAGATATCCCTGGAGGACTAGGGCCCAGCGCACTACGTGACCGTGACCACAATGGCAACAATTCCATGAATTCAAGAACATCTCCACGGTTGTCACTACCATGACTCTGGCACTCTCATGCAACTCATAGTGAAGTTGGACAGCGAAGGTGCTCTCGGGTGACACACACACACAGGAAGTGGGGCAGGGACTGAGTTATGGAAACTGCATCTTCACAAGTGACAACTGGCCCTGAAGGAGGAAGCAGGTGGGGCTCTGTCCCCACTGCAGAAAAGGCTTCAGTTTCTTACCAGTCTCTTGACCCCTTTCTACTTTTCTTAAAATTTATTTTAAGCATTTACTTATCATCCTATGAACAGGTGTTTTGTCTGCACACCAGTAGAGGGCATCAGATCTCGAGGGACTACAGTCATAAGGCAGTTATGAGCAGCCATGTGGGGGCTGGGAATTGAACTCAGGACCTCTGGGAGAGCAACCAGTGCTCTTAACCTCTGAGCCATTTCTCCAGATCTGTAGAGACCTACAACTGCCCCGGGGTTGACCCTGCAGCCAGGCTGTATCTATAGCTCAGGGCCTAGATAGGGAGACTCTGGACACCCAGCAGAGGCAAGATGACCACAGGGAGCGAGGGACCCGTGAGAACCAAGGCTAGAACAAAGGAAAGGCAGGACACATCAGAATGGGTGGGAATGGGGACAGGAGCCCACAGACGGCAGCTGGAGGCAGGAAGCGGGTTGCACGTGAGCACGTCTTGGACCACAACCGCACAGGCCACGTCTCTTGTGACACAGCGGCACCCCAGCACGTGAGAAGGACTAACAAGTGCACAGACTTGTCCCCGAATGGGTAAACGCACATAAAATGCACATGAGAACTGCAAATATTGGGAGAGACAGACACAGTGCTGTACGGCGCTGATTCCTCAGGTCACGAGATGCCATTCTTGGACTTTGCTCCTGCGCCACAGCAACCAGAACAGAGCAGTGGTAGCCAGGGCTTCACGAAAGAGAACTGCTCGGAAGGGCCAGCAGATGGCACCGGGATTCTAGCTGTCCCTTCCCACCCCTCCATTCTCCACATGACCCTGAGAGATGCCAAACTCTACAGAGAAGCTGATGGCTGACTGGAAGTGGCTTACATGATGCAGCTACCACAAGGTCAGCATTCATTATAAGGAAGGGCTTTGGGATGATACAGTGTTTGGGGGTCGAAACCCCTCACAGTGCTCACAGTCCAGTAGACAACTGGGTGGTGGTGGCGCACGCCTTTAATCCCAGCACTTGGGAGGCAGAGGCAGGTGATTCTCTGTGAGTTCGAGGCCAGCCTGGTCTACAGGCTATACACAGAGAAACCCTGTCTCAAAAAACCAAATCCCCCCCCCCCAAAAAACCTGAACAGCCAATAGCTAGACAGTAAGTATAGGTG
Organism: Mesocricetus auratus; assembly: GCF_017639785.1. Classification (NCBI taxonomy): domain Eukaryota; kingdom Metazoa; phylum Chordata; class Mammalia; order Rodentia; family Cricetidae; genus Mesocricetus; species Mesocricetus auratus. The sequence goes on from NW_024429206.1 coordinate 5,356,470, forward strand.
GGACTTCTGGGCAGAAGGAGGGAGGAAGAGAGAGAGAGAGAGAGAGAGAGAGAGAGAGAGAGAGAGAGAGAGAGAGAGAGAGAGAGAGAGAGAGAGAGGAATCTAGGCACCCCAGAGATGGGAAGAGACACAGAGCAGGATGGGCAGGACGTGACAGAACATAGATTAATAAAAACAGGTTAACTTATAAGTTATAAGAGCTAAGAGCTAGTGGGTCAAGTCTAAGCTAAGCTGAGCTTTCATAATTAATAATAAGTCTCAAAGTCATTATTGGCAAGCTGGCAGTCTGATGGGAAACTACTACTACATAGGGGTACAGGCTACAGGAGACAGGCCCCTGTTCAGGACGGGAATAGGTTACCAGAATGATCTCCATGTGGTGAGAAAAATTTCTGTCCTGGAAGATTCCTACAGGGCTGGGCCATCATCTGAGAAACCGTAACTTGGACACTTCCAAACGCTAATGCCCTATCCTGAAAAGCTGAAGCAGGGGGATGGTGAGTTTTACACACAGACGCAGTCACACACAGATACACACACAATCACATACACAGGTGCACACACACACACACATGCGCCCCCCCAGAGTTCCTCCCTTCCTTGTGCCACAGCAAACTTTCTCACGATGCCAGGAGGCACGGGAAGAAGAGTCACAAAGTGAACTCATCCCTCCCTTTGTTTTCATTCACACGCAACAAGCAGAACAGTCTTGGTCACCAGCCTATGACACAGCGGCTTAGTCACAAGAAGACCCAACTGCGGTCATGTGACCTCTGGGACTTTCTTCTTGCGACTGACTCTGCCGGAAGCACGATTCAGGTCCACCTGCTGCCCGCACACCCGACCTCGCCATGCTGCCTACAGGACCTTAAAGCCCATCTTGGCACCAGTCACCTGCTTATGCTCTCACAGAAGCCTGGCTCAGTATCATTGCTAACCCGCTCACCTTCCTGGTGGTGAAACGATCCTTCTGTGCTAAGCACAGTCTGTGCTGTGGCATCTCGGGTGACCTGAGGCCTAGCCTGTTCCCTCCTACACAGGGTAGGACAAAACCCCATCCACTTATCAACGAGTAGGGTCATGGGTGAAGATCTAGGGCTTGCAACGACCTCCCACATGTACCCGTCATTTCATGCCATGCTAGGGTCACGATGGAATGTACGTGGCCTCCAGTCCTGGGGAACTGCAAGCCTTAGAGATTTTGCACAAGGACATGTCAAAAACACAATGCCAAATCCCAGGCATCAGCCTGGGAATCCAGCATGGGACTGATCAAGACCCCCTGAATGTGGGTGTCAGTGAGGAGGCCTAGGGAATCTATTGAGCCTTGGGCAGCAGATCAGTACCCATCCCAAGTATACACACGGACTTTGGAGTCCCATTCAACAATGTGAGGTGCACTCTCACCCTGAACTCTTGGGGGAGGGTCTAGGCCCTGCCCTATATGAAATGACAGACTATGGACACCCCCATGGAGAGCCTCACCCTCCCTGCGGAAATGAGGGGATAATGGGGGCTTGGGGGGAGGGCACGGGAGGAGGGGAGGGAAAGGGAGAGGGACCTGGTACTGACTTGTGAAGCAACCTTGTTTCTTATCTAAATTTAAACTGAAAAATAAATAAATTAAAAAAATAAAAAAAACCACAACGCCGTTCTACAGACGATCACCATTGGACCGGCACTTCACACAAGGCCTCCCAACACATCTCCCTGCACGAGCCGTCTGTCTGGGAGGCATCCTTCTGGCTGTCGCCAGCTTATCCTTTGATGCTCACTGTTGCTGTCACACCCTCAGGAAGCATCCCTGTGTGGGATGCCTTTACAAGTTTGAGGGCTCCCCCAAATCTTTATAGAAACTGGGTCCCCAAATCTGCAGCACCGAGGGAGTGGTACACTTAGGACTGAGACCTGGAGGGAGATGGCGCCGGGTTTCACCCTCAGAAGGAATTAGAGCTGGCTTAGCCTAGCTCCCGCTGCAGCTGGCTTCCTGTCTCGCCATGGGATCCCTCCTGCATGTGCCCCCACTACTGTAATGTCACCCTCACGGCCAAAGAGAGGCCTCCCATTAGACTTGCAGCCTCGGACACAGCAAGCCAAATAAACACCTTTCTCTAACTACCCAGGCAGAGTAACAGAGGCCAGTCACATGCCCCCTTCTGCCACTCTGAGCAGCGTGCATTCTCCAGGGGGCGCACAGAGGCAGGGGAGTGAGAGCTGGAAGAGCACGCCCTAATCTCAGAGCCTTGGTGGCCCCCCATCTTCCAGATGGACTCACCCCAGGACTCGAGGAAAGCCTTTTGCCAACAGTGGCCCATCTCCTGCTCTGATGGGAAATGCCACCCCGAGACTCACCTCTCCTTACTGGAAAAGTCAACTCCCAGCAAAATGTTCTCCTCGGTGTCCTGGCGCCCGCTGGTGTACACCACAACCATGTAGCGGACACGGTCGGTCCAGACGCTCTCTAGGCGTACAGCCTGTGGACAAGGGGGTCACCTCGATGGTTTGCTCTCTTCTTCTGTCCACCAAACCAAGACCAAAGGCTTTTAGTTCTTGACCCACCCACCCACAAATCAGCGAAGAATGAAAACTAAGTGCTTGTGAGTAGGACCAGAGTGTGTGCCTGGCACTAGGGAGAGCCAACTGCGTGCAGTGGGGACACAAGTGAAATGTACGTTTAGCACAGGTGCCACAAAGACCTGCCATCTCTGCTGGCCGCTTTGGGGTGCCAGGCATAGAACCCAGGGCATCATATAGCCCAATGACAGCTCTACCACTGAGGGGCACTCCAGCGCCCTGGCTTTGGTCAGCAGCGTGAGAGGAGGGATCATGACAGAGGAGGACTCCAGCTACATCTGAAGACAACCCTCGGCTCTCACCAGCTTGATTCTGTCTTCACAGCGTAGAAGGTTGATCATCACTTGGAGGTGCTGGGGCAGGTCCCCTGTGGAGCCAACAAGGAGAGATTTAAGGGGAAGGTCGATCCCAAGGGCAGGGGTAACACAGTGGTCAGCAGTATTTTCGACAAAGAATTTGGAAAACACACATGGGCCCACAGGAGGATGTCATCACATCCAAGCAAACACTCCCTGGTCATGGCTGCGGAGGCATCTGCTAAAGGCTGAACTATAAGGAAAAAGACAGAGTGTCATCTGTCCTCTTCAAACATTTTCTACACAGGCCAGATGTTACTTCTGTATCAGGTGGATGGGGGTGGGGAGTCTATCTGGCCACAGACAACAGTTGCATGCTGGGTATCCAGAGAAATTATGTGAGGAAAAAGAAATCTATCAGTCTCCTTTCTTTCTTTTCCCTCTTCTTCTTTTTTTTCTTTTTTTTTCGAGAGAGGGTTTCTCTGTAGCTTTGGAGCCTGTAGACCAGGCTGGTCTTGAACTCACAGAGATCCTCCTGCCTCTGCCTCCCAAGTGCTGGGATTTAAGGTGTGTCCCACCACCGCCAGGCTCTCCTTTCATAAAAAAGAAACTATTAATGTGTTCTTTTTTTCTTTATTGCTAAGTGAAAAGATAGTCATTTCCAACCAGAGAAAGCAGTTTTTATTTTATTTTTTATAATTTTATGTGCATTGGTGTTTTGCCTGCATAAACATGTGTACGTGTGTGGTGGGGGTATGTGTATGTTTACATGAGGTTGCCGGCAGAGTCCAGAAGAGATGTCAGATCCTCTGGAACTAGAGTTACAGGTGGTTGTGGGCTGCCCAACAAGAATGCTGAAAACTGAACTTGGGTCCTCTGCAAAAGCAACACTCGCCCTTAACCACTGAGCTCTCTCTCCAGACGCACTCTGTTCCCTTTTTTGGATACCGAGTCTACTTAATCCAGTCTGGCTTCAAACTCACAACCGTCTTAGGGTGGGATGGGAACTTCTCTGAGAAGTCCCCCTTGGTTGGGGTCTGGAGAGTGCACAGGGCCAGGTGGCAAGCTCACTGGGGGGGGATGGCAGGGTGTTCCAGAGTGTTGCTGCTGTGACAGGGTGCAGTGTTGCTGAAGTAGATGTAGGATCCCTGTTCTGCCTTTCCACGCCCTGAGGCCCTTGTGCCCTCTGGGGAAAGGTCCATCTGTGAGAAGTAACTCAGTAGAGTCACCCTTTCCAATTGTGTGCAGAGCTCTGAAGAAACCCAATGATGTTTTTAGTTTTATTTTAATGACACTATATGGAGCTGAGGGTATATATAGCTCCATGGTGTAGCACTTGCCTAGCATGTGTACAGCCCTGGGTTCCATGCCCAGAGTGAAGCAGCAACACTGGGAAACATTCTCTCCACACTGGGAACCCTGAAGGACAACGCTGCTTACATAAGCGAATGCCCCAGAAAACCACAGTCACTGTGCCTGCTACAAAAGCACGTTGCCCTTTTAAGGCATGGACGTGTGACGTCTAAACGACACTTCCTCTCTCTTAGAGGAAACAAGGCTTTTAGGAACCTGCCTTTCTAGGTGGGAGGGCACAGCTAAGTGTTTTTCCCACAATAAATAAGATTGGCAAAATGCAGACAGAAAAGGCCACAGTGCCTCCTATCTGATCTTTCCCGTAACGGGACCTGACAAGTGTGAACACAGCCTCCCTCCTGCCAGGACTGCTCTGGAGACGCCAGCTCACACTGGGAGTTCCCTGCTCTGATTTCTCTTAAGAACCCACCAGGGCTCCAATGCCACAGAGATGCACAGCCACCAAGGGCTGGTTCTTTGTTTGCCTGGGTCCTCCCACCAACCACCCCAAGTCAGAGATGAAAGTAACCCCACCCCCATGTCTGATAAATGTCCAAATGAGAAAGGCATTTGGCGCATAAATAAACTGCTGGTATCCATCCCAGCCTCACATCCACATACAGATCAGAGAGCGGAAGTCTGGAGTGCAAGACCCTACACTGACTGGCTGGCTGAACCTGACCCAACCCCATAAAATTAACCCTCTGATTACTCTCCACGCTGGTGAGGGAGGCAATAGGCAAAGGGAACAGAGCAAAGCCATTTTCTGGCCACCCCAGGCCAGCTAGTGGCTTCTCTGCCTTCCCAGGCTCATCACTGGTCCCAGGCTTCAAGGAAAGAAAACCCAACGAGCCAGTGACTGTCTTCCTGACTGTGTTCATTCAAGGGACACACAGATGAGCTTTCCAGGGTCTGATGCAAAGTGGCTTCGTACTTGCTGCCCCAGCTCACTCACGGTAGGGACAAGTTTCACACTCAAAACAAAGCCTAAGCTTCCAGTTGCTGTATTTGCTACAGACACCACTAGACGCAGAAGTGATGGCTACTTGTAGCTTTATCACACTGCACATCACCGCGGTGACGATCACAACAGCTCGTATGTGCCACCTACTGGAAAAGCTGGCACACGATGCCCACTACAGGTGTGTATGTGTCTGTGGAGGCCAGGGGCCAATCTTGGCTCACCAGGAGTTTTCACCTTTTGTATGTGACAGGACCTCTCAGAGGCCTGCAGCATCATCAGCTATGTTAGCTGGCCAGGGAGGTCTCAGGGTCCACCTGTCTCCACCACCAGATTACAAATGTGTACCATCACGCCTGGCCCTTCCTACATGGGATCTTGGGATCTGAACTCAGGTCCTACTCTTGAAGCAAGGGCTTTATCAGCTGTGCCATCTCCCAGCTCTTCTAAAAGGCAGAGGGGCCTCCCTACCATGTGGACATTCAGACCCCAGCAGACTCCCTCAGAAGGACCCCAGGGCCATGACCTGTTGCAAAGCCCCTTGTACACAGATGCCTCTTGAATTCCATCTTCAATTTGGCTTCATTTCTAGAGCCTAAGAAATCCAGCCTTCGTACTTGACAGGCATTTTTACTAGTCTGTTTTTGGGCCTACATTATTATTCAATTTGACCCAAACTCTATTACTTCTGTCCTTTCCAAAAGGTAGCCATTATAGGATAAAGACATCCTGTCACATAACCGCTCAGGGTACAGCCAAAGGGGTGCCTTCATGCTCAGGTGAGATATAAAGAACCTCGGAGGCTCCGGGCGGTGGTTGTGCACGCCTTTAATCCCAGCACTCGGGAGGCAGAGGCAGGCGGATCTCTGTGAGTTCGAGGCCAGGCTGGACCGATAGCCTCCAAAACAATACAGAGAAACCCTGTCTCATAAAACCCAAAAAAAAAAAAAAAAAAAAAAAAAAAAAAAAAGAACCTCGGAGGCCATTTTCAAAGGGACAGTTTATAGCTGTGATGCAGGCTGGCCCATCTGGTCAGGTCGCACTGTATAAACTGAGGTTTTTTTTTGTTTTTTTGTTTTTTTTGGTTTTTCGAGACAGGGTTTCTCTGTGGCTTTGGAGGCTGTCCTGGAACTAGCTCTTGTAGACCAGGCTGGCCTCAAACTCACAGAGATCTACCTGCCTCTGCCTCCCGAGTGCTGGGATTAGAGGCATGTGCCACCAATGCCCGGCTTAAACTGAGGTATTAACTGATGGAAAACACACAGGGAATCTTTGCTGTGCTGGTCACTACAAACACATGAGACACTGCTTCCCTGGCCGTGAGACCCAGCAAGCGACTTCCCTCCAACTGTGGAAGGTTCTCCTGAGGCACAGAAACGGTCCCAACTTAAGAGCATCAACACTTCCGTACCTGCATGCTTATGAGGGTGCTGAAGGCCGCGCTGGCCCTGAGGGCTGTTTCCCTGCTGTAGGAAGAGGGCTGCTCCTTTCACCATGAAAAAGCTCTCGCTCAAGCTGGGAAGAACAAAACCAGAGCTGGGTTAGAGTGATTTCTCAGAGAAACAGGCAAGACACGCTGCAGAGGGAACACTGAGGGCCGACAAACGGCCTACGACATGCAGAAACAGCGAGGCTCTTGCCGCAGTTCTCAGGAGCAAATGTGGTTTCAGGTGCGCTGCCCCAGGCCAACAGACCCTTCCTACAGAAAGCGGCAAGGCTCTTGGTGTGACACAGAGACACCATCGCAGCAGATGGTGACCGCTCACTCTGAACCTGCACAGTTGGTCTTTGCTTCTAACACTCCCGCTCTCATACGCTGCCTCCCCACAACTTTCAGCCCAGTAACCACTTCCTGGTGCAGTCCCTCCAGGGAAGACACAGACCATGTCTGCCAGCTTGTCTGTGTCCTTAGGAACACTGCGTGATAGAGCATTTGACTAACATACAAGACACCAGGATTAATCCCTACTGACACCCCCCACACCCCCACCTCTGTCTCTCTCACACACACACACACACATGCACCCCCTACACACCTACCTCTGTCTCTCTCTCTCTCACACACACACACACACACACACGCACCCCCTACACACCCACCTCTGTCTCTCACACACACACACACACACACATGCACCCCCTACACACCCACCTCTGTCTCTCACACACACACACATTTGACTAACATACAAAAGACACCAGGATTAATCCCTACTGACACCCCCCACACCCCCACCTCTGTCTCTCTCATACACACACACACATGCACCCCACACACCCACCTCTCTCTCACACACACACATGCACCCCCCACACCCACCTCTGTCTCTCTCACACACACACACATGCACCCCTCACACACCCACCTCTGTCTTTCACACACACACACACACACACACATGCACCCTCACACCCACCTCTGTCTCTCTCTCACACACACACACATGCACCCTCACACCCACCTCTGTCTCTCTCACACACACACACACACATACACATGCACCCCTCACACACCCACCTCTGTCTCACACACACACACACACACATGCACCCTCACACCCACCTCTGTCTCTCTCTCTCACACACATGCACCCTCACACCCACCTCTGTCTCTCTCTCTCACACACATGCACCCCTCACACCCACCTGTCTCTCTCTCTCACACACACACACATGCACCCTCACACCCACCTCTGTCTCTCTCTCTCACACACACACACACACGCACACACACACACACATGCACCCTCACACCCACCTCTGTCTCTCTCTCTCTCACACACACACACACACATGCACCCTCACACCCACCTCTGTCTCTCACACACACACACACTCACACACACGCACACACACACACATGCACCCTCACACCCACCTCTGTCTCTCTCTCTCTCTCTCTCACACACACACACATGCACCCTCACACCCACCTCTGTCTCTCTCACACACACACACACATGCACCCTCACACCCACCTCTGTCTCTCTCTCACACTCACACACACACTCACACACACACACTCACACACACACACACATGCACCCTCACACCCACCTGTCTCTCTCTCTCTCACACACACACACATGCACCCTCACACCCACCTCTGTCTCTCTCTCACACTCACACACACACTCACACACACTCACACACACTCACACACACACGCACTCACACACACGCGCGCGCACACACACACACACACGCACCCCCCCACCCCCATCCATGCTCCATGTAATAAGGCTAGGATGCACAAGGGCAGAGAAGGAACAAAACCACAACAAACCACAAAAGCCAAACATCAACAAAACACATTCTTGCAATTTTTCACTTATAATCTGACTAACAATTTTCTTCCCTCAGGGGCTGGAGAGATGGCTCAGTGGTTAAGAGCCCTGGCTGCTCTTCCAGGGGACCCAGGTTCAGTTCCCAGCACCCATATGGCAGTTATCAACCACCTGTAACTCCAGTTCCAGAGGAGCCCACATCCTCTTCTGGTCTCTGAGGGCACAGCATACACATGGTGCAATCACTAACGCAGACAAAAGACCACACACACACACACACACACACACACACACACACACACACACACACAGTAAAAAAAAAGTCTTCAGGTAGGTGGTGGTGACACGCACCTTTAGTCCCAGCACAGGCAGAGGCAAGAGGATCTCTGTGAGTTTGAGGTCAGCCTGGTCTGCCAAATGAGTTCCAGGACAGCCAAGGCTACACAGAGAGGCCCTGTCTCAAAAAACAAAGCAAAGCAAAAAACAAAAAAACAAAAAAAACAACCAACAAACAAAAACAAAAACTTGAATTTAAGAATTCCTGGGGAAATGGAAGATATTATCTACAAAAGGCAAGCTCATCTCTGATACCCAGTGTTAGTGGCTAAACATTATCATCTAGAATTAAAGAACCCTGTGGATGAAATTGGGGGTGGTTACACCGTCTCCATTTCAGTCCTCAAAAGGCAGGACTATGAATTCAAGCCAGTCTGGCTATCAAGACTCAAAGCAAGCTAACTCTAGCATGCCATTCTAAGTGCTAAGAAAACATCATTGGGGCATGTATGCAGACAGCGACTTCTCAGATAACTTGGCTTCTGTGACAGTGGAGTCATAATAAAATCGGAACTTTTCCTCACTGAGTTCTCATAGTAAGTGGCTGGAGAGATGGCTCAGAGGTTAAGAGCACTGGCTGTGATTCCAGAGGACCCAGCTTCAATTCCCAGCACCCACAGAGCAGGTCACAACTGCCTCTAACTGCAGTTCTAGGGGATCTGACACCCTTCCAACAGACATACACGCAGGCAAAACACCAATGCATATAAAATAAAAAGAAGCCAGTCATAAGTTGAAAAAAAAGACTCATGTTAAAAAGAGTGTTCAACTATGAATGAACTAATAAGGCCAGCCATCTCAAACACCAACCTTTGAACGCTGACAACGGGCCAACGGGCCGTGCAACGCCCCATGCCGCAACGCCCCGTGCCACAGACTCACCCAGGAGGATCATCTTCATATCCTCACCCTCCGCTGCACCTTCCCACCCAAGGCTGCCACACACCTGCACTGGAGAAGCCTGGATTATAAACAGACAGGGATCTCTGCGGTCTCACTCCCTCCCCAGGAAGAGAGGTGTGCTCGCTCTTAGGAGATGCCCTGCAGGTGAGAGGCGTGCTGTCTCCTCCTATCCGGCTGTAGAATCCCCTCCCCAACCCTTTCCTACTCATTTTTACGACTAAGCTTTCAGGAGCTATTCTGATCCACTATACCCACCCAAATCTCAAGAGCCAAGCCCAGGAAATTTAAAACAACCATCAGTTGATCAAAGCAGCTGCAGAGTTAATTTTCAAGGCAACATCAACTCCTTTTGTTCACTAATTTGAAAAAAAAAAAAAACAAGAAACAAAACCTCAGACTGACCAGAAACCAGAGCATGCTGGAAACAGCCAGCCATGAACAGTGACCTTTGCCTTGGAAACCAAGAGCAAAAATTCCCCTTGGTTTCCCTTGTATTTCCTTTGGGAAAAAAAGGGAACAATGACAAAGAGCAGGCTCCGCTCACCCTGTGACCTGCTCAGCAGTCAGTTGTTCCTCTGTCTGATAAGAAGGGGCCTTCCCCTCCACCCATGGGGTCCACTGGGGTCCTGGAACCACCTCAGTTACTGTCAAAAGCCACCCTGAATGCTGCAGGGAGCCCCACTGCTCTGGGGGCTGCAAGGTCCCCTGTGTCCTGGAAATATACAGGAAACAGCAGAACACTGGCGGCCGAGATGACCCTCAGGCTGAGTCCAGGATGCTGTGGGGAGGATGGGAGACCACAGACAAGATGAAGCTCCTTCATGGCCTGGCTTCTAGGCTGTGTCCTGGGCCACTGCTGACGCAGCCTCTGGTGTCCACAGGTGGCTGAAGAACCCTGCCAGAAATGGACAGTCCATACCTGGCTTTCCTATGCTGAGCTCCTGATACCAAGAGGCTCAAGACCCTATGTCCCTGTGACCAGAGACCCCAGTGCCCCCCAACAGAACCCTCTCAGACACCCATGTCAGTAACAGCACACACCTTTCTCTGGGTACCCAGGGCAAGGATGCATGACAACCCACCAGCCATCCATCCCAGAGATTTTGGAGTCCTAAGAGTTACAGAAATTCCGAGCCAGACGGAGGCAGCACCCTCCTCCACTACCCTAGGAAGTCTCAACTGCTCCCCCCAGCCTTGCTTCAGGCTTTTATCTCCTCAGCACAGTTCTGACACTGCCTGCTACCCTCGGGAAGACTGTGCAGGGGAGACAAACACAGTCTTCAATCCCCAAGCCCCGGCTCTCACAGACAGGGTGCCATCCGTGGCTTACGTACTAATGTGGGCTGGACACCTCTGAGCGGCAGAGGTATGGGGTTGGCCGAAGGAAGACACAGAAGTCAGAAAGATAAAAAAGTTCCATGGCAGCGGCATTCACATCCGTAGTAATCCTGCTGAGGCAGACGGTGCCTGAAGAGACCCAGCCGTCCACGAGGCACAGTGGACGTAGCGGGGCTTTCCAGGGCAGCAGTGGAGTCCCTCCTCGGATGATGGTCCCACCCAAAGAGCAAGTGGCTCTCGAGGCCCTTGTCTTTTTCTGATATTTTGACTTTAAAAGGCCCTTGTCCCAGCATTTTCTGATGAAAGGGGTCCATTCAGAGTAGAGAAAGCAGCTGAGGGTTCTACAGTCATGGCACTCCCACGAGCTTTACTGCAGGCGTTGGAACAAGCAATGGGTGTGTATGAGGATCCAGGAGGGAAAACAGCTGGCCACCGAGCACCAAACCCCAACGAGAGGACCCCATCCCGGGTCAAAGCCACACACAGGAGGAGGTCCCAGGGCATGGCTTTCTTTCAAACACCCACCCATACCACCAGGCAGGGCTGTGGGCGGCTGTCACGGGTAGTTAACAAGGCATTTTCAAAAGCAGTTTTACATCCTAAAAAAAAAAAATGCTTGAGTCACATTTACAGCTAGCTACTCGAGGAGCCTGGTGACCCTCAGTTTAGGACACAGCAGAAGGAGGGGCTCACATGTGTTTCTGTGACCATCTTCGAGAGGCGTCCCAGCAGGTCAAGCTGCAAAAGTCAAAGCAAGTCTCTGACCCCAAAGGGCTGGAGATGCTGAGAGCCTGAATTTACCGGTTAAGGACAGAACCCTGACAGGGTGTGAAACAGGAAGAACTGGGGACCAGGACCAGTTCCCGAGGGAAGGAGCGCTGAGTAGGAGCTGCTGGGAGGTCTTGTCTGGAAGCTTCTTCCAGCCCCAAGTGATGATTTAGTCCTCACTAGAGGACTAAGTGAATCACACACCTCTTACTCAACATCACTCACCAAGGAACACACATCTTTACCACTGGGACTAACTCCCATCCACATGCCCCACACCCACCATCTCAACCCCTACATGGTGGCTTCCCTTTCCATATAAGAATCCACACCACGGCACAGCTGCAGCCTCTGCACACACCTGCTCTGGTGGTCCACGGCAGTGTCACCAAGAAGCCAGAACACACATTGTGTCCTCAGTCTCCCTTCTCAGCATCCAAATGCAGCAAACACAGCAAAGACCAAGGGAATGCCTCAGAGGAACAACTCCAGGCTGGGAAGGCTTGGCTACAGAATGCGGCCACCTGCCTAAGGGATAATCAAAAAGGCAGAGACCCTGTCACATCATCTGCCCACTGCCACCACCACCAAGGCTGTGGGACAGAAGACATCACTCAGTCCTTCTTCACTGAGCAGGGATGGAGAGACACTGTGAGAACAGCGAGGACAAGGTAGGCATCTCACGGTTCTTAGACCTTGATCACCGAGTAAACGCACAAACTCAAGCCGTAAAATGTGAATGGCTGTGAGCCAAACCCTCCGTTTGTGGCACCGCCATTAATCTGTCAGCATAAGAAGTTCTCTGCACCCAAATGTGTGGTCTCTACAGGTACTCAGAGACCGAGAAGGGTGCTTTGCAGTCTAGAGAGCTCACCCCCACCGCTACACCTGATTCTTACAATGCCATTCTTCCGACAAAAGATCCATGATGGGAGAAGAACAGACCGTTGGAGGTTGTACAGCAAACAGGAGCAGGAGGACCTGGAGATGCTCCCAGATCGATGCCCTGCCTGGCCCCTCTCCGGGATGGCAGGCTGCCTGTCCTGCACTGGCTAAGCTGAGGGATACCTGGACACTTACATGGATCCGCAGCCCCAGTCCTGGCAAAGTGACATTTAGGACACAAAGATGAATGGAGACTATTTGGAGGCAGGTTGGGGAAAGGCTGCGAATGGGATGGAAAATTCTCTCTAGTTTCTCCCTGGCATTCCCCGACGTTCAGAACCCTTGCTGCCCTAGACAGCTTTTATCTTCTGCCTTCCAGCACCCATAGCCGGGTCTGGTTCCAAACACCTTCTTCAGAGTGTAAGAAAACAAGCTCTGGGGACACATCTTCAACTCATGCCACAAGGAGGTCCCTGAGAGGGGGGATACTGGGGTTCTCTGCAGGGCACAGTGTTTTGGAAGGGGTTATGAGGGAAAAATGTTGGCAGGGCCAATTGCTAATGTCTTTGCTGCTGGGCCTTGTATTGTTTGGCTGGAGGCGTAGGCTTCCCTCAGAGAGAAGGAATGTCCAGAGGCATTATAGACAGTCGGAGACATTTTCTGAACCAGCCACACAGCCCTCCTTCATACCCAGCTGGCAGGAACAGGCAGCTAAGACTATCACTGAGCTCACAAGAGCAAGGCTTTTTTTTCTGCTTAGCCAGTGAGTCGGACATAGCTCTGCAAACCTTAAGATAGTCCATCAGTGACCTTCAAAGAGAGCCCTCAGGCCTGAAGACAGCCTCCTGCTGCACCTCTTCCCCCATGGGGAAGACAGGGACCTAACCCTCCTTACCTAGGGCTGAGGTATAAAGGCTGCATTGTGTGAGAATTCTATGGCAGCAGAAGCAACCCAGCCAGCCAGAATCAACAGGAACGTGAAGGCAACATTTTTTAAACAACTCGAAAAATTCCAAAAATGGATGATCTCAGCTGTCCCAGGTACTCGTGGCTTTCTGTGGTGTGAAGCCCCATCCGGCCATCCGGCATTCATTAGTCAGTGAGGCACAACCTTTCCGGGAGTCCTTCCTTCCCTGTCTCCAGGACCACCTGGCTCTGGCCTTCTTCATTCCGGTAAGTGCAACATGCTAACACATGAGCCAAGTGTACAACTCAAATGTGGTCAGTGTGCCCAAAGGACTGAGCCGGTATTTCATTAATGTATGCTATGCTGCGACACCTTTAGTCCCAGCATTTGGGACACAGAAGTGTAGGGAAAAGGGTCAGCCAAAGAAACACACCCTGAGCAGAGCCAAAGAAACACACTTTGACACTGCAACCAGAACCAAAGAAATACACCCTGACCCTGAAACCAGTGCCAAAGAAATACACTTTGTTCCTGAAATCAGAGCCAGTGAAAGAAACACAACCTGACCCTAAAACTAGAGTCAAAAGGCTAAAAAGGACGAGTGAAAGAAACACACTTTGGCCCTGAAACCAGAGCCAAATCTGACCTGTGCAGAAAACTAACTAATCCCTAAGCTAGCCATCCTAAATTCAGGGATTGAAATCTAACCAATCCCCACCCTGGAAAACCCCACCCCCTAAGAATCCATATATAAATCCTGTGTCTGTTCACCTTGTGGCTGTTTGTGCTACCCAAGCTGTTCTCCGCCACCCTGGCAGAGGGCAGCCACTCTCCTGGATTCTTCCCTCCCAATAAATCTTTTGAATGAGGTTTGGGTAAGACCTTCTTTTGCAGGAGCAGAGATGACCCTGGGTAGAGTAGAGTGGAACAGGGCTATATAGGAGCAGGGCTGTAACACTTCCCTGGGGAAACCTTCCCTGACTAAGCAAAGTTGTTACACTCCATCCCTGGGGGACTGGAGAAGAACTATATAACAACTTTTCTGGGGAAGCTTTCTCCTGCAGGAGCAGAGTTGATACACTAGGAGAGCCTCTCCCTGAAGCAGGGCTGTAAGCTGCTATGTTTACTGGTTTACTGTGTACTGTGACCTGAGGCATTCCTTGGCTCCCGAGTTCCAGAATGCCTTTCTATCCAAGCTGTAACACCCAGTATTCTGTGACTTCCAAGTGCCAGAATATGTTTCCATCCAAGCTGTAACACTCAGTATTCCTTGGCTCCTGAGTGTCATAATCTATCCCTGTCCATCCCATCGGATCCGTCGAAATGCTTACAAGAGGCAGGTGGGTCTCTTCTGTTTGAGGCCAGCCTGGTCTACACAAGTTCCAGCCCACCAAGAGTTATAAAGTCTCAAACTGAAGAAAAAGGAAGAGAGAAAACAAGGAGAAGGAGACAGCGGTAGGATGCCTGTCGTGTACTCATGTTCAGCCCTCAGCATCCCACCCTCCGCCCTGCTACAACAAAGAACGGAACAGCTTAGGAGCGTTCTGCCTGTCTCTGGCCACAAGCCCAGGCTGTACGGCTCCCAATCTCTGCTGTTGACACTCTTCTTCAGCCAGGTGCTTTCCGTCATGTGTCACCATCTAGAATTAACTTGTGCTAACTACCCAACTATAGCAGCCACAATCAGCCTTTACCCGTCACATACCATTCACTCATCTGACTTTGGAGTCAGGGCCTCACTTATGATCTCCCACATCCCACGACGCATCCTCTGCTGTCCCTCTCCTGTGGTCCTAGGAAGTCTGTTTACACCAGGTCTTTGTGCACAGCCTCCTCACAACCTCCCCACATGGAGCCCCACAGAGAAAACCCTGCCCTCTCGAGGAAGCTATCCTTGGCTCCTCTAACAGCAGTCGACCTCTCTGGACCAGTCCTTTGTCCAAGCCTTGTTTTCCATATCTTGTTCCCTGACCCACTGGCTGGAAAGTGTTGCCCTGCCAGTATCTTTTCACTTGGCAATTGGATGCAGTGGCCAAGACGTATCCCCTTATCCCAGTCAGTAACATAAGTAACAGATTTGAAACCACTGAGTGAAACACAAAACACAAGCTTTGACAGCTATCCAATAAATACATCAGAGGGCTTTGGAGGAAACTCAGACAGTAGAGTACTCGATGCACACTCATGAAGCTCTGCACCGCACACTACACCTGGCACCCTAGCACTTGGGTGAGGGAACCAGAGTTCAAGGTCACCCTTTGATACACAGTAGACCCTGTCAAGAAAAACAACTATTATACATCAACAAACTAACTAAATTGGAAAGTACCTTGAAAGGGCAGGATAGTAACATAATTGAGAAGTATCTTCTAAGTGAAACTGCCATGACGGCTTCGCACCAAGGGAGCTCCATGGTCAGGCAACCCATGGATCAAGGACTAGGTCTCTCTCTCATGCTACAGCACAAGTCTAATCAGAGGACTTACTAACACACTCACTTAAAGGGTATATTACTAAACGATGGTCTTAGCCAAATACACCATTAATTCCTGCATTCAGGATGCAGAGGCAGGAGGATGTCTGTAAGATTCAGGCTAGCCAATTTACATATAGAGTGCTAGGCTAGCCAGGTTTACATAGTGAGACCTTGTCTCAAACAAAACAAAACAGCAATAACAAAAAAAAATGGTCTTGGATACAAAGTGTCCATGTCATGACAAAGCCAAAGAGCATGGTATGCTCCAGATGGAAATGACAGGTAAGTGAAATGGGCAACCGTGAGCTGGACTCTCTTCTACAAAGGGAATCACTGAAATAACTTTTCTGTAAGTGTGACATGATTTCAAAATTTAAAAAACAAAAACAACTTTATGACCTATGTCCCACCCATGCTGAGTACTGACCCCTGGGCTGAAAGCAAGCTAGTTCTACAGCTGAGCCACACCCGGTCCAACTACTAGGTCATCTCTTTATTGTTTCATTCACAGGCTGGCCTTGAACCCCTGATTCTCCTGCCTCCACCTTTTATAGGCTGGGATTATAGATATGCTCCACCACATTCTCTGTTTTGTTTTTCGAGACAGGATCTCTCTGTGTAGCCCTGGCTGTCCTGGAACTCACTCTGTAGACCAGGCTGTCCTCCAACTCAAGAGATCGCCCGCCTTTGCTAGGATTAAAGGTGTACACCACCACCGCCCAACAGACTGTCATTTTCTTAACTGCCTACATCACAGTTTCCCTTTCCACCACTTACATCATTTACCTTCAGGCTTAGCAGCCTCCTGCCTGGGGCTGCCTTTTCCCACTTGTTTCCTGGAACACAAGCTGGGCTGGGGCTTTCTGCTTGACCTAAGATTTTGAGAGTTTCTTCCTGGTCCATGTAAGAACTAATTTTACCACTTTACTGCTCTGAGACCATAGCTTTGGATCAGTGGGGGGCCTGACCTGCCCAATCAGAGCCTCCCATTATGAGGGGCAGGGTGCTGGAACCTATGAGGAAGTCTGAGCACCCCACTTGTGATGTTTGGGGTGGCTGCAGCTTTGGCTGCTATCCTCACCTCAGGACAAAGCTACCCTGGTTAACTGGCAGGATGGGCATCAGTGCTCTGTCACACTTAAGGCACCCTGCTGCACATCCATATGACCTCCTGGGTCTCCCTCTGGGTATCTCCAAGGGGGTCTGACAGAAACCATCCTTCAGAGAAACTGATAAGTTTGAGCTTTTTTCACACAGGTCTTGCTATGTTACCCAGGGTGGTCTTGAACTGGTGAACTCAAGTGATGCCGTTTTAGCCTCCAGAGTAGCTGGCATCTAAGGATACCACCAGTCAGGCAATAAATGCTTATAAATGCTTTCCTTCAGCTTTGATGACCAGAAAACTTAAGGCAGACTCACAGCCAAACTCTGATAACTACTGGTGCGTCCTGAGTTCCTGTAAGGCTCTCCACTTCATTCATACTCTCTCTCTGTCTCTCTCTCTCTCTCTAAATGTCAGATTTGACAGCAAGCATCTTTTCCCACTGAGCCATCTCGCTGGCCCCCTACTAATATTGAGCTCTACCGTGCTTTATAAATTGATTGGTACACTGTTTCCAAACCCCTTTGGAAGGGGCTGTGGTTGACATGGGCCTCATGGGGTGGTGAGACCATTTTTATTCAGCATGGTATCCCCATCACTCAGTGACTGTCACTAAACCCACACTCACTGATAACCAAGCAGATACCCAAATAAAACACACTCCCATCACCAGGTATCCTCACTCCTTTATGTCCCATGTGGGATGCTGTTCCATATAGGATGGTTTTCAGGCATTCCTGGGAGTGGGCTCCTTGGGGAGGTTTTTCTACCCCAGTACTTGGAATTGAAGGCCTTGTATATGATAGACAAGTGCCCTACCACTTTGTTAGTCCTGACTGCTTCCTTTCTCAAGCTTGGGGCACTGACCAGATCATCCTGTCATCACCCAGGCTGCTCACAGGACCATATACCACAGATGAGCTCTAAGATTCCTTCCTAACCGCTGGTGTTATGCTAGTGGCTCTGCTTCCAGCTGAGGGACAACCAAGGACCTTCTGATGGGAACCCAGCATACTCAGTGGTCAAACCAGGTTCATCTGGATTGGACCATGATCCTGAACTAGCTACACACCAAAAATGTCTGACCTCGTTCACAGTGGGAATCCAACTCCAGAACATGTTACAAACCCAGGGGATGATTAGACACTCAATACAAACACACAGAGGCTAGCATGCAGTTCCCTCATGGAATAGTTACCATGGTTACCTCACAGAATAAGGCTGGTGACCAGTGACTTTAGGAGCTAGAACCTAATGCTGTCTTATAGGTGAAGTGACAGGCCTGAGGCTGCATGGCGGACATCTCCTTCATAAAAGCCTACACCCTTTGGTACTTTCTCACTACTCTCTTTCTGTGTACTTAATTGTATTTACTGCACACAGGTGCGTGTGTGTCATATGCACGCATGCATGAGTGTATGTGTGTGAGCATGTGTGTGTGCTTGCATGGGTGGAGATATCCACGTGTGCATGACTGTCAAAGCACACATGCAGAGCTCAGAGCACAATCTGTGACAAATATGGAGCTGGTTCTTTCCATTCACCATGTGGGTTCCAAGGATTAAATTCCCAGTGTCTTTTAAGCTGTCTCGCCACTTTTCTCTAGTTTGTGAGACAGCATCTATGTAGCTCAAACTGACCTGGAGCTCTCGATCCTCCTGCCTCCACAACGCAAGCACTGAGACCAAAGGCAATATGCTGCTGTCTGGCTTCACAGCCTTGCTGGAGGAGGACAACCGAGATGCTCATGTGTGAGAACAGGCACCACTGGAGTGGAGTGGAGGGGGAATAAGAACTGCCCCCTGGTATTCTTTTTAAAGTCTAAGGATTGGTATTCCAAAAGTTTAATGAAACCCATGTAAGTGTAATTCACTTTAACTGCAGCAGTGAATTTAATTAAGCCGTGGCAGAATCAATTTAACTCCTCACCTCTATCCTCATTTGTCTCCATTATAGGGTGGTGCTCTAAATGGAAATGTTTAATATATATTGAAAACAAATTCTGAATTTAAAATAAAATCTTCTGGGCTGTCAAGACAGCTAGCTCAGGGGGTAAAGGTGTTTGTTGCCAAGCATGATGTCCCAAATTAGATCCCCGGGGATCAGAGAAGACTCCCAAGAGTGTTCCTCTAACCTCCCCAAGTACAGAAGACACAGGCTGAATACAAACTGGCATGTCTGCAGTGAGGGTACCATGCAGGCCTCCCGCCGTGAAGTTGCCTTCAGAACCTGGCTCTGACCTCCACACAGCTTCACTAAAGCAGTTTCCCACAGTAAGAAACGGCCTGCGTGTGTCACTGAGGTTTGAATGAGGTGAGATGCCTTACAGGCTCATGAGTCTGACACTTGGGTCTCAGCACTGTTTTGGAAGGCTTTTGGACAAGAGGCCCACTGGAGCCTTGGGGCAGGTGGCAATTCTGGTTCAATATTCCTAATCTACTGTAATGTGAGCAGGCTGCCCCATGCTCCTACTGCCACACAGCTACGCCTTCTCCACCATGGTGAGACCGTATGCCTCCAAACTGAGGCAAAATCAACCCTTCCCGCACTGTGTTTTGTCTCATTGGTACGAAAGTAACGCATACATGTGCTATCAGAGCAACCCAATGAGAACAAATGCTGCTTTCAGCCCCCTGCCCACACACAGACTCCCAGTAAATACAGGATTATTATATCTGCATGGTTTGCCCTGGTTACCCCATAAAGAGAGGGCTACCCCACAATGCTTGCTTTAGGTAGAACTCAGAATGGGGCCCTCCTTACAAGACTTGTGCATAAATGAAATGAGACGCTGGACATAAAGGAGAAGCAGGATGGAGCGTGTCTTAACGTCCCCATCCTGCTGTGCCTTAGCGAGTGTGACACATCATTACTTGTTTATCTTCTTCCTAGTCTTGTCTCCCAATACTTCACAAGGCAGGACTGTCTTGCACATGACTATAATCCCAGCTGCCAGAACAAAGCTCAGCACAAAGCATGTGCTCAGGAGGTGTCTGTTAACAAGAGGATCCTAAAGCACACTGGGACACAGGTGTACAGAGACTGAGCCACAGGTGCAGACTGAAACGCAGGTGTACTGAGACTGAGCCACAGGTGCAGACTGAAACACAGGTGTACAAAGACTGAGCCACAGGTGCAGACTGGGACACAGGTATATAGGAACTGAGCCACAGGTGCAGACTGAGATACAGGTGTACAAAGACTGAGCCACAGGTGCAGACTGAAACACAGGTGTACTGAGACTGGGACACAGGTGCAGACTGGGACACAGGTGTACAGAGACTGAGCCATAGGTGCAGACTGAAACACAGGTGTACTGAGACTGGGACACAGATGTACTGAGACTGAGCCACAGGTGCAGACTGAAACACAGGTGTACAGAGACTGAGCCACAGGTGCAGACTGGGACACAGGTGTACAGAGACTGAGCCACAGGTGCAGACTGGGACACAGGTGTATAGGAACTGAGCCACGGGTGTAGACTGGGACCCACAATTGGAAACTGTGACACAGATGTGCAGACTGGCCAACAGGTGTCTCTGTCACCAAACTGCAGAGGGAAATGTCAGAAGAATCTGTTGTTTCCTGGGTAGTTCAAGATCACAGCTCATAAGACAGGAATGTCTGACCTGTAAGACTCCACAGGCCACCCATGGCACACCGGCACTGAGGCTACAGCCAGTCAGAAGAGTCCTTCAAGCATCTCTGGCCTGCTGGGCAGGGCTGATTTCTCACACAACCACAAACAGCTACCACTGAGTAACAAATGCATATGACTTCAGCTGCTAAGTTTCTAGCAAACTGTTACTCAGTAGCAGGTGACTGATAACAGTGACTGATACTCCTGCCATGTCATCTCTCTCTCATGGGGCACACAGTGGGTGTTACACACCTCAGAGGACTTCACCTGGCAGTGTCAACAAAGGCCCAAAACTCCTCTGAAATAAACCTTGAACAAAGCAGAGGGATACTCAAGCATGAGCAGGTCACAGGCAGTATTTTCAAATGACAAGCAGCAGAATGGTCTATAGAGCAAGGTAGCTGATCCAATTTGACCCTGTAGGGCAGGGACAGAGAACAGCCACACCCTCTGCAGTTTAAAGAGTGAATACCCTAGAGGACCGAAGTCAGGACCACAAGGTGAAGGAATGTGGGACAAAGGCAGACAGAGGGGTAAGGATGTTCATGACTTACCTCCAAAACCAAAAAGAATCCAGATGACAAGAACAAAAGAAAATGGACATGCTTATGGCGCTGACTCAGAAATGCTAAAGAAGAAAGCTCACTTCTGATCCACACTATGGGGATGATACAGATGTGTCACCTCCTCCACCTGGCATGCAACCACTGTTCCTTATGCCAGCCTGAGGGCTTCCCAGGATGGCGAGGGAGCCAGAAGACACTGCCAGCAGGGTCACATGCTCGCTGACACCCATGGTCTTAACCATGCTGCTTCCAAAAGAGGCCAGCAGCCAGGTGCATATGCAGAAGGCCAGGGGGTCACTATGGGGTGGGGGGCATCACCGGGCATCCATCTCATTCATCTTGATACCTGGTCACTTCCCAAAGGTCTTCAGAGAGGCTGTCAGAGTTAGACCCCTGATGTCCCAGTATCCCATGGGAGAGTAACCAGGTGTGGGTGGCAGGCTGCTCCTGGCCAGGGAACATTTGTCGACCTTCTCAGGTTGGGACACACACAGGCCCACTCATTCTCCTATGCCGGCAGCCAATACTTCATGGAAGCCACACCCGAGCTTCCATGAAGGTCACACATAACCAACAAGCACACATCTGATCCCACACAAGGGGGCTGTTTTCCCATCCACAGATGAGCTCCACAGAGGCAAAGGCCAGGACCTCTCAGAGTAAAGACCTTGGTACAGTAGCAGGGCCAGGATCCACACTCAGACTTACCTGACTCAGGGCCCCATATGCTCATCACCCACAGCCAGCTACCTCTCATGTTTATACTCAACTACAAAGTCCAATCTTCATCCCCGTCAACTATGTAAACACCAAGTGTGGGAAGAGAACTCGGTCATATCAGCAGTAAGTGCACTGGCAGCAAGAGATGTGACAAAAATCACACAGCCTCCACCAGAGAGAGACAGGAGGAGGGAAGGCTACCTGCTCTCTCTGCTATCAGAGGAATCACATGTGAGAGGAGAACACTTTTCAGCAGGCAGTGAGGGATGTAGCCTACTGAGAATGACATGGCTTAGGGGACCAGGTCAGGGAGCAGGAGCTGTCCTGTAGGATCCAAAAAAGTGGGCAGTAGGAGGCAAGGAAAGGCAGATCTCAGTGATGTGGGGACTGAGAGAGAAGCAGGAAGGACCGTGGGGGTGATACACAGGGGTGTATTGACAGATGGCCCTGGGAAGAGCCATGGGAAGGAGGAACTAGAGAAACCCAGAAGACTGAATGGGATTCAGCAGTGGGCTGCAAACAGATGAGCCAATCTAATCTCTGTCACACCACCCTACTAGAGAAACCCAGAAGACTGAATGGGATTCAGCAGTGGGCTGCAAATAGATGAGCCAATCTAATCTCTGTCACACGACCCTGAAGAGCACACCATCACAGCTGTCCCTTGGTATCTATAGGGATATGTGAGGGATCCCTCCCACAAAAAAAAAATTGCAGGTGTGCACACTTTGTGGTAATCTGTACTACAATGTAAATATGGGAGAAGATATGATACATTGTATTGCCTAGTGAATGGATGACAGTTTTAAAAAAACAAAACAAAACTATGCACCCTGGCAAGACCTTAGACCTAAGTACATGCCAGCAACAATGTAACATCGAAACCTTCAATCCACAGCTGTTGATACCAGTATGCAGAACCCAAGGCTACAGAGGTCCAACTTGTAATCAAAGACAGAGAAGAGTGTAGGGAGTGAGCACTCCTACCCCCACCCAGCAGGCTTCCTGGTCTTTCCTTCTACCTTAGAAACTGAGCAATGACTGTTCGCCAGTCTGGGCCAATCCAGAGCAAAGAGAACTCTCTCTCACTTTCTGCCTCTAACAAAACCACCTGGCAGGTCCACCATTCCACGTTTGTTTTTCTAGGAGACTAGAGAGAGGAGATCTGAAATGCAAATGAGCAGTGTCAGTGAAAGAACAGCTGTCAAAGGTCAAACCTGAACACAGAGCTTCCTGGTTAGAAAGCAGGACGGTGTCCTTTGCCTGAGAAGGGGGAGTGAACCATTAAGGTGAGTCAGGAAGACTAAAAGGAAGGCTGAGGACAAACAAGCCAGCCAGCAACCCCTCCCCTATGAGAATCCAGGACCCCACTCCAGTTGGGGCTCTCCCTATGGCCACGATGCCTTTGGGATCCTATTGTGAATAAGGCCCAGCTCTGCCTGGATTTGACATCCCAGGAACTATTGGCCTTGAAGTCAAGGGGAGTTCTGGGTTCTGGTTCTAGAACTGCCTTAAGTCCTTCAGTCAGTTCCCTCACCTGTGGGTCCAAAAGAACTGACTCATCTGGACAGTCAGAGGGCCCCTGGGCTATCAGCCTAGAGGCACAGGCCTCGAGTGCCTGCGTATGTGCGTGCATGCATGTGTGTCTTTGTTTTTAAGCAGGGTCTTGTGATGTAACTCTGGCTGCCCTTGAACTCTGTGGGCCCCAGAGATCCTCTTGCCTCAGCCTCTAGATAACTGGGGTGACAGGCTTGCATAGCCACGCCACAGACACTTTACTTTGCAGAGTATTTCAAGTACAAAAACTTGAGCTTCATATTTGTCACCTGGAATACAGAGATGTCAGGGTACTAAGACACCAACTCCCATCCATCATATGTCAGGTCCCCTAAAGCTCCAAACCAGACAGCTTTCCCTTTTATTAGTAAGAAAGGACATGGACACAGTTTCTTATCAAGGCTCTTTCTAAGTTCTTGGCTACAAACATCTTCAAGCACTATGCATTCTGCTAATTAAGGGCAATTAAAGACAAAGCTAGCTCAATGCTCTCTCTGGCTCAATGCCCAGAAAGGAAGGGCTGGGTGGAGGGTAGAAGGAATTCTGACCCAAGGGAAGGGTTGCAGGAGGAAGGCACAGGAAGCTGCAGAGGCTCTGGGGGCCCCACCATCCTCACGAAGCTCTCCTCCCAGTTCCGGGCCTGCACCCAACATCCAGATTCCACAGGCCCTCCTCCACACAGACACTATGTAGCAAAAGGCAGCCCATTGCTGCCCCCAGGAGTCAAGAGTCTGCAGCCTTGGAACCTTCATCTGGGCTGTAAACTACCTAAAACAAAGAATGAAAGAACTAATCTGTCCTACACATGAGCACAGTGATCTGGCAACTGCTATAGCCACTTTGATGTCTGCAGAACAGGGCTTCCCCACCCAAGTCATCTTCACAAATAAAATAGCGCTGATCGAAGTGGAAGACTTCCTTCCCTTCACTCAAACGCATTAAGTCCAAAGAGAGACTGGACATATTTCTAGCACCTGTGCAAGGTGCAGAAGACCACCAGAGAACAGTACTGAACAGAACCGAGCACAGCACTGAAAACCTGACCTGTTTCAGACCCTTCCTTCCTTTACAAGTACTGGTCTTTTTTTTTTTTTTTTTTTTTTTTGGTTTTTCGAGACAGGGTTTCTCTGTGGCTTTGGAGGCTGTCCTGGAACTAGCTCTTGTAGATCAGGCTGGTCTGGAACTCACAGAGATCCGCCTGCCTCTACCTCCCGAGTGCTGGGATTAGAGGTGTGTGCCACCACTGCCCAGCAAGTACTGGTCTTGATCCTCTCAGAAGAAAACTATTTTTCCTTGTAAAGTCTATCCCTGAGGGGCTGGCTCAGTGATTAAGAGCATTTGTTGCCCCTGCAGATGACCCCAGATTCAGGTTCCAGCACCCACATGATGGCTTGCAACCATCCATAGGCATGAATGTGGTGTATATGCATGCAGACAAAACACTCATACCCATAAACTAATCTTTAAATTAATAAAAGTTTGTGAAAAAATACCTGAAAGTTTGTTTGCTCCATCTATGTATTTATATTCAGCCATTGGTTCAGATGGGCAAAGAGAAGGCAACCAGCACTTTTGGCAAAGAGGAGCCAAGATGACTTTGATGTCCCTGAGTGAATACAGTAACTGATGACTACATCTTAAGGAAATTTTTAAAAAACACATTATTATTTCACACATCTGGGAATTTTGCCTGCATATAACCCTAAGCACCCATCCTGCCTGGTGCCTGAGTTAAGAGAGGGAGTCAGATCCCCGGAACTGGAGTTACAAGTAGTTGTGAGTCTCCCTGTTAGTCCTGGGAACCAAACTCAGGTCCTCTGCAAGAGCAGCCAGTGCTCTTAACCACTGAGCATCTCCAACCTTAAGAACACTTTAAGTGAGCACAGTTATAGGCCGGTCACAGTCTCACACAGCAAGCCCACCTCACATGAACCGACTGGACTGGCAGAGCAAGCTAAGTATCCATTTCCAAGAAAAGATGCTTTGACTTCAAAAGTAGCAGGCTGTCAAAAGCAGGATGCAAAACAGAGGCCGCTGTGCAGTGATTATTAAACACAAACAGGAACTTCTGGAAGAAAATGTATCAGGGGCTGAAGAGAGGGCAGGGCAGAGCAATGGTGCTTGCTGCCAAGCCTTGGGTCCCACATGGGAAGAGAAAATTGATTGCTCCAAGTTGTTCTCTCTCTCTCTCTCTCTCTCTCTCTCTCTCTCTCTCTCTCTCTCTCTGTCTGTCTGTCTGTCTTTCTGTCTCTCTGCCTGCTTCTGTCTCTCTTTCTCTCTGTCTGCCTGCCTCTGTCTGTCTGTCTGTCTGTCTGTCTCTCTCTCTCTCTCTCTCTCTCTCTCTCTCTCTCTCACACACACACACACACACACACACACGTAACAACTCTCTCTGTCTGCCTGCCTCTGTCTGTCTGTCTGTCTTTCTTTCTCTCTCTCTCTCTCTCTCTCTCTCTCTCTCTCTCTCTCTCTCACACACACACACACACACACACACACACACACACACACACACGTAACAACAACAAAGAGTAAATGAAGTAGGGCACAGAAAGAGTTCTTTGCCTCCTTTTCCAAATGATATGTTAGAGCAGTCAGAGAGCTGGGAGTGTCGTTTAGCGGTAGAATATTTGCTGAGCACGCTTGAGGCCCTATGTTTGACCATTAGCCCTTCCTCCCACCTAAAGCAGTGAGTAGCTAAACAAGTATGACTTTTACTTAACTTTTTCATTTACTGCAGAGCTGTGGATGGACCCAAGGCCTTGTGCACAATAGGCAAAGATTCTGCCACAGAGCCACACCCCCAGCTTTTTATTTTTTTAAAGAGAGGGGTCTTACCATGTAGTCCAAGCTGGTTCCCAACTCACAGCCCTGTCTCAGTCAGATTATAGGTGTATGCTATCACATCCAACTCAACATATATAATATTTCTTCTTTTTTTGAGGGCAAGTTCTCACTACACAGCCCAAGCTGGCCTGCAAACCTCCTACCTTTATCAACTGCTGGATTGCAGGTGCACTACAAACCAGTAACTCATACAATACTATCTCGACATGTAGCCTTGGCTGGCCTCGAACTCAGAGATCCGTGTCCTTCCCAAGTGTCAAGATTACAAGCACACAGCCCTGTTCCTGGCTTCCATTAAGACACTTTTCACACAGAGAACACATCAGATTTTGCAAGAGCAGCTAACACTGCCCCTTACCTGCTTGTGAGACCTAAGAACGAACACAAATGGGCTCACCTGAGGTTCAACTTCCGTTCCTCATCGCTGCCAGCCTCCAACTGCAGAGAGAGAAAGAGAATGTAACTCCACAGCCCCAGCTAGCTATCGGTCCTGACAGCAGGCTCCCCCGGGTGCCGGGAAAAGATAAAGACATCCAGGAAGGAGGCTGGCGCGTTAGACTCACCCAGGCCCTCTCCTTGCCAACCTGATGTGTTGTTCCTCTGAGTCATCCCCACCACGTTTTCAGGTTTCCGAATGTTTACCCCATGCTTGCTACAGTCTAGCAGCTGCCTGCCAGCTGAACCCCTATGAGACAGTGTTGCCCAACACATTCTTTCAGCCCTCAACTCTTGACTCCACACATTGGCTCTAAGCCTTATTTTGGTTTTGCTTTTAAGGGAAACAGGGCAATGTTTTAAGGAGATCTATTTCTCTGTCCAGCCAGGCACTACTAGTAAGTCCACCTTAAAAATCCATTCCAAAGCAGGACCACACACCTGTCATCCTAACTAGTCAACAGGCTGAGGCAGGGAAAACTGCTTGAGCTGGGAACTTGACAGCAGCTCAGGCAACCTAGGAAGCAGGCCTGTCCAAGAAAAAAGCCATTCCATACAAGGTAGCCTAGCACTGAATTCTAAAGGTGTACGTTTTAACCCCATCACTATTTTTTTTTCCTTTTCTTTTCAGGAGAAACACATAACATGATAAGAAAACACAAGGCTGCACCATGGGAGCTTGTGT
Organism: Mesocricetus auratus; assembly: GCF_017639785.1. Taxonomy (NCBI): domain Eukaryota; kingdom Metazoa; phylum Chordata; class Mammalia; order Rodentia; family Cricetidae; genus Mesocricetus; species Mesocricetus auratus. The sequence goes on from NW_024429206.1 coordinate 5,384,106, forward strand.
TCTAAAAGCACCCATGGAATGGGAGAGAACCCGGAAGCTATGAGATGGCCAGGACTGACACAAGGCTGACTGGGGATGATACAGCCAGAGGTCAAGGACACCAGGGAACGGGTCCAGAGCAAAAGCTGGGAGGAAACTGGGCAGCAAGAGATATACAGCAAGAGGTAGCAACTTCAACCAAGAATGGGCATACCGTAAGGCCCCAGCATTTGCCTTAGATAAAAGATTCTGTGCACACTTTCACAGATAACACACACTAGAAATGGACCACATTTGCTCCTGGGCTCTGAGAAAGAAGAAAGTAGGGAAGGCTCTACACCACAGGGTCAGAGGGAAGCAAAGTAGTAGCAATCAACACATATGAGCATATGGTCACCAAGGGCCCCCAGGCCATTTTTGGACAGTGCTACTGGCATCCAATGGGTGGAACATGGGATGCTGCTAAATGAGAAGGCTCTGACCCTGAGTATCATCGAGGCTTAGAAACCTTGGCCCAGCCCAGTGTCTGGAGACTTGCCTATGCCTTGGGGGCAGGGGGGAACCTTGCACATTTGTCAGAAACAATGTTACTAACACTCCAGGAAGGCTGGTGTATCTATTTCTCTGCTCCCCTGGTTCTCACAAAGGAGCTCACAGAAGGTTAACAGGAAAACGACAAGTATGTGATAATTAAAGATCCAGAAGGAAAGAAAAGTGGGGGAAGGACAAAATTAGAGTACAGGATTGCTGTAGGGCCAAGGGCTGTGATTTCTCTTGGTTTCCCAGGCTTGGCGGTTAGCCTTGCTGTGTCAGGAAACTACCTTGTCCCTGACTCATAAAAGAAGTGGCATTTTGGTAAGTGGTGGCGATGGGGGGGGGGGTGATGGGCTTCACAGTCATTTATTTCTCGGTCACCCTCTGAGGTTTTTCACTGAAAGGTGACATAAGGTCAGGAATGCCAGAGGAGAGACAGTGAAGACCATCATGCTTAAGTAATCCAGGCCTCTCAGATGAGCAGAATGAGAGAGGATGCCAAGTGGAGGAAGGGCAGGCAAGAGGCACCGCCAATCTGGACCCAGGTCTCCCAGCCCAAGGTACAACTGCTACCTCCTCTCTGCCTTGCTTCTGGCCTCAGGACATCTGGAAGGCAACCTTACCATCCTAGGGACATCCCAGCCTGTTCTATCACTGGAGACAAATGTTGTCAATATACCAAAGGTGTGCTGTCTGGGATTTTAGAGTTTGTTTTAGTTTGTGAGGTTTTTTTGTTTTGTGTGTGTGTGTGTGTGTGTGTGTGTGTACTTGTGTGTATGTGAGTGGTATGTGTGCAAATGTATGTGCATGTACATGTATGAGTATTGTGTGTGGATGCTAGAGACTATGATGGTGTCTTCTATAGTGAGTCAGGGTCTTCTCAATAAATCCATTCTTAATTTCACTAGTCTGGGGTGTTGGTGGCGCACGCCTTTAATCCCAGCACTTGGGAGGCAGAGACAGGTGGATCTCTGTGAGTTAGATGCCAGACTGGTCTACAGAGCAAGTTCTAGGCCAGCCAGGGACACACAGAGAAACTTTGTCTCAAAAACAAAACAAAACAAGAAAATCTTATATAATAATTTAATATGTTGACTAGGACAGGGCTGCAAACAGCTCAGCAGTTAAAAGCACTTGTTGCTGTTCTTCTAGAGGATTTGAAATCAGATGCCAGCAGCACCCACATCCTACAGCTTACAAATCCCTGTACGCCTAGCTCCGCAGAATCTAATGCCCTCTTCTGGTCTCCTGCACATATCCATAAAGATAGACACACACACACAATTTAAAATAAAACTATTTTGGGGGGAAATGTCTGGGGATGTAGTAAAGTAGCTGGAACACATAGGGTCCTGGCTCAACACTTAGCATGCACTTCCAAAATGCCAGTACCTGGGCTGCAGAGGCAGGCGGCCAATCCCAAATCTGAGAGTCCAGCTTTGTCTAGATAGTCCCAGGCCAACCAGAACTACATAGTGAGAGGAAGGAAGAGAAATCTAGTCCCTCCCTGAAGCCACACTCTTCCCTAAGAGCCTGTAGTTTTGTAGGAAGAGCGTGAGATTAAGGGGATAAAAAGTACTTTGTAAACTGACGTGGGTGAACCGAGCTGTGTGGGAAGAGTTTCTACTACAATCCAACTTCTCAGTTGCCCTGCCTAATTGTGTGCGTGCAAAAAAAAAAAAAAAAGAGGCAACCAAAACCGTCTGCCTGGAGATAAAACTCATGAAAGAGCCTCAGACAGAAGAGACCCTGGAGGCTTAACCTCACTGCCACTCAGCAAATGTGCCTGCCAGTCGCGGCAAGACGAAACCAAAACGCAACACTACGGGGATACAAGGTTGTTGAGCTAGTGTCTCATGCAGGCACACACAACCCGGGGAACAGGGCCCAGAATCCAGCTGGCAACTTCCTGGGCCTGCAGGGCTGGTCCAAGCACAGCGGGGCGTCCCCTGCAGCAGGCTGGGTCTTCGGGAGTTTACTCCGAGGCCTTAGGTTTATCATGGGTGGGGTGGGGGGTGAGGCGGGCTGGGGCAGCGCAGCCTAGAGCAGGCCGTCCTGGGGATCGGGGCGCGCCGGTCCCCCATCTACCCCGGCTCTCAACAGCATGGAGCCCAGGCCCCGAATGCACCCTGGGACCGCGAACCCAGAGCCGGCCAGAGGCTTTCCCGGTGCCTGGCGCGCTGGCAGCATCCCCCGCGACCCCGACCCCGCGCATGCTCAGTCACCGGGACGCGGGGATGCCCGCACCCCAAGGGCGGACGCGCCTCCGCTTCACACCTTGCGGGAGGGCGCGGCCGGGCTCACCTCGCTGTTGCTGGCGGAGGACGATGCGGCACTGGGCGTGGGAGAGCGCTGCAGGGTCACCAAGGCCATTGCGGCGCGGGCCGGGCCCGGGGCCTCCAGCAGCCGGCCCGGCAGCCGCGCCGGGCCCGCCCCTCCTCCCTACCTCCCTCCCCCTCCCTCCCGCGTCCGCCCCCACCCCCGCGTCCTCCCGGTCCGCAGCACGCAGGCAGTGAAGCGCATGCGCCGGTGGCCGGCCTGGGGCGGGCCCTGGGGCACGGTCACGTCCACTCGTGCGCGCCCCCGCGGTGGTGGCAGCAGTCCAGCTTGGGTCCAGTCTTCGAAGCCCGGCTAGCCCACAGCGTGGGGGAACTGAGGCCCGGGAGGCCTGCGGAGCCAAGGCTTTGTAAAAACGCACTCGTTTGTTCTTTCAGGAAAGTTATTCCACTCCCATTAAGCCAAGTAGGCGTGCCCTCCGGGACTGTGAAATCCGCTTGCAGAGTTATTTTGCTTGGGGTTGGGGTCCAGTCCAGTAGCAGGGTGCCCAGACTGCTTAAGATACTAGATTCCATCCCCAGCACCACCAGGGGCTGATTTAATCTATGAATTCCTTCTGATGTCTAGGAACCCAGCGAGCCGGGTGGGGTGAGGAAAGGCGTCCCTATGGAGTAGTGCTTGCTGGAACGCAGGATCAGTGAGCGGGATTAACTGAGGGAAAGAAGCCATCCGGCAGGAAACTGGTCCGACCCGAGGCCTATGCAGGGAGGGCAAGAGGGAGCAGTGGGCACGTTGCATTGACTTAGCAAAAGTCGCCAGTGGTCCTGCCGAACCGTGAGGTGGAAGGGCTACAGCAAGGTGGTACTGGACGTCTTGGTAATAACTTCTCTTTCATACAGCCCCCACCTCTACCCTGGACTTCTGTGTGGTGCCCAGGCCTTGCTGATCATAAATCTCCAATCCCACTCCTCCACCTGGGGTTTAATAGACGGGTCAACCTTCCTCCTCAATGCCCAAGTGGAAACCCAGAAAGCCATCTGGCTCCTCTCTGCCTCTTCCAGGTCCTGGACTTTAAAAAGGATTGTCTTTCTTCTGAAAATTTTATTTATTGCTGTGCAGTGGTGGTGCAAGCCTTTAATCCCAGCACTCGGGAGGCAGAGGCAGGTGGATCTCTGTGAGTTCGAGACCAGCCTGGTGTACAAGAGCTAGTTCCAGGACAGGCTCCAAAGTCACAGAGAAACCCTGTCTCGAAAAACAAAAACAAAAAAACACAAAACAGGCTGAGCAAGCCATGGGGAGCAAGCCTGTAAACAGCACCCCCCCCATGGCCTCTGCATCAACTCCTGCCTCCAGGTTCCTGTCCTGTTTGAGTTCCTGTCCTGACTTTTTAAGTGGTGGATTATGATATGAAGGTGTAAGCCAAATACATGAGTTGCTCATGGTCATGGTTTTTCACCACAGCAACAGAAACCCTAACAAAAAGGTAAATCTAGGATTTTCTCCTGTCTCCCCAGTCCTTAACCAGAGTCAGTTCTAATGCTCTTGGTTTTACCTCTGGCTACACATTGCCACTGGTCCCTACACCCTTCCTGTCTGTGGGACTAAAATCTTCTTCCTGTTGCCCTGCTCTTGCTACTCCATCCTACCACAGAACCCCTCTCAAGTCCATCCCACCCCTTCTCACTTCCTCCTTCGGCTGAAAGGTTCCTGTCCCACAGTTAGACATCACCGCCACAGAGCCTTCCCTGCCCCCAGACAGTGTCCTTTCCACAATAATACAGCCCTGTCCCAGCCCCCCAGCTGCCATTACATCTATATTCATCCTGTACCTCAGGCATTCAGCCTGAAATGTCCCTAAGAAAGGTCTCAGGGAGGAGGCAGGAATTGGGGGGGCACCAAATACTTAGGGAATATACTCACAAATTCATGGACAATTACTATTGTGATTTGTTTTTTTTTTATTTGTGTGTATGTATGCGTCTATGTGAGGGTATGTGGATGTGCATGTAGGTGCCCAGAAGAGGGCAACACATCCTCTGGAGTTGGAGTTACAAGCAGTTGCCAGCTGCCCAGCTCTTGTCCTTGGCAAGAGCAGCAAGTACTCTTAACAGCTGAGCCATCTCTCCAGCCCTGAGATGGCTTTCTAGGATAGCAGTATTGGTATATAAAAATCTGCAAGGAACAAAACACCAAAACTTATAAAAAGACAGGATCAACACCAAGTTTGTGATTATATTTTTTTTCTTCCACCCCAGACTCCTGTATGCTCAGCATGGCTCATTATTGATTTGATTCTGTCTTGAGTTAAAAGTTTTAGTCTTGGGGCTGAAGAAGAGACTCGGTGCTTAAGAGCACTAACTTCTCTTGAAGAGGACCTGGGTTCGATTCCAAGCTCCCCCACATGGCAGCTCCTAACCAGCTGTAACTCCAGTTCCAAGGATATGATGCCCTCTTCTGGCCTCCTCAGACACTGGAGATTCATGTGGTATGCACATGTGCATGCAAACAAAACACATAAAGTAAAGTGAAGTCAAATTTTTTAAAAAGATTGATTTTTTAATGGACATAGATTTATTAAGGAAAAGAGGGAAAGAAGCCCCAGGAGTGGGAGAGGCTTCAGGGAGAAGAACTCTACTGTCTGATTCTCCTAAACTCTTCCGTGGCACAGCATGTGGGAGGAGACGAAAGAACAGCTTTTCCCCAGCACTCGTGGTCCATGACTCCTGCCATGCAGCTTCCAAGAAACCCGGAGGGCACCAGTCGGCTGGAGTAGTAACTCCAGAGGCTCCTTGCATCCTGCAAATTTCCTTTTTTTTTCCAGTTAGAACTTGTTTAATCATGTTTGACCTCAACAAAGTTTCACTAAATGACCCAGCCTAGCCTTGAAATCATGATCTTTCTGCCTCTTCTACCTAAATGCCGGGATTACAGGCATGAGCCACCATGCCTAGCAAGTTTCATAACTACTAAAAGCAGTGCTGGGGGCTAGGGAGATAGGTCAGTTTGTACCGTGCCTACCTGAGGGCCTGGAGTCTGTACTGTACCTACCGTGCAAGCCTGAGGACCTGTAGTTTACTGTGCCTACTATGCAAGCCTGAGGGCCTGGGGTCTGTACTGTGCCTACCATGCAAGCCTGAGGACCTGGGTTGGGATTCCAGCACCCACATAAAAACTGGGTGTAGGAACATGCATCTGTAACCCCAGACTCAGGGTTGAGGGAATAGACAAGAAAATCCATGGAGTTCATTAGCCTAGCAGAATTTTGTGACAGACCCTTTCTCTGAAAACAAGGTGACAAGTGATGGAGGAAGATCTTACGACTTCTGGTCTCCACATATGTGTAAACATATCTACATATACATGCACCCCCACACTCACCTAGGTGTTAATATGAAGCACTGCTTGGTACATGTGTTGGAGATGCAGTTTGGCAGCAGGTAATTTCACCATCACCACAAAACCCAACTCCCCCTACCCATCACTTCCTCCAGGAAGCCTTTCCTGGCCCTTGGCTGGTTCTAGGAGCAGTAGTGTTTGGGGCCTGCCCTGTGTGTGTTCTGGTTTTTTGTTTTGTTCTGTATTTTTGAGACAGGGTCTCACTGTGCACCCTGGCTGTCCTAGAAGTCACTTTGTAGACCAGGCTGGCCTCAAACTCACAGATATCTGCCTGCCTCCCAAGCATTGGGACTGAAGTCCTAAACCATTGGTTCTTGTCATACTGCTATGAATCTCATTTCACGAATGAGGAAGTAGCTACTCAGAGGGTTAAGCTTCTCAGTAAAGGTCACAGAACCAGGAAGGGTGAAGCTCTGTGGCTCTGCCTCAGAATTCAAACAATGGCCATTCCCTCAGGAAAGTTTAGGAAGGGGAAGGTATGAGATCTCTGCTGATAGTTTGACATTTTAGGGGTTGTTAAAATGTCTAGGTTTACCCAGTAACGAGACACAAACCATGACTCAACGATCCCACGTGGAGTTTTATTGGTGGACAGGGAGGGAAAGGGAGGTGAGAGGTAACCAACTTGTGCAGAGATGAGAGAGAGAGGGAGAGAGAGAGAGATGATGATGATGATGATGATGATGATGATGATGATGATGATGATGAGATGGAGCAGAAGATGAGAGTAAAAGAGAGCGTAAGTGGGCCAGGGTCAGTCCTTTAACAGGGTCCTTTGCACCTGCGTGGTTCTCACAGAACTCTGGGCTGGCCAGAGTGCTGCCTAAGTGCATCCTGCCAGGTAACAGGGCAGCCAGTGTAATGCCTGAACCTTTCATTCCCACCTTTATTTATGATTAAAAAGAGATGGGGGTGTTAGACGTGGCAGGTTAGGGAATAAGGACGTTGAGTTCTTAAGACTACTTCCTGCTGACCTGGGGGTGTCGACCATCTTTGGGGAACCTGAGAAAGCTGGGGTGTTGCCACAACCTGGGGTAGCTGGTTGTTCCATTGGAGTCCTGGCTGTCTGGTACTCTGGCATCTCTGTAGATCTGGCAAGATGTTAGCAGAGTAGAGGACAAAGTTAGGTTTAAAGTTTTCTTCTTGGGTCCTGGTATTTGAGGGGAAGATTGTAAGATGAGGGAGGGGTTCCCCAGGGGTCTCAAGATGAGGGAAGGCATTATGCTGGCCTGCCCTGTTACCTGGCAGGATGCACTCACGCAGCACTCTGGCCAGCCCAGACATTTTTTTTTTTTTGATTTTTGAGGCAGGGTTTCTCTGAGGCTTTTGAGGCTGTCCTGGAACTAGCTCTTGTAGACCAGGCTGGCCTCGAACTCACAGAGATCCGCCTGCCTCTGCCTCCCGAGTGCTGGGATTAAAGGCATGCGCCACCAACACCCGGCCCCAGCCCAGACATTTTAACAACATTAGGAGCAAATGATTTGTAATTTCTCCTTAAACTACTTGCTTAGGAATGAAATTCCAAGTTAATACAGTCCTAGAAGTCTGAATCACAGCCCACAAATATATCTATATCTCAGGCAGTGGTAGTACACATCTTTAATCCCAGCACTCAGGAGGCAGAAGCAGGTGAATCTCTGTGAGTTCGAGGTCAGCCTGGTCTACAGATTGAGTTCCAGGACAGCTACAAAGCTACACAGAGAAGCCTGTCTCAGTTAAAAAAAAAAAAAGTCCACATCTCATTCCCCAGAACACATCACCTTTTGGAGTTAGCACACAGTGTGTTCATTGTTGAATGAGTGTAGGCACACCACCTCACAGAGAAAACGGGAAGCTGCCGAGGCAATGGATAGGGTTTGAGTAGGCGGCCCAGCAGATCATTCTGTGATGTCCCCTCAGCCTGTGAGGGTAGGGATGGGGCGGGAAGTTTATGGAGACGTCCCCTTTGGGGCTGAGCGAGCACTCAGTAGTCTCTTGCTAATAATCTATTATTCTCGGCACTTCGACCAGTTAGGAGTCTCTGCATTCAATGTTGGCTATCACACGAAGAAGCATCTCTGGCCAAGGATGAAGAAACCACTAATCTATGGATATAAGCATAAATATCTGTGAAAGGTAGGTTGTCAGTAGTAGGTTCCTCCCTATGACCTGTGACCTCCTGAGCCATGGGCCAAGTTTACATCACAAAGCCTGCAATCTTCCCTGTGACAGGCTCAGATCCAACGCAAAAGCAGTTGGCTACCTCCACAGCCCTTGTACCACTGTCGCACCCGTAAACGTGCCTCATCTGGCTGGCAGATCAGTATTGTAGGACAAAAGACCACACCTGTCTTCTTCTCCGCCCCCTGGCCTGCAAAGCATCTTCCAGCACTAGCCACTGAAGGGACCAGCCCCCGGCTCTAGCAGGCATGACAGGCTGCAGAAAGGACATGTAGGCCTCTGACTCAGCACATGTCTGACCTTGCTGGTGGGACTCTGGATGCGCTTTATGGCTCTGGGAGTGCTTTACGGTGAAAATGGCACAACAGTGACTTGCAGATCATAGCAACCGCCCTGGGAGGGCCTACAGGCCATAACAACCAATTGATCAATCAACACAGGAGACGTCATCCAAGCCTGGGAGCGCACCAATCCTGACACTGTTGCATGCTCCTAGACACTCCCCTTATGCTGCTCAATAAGTCCCCCCCACACACCCTATTTCTTGGAGTCCTTCTCACTCTATCTGCCATGTTGGACAGATGAAGGGCCCAAGTTAATGCAGTTACCTCGTTAAACAACAACAAAAGACTGTTTGCTTTTGCATCGGAACAGGTCTCTTGGTGATTCTGGGGTTCAGAATCTGGGCACAGCACCACCAGGGAGGGAGTTTTCAGGTAAATTTCCACCTGATTGCTCTGTGTCCTGCAACCAAGTGTGTTGTATCTTAGCAATTGGTCTTACCATCTAGTTCTGGTGGGTAGCCAAGAACAACAGTAACCTGTGTAGTTCTGAAAGCCTCTGTCACCTCCATGACCAGTAACTCATAAGGAGGTATCCCACATCTTGAACTGAGATTTTTATATAATAACCCATGTCATCTGAGGGATGCATTGCCTAGCCATGCAGAGTCCCTGTGTCGGAAACCTGTCTAGTAAAACAGTAATAATTGTGCTAGTGGCACACGCCTTTAATCCTCACTCTGGAGACAGAGGCAGGCAGATCTCTGTGAGTTCGAGGCCAGCCTGGCCTACAGAGCGAGTTCCAGGACAGCCTCCAAAACAATACAGAGAAACCCTGTCTCAAAAAGACAAAAAAAAAAGTAATAATTGTAAGTTTTAAGAAAATCTATATAATTAATCTATAACATAGCATGTGGGAGGACACTGCAGGGGAAATTCCTACATATGGATTTTCAGTAGATATTACAAAGAAAAAAAAACAGAAAATGATTTTGAGAGTGGATCTCGCTATGGAGACCAGGATAGCCCTAAATGCGCAACTAGCTATGGAGACCAGGATAGCCTCAAATGTACAGTCTTTTTGCCTTAGCCTTCCAAGTACTATATTATAAGTATAAGCCACCATGCCACCTAAAAATAGACTTAAGTAAAAACATATAGATCTAGCTGTGGAGATGGCAATACCTGTAATCCTAGCACTTCAAGGCTGAGGTAGGAAGGTCAGGAGTGCAAGGCTAGCCTCATCTACTTCTCTGGGCTGCATAATGATACTTTGTCTCAAAACTAAATCAAATAGAATTTAATTCTTTGATAGATAAGTAACATTTACAACAAGGGGTAACATCTATAAATATAGAAAGAGTGCCCTCAAGTCAACAAGAAAAAAAGTTGACACACCTCATTATAAAAATGAGGTACAAAGTAAAGACACATTTGAGGAATTAAATACAAAGGCCGATCAGCATATGAAACTGTGCAGGGATACCGGGACAAGAGTGGTGCCAATGAAGGTGGTATAAAATTTAAGGAGCTCTAACTGTCCAGTGGGACAAGTACAGCTGGATTCTGAGGTGAATACCCCTTTACATTTGTAAATACCCAGAGCCCTCCTGGAGGGCAGGTAGATCATATTCCACATGTACAAACTCTTTGGCCCAATGACTGCTTTTTTAGGAGTTGATCCTAAAACATCAGTTAAGCAAAGGGGCCAGGAAAGACATCCAGGACAACTTTGCAGAATCAGGAAATAAGAAAGAAAGCCAGGCACTGTGGTTCACACCTGCAGTTCCAGCCCTCGGGAGGCTGAGGCAGGAGCATTGAGGGTTCCAGGCCTGTCTGGACTAATTAGTGAGATCCTGTCTCAAAACAAACAGCTAAGACAGAGATGACCGAGTGATAGCCTGCTTGCCTAGGCTGCTGGAAGCCCTGGGTTTGATCCCCAGTACTATCAACCAGAAGAGACCTGTAATGCCAGCACCTGGGAGGCGGAGGTAGGACCAACTCTTTAGGGTCATCTTTGACTCGGCAGCAAGCTGGAGACCAATCCGGCAGGCATGAGCCTGACCGGACTCCACCAGAGGGTTTGTTTTCTGATCTCATCTCCTCCTTCCTACCCTGGCTTCTGACTTGAGTGTGTTAGATGATGACAAGGGAGTCGTGTTGTTCATCAACCAGGCAATGGATAGAATGACCTTCTACTCCCATAACTCTGGTCAAATAAACAAAAATTGCTTCTGCAGCTCTGGGACATCTGATTTAATGATTATCAGTTTGAGCCTCTTCTGAGATACCTGAGAAGATAACTTCCCACCAGAAGAATGGGGGGGGGAGATAGTGAGACAAAGAGAGGAAGGGAGGGAGGGCGGGAGGGAGGGAGGGAGGAAGGGAGACTGAGCTGTAATTTGTCTAATTTTTCTGTTTCTTGTTTAGGGCTAAGGGCATTCTCATACAAGCTTTTTGATTGGTTATGTCTTAGTTTCCAGTGGACACATGCAATACAGAATACAGTTGAGCCAGCGTTGGGTTTTCAGCAGGCATATACTTGACTTTCAAGGGTGCTGGACCCCCAGATCTGACGGGAGCAGGAAAGAGCAGCACATACCTTAAAGGGCTGGTCCAGCCGAAGTGCTCAGAACTGGCCCCTTCAAATTGGCCAAACATAGAACACCACAGGATGTTCTGGAGGAATGGGACACAACACAGCTGACTCTTGCGAACCTCCAAGGGCTATGTGGAGAATCAGAGTCACGAGGAACTCTGCTGGGGTTGCAAGATGCCAGAGACACGTGAATGTTCTAAGATGGAGACAGGACACTAAGTTAAAAGAGGGTTTTGCCGTGTGCACTTGTTTTACAAGAGCAGGCTGATGCTATACCTCAGAGGCAGGGTGCCTACCTAGTGTGCATGAGTCCCTGGGGTCCCTCAGGCATTATGCATGCTTCCTTCACCATCTTCCTTGTCAGTAGATGTTGCTAGCGTTGAGGCTGGTGGTAGAGGCTGGACCATCACAGTTCCCCTCCCCTCTCTGGGCCTCAGGATCCTTATCTCTTTATCAAGATGAATTTTGGTCTCTATCCAGGCTGCAGGTCTAGCCTTGGCAGAAGAAGGCCTGGAGTATGGCTGCCTCCATCTCTGGAATACTGAAGCAGAGAGTCACACGTCCCCACTGCCCAAATAGGCGTCCCTTCCCAGTCTCATCTGCCCAGTGTCCCAGAACAGCAGTGAGCTAGCTGACTGACCTGGAAGTCCCTGTCCTCTGCCTTTGGCCCACAGTGGCCCAGGGAACGATCCTCCCCTCTGCTGCGTGGCAGCAAGAGGGAGGGAAGAGGCTCATCTCCAGCTGGCCAGGGAGATAGGTCTTCTTGTGCCCATGAGCCCCTCCCTCCCCACCAGCCTGTCCACAGGGGCTTGAGATCAGCCAGAAAAGTCAGTCAGCTCACTAGAGCCAGGGGACATGAGGTCTCTTTGCCAGACTGAGTTCCGTCCGTCCCTGAGAGCAGCACAGTGCCCAGCCCCACCCCTTGCTCTGTGCCCCCTCCACTGCCGAAGACTTTGACCTTGTATTCCAGTCCTAGCTGGTGGGCCGAGGGCTGAAGTCAACACTCCCCAGAATCAGGAGTATCCCTGCCAGAAACAGGAACGTGCAACCCCACACCGTTCTTCTCCAGGCACCTGGCACAAGTGGTAAGTAGCAGATGTATGCTTGAGCTGGGGCAGGGAACAGAGCAACGTGGTGTCTTCCCGGGTCAACAATTGTGCTTGGGATTGGAGATACAGAAAAGGACAGGCCAGAAGACATCCTTCAGAGAGGTGGCACTGTGCCCCATGGAGTCAGATGGGAAGGGCAGGTTAAGAATGTCACCTCTCCAAGTCTCAGTTTCCTCCACACTCTCGGTCACAGATGTGTTTGTTTGCTTCTCAAGACAGGGTTTCTCTGTGTAGCCCTGGTTGTCCTGGAATTCACTTTGTAGACCAGGCTGGCCTTGAACTCAGAGATCTGCCTGCCTCTGCCTCCCGGGTGCTGGGATTAAAGGTGTGCACCACACTGCCTGGCTTGGAACACAGACCCTTTGAACAAAGTTCTTTATTATATTATTAATTCATTGATTTGGTATGGGAGAACTCACATATGCCACTCTCTGCATAGGGAGGCCAAAAGAAAACTCTGGGACTAACTTCTCTCCTTCCACCGTGTGGGTCTAAGGAATGAAACAGGTTGTCAGGCTTAATGGCAGGCGCCTTCACCAACTGAGCGAACCATCATGAAGTCTCTGGGATGTGGCACCTTGACTTGTCTTACAGGGTGAATTCAAGACTTAGAAGAGGGATGGATATAAAATTTCTGGTGCTAAACTGTGTCCAAAAAACATACCCTAAAGGGTCTTTATCATTACACCGGGGAGGGGATTTGATTCTCAATAACTTGTTCCAGTTTAAAGAAGAACTGGAAATATCAACTGCACAAGGTATAGCCCAGTAGAGCTGGCTTTTCGGTTTTATTGACCTTTCATGTTATAACAACCAGAGACACAAGCTGCTTCCTCCCATTGCTTACTAGGGGACAAAGGTTATATAAGCAGAGCCGCAGAGGGAAAAGTCAAGGCCGGCTAATCGCTACCTGCTTAAATATTTCTAGAGTGCAGTGAGATACACACAGGCCGAACTGGATGAGGTCTGAGCACATCCCACACAGGCGGTGGGTGTGGCTGTCAGCTGTGCCTCCTCTGCTTCAACTTCTGTCCAGGTTTAGGATGGCAATAGAGGCAATGGCCTCCAGCAGCTAGCTACCCTAAGAATGAAGATTTGTGCTGTCTGCATTGTGCCTTGTGTCTTATTGATGGTGGGACCCAAGTAGGCTCTCCTGTGCTGTGCCTATGTTGACTGTAATCTCTCTGTCTCTCTGCCTCTCTCTCTGTCTCTGTGTGTGTCTCTCTCTGTCTTTATCTGCCTCTCTGTCTCTGTCTGTCTCTGTCTCTCAACCCCTCTGTCTGTCTCTGTTTCTCTCTCTCTCTCTCTGATAAATGCAATAACTCCACTGGTTCATTGTTGAAAATACACACCCAAGCATCCTTGATTGTAGTAATTGGCCATAAAGCAGGAGAATGGCATCACTAGAATAAAAATGTCTGCGACCACAAGGAAACGGTTACGATAGCAGAGCCAAGCACTTGCAGCCCAGACGTTCATCACTGCATGTGTGGATGGTCTTGTCTGAGGCTGGTCCTGCTTCTAATGCGGACCGAGTGCCTTCAATGACAGCTACCTGTGTCAGCGTCAGATGTGATTCATTGATAGCACACGCTTTCCTCTTCCGAGCAGGTTGGGAACTGTTCAGCCTTATCCAGTCAGGTCCAGTGACTTGGCCAGGCTCCCACAATCAGTGCGTGTCAGAGCTGAGCCGAGCTGAGCATGTCTGCCTTGCTAATCCAGCAGACTGTGAGCTTCTATGTACTGCTAGCTGTGTGCTGAGAGCTGTGTACTGTGTAGTATGTGTTGTGTACTGTGTGCTGTATGCGGTGTACTGAGTACTGAGTACTGGGTACTGTATACTGAGTGCTGTGTCCTAGGTACTGAGTACTGTGTGCTGTGTACTGTGCTCTGAGTACTGTATACTAAATACTGTGTACTGTGTACTGCATGCCGTGTGCTGAGTACCTTGTGCTGTGTACTGAGTACTGTGCACTGTGTACTGGGTATTGGTACTGAATACTAGGTACTGCATCCTGAAAGCCTCCAGGCACCATAACAGGAACCACTGAAGAGCCTGGCACTGACTCCTCAAGACAACTGATGAGACTGAGTCACTCCCGTTTTACTAATGAAGTGGTCTTGTCCCCGGGGGTGGATGTGCAGGTGGGGGATGGGAGGTTCTGCTCCCTAAGCCACCAGCACCCAAGTGCAGACTTGAGGCTGCCACCCTCTGTTAGACAACTCAGTCCTCCATTTGGCATCAGAAACCCCAGCAGAGCCCAGCCTTTGTGGCCTGTAGCCATCCCCCCTTTGCAAAACTAGGCCGTATTGAGAATGTTCCGCTGTCCAGGGCCCCAGGCCCGTGTTGCCAAGAGCTGGGGTCTGTGGGAGGCCAGCTGAGTGCAGAGGAGGCGAAGCTGAGCTTGGCCCTTCCGGACACACACAATCCCCTTGTTCTGCCTCACAGGAGCTGGCTGAATGGCGCAAGGTCAAAAGCTGCTAGCATCTGAAGGTGCAGACAGCTCAGTATCCCAAGGCAGGCAGGCCTACCTCTCTGCCAGAAGAGCAAACTCTGAGGGCAAACCCTGCATCGGACATGCACAAAGCTGCATCGGCTAGCTGGCAGCCTGGCCTGCAGTGGGGGTGCAGCAAATGTGTGCTGTGTTTACCTGGTGGCGCTGTGTGTGAGGTGCTCCACCCTTCTGAGCCTCAGTTTTCTTATCTGTAGAGTGGGATTGAAAACAGCAGCCCTGATCACAGACGGACTCAGGAGACTTAGGTATGAGGGTGTATGGAGCTGTAGTTCTGGGGCAGGAGCACAGTAGGGGCTCCCTGAAGGTGGGAGTTGTTTTGCCATTGTTGTCACCCCTGTCCACCCCTAAGGTGTGTTTTACTAGGCTGTAACTTAGTAGCTTGCCCAGGGTTGACAGATAGCAGGGTTAAGCTCTACCATTTGAAGCCAGTACTCCTGACCACTGGACTACCCTGTATACCTACCGGTGGCTGAAACTGAACTTGGTGTGGTACTCAGGGAGCCACCTTGATTATCAGCTGGGTGACTTTTTTTAATTAATTAATTTTTATTTGATGTACATGGATGTTTTGTCTGCATGTGTGTCTGTATGAAGATGTCGGATCCCTGGGTCAGGTGGTACTGGGGTAAGCTGCCATGTGGGTACTGGGAATTGATTGAACCCAGTAATTCTGGAAGAGTAGCCAGTGCTCTTAATGGCTGAGCCCTCTCTCTAGGCCCTCAGCTGAGTGACTTAAGGCCTCTGCACACCTCAATGCTTCTACTTGCAAAATGGGAACATTGAGGATGGAAAGGCAGCCAAGAGTTAAAAGCATGCACTGTTCTTCCAGAGGACCCAAGTTCAGGTTAGGGGGCACACAACCACCAGTAACCCCAGCTCCAGGGAATCTGATGCCCTCTTCTTGCCTCCACTGTCACCTTGCACTCAGGGGCACACACACACACACACACACACACACACACACACACATAAACCTTTTTTAAAAAAATCGGGAGACTACCTCTTGCATTCTAGAATCTTGGACTCTTGGTCGTCACCAATGGAAGGGGCTCAGGAGTGAGTCTGGTGCTTTCCAAGCCATCAGGAGCCCACACTGATGGTGGTGATGACGGGTTCTCTCAACCCACTCTCTCCTCCTGCAGGCTGGTGAGATGCGTGTGGTCGTGATTGGAGCGGGAGTCATCGGACTGTCCACTGCCCTCTGCATTCATGAGCGTTTCAGCCCTGTGCAGCCACTGCACATGAAGATCTACGCAGACCGCTTTACCCCATTCACCACTAGTGACGTGGCTGCGGGCTTTTGGCAGCCCTATCTCTCAGACCCCAGGAACCCTCAGGAAGTGTGAGTTGGGGGTCCCATGTCGTGGTCTGGGGGTCCATGAAGCTGAGCTCCCCAGAGGGAGGATTTATCACAGACCTCATCACCAAGGACAAGACTCTTGTGGAAGCTTTGACCTGGCAACACGTGTCCCAGGGCATGCGGGTACAGGGGAGTGGGTTATAAGCTTGAGGTCAACAAGCGTGATACAACAAGACTTAGATTAAAACCTGAACAACCAGGCAAGTGCACCTACCTGTCAGCCTGTCACCCAGGAAGCAGAGGAAGAAGAACCACTGCAAGCTGGAGACTAGCCTGGTCTAAAGTTCTGGGCTAGCCACGAGTACATAAAGAGACTCTGTATTTTAAGAAAGTAAATAAATAAGTTAGGAAGAATCAAATAATAAGAAATAACGAGCTAGGCAGCAGACATAGCTGGGGTTCCTGATCCTACAAAAGACATCCTGGGCATTGTTGATCCCATCTAGCAAGAATCAACCACTACCACAGATTTGGAGCCAAACCTGAAGCAAGCATTTTGTTTTGTTTTTTTATTTGTTTGTTGTTTTTGAGATAGAGTTTCTCTGTGTAACAAGCCTGGCTGCCCTGGAGCTCACCCTGTAGACCAGGTTGGCCTCGAACTCACTGAGATCTACCTGCTTCTGCCTCCCAAGTGCTGGGATTAGAGGTGTGCACTGCCACCGCTGCCACCACCACCCAGCAGAACCAAGCATTATTAGATACTGGCCAGGATGATGGACACTGGCCATGTCCACACCTGGGATTCCCAGAGAATTTCCCCAGATACCCTGATGTACTTCCTGCCTTCGTGTGATCAAGTTGGGGCAACCAACCTTGCTTACAGACGTGAAAACACATGGGTTGTTCATCTTCCACGGACAAAAATAAAAGTTATCTGTCCTTAGGCAAGTGGGGCTTACAGGTTAGAAGCATTTCTGCTTTATAGATCTCTTAAGCACCGTAATTTAGACTTAAAGCATAAATCAGCTCTCAAAGGCATCACCGCAGGTCTGTCTCTGAAATTGGAGCCAAGAGTGGCTGGCTAGGGAGAAGACTCAGAAGGCAAAACTTTTGTCACTCAAGTCTAACCATCCGGGCCCTGAACCCCAGAACCCACTTTCAAGCTGAATCTAGTTACTCACATCAATGATCCCAGGCTGACCTGGTTGGGGAGACTCCAGGAGGACACCAGAAAATCACCCAAAACTCCCAGCCCAGCTATACCAGAGCACATAGCAGCAAACAAGGGGGAAGATGAGGGCAGCACCCAAAGCTGCTCTCTGAGCTTTCCGTGAGGGCCACAGCAGGTGCGTGTGAGTATGCACACACCGGAAATAAATACATACATACATACATACATACATACATACATAGCACTAGTGATCGTCAAAGGTCCATTCTGTGCACTGGGACATTTGCTGTTCTTCCTTAAGCTGGGTGGCTCTCAATGCCACAGCATTGATGCATCCAGAGAGCTTCAAATGCGGAGGATCCAGGAAGCTGACTGAAGAAGATACGGAAGGTTATGATGTGTGCTTAGCAGCTGACAGGTGTCAACAGTGAACCCCCAGTGGATGACATCATGGAGACCCTAATGCTCACTCCTGTCAAGAAACTCTGAAGCCGTGTGTCTATCAATGGTATTGCTTCTAGCTTGTGCTCTTCCTCCTCAAACACAGTTCCCAAGGTCAATTACA
This sequence comes from Mesocricetus auratus, assembly GCF_017639785.1. NCBI lineage: Eukaryota > Metazoa > Chordata > Mammalia > Rodentia > Cricetidae > Mesocricetus > Mesocricetus auratus. The sequence goes on from NW_024429206.1 coordinate 5,401,993, forward strand.
AAGTTGCTTCCAATGTTTCTTTCTTTTTTTTTGAGACAGGGCTCATCATGTAGCTCTGGAACTCACTAAGTAGATCAGGCTAGCCTGGAACTCACAGAGATCTGCCTGCCTCTACCTCCTGCTAGGGTTTTAAAAGTGTGTGTTCCTACACATGGCCTTGATGTTAGCTTCTTGAGGACCAATAAATATGGAGAGAACTAAGGACCCATCACAGAGGCTTTGGCCAGCACAGAATTGAATGGCCCTGCCTGACTGGAATAGAGCCTAGGAGCTGTGTGCCTGAAGACAGCAAACCCGTGTCCACCCCGCCATGCCCACAGTGGGGGCTCGGCTCCAGACTGCACCCCGCCATGCCCACAGTGGGGGCTCGGCTCCAGACTGCACCCCACCATGCCCACAGTGGGGGCTCTGCTCCAGACTGCACCCCACCATGCCCACAGTGGGGGCTCTGCTCCAGACTGCACCCCACCATGCCCACAGTGGGGGCTCTGCTCCAGACTGCACCCCACCATGCCCACAGTGGGGGCTCGGCTCCAGACTGCACCCCACCATGCTCACAGTGGGGGCTCGGCTCCAGACTGCACCCCACCATGCCCACAGTGGGGGCTCGGCTCCAGACTGCACAGTTCTCAAAGCCTTCCCAGTGTGAGTGTGCTCCTCAGGGGTGCACTTTAGAGATTCTTTTCTTCCTGATTTTCCATCTGGGAAGCCAGGTGTGGGAGCACTATTTGGAGCACTAAAGGAGTGAGCCCCATGGATGACTGGGTTTTGCACACATTCCTGCCAGCCTCACCACAATGCTGACCTGAACAGTTCTGCCCAGGGCATTGAGTGATCAAAACCCTGGTGCCATTTTTGTTAGGAAAGAGACCAATATTCCAGGTGAAGTGTCTGGCCAAGGCAAGCCTTATCTTGATTAAGAGTGTGTACTCAGAAGACCAAACACACAGAGACAGGAAGTGCATTCAATTTTCATTCTAACTCAAATGGTGAATATGTCTTTTCCCAACTGACTAGGGTCCAATGTCTCATTCTTCTTTCTTTTTTCTTCTCTTCTTTTCGTGTGTGTGTGTGTGTGTGTGTATGTGTATGTGTGTGTGTGTGTGTGTGTGTGTTGTTTTTGTTTTTGAGAAAGGGTTTCTCTGTGTAGCCCTGGCTGTCCTGGAACTCACTCTGTAGGCCAGGCTGGCCTCGAAGTCAGAGATCCACCTGCCTCTGCCTCCCGAATGCTGGGATTCAATTGGGTAGTCTAAAATTGGTGCACAGGAAACAAAGGGGGAAGGGGAGAGGGGTTTCAGCTCCAACTCGTCAAATTTCTTCAAGGTCTTACAAGGTGGGAGCTAAACAGATTTTAATTCCTTGACCCAAACTCAGGTTTTTATAGCAGTTGGTAGAAGAGACTCACATGTGGTAATTCTTACACTTCCAGGGAGTGGAATCAGCAAACCTTCGACTACCTGCTGAGCCATATCCATTCTCCAAATGCTGAAAAAATGGGCTTGTCCCTAATCTCAGGCTACAATCTCTTCAAAGAAGAAGTTCCGGTGAGCCAAGTGTCCTTGACCTTGAGGGTGATAAGCTACCGTGCAGAGAAACTGTAGAGTTAGGCCACTGTAGGTAGAAAGAAAGGTTTATGGGGGGGGGGGGGGCAAATTGCCCAGGCTACCTCTTGGAAATATCAGGGAGATAGAGAGAAGAGCAAAATGGGAGAAAAGCAAACAGATTCTATGTCAGCGGGGTAGGGGTCTGGCTGATACAGGATGTAGGATTGCCCTTGTCCGAGGTAGCTGACTTTTGAGGGGGAGTTTAGGGAAGGTTCCAGGAGGATTAGGGTGTTCCCTATTCTGCTTTTCTAATGAACAGTAACCCACCTTTAGGCTTGTTTACCCAGTAACAATCCATCTTCTTACCCCACCAAAGTCCTCTGTTTAGGACAATGTCACCAACACTGCCATTTGGGTGGATGGGTAGGTGGGTGAGTGGGAGATTTGGTGTCCTAATGGGGACAGATGGGGCTGGGACCTTGAGATGGGAGAGTATTCAGAGGTCACAGACTCAGGTTAAAATTAGATTTATTTTTTATTTACTTATTTTAGTGGGGTTGAGGATCAGCATTTTGGCATCCTAGGCAAATATCACTGAACTACACTCCAGCCTCAGGTCCACTAAGACCGTTTCTCTCTCCTGGACTTTGCTCCACCGTTTACTCTGATGCTAAGTGGAGTGAGAGGCATAGACTTGAGCCTAACTGTGTGAGTTCAAACCTTGGCTCTACCTTTTAGCTATGCGACTTCAGACAAGTTACTTGACCTCTCTAGGGTCATTTAGCCTGTCCGTAAGGGTTGCACAGTGTCCACCTCAGTGGCTGGTTGTAAAGATCAAACCACTGAGCCAGATAAATAAATGCCGCCTAATAGGTTTTCTGTAACTCGATAATAGGTTTTGCCCCCAAAACAGTAAACCAGATCAAGGCAAACTGAAAAAGCAAAAGAGCAGGTATATTTGAGCAAAGCAACTCCTGGTGAGTCCTCCAGCCCAAGATACAGGGGCCAGTGAAGTCACATGGCCAAACTATAACAGGAAGCATATATACCCTGTAGGCAAGAGATGATGACTTGTCCTCCATAAGCTGGGTTTGTGCCCAAGTATGGTCAAAGCTGACTGCTTTAGACAGGGTCTTGGGCTATTGGCAGGAGATGCAGCCACCAAGAATGCAGAACTGGGCTTTTTGTTGCCTTTTCTTTGTTGGAGATTCTCTGATAGGGTGGGGTTTGGAGAGAGAGGAATAGGGCTTTCCAGATCAAGCAGAAGTGAGTTGGGGGGGGTTCCAGCCAAACACTGCTGACTATCTGTCACCCAGCAAGCATTCCGTGAGTTCCTGTTATCCTATCTCTGTGAGCCCATCTCTGCTTCCTCCTCAGGACCCTTTCTGGAGGAACACAGTTCTGGGATTTCGGAAGCTGACCCCCAGAGAGATGGACATATTCCCTGATTATGGGTAAGATCTCTGTCATGGGCAGAGACACTGGAGCAGGACAGTTGAGGCAGGACTGTCTAGAGGGTAGTCAAGAACGGAAGCAGCAGTTTGCTATCCCCTCTCAGTCCTAGAGTCGCTGGTACCTTGTCCTTCTGATGTCCAGCCCCTTAATGGGCTCCAGGTGCACTGGGCTTTGGGCCGAAATATCCATCAATTTTGTATCCATGTGATGAAATACTAGACACAAGCTACCCACGAAAAAGGCGTATTTTAGTTCACGAGGGTGCTTGTCACCGCTGCTTCCATCACAACCCAAGAAGCAAAGAGAGGGCATGATGGGGACCCACAGTGGCCTTTGAAGGAAGCGCATGGTGGTTTGTGGATCCTCCCTCACCCTGACCTTCTAATCCCATCACCTCTCACTGCTGTCACCTCAGAGACCAAGCCTGCACACGTGGCCTTTGAGGGGCGCTCCACATTTAAACCACAGCACTCCACGTTGTCAAACCACTCTCTCAAGTGAGGAAACAGAACCTCAGAGAGGCTAAATGACTTCCCAGGGCCACACAGCCATGTGCCCACACTAGGATTCCAGCTCAGACTGTGAGGTTTCACACTGCCCCCCTCTGGTACTCTCCTCACCCAACCCCATTCCCTATATCCCAGGATGCCATGGTTGGATGGGAAATTGCTCCTTGCATTGAGCTGAACTCCCACTGTCACCCCACAAATGCCACCTGGTGCCTCAGCTCTAGCCACTAGGGACTCACAGGGAGGTACCAAGCCAACCCTCACATCGCAGGTTCTGATCTCCTTCCCAACTCTGATTCTAGCTACGGCTGGTTCAACACAAGCCTGACTTTAGAGGGGAAGAGCTACCTGCCATGGCTGACTGAGAGGTAAGACCGGAAGCTGCTGTTCTCGAGAAGTACAGGTTCCAGGGACCAAGTTGTGGAAGAGTAGTCAATGCTGACCAATGCTGAGGAAAATCCCAGGGTGCCGTGTAGGAGCTGTCCCTGGTCCTGATCACCACCGTGGGCTGAGGCAAAGGTTCTGAACCCCACAAAGCATCAAGCCATCTGGGCAGATTTCTTTTTCTTTTTCCTCTCTCTCTCTCTCTCTCTCTCTCTCTCTCTCTCTCTCTCTCTCTCTCTCTCTCTCTCTCTCTCTCTCTCTCTCTCTCCCTCCCTCCCTCCCTCCCTCCCTCCCCTCCCTCCCTTTCTCTCTCTCTCTCTCCCCCCTCTCTTCCTCTCCCCCCCCTCTGGTTTTTCAAGACAAGGTTTCTCTGTGTAACAGCTCTGCTATCCTGGAACTCGCTCTGTAGGGCCTCAAACTCACAGAGATCTGCCTGCATCTGCCTCCCGAGTGCTGGGATTAAAGGTATGAGTTACCACCGCCTGGCTAGGGCAGATTTTCAACGTCACTCAAGCCTTCATGTTCATGTAGTAGTTTAAAATGTATTTAAATGTTTTTCTAGATATATTTACATCATTTGCATAAATGATCTTTAAAAAATGTCTCTCCCTTTGGTCAGTCAAGAATGAAAGAACCAGTTTGCCATCCCCTCTCAGTCCTAGAGCCCCTGGCACCCTGTCCATGAAAAAGCATAGCCCAGCACAGGTGAAAGCTGCAACCCTGGAGCTTTCGGCCCATCTCAGAGGCAGCTGCATGGAGAATCTCCCCTGGGCTTCTCAGCTGGCCTCCCTTAGCCGGTCATTGCTTGTGTAACTTTGGGGGAGGGACCTCGTGAATCTTGTGTTTCACCTTCCAAGTCATGTGACATTTGTTGGTTAACTTCGTCAACTTCGTGTGTCTCAGGAGTCTTGCCAGCTCTTGCTAGGAGGGAATGTCACAAATCTGAGGAAATTGCAACACAGCAAACCATGTGGTGACAATAACTACTCTTGTCCTTGTGACATTGTGACACCTGACCAGCCTCTTCCCAGGTGTTTCATCATGAAGAATTTATTTAGTTAGAACTCCTTTTGAGAGAACCCTTTGAACAGTTATGGTTTCTGGCTCTTTTGATGGGGTTTTTTTTTCTTTTTTTCATTCTTTTCTTTTTCATTTTTTTCAAGACAGGGTTTCTCTGTATTGTTTTGGAGGTTGTCCTGGAACTTGCTCTGTAGATGGAACTTGCGCTGTAGACCAGGCTGGCCTCGAACTCACAGAGATCCACCTGCCTCTGCTTCCTGAGTGCTGGGATTAAAGGTTTTGATGTGTTTTCAGTGCTGGGATCAAACCCAGGGCCTCACATAGTCTGGACAAACATGCCACCACTGTGCCCTTCTCTGGACATTCACATTCAAAGATACAGATGGGTGTCCCCAGGTACCCTGTCTCTGGTGTCATGCTCTGACAAAGGTGCATTTGACACTGATCCAACTCTGCCTCTTCTCCCCAGCCCCCTAAAGTTTGTCCCTTTGATATAAAGTGATATGATGGCAGCAGAATGAAATCAGAGAAAGAGGCCTGGGTCTGAGTCCCACTCTCTCGGTGCACAGCTCACTCCGTGACTTTTAGGAAGACCCTTCTCCATCTCTCAGTGAGGGGTCAGGGCCTCCAGGAAGATCTTGTTTACAAAAGAATGCTTTTCAGGCCACTGGTCCAACCCGGTGTCCATGAACTGAATGACTACATGGGGGCATCTCATGGGGCTATGTCCACAGGAATGTCCCCTGTGCTGCCCTCTAGGAGAAGTGAGTTTGGGGCTGTTCTGATGTGTCTTGTCATCCCAGGTTGACAGAGAGGGGAGTGAAGCTCTTCCATCGGAAGGTGGAATCTTTTGAAGAGGTGAGTGGCCGGGGTGTGAGGGGATGGGCGTGGGAGGGAGGGAGGTAAGATGTTTCCTGTTTCTGTGTGGGAGACCCCTTCTTAGACTCAGGGTCCCTGCAGGCCTGCCCTAGGAGGCCGCGGGCATTCTGGGGGAGGAGGTATCTGCCTTGATATTGGTTGTAAGAAGGGAACAATGGGATCACTGGGGTCAGACAGGGCTGTTTCTGTCTGACCCTAGGTGTGTTTTAGAGTCAGCAACACTCTTCCCTAGAGTCAGGTCTACTCCACTCCAAGGTTCAGATCCTCCCATGCCTCCCACTGACATCTGGGTTGACATTTCTGTAATGCCCCGGCACTCAGTGATGAGATCAGGGCCACCACACCCTGCCAGCTCAGCTATGTGACTTCATTTAATCCCAGAGAGCAGAATAACATTCGGCACAGACAAAGCTCATCATATCCACTGAGCTCCTTGAGGTCAGGTCTGGCCCCTGTGGACACTTGGGCTCTGAGGTTGATTCTGACAAAACTCCCCTTCCCTGTGGCTCTAAGACAGAACACACTTAGCAGTTTATGTGTTCATGATGGTCTTGGGGCGGGGGCTTACCAGGGATGGGCTGGAAGCACGGGAGTGCTTACTGTGTCTGAGTTGACAAGTGTTTCAGGCATAAGTTGAGCCAAAGCCAGCATCCTGGCAGAGAGAAGGCAAGATTATGGGCTCTAAAGGTTCTGATGGAGGATGGCTTAATGTGAACGTTTCTTTAAGGTTTTAGGACAGTTCTCCCTCCATAGTACTCTCTATCCAGAAGTCTCTCCTGAGGGTCACACGGGATCCTCACAGTAGCCTGGCAACATTATTGGCTTTGCTAGAAAATGACTGTCAGCTGGGATGCGGTGGTGCATACTTTTAATACCAGCACTTGGGAGGCAGAGGCAGGTAGTGAGTTCAAGGTCAGCTTGGTCTACAGAGCACAGTCAGGGCTACATAGAGAAACCCTGGAGAGAGAGAGAAAGAGGAAGAGAGAGAGAGAGAGAGAGAGAGAGAGAGAGAGAGAGAGAGAGAGAGAGAGAGAGAGAGAAGAAAATTATTATCAAATGAGAGCAGAGAGCATTTGAGCCTCAAGGAGCTAAAAGGAGTCCCTTAGCCAGAGTCCCTGGATCTCCAGCACACCTCACCCCAGTTCCCCAGGAAGCAGACAGCTGTGGTGTGTCACCCCAGTTCTCCAGGAAGCAGACAGCTGTGGCGCATCACCCCAGTTCCCCAGGAAGCAGACAGCTGTGGCGTGTCACCCCAGTTCCCCAGGTGTAAGAGGCTGGAGTGGGCAGAGCACAGCCCAGTCCTCACTCCTTCCCATCCCTTGACTTGTTCTTGCTGCTAGGTGGCAAGAGGAGGCGCGGATGTGATTATCAACTGCACTGGGGTGTGGGCTGGAGCGCTGCAAGCAGACACCTCCCTGCAGCCCGGCCGGGGCCAGATCATTCAGGTGAGACGCTGTGGTCAATGGAAAGCTGACCCTGCCTGCCCCCGCCACTCCAAAGGTGGCGGACGGTTCTGTTGAGTGACTCCAACCTTTGAGGAGGTGACTTACTGAAGACATAAGTACCGACCTACCCCCTGCACCTCAAATGTTCTGATCTGGAATTTCTTCTCCATAGCAAAGTGCATGTGGTTGTTTTCCCCATGAGGGAGCCATAGCACAGGCCTGGGTTATAAAGAAAACGGGGAACCTTTATGAAGTGCTTATCAAGTGCCAGATATGAACTTAAGTATTTACTGAATTGATCATTTAGTCCTTACCACAGCCTTTGAAATGGTCCTGTCATATCACACAACCACTTAACTGAAATACAGAGGTGTCAAGTAACGTGTACAAGAATGCACAACAGAAAATAGTGATTAGAGGCCAGGTTGACTGCTCCATGGGTGTCACCATTGTCCCATGCCTCTCATGATGTATGGGGACATATGTGTACATGCTTGCCTATTTGTGGGCACGCTGATGGGTATGGCCATATGCATGTGTGAATGTGCATCTGTGCATTTACATGTAGGCAGGTATGTGTGTGTGTGTTCCTTGTTCTGGCTGGTGTGTGTGTGTGTTATCTCCTGTGACCTAAGGCTTTTCTATAGACATGTAGTGAGGACCAGGGATACTCCAGGGAGCAAAGGGAGCTGACTGTAAGGTTACCCTCCTGCAGTCTTGGGCCAGGGGGTCATGAGAAGTCTGACCACTGAGGGGAACACACTAAAGGTAATTTCACTGGTCTCCCTCCCTGACAAGATATGTCTGCCTTGAATCAACAGGTGGAGGCCCCTTGGATGAAGCATTTTATCCTCACCCATGACCCACGCCTTGGCATCTACAACTCCCCATACATCATCCCAGGGTAAATCTATGACTCGTGTAAGATCATAGAGGGGACATTTTCATGGCCTCTTAACACTCCATCCACCTGTTTTTATAAATGGGCTTAGGCAATGAAATCCCTGGGATGGTGGGATTCAGCCTTAATTGAGCTTTATCTTGAACATTCCTTTTGGTGGCAGGCATAGTAAAGCCAGGACAAAGATCCTGGATACACAGGCAATGACACCAAAAGTGGTTAGAATGGCAGCAGGGGGAAGAGCAATTTTGTGATGGTGTTGATAATGTTGGCCATGGAGGTGATGGCATTCATGTGGCAGAGCTGAGGGGATGGCAAGACTGTTGGTGTTGAATGACAGTAGCCTGGCTATTGACGGGGAAAGACAGAACTGATTGGGGTGTTGACAGGCATGGGGTGTTAAAGTGGCAGTGTTAAGGAGGTCAGCATCATCGATGGTGCTGATGATGGTGGAGATGACAATGTCATGGTGGTGTTGCTTTGGTGGTATACAAACGGTGATGGAGTTGACGTTGATGACAATGCTGGTCATGTGCTACTGACTTCACAAGACTTCTGGGGATCTGGGCTCAGAGCCTCACTGCTGTGCTACAAATGTTTTATGCGCGCACCTCCCCCACCCAGACATCTCCTTTGTTGATAGAGATGACAGAAGAGTTGGCAATGATGACGCCGGGGATGGGTGGCACAGTGGGTTGATGAGGTCACGATGGCGTGGGCTGTGTTTAGCGGGGATGGTCATGCTGACAAGAACGGATGACTCAGTGGAGATGACAGTGAGGGAGGAGGAGAGGGAGAGATGCCTCCATCTGCCAGGATTCATTTTCTTTAGCCCTCTTCATTCTGATCGAGGTCCAAGACAGTTACTCTCGGAGGTGTCTTCCAGCTGGGGAACTGGAATGAATTAAACAGTGTCCATGACCACAACACCATTTGGAAGAGCTGCTGTAAACTGGAGCCCACCCTGAAGGTGAGGAGTGTCAGTGCCCTAGACCAGGGCAGCCTGGTCCTGACGCAAGGATAGTCTATTGGGATAAGTGGGCAGGTTAGCCCCACAGAGAGACTGGAGAATACAGCAGCATTTGACAGTGTTCAGAGAAGCCCTTGCTATGGGCTAATGACGCATAACTGGCCCTTCATAGGGTGGCGTCTTAGTGTTTCCACAGAGAGCAGGTGTACTTGATGCATATACGCCTCCATTTTCATGTTTGCCTGATCATGTGATGCTGACAAGATAGTCGGGAGGCAGTGTTGGGGTTGGTGGTGACACGGCTGCAGTGTCGGTGATGGTGACACTGTGGACAGCGGCTGGGGTGACTGCGGTCATTGATATGGATGAGCTAATGTGAGGTGGTGGGTGGCAAAGGAGATAGCTCAGGGGATAAAGGGCTTGCAGCATAGCAGTGAGGACCTGAGCCCAGATTCCCAGAACTCATGGGAAGGAGATACAGCCGCACAGGGCTGTAAGCCCTCACTCCTATGGTGATGTGGAAGGTGGAGACCAGAATTCCTCAGGCTTGTAAGCCAGCTGGCCCAGTACATGTAGCAGTGAACAGACCCTGTTTCAAACGAGGTGGAAGGTGATGAGTGACATGTAAGGTTGTCCTCTGACCTCCACTGTGGCATGTATACACCTGCATATCACACACACACACACACACACACACACACACATGCACACACACAGTGTGTGGGGGTAACTGGTAACTTGTGATCAAATAGTGTGCTGACTAATGAAGGGGGTGGCATGAGATTCCGAAAGCTAACTCACAGCTACCTAGAATGTCAACAGAAGAAATGATCTAGGTAAGTTTCCAGCATTTCTCCCCCCAGAATGCAAGAATCGTTGGGGAACTCACTGGCTTCCGGCCGGTCCGGCATCAGGTTCGGCTAGAAAGAGAGCAGCTTCATTTTGGATCTTCGAGTGTTGAGGTGCGTTGGGCCAAGGGAAGTGATGCCTGCCCCAGCTCCAACAATAACCCTGCCATTTCCTAGGAAAAGTCATTGCCTGAGATCAGGTGGTGGCCACCCCCACCCATAAATGGGGACACTGAGACCTGAGGTGGGAAAGGACTGAGTAGAGAGAAATGGGGTTTTATACCAGGTGACAGGACAGACTCGTGACCTTCCTAATCCACCCTGAAGCTCTTCGGATAGGAACAGCTTTCTCTGCCCTCCTGAGAAAACAGGACTGCCATTGGTGGTGATGGCACTTGCTTAAGTTTGACAACTGGTGACAGGCAGGGCTGTGTGTATAACCTGAACTTCACTAGAGACATTTCTAGGATGCTCACTTGGTGACTGTGCCACTATCTTTCTGGAGGAGCTCTTCTTGGGTCACCTCACCAGGGGTGGGAGCTGAGAGCATGGAATCCATTGGTTATTCTGTCCCAAAGGGAAGGAGCTGGGCAAGTGTGGGCTGTACCAAGGTTAGCTTTCTCCTCTTATCTCAGACAGATAGGGGTGTGTGGAGGGGTATGTGTGTGACCATTGTGCATGTGTAGACAGGGGCACAAGTGTAGGTGAGGGTGTACAGATGATTGTGTGTATGAATAATGATCAATGGAACTATGTGGCAGATGTCTCTGCCTTCAAGGTTTCATGGTTCTGCATTTCCTGTACTAGGAGATGAAGCACGAGTCTAGGGTACCACCCTACCCCTCCTCAAATAGTTTCCCTCAAGCTAGTCCCAGGCCCTGCCCAGCATCCTGCCAACACACTGATGGAGCTCATAGCATCTGGTTTAACCAAGTCTTTTCAGAAAGTTCCTAGTCTTCCAGTGTAGCCAAGCTCTCCTGAGTGCCCCCTTGATGTCCCTTCCATACCTGGCCACCATCTCTCTTGCTTCTCCCAGGTCATCCATAACTATGGTCATGGAGGCTACGGGCTCACAATTCACTGGGGTTGTGCAATGGAGGCAGCCAACCTCTTTGGGAAAATTCTAGAAGAAAAGAAGTTGTCCAGGATGCCTGCATCCCACCTCTAAGGACTCTAGTGACCATCACTTGCCCCTTGAGGACATCCCAGTACCCTACAGCCAATTAAGTGATAGTCTCCTTGCTGATTCTTCACTCCCCGCTCCCTGGCTTCCTTGGGCAAAGGTGTGAGGTGAGGAAATCCTGGCACTCTGCTCATCCGTCACGGCCTGGTCCTTCCCACACATCCTATCTGGCTAAGCATCTGTAGGATGGATCCTGGCTGGTCCTAAGCCCATCTATATGAGACAGGCAGCATCTAGGACCATGTAGCAATCCTGTTCTCACAACAGGATGACTGTACTAAAGCTGGTTGTACTGGGTGGCAGGGTCTGGGCTCAGTTCCCTAAGAGGTGGTCCAGAAACTTTTGCTTAGAACTCTGAAGAGTGATTCACAACACACTTGCTGTCTACCAGTAGTGACGGGAGGAGGGGGGACTCCTGCCCTCAGCACTCCATTGGTCAATACTATTAAAACACTCTTGGGATATCCCAACTCTCTTCAGGGTCGATCCTAAGACATGTCTTTCCCTCATTCTCACCACCACGAAGGCCATCTCTGTGGTCTTGAGGAGACTTTATCTAGGTTGTACCTGCATGTGCCAGGGCAGGAGAAGAGGGGAGGGCATAGCTCAGAGCCTTGAGCATAGAAGGTAAGTGCTATACCACAGAGCCAAACCCCGTGCTCTTGAGACCTGAAATCAGAGAGAGAAGTGACCAACCTTGGTACACTGAATATCTTTTTTTTACGTTTGTTAATCTACTGTGTACATGTATGTGGGTGGGAACATCCACGGTCGTGATATGTTGGGATCAGAGGACAACCTGTGGCAGCCTTCTCTCCTTCTACCTGTGGGTTCCAGGGATCAAGCTCAGGGCTTCTGTCTTGGCAGCAAGCGCCTTTACCCACTGAGTCATCTCACCAGCTTACTGAACATATTTTGACATTTTCTGAAATAGAATCTCATGTGGAGAGAAACAGATGACATTTCCACTAATAAACAGACCTTCTGTAACAGGATTGCTTAAAATTAGACCCCAGGCCTCCTGCTCAAAGTCCAGTGGGTTTCTGAGGCAGGAGGCTTTGTGGCAGGCCTTGTACTGCTCAAAAATACTGATCTTTAAAAAAAAGTTTATGTCATTTATGTGTGTGTGTGTGAGTGAGAGAGATCTTGAGACAGGGTTTCTATGTGGCCAAGGTTGGACTTGAACTCAAAATCTTCCTGCTTCAGCTTCTCAGGTATTAGCGTGTGGAATCATGTTCCTGTAAAGCAGAATCTCTGTGTTTCTGTTTCTCTCCCTCTCCTTTGTCTCTATCTTTGTTGTCTCTGTTTCTCCCTCTTTTTGTTGTTCTGTTGTTCTGTCTCTATATGTGTGTGTGTGTGTGTATGTGTGTGTGTGTGTGTGTGTGTGTGAGAGAGAGAGAGAGAGAGAGAGAGAGAGAGAGAGAGAGAGAGAGCACATGTGTGTATGTGTGCATGTTTTGCTTTTAAGGGATCTCATGAAGCCCAGACTGGCCTCAAACTCACCATGTAGCTGAGGATAACCTTGAACTTCTGACCCTCCTTCTTCCCCCCTCCCAAGTGCTGGGATTACAGGTGTATACTTAACTTTAAATTTTAAAACACTTAATGAGTTTATTTTTCTCCCTTGGGTAGAAACAACATCCCTCTTCATTGTAGCCCCTGGAGAACACTCCTGCCTCAACCCCTAACTTCTTCCCCATTAGAGCTGGGTTATTTGAGGGTGAGGAAGTGAAAATGACCAGCTGGATAGAGAGTAAGAAAGAGACAGAAAGAGGGATGGAGAGGGAGGGAGGGGAGGGGAGGAAACTGTGGTTGATCTAGGCAGTGATGGAGCCCTAGGGAGTCTGAGATAGGAAGATCAAGAGGGTGGGGCTAGCCTGGGCTACACTTCAGCCGTCTGTCTCAAATATCAATGATGATAATAATGACAGTCAACGAAATGTAAGGGCAGGGGTGAGGGGGGAGGACACCAAACTGACCCCATGAAGAAGCCACTGTCTCCTCCCATTAACAGCATTGCCTCCACCAAACTCAAGGTCCCAATACTGCCTACCAGCCGGTGTCCGCACCTCACAGGAGAGGGCATCCTGCCAAAGCACTTCCTCAGACAGACCAAGTTAGCCAATCTGGGAGTGAACTGTCACTAGAACCCTGTGACCAGTGACCAGACTTAGACCTGTAATGTCCGTCACCAATGTTTTAATAAAAGATGATCGCACAACGCACGTTCGGCTTCTTTGCGATGTATGCGTCGAGCAGCTGGGGGTCAGTTTCCTCTGGCCTTCGATGGGGCCTGGCAGTTTCCTTCCTCCCCTGTGTGTTGTTTCCTCCCCGAATCTCGGGAGAAGACTCGTGTGTTCCGGCATCTGGGAGTGCACGTGGACTGCCTGCTGGAGTCCTTCCTCCCGAGGCCAAGACAATGGCTTCCCCTCCCCTATGACATGAGCTTTTCTGATTCTTGAGCCAGGGCATCCTCCCAGGACCTGCTCTGCAGGGCCAGCGCTGCTCTTGACAAAGGGGGCGTGAGAGAGAAGGCAGAGGCAGACCTGCAGTAGGTGCTTCCCCCTGGAGATCCCTCAGCCTGTGCAGCCTTCTTCACAGACCTGAAGCCTGAGTAAACAGGGACTTGCCACTCAGTAGGGCTGAGGAGGGAGCCGAAACAGAGGGCCCAGAAAGGCCTTCGCTGCTGCCACAGAGACTCTGGTTTGAGTTTTCCCCTCAGCTAGGCCTCAGTCTCCAGTTTCCAGGTTGGGGGATGGGGTAACAGCTTTCAGGGGTGATCGCCTGGTGGGCACCTAGCTCTCCCCAGAGACAGCCAGAGACAGTGACTCCAGAGGGAGAAGCCAGATCAGGGCTGCTTGGTTCAAATTTAGATGCACATACATCTGTCTGTTTCTACCCGGCAGGCCCTGGAGAGACGTCTAAAGGGGCCCAGCCAAGGAAGCAGTGGGCATCTCTGGCTCCAGAAAAGCTGCTCGGGCCAGACACTAGCTCACCTTAATTCCAAAGAAAGCCTGAGGCCAGGGCGCAGAAGAAACCTACTGGACAAAATGGCAACTGTCACAGGGGCCTGGGCCCAGACTGTATCTACGGAGATCTTTGGGCGGTGGCTCTCCAAGGGTGAGACTGGGTAACTATATGACACCTGCTCAGCTGGTCCTGAGCGTCCTGGGACCCTCCCGCAGTAGCAGTTTCCCCATGCAGATCCACAGCGATGTATAAACCTTCCCCTACCACAGAGAACCCCCTGGAGTGAATGCTACCCCATTTTCAAGGGGTGGGTGACCCTCGATAAATATGGTCAAACACAGTGAAGACACAAAACCCTGTCAGTCCGCATCACCCCCTTGGGTAAATTCTTGATGTAGGCAGTGACCATAAGTGGCCCAACTGGGCTCTGTCAGCTCCCTAGGCTTTACAACCTCAGAGACCAGCTCAACCCCCAGGGGTTGTTATTCCTGAGAGCCAGAGTTCGACCTGGGGACACCTTCACTGCTGGTCCCTCGGCCAACCATCTCCTGGCCCCACTCCCGGTGGCTAGATTCCTGCAGTCCTCGGCCTTTGGTCTCGATGGGCAAAAAGCAGGAGGCCACGGCAGCCAGGAGGCAGCATCCACTATAGACGGCCAAGGTCAGGTACACGGAAGATTCCAGCATCACCTAGGGAGGGAAGTGGAGGTAGAGAAGAACATCTCAGAGCTACAGGCAGTCCGCATGACTGACAGCTAGCTGAGCATTTCACCCCATTTCACAGGAGAACTGAGGCTCAAGAGGGCAGACAAACCACCAGGTGTGGTGACGATGCACATGCCTAATCCTAGCGCCGAGGGGCTGAAGCCAGAGGGTTGCTGGAGTTCAAGGCTAGCATGGGCTACAGAATAAGACATATCTTGGCAAACAACCTAAGGGACATATTCAAGCTCATATAATGAGGATAGGGCTGAGATTTGAACTCAGGCCAGCTAGGCTTAAGATTCTGTACACAGGCCAGGTGGTGGTGATGCATGCCTTTAATCCCAGCACTCGGGAGTTTAGGGACAAGATAATCCTGCATTCAAGTTAGTCCCAGATATATAGTAAGATCCTGGATCAAAAACCAAAAATCACCACTGGGCAGTGGTGGCACATGCCTTTAGTCATCCGACTCTGTGGTAAGCATCTCACTGACTCAACTCGTCTTTAAGACAATCACATTTAATGATGTGACCTACTCCTTTAAAAAGGTGATGAAGAATGAAAAACTGACTATTTAGACATGGACAAGACTTTTTAGTGGCACACAGACTTGCCAAGCTTGGTAACTCACTCAAATCAGCCAATTCAGAAGAGGAAGACAGACATCGAGTATAAGCTGGTGTTTGTCCTTTGTTCTTTGTGTCAATACCCCACTTTTACCTTGGCTCTGAGCCCTGCTCTCAAACCCTCCTCCCGTCTCCTCCTCCCCAAAGTAGCTGGGACTCCACCCAGTGTATCCAAATCCTCTGGTACCCTCAGGGCCTTCTGCACTGGGAAGAGCTGAGCCTTATCCCAGGCTTGTCTGAGTCCCTGTCAATGACCTTGGGCCCTTTATCCTTCTGAGTTTCTTCCCTCCTGGAGTGGGTGCTACAAAATACTCTCCAGCCTATAGTCACAGCTGGCTGCCTCCTGGATCTGTACTTGGGGCAACACTTGCCTGAGCAATGAACGGAGTAATGAGGGCGCCCACTCTTGCCATGCCGCTGCAGGTGCCCAGGCCTAGGGCCCTCGTTGCCGTGGGGTACACCTGGAATGTCAGTGTATTAGCCAAATGCCATGGGGAATACAGACATTCCTCCCCACTCCCCACTCAGGACAGATGGGACTGACACCCGTGGGAAGGATGGGAAACGGGCAAAGGGGGTGGGAGGCTCACCCAAGGCAGAGAGCATGAGGTTGGCCGTGGGCGGGAGCCCATGTACCTCATTGTTTTTCACTGCGGGGAGATATTTCACAATTGGATTTTCTGGTTAACAATGGTGGGGGTGGGGTGTATACAGAATGCTTGCCTGGCATGGTGAAGCCCTGGGTTCCGACTCAGTGCAGTGGAAAAAGCTATGTAAACATTTCAGTACGGGGAGCTGGACACTATGTGTAACACAGGACACATACACATAATTACTGATTATATATGTGTCTAGCATATGGCTGGTGCTCACTATAAAGTGGATAAAGGGATTAATACTACAGTTCTGTTTTCGTCTGCTGGAGAACTTAAGAGTTCCATGCTGAAGTCAGCAATGGCTGCTCTCCTGCAGGCTCTGTGTGTAAGGATTCGGGCATTATGCTGGCCTGTCCCTGTCACCTGGCAGGATGCACTCAGACAGTAACTCTGGTCAGTCCAGGGTTCCATGACTATGACTACGTAGTCTGCAAGAAGGTGTAAAGGACAAAGGACCACTTTAAAAGAAAGACTTCCGAGAAACCCTGTCTCGAAAAACCAAAAGAAAAAAAAAAGAAAGACCTCCACCCTCTTACGCTGTCTTTCCCGCTGCTCCTCTGAAGGGGCAGACAAGGCTTTTCCTGTCTGCCTCTTCTCTTCTGTCCTCTCTCTGTCTCTGTGTCTCTTTACCTCTTTTCTCCCCACCCCCACCCCTGCTTCCTCCCCTTTCTAATAAAACTTCTCACTTAAGCTCTGTCTGCCTGGCATGTTTGTCCCTCACCCACTGTGGAATCTGCCAAGGTCCCCCTCACGATTTATTATAACAGGGTGTTTATGTCAACCACACATCATGCACCTTCTGCTCCTCCCGAGCCAATAGAAGCAGGGACGTGACACAGATGGGATGCACCACACCCCAAGATGTTTCTGCTTGTGCTGTTCTGAGTGGTTTCATTCTGTTGGAAATGCCGTTGGCCCTCCCGCACCTGTGTCTGGTTTTAAACACTAGTTTTGTTTGTTTCTTATTTTGTTGTCTGAACGTATGTTTGGATGTATGTATGGTGTGTGTGTGTGTGTATGTGCGTGCGCCTTTAGAGGCCAGGAGAGAGCTTCAGAGCCCCTGGAGCTGGAGTTTCAGGCAATTGTGGGTTCTGGGAACCAAACTCAGGTCCTTTGGAAGACCAATGTATGCTCTTAACCACTGAGTTGTCTCTCCAGCTCCTAGTCTGGGTTTTCACAGGCTACACAGAAACCCACCTCTTGGATGGGTTGTCACCTATTCAGCTAGTTTTTCATGGTTACCAACAGTCAGCTGGCTGAGGTTTAGCCAGGCTTAGAGAACTTGAAAGCTCTTGTTGTTTTTCTTTTCTTTTTTCAGTACTGGGGGTCAAACCCAGGGCCTTGAGCAAGAAAGGCAAACACTATACTTTAGCACTGAGCTGCCTGCCCAGCTCGCAAACACTGTAGCAGGTTGTCTCCAGGAAGGGAGGATGTGGGCCCTGCCCCATTTGCATTGGCTCTACACACACTTAGGCAACCTCTGGAATTTTACACTGGGCTTGAAGCTTGTGTGAGCAGAAAAAAGAGTAACTGCAAAGTAAGTGGAAGTAATGAGGGAGGCTGGTGCCACCCAGACCCTAGAACAATTGATATGCTGGTCAGACAGCACCCCATGTCCCCACCCCACTCTCAGGCACCTCTCCTACCTCAGGCGTGTAAACATAGGCCGCTTGGAAGCCTCCAGAAATAAATGCTCTTGCAATGAAGAGTAAGAGGGTGAGCATGTTTCTGGGGAGGAGAAAACAGCAGGTAAGGGTTATTTTCTGTCTCATTCTCTCCTCACAATGCCACCTTCTCAGGAAGAATTGATGCCTGAATCAGCAAACGTTCCCTGACCGAGCACATCTGCACATCGGCACAGACTTACCTCTAAGTAGTGTCACTAAAACTCTGCTCTCAGGTACACTGTTCTCTACCCAGCACCCCGGCTACAGATGGGAATGCCTGTGGTACGCAGCTCGGAGTGGGGAAACAGTCTGAATGGTTGAAATCCCAGGGCCGAGGCTCAGTGACAGAACACTTGCTTAGCATGTGAGAGGCCATGGGTCCCAGCAGGACCATATGTGGCATTGTTAGGGCATTCCCCATCCTTTGATGATCCAGATTTCCAAACCTTCAAGGTCTAAGCCCCATCTCTCCTTCCTCCTATGGTCCACTGATTCCTTGACAGGATTTGTTTGGGGCCCTTCATGGTTCCTGTCTATATTCAGGGCCTCTTAGGAGTTGTAAAACTAGAGAAATGTATCTTCAGTAGGGTCTGTTGGAAACAAGGTCTATTTCCATCTAACACCACTTTAACACATGCACAACTTCTGTGGCCACTCCGTACTCTTGTTTGGGGAGGTCGTGGTGTGGTGACTGGGATGAGAAAAGTCCCCATAGGCTCATCAGGGGGTGGCGTGTCAGATTATGGGTAAGCCACAGCTGCGTGGCAATACATAGATTAATATAAATAGGTCAATAATTAAGACAGAGCTAGCCAATAAGGAGCCCTAGCTATCAGCCAACAGTTTATAAATTATTATAAGTCTTTGTGTGTTTATTTGGGGCAAAGCAACTATGGGACCAGGCGGGACAGAAACCTTCTTCAGTGGCACTACTTGAGGGGGATTAGGAGGTGCAGCTGTGCTTGAGGAAGTGTGTCACTAGGGGTGGGGCTTGAGGTTTTAAATGCTCAAGCCAGGCCCAGCATCTCTTTACGTCAAACTCTCAGCTCCTTCTCCAGCACCATGTCTGCCTGCATGCCACCATGATGACAATGGACTAAACCTCTGGACTGTTAGCCAGCTCCAATGACATGTTTTCCTGTATAAGCATTGCCGTGGTCATGGTGTCTCTTCATGGCAATAGAACACATGGGAACTATAAACTTGAAATTCTTAGAAATAAAACTGAGACACCCGCACACAAGGTCCCTTGCTGTCCCAGCGGAGGCTTTGACCTAGGGCTTTGACCTTGAGTTTGACTATCTGTCTGTCATGAAGTGCCATGAGTCCTGGTGAGGGGCTGGGGTTCCTCCTGATACCCACCTTCCAATGCAGATGAACAGCAGGAGGCTGCAGAGGGAGAAGATGACGAAACACAAGGCCATGGTCTTCTTGCGCCCCAGGCGGTCGATGACCCACAGAGTCACGAGGACGCCTGGCAGAGAGCAGGGACAAGGTAGGTAGCTTCTCAGCTGGTTCCTAATGACCAACCCTACCTCATCTTCCACCCTTGAGAGTGAACCAGCCCAGCTGAACCCGTGAGCTCCCGGTTCAGGCCCAGCCCAGCTTTCAGACAATACAACAGATTCCTGGCCAATGCCTGCTGTGTCTGTGTGAGAGTTGATGAGGCAGGGGACCTGGGAAGCCACTTACAGGTCCCTGATCTGGTCACAGCAACCAGGAGACAAGTGTGTACTATTCTGAGTCTCTAAGGGAAAGGGGGATGTGTTGTTAGAAGGAGCGAGCCAGAGCTGGAGAGAGGGCTCAGAGGTTAAGAGCACTGACTGCTCTTCCAGAGGTCCTGAGTTCAATTCCCAGCAACCACATGGTGGCTCACAACCATCTGTAATGAGATCTGGGGCCCTCATGCTGAGCTCTGCCAGCAATAGGACATTCAGTGTCTAAAGCCAAGTCTTACAAGACCTTGGGACAAGGGTGCAGGATCAAGGTGGTGTTGTCTGTGGAGGTAACCCAGGCAAGCTCCAGCTGAAGATGGTGCACTGAGGACTCTGTTTAGCCTTCCCTGAGCAGAATGAAATGGCAGAAAAATGGAAAGTGGTAGGAGGTAGGAGCGGAGCCAAAAGGATCACGGGCTACCTTTAGTCCCTTTAATAGGTATTTGGCACTGGTTCAGCACTGGATTCGCCATTGTCCTTTTCAGGCAGGGGGAGGAAAGGAGGAAGGGAGGGACTAAGGGAGGGAGGCAGATCATCTTTGAATGGTGTTCAGGTTTGGAAGCTTAATGACCTCCACCAGAACCAGGTCTTTTCCAGTGCATCCAGTGATGGGAGGGTGGGGTAGCGAGATCTCCATGGCTCTGATCTCTGTGCAAGCCCTGAGCTGCTTTTCTGTTCTACATTGTCATTTAAAGATTGTTTGTACAACCAACAGTCTTAGAGGGACGGTAAGGACACTATCCTCCCTGGAGCAATGGCAGAGGGATCTGGTAGCCAGTTATAAAGTTCCGGGCTTCCTGAGCTTGCGGTTTCTCAGTGCTGTGGTTTGGACATGGTTTGAGTATGTCCCCCAAGGAATCATATGTTGGGAGCTTGGCCCTCAGTGTGGAAGGTGGCTATGGCCGCTGTCTCTCTGACTTCTTGTCCCTACTCTCATGGGCTCTCACTGCAGGGCTACCATCTCCTGGAAGGTTCTGGTCAGAGCCAAGCAAATGCTGGCACCCTGCCGGTTAGCTTCAGAGCTGTGCACTAAATATACTTCTTTGTATATTTCATAACAGGGTAGAGATTCCCATACACCTGCACTGCAGATCTTCTGCCTGGACCTTCCTTATCATGGTTGCAGACTGGGGCAGTGGGCTCCGGCATCAATATAGGGCAGAGCTGCAGTAGGGTTCTTGTGATAGTGAGTGACTGCTTGCAGCAATAGCCCAGGAGTCTTGCTCCTTAGACAGAATGCTTGAAACTAGGCAGCCTGACTTGTTAGCCTTCGTTATCTGGAACGTGTAGCAAAGAGCTAGAAAAAGAAAACCCTCAGGGCCTGCCTTTTTTTTCTTTTAAATCCTAAATAGATGGTAGGCTTTCCCACTCTAGTCTCACCTGGGAACTCAGACAGGGTGGTCCACAGTAGGTCCATGTAATCCTCCTTGCTCAGATATTCACAGGCCAAGCTGCATTTGGCTTCCACTGCCTTTTTCCGGCTGGAGACTAGGATGGGGAGAGAGGAGCAGGGATGGTCACACAGCCTTGTACCACAGCTTCCTGCACCCTAGCCCTCTGTTGTAGAAATGACTTTAACTGTGTAAAGATATGTTATATTTGTTTATGCTGTGGAATATTACCTTAACTGTGTAAAAGTATGTTACATTTGTTTATGTTGCATTTGTTTAATGATGTAAAGATGTGTGACATTTGTTTACGCTTCATTTGTTTAACAATATAAACCATGTGTTACATTTGTTTTCACTACATCTGTTTAATTATGTAACGATGTGTTGCATCTGTTTCACCTTGCCTACCTAAGGCACCTGATTGGTCTAATAAAAAGCTGAACAGCCAATAAGAGCTAGGCAGAAGAGAGATAAGCAGGCTGGTGGGCAGAGAGAATAAGTAGGAGAAATCTAAGGCCATCAAAGAGTGAAAGAAAGAAGAGAGGAGAGAAGGAGGGAGAAAGAGGGAGACATGTTATGGGATTTCCCACCCAGTTCTGCAGCCTCCTCAGAGCCCCAAATAAACACTTGAACACTATATTAGTTATGAATATTGCTGGCTGATGACTAGGGCTTCTTATTGGCTAGTTCTGTCTTAATTATTAACCCATAACTACTAATGTATATATATCTTCATGGCCTTCTCTTACTGGAGGAGGAGTCCAGACCTGTGACTCCTCTTGGGTTCTACATTGTGGCTTCTCTGCCTATGTTTTCCAGAATCCTCCTCATCTCCTAGTTCCACCTGTCTTGCTTCCCTATTGGCCAACAGTGCATTATTCATCAACCAATAAGACAAACATATACAGAAGACATCCCATCATCTCCTTAGGATGCTACTCCCAAAGCCACCTGGCCACTATGTCTCCTACTGTCAGTGACAATTGGATCTTTGTTGGTTTACACACACACACACACACACACACACATACACACACACACACACACACACACACACACGCACGCATGCACACATGCATAAATCTCTTATCTCTTATACAGGGCCGATTTCCTGCTAGGCGTGGCAGAATTGAGTAGCTCTCAGAGCTCCAAACATTTTCCATGGGGTTCTTGACAGAAAAAGTTCCCCAACCTCTGCCTCCTGACAGTACTCAGATGTCCACTGCCTGAGGACTGTCCCCTCTGCTCAGTCAGTACCACCCTCCAAAACCACATCTGCAGTTGGGGTGCTTCTACAGAGCCTACCTTCTCATTAACATCCCCAGTTATCACAGGACTGTACCATCTAAGAGCTGCAATGAATGAATAATTTAATGAACTGTGCTGGGCCTCAGAGTTTGCTAAGGGCACACTTTACCACTGGGGACCCTTCCCAGCATCCAGTGTATGAAACTGTCACCCACGATCCCTTAGGTTTTACTGCAAACCCTGAAGGAGCTTGGTTCTTTTCCCCTCTGCCCTGAATTCAATGTCAGAATCCCAGGGTTGCCTTCAGGTAGAACCAACTAACAGGCTCAACATCTGCATGGGCACATTTCTATTTATTTCTTTAATTTGTTTGGTGATTCTGCTTTACAATACAATCCCCTGTGGAGCTTTTAAACCTGACTAATACATGAGTCTCACCCATGCTGATTAAATTGGTCTGGAGAGGGTTTAAATGGTGCTGGCATTGTGTCAAAGTGGGGGTTGTGGATCAGCCGTAAAGCTTGCCCGGCATGCAGGAAGGCCTGGGATCCATCCCAGGTGGGAAATCCCCTTGTAGGGAGGGGGGTGGAGCTCCACCCCTGCTGACTTATTCCCACAAGAGAAGGGCACATTAGCCACTGCCCAGGATCATATACATAAACCTGGGAGCTGAGCCATAGCCCTTTGGGGGGGTTTGGAAAGACTGCTTTAGCTCTGTGCTGTCCTTGCCTTAAAGACCATTAGTGAAAAATAGACCCAGAGGCCTCAGTGCTGAGGCAGCCCAGTGCCTGGGGATGCTCTGTAGACAAGCTCCAATCAGAGCTGCAGCTCTGGGAGGGTTCCGGAGCACTCCAACCTATGGTGAGGCATTCAGTCCTTTCCTTGTCACACCTGTGAGGCAGCTGTCCTCTGTGAGCTCCAGCTTCCCTGTACCACGTGGAACCCCTAGGCTTAGGGACAGAATGTAACCCAGGAGATTCGTGGTAACATGATACATTTGGTTTTGTCGTTTTACAATGAGGTTTTCTCCAATTCCACAACTCTGTGTGTGTGTGTGTGTGTGTGTGTGTGTGTGTGTGTTTTGTTTGCATTGTGTTTTACTTTGTTTTGAAACAGGGTTTCTCTGTGTAGCCCTGACTGTCTTGGAACTCTGTGTATCAGGCTGGCCTTGAACTCAGAGCTCCACCTGTGTTTGCCTCCTGAGTGCTGGGATTAAAGGTGTGCACCACCACCACCCAGCTCTACAACTGCTCATTTATTTATTTATTTTGGTTTTTCGAGACAGGGTTTCTCTGTATTGTTTTGGAGGCTGTCCTGGAACTGGCTCTATAGACCAGACTGGCCTTGAACTCACAGAGATCCGCCTGCCTCTGCCTCCTAAGTGCCGAGATTAAAGGCGTGTGCAAACAATGCCCGGCTTTCTACAACTGCTCTTAAACACCCAGTAGAAGCCTGGGTGTGATGGCGCACACCTTTGATCCCAGCATTGGGAAGCAGAGACAAGTGCATCTCTGCAAGTTTGCGGTCAGCCTGGTCTACATAGAGTTCCAGGCAAGCCAGGGATATATAGTGAGACCTTATCTAAAAACATAAAAGCCCACCAGGGACCTAGGTATGGTAATGCATTCCTGTAATTCAGCATTTATCTAAGTGTGGGGGTGCATGCCTGTAATCCCAGCACTTAGGAGGCTGAGCCCGGCTTCTGCCTTTACAAAACAAATCAAAACAGAAACAGATCTTTATTTTGTTTATTTAGTTACTTATTTTGGTGGTGGGGACTGAACCCAGGATGTTACATGTGCTAAGTGGGAGTGCCCCTTAGATCTTGATAAGTGTTCCCCTCAGGTCTTTAGGCTGAGGTGAAAGCTCCCCTTACATCCCCTCAGCTGAGTGCAAACAAACTGCTCTTTCCTCAAGGGAGATTGATCAGGGATACCTCAGTTTATCAGTAAATGCTGTCAACTTCAGAGCCCGATTCCTGACTTGGGGTAGAACTGGGCATGTGTCATCTGTCATCACAAAGTTGCCCAGAGTTTTGGGAACTAGGCATTGACGACACAGCAATGATGGCAACACCTTGCAGGGGAAAGAGTGTGAGTGTGACTGTGTTCCCGGTGTGTGTGTGTGTGTGTGTGTGTGTAGTGATACTCACTGCTGCAGATATCTCCCGCCTGGAAGAGTTCCGTGGTGAGCAGAACCAAGCCGTAATAAGAAAAGGCATTGGAAAACCTGTGAGGGGAAGCCAGGATGGAGACATCAGAGGCGCAAGGCTCCCTCCAGCCCCAGGAGGTCTACTCCCTCACCAGTCTTTGCAGGGTCTTGGAGACTTTCAGGGACCCTGAGCAGGAAGATGGCTGGTGTGATGCATCATGATGGGACAGAGGGACATGATCCTGTGTTCTTGGAAGGACCAAGATGGGCTGTGTGACCTTTCCGCTGACATCTAAGGGGCTTCTGGGCTAAAGGGGGCGGGGGCAAGCAAACATGATTTTTAGAATTTCACAGTGCAATGACACTTCTTCCCTTCTGCACGGACCTGGAGTTTGCATTCAGAATGTACAGAACTAGAATATTCGTAAAACAGCCACGTGTGGACTCAGACACAACCAGAGGCTGAGGTTGAGACTCTCAGGCTTGCCAGCAGCGGCCCCCATGGTTCGGTCAGCCTGAACCATATGGCTGTTGTGAATGGTTAAAACGCCATTTCCTTCGTCCTCTAGATCTATTTCTTTAGACCATCCTGTGTTCTTGACCACTAGCTTCAAGCGTAACATTCCTGTAATGTGTTACATGTAAGTGTCAGACACAGAGGGTGGGGAAGAAATTCTCAGGTGGCCCATGACGGCTAGCGATGTCCTCCGGCACAGCCTTACTAACTGCTGTCCTGTCACCTGACAAGAGCCCTCTTGCCTGCCCTGCCCAGCCTCATTTTGTCAAATCCTAGGAATGACCCCCCCCCCAATGCCACAGGACGTAAATCAACAAACGTGACGCTGGATCAACATGGGGAAGCATAATTCAAAGTTGCCAGAAACAAACAAACAAACAAAATGCCATGGTGAAGACTCTCCGGGGCGATAGGATGATTATGGAGAGTTGGAACATTGCAGACTCAGAGCCAGAATTCTCTTGGGCTATCTTAATAGCCATGTATTTGCCGCACCATCTCCCTCTACCCAACATCCTTTCAACTATGGAGTAAAACTGATGGAGCGTGTTAAGCACTGGATTCCACCAAGTAAATATTTACGGACTGAAAAAAAAAAAGGAAAAGGAAAAGGAGAATGATCGGGTTGCGGTAACTGAGACTGGCGAGCAGAGTCGTTTGGCAAATGCTGCACTTTACGGCTTCCCTGCTTCTGTGACCATAGCTCTTTCCACGTGGGGGCACATCAAATTCGCTTCCAAACAAACTCTCTTCTCTTTGAGGTAAGAACTGGGTTTGACATTGACAGGATTAAAATTAGCCTCTCACAAATTGCTTTAGGGATTTGAAACCGATCCAAGTAAATTACAGATCCTTTGAAAATTATTTAATGTTTTTCCTTTGGAATTATAGATCCTTAAAGCTAGGTATCTCAGCTCTGTCCAGCCTCCCTTTCTAAAAATCCTACGGGTGTCACTTTGAGCCAGGTACACAGCAGGTATCTAATAAGTGCTTGGTGAATTGGTTCAGCTCTTAGGAACGCGGAGGCAGAACTCAAGCCATTCTTCCCTCTTCCCTGTAATTGACCATGCTGGGAACACCTCTCTCATAATCAGTGTGAAAGGGTGAAAAGGAAGCTTGGAACCAGGTTAAAAATAAAGCACAAGCCCCACCCCCAGCCACACGGTGCCTTGCTCTGGCGCTGCTGCATGGGAGATCTGGAAATGAGAAAAGAATGACTGCAATTGGACGTCTACAAAGAGGAAAATAATTACTTTCTGAATTTGCCTCCCTTCTGGTCTCCCCCTCACGGCTGTCACTTAAGAAAACTTAAACTGGGTAGGAACTGAGTGGCAGGTGGAGAGCCAGGGGTGGGGTGGGGGGGGTGGATTCCCATGAATGGCTGTGTTGACCACATCTTGGTTTTCAAAGGATACCACACGTGGTAGCTGAGGCACCAGGTGCAGAGAGGAGGGCCCTAGCCGGTGTAAACAGTGGCCTGCCTCCTTGGCCTCCTTTAGAAAGGTCCCTTGGAAGTTTGCTTTCAGTTCCTTGGGTTGCATTAGCTTCATCATGAGCTCCTGACTCCTGAGCATCTGCCCTTACCACAGCCGCCCTGTCTCCAGTACACAGGCTCAGTGCCTGGGCACACCAGCCACCCTGTCTCCAGTACACAGGCTCAGCGCCTGGGCACACCAGCCACCCTGTCTCCGGTACACAGGCTCAGCGCCTGGGCACACCAGCTGCCACAGTCACTTTACTGCATCCACCTTGAGAGCATCATTAGGGATAGCTTGCAACTCAAGCATTTTCTTGAAGAGCAGAAATAGAAATGTCTCCCTTTTATAAAAATATATATTTATTATATATACAGTGTTCTGTCTGCATGTATGCCTACAGATCATAAGAGGAGACCAGTTCTCATTGCAGATGGTTGTGAGCCACCATATGGCTGCTGGGAATTGAACTCTAGACCTCTGGAAGGGCAGCCAGTGCTCTTAACCGCTAAGCTATCTCTCCAGCCCTAGACATGTCTCCTTTAATAGCTACTTATCTGAGAAGCTCCACATTAAGTTCAAAGGGTGAAGAAGTGAACAGCCCACATGGTCCTTGGTGCAGATGAGGTCAGGAATGTGATGCTAACAGCACCCATGGGGGCCAGCCTGTAAACCCAGCACCCCAGAGGCAGAGACCAGATCTCTATAGCAAGCTGGCTCGCTTCAAGTGAGAGACTCCGCCTTGATTTATAAGGTTGAGAAAGACTGTGGCGGATACCTGATTGTCATCTTTGGGTGCCCCATGCATACATATGCATAAACACACACAAGTAAATCTCAAGACCCAACGTGTGTAATGGGAGGGGCTCACAGAGGGCAGCCAGCAACTCTTACCATATAAACCACAGCAGCAGCGTTGTCCAGCGAAAGTGGGGTGTGAAAAGGTCCCTCATTTTGCCTCGGTCTTCCTGTTTCAAGACAAGGACATGTGGGTTATTGGCTAGCTCCCAGTCCATAGGGGCTTTGGCTTGGGGTCTGATACACACACTCTCTCTCTCTCTCTCTCTCTCTCTCTCTCTCTCTCTCTCTCTCTCTCTCCCTCCCTCCCTCCCTCCCTCCCTCCCTCCCTCCCTCCCTCCCTCCCTCCTCTCTCTCTCTCTCTCTCTCTCTCTCTCTCTCTCTCTCTCTCTCTCTCTCTCTCTCTCTCACTCTGCTAGTGGCATAGCCAGGGTAGAGGATACAGGCTTGGGAAGCCAAGACTCATCCCATTCCTTCCTGCTGAGACCCTGGTAGGCTGGAGTCTTCATTACCACAGGCCAGAACCATGTGTGCTTCCAACATGGAGCAGGAGGCAGACCCCTGAGGTGGGCACTATTGGGCCCCTGGGTCTGTTTCAGTGCAAGGGGTATGAAATCATTGCACACACATACAGCCAGCTCCTGGTCAGGGCACCACAGTACATGTGCTGAGAACCAGCTCAACACAGGCCACTTTGCCCAAAGACTGACTATCTAAATGACCCATTTGTCAATTTCACAAAAATTTAAAGAATTTACTTGTATTAAATTTTGTTTTTGAGCCAGGTGTTGGTAGTGCACGCCTTTAATCCCAGCACTCGGGAGGCAGAGGCAGGAGAATCTCTGTGATTTCGAGGCCAGTCAGTCTGGTCTACAGAGCGAGTTCCAGGACAGCCTCAAAAACAATACAGAGAAACCCTGTGTCGAAAAACCAAAAAAATATTTTCAAATCTTTGCTTAACAATGCTCTTTAAAAAAATTGAGCTGGGGACAAAACAGAAACAGAAGCAGTTATGAAACACACTGGCTGGCAGGACATCTCCCCAATTGCTGCTGCCTAAATTCTCCAGCAGTAGCTTAGAATTTGTCAGTCAGCTACCAGTTCCCTTTACCAGCTCCATATTGGCTTTCCAGTCCACGTATACAGACATACACAAACACAAATGCAGAGCCACACCAGGTATCTGTACTCACCCACACCTGTGCCACACACGCATGCCAGCCTCTGCAATCGCTTCCTTGCATGCATGCACATGTGCCCACACGCATGCCAGCCTCTGCAATCGCTTCCTTGCATGCACACACACATGCCCACACGCATGTCAGCCTCTGCAATCGCTTCCTTGCATGCATACACACATGCCCACACACGTCAGTCTCTGTAATCATTTCCTTACATGCACACACACATGCCCACACACATGCCAGCCTCTGCAATCGCTTCCTTGCATGCACACACACATGCCCATATGCATGTCAGCCTCTGCAATCGCTTCCTTGCGTGTACACACACACACAGTCTCCAAACACTCACCTGTCTGGAGATGATAAGCTTCCCCAGAGGCATGGGGGCTCCATTTTCTGTTGCTATCCGCTTTAACGTGGCAATCGCCTTTTCCTGGTTCCCGGACAGCACATCATACCTAGCACTCTCTGGCAGCCACTGAGGGAACAGGAGACCCGGGTGTGTCTCGTTAGTGTAGAACAGAGCGCTCTCCAGGCCACCCTCTCTCGTCTATGTGGGGGCCTTGGAGGGCTAGATCTCTGGAAGCAGAGACCTGGCTCCAAATGCTGGCTCCTGAGCAGCAGCGTCACCTCCCTGTGCCTCTGTGCCTTCCCCCATACCTTAGGTGCTTAGAGGATTAAACAGGATAACAGAAGTGGAGAGCTTGAGGAAGGGCTGGCCTGGGTTCACGTAACTGTCATCACTGTCATAGTTGCTTTTAGAGTTTGGGGGAGAAGTAAATAGTGACCACCATCAAAAAGAAAAAAATCTCCCCTCAATTCTTGAGAACCTCTGCCTCCTTGTGCTTAGTATTGTTTGTAAACTAAATCTGGGAGAGAGAGATCAGAAGGTTTTAATCCTTATGGAGTCCCAGCTTCAAATACAGAGGCAAGTTTGTTCCTGTGAGGGGAAACAGTGGTTTGTAGAAACTGTGGGACTGGGACTCAGAGGTTCAAAGAAGGCCTGATGTTTGGAAAATCAGCTGGCCTCTGGAATTTAGTTTCCTCTTTAGTAAAATGAGGATGTAGGAGAGTTTGTCAATGTCCACCAAATTCACACCTTTGTGTAGAATTCTCCATGGACATGGTTGCCTGGCCATGAACTACACTTCCCAGCATCCCTTGCAACTAGCTGAGCCCACATGGCTAGCAATCACCAATGTTAGCAGATGTTAAACAAGCAAGGATATGAGTCTCCACTTGGCTCCCAGCCCTTTGCCCGCAACCCCCACCCAGACTCCAGTGTCCTAGGGGATGGCTGAACCACAGGCTGTAAAAACAAAACCAAACAAAAATAACAAAACTTGTGCTGAGATCCCCCAAGTCAGCCAGAATATTCTTTCTAAACTGTTCAGCAGCAAAAAAGCATCTTCCTTCTTATGCATTGAGCTACTGAATTGGTGGCTTTGTCACAAGAACAGATGTCAACCTAACGTGGGCTTCATTATAGCCTGTTCCCACGTGGCTATGGGGAGAAAGAAAGAGTAGTGAAAGCGTGTGAGCCACCTAGCACACAGGCTCCCTCACAGCCTCTCTCTCTGTCTCTGTGTGCGTGCACACATGTGTGTGCTCATGTGGGTGTGTGTGCCTATACATGTTCTACACACGATACACAAGAAGTGAGGTGTTCTCATTTTGGGGTGAGATAAGGAGACCATGTGAGCTCCTGGATCCAGCTGTGCCTAAAAGCCAGACAGACTCCTCTGTTATGTGTCTGTTTCGCTCAAGCCAGTTTGAAAAGTTAAGAGTTCTCATGGCTCCAGCGGAGTCACTTTAAGCCTAAGTCTTACAGAGAACATCTCAAAAGAGATTGTTCACAGCGAATCCAACACCACACATTTAACAATTAGTGTGTGTTTGTGTGCGTGTGCGCGCGCGTTTAAAAGCCCTGGCCGTCCTGGAACTTGCTCTGTAGACCAGGCAGTCCTCAAATACTGAGAAAGACCCACCTCTTCTCTCTCCCCGGGAGTAAAGACATGAGCCTCCATGCCCATCTACTAAATAATAGTTCTAAGAGACTAAACTTTGGTGTTGTCTGCCACTCAGTTCCCACTAGAATACAGTGTCCCCCAGATGGGCAAGGAGATGGCTTTGACATACGTACGAAACACAGAATAGCAAAGAGGAGCAGTGGAGCAGCTGAGAGCATGAGCAGCCAGCGCCAGCCCAAGCTGGGCATCACAAACACAGCCAGAAGAACTTCGAACACTGTCCCGATGGCCCAGAAGACCTGGCATGGGAGAGTAAGAGTCAGTGGTGAGGCAGTGTGGCCCACACAGTGTCGACGGCGGGGTACTGTGGAGGACAGCGGAAGGCCAGAACCCTACCCCCTTCTTTCCACGTGGCACATCCTGCTGTGGCCCTTCCCACGCTGCACACCACAGCCGAGGTGGAAAGGACCAGTGTTCTCTGATACAGTTATGACAGTGAGCATTTCAAGGGACTTTGGTTTTGGCTTATTTCCAATTTTTTCCCTACCCATTCTAAGTGTGCACTGATATTGAACACACTTGGGCTGTTCTGAAGCCATCATTGCTGTCTACCTCTGGAGCTTATTCTGTGAAACAAAACTGGTCTCCATGGCACTCGCCCCCTCCTAACTCTACCCAACCACCAGTCCCTGGAAGTCTGTTTTTGCTTTTCTCACTGCCATTTTTTGAGACAGGGTCTGGCTCTATAGCCCAGGCTGTACCTCAAACTCTCTATGTATTCCAGCCTGGCTTTAAACTTGAGATCTTCTTGTCTCAGCCTCCCAGGCGTCAGGACTACAGCTATGTTCAAGGATGTGTGTCCTGTCATTATGAGCTTGACTACTCCAACCACCCATGTGGCAGAGTCAGATGGCATTTGTCTTTTATGTCTGGGTTACCTCACCAAGCATAACGTCCTGGTGGCTCACCAATGTTGTAGCATAGTGCCACAATTTCCTTCCTTTTCAAGGCTGGATACGATTCCATGGACATACCATATCTTCCTTATGCATGTATCCACGACAGACACTTGTCAGATTCTGCTGTCTGCATGTGTTTATACACACTGACACTCTCTGGCTTCTGTCTACTGACATCTACGTCCCTTGCCCCACAGGCTCTAGTATCCTCCTTTGGAATCATCTCTCCCTTAGCTCCCCAAGTCACTCTCCATCATTTCTTATTTTTGAAAGGACTCCACCACCAGGTTTCCTGCCTGTGGTTTCCCACAGTGTGCTGCTAATAGGGAGCCCAGGGGATCAGAGGGAGAGCAGGGTGGAAAGGAAGCTGGGTTGATTTACTGTCCTGGCCCCCTCCCTTGCAGGGTGGTCCCGGGCTGACCCAGATGAAGGTTTCTTCCAGGGACTCCATCATCTAACTGTTAGGGCAGGCAGCTTATTGCTGCCTCCTGGTCCTTTGGGACTGGGCTTGAGAACATATTTGTGGGTAGACTTTATTGCTGTTATTATTTTTAAATCACAGTTATTTGTCTGTTTGCTTGTTTATTGAGGGGGTGGTGAATGGTTTGAGGGAGCCAGTTCTGGCTTCACATAACTTGGATCCTAGATTTCAAACTCAGGTCATCAGGCTTGCTAGCAGGGGCTTTACAAGCCATCTCCCTGACCCTACTATTATGGTTATTACCTTAAGTACTGGGGACTAAAGCCAGAGCCTGGCATATGTGAGGCGAGCACTCTACCAACTGAGCTACAGCCTCAGCTCTCTTCTCAACTTTAATTTGAAGGCAGGGTCTCACCAAGTGACCCCAGGCAGACCTTGAAGTTATGATGCTCACCTCAGCCTCCCTGGTAGCTAGGATGGCAAACGTGGCTTACCAGGCTCTGCAGGGACTGTATACTGACTTTCTAAGTCCTCCTCAGACTGATCTGTTGTTCCAGGCCTGGGCTCTCCATTTGCAAGCACAGCCCAAGATAAAGTCTACCCCACTAAGGTCCCCAAAACCTTCCTAAACCCCCTTCACTTAAAGGAGCCACCCAACTATCATGGGTGACCATTGAAATGTCCAACCATGGGTGTGTTAAGGATGCTGGCCAGTTAGGATGGACATTAGGCATGCTACTCAACCAGGTATGAATTTAAAACTTTTGTTTTTAGACAGGGTCTTGCTATGTGGTCCTGACTGGCCTGGAACTTGCAGCGATCCTCCTGCCTCTGCCTACTGAGTTTGGAGGTTCGGAGGTGACAGGTTTGAGCCACCACTCTCAGCTTTAGTTGCTGGATCTTGGGAAGCCTAAGGGAGAACCAAGCGTGACTGGGGTTAGCCAGATTTTAATATGTGCTGGCCCAGACACAGTCTGTCCTTGAACAACTAGCAGGGGAGGCAGTAAATGCCTGTATTCCTAACATTAGGGAGGCAGGTACAGGAGGATTGCCGCAAATCCAAGGACAGTCTGAGTCACCTATCGGGTTCCAGGCCACCCCAGGCTACATAGTGAAAGTTTGTCTCAAAACAAACAAGCATATAGATTCAGTGTCTGCAGAGCTGATTGTCCATGCCTATGTCTGGCAGCTGAGAGCTGGCCACTCTGATGGATCAGAGGTATAGGCCAGTGTGCATGGTGATAGGAGTCAGCCCTGGGAGCACCGTCCCTGCAAGTTCTCAACTGTGGAGGGCCCTAAATAAGGATAGCATAATAGAAGCCATCTTAATATTCATACTGTATTCTTAGAGACTAACACTTAGTTAAGTTTCTGTTTCTCTATGTCTGCTTATCTTCCTGTAAAGCATATTTTCAAGGCCTGCAGTCCAGGCTCTCACACCCTTCTGCCACCTGGCCTACACCCCAGACTCCCCCAGCTGCAGACTTGTGTCCTTGGAACACACCCTGCTCCCCTACCCTTCTGCTACCTGCCTTACTTAAGCCCTGTTGGTACTTTCAATAAACGAGACTTGATCAGAATACTGTCTTGTCCCCATCTCTCGTGTCTCTTGTCCCCCCATTCTCACTCCCTCCCCTAGGGTCCCCGTTGACTGACCCCACAGGCCGGGGCACTCAACCTGTGGGCCATGACCCCTCTGGGGGTCAAATGACCCTTTCACAGGGTCACATACCAGATATTTACGTTATGATTCATAATAGTAGCAAAATTACTAGTAGCAATGAAATAATTTTATGATTGGGGGTCACCACAATATGAGGAACTGTGTTAAAGGGTCACAGCATTAGGAAGGTTGAGGATCGCTGATCCAATTAAAGAAAGAAAAGCAGGGAGAAGGGGGAGGAAGAGAGAGGAGGGAGGGAGGAAAAATATTTATACTGTATATCCATGTACATATTTGTCTATTAAGTCTATTATGTCTCTCTCTCCCTCCCTCCCTCCCTCCCTCCCTCTCCCTCCCTCCCTCCCTCCCTCCCTCCTTCTCTCTCTCTCTCTCTCTTTTGGTGTTTTGAGACAGGGTTCCTCTGTGTAACAGTCCTGATTGTCCTGGAACTTGTTTTGTAGACCAGGCTGGCTTCGAACTCACTGAAATCCACCTGCACCTGCCTCCTAAGTGCTGGGATCAAAGGCATGCACCACCGCCTCTCAGCTTGTTATGTTTTCCTTGAACTCCCCTTTGCAGTCCTGTGGCTCCATACACCTGAGAACTGATTGCCAGTCAGCATTTCCTACAGACCATCACCCCCTCCTTACCTCTATGAGCAAAATACACTTGGCTCTGGCCTTCATGGGAAGGAACTCAGCATACAGCGTCACCCTACAGGAGCAAAGAGGCAGGGGCTAAGAGGATGGGAAGATGGCAGATTCTGAGCTTCCCCCAATAATGGACAATATCCTCCTAAATGGTCTGTGGATTCCTGAGTCAATTTCCTGGCATCATGGCTACAGGCAGAAAATCAATAGGTCCTTACTGTGGCTCAAGGCTACCTTCAATGTCTCCATCTGCCTGTCTCTGCCTCCTGAGTGCTGGGATTAAAGGCATGCACCACCACCACCTGGCTGGGTCCTATATTTTTAACCAGCTTCCCAAATGATCCACCATGCTGCCTTTGAAGTTGGCTATAGCTGTGGAGTCTGGGGGAAGTCTGGTTGTGGGTTTATAGGCAGCTGTGTCATATTCGGCCTTTTGTCCAGGGGGACACCCTCATTCGGGGTCCCTGATGTCTGTGCATCCCTGGTGACAACCACATGGGTAATGCCAGGTTGCTCAGCAGTTGCATCCAGGGTGTTTGATGCCAGCCTGCTCCCTCACGGGTATGTTCATCTTCACAGAGGGGTGGAGTTGGCGTCTGATGGATCTCTCTTGCTCTAAGGTACCGTTTTTGACACTTGTGACTAGGACATAATTCAGATTTGCCAATATCTTGTTCTCCACAAAACCTCCTGTAGCTACTGGCTATTTTCACCTGAATGGGCCATGGCTGCATTGGTGATAAATTGTAGTTTTAATTTGTCTTTTTTTCTGCATTTATAAATCACATCCTGATATAAGAAATATCTCTTCTGGGGCTGGCAAGATGGATGTGTGGATAAAGGAACCCACTGCCAAGTCCAGTAATCCGAGTTTGATTCCTATAACTCCACACGGTGGAAAGAGAGGGCACTCCTAAAGGGGTCCTCTGACCTCCACTGTCTACTAAATCACCTGGAAGGTGCCCTGGGCCTGCGGGTTTTCCCAGCTGTCATTTACCTGAATGATACTCTGTGGATGTTCACAGCTCCCCCTACTGGACACAAAAAGCTACTGTCTTACACTTACCCTCTCTGTTTTGCTTATTCTCATAAAGGACACTTGCACGTTTAGTGAGATTTTTGCTCATTTTTTGTGCATTTTATAACCCCAAATATCACTTGTGATGATACAGACAAGCACTGTTTAGCTCCCTTTTAAAACTTGGAATCCAAATCTTGGTACTGGAGATTGCTTAGTGGTTAAGAGCTTGGAGGACTGGAGTTAGATTCCCACTACCCCACATGGTGGTTCACAACCACCTGCAACTCCAGGTCGAGGGAATCAGACGCCCTCTTCTGGCCCTGGTATGTATTACATGCACACACACACACACACACACACACACACACCCCATATATACAGGCAGAACTTGATACATATAAATCATTTTTTAATCCAGTTTTTCTTCTTTGATACTGGTGGTTGAGCTCAGGGCCGTGTGAAAGTTAGGCAAGTGCGTGCTCTACCACTGGGCTGTATCTTAAGCCACCAAATCTAACATTTTTATAATTAAAAAAAGAATTGTTTTTGTTTTGTGTGTGTGTTTGTATGAGTATATGCCTTGCACATGTGCAGTGCCCTCACAGGCCAGAAGAGGGCACTGGATCCTCTGGAGCTGGAGTTAAAGTCATGTGCTATCCAACATGGATGTTGAGAATTAAACCTGGGTCTCCTCCAAGAGCAGTCAACTAGTAAGCACTCTTAACCACTGGGCCATCTCTCTGCCCCAAAGCAAACACTTTTATGCTTCTCCATAGACATGAAGGGAGATTACTCAGCATTTTACTGAGACTTCTCTATCCTGCCTTAAATGGGACAGGAACCTGCCAGGAGGGACAACTCCACACCTCTGGCATTGTCCTCCCAGCAGGGCAGGCCCCAGAAACAGCAAGCTCTTCTCACGGTGTAAGTGCACAGCTTTATGCAGAGTTTGTTCCACACAGATACTGTCTGGCATTAGTCAGGTCCGAATTTGAACTCAGTTGCAACTGGCCTGGGAGAGCAACCCCGCCCCCCCCCGCAGGAACCCTTTGCTGTCCCTGCTACTCTGTGGCCTGACCGAACTGCCCTTCACATCATGAGTTGATTTCAGGGCTGTGCACTTCGGGCAGCAGCTGTAAGCCCTGGGTTTGATTCCCAGCACCGCTGGCTGCAGACTTAGGCTGTAGGTGACTTTGTGGCTTTGGCTTCCTGTCTTGGATCCCAGGTGGCTGTGCCTGGGTGGAGCCAGATGGAGCCTTCTAGGTTCATCAGGTCATCTAATCCACCCCTTGACTGAAAATGTGAGCAGGACCCGCTGACACAGCAGAACCGCCCAACTGCAGAACTGAGTTAAGTAAATCCGGGTGTTAACCTCCGAGTGCTAGGTGGTTTGCGACCAGCAGCAGCTAACTCTCACCTGGCCTTACAAAGCACCTGACGTTGATTAAGCCTCTGGTGAGGGGGGTTAGTCAGGTGGGGGTGGGGGTGGGCTAAAGGCTGTGTGAAGACACAGCACAGCTGTCCTGTGGTACTCAGGCGCCGTCTTTGCTGGCAACGAATGCACTGTACCGTAGGGCTTTTGTTTTTGTTTTTCGAGACAGGGTTTCTCTGTGTAGGTCTGGAGACTGTCCTGGAACTCACTCTGTAGATCAGGCTGGCCTCGAACTCACAGAGATCCGCCTGCCTCTGCCTCCCAAGTACCGTGTCTAAGGGTGTGTTCCACTACTGCTGGGCCTGTACTGTAGCTCTTGTCGACAATGTAAATGTGTGTTTGGGGAGGCAGAAATGAAGGGGGACAGAGGCAGAGAAGAGGGTTCCTTACAAGTGATTTGCCTTCGAAGTGTTGGGGTTTGGGTGTCTGGCACATGTGCCTGGGGCTTCATGTGTTGACACTTCATCCTCAGCCTGCTAGACTTGATCCAGTTGTGATGTCTGGGGGTGGGGACTCAGGGCTGGGGGAGGTGTTCAGGGTCAGACAATGTCGTTAGGGTCAGTTCCAAGATTGAATTCTGGCCTTTTATGGGGAGGGGCAGGGGAGTCTTGCTAATCTGGAACTCACTATGTAGCCCAGACTGACCTCAAACCCATGGTAATCCTCCTCGCCCCTCCCCCAACTCTGGGATTACAGGAGATCGCCACCATGGTCACCTTGGATCTTGGAGGTTTGGTAAGGAGATCTGATGACTTGTGTGTGCCTCCTGTCTCTTGCCAGGTTATACCTAAGGCAGCCCCTAGACTTGAGCCAGGACTATAAGCTGAGATGAACCCCTATCTTTATAAACTACCCCCCCATTGGGTTCTCAAAACAGGAAACCAGCTGTTACCATTACATTCTGGCTGTTGACTTATCTTAAAATTATACTCCAAGATGTCATTTTTTTATGACTTTCTGAGGAACCCCGGCTGGGTAAAGTCACTCTACACGAATGGAAACTTTTAATATTACCTAACTACCTAAAAATATTGTCACCTAAATGTTTCCCAACACAGCCCTTGGGGGAGCCATCTTTATAACTCGATAAGAGCGCTGGCTAATTACGACATAATTAGGTTTATGTAAAATGACTACATCTGAAGTGCTAAGGAGCCAGAGCCCTCTCGGGTGGCTTCATAATTCTTCTCTAATTTTGCTTGTGGTTTTATTTGTCTTCTTTACAGATAAGACAGCTATTTAGTTGAATAAATGAGCAAGCGAGTTGTGGCAAATCTCAGGTCAGCCATTAACTAGCTGTGGGGCTTGGGGCACACACGTCCCACTTATTTATTTATTTATTTATGTATTTATGTATTTGTCATAGGTGTGTGGAGCTTTGGTGGCTTTGCTGAGCGCTTTGGTGGGACAGGATGTTTATAAAGTGGGAAAGGCTTTGGCAGATCTCAGTGATTTAGACCATCGTGTAAAGAGTGTCCGTAAGAGAGAACAATCTAAAAGAGACTATTTTTTTAAAGAAATGGTGAGACAGAAAAGGGAGTCTGTCTGGGTTACTCGAAGACAAATGCCGCAAGGTTGGTGTTGAGCTGCAGTCCCTAAGGAGACAACCGTGTGCTAAGGGGCTTCGGGAAGGCGTTAAAGCCTGAGGAGCAGTTGGTGGAAGACATTTGTGACAGAACAGTACAGGTGCAGTCTCACCAGGATGCATGGCCCTCTGAGGAGTACAAGGGGCAGACTGCAGTGGCTGGCACACCGTGCCCCTGGATTAGTTCAGGCTCAGCCAATGAACCAGGGACTCGCTCCCCCTGCACTAGCCAACAGCACTACCTGCAAAAGTTCACAGCTGGACCCTGTACAGGCTTTGCCTTGGCCCAAAAGTTGTAGCCCAAACGGTCGTTTGGGATAAAGAATATCACCCTTTCTAAGTCTCGGTGTCCTCTCCTGAAAAATGGAGCTTATCAGCAAACACACCCGTGCCGGCACCACGATGTGCAGATGTTAAACGTACCATCAAAGTTGGGTCTGCTTTGTTACGACTTTGCTTTTAGGGCCTTTGGACACTGTGCTGATGCTGTCGTTAGTTGAAGGATACTGATGCTAACACTGCCTGTTCTACAGTGGCTCAGGTTCTAGGAGCCCTGCATAGCCATTCCTACAGTCCAAGGCAATGAAGGCACACAGCCATCTTCCTTATCTCCAGGACACTGGGACTTAAACCTGGAACTGTTCGACCCCCTCGTGTGAGATGATGTAGTATTTGATAGATGTACTCACAGGCCTGTATGCTATAAACCTTCACTAGATGGCTGACAGCTCAGGCCATAGCACAAATGCTATACATGGCCAACAGTTATATATTCTTTAGTGATTAATGTCAAGGGAGGATTCTTGACATGTTCACTTCTTCCCACAGTATTTTTAATTCCCAAGTGGCTGAACCCGTGCATACAGAAGGTAGTTAGGCCGGATCTGGGTCTTTACTTACGACTGGGGCACCCCTCCAATCCCAAAGCCCACCAGGCCTCGGAGCACCAGGATCCAACTATACACAGGCGCAAAAGCACTGAGGACGCCGTAGTACAGGGTCCAGAGCACGCTGATCTTCAGCCCCTGTGGAGAAGGAGACAAGGAGTCACAGGAGCCTTGGGCATCTCCAGGCGGGTGTGCCTACAACCATATAAAGCCACCAGTCAAGGATGAGTGGGTGCGGCCCAGCTACAGCGTCTGCCCTGGGTTCTATCCCTGGCATTGCTTTTTTTTAAATGAGAATAATTACCAACGGGGGGGGGGGGGGCAGGGTGGAGTTAGGAGTGCTGGTTACTCTTCTGGGGAACCTGAGTTTGATTCTCAGCTCCCACATGGCAGCTCTACTGTCTGTAACTACAGCTCTAGAGGATCGAATACCCTCTTCCAGACTCCCTGGGCACAGCAGGCACATTTACACACAGGTAAAGCACCCATACATATAAAATAAAAATAAATGAAATCTCAAAAGATTTTAAGTTATCAGTGGTCTCACTTTACAAGCATCCCACACAGGCAGGGGATGCCGGGTGAGCTCTGTGTGCTATTACAACTGGGCCATCCTGGATGTCCCTTGATTACCATTTAATGCCAGTCAGGCTCCAGAGGGTCAGCACGAGGCCCACATGGCTCTGTGTCTGACGTCATCGCCAACATCCTCATCATCAACGCAGAAAAATGCTTATGCTTCTTCCCAGACCTTTGCTCTTTGCTTCACAGGGTGAGGGGACACAGAGCGAATGTACTTGGACCAAAGCTAATCGGGGACCTTCCACAGGCTGAAAGCTCCCAAACTGCAAGCCAAACAAACCTTTGTCTTTGTAAGCTGGCTTTGTTTCAGGTACTTGTTATAGCAGAAGATAGCCGACTAACACTGTGGCTAATATTATTTATGAATTTTAAGTAAAGGGGACACAATGTTCACTGGGGTTGAGAATTGAACAGAGACACCATGACAAATATGTTACAAATTTAAGAAAGTGTTCATTTTAATTACTCTTAGAGATAGGGAAACAAATTCAGGGTAAATGTTTTATATATATACATATATATATGTAACTTATTCATCTTTTTCTTCAATATGCATATACTGAATGCCTGCTTTGTACTTAGCCACAGGACTACTGGAATATATGGTCCATTCAGAAATGTGCCGTCCGTCCGTCCATCTGTCCGTCCATCCACATGGAGTGTATGTACCGAATGTCTGTTGCTTGCTTGGCACTGAACTGCAGGAGGGGACCTGACAGTTGAGTCCCCGTGCTCACAATTATGTGGGGTCACTGTAGCGCACCCGCAGGAAGAAGATTTTCTCGTTTCCATTAGATGCATTATCTCAGCAGAGCAGAAGAGTGATTTGCTCAAAATCAGCACATGGCAGGGCCAAACCTGCAGCCAGAGCTTCCAATACTTGACACTTGAGCTCCCACTAATCTCCAACAGCCCGCCCATGCCTTAGGCAGTTGAGATATTGCAGGGAGAGGTGGGAACTGCATCAGTGAGAGGACAGCTCTAGCCAGATGTCACCATGACAGATCATGGGTCGTGATCACTTGGGAACCCAGGTTTCCAAAGAAGCCATAAGCCACAATTTTTTAATGCAAAATGTATCTTTTTAAAAATGGCGGCAACTAATTGAAAACTCCATGGAACCCTGTGATGGATAAATAAAATATGGGGCTAGGGTGTAGCTCAGGGTTAGAATGCATGATTAGCATGCAGCAGGTCCTGAGATCGACCCCTCAGCACTAAAATCTGGAACACATGGGCACGTGTCTGTCTCTGGGTTACCAGTTTACAACCTGTAGCCCAGAAAGCTCGGGATGCATTCTTGGATCGCACTGACTGGGTGACCTGGTTACACCACCCACGCTCAGAACTGTAGTAATTACAACCAGAACATTCTAACACGCATTGGCAGACACCTATGCATATCACACATACTTCAGTTTGTTTTTTGAGATAGTCTCATATGGCCCAAACTAGCCTTGGACTCACTGTGTACCAGGGATGACATCGATCTGCTGAATCTCCCGCTCCCTCCTAAATACTGGGGTTACAGGCATGTGCCACCCACACCCAGTTTTATTTGTCGATGCGATAGAACATGGCCTTGTGTGTACTGGGCACTCTCCATTGAATTGCACCCCAGCCCTACACACATTTTATGGTTGGACCCTTCCCCCTTAGTACTTCTTTTGTGACCTTTATTTTTCATGCAGGGAAACTGAGGCTCAGAGAGGTAAAGCAACTTGGGGTGGGGAGTGGGGACATAGCTTCCATTGCCCCCATCATTCCATGGCTGACACAAGCCCCAGGCATTAGTAACTTCCACCTGAACCAGGCATCTCAATGAACCCTAATGCAGACACCCATGTGGACTCGGAAACCTGCCACCTGCACCAAAACAGTTAAGAAGCCCCTTGGTGAGTCAGGTGTTGCTGGCACATACACTTTTAATCCCAGCACTCAGGATGTAGAGGCAGGCAGATCTCTGTGAGTTCAAGGCCAGCCTGGTCTACAGAGTTCCAGGACAGGTTCCAGAGTAATACAGAGAAACCCTGTCTTGAAATAGATAGATAGATAGATAGATAGATAGATAGATAGATAGATAGATAGATAAGGAAACCCCTCTGTGCTGATGCTGCTGGTAGGTTACTGGTATGCCCAGGCCCCTAGAGGAACCCGGGGGAGGCTTCCTAACTACAGCCCACTCCTTGCTTCTTGAGTTTGCACAGAAACTCCGTCATGGGAGGAGAAGCCATTGGGGGCCACTTCCCCTTCCTCTCTGTTGGGTGTGAAACTTAGGTAGCCTGGGAGCAGAGGCAGCAGAACACAGTTTGGGCAGCCCTCCACGCAGCTTATTTATCTAGGGCTAACCTCTTTGGGAAGAACCCAGGTCTGCCAGCAGCTGAGGTCAGAGTGAAGGATATGGAATTTGGAGACGGGCACCAGGGTGTAAATGCTGGCTGTTATGAATGGGGACAAGTGTGGCATGTGGCAAGAGTAGGAACAGACCTTTATGAAATGATTTATCTGTGCCAAGACCTTGTGTGCAAGACCCCTCACTCTATGAAATCATCCCATGGCGTGTATGAGCCATCCCACGTATGCGTGAGGACACAAGGCTCCATGACACTGCATGGGAAGCGACTAGGACCTGAACCCAAGCAGCCTGGCTCAGCCCATGCTTTCCAGGGGGATGTTCCCTTTTTGTTTGCCAAAATGAACCAACTACATGGGTATTGGATAAAGCTTTAGTGGTCTCAGGTGAAGGAGAAAGGGGGCATGGAATTAACTCTGCAAGTGACGGCACTTTCTCTCCAGACCAGGTCCCTCAGTG
Organism: Mesocricetus auratus; assembly: GCF_017639785.1. Classification (NCBI taxonomy): domain Eukaryota; kingdom Metazoa; phylum Chordata; class Mammalia; order Rodentia; family Cricetidae; genus Mesocricetus; species Mesocricetus auratus. The sequence continues at coordinate 5,444,215 of NW_024429206.1, forward strand.
CCCTGTGTACTGTGGGGACAGGATGAGATTCCTGGTTTCTACCTGCCACGATGGTTGCGGATGGAAGACTTCAGTTCGAGTATAAAAATGAGGTCACACAGTCAGGAATGACCCAGAGGTCACCTGACACACACCTTCTTCTATGTCGCCCCTGACTCTAAAGAAATTGTAGGCTGGTGTGAAGAGTCCAAGAGGAAATGAGAGTTCAGGGAGAAAGCAATGGAGGGATGTACCCCATGGTGAGTGTGTAGAGCTCTTTGGGCCCAAGCTGACAGATGGAAGGAGACTAACTTCACCTACAGAGAACATCAGTGACCCAAGTCCAGTCTAATAAAGTGAGGGCAATGTTAAATAAAAAGGGAGGCATCCGTCCAAGGCCTTGGAGGTACCCACTGAGAACTCCTGCTTAAGGCAGACCATGATGGAAGAAGTCCAGCACAAATAGTGTTTTGTTTCACTTGAGACAATATCTCTCTATGTAGCCCAGACCAACCTCAGATTCATCAAAATCCTCCTGCCAGGGCCTGCTAAATTCTGGGGCTGCAGATACTCACTGCCATGCCTACAACAAACATTTAAGTCAGGCAGTGACCCCATCAGGGCAGTGGATATGGAAGACAGGCCAGGAAAAGCTCCTGCCTGGGGCACTGAGACAGGACCTTTCCCTCTAGGACAATAAAGCTGATGTCATCTACCAGCCTTCACCCGCCCTGGCCTCATGTAAGGGACACACGTTGGCATCAAGAACATTCCTGCTCTCTTGGGTGCACCCTTTTCAGCCCACGAGACTGTGCAGCCACATCCCCACCCTTTCTAAGGCATCAGAGATGGCGTTGTGCCGCCCCATGATGTCTGAACCACAGAGTGCGAGCATTTAGATGAGGAAGGAGCCTTACTGTTTTCCTGCCATACTGATCTGAGATGTTTCCCCAGAGCGTGGAACTGGACATCATGCCGATGAACACCACCTGTGGGCAAACAGACGGTTCCTATTAGCAGCATGGAGTGAAAGAATAGCAACTACACACACGCACGCGCACACACACACACACACACACACACACACACACACACATACACACATGCACGCATGCACAAAGAGCACTACATTGCAAATAAACCTGTCACTGTCTGTCAGGCTGGCTTCAAATCCTCCACCCTCCTGCCTCAGCCTCCTAAGAGCTAGGGTTACAGATGGGTACCACAACACCCACCTTTAGGCAGGTCCCCCACAATCACACTGGGGGTGTGTGCCATTGTTACCCCCATTTCTTAGAGGAGGATGCTGAGGTTCAGTAAAGGGAAGTCCCATGGGGGCTTGTTGTTAAGTACGTAAGTATATGTCTCAAGATATAGACCAGGCTGGCTCTGAAATCCCAGAGATCCTTCTGCCTCTGCCTCCCGAGTGCTGGGAGTAAAAATGTGTGCCAAAATATCTGGATTTTTGTTGTTGTTGTTGTTGTTGTTACAGGCTCTGCCTATATAGCCCCAACTGGCCTTGAACTTACAACCTCCTGGTCACAGTTTTCAGGTGTGCAGCACTGTGCATAGCTTCTCTGTCATAATCCTCCCTCCTCCCCTCCTTCTCCCCCCTCATCCCTCCCTCCCCATCCTCCTCTTTTTTCTTCTCCCTCCATCTTCTCTTCCTCCTTTTCTTCTTTTTCTTTTCTTTTTTGTTTTTGTTTTTCGAGACAGGGTTTCTCTGTGTAACTTTGTAGACCAGGCTGGCCTCGAACTCACAGAGATCTACCTGTCTCTGCCTCCCGAGTGCTGGGATTAAAGGTGTGCACCACCACCACCACTCGGTCCTCCTTTTTTCTATATAAGGCTTCCTACTGACTTCTCTTATCCCTGGTTTCCTTCTCCACGAAAACGAGAGGAGTCACAGAGCCTTAGAACCATTTCTAGGACAGGGATGGTTAAAGAAGCAAAGTGTGCAAAATCCTCTGCACAGGGTCTGGCCCATCAAGGGTCTTCTAAGTCTCGGTTATGAGCCCAAACCTCACGAGAGAGACCAGCGAGCAAAGACAGGCCTGTTACTCCCTAGGGAGAGTGTGGCAAGAGTGCAGGGTGGGGGGGAATCTCACCCTTACTCAGCCAAAACCACAAAAATGTAGGAGTGTGCTCTGTACCTGACTCCCACGGCACCCCAAACAATCAGATAAAACCACAATAATGACCAAACTCACAGCGTCCTGGGGTCTGTCACTAATTAAGCACTGCTCTTGGCCACAGCTGGGCTGTGTGACCTGGAGTGAGCAGCTTAAACTATCTGTGCCTCTCTTCCCTCCCACCTCGAAGAGTTATGAGGTTAAAGGGCACCATGCAAACTTTGCATAGTCATTACTGCTGACTGCCAACTTGACAGGGCCTAGCGTCATCTAGCAGAAGAACCTAGCTTGGACAAGAACCTAGCTCGGACATTAAGCTCTCAGGGAGCATTAGCCATTGCGATCCTGGTTGCTGCTCTCTTTCCTGGTCCTTACCCTTCCTCCGAATTCCCAGAGGGGGAAAAAAAAAAAGGAGGGTTCTGCCTCACCTCACTCATCTTCCCAGCTTCTCTCCAGAGAGCACAACACTTCCCACTCACTGAACGTCTACTACATGCCAGGGGCCATTTCTAGCCCTCGGGTCACCCTCCTGGAAAGGAGGATGGCATTTCCTGGCTGCAGCAGGAGAGGTGAGGCTCCTACCTTGTGTATATGCACATCTGGTGGGTTCCAGATTTTCTGAGGTCCCCAAGGAGCTAGAGCCCTGGATGGGTAGAGTTGGCTGCTAATTTGCTGGGATGGGACTCAGAGGAAGAGGGGATGAGGAGAAGGACTAATCGGAGCTGGCGTTAGTAGTTCCATCTAAGACTAGTGTGCTTGGCTAGTTCATGTCAGCTTGACACAAGCTACAGCCACTTCAGAGCCTCAGTCGAGAAAACTCCCGCACAAGACTGGCTCGTGGGCAAACCTGTGGTATATTTTCTTGATTGATGGTTAATGCGGTAGGTCCAGACTCACCATGGATGACCTTTGCCAGGTGGTCCTGGGTGCTATAAAAAGGCAAACCAAGCAAGAGTAGGCTGGGATTCTCCATGGCCTCTACTTCATCTCCCGCCTCCAGGTTCCCGCCTTGAGTTCCCGCCCTGACTTCCCTCAGGGATGCACTGTGATGTGGAACTGTAACCTGGAATAAGCCCTCTCCTCCTCACGTTGCTTTAGGTCTCAGTGTTCATCCCAGCAAGAGAAAGCAAGGAAGGGCAGCTTGGCTCTTCTCTGCAGAGCCTGGGCAGCGGGAGACGGGCAATACCCACAGGACACCAGGGGAGTCTGAGCTTCAGGGCTGCCTACCGAAGTCAGCAGTGCCACCTGCCAGCTGGGGAGCCGCCACTCACAGTGCAGCTGAGGTGCCAGGATACTCAGGATCATCATCTCCATGGCGTCGGCCATCTGTGGGAGGAAGGGATATTGTGAGGCCGAGGTGCATCCTGCCCTGGCCTGGGAGGCTGCAGCCAACCCTCTGCTTCCTGTTGCCATCTGGACAGACATCCATGGGGAAGCCTCTGGGATTGAACCAATGGGCTGCTACACAGGGACCAGGTGACAGCTGATGCGCTTGGAGTGTTTCTCCACACTCTGTCTGCTTGCTTTAAATTTTTATATTTATTTCTCTTTTTTTTCTATCTTTCTTTTCCAGACAGGGTTTCTCTGTGTAGCTTTGTAGACCAGGCTGGCCTTGAACTCACAGAGATCCGTCTGCCTCTGCCTTCCAAGTGCTGAGATTAAAAGCATGAGCTGCCACCACCTTGTATTTGTTTCTCTATGTGCATGGGTGTTTTGCCTATATGTAAGTCTGTGCACTGTGTGCATGTAGTGACCTTGGAGGCCAGAAGAGGCAGTGTTGAGCCACCATGTGGGCACTGGGAATTGGGAAATTGAATTTGGATCCTCCAGATGAGCAATCGGTGCGCTTGACCGCTGAGTCATCTCTCCAGTCACTCTTTAAAATTACATTTATTTGTGTAATCTCACAGGCCCCTTTGTGTGTTTTAAGTTTTTGCTTGTTTGTGAGACAGGGTCTCATTATGTAGCCCAGACAGCAATCTCTCAGCCTCCACCTCCCACACACTGGGATTACAGACCTTTACCACCATGGGCAGCATCATTTCCTCATATTCTTAAAAACACAGGTTCTTGGGTCAATGAGATAGCTCAGTGGGGAAAAGCACAGGCTGCTAAGCCTGAGGTCATGAATTCGACCCCCAGGATCCACACCGTAGAAAGAATGAATCAGCTCTGTCCCTGCCAGTCGTCCCCTGACCACCACATACATGTTCACCATGGTACACACACTCACGTCACACACACTCACAGACAGATACTCACGTAGTCATACACACACACACTCACACACTCACAGACACACACTCTCACAGTCACTCACAATCACATAGTCATGCACACTCACAGTCACACATACACACTCACAGACACACACTCTCACAGTCACTCACACTCATAATCATGCACACTCCCAGTCACACACTCACACACACTCACACGCACACATAATGTATTATGAAATACAGGTGCTCCCCAGAGGAAGTAAGAAAGCATCACAAGTCTAAGAGCTGAGCACGCATTCTCACAGAAGCAGACAGACAGAGAGTATGGTCTTTTCTCTTCGGTGCAATCACTCCTTTGTCTTTGGTTGGTCATGTGCTTGTGAAGAATTGTCTGCATGTTTAATGAACATAGTGTTTGCATATATTAGCATATATTAAGAAGCCCCAATTACTAAATGTCTTGATACTACTCTATGACTAAACAGAATATTGGAGTGTTAAAAGCAGATCCACACACAGGCAGAGGCACACAGGCCACAGGAGCGCGGGCACACTACAGGTCTGTTTCTAGTTAGTGAGAGAAGTGGCAGAGAAACTGATGGTCTGTTTGGACACACATGTGCTTAGGTCAATTCTCACATCAAGCTCAGAGAGGCTGTGCAGCTGGATTAAACTGTGTTGTGGCTCTTTAAGGGATTTTAGCAAGGAGTTGTGAACACCTTGAACCAGAATTCATTCTTTATTTTATTTTACTTTTTGTCATGCTGGGGGATGGAGCCCAGTGTCTTGCATACAGCTAGGCAAACACACTGAACTATACTCCCAGCCGAGATGGCCAATGTTTTCTATGAAGTCTGCTTTCCTGGGCAGGGATTTGACCCAACACCATCATCTCACAGCATCCCTGAGTCCCCAAGAGCAGGGATCCACCTCTGTAACTGGATGCTTCCTGAGGGTGATGGCCAACCACATTCAACTTCCTCCCAGCATGCACCTGGGCCATTACTATAAATGAGCTTTGCGGACTGGCATTCAGGCAGAAGCTATGTGCAGAGACAACTGTGCTATGCCTGTGGCCATGGTACCCAGCTGACCTTCAGGGGATTCTTGGGGTGTACGGGAGATGCTGTGCCCATATACTTACCCAAGCCAAGCCAGTGAGAACAGAGAGCTTCCACTGAAATCTTCCAAACCCAATGGCTTCCACCGCATCTTCCACCATGAAAGTGTCTAGGAAGGAAAAGGGGAGAAGAGGAGGGATCAATACATCTTGTATTTGTCTAATGTGGCATCTGGGGTAGTCCCCAGACAGGCTAATTAACTGTATGTAGCATGTGCTGCTATAAGAACTGGCATTTCCGGGCGGTGGTGGCGCACGCCTTTAATCCCAGCACTCGGGGAGGCAGAGGCAGGCGGATCTCTGTGAGTTCGAGGCCAGGCTGGACCAACAGCCTCCAAAACAATACAGAGAAACTCTGTCTCATAAAACCAAAAAAAAAGAAAAGAAAAAGAACTGGCATCATAGCCATCATCATCACCATCATCACTACTGTGGTGGTTTGGAAGAAAATGTCCCCCATAGATCCATAGGGAGTGGCATTATTAGGTGTGGCCTTGTTGGAGTAGGTGTGGCCCTGTTGGAGGAAGTGTGTCACTGCAGAGGTGGGCTTCAAGTTCTCATATGCTCAAGCTATGCCCAGTGTGGCATACAGTCTGCTTCTGCTGCCTGTGGATCAAGATGTAGAACTCACAGCTCCTTCTCCAGCACCATGTCTGCCTGCATGCCACTGTGTTCCACCATGACAATGATGGACTAAACCTCTGAACTGTGAGCCACCCCAGTTAAATGTTTGCTGTAGGAATTTAGCAGGGTCGCTGTATCTGGGGTAGGCATTAGGGTGAATAGTTGTTTTCTAGACGCACTTTGACCTTGAAGAATCACTGTGGAAAACAGTAAAGAATCTTTGTGGAGAACAGTGATTGCTTTCCGTGATTTGGAGAATTGTTTTTCTGAAGGGGCGTTGCAGCCATTGCATGACTTTGGTCACAAGATGCCTGTGGCACACCGGAGGCTCTTGGGTTATCGTGTCTTGCAATAATACACAGTAAAGGACTAAAGTCAGGAAGGAATGTGATAGTCTCCTTTGGAGAGACAGATTAGATCGGACTTTGGCATGAGGAAATACTTTACCTAAAACAGCTTTGTGTAACAATCAATACATATACCTTTGTATGGCCGTTTGGGGTTCAGTTCAGTTCATCAGAGGCTAGACCTTACCCATGCAACTCAGAGCACCCTAATGAAATGTTTTCCTTTATAAGAGTTGCCATGGTCGTGGTGTCTCTTCTCAGCAATAGAAACCCTAACTAAGACAACCATCATCATCACCATCACCACCATTACTATTACCACCACAACCACCATCATCATGATCATCACTACCGCCATCTTTACTGCCACCATCACCACCACCACAGCCATTATCAACATCATGACCATCACCACCACCACTCTTATCTGCAGCAGCAACATAATCATCATCAGCATAATTGTCATCGTCACCACCACCATCACCCTCGTCACCATCAGCAGCACCATCAGCAGCAGCATTGTGGCTGCCCTTCTCAATCAAGTGTGCAAGTGTGCAATGATGCAACTAACAGGGATTGTGATGTAACCGTACCTCCTGAAGTAGGCCTCATAGCCCTAGCCTACCCTTCCAGTGTCATCCTTAGGTGCTCTGTCTTCCCAACTGCCCCTTCACAAGACCTTTCTAAGACCACCACCTAGGCAGGCAGACAGGGTGCCGGGCTAATGCCTGAGTCACTGGGCTTTCTTACCATCAGTGGGATTGGCAAACTCCTTGGGCACAGCTGCCCCATCATCCAGCTCCACCGCTTCTAGACCCACTCGGACCCCCTCGATCTGGACATCATGCTCTCCGGAAGCCAAGTCGTCCTCTGACCTCGCACTCTCTCCCGTCCGGCGGAATTTCACCACCCTAGAGAAGAAGACCAGTGTGATCAGCATGGCTAGAGCTGCCTCCAGATTGCCTTGCTGCACAGCTTTCCCACCCGAGACAGGTACAGAGCATTTTCTCACTGTCTGGGGGGCTGGACGGGTAGACCTGGCATTTATGTTGAATTTGGTTGGGCATGAAATGGGGATGGTGGTGATGTTGTGAGTTATTGATCTGCTGAAAGTTGGACAGCTGGGCGCTGCACAGTACTAGAGGCTGGCCTTCTCATGTGCATGACTCCGCTTTGTCCTTGACCTGAGCTCTGTTTTGACACAGATTCATGCATTGCTTAATAGCTGTCAGAATGCGTCGTTGGCCATTTCCTAACTGTGGGAATGTCATAGTGTGTGTTTACACAGACAGACAGTGATGAGGTGACCTAGCCTTCTGGGTACATTGTCATATGTCCAAGGGCATCACTGAGTGGTGTGTGTGTGTGCAATGTAGGCTGCTTGTTTGGGTCTTCAGACACATCTGTCTGTAACAGGTAATGACTGGATCACATACACGAGGCTTATGAAACAAAATTGCTCTGTTCCTGTTTCAGCTTTGACTTACAGCAGGGGTTCTCAACCTTCCTAACACTGTGACACTTTCCTCACATTGTGGTGACCCCCGACCATAAAATGTCTGTTATTTCCTCATAAGTATAACTTTGCTACAGTTATGAATCATAATGTAAACATCTGATATGCAGGATATCTGATGTCACCGGTTAAGAACTGGTGACTTAAAGGGACGTCACATAAAAGCCACATTCCCAGGTCTCTTGACTGTGACAGGGACAACTCCATCCTGACCTTGACTCCTTTTCTCTAAATGGCCTCTAGCCCTGAGAGCTGTGATCTCATCTCCATGCGTCTCTGCTCCTCTGCACTCCCCACTTTGCCCATTTGTCTGGCCCTGAAGACATTTGAATTTGAGCCTCCACACCGTGCCACTTACTCATCAAACTGTGTATCCTTCCCTCCGTCCATCCATCCATTCTCCCTCCGTCCCTCCTTCTGTCCGTCCGTCCGTCCGTCCCTCCCTCCCTCCCTTTCTTCCTTCCTGCATTCCCTCTTTTTTTAAAAAAAAATAAAGACTGGATCTCACTATGTAGCCCAGGCTGGCTTTGAACTCTTGATCCCCCCCCCCGCCTTAGCCTCCAAATGCTTCACGGGTATGTATCACTACTCCTGTTCCAAACAAAGCTATTTCTCATCTCTCGAGGTGGGGGGGAGGGGATACAGGAGGGGGAGGGAGCCGTAGGGGACATGGCGTCTTTGAGAGACTGACTGTGTCTTTATCTGAAACTTGGGACAGAGTGAACAATCTCTTTGCAACCTTTTCCCTCCCAAACATAAGACCCCTGCTGTCTGTCACCCCGGGTTTGAGGTCACAGCCAAATGTACCCCCCAGCTCCAGGAGAGGGAGCTGTCCAGTGTGGGAGGCTCATTTCTGTGTGACTTTGAAAAATCACCAACAGCAGAGGGGCCGTGTGAGCAACTGAGCAAAATGAACCTTGGTTTAAAGAGGCAGAAGGGGCAGGCAAGCTCAATACTAACTGCTACTATTATTACTACTGTGATGGTCTCACATAGCCCAGGCTGGCCCTGAATTTGTTATACAGCTGAGGATGGCTTTGAACTTCAGATCTCCCAGCCTCTACCTCCTGAGCAATGGGATGGTCGACCTGCTTGATCTGTGCTGAGACTCAAACCCAGGGACTCACACATGCTAGACCCGTGCTCCCCCAACTGCCCCTCCTGCTGTGACAGCTTTTGAATTATTCTGTGGACCCGTGGAGATTTGCTGTGCTATGATATACAACACGCTTGTTTCAGAAGCACATGGAAGCTGCCTTGCTTGGAAGCTTCTAGAATATACACATGCCTGGTCACTGGGATGTGAGGACCCACAGGATCTTCATTCTTAGTGACACTATGCCTGGAAAGGGGCCAAGTGCAGAGTGGGTTGACTGAGTGTGAAGCCTGTGGCTGACACTTCTCTCTCCTGCATTCCGTGGGGGTATTTAGGACCAGTGAGTTTGAGTTTGTGTGGCTTGGCTGGCATTTTCTTTTCTTTCTTTTTCTTTTTTTTTAATTTTTGTTTTGTTTTGTTTTTCAAGCAGGGTTTCTCTGTGTAGTCCTGGCTGTCCTGGAACTACTCTGTAGACCAGGCTGGCCTCAAACTCACAGAGATCCACCTGCCTCTGCCTCTGAGACTAAAGGCGTGCAATGGCTGGTATTTTCTACATGCTTTGTTTGTATGACAGTGCTGTGAGGTTGCTGTTATCACCATTTTACAGACAAGAAAAACTGAGGCCCTGACATCATGTGACATGCCCAAGTCCATGTCACACAATCCCAGAAGCATGGAACAAGGGTTCTATCCCAGGTCTTCCCGGCTCTGAGTCTCATGTTGTAGGCACACTAGAAGAGTCTCTCTCTCCAGATCTGCCCATAGCTCCCATGTGCTCCAAACCTTTGTGGGAAATGTTTTACATGGAATTATTTCAAGTGTATAAAATTATACAGAAATCCATTTTCTCCTTTCCACTCAGCACTTCCCTTGGGTTGAGCCATGACACGCCACCAACCCTAGGGTGTCATTCAGTGGATGCCACAGATTTGTCCCCACACATTTTCACAAGTGACCCTTCCTCAGTCACACATGCCTCACTATTCAATATAACCCTGGAAACCCCCTGAGAAGGAGGCCTGTTACCATTGCCTCTGGAGGCTGTTTACATCTTTACACTCAGGCTAGGATGACTGTGATGTTCTTTTGGAAGCATGGCCTAAAATATCTTGTTCCTCCTCCTTCTTTTTTGTTTTAGATGATGTAAAATGCCCATAACATAATCCTGGGCACCCTAACCATCTTAAGTGACCATTCAGCGGGATAAAGTACGCTTGCATCCATCACCCCCCCAATCTCTGAACCTGTTCCATATTTACATCTCATACTCTGTCCCCTTAAACTCATTTCTTCCTGCACCCAGAACCCAGCCAGCGCCTAGCAATTGTCATTCTCTTCTAACTCAGCTGCCATAGAGAGCTCATGTAAGTGAATCAGCATTTTACTCCTGTTCTTTTTCAATCCTGGGGATTGAATCTAGGGCCTTGTGCATAAGAGGCAAGCTCTGTATCACTGAGATATGCCCACCACTTTCCCTTTTACTTTAAAATTGTCAAAGTTTCACTAAGCCTTAAACTCAGTCTGTAGCCAAGGCTAGCTAGCCTTGAACTTGTGATCCTCCTGCCTCAGACTCCTAGCCTGAATCATTACCAAGCCCAGCTCCTCACTCCTTTGTGAAGGCTGAGTAATAGTCCATTGTATGGACATACCACAGTTGGTTCGTTCACCAGCTAACAGGGACTTAGGTGATCCCATCTTTTGTCCATTGTGGAACAAGGCTGTGACAAACGGGAACGTACAATTTCTGTTTGAGTCCTTGATTTTACTTCTTTGTCATATAAGCCGATCAGTGTTTAAAATTTTGAGGGACTGCCAGAGTGACTCGCACACCACTTAATATTCCCACAGACTCCTGTCTGTGCATGTACTTGCCAATCATTGCTCGCTTCCCCTTTGTCTGAACACAGACAACTGACGAGTGCACTATGGCTTACTGGGGCTTTCATTTGCATCTTTTTTTTAAGTTTATTTTTAAAATTGCATATGTGTACACAGGCACTCTCCACATCACATGCCTGGAGGTCTCATAAGACCAATTCCAGGGATCAGTTCTCTCCTACTGTGTAGGACCCAGGGCAGCAGATCCTTATCAACCATCTACTTTGCAAACATTTTCTTGAGTCCTTGCCCGGGGTTTTCTGTCTGATTGTGATCCTTAGACACAAGGAAGGTTTTTTTGTTTTGTTTGGTTTTTTTTTGTTTTTTTGTTTTTTTGTTTTTTTTTTTGAGACAGGGTTTCTCTGTATTGTTTTGGAGGCTGTCCTGGAACTCACTGGTAGACCAGGCTTGGTCTCGAACTCACAGAGATCCACCTGCGTCTGTCTCCTGAGTGCTGGAACTAAAGGCGTGCACCATCACCGCCCGGCTACAAGGAAGGTTTTTACATTGATGTGATCGAACATCTGGTTTTGTTTTCATTGCTTATGCATTTCTCGTGAACAGAACAGTCACCACGGAGCCCAAGGTCATGAAGCATTTTGTTTTCTTCTAACCATTAATCTACTTTGTGTGTGTGTGTCTGCACACAAATATGCATCCTACGGCATACCCATAGAGGCCAGAAGACAACTTGTAGGAGTTCCTTCTCACATTCCACCATGTGGGTCCCTAAGTTCAAACTCAGGGCCTCAGGTTTGGCAGCAAGTGCCTTCACCCACTGAACCGTCTTGCCAATCCCTTTTCTAAAGGTTTATGGGTTTTTTTCTTTGAAACACTTAGAGTTGATTTTTTTTAGATGGTGTAAATTTAGGACTGCCTTCATTCTGTTTTCCTCTCCATTAGGCAGTTGTATGCCATTGTTAAATCCATCCATTTTCAGGGCTTCTCCTGGCTTTGTATTCCACTGAACTGTCTGATGAGGCAAGTGCCACACAGGTTTGACCTGCATAGCTTTCTAGCAACTATGTTTTTAAAAAATATATAAAAATTAATTTTGAACCCACATGCCTTTAACCCCAGCACTTGGGAGTGAATTTCTGAAAATCTGAGGCCACTCTGGGCTATAGAGTGAGTTCCAGGCCAGCTAGGGATACACAGAGAAACCCTGTCTTGAAAAATTCCAACCAAATTACAACCAAAAAATAATTAATTTTGATATTAGGACCCATGAGACATCCCTGGTGTCTTCTGGGTGTCCGTGTGACTTCTAAGATAGATTTTTCCATTTCTGAAAAGAATGCAAAGTGGATTTCTGGAGCAGGGATTTACCGATAAAGTGCTCTTCAGAGAGTACCCACTGCAAACTGGGGACCTGGGAGACAGCAGCAGAAGCATTTCAAAGGTTCCACCACATCCCTAGGGAGGGTACAGCAGGACAGTCCCCACTCAGAGCTGTGGGGACCTGTATACAGGCCAGTCTTTGACTATACCACGTCTGGTTCAAAGGGTGTGACCTCCATGGCCACCCTCGACCAGGGATGGTGCTTTGCAGGAGGGACCCTCTGAGAAGCTGACACTGGAAACAGCTGGGCAGGTATCTGCTCTGTGTGTGCCCCCTGTAAATGAGCTACCAATAGGGCACTGGAGTCAGCACCCTCAAGTCATTGGTGGTCAATTAAAGCTTGAAAAAAGCCAGGAACCATGAGAAGCCTTGCTGGTGAGCGTGTGTGTGTGTGTGTGTGTGTGTGTTACACGTGTGTACATGTTCGTGCATGCGTGCACACACACTTGTCCATACTTATGGAGGCCAGAGGTCAGCATCAGATGTCTTCATATATTGTTTTTTCACATTATTGGTGTTTTCATCTTTTTTTTTTCAAGACAGGGTTTCTCTATGTAGCTCTGGCTGTCCTAGAACTTGCTCTTGTAGACAAGGTTGGCCTCGAACTCACAGAGATTCACCTGCCTCTGCCTCCCGAGTACTGGGATTAAAGGTGTATGCCACCAACGCCTGGCTCACATTGTTGTTTTTAATGGGTTTTTCTTTGAGAGTTTATTTATTTTTACTTTATATAGGTAGGTGTTTTTTTTCTGCAAGTATGTCTGTCACATGAATGTAGTTCCTGTGGAGGCCAGAAGAGGGCATCAGATCCCCTGGAACTGGCGTTGCAGATGGTTGTGAGCTGCCATGTGGGTGCTCTTAGCCACTGAGCCATCTCTCCAGCCCTTCCACCTTCTTTCTGGGTGACAGTCTCTCACTGAATCTGGAGCTCGTGGCTGGACAGTGCTCCAGCCATCTGTCTGCCTGTCTCTACCTCCCAGCACCTTACCGTATGTGGGTGCTGGGGACCAAACTCAGGTCCTCATGCTTACCCAGCAAGGACTTTGCAGACCAGGCCATTCCCTCTAGCCTCTGACAAGCCTGTTTTTAGAAACATCATCCCGTTTCCCTGGCAACCAAACTAAGTTAGGTTCTAGCTCACAGGTGTGAACGGGATGGTACAAGAGAGATGCAAGGCTTGCCCTGGCCACACAGGCTGGAGCAGCTGAACCTTTGCTTGGCTTTCTTTGAAATCACAGCCCTGCGTTATAATCACCTGGCTCCTGGTCAGCATCACCCTGAGCGTCCACAGGTATGGAAATGGGTGAGCGGCCTGAGCTGAGCAGGTTAGAGTGGGCCAGCTATTCAGACACAGAGAATGGAGTATTCTAGAGCCAGAATCCAAAGCACACAGCTCAGTCCCAGCCTGCTGACCTCTACAGACTGTCGATACGATACAGGGTTCGCCAAAACCCTCGAGCTGTTTACAACATTGATTGCTGGGCTCAAAGGTCTCCCCTGGGGACTGTGACTTTTCATTTTGAAGTTCCTGGGAGCTGCTTGGAGTCAGACAAGAGTATCCGTGGCTCCCGGGACCCCTTGCCAAGGAGACCCCTTGCCAAAGAACCTTCACATTTTCAATGGACTAAACAGGTTATCCGCAGCTCACCCTCTACCCAGGAGGCCAAGGACACAGGACTCAGACCAGTGTCCCGACCATGCTGGCCTGGAACTCACAGAGATTCACCTGCCTCTGCCTCCCAAGTGCTGGGACTAAAGGCATGCGCCACCACTACCCGGTTCATGTCTGTCTTGATTGGACCATTTGTCTGCACCACTGGACTGAGTCCTCCCACTGTAGATGACCCAATTCAAGCCGCTGGTGGATAAAAAGTCCTGAATGTTTAAAAGCCAGTGTGTGCCCCTGGATAGCTGGCCCAAGCATGCTCCAGTCTGGCACATATGTGAACTGAGAAGATTCTTCTGTTACCAACACAGGCTACTTCTGTGACTGACATTGACTGGTGAAACTTTTGAGGGCCATAGCTGTGAATGTTGCTCCTGTGTGGTGATTCATTACAGACCGTGGTTGCTATGGGTGACTGCCTAGGAGTAGCCAGGTCTTGGACCCACCCTACTGAATCAACATTTGAGGCATTGTCCTGAGGTGGAGGGCTGGAGGGGAATGGGGGCTCCTGAGGGGAGAAAGCCATTGTCTTTTCCTTTTAGACTCATTAATTTTTGCCTTGATTTGTTTTGTTTTATATTTTTTAAAGACTTATTTATTTATTATGCATACAGTATTCCGTCTGCATGTGTGCCTGCATGCCTGAAGAGGGCACCAGATCTCATTATAGATGGCTATGAGTCACCATGTGGTTTCTGGGAATTGAACTCAGGACCTCTGGAAGAGCAGCCAGAGCTCTTAACCTCTTAGCCATCTCTCCAGGCCCTATTTTTTTTTTATTTTTTAAGACAGGGTTTCTCTGTGTATCCCTGACTGTCCTGGTACTCTCTCTGTAGACCAGGCTGGCTTGAACTCAGAGATCCACCTACCTCTGTCTTCCAAGTGCTGGGATTAGAGGTGTGCACCACCAGCGCTTGGCAGTTTTAGGCATTTTTTAACTGTGATGTCAGATTGCTTTTGTTTTTTATCTTTCCTGAGTACCAATTCAGGTTAGCTTTGTGCTGCACAGGCTGGCAGATGACTTTGTGAATGGGGGTGATGGGCTGGTGACGGGACCAAGGCAAGGCTGAACAGCTGATGAGTAGGAATGACCCCCACCTGGCAGGCCCTGGTCACAGTTCCTCCCTGGTGACCTTCGAGAAGCAACTTCACTGTTAGGACTTGTCTTTTGTGCAGATACGAAAAAGACACCTTTGATGATGGTAAATTAGATGCAGTCAGGCCGGCTATAGTTTGACTCCCTTGAGCTTCAAAAAAAAAGTTTATCAACTGTGTGTGCCAAGGTTTCCTGAGAGGGGAGTGTGTAAGAAAAATCAAACATCAGAGGCATATGCTGAGTACACGGTGGGCCTAAGGCAGACCGACTCCTGCTGCTGGGATTTCTTGGCATTTAGATACACTATATATACATATCTTATAATTTACCAAAATAGCCAGAGACATTTGCTTTAGCCAATTCTGCTGCTTAAGGAAAGGGAGAGCTTGAGCAGACAGCTGTCCAGCGAGATCTGTCCTGTCAGGGACCATGAGGACCTGTAACTCGGGAGTCCTTGGTCAGGATAGCTCTCTCTCTCCATCTGGGCCTCTGGCCCTAGTTCCCTGAGTCCAGGCTGACAACTGAAGCTTGAATTGATCTGTGA
The DNA here is from genome assembly GCF_017639785.1 of Mesocricetus auratus. NCBI lineage: Eukaryota > Metazoa > Chordata > Mammalia > Rodentia > Cricetidae > Mesocricetus > Mesocricetus auratus. Next base: position 5,459,777 of record NW_024429206.1, read on the forward strand.
TCATCACAGAGTAGCACTTAGGGTCCTGCAGACAGGGCCGTCACCTCAGAAGAGAGCCCAGTGCCACCTAGGACTGTCTTGGCTTTGACTCTCCTTACTCATGCTGTTCAGGAGCTGTGTGACCCTGGGTAGGTTACTTCACCACTCTGAGTCAGTTTCATGGATTTTAAATAGAGATGGTAGCCATTACCATGGGAACTGAAGGTCTCTCCGTGTAGACAGTGCCTTGAAAACACTGGTGATGGTGTTCACCCAGGGCTGGTGGTGTGCTCGATGTTGGCTACAGAGTGGGACAAAGGTCATATGGTTCTCAGCCCTGTTGTGGTGAGGTCACCAAGTGCCTTCTCTCACAAGAGGACTGTGTGCTCACAGCCTTGCAAGACACAGGGACACCTCAGAGGGGGGCTGTTGGTAAAACGCTTGCCTTGTGAGTAGGAGGGGGGCCCACATTCAAGCTCCTGAACCCACTTTTTAAAAAAGCCAGGTGTGGGGCAGGTGTTGCTAATCCCAGCTCTAGGGAGCCAGAGACAGGTAGATCCCCGTGGTTCACTTGACAACTACTCTAGCCTGCTTGGCAAGTTCCTGGCCAGAGAGAGACCATGTCCCAAAAAAAAGGGGATGGCCCCTGAGGAACAACAGGCGTGTTGTCTCTGGTCCCCACACACATGTGCAAACACGCATGCACACGGACTGTGTTGTGATTTAGGCATGGGTGGGTTAAGAGGCCCAATGAAAGATGTGTTCCGCTTACAGCAATAAGCGGGGGATGCGGGGGTGGGGTGGGGGGACAACGACGCGGTGGTGGGGGCAAGTGGATGTGCTCCGTAGGCTGAGGACCAGAGAAGGGAGGTGACTAGAGACAGGACCCCAGGACCCAATGCTAGCTGAGCTTTTGTTGTCTGAGGATTTGTCCCCTCTAGAAGGGATAGCACGGTGACTTCTGAGGTGCCCGCCCCCTCACTCCACCTCCACCAGCTCCTGTTTGGAATGGGGTTTGTCCCAGCTGTTGCTGCGTTTCTGAGAGGCTGAGGAACCTTCAGCTTGAGACCCTAACACAAGGAAGGAGTCCCCTGGGGCGGGTCCTTAGGGGTATGTCATCCTGGTTCCTTCCTGTCACGGTCTCTATTTCCTGGGCTCTGTGATGTTGACAGCCTCTACCACATGCCTTTGTCATCATGAACTGAGCTGTCCACTGTTCCTCTCTCACCACAGTGGCCTGGGAGCCTCAGAGACTGTGAGACAAAAATAAAAGATTTATTAAGATGTCATGCTGGGCGTTTGATCACAGCGAAGCTGTGACAGGTGACGGGGCTCTCTAGGAAGCCAATGTGGTTAATACTGAAAGACGGCGAGAGAGGAAGGGAGACCAAGGGCAGGGGCTGTGTGGTGACTGTGATGGGACCAGAAGGCTGTGGGATGGAGGGTGGGAGCCTCGCGTCAGGACTACTGTGTCTGCCTCTTCATTCTTCCAGTCAGACAGGGAGACATCTTCCTGGGGAGACACCTGTAAGGCTAAACAGGCTGTTGGGTGACTGAGATCCCAGTCACAAACAGTCCCTTTTAAACTTGTCCCATGTGCCTGTGCTGTTTTGCATTGGGGCCTCTGGCATCTGACAGCCGCTGATGAGTGGGTGTGGCTAAATACTGCAATTCAAGGAACAGGACAGAAATTGCCAGAGTTCACTCACAAATGACTCTTGCCTGGTCTCCTTCAGAGCCAGCCTGAGGCCCTCTTAATTTTTATGTGCATTGGTGTTTTGCAAGCATGTCTGTCTGTCTGAAGGTGTCAAGTCCCCTGGAAATGGAGTTATAGACAGCTGTGAGCTGTTATGTGGGTGCTGGGAATTTAACCTGGCTGGGTCCTCTGGAAGAGCAGCCAGTGCTCTTAACTGCTGAGCCCTCTTGCCGGCCCCCTTGGGGGAGGGGGCTCTTAGATTGCTGTGGTTTGGGAAAAGGCTGCCCAGGGAAGGGACCTCTCTTTTCAATGTCTGAGGTTCTGATATGTGGAAGGAAACCCTCGTTCAATATGGACCCAAAGACTGACTGCTGTAGGAGGTGGTGGAAACAGGTTTCAAGCTGGCGTGAGAAGCCCCTTCTCAGCCAGAAGAGTCCTGAGATTAAAAGGCTGTTTTAGGGGGTGCCAGATGCAGCAGAGGCGTTCTGCCCAGGTGGGTGCCTACATGAGTTCATCAAGGGTGATACTTAAACACGTATGCATTGTAGCAGTGGGCCAGAGGAAGCCCTGAATACTCTGGACTCGCTCGTGCCTAAGGGGTTCCAATTAATTGACAAGTGATGTGAGGTTTAGAGAGGCTACCGTGCCTGCACCAGGACCCTTAGACACTACACTGCATAGCAGCAGGAGACCTTAGATTCAGTACTCCAATCTCTGAGAAATTTGTAAAAAGATTTGCGTGTGTGTGTGTGTACATGCACAATCAGAGGTCAGAGGAGAATGCTGGATTCCCTAGAGCTGGAGTTACAGTCACACAGCCTGGACACTGGCAACTAAGCTTAGGCCTCTGCAAAAGCTGCAGACACTCTTAACCCCTAAGCTAACCCCTTAGCCCCTCCAGCCCTGTGACTTTTTTAAAAGGTAGGCTGACCTCAGTTATGATCCTCCTGCCTCAGCTTCCCAAATACTGGGCTTCCAGGTATGCACCAACATGCTAGGCTCCAGCATGAGTGTTCTTAACCCATAGGCAAGTGTTTCCCTACAAATGCCAAGAGCACTTGAAGAAAGTCGCTTAATCACCAGCTCTGCATCTCACCCCAACCCAGAGGCTCTACACAGGGTGACTCAGGGACTCCAAGCTCAGTAAGATGCTGACTGTGTCTACAGAAGTTTGGAAACATGCTACTGATGTTGAGTGCTACACCCTTGAAGGTCCCTTCTAATACTGAATTCTGTCATTAATATAAATGATAGTTTTATGTGGATTTTATTCATTTTCCAGTTATCCCTCGTTGACTGACGAGCAGTGAGCTTGTATCTGAAAAGCTAACTTGTTATTGTGTTCATTACCTTCCTCGCTGTGACAAATTACCCAAGGAAAACGATTCAGGCAGGAAAGGTCTGTTCTGGTTCATGGTTTAAGGGGATACAGTCTGTGATAGCCAGGAAAGGTGTGTGTCTGCAGGAGCTTGCCCACGGACTGGGCAGATTAGGAAACAGATCCACAGCAGGGTCAGGCTCTAACCTTAAGACTCATCTCAGTTCTCCCAGTCAGGCCCCTCCTCCTAAAAACTCCATGGTCCCCTAAAACATCGCCAGGAGTAGGAGACCAGGGGTTCACATACCAGCCTGGCCATGCAGTGCGCACCCCCATTGCCATTTTGATCTTCCACGGTCCCCAGCAGACTCTCCTGCCAAGCTCTGCTCATATTCTAAGGCTTCCCTAGCCCAGAGCTCCAAAGTCTTCTACATTTCTGCCACAAACCAGTTCTGAAGCCCCAGAACCCTCTCTGGTCAGGCTGAACACAGCAGCAGGTTACTTCCAGGAACCAGTTTCCTGCGTTGGTGACATTTCTCCTGTCGGTGATGAAACACCCAGAGGAAGTAACTTCAGGAAGAAATTGGTTTCTTTTGGCTCACAGTCTGAGGGACACTGCTCATAACTGTGGCACAGCTGTGCTGACTAGAGCCCACTGACACCTGCAGGGAACCAGGAGGGTTGAAGAAGTTTTGAAACAGGGCCCAGCTGGCTATAAACCTCAAGGCCGACTCCCCAGTGACCCACACCCTCCAGCTAAGCCCCACATCCTGAAGGTGCCACAGACTCTCAAACCCAAGCCATCAACTGGAGACCAGTGTCCCAACAAATGAGCTGGTGGAGACATTTCCATCCAACCACAATAATAATGATCACAGAGAGAGAGTGAGGGCATCTACGAGGCCCAGACAATGTTCTCTGCACCCCCTCATGAATGCCCACTTCAAGGAGGCAATGTGCCCTAAAGGCAGGTCTCCTTACTATCCCCACCTCACAAATGGTGAAGCTGAGGCCTGGGAGGAAATACAACTCATCTAAGGTAGGGGTGCTCTCACAGGGATGTGGACAATGCTGTGAGATAGTTTCAATTCTCATAACTGGAGCTGAGTGGGATGTAGGTTGTGGCATTTAGCAGGTGGGGACATGGCTAAATACCCAACAGTGAGATCTGGTTTAAAAGGTCAATCATGTCAAGGAGAAATGCCCCTGTCACACCTGGGACCTAGAGCGTCACTGTAAGGCCCGTGTTAAAGGCTCATTTACCAGCCTGTGAGAGGAAGTTGGGTCATTGAAGGTAGACCTTTGAAGAGGTCCCGGGATCACCACCACTTTTCTGTCTCTCTGTGCTTCCTGGATGCCCTGAGGTAAGAGACCTTGTCTGCCTACACATTCCTGCTGCCAGGCTGTGTTTGTTAAATCACCACTCTCCTAAAACAACAGAGTTATTCCAAGACAATGGAGACAACCAGCCATGGACTATCCCAAGGCAAAGGAGCCAGTAAACCATGGGCTACCTCAAGACAATGGACCCAACCAGCATGGGCTATCCCAAGACAATGGAGACAACCAGCATGGGCTATCCCAAGACAATGGAGACAACCAGCATGGGCTATCCCAAGACAATGGAGACAACCAGCATGGGCTATCCCAAGACAATGGAGACAACCAGCATGGGCTATCCCAAGACAATGGAGACAACCAGCATGGGCTATCCCAAGACAATGGAGACAACCAGCATGGGCTATCCCAAGACAATGGAGACAACCAGCCATGGACTATGCCAAGACAATGGAACCAACCAGCCATGGACTATGCCAAGACAATGGAGACAACCAGCCATGGGCTCTCCCAAGACAATGGAGACAACCAGCATGGGCTATGCCAAGACAATGGAACCAACCAGCCATGGGCTCTCCCAAGACAATGGAGACAACCAGCATGGGCTATGCCAAGACAATGGAACCAACCAGCCATGGACTCTCCTAAGACAATGGAGACAACCAGCCATGGGCTCTCCTAAGACAATGAATCCAACCAGTCACAGGTTGTCCCAAGACAATGGAGCCAATTGGCCATGGGTTAAGACCTCTGAAACTTTAAGTCAAATGTCTTTCTTACTTCTAGATTGTTTTCTTGGATAATTTTGTTGGAAATAAGGAAATCTTATTAACCTGTCGGGATGAAATAGCGAAATAGAAACTACTAATAACACAAGAACAACCACTTAATGCAGAATGGCACCCAGTATACCCAGCTAGAGAGGTTACAACCAGAGGCCAACCAGATGGTTAGTTCCATTCCTCAGTCCCACAGGATGGAAGGAGCAAACCCACTCCCAAAAGTTGTTATGTGACCTTCCGTGTACACACACACACACACAAACACACACACACACACACACACACACACACGAGCACGCGCACATGCACTAATTTTTTTTTGATTTTTCGAGATAGGCTTTCTCTATATAGCTTTGTAGACCAGGCTGGCCTCAAACTCAGAGATTCCCCTTCCTCTACCTCTCCAGTGCTGGGATTTATGGCATGCACCCACCATCACCACCCAGCTATAGAAATAATTTTTTTAAAAAAGAATCTGTGAGAAACAAATAAAAACAAGAAATTTGTGTCTGGTTTCCCTGGGTGGCTGGAGTTCCTGCAGTGCTCTGTAACTGTGTTTATCACAACTGGTAGGAAAAATAGTCCAGCCAACGCATGGATTTTTTTCTGTTTTTTTTTCTCATCACAAAGCTGTCTTAATCCTTTGGCCTGCATAAACTGGTCTACACTGGGGCCCAGTAATCCAGTGTGGGGTGGAATCCGCAACCCTGTCCCCACACTTGGAAGGTAGGATTGTTCCCCTCCCTGCGAACGTTTCTCTGCAGAGGAAACACAATGGACAATGAGGGCTAGGGTTCGGCTCAGGGCACACCATGTACTTAGCATGGTCAAGACCCTGGTTCAATTCCAGCACCAAAATAAATGAGTTTTAGAAGGTGGGGGCTGGCAAGATGGCTCTGTGGGTAAAGGGGCTTGCAGTATAAGTTTACAGATGCAAATTCAGTTTCTGGAACCCATGTGAAGGTGGAAGGAGAGAACCAATTACATACATTGCTCTCTGGTCTCCACATGTGCGCCGTGGTGTGTGCACCTAAACACACATTATACACACATATAATAATAGCTTTTCTGCCCCCCCATAATGAGTTTCTCGACAGATGCAGTAAGGCAGATCAAGCTGAATTGAAAAAGTATAGCAACAGGTATATTTGAACAGAGCAACTCTCAGGCGTGTTCTCTGGTCCCAGAGATTGAAGGCAGAGAAGTCACACATCTGAACTAATGCAGGAAGACTTTATAGGTTGTAGGCGATGGGTGATAACACAAGCTGGGTTTGTGCCCAAGTATGGTCAAAAGCTGAGCGCTTCGGCAGGGGCCTTGGGGGACAACTGCAGGGGAGGAAGTTGCAATAGTTGCCAGAAATTCGGAATTGGGCTTTTTGGCACCTTTCTTCCCTTTGTTCAGAGACTCTCTGAGCGGGTGAGGTTTGGAGAGAGATGAGTGGGGAGGGAGGGAGGGAGGGAGGGAGGGAGGGAGGGAGGGAGGGAGGGAAGGAGGGAGAGAGGGAGGAATGGGGCTTTCTAGATCATGCAGGGTTGAGCCAGAGGTTCTGGCTTAACACATAATAATAATAATAATAATAATAATAATAATAATAGTAATAATACTTTTAAATGACAAATGTTACAAAATAGGAAAGGTTAGCTTGAGTCATCTTTGGAGGATGGATGGACACTGCCTTTTTTCAGTTATGGCAAAATATATGCAACAAATTTCATCATCTTACAGCTTGTGATAGCATACACCTGTAATCCCTGAACCCATGGTGGTGCATGCCTTTAATTCTAGCACTTTGGGGGGCAGAGGCAGGCAGATCTCTGAGTTTGAGGCTAGCCTAGTCTGTAGAGAGAGTTCCAGGACAGGCTCCAAAACAATACAGAGAAACCCTGTCTTGAAAAAACAAGGAAGAAAGAAAGAAGGAAGGAAGGAAGGAAGGAAGGAAGGAAGGAAAAAGAAAGAAAAAAGAAATTAAAGCAAGCCAGTTGGCTGGGTGGTGGCAGCAGAAGTACACGCCTTTAATCCTAGCACTCGGGAGGCAGAGGCAGGCGGATCTCTGTGAGTTCGAGACCATCCTGGTCTACAAGAGCTAGTTCCAGGACAGACTCCAAAGCCACAGAGAAACCCTGTCTCGACCCCCCCCAAAAAAACCCACATTTTTTCAAATCCTCAAGTCTGCATCCATCAGATGCTGCTTCCTGTCCCCCCTTTCCCACCAACTCCCTGGCAACCACCATTCCACTCCATGTCTCCAAAAGCATACCTACTCTGGGCACGCCATCCAAGCAGCTGCACCAAGTACTCATGTTCCATTCTGCATCCTGACTTCAGGGTTCACTCTTGCTGCAGTATGGACCATAATATTTTTCCTTTTGCAAGGCTGAATAGTATTCCAGTCGACTAGATATACCACACTTTATCTGTGGGCAGATGTAGGCTGTCTCCACGTTTTGGCTACACTGATAACATCGGGATGCCCATGGGATGCAAACGCCTCTTTGAGACCACTCACCCATTTCTTTTGGGTACGCAGCCATCTCTCATAGCTATGGGAATCGGTTCCAGAACCTTACATGGAAGCCATAGTCTGTGAGTACTCAAAAGATATGAACTGGTATGGGATTTACACACAACGCCACACATCCTCCTGTATACTTTAACACATCCCTAAATTACTTACAGTCCCAGTCACAGGGTCAGCATCATGGAAACAGACTGTGTCATTGAGAGCAATGACAAAGCCAGCCTGGATGTGCTTAGTGAGGAGGCCACACTGCTCTCTGTTTTGAGCCCACAGTTGGTCCATCCTGTGCAGACCCCTAGCATATAGATCTTCTAGAGCAGGGAGATCCCTATTCTTGAGTTTCTGAGGCCCCACCACACTGTTCCACAGCAGCCAAGCCGTCTCCCACCCTACAGGCAAGGTGACCATGGCCTGCTTCTTCTGGTTTGGGTTTTTGTTGGCTTAGGGCTTATGGTACCCAGCTGGTATATGTGAGAGAAGGCCGCAGCTGTTAGAGGCAGTGTGGACAGGAGCCCCAGGAAGCCTTTGAGCAGGTGACAGCATGACATGACTGCTAACAAAGTCCCTCTTGAGACGGAGCCATTGCTCAGCCGTTAAGAATGCACACTGCTCTGGCAAAGGACCTGAGATTGATGGCTCACAGTGCCTCTGACACCAGCTTCAGGAGACCCCGTGTCCCCTCTGTCCTCCGTGAGCCCCCACCCTCATGTGCACATACTTACACACAGATACATGCACACATAGAAAAAGATTCTAAGCTAAGTAAATCTACAGGAAAAACCTTCCAGTGGATGAGCTGAGGGCAGGCTGTTAGGAAGCAAGGTCAAGAGTGGGGAGGCCTGTGAGGAGCTAAATCCTGCTGAGAACAGATGGGATGTGCCTTTGGGACCTGGTGACTGTAGAGAGAGACAGGCTGGAGTGTGGATGACACTGAGACACAGGGCAGCAAGATCTCCCAAAGACTGAAAGTATGTGAGAGAAAGTCAAAGTTGGCCTCAACAGTTTGGAATGGAGGTATGGTCACCAGGGGATGGGGGCTTGGGAGTGTGGCCACGAGAGAATGGGGGTGTGGCCACCAGAGAATGGGGGTGTGGCCACCAGGGAATGGGGTGTGACCACCAGGGGATCGGTGCTGCTAAAAGAGCAGGGATTGTAGATTCAAGGGGGCTTGGTGGCTAAGGTCACTCACTGATCTTGCAGAGAATCAGAGGTCACTTGCCAGCACTATATTGTCAAGAGGGTCACAACCTCCTCCCGGAACTCATGCAGACATACACACATTCATATACATTAAACAGATATAAATATTTATTATTTTTTAAAAGAATTCACGTTTGGCTGCTTGCTGCCACACCAGTGCAGGCATGCATCTGCTTCTTCATTTCCTGAACCAAGTCAGGTCCAGGGACCCAAGCCAAAGCAGAGGAGGACAAGAAATGTCAGAAGCATCCATTGGAGCCTCACTGCCCAGTGTCTTCCCTGGCTCCTATGTCAGGTCAGACATGCAGGGGCGAGCAGGCTGCCAACTTCATGGATGAGCATCTAGCCTCAGGAAGATGAGGTCAAAGACCCAAAAGCACCCCAATGGTAAGTGTCAGAGGCAGTATTTGAACCCAGCACTGCCTGACTCGGATCCCCCATTTTATCTGAGGCCAGCAGAAATGACACTGAGGTGTCAGATGCATGCTCTTTCACAAAGACGGGAATGTGAAAGAGGAGAGATGGTGGACAGAGCACATGGAGACTACAGACCTGACTTCACAGCATCCTTTGAGGGCCTGAGTGTTCTGACCCTGTGGTCTTCTGTGGCCATCCCTGAAGATGCTCATTCATCATGCTCTACCCGATAACTTCCCACTCTGGGCTTTTCCTCACAAAGTCCCCTCTTTCTGAAACGCTCCACACTGGCATTTGTTTCTGAATGGTTCCTAACTTAAATGGAAGCTCTCCTCGTTCTCATCATCATCTAGAATCAGGATTCCTGCATAGCCCGAGGCCGGATGCACATTTAAAGCAGTTATGAATTAGATGCACTCAATCCCTGCCTCTTCACCCAGGCCAGAATTGCACAACACAACCGGGAAACCAGTGCTGCCCAGAAATGGTCTAGACATACACACAGTAGAAGCCCCTCGCCAAGGAGCGAGCATCTGAGGACAGGGGCAGATTTTGTTTATTTATTTATACTATGTATTTGTCCTGATCAGCTTTAACTATCAACTGGTCACAACCTTAGAGGAAGGCCACTTGGCCTGTGTGCCTCTCTGTGAGGAACTGTCTCAATAGTTAATTGTCTTAGGAAGGTCCAGCCCACTATGGGTGGCACCAGTTCCTGGCCAGGTGGTTCTGAACTGTGTAAGAAAGCCAGCTGGGTACAAGCTGGTCAGTGAGTCAGCAAGCAGCATCCTCCGTGGTTCCTGCTGTACCTTGACTGTGAAGTGACTTCCCCAGTGGGAGATAATGACAGTCAGTGCGCCACTTCAAGTTCCCACCCTGGCTTCTCTCAGTGATGGACCGTGATGAGGAACAGAGGCCAGATAAAGCCCTTCCCTCCTCTATGATGCAGGATGTCTTAGCACAGCCACAGAAAAATAAATAGAACAAAATTACATTGCATGAATTATTTCACATGTAAATTATATAATTTATATTAGGCACATGCGGCCAGTGGCTACCTTACTGTGGCTGTAGAAGACAGCTTCTCCAAGGTGTGGGCCATTTTACCTTAGCCATCCATCCAGTCCTTTGTACCAAGGATGGTATCAAACTATTGAGTGGCCAGGTGTGGTGGCACACTTTTAATCCCAGCACTCAGGAGGCAGAGGCGGGCGGATCTCTATGAGCTCTAGGACAACCTGGTCTATATAGTGAATTCCAGGAAAAGACAGAGTCATCTGATGACTGGGCATATAGATCAGTGATGGAGTTTTCTTAGCATACATGAAGCCCTGGGTTCCATCCCCATCACCGAAAGAAAAAAATCATTATCCTGGGAAAGAGAAATCTCACAAGGCCTGCCTCGCATGGAGTCCAGGATAATGAAGAGCAGCATACAAACTTTCAGCTGCCCCACAACCCACATGATGTCCTTAGCAGACAGCAGGTGAACAAGGCCTTTTGTGGTCTCAACTGGGCCATGCCAGAGCTGTGCAGCAGGGCCTCTGGGTGCACCAAAGACTACTTTCTTAGACTCTTGTGCTGCTCCCCTCCCCTCCCCATCCCAGCAATCTGCTTAGAGGCTTAGGGCCTATGAACACCCAACCTCCCGCAGGGCCCAGTCTGTTCCAGAGTCCACTCTTGCCAGCACTCTGAAAAAAATTTTTAAACCATATTGCTCTCAGGAAATCTGCTGCCTGCAATCTGCGCATAATATATGCAGGGCATGGTCTGAGAAACATCTAAGTCGTGATGTGTAACCCACTCAGATTCACACAGTTGCCTGTTTTCTTTCTCTTTTAGCTTCCTTGTTCTTATAAACGGAGGCCAGCACATTCACAGACTAATTATGACTTCATTCAAGTGTATCTTGGGGCTTTCTTTTCATAAACATTTTGGCTTTTTGTTTTTATTTACCTGAATGTGTGCCTGTAAGCCACATGTGAGGACAGAAGAGGGCATCCGATGTCCTGGAACTGGAGTTAACAGGTGTTTGTGAGAACATGGGTGCTGGGAACCAAACTTGGTCCCCTGGAAGAGCGGCAGGTGTTCTTAACAGCCGAATGGGCTCTCCAGCCCCTGGGGTTTTCCAGCAGCCATTTTGGGGAGTCCAGAAGCACTAACCTATATCACTACCTTTTATAAATACTTCAGATGTAATGACAATAGCAAAAAGGTAGTGTCTATTGCTTTGTGTTGTCAAGCATTTAGCACACATCTCATTTAACCTTCATAATAAGCAAATGAATCAAGAATTATGATAGTCATTTTTTAGGACTCGAACCTGGGTACTCAAGTATGCTAGCCACACACTGTGCCACTATCCACTTGTCCCCATCTGTCCCGGGCTCTTTATAGTTAGAGAAACTGAGTCTTAGAAAGGCTAATGACTTGAGGTCAAGATTTGAACCCAAATCTGCCTGGATGAGAGCCAATGTTCTCTGACAGTAAACCATTTAACCTCTCTGATAGATAGTACATGTTCTTCTATTTGTAAAATATTGAGATTGAGAATTGAAAATCACCCTGAGGGACAGGATGGATGCTTCTTAAGCTACCTGTAAACTGTAATCACTGTATCTACTTTGTGTGTATTGCATCACTGTCATATATTTAAAATAAAATTTATTATTATTATTATTAATAGTAGTAGTAGTATCATTATTATATTTCTGAGACAGGATGGGGTTCAGACTGACCCAGAATGTGTATTTTTTGGTATCTCCCTCGGGTGCTGGGATTCCAGTCCTTCATCTCTAGACCCAGCTTCACTTAATTACAGATTATAGTTTCTCTATTCTCACTGTCCCTTTCTGTATGTTTAGTGCTGGGAATGGGATCCCTGGCCTTGTGCATGGTAAGCAAGTGTTCTGAATGAGCCGGCCCATAGTTCCCTGTTTTCACTCTCTTTTAGTTATGGACAGAATCAGTATGTGATGTCATATCCATATATTAGTAACCTGAAGGCACGTATGTCTTTGGCTAAATTCACATGCTCTGCCAGTGCTTGACAATCCATTCCACTAAAGCTGTCATTCCAATATGCATTCTTATTTGGAACACCAAATTTTGTTTCATTTTTTTTAATTTTGGATAATTGTTTGGCACTGTGGACATGATGCCTGAGCTCAATGAGAGCTCGGTGGCATGAGTTCCTTGAGGCATCTGTACTCTGACATTCATGTATTTATGTCTTTGTATATGGTATATGGACTTTGGATATTAGAAGTGGGTACAAATTAAAGCTGCCATTAGTCAAAAGGGTATTTAAGGATCTATTAACAAAAGCTGAAAAGCTAGTTCCAGGACAATCTCCAAAGCTACAGAGAAACCCTGTCTCAAAAAAAAGTACAGTTTCAATTAATGAAAATGTATAATGAAAATTAATTTTACATTAATTGAGAAGTAAACATGACAACCTCCACGAGCACTCAGAGCCTCAGAGAAGCCGGATCAGTCACTCTAAAAGTCACTTGTGAGAATTCTTCAGTAGCTTGAGATGTTGGGGGGACTCACATCATTTTTAAAGTCAGTCATGTACACACAGGCTAACAATAACCAAACCTTCCCAAAAGACCCAAATGGAAGTGACTTCCACCTGCCAGATGACCAGAGACTCTTAAAATTAAAGCCGGAACCCCATGAAAATATTATCCTTCGTGTCCCTGTTCAGACGTTTGGAATTTGCTTAACAAATCACTGTCGCTTGTGGCCTGAAAAATACCTGCAAATCCCCCTGAAGGCCTCTGTCCTTTCTGGTGCCTCTCTGTCTTCTCCTAAGATTCTTAGCGTGAACTAGGTAACCCCCCCCCAATTCCCCACCTCAAAGGAATGCATTTCTAGTGAGGCTTACTCCAGCTAGCTCTTCCCCAAGCCCTTCATTCAGAAGGCAAGAGTCTCCAGGCACAGCTCACGATCCTCTCATTCACATGCTTCCCCAACCTGCCCCATCCTCTCTGCTAGGAAGGCATCCTTGCTGTTTAGGCATAACATCGGTCCTTTCCAAAAGACCTTGCAGGGGGAAAACATCAGGAATTGCACAGTGTGAGAGAAAGACTGGTAAGGACATATACCAGCCCTTGTCAATTCAGCCCTCATTTCCAAACCGCATCCCACACGCTCTCACAGCATAGACCTCAACACCCCTTCATGGTTGAGAGCGATTATCACGGGAAAACACGGAAACTAAGGATTCCCACAAGGTCCTGACAGATCTAGAAAAAAAAATCAGAAACACAGCTGGTCGAGGAAAATGGCTTTTCTCCTTCAGGCCCAATTCTTCCGTCTGTAACAGCATTTTCCGATTCAAGAGGCCGTGCGGGGATGCACCCCTGCAGGCTCTGCTCTTCTAAAAGGCACCCCGCCTGCCTCCCTTCGCCCCCGCGGTACTCACGGCAACTGCCTGAGCTGGAACAGGTCCTCCTCCATGTCCGCGCTGCGCCAGGGCGAGCCTGGGCATGGCCCTTACATGGTGGAGCACCGTCGGCGCGCCGGCTTTCAGCACCGGGATGCTGGACAGCTCCACCGCTTCCTCCCTGGGCAGCAGCTGGGGGAGGGAGCCCTGCCCGGGAGACAAAGCCGCCGCCGCCGGGAGACCGACGGGAGTGGGCGGAGGACGAGGGGAGGGCTGCGCGGTAGAGGGGGCGGAGCGAGCCCTGCTGCTCCCAGGAGCCCACAGTCCGTTGATTGGGGGTGTCTGTGAGGCACCCCCGCCTGCCAGATGATGCCTCCCTCCCTGAATGTTCGTAAGAATTTATTAGTGTTGTCAGTATGATGTTCTGGAAGCTTAAGCTCTGGGATGGAGTATAGATTTTCTTGGGAATGTTCTCCATGCATTACATTACTGTGTGCTGAGCACCTACTGGGTGCCAGGCACAGTAACAGGCTGTTGACAGAACACTTTTGAAAAGATTCTTGCCGGGCGTTCGTGGCGCACGCCTTTAATCCCAGCACTCGGGAGGCAGAGGCAGGTGGATCTCTGCGAGTTCGAGGCCAGCCTGGTCTACAAAGCGAGTTCCAGGACAGCTTCCAAGACAATACAGAAATACAGAGAAACCCTGTCTCGAAAAACCAAGAAAAAAAAAAAGAAAGAAAGAAAGAAAGAAAAGATTGTTATCACAGAGCTGAGGGCCTGATGAAATGGACCTAGGAAAGGAACAGAAGGTAACTGGGTTATTTATTCTTCACAGTCTGACTAGAACTTCAACTCCTTGAATTGTCTTGGATGTAACCCAGGTGCCCAGGACAGTGTGCCTGGCACACAGAGCATCCTTAGTAAACATCTGTCATGGCTGAGTGTGGTGGCACAAGGGAGGGTGAAACAGAAGGACCATGAGTTCAAAGCCAGCCTGGATTACTAACAAGCTCAAGGGCAGATGGGTGTTAAAACAGTGTCTTAAAAGTTAAACTGGGCCGGGCAGTGGTGGCGCACGCCTTTAATCCCAGCACTTGGGAGGCAGAGGCAGGCGAATCTCTGTGAGTTCAAGGCCAGGCTAGACCGACAGCCTCCAAAACAATACAGAGAAATCCTGTCTCAAAAAACCAAAAAAAAAAAAGTTAAGCTGGACTGGGTGGTGGCGGCGCACGCCTTTAATCCCAGCACACAGGAGGCAGAGGCAGGCGGATCTCTGTGAGTTCGAGACCAACCTGGTCTATAAGAGCTAGTTCCAGGACAGCCTCCAAAGCCACAGAGAAACCCTGTCAAGAACCCCGCTCCCCCCAAAAAGTTAAGCTGGGCATGGTGGTTGTACAGCTTTGATCCCTGCACTTGGAGGCAGAGGCAGGTGAATCTCTGTGAGTTCCAGGTCAGCTAGGGCTACAGAGTGAGATGCCATAAAGGGAGGAAGGGAGAGAGGAAAAGAGGAGGAAGGGAGAGGGAAAAAATATCGCAAGTGAATGATCCTCAATTCAAGTTGTCCATAATCACTTGATTCCATCCAAGGCTATGGAAACTACTGTGGGTGGGCCTGGTGCCTGGATGCTTAAAGAGCTCCTCAGAAGACTTAGAGTGGAAACTTCTGGTCCCAGTGTGACGCAATGGAGAAAAGAGAAGAAATTCAACTACCATGATGGCAGCTCCCATGCTTCCCATTGTGTGGGGGCCATGACTGGATGGAAGATCATAGCGGCCTGAAGAAGACAGAGACATTCTTTTCTATTTTTTTATAACTTGTGTATGTGTCTATGTGTATGCATGTGTATGTGTGTGCATGCATGCGTGTAGTGTGTGGTGTGTGTATGTGCTCATGTGTGCATGTGTGTGTAGTGTGTGTGCTCATGTGTGCATGTGTGTGCAGTGTGTGTGTGCTCATGTGTGCATGTGTGTAGTGTGTGTTCAGTGATGTCAGTCCATGCTCATTCACCCTGGGTTGAGAGGACAGACAGCGTTGTTGCAGAAGCCAGTGATAGAAAAGCAGCTTGCTTTAAGGCAGCTGGGAGGCAGAGAGGAAGGGACTGGAGTCCAAATGCAACCTTCAAAAACATTACACAGAGACTGGAGAAAGTGGGAACTGGAAAAAAAACAAAGCAACTAAACAACAAAAACCATAAAAGCCAGGGGCTAGAGAGATGGCTCCATGGTTAAGAACACTTGTTGCTCTTCAACAGGACCTGGTTTGGTGCTGAGCACCCACAACAGGTGACTCACAACTGCCTATTATTCCAGCTCCATGGGATCTGATGCCCTCTTCTGGCCTCCTTAAGTACTGTGTGTGTGTGTGTGTGTGTGTGTGTGTGTGTGTGTGTAAGCAAATGCAACATAAAAGAATGCCACACATCTTTGCATCATTAAACAAATGTTCCATAGCATAAACAGATATAACACATCTTAAGATAATATTCCACAACAACACTCTTTTTTTTTTTTGGTTTTTTTGAGACAGGGTTTCTCTGTGGCTTTGGAGGCTGTCCTGGAACTCACTTTGTAGACCAGGCTGGCCTCGAACTCACAGAGATTCGCCTGCCTCAGCCTCCCGAGTGCTGGGATTAAAGGCGTGCGCCACCAACGCCCAGCCACAACAACACTCTTAGAAGCTAGTCCCTCCCACAAGGCCCAACGCCTAATGCTTCCCCTGACTTCCAAAGTCTGGAGTCTCTGGGTCCCATGTTTTGAGCACACAGGCCTTTGGGGGACACTGCACATGAACTAGCAGAGAGACTTCTAAAACTCTAAACTATTACTCACCAACAGTTATTGACTGAGTGAGTTTTGTGCCTCACAACCTGCAGCCATCACTCATAACTATTTCTCTTTCCACACATGTATGTTTGTGGTATATGTATATGCTTGTGTTCACGTGTGTGTGCACAGGTATGGAGGCACAAGGTTGACATCCAGTGTCTCCCTTGGATGTTCTTGCCAAGGGACTTGATTCCAGAGACAGTCATTTTAGCTAGTCTGTCCGTCCACTTGCTCTTGGGATTCCCTGTGTCCACCTCCTGTATGCCAGGACTTCTGGGAGGCCTCCACTCCCACCTGGCACTTTCTGTGGGTTCCGTGGGGGATCACACTGTGGTCTTTATGGCTGTGCAACAAGTGCTTAACCCACCGAGCCTCTTGGCTACTCTTTACCTCGTGCATGTTAGCTGCAATTATTTGTCCTACCCATAATCACTTGTAAATCCTACCCCACTCCTGCTCTATGGGTAACATGACTCCTAGCCTCAGCTGAGTGATCAGGAAGCAGACACTATCCTAAAGGTATCCAATGCAAAGCTAGAAGTGTCACCCCACTGGTAGAGGCTTGTCTGGTGTGCATGAAGTGCTGGATTCCAACCCCAGCGTTGAATAAGACTGGGCATGGTGGTGCAAAGGTATCATCCCAGCACTCATGAAGATCAGAAATCCAAAGTCGTTCTTGCCTATACATTGAGCTTAAGGCCCTTCCTCAAGAAATTATATACATGACTCTGTGTGTGTGTGTGTGTGCATGTGCGCACGCGCGCATGCGTGCATATATATGATGCACTGTAGACACTGATCAGCAGCATCTTCTCATTGATAGAGTCAAATACTGTTGAATTACTATGTGACCCTATGATAATTAGCAACTGGACACAACCTATTGTCACCACCTGGGAACAGAATCACAATAGGAGCTGTCTACATTAATGTGCCCTATATGTCATCATCATCATCATCATCATCATTATTAATATTATTATTTTGGTTGTCCTGGCTCTCCTAGGACTCACTCTGTGTGTAGCCGATGCTGGCCTCAGACTCAGAGATCTGCCTGTCTTCCCAAGTGCTGGGATCAAAGCAGTGCACTACTACTGCCGGGCTATTACTCTGCTTTTGACTATTGATGTGATATGACTTACTACCTCAAGTTCCCACCATTTTGGCCTCCCCACAATAATAGACTGTAGCTGGGAACTGTGAGCTAAAAGAAACCCTTTGTTTCCTCAGTTGCCTTTTGTTAAGATAGTTTATCATTTCAAAAGAAGTGACATTACAACACAGACCCCCCCCTCCACTGGACTCCCATCTCTATCCTCAATGTAATCTAAAGCAAGAACTTGTACAGATCTGTGTGCATCAATGTGTAAAAGCAACACTATTCACTGAAGCTGAGAAAGGGGACCTGGGGTGTAGCTCAGTTGGGAAGAGCACTCCACTAGCATGCATGAAGCCCTGGGTTCCATTCCAACAGTGCACAAAAGTGGCCAGGGTGGCACTCACCTGCAATGCCGGTGGAGGCAGGAAGATCGGGATTTCAAGACCATCAAACGTGTGTTCGTCAACAATGAAGTCGGATAAAAACCATACTGCTGATGCACCTTGAAAACGTTATGCTAATTGAAAAAAGCCTGGCATAAAAGGTCAGATGATATTGAATTTACACAGCATGCAGACATAACAAATCCATAAGGACAAAATGTGAAATAGATGATGTGGAGAGAAAGGAATGTTTAATAGGCATGGTTCCTGACTGGGAGGATTTAAGTTGTTTAGAAAACAGCAGCATGTTCCTCACATCTCTGAACTAGCACGTTTATAAGCTGGGCTGGCGAGATGGTTAAGCTGGTAAGGGTGCTTGCTGCCAAACCTGATAACCTGGGTTTGAACCCACATGGTGAAAGGAGAAATCAAAGTCCCTCAAGTTGTCTTCAGACCTCCATGTGCGTATTATGACACATGCCTCCCCAGTAAATAAAATGTAATTTTTAATCAGCTAAGGGCTGTAAAATGGCAAAGTTACTATGGAAAACAATATAGAAGTGTCTGAAAAATTATCATATTAATCTCACTACTTGATTCAGAAACAGGAGGAATGAAAAGATCAGAAAGAGAAGGTTTATGTACCCATGTTATTGCCAAGAAGTAGGAACAACCTGAGTGTCCATTGAGAAATGGATAGGGAGAGGAGCTAGTACTTAATGAAATATCATTTTGCTGTAGTTCACTGTAGTTCACTTTATGCCAAGAGAACTAAGCCAATCACCAAGACTCTTCCCATGATAGTAACTGGAGACAGTCAACCTTGAAGGATCAGAAATGGAAGGTATTTACTAGGTAGGAAGAGGAAGAGTAGGGAGAATCACACAGTTCAGTTTGGAGAAGAGAAATGCTATAAAGAGCTGCCACACAGCAACATGCTCACGTAAGACAGGAACTAAATTTTTATTTCTTTTTTTAAAAAAGATTTATTTATTGATTATGTATACAGCGTTTAGTCTGCATGCACCCCTTTCTGCCTGAAGAGGGCACCAGATCTCATTATAGATGGTTGTGAGCCACCATGTGGTTGCTGGGAATTGAACTCAGGACCTCTGGAAGAGCAGCCAAAGCACTTAACCTTTGAGCCATCTTTCCAGCCCTAAAATTTTATTTCTTTATTATACATATAGCAGTGATCCATAGGCTGATAAATATCTAGTTTGTTTCCAAGCTTTGCTGTTTTGAAGACTGATTCTAGGACCGTGTGTATGGAGTTTTGTAGGGGGTATGAACCTAACAGATTTTTTAAAAACATCTCATTTTAACTGTTTCTGTGAGCGTACACGTGTGCACGTGTGTATATGTGTGTGCATGTGTTCGAGAACGTGTATCCCTGCTTGTATATGTGTATATTTGTGTATGTATGTATACGCGTGTGTACATGTGCGTTTAGGTGTGTATATGAGTGTGCGTGTATGTGAGTGTGCATGTGATATATACCTGTGTGTGTGTGTGTACACGTGAGTGCACCACAGCACATATAGGCAGGCCAGGACAACTCTGTTTCTCTTTTACCGTATGGTCGCGGTCCCGGGTACTGAACTCAGGTTGTGAGATTTGGTGGCAGGTGCCTTTATACCTGCAGACCTATCTGACCAGCCCACACCTTTTTTTTTTTTAATCAAAAATGGAACCCCCTGTTTTTTTTTTTAGTTCTCATTTTAATGGCAGCCTTTCCACACGAAGCATGACCCAAGCTCTGTCCTGAATGCGGAGCGTCTGCAATTCTGGATGAAGCTCAAGCAAATGCGAGGAGTGCTCACAGCTTCCGAAGCAGTGCACGGCCCCGGAAGTCTCCCTTAGCAACGAATCAGACCGCGGTTGCTAAGGGAAAAGGAACCGGGAAGCGCTGGTCCTTCCACTATTGAGGTCCGGCGGCAGCAACTTCCGGTTCGCCGTCCTACCTTTCCCCGCCGAGACGAGGTCGCTACCACTGGTTCCGCCGCCTCAGGAACCTCGCTCACTGGGATCCTCACTTCTCTGCTGCGGGCGGGGGGCGGCGGCGGCGGCGGCGGCGGCAGCAGCAGCAGCAGCAGCAGCAGCAGCAGAGAAGGAGGAGGCGGCCGTGATGCTGAGTTCCCGGGCGCAGGCAGCGAGGACGGCGGCCGACAAGGCCCTCCAGCGCTTCCTGCGTACCGGGGCGGCCGTCAGGTGAGCGGGCAGAGAATGGCCGGCCCGGGGCCTCCAGGCCTGCGCCATCCTGGCCGAGACAGGGCCGCGGCCCAGCGCCTCCTCGTCCCTGCAGTGCCCGAGGCCTGCGAGGCCCCGAAGCCCTTCGCGGTGACCCCAGACCCGGACCCCCAGGCCCACAGCCTTCCCAGGCCTGCACGTCCCCTCCAGTTTGTTATATGCCAGTTTCCCACCTCTGCCCTGCTGGCAATGCTCGCTTCTGCGTCTCAAACCGCGCCGGTCTCCAAGCAGTCCTGCCCAGTCTGTGACGACTTAAGGCTCTTCGTCCCTGCTAGGACTCCTGCTTGCACCCCAACCTGTCCAAGTCTAGCTTCCCAAGGGCTGGGGCCACACCCCCATTGCTCACCCTGACTGCTGGGACCTGTTGCTTGGGGTTGGCTTCCTGGGATACTGGGGCAGGTCTAACATAACAGCGCCTTATCCTGCTTGGAAGCCCTCAGGGTCCAATCTCTCCAGTGATGGGAACTACGCCTTGCAGAGGCCATGCCCGTCGGTCCAGCCTGGCCTCGAACTCACAGAGATCCGCCTGCCTCTGCCTCCCGAGTGCTGGGATTAAAGGCGTGCACCACCACTGCCCGGTGTGCCCGTGGTCTTACAGCTGACCTGAGAGCGGGGCTGGGGGCAGCTTAGGCTTCTCACTCGCAGGCTCTCGTCTTCTTATGATCTGCAGAGGAACAAGTCAAGCAACACTGTGTGCCTCAGTTTCCCTCGTTGAGTGTATGGCAGGCAGGTGTGCTATGACCTCCTCCTCCAGCAGACTGCTTTATTATTTTCTTTTTTAAAGCCAAGTTCTGTGCCATTCTCTGGGCTTATCCTGGAAGAACAAACATTGTTTTGAACTTCACGATTAGCTGTGATGTAGGAGAATGCTGGCTACTGCCCAACGATTTCTGTGTTGTCACTAGTGACCCCTCTCAGTGAGTGTTCATTGAGCTGAAATACATATTCATGCAGTCAGGGTGGGGATGTGGCTCAGTGATAGAACATGCATGTATCATGTATATGTGTGTATCATGTATGAGGCCCTAGGTTCAATCCCTGGTACTGAGGGGAAAATAAGCTTCATACAGTCCAAGCTTTAGGGTAAGAATGTCCACATGTACGTATGTGGGTACGTATTACACCGATGTGTGGTTGCCTTAAAATTGTGTTTTGAATACTACTGCGGTTTCCTTATCTATATTGTTCAAGTCAAGCCTCCTGAAATGAAGAAATCTTTAATTTCATGAATTTACAGAAGATCCCCATTGTACTGTTTAATATTCTCAAAGGGAAATCCATTTCTAAAGCCAGGTGCGGTGGCACAACTCTGTCATTCCAATTGCTCAGGAGGCTGAGGCAGGAGGATTCTTGAGTTCAAAGCTAACCTGGGCTACAGAGTGAGTTAAAGGCTAGTCTGAGTGACTGAGGGAGACTGTCTCTTAAAAAAATTAGTAAGTAAACAAATAAATAAGTAAATAAATTGGGAGAGCCTGGGAGATGGTCAGGTGTTCAGGAGCTTACTAAACAAGCAGCAAGTGTTAGGACCTGAGTTCAGATCATCAGAAGCCATGTGAGCACCCGGTAGCCTGGCATAACCCTGCACTTGGCAGGAAGAGGCGTGGGAGTCTGATCAGCTGTGTCAGTGAACTCTGAGCTCAAATGAGAGGCCCCACCTGAATGAATAAGGTAGCTAGAGAGTGACAAGGACTCCTAGTGTCAACCTCCACCCCCCAATTTTGGATCTTAGTGCTTAAGCATCCTGGTTTTCAAGACATGACCTCCTTCCCTCCTTCTCTCCCTCCCTCCCTCCTTTCTTTCTTTCCTTCTGTTTTTCAAGACATGGTTTCTCTGTGTAGCCCTGGCTGTCCTAGAACTTGCTCTGTTGACCTGGCTGGCTTTGAACTCACAGATTTGCCTGCCTCTGCCTCCTGAGTGCTAGCATCAAAGGCGTGCACCACCATGCTTGACTTCAAGATACATTCTTATTGGTGTATATTACCTTAGGTTTAAAACTTGCTGATTGGTGTGTTATTTTGACAAAATGTCACTTTTCCCTATGGGTGTCTGTGTACCCACCTGCTGCTGTGAGACAAAGTGACAATCAGTGTCTTTTCTTTTTTAGATACAAAGTCATGAAGAACTGGGGAGTGATAGGCGGAATTGCTGCTGCTCTTGCAGCAGGAATATATGTTATTTGGGGTCCCATTACAGAAAGGAAGAAGCGGAGAAAAGGTAGGGATGGGGCCCTGCATCGTGGTCTTTGAATTTGACTTGAGCCCCTTTTGTCCGAAAGCAGTAGAGGAAGCCAGGGCTTTGGGTGGCTGGTCCTGTCATCTCTAAAGAGGACTGTGGTCTGTGAAGTAGAACTTCACACAGCCCCACCCTGTGGTGGGAAGGCTCTGTTTTAGCACCTTCTTGCACTTGATGTTAAGACATGCCGGGTGCTAGCCTGGTGGCTCATGCCTATAACTCCAGCACTCAGGATGCTGGAGCAGGTGGATGCTATGCCATGAGTTTGAATCCAGCCTGTGCTATAAAGCAAGTACCAGGCTAGGCAGGGTTACATAGGCAAGACCTTGACAGGGGTGAGGGGGTGGGGAGAGTGGGGGTAGGGGGATGGGGAGGGTGGTGAGGCATGCTTTGTAATTGTGTTTCAAGTGGCTCAATTGTCTGAGGTTCTCATTAATGTGGAATTGTATTTACAGTTCTGCAGCTGACCGATTACATCACAGGAGAGGTTTTTCTGGGAGGAGAGAAGGGAGAAGGGGAGAAGAGGTAGCAAAGTCTGTTACAAAATCTGATCCTTGTTTAACAAGGGGACAGTTGTAGGGAAGTTCATTATGTATTTTCATGGGTATTTGAGAATTTTCTTATTAAAAAGTTTCTAAACAAGGCTTGGTAGCACACATGTATGGTCAGCACCCAGGAGGCTGAGGCAGGAGGCTCTGAGATGGAGGGTAGCCTGGGCACTGTGTACAGAGTTGATGAGGACGCCCTGCCAGCTGGTGCTGCTGTCTTTGCAGACAGACCGGCCAGAATCAGTGTCTCTCTTGGTCACTGTGGCAAGAACAAAAGCATTGTCCCTAGAGGCGGTTCAATTGCCAGCTGCTGTGGGGACAGTGTTCTCTAACTAAAGGAGAACATGAGGGTGAGGAGGAAGGCGAGGCTACTGCTTTTGTCCATTTAATATCTGTGCCAGGCCCCTGGAAGGGTTTCAGAGCGAGCACAGGGCAGTGGCCTGTTCTGTGGTTCACAGTTCACAGCATAGAACGCCCAGCGCCCTAGTCTTGCTCAGGTCGGAATCCCAATGGAGGGCTCCACTGCCGAGACACAGGGTCCCGGATGGGAGAGAGAAGGTGGGCCCAGCGAAATGCACTATCATCTTATGCACACTCTCCTTTAGGGCTGGTGCCGGGGCTCGTCAACTTAGGGAACACCTGCTTCATGAACTCGCTGCTGCAGGGCTTGTCTGCCTGTCCCGCCTTCGTCAAGTGGCTGGAAGAGTTCACCACCCAGTACTCTAGGGACCAGCAGGGGCCACACACACACCAGTGCCTGTCCTTGACACTGCTGAACCTCCTGAAAGGTACAGTGGGGACTTGAGGGGTGTGTGTCTCCAGCATGTAGATGACACAAGAAATGCTTAACAGCCACTTTGTAGAAAAAGACATGGGGGGTGGTGGGGAGGGGACACTCAGAACCTAAGAGGCTTAGATTAAATCAGATTAAAAATTAATTTAAAGTCAATTAGATTCAAAGTAAATCAAAGTTTTTTTTTTAAGTTGTATTTATTGTATGAGTGTACGCTTATGTGCCGTAGCACACATAGGCAGGTCAGGATAACTTTGTTTTCTACCGTATGGTCCTGGGGACTGAACTCAGGTTGTGCGATTTGGTGGCAGGTGCCTTTACTTATAGAGCCATCTCATTAACCCCACTTATAAATAAAAAATGGAACCATCTACTTAAGAAAATGGTCAGTTTAGCTGGGGGTGGTGGCACACACCTTTAATCCTAGCACTTGGGAGACAGAAGCAGGTGGATCTCTGAACTTGAGACCAGCCTGGTCTACAGAGTGCGTTCTAGGACAGCCAAGGCTACACAGAGAAACCCTGTTTCAGAAAACCAAAAGTAAATAAATAGATAAACAAATAAATAAGTAAATCCACTACCACACAAGCACTTCAACTATAAGAAGTTTTTTTAGAAGTGGGTGTTTTGACCCAAGAAATACGATCATCACAAAAGAAATACAAGTAAAGGCTCTTGGGTTTTGTTTCTTTTTGCCTGTCAGAAAAGATTTAAAAGAGCAAATTGCAAATTCCAGAGCCTGGCAGCTGTTAGCTGGGGTGTGCTCACACTGCGATGGGGGTGGAACTTGGTCTGACCTTTCTTTTTTGGTTTTTCGAGACAGGGTTTCTCTGTATTGTTTTGAAGGCTGTCCTGGCACTCACTCTGTAGACCAGGCTGGTCTCGAACTCACAGAGATCCACCTGCCTCTGCCTCCTGAGTGCTGGGATTAAAGGTGTTCGCCACCAAAACCCAGCTCCTGTGGTCTGACCTTTCTTGAGTGTGCTTTGGAACCGCCCTGTGAGCCCTTGCAACATGACCAGTTTCATGGCTAAAAGTCTTCCTTGTGGCTGCTGTTAGTGTCTGGGAAAAGATGTGAAGGACTTTTTAGATATGTGTCTGTGTGGGTGCCTATGAAGGCCAGGGGAGAGCGTCAGGTCCCCGGGAGCTGGAGTTACTGGCAGTTGTGACCCACCCCGCATGTGTGCTGGATCCTCTGGAAGTGCAGCCACGCTCTTAACTGCTGAGTCATTCCTCTAGCACCCTAGGAATTTGAAGTCACTTATCCAACTTCATTATTCTTAAATCTACATGTAAATAGGCTTTGCATTTATTTGTTTATGTATGTTTGTGTTTGGGTACATACACATGACATGGCACATGTGTGGAGGTCAGAGGACAACATGTGGGAATCTGTTCTCCTTCTGCCCCCCTTGTTTTCCTGCTTAAATTCAGGTCAGTAGACTTTGTGGCAAGCACCCTTACCTGCCAAGCCATTTTGCAGATCCCAAATTCAGTTTTGTGCAAAAGGTTTTGTTTTTTTGCTACTGAACTGTCCTTGATGGCACTGTTAAAATCTGGATATTGCATGGTACATGAACAAAGGTCTCCAGCATGTTCTAAACCTCCAGGGGTATAGGTATCTGACAGAAGGCCAAGGGGCCAGTGGCACACTGCCATGCAGAGCTGCTTTTACCAGTTTGTTCTCTTTTAATTTGGAATAGGTAGTAATGTTAAGTTAAAAAGAACAGGGTAGCAAATATGATGTGATTTCATTTCCCTGGCCTAAGAGCTTCACAGCTAATGGCCACTTTCTAGGAAAAAGGCTAAAACAGAGGCGGTCTTGGTACAGTACAGTTAGTGATAGTTTTAACAAACGTTAAAAAAATAAATAAATAAATCTACATGGTGGTAGCGCACGCCTTTAATTCCAGCACTTGGGAGGCAGAGGCAGGAGGATCTCTGTGAGTTTGAGGACCCATAGCTACTGAGAAACCTAGGCTGAAAAAAACAAAACAAAACAACAACAACAAAACAACTTTGCCACTGCCTAGCTACAGCAGCACTTGATACTCTCACAGTCAGAAGCACAGGGCTGGGAAGATCCCTTGGTAAGCTGCTCGAGCCTATGGACCCACGCTTGGATCCCCACCCCCCACACAACAGGCTGTAATCCCAGCAAGAGGCTGAGACAAGAGAGTCCTGCAGCTCACAGGCCAGCCAGTCTAGCCCATCCGTGAATTCCAGGTTTAGTGAGCGTGTTGGTCTCAAAACATATGGTAGAGAGTGGTACAGGAAGAGGTTTGCTGTCTAACTCTGGCCTCCATAGACACACACATACACACCTACAAATATGAGGTGCCATGACGTCCAACTCTGGCCTCCATAGCCAGCACACACCTACCAATATGAGGTGATGAGGTGCTACAATGTCCATCTCTGGCCCCTATAGACACACACACACCTCTACGTATATGTGTATGGGGTGCTGTGACATAGACACACATACACCTACATATATGCACATGATGTGCTATGATGTCCAACTCTGGCCTCTATAGACACCCACACCTACATACCTGCACATGAGGTGCTATTTTCTTTCTGGCATTGGCATTTCCCTGATGATGAGTTGCTGTAGCTCCTCGTCTGCCTGTGGCCATTGTCTTAGGAGAAATGACTGCTCAAGGTTCTACCTGTGTTTGTGTTGGGTTGTTTGGGGTTTTTGTTGTTAGTTTTTAGGAGTACTTTAAAAAAAATTGACTTTATTTTATGTGCATTGGTATGAAGGTGTCAGGTCCCCTGGAACTGGAGTTACAGACAGTTGTGAGCTGCCATGTAGGTGCTAAGAATTGAACCTGGGTCCTTTGGAAGAGCAGTTACTGCTCTTAACCACTGAGCCATCTCTCCAGCCCATAGAATTTTTTCTTTTAAATATTGATGTGTATATGTGTGGAGGGCCACATGCATGTGGGTGTCATGGAGACCAGAAGAGGGCATCAGGTCCCCTGGAGCTGGCCTTACAGGTGGGTGGGTGCTGGGAACTGAACCCGGGTCCCCTGGAGAGCAGCCAGTGCACTTAGTGCTTAGCGGCCTCTGCAGCCCTGGCACTTGGTGCATCCTACTTCTTCCCCCTTTGCATCCGTGTGGCCTGTAGCCTCTCTCGCATTGTAGCTCAGTGGTGTCTGTTAGAACCACTGTTCAGTCTTTCTCCCAGGCTGCAGCATGCATGCATCTCTGCACGCGGCCATTGTGTATAGATGCATGTTCCCTCAGGTAGACTGGAGGAGCTGCACTGCTGGGGGCAGGTTATGAAACTGCCAGGGACTTTGCCGATTGCCTCACAGTGCTCAGGGCAGTCACTGACATTTTCCCACGAGTGTGATTCCTTTCTCAGCTCTCTGTGCAGCCTTTGTCCTGGAGGGTGAGGGGCTGGACCAGCATGCTCTTACATCATACTGCTCAGGTAGCTGCCTCCTATGTCCTGCCCCTCGGGTGGGAGGTCAGCGTGTTCCCACCCTCTGAAGTCAGAGCTCTGATGAAAACCAAGTGGTAAGACGTCTGCCCTGGGTTATGTGCGGAGCACTGAACCAAAACCCAAGACCACAGACCCTTCCTTCATCTCCCACTTGACCAACACTGGCCCTGTGCGCTGTGCCTGGAAGCCCCTGGTCAGAATGAGAGTTAGTTGGCACTCTGTGGCCTGGGACCAGTCTATCTTTTGTTTTGTTGTTGTTTTGTTGTGACAGGGTGTCACTATGTAGCCTGGTTGTCCTGGAGTTCATTGTGTAGTCCAGGCTGGCCTCAGACTCAAAGAGATCTGCCTGCCTCTGCTTCCTGAGTGCTGTGATTAAAGTCGCGTGCCATCACACCCAACTTTGATTTATTTTTATTTACTTTTATTTATGTGCCTGTGTGCATCTGTGTGGGTATTCTTGGAGGCTAGGAGAGGGCGCCAGATCCCTCAACTGGAGTTACAGTTGGAGAGCGTCCTTATTTTGGTGCTGGGCTCTGAACTCCAGGCAACAAGTGCCTTTAACCACTGCAGCTCCCTCGAGCCCTGGGGCTGCCTGTATTCTAGTGAAGCCTCCTCAGTGTCCAGGCTGTGTGTATAGTTTGTCTGTGGTTGCACCTGTGCTTCATCCACTGAGTTGAGTAGTTGGACAGCATACTCTCCTAGGGAAAAGGAGCTGACCCTAGGTATAGATAGAGCCATGAATCCCTAGCAGACCTAACTCTATCTTTTTATAATTTACATTATTCATTTTACTATTATTTAGAATGGGACCTTGTTCAGTTCCCAGCATTGGTCCCAAATTCCTGGGGTCAAGAAATCTTCCCACTTCAGGATCCTCAATAGCTGGGGCTATGGCCCATGCACTACCCCAGACAGACTTTTTGTTTGGTTGGTTTTATTGTACTGCTGATTATAAAGTGATGCATTCAGCTGCTTTGTGCATCATGGGATGCTTGGTACCTGGTGGTCAGAAACACATAAATAAATACGAGCAAAGTCAGAGAAGCCACAGCAGAGCCCTGATTAGAGTGTTCAGCTGGCTGTGGGGTTAGCTTAGTAGTGAGGGTCCTTCAACCTTGAGAATGATGTGTTCAGACCATACTCAGCTGACTTACCTCATCAGTGATGGTCATTTATAGCTTCCTGAAATCTTAAGATTCATTCAGCAGACATGCTATGCTTCCTTGCTGACGCAGCATGTGTAAGGCTCCAAAGAGCATGCATGAGGGAGGAGGGAGCTGTGGTGTCAACCTGGCAGTGCTGTCACCTTTGCGTGCTGTAGTGTGCTGCATTTCTGGCTGGTTCTTCTGCTCTGACTCCGTTGTTGCCTTCCTTCTTTATACCCAGCTTTGTCCTGCCAAGAAGTCACCGAGGATGAGGTCTTGGATGCAAGCTGCCTGCTGGATGTCTTGAGGATGTACAGATGGCAGATCTCTTCCTTTGAAGAACAGGTAAGCACTACAGACCACAGGCTGAGCTTGGAGAGGCCTTTTCCCTAGGACTCTGTGTGTGTGTGTGTGTGTGTGTGTGTGTGTGTGTGTGTGTGTGTGTGTGTGTGTGTGGGCGTGGGCGTGTGCATGTGCATGTGCGTGCGCGCACACACGCACGCACGCGCACGCACATACCACTTGGGATCAAGCCTAGGGCCTTGAATGTGCTAGGCAAGTGCTCTCCCACTGAATTATATACCCTGCGTTTCTGTGGCATTTTGGGCAGTCTTAGTGTTGTGCGAGCAGAGCTCCAGTTTCTCACTGCTATCCTGATTAGAGAGGACACAAAATCCATGTCACTTCTTTATGGACACCTAGCAATGGTCACAAGGGAGAGCTTCTGGCTTTCTCTGACTCTGCACTCCAGGTTGTGAGAGACCCTCCAGCTAATACTCTTCTTGTTCTAAAAGATCCATTTTCAGAGGTGACTTAAAGTGTCCCCTGGCCTCCAGTGGGTGTTCTCACAGTCGCAGGGCTTCATTCAAGATGTTCTCCTTCCCTTTTGCAATTTCACTGTGGTCTTTAGAATTTGACATGCCTCCCTCTTGACCAGTGTTACCCAGAGTGACTCCAAGGCTGAGGGCAGCAGGACTGGGAGTGACATACTCCAGCTTCCCCAGCTGCATCTCCGAGTGTCCTGGTCCCATTTATATATGGGGTGGGGGAAGCCCCCTCAAAGACACTTCACACTGGGGCTGGATGGGGGGTGGAAACATGGGGAAGGGTGAGTGTTCCCGCCCCTTGGTCTTACAGGTTATCTCTTATTTCTCCCCATCTGATGCCATGTGCCGGGTTTCAAACACAAAATGGGTGATGAGTGTCTTTGCGAAGGGTTTCTCATGCTGGCTGCACTTGTGTGCTAGAATGTGTTTCCATCTGCATTTGCAAGTGACCCCAGCTGCTGGACTCACTCAGCTGTCCTTCCCTGGTCACAGCGGAGTCTCCAAGGACATCGTTAACTTTTTGTGTGTCCCACCCCTCTGTTAAGGACCTGTGTAAGCCATTCCCCAAGGTCAGTGCACAGCAGCTGATGGGCCAGTAGGGATGCAGCCCCAGGGAAGAGGGGGCAGGTCTAGGAATCAGTCTACTGCTCTTGCCCACATCTGCCATCTAGTTGGTCCAGAGCCAGCTCTCACTGATGGGCAGCCCGTTTTGTGTCTACACCAGGAGCTCTAGGAGACACACTGGGCTCAGTCCTTCATGTGCGTTACCTAACTGCATCCTTATGCCAGTCCGTGAGGAGTCGGGGTGCAGATGGGAACACAGCTCAGAGAAGCAAAGCGACTTGCCCAGTCACCTGCTGTGTCAGGTGGCAGAGCCAGGATTGAATGGTCTGGTGTTGAAGTGCACTCTCGTCCTTCACTCTTCCACAGCGCTGCCCCTTTCCTCACAGCCTGAGGAGCTTGCAGACGGGCTGCCTCAGAGGCTGCCTGAGCCTACAGAAAGAGCCAGCTAGTGGCTGGTTCTCCGTCCTGACAGGGCTGAGCTGTGCTTGTGCTGTTGGCGAATGGTGGCTTTCCACACCTGCCTCTGCATGAGCTCTTGCAGCCCAGGGGGTGACAGTGGGAGCAATGGGGCCCTGAGTTCAAGGTCAGCCCCTGCTGTGAGATGCTGTCTCCATGTACAAAGTACAAAAGGGCTGGGATTTAGCCAGGCAGATGCTGACTCACATGCCCGAGGGTCCCATCCCAGTGCTGCAGATTACATTACATTCAAATCTGGTTTGCTGTGACTTCGGCTTGGAGGGTATTCCAGTATGGGTTGCTGTTGCTGTGTAGAAACACCATAGCCAAAGCAAGTTGGAGAGGAAAGGGTTCATTTGGCTCACACTTCCACATCATAGTTCATCACTGATGGAAGTCAGGACAGGAAGTCAAGCAGGGTAGGAACCTGGAGGCAGGAGCTGATGCAGACGCCATGGAGGGTGCTGTTCACTTGCCCCCCCCCCCAGTGACTTGCTCAACCTACTCTCTTATAAGACTCAAGACCACCAGCCCAGGGATGCCCCACACACAAAAGGCTGGGCCTCCCCTATTAAATCACTAATTGCAGGCTTGCCCATAGCCCAGTCTCGTGAGGCATTTTCTCAGTTGAGATTCCCTCTTCTCTGATGACTCCAGCTTGAGTCTCAGTAAGTAGCCAGCCAGCACAGCAGCGAGGCGTTGCCCCAGTGTGATTGGCAGGTAAGGAAAGGTGGGAGGCTGCTGCAGGGACCCAGTGCAGAAAGCACAGCTGAGTGTGGCCTAGGCAGGCCTGAAGAGGTTTGCAGTTTGGGGTGTGTTTAGGAGCTGGAGCCTCAAGCGTTATGCTGGTTTGGCCCCATGGGTAGTGGGGAGGAGAATGCAGGTGACTGGATTGTTGTCACAGTGTCCCTCAGAGCAGGGGTGGGGTGGTGGTCTGAAGAACGAGAAGGGGAGGGGCAGCAGTGTGGAGTCGGGGCAAGCCTGAGGCTGGAATAAGCTTGGTGTGCTGTGGGAACACAGAAGATGCCAGGACTGGAGCCTGTCACTGAGCACAAAAGTTCTGGGGAGCACATGGGGCCCTCATTCTGCTGCAGAGGGAATTGTGTGCAGGTCAGGGGGCCTTTCTCTGACAGAGCTGCCCATCAGAGGCTGGGTGAGCACAGAGCACAGGATTCAGTGCCTGTCGGATATGCATGTGACCCTGGCTTCCATCGCCAGCACTGCAAAGCCAATAATAATAAAAATAAAAATAATAAAACCCGAAAGATCTGATTACTATGACCTGAAGCTGAGCAGCTCAAGTGTGAGATCTGCTCTTACCAGTTTGAAACAGTCACCCTGGCTCCCGTGTGCAGTGAGACTTGGGTGGGCTCCACACGCCTGGGACAGAGTGGAGAAGGCTGCAGCTTGGGGGGGGTGTCTTTCACATTGCTCCTTAGAGGCATTTCCTGCCTTAGGACCCAGTAGTGTCACCTCTAGGCATGTCCTGGAATTGCAAGAAAAGACTCACACCAGTATTTGTACATTTACACACTTAGCAGGATCCCTCCCAGAAGCCAACAGGCAGAGCACTGCAAGTGCTCTCCAGTGGGCAGAGAGATAAAGACAAAGCCTTCCCTTGGTCACTGAGCCCAGGGCTTTGCCTGCCCCATCACTAAGCTGCGTCATCAGTCCAAACGACAATGTTATTTTTTTTGTTTTTTGTTTTTTTGGTTTTTACGAGACAGGGTTTCTCTGTATTGTTTCAGAGGCTATCAGTCCAGCCCGGCCTCGAACTCACAGAGATCCGCCTGCCTCTGCCTCCCGAGTGCTGGGATTAAAGGCGTGCGCCACCGCCGCCCGGCCGACAATGTTATTTTTATTTTCTGTGTGTGGGTGTTTTGTCTAATGTGTGCCCATGTATGTGCCTTGTGTCCAAGGGGACCAGAAGGCGACCTCAGATCCTCTGAAACTGGGTTATAAATGGTTGTAAGCCACCATGTGTGTACTGGGAACTAAATCCAGGTCCTCTGCAAGAGTAACCAGTGCTCTTACCCATTGAGTCATCTTTCCACCCCCCCCAAACAAAATTTTATACAGTGCAATACAACCAGCCCTTAAAAGGAAGGGGATTCTGCTACATGGTACAGTATGGGTAGCCCTGAGGACAGTGACTCAGTGACATGCATGCTCTGCTGTGGACGTGTGACTCTGGTTCCATTCTTATGTGGTGGCTGTCAGATTACTAGGGACAGAAGTTGGTGGTGTCAGAATTGGGTAGGGGTTAGCCTCTAGTGGGTTTGTCATCCTAGTTGGAGATGGACAGTGATCTGAATGTTCTCCGTGCTGCTGTTGTACATCTGGCAAGGTTGGGGTGTTGAATTTTGTGCTGTGTACATCTTGCCTTGTTTTTTAAAGTGTGCCCCCTGGAGTTGGGTGCAGGTCTCCTTCAGTGAGTGGGACCCTGAGCAGACAAAGCAGCTGTCCTGGTAAGGGTTGGGTCTGCTGCACATGGGCTTGGTAATGACCCTGGCCTGGCCTCAGGAGCCTCTCCCAAGGATGCTTTGTCCGTTGACAGGATGCTCACGAGTTATTCCATGTCATCACCTCATCACTGGAAGACGAGCGAGACCGCCAGCCTCGAGTCACTCATCTGTTTGATGTTCATTCCCTGGAGGTAATGTCTTCAGTGTCAGTCTGTGCATGTTCCGTACGTACGTACGTACAGAACACAGCCTTTGTCAGACCCAGTAACCAGGAGGTGTGAGGCTGGCAAACCTTAAACTGCACACTTGGTGTGTGTGCTGGGGTGGCCCGCTCTTCAAGAGGGCTCGTGCTGCAGCATGGGTTGTATTGGAGGAGAGAATGGCTTGTTTTTCCGCTAGTAGAGGGGGTGAGGGCCACGGTTCCCTGAGTCAGTGCTCATCCGCCTGTAACAGAGTAAAGAGTTGACTGTCGAAGGGGAGTATCCCAGAGAGAAGAGCCATGTTTTTCCAGCCGCTATAAAAGAATTCATGCAGAAGCCAACCGGAGGGGCGGTCAGTGCTGCCTTCAGAAAGTGGCTGTGGACAGCATTGGCTTTGATGGTGCAGGTGGCTCAGAGACTCGTGCAGTTCCTGGGTGGTGAGGGCGGCTTATAGGGGTTGCAGTTGGGTTTCAGTCTCTCTCTTTTCTCCCTACAGCAGCAGTCAGAAACGACGCCCAGACAAGTCACCTGCCACACGAGAGGTAGTCCTTTTTCATTGATTAGATGTGTATTTCTAGAGAAGAGACTGAGAACAAACTGTGCCTTTTGCACAGGACACACTGGCTGTGTCTTTCCTGCCAGCCGGGCCTGGGCTGGGCCTCCACACATCTGCTGAGGGGCTGGAGTGTTCTGGAGACAGCTTTGAGTGAAATGCTCAGCTGACTCAGCCCCTCTCACAACTTCCTCTACTGTAAGCTCCCTCCACCCCCCTGAATTTTAGGTCTTGGGAAAAAGTCAGTAAACAGAACCTGTCCTTCAGCATTTCCCCTTTGGCCAGCTTTCACTGCACAGTATCATAGCTCTCTTGAGAAATTTTGTTTTCTCGTAGTAGAAACCAGAACAGCTTCTAGATCAGTCGTCAGGCTGGTGGTCAGTCTGAAGCAGTGTCAGCGTTTTTTTTTTTTTTTTTTTTTTTTGTTTTGTTTTGTTTTTTGGTTTCTTGAGACAGGGTTTCTCTGTATTGTTTTGGAGCCTGTCCTGGAACTCTTTAGACCAGGCTGGTCTCGAACTCACAGAGACCCACCTGCCTCTGCCTCCCTAGTGCTGGGATTAAAGGCATGGCCACCACCGCCGGCTGAGAATTTCTTTTTCTTTTCTTTCTTCCTTCCTTCCTTTCTTTCTTTCTTTTTTTCCTTCCTTCCTCCTTCCTTTTTTCTTTCTTTCTTTCAAAGATTTATTTATTAAATATACACCGTTCTTCGTGCAAGTATGCCTGCCTGCCAGAAGAGGCTGCCAGATCTTATTACAGATGGTTGTGAACCACCATGTGGGTGCTGGAAATTCAACTCAGGACCTCTGGAAGAGTTGCCAGTGCTCTTAACCACCGAGCCATCTCTCCAGCCCTAGAGAGAATTTCTCACTAGTGTTTTGTTCACTAACTTCCATCCTAACCAAGGAGCAGCCAGATTCTCTAGAAGTTGTTTATTCAGGTTGTTTCTGACTTCCCTTTCTTTACAGACTGCCTTTGCCTCCACCTGCCTCTCTTAAGATAGCATCCTCCTGCCCTCTCTGAGGTAGCATCCTTCTCTCCTCCTGCCCTCTCTGACATATGCATCTGTAGCTCTCACGTAGCATCCTTCTTGGTGTCTGCTCCGTGGTACCCAGCCTCACACATGGGCCTTAAGACTCTTCTGTGAGCATGAAACTGAAGTCAGCAAGGAAAAGTCGCTGTGCTTCACAGAACCCCTTCCTATGGGAGGAATGTGTGCTGTGTGCTAAGGAGGGTGGAGTCTGATTGGGTGACTGATATGTCACATGCTTTGCTTCCAGGGTCTCCTCACCCCACGTCCAATCACTGGAAGTCTCAACACCCTTTCCATGGAAGACTTACTAGTAATATGGTGTGCAAGCACTGTGAGCACCAGGTAAGTGACTGCCCCTCCATGACATCCCCAGGGAGACTATGTTTAAGTCAGGATGCAGGATAGGGCCCAGAGAGTGCAGACTAGCCTCGGGGCAGCCTTGGCAATTGCCCACACTCTGTACACTTGGGTCAGTGTCACTTGACCCTGGGACGGCATCTGTCCTGAGAGTCGCAGGTGTGGCATGCTGTCCATTGCAGGATTTCAGATCCTAAGCTTGAGTCTGTCTGCTTGTGATGCACACAGCAGATTTGAGGAGTAGATTCTGTCTTCCAACGTCTCAGTCCCGAACAGCGCTGCTTTTCTCTAGCGCTGTGCAAAGTAGGCAGACAGACCTCACCTAGGAGCCCATTTCTGTCCATCATATGCCGCCCAAATGGTCCTGCTTAAAGTCTTTCCAGGGGCTGAAGGTCTAAGCCACCCCGTCACCTCACACGGGGGCGCCTCACTGCAGCATGGCATCTGTGCAGACTCCCGAATCCCTGGGTA
Source organism: Mesocricetus auratus (assembly GCF_017639785.1). Taxonomy (NCBI): domain Eukaryota; kingdom Metazoa; phylum Chordata; class Mammalia; order Rodentia; family Cricetidae; genus Mesocricetus; species Mesocricetus auratus. The sequence goes on from NW_024429206.1 coordinate 5,495,077, forward strand.
CTGCTAATGCAGTCTTGCTCTGTGGCCATCTACAGTTGCCTGCTGACCCCCTAGGCCTCAACCACACCCGTTTGTGGCGCTCTCAGTGGCTCTGATGCAGACATGTGTATTCCCCAAGTTGCTGGGTGGGGTGCCATTTCCATGTTGCTGTTTACTCTTGCTGTGCTTTGTGTCACGGTGTTACTTTAGTGTCTGAATAGTAAACCACTCCATTTGTTGAATCTGAGCTCTCTTTGGATTTTCTGCAATATTTGTTTCAGAGTCCTGTTCGATTTGATACCTTTGACAGCCTTTCCCTCAGTATTCCAGCTGCCACTTGGGTATGTACACATCTGTGGCTTATTTGGACTACCCCGAAAGGGCTTTGAGGCATTTACTGTGGCCCAGGTACTAAGTATCATTCAGACATGTGACTGGCCAAGTCACTTAGCTCTGATGTGAGAGCCCGACTGTGGGAGAGGGAAGGTGACCCTTGATCTCACTGAAGACGTCAGCGTTTTGAAGGTTTGTGCTTTGTGCAGACATCTCAGACTGTAAGATTATAGCTCTGTGTGCAGGTGCACAGTCCCCAAAGCTCCGCCCCTCTCCTGAGCCTGTGCAGGTACACATTCCCTGCTAATGTCCCTGTCCTCCCAGGCCTGTGCAGGTGCACACACGGTCCCTGCTACCCCCCCAGGCCTGTGCAGGTGCACACACGGTCCTCACTCTCCCCAGGCCTGTGCAGGTGCACACACGGTCCCTGCTACCCCCAGGCCTGTGCAGGTGCACACACAGTCCTCACTCTCCCCAGGCCTGTGCAGGTGCACAGTCCCCATAGCTCTGCCCCTCCTGAGCCTGTCAGCAGTAGAAGTGTTGTGTTTGTGGAGCTCTGTGCCTGTGTACTCCTGCCATCTGCCAATGCTTCAGTGTGGCTCTCCTAGAGCGTTCTAACTGCCCACTCCTGCTCTAGGGGCACCCGCTGACGCTGGACCACTGCCTTCATCATTTCATCTCATCCGAGTCAGTGCGAGACGTTGTGTGTGACAACTGTACCAAGGTATGCCTTACAGCGTCACCTCCCAGCTGACACCAGGTGCTTTTGTAGTACTCTCATGCCGTGCCCCTGAGCTTCCAGCTACATGTGCCCTGGGCATCTTTTAGCCTCTGTCATTTCCCTTGCCTTGGTTTGCAGAGTGGCTGCCTATAATTTTGTTTCCCAGATGAGTTTTGTTTCTTGCACAGTGTTTACAGAAGAAATTTTAAGCTTTGTGCATAGAGCTGAGCCCACCCACTCCATTTTGTAGCTCCTCCATCCCACTGTCTTGTGTGCACCTTTTCCTTGTGCCAGCCCTCCTGAATCCAGAGCGCACACACACACACACACACACATGCATACACACACGTGCATACACATACACACACGCACGCATACATACTCACACACCACACACGGCCCACTCCACCATGGATAATGATTCCTGGAAGCTGCATTCCTGGAACTTCCTGCTCAACCTGTAGGCAGCTTCTCTGAAGTCTCTTCTTTCCCAGCAATTGCTCTGTTAATGTAATCTCTTGGAGTGAGTCTTGGAAGTTCCAGTGACCTTCCTGAGCCTTGCATGTCCCTGTGGATTTCCAGGGCCTCCTGAGCTTGCCTGCACACTGGAGAAAGAAAGCTTTAGTTTGAGAAAGTGGGACCTTGGGGAGTACTAGGCAGCCACTGGTAGGACAATATACTGCTCATGGGCGCCCTCTGGTGTCTATGTAGAGAACTGACTGCTGCTCCACCTCCAGGGTCTTGGGGCACTACTTTGGGACTACCACTGGTGCTGAAATCCACTTCCTGTCACAGTCCCACTATCAGCAGAAACTACTTGGTGATTCTGAGGCTTTCTCAGGCAGGGAAGTTCAAGGCATCCAGCATTGTAGATGGGGGCTTCTTTCCCACCTGGTCCTGCCTCCCTTCAGTCCCAAATAAACACTGAGGCTTATATTAATTAGAACCTGTTTGGCCAATGGCTCAGGCCTCTTACTGGCTAGCTCTTTTCTTAATTATTAACCCATTTTTAAAATTAATCTAAGTATTTCCATGTGGTCTTATCTTACCAGAGAATGCCTAGAGTGTCCTATCTTCCTGGTAACTACATGGCATCTCCTTCTGGTGGCTTCTCTCTCTTTTCTCTACCCAGAAATCTCCTCATTGGGTAGTGCCACCTATACTTCCTGCCTGGCTACTGGCCAATCAGTGTTTTATTCATCAACCAGTAAGAGAAACATATATGCAGAAGGACATCCCCATCACAGCACTGTCCCCAAAAGCCACCCAAGAGAGACGCCTGAGCAAAGTGTATAGGTTTGGGCATCATCCAGCCCTCCTGCGCCTCCTGTGAATGGGTTGGAGAGGGTGAGGAAAGGAGGGTCTGGGGAACCCACAGGGTTGGTTTTCAGGGTTATTTATTTCATGTGTATGAGTGCTTTGCCTGCGCGTGAGACTCTGCACCTTGTGTCGGGCGTCCACACAAGTCAGAAGAGAGCACGGGTCCCCTGGAACTGGAGTGACTGAAGGTTGTGAGCCACCATGTGGGTGCTGGGAACCAAACCAGGGTCCTCTGCGAGAGCACCAAGTGCTCTAAACTGCTGAGACAGACCTCCGTAGCCCTCTCCGCAGAATTTTTAAAGAGGAGATTTGAGAAGTTCATGCTTCGGCGTTCCACTTGGTCTCCCTCCATGGCTCCTGTCATTTAATGACTAAGAGGAAAGCGGGAGGTGGGCCTGAAGCTCCGGTAGCTGCCTGTCCCTGGACCTCGCTGACATGTGCTGTTGCTTTATTGCAGATTGAGGCTAAAGGAGCGTTGACTGGGGACAAGGTAGAGCACCAGAGGACCACTTTCGTTAAGCAGCTGAAGCTGGGAAAGGTCAGCCCGCCTGTGCATGTGTCGGCCATGCTTTGGGGGCCTCTGTGAGCCCCTGAAACACCTTGCACTGCACTTTCCTCTCTGCCCACAGCTGCCCCAGTGCCTCTGTATCCATCTCCAGCGCCTCAGCTGGTCCAGCCATGGCACGCCCTTGAAGCGGCATGAGCATGTGCAGTTTAACGAGTTCCTGATGATGGACTTCTATAAGTACCGCCTCCTGGGACACAAACCCAGTCAGCATGGCCCCAAAGCCAGCGAGAACCTAGGGTCTGCCCTGGAACTGCAGGACACACAAGCAGCCCCGAAGCCAGGTGTGTGCTGTGGGACACTCTGCACAGAGAGGGGTTTGCTGTTCCCATTTTTAGCTCTTATGGCATTCATGCTGGCTGTGCATGGGTTAGCTAACCTCATAATAGCAGGATTGGGGGTAGAAGGGAAATGGCTTGTTGCTTCTTCTTTGCGGCACTAGGGTCAGAACCCAGTACCTCACTTCTACTAGGCAAGTACTCTCCCTGAACTATGGCCCAGCCAGCATTTCCTAAGAGCTGAAATTACACAGTAATGAGACATGGGGTGTTAAAACTGTCACAGGGCCAGCAAGTTGGCTTGTAGTAAAAGCAATCTTAGTTAAATCCTTGGAACTGACGTAAAGGTAGAAGAAGAAAACATGTTCCACAGAGTTGTTTTCTGACCTCCACACACTTGTAACATGTATCTATGTAATAATAATAGTACAGTTCAAAAATGTGAAAACATGAATAGGACATGTAACAGCCAGGGCTGTTACACAGAGATATCCTGTCATTTTTGTTTGTTCGTTTGTTTGTTTATTTTTTTCAAGGCAGGATTTCTTTGTAGCTTTGGAGCCTATGCTAGAGCTCGCTCTGTAGACCAAGCTGGCCTTGAACTCCCAGAGATCCGACTGCCTCTACCTCGACAGTGCTGGAATTAAAGGTGTGTGCCATCATTACCCAGCAGAGAAACCCTATCTTGAAAAAAAAAAAAAAAACAAGAACAAAAGACAAGAGAAAGAAAAAAGGAAAAAAATTAAAAAAAAATAAAATAAAAGCTATCAAAGATGGAACGGTGCAGGGAGACAGTGTGGGGCTGCCATCTTGCTTTTGATCTTTTAACTGAACCTCCTTTGGGCTGACAGTCTGTGGCTGCCTCACTGGGTCTTTTGGAAACCCACCTACCTTTTTTTTTTTTTTTTTTTTTTTTTTGGTTTCTCTGTACCTTTGGAGGCTGTCCTGGAACTCACTTTGTAGACCAGGCTGGTCTCGAACTCACAGAGATCTGCCTGCCTCTGCCTCCCGAGTGCTGGGATTAAAGGCGTGCGCCACCAACGCCCGGCCACCCGCCTACCTCTTTACCTCACTTCTTGATGTCTTCGTTCCGTTAGGCAAGGCAGCTCTGCCTCTGCTGGGAAGGATTTCAGGCTCCACAGTGAAATGATTGGGGAAAATGGCCGAGAATGTGTTAGGCACCTGTCCTGAAGCTGTCTTTTGTGACCTACAAGTTTGTAGGGTTGTACAAAAGGATGGCTTGCAGGAGCCTGACTGGTTTTCTACACTCCCCTACTTTACTGGCTTAGAGACCTCGTGTGTGTGTGTGTGTGTGTGTGTGTGTGTGTGTGTGTGTGTGTGTGTGTGTGTGTGTGCGCGCGTGCGTGCGTGCCTGCCTGCACGCCATCCATGTGGAATCCTGGATTCTCTCATTTCCCTGGAACTTGTCGAGAAGGCTAGTCTGACTGGCCAGTGAGCCAAGTCTCTACATGGCTCTTCCTCCTCAGCAATAAGATTGCCAGGGCTTGGGCCTCCATAAGTGGCTTTTTTTTTGAACAGGGTCATAATGTAGACCAGACTGGCCTCATACTTAAAAGGATCTGACTCCCTCTGCCTCCCAAGTGCTGGTATTAAAGGTGTGTGCCAGGGGCTAGGCAGTAGTTCTCAACCTTGCTAATACTACAGCCCTTAGCATAGTTCCTCATGTTGTGATGACCCCCAACCATAAAATTATTTTCATTATCATAGTTCAACAAACTTTTTGTTACTGTTATATCTGATGTATAGGACATCTGATATGTGACCCTTGTGAAAGGGTCATTTGACTCCCCCCAAAGGGGTTCCAACCCCCAGGTTTGAGAACCACTGGTCTAGAGAGATGGCTCAGGGGTTAAGGGCACCTTCTGCTCTTCCAGAGGATCTGGGTTTGATTTCCAGCACCCACACGGCAGCTCACAACTGCCTGTGATTCTAGTTCCAGGGATCCAGTACTTTCCTCTGACCTTCATGGACACCAGGCTCTCAGATGGCACACATACGCCCGTGCAGGCAAAACACATACACGTGAAAGAAAACTTAAAAATTAAAAAAAAAGTGACACCACACCCAGCTTCTGACTTTTAAAAAAGTGTAGGTTCTGAGGCTCAAACTCAATTCTACGTTTGTAACAATTGCGGTACTGATCAAAGCTGTTTCCCAGCCCTCCTCCTCCCGCCCCTCTGCTCTGCTCTCCTCTCCTCTGCTGTCCTCTCCTCTCCTCTCCTCTCCCCTCCTCTCCCCTCCCCTCCCCTCCCTTCTCCTCTCCTCTCCTCTCCTCCCCTCTCCTCGCCCCTCTCTTCCCCTCCCTTTCCTTTCTCCCCTCCTCCCACCTCACCTCTTCTTGCTACAATTGCATGGCCTGGCAAAGATGTCACTTCAAGGAGACTGTGGTTTGCTCTCTGACTAGATGTGATGTTTGAAAGAAAATGGCCCCTAAAGGCAGTGTTGGAGGAAGTGAGTCACTGTGGGGGCGGGCTTTGAGGTCTCTTTTCTCAAACTTCACTCAGTGTGACAGTCAGTGGACTTCCTGCTGCCTTCTGCTCAAGATGTAGCCAGTATCACATCTGCCAGCAAGCCACTGTGCTCCCCACCATGATGGTAATGGACTAGCCCTCGAACTGTAAGCCATCGCCTCAATTAAATGTTTTCTTTATAAGAGTTGCTGTGGTCATGGTGTCTCTTCACAGCGATGAAAACGTAAACTAAGATACCGTATGAACGTGAAGAACAGCTCAGGCAGGGAGAGCCTCAGCCTCTGGCCCTTACTTCAGACTGAGCGCCTCTCCTGCTTCCTCTCCCAGTCTGCAGGGCGGTCCCCAGTGTTCAGAGCATGGTGGCTGTGAGTGCAAAAGGCAGCAGGGAGCTACTTAGTGTGTGCAGCCCCGCATGTGCTCCTGAAGGAAGGACATGTGTGAAATCTGGACTGCTGTGTGCTCTCACACGGGTGTCAGAAGCTGACAGCTAGTGAGAAGGCCTGGAGTGCCCTGACGAAGTGAGGGCCATTTCCGGTGGTTACTGCTCAGGAGAGTGGAGGCTGGAGCACCCCAGAGTCCGAGTTCCCTTCCAGCACAGAGCCTCCCACCTCACTGGTGGTGTTGTTGTTGTTGTTGTTGTTTGGTTGAGTTTTTCAAAACAGGATTTCTTTGGCAGCCTTGGCTGCCCTAGAACTCACTCTGTACACCAGACTGGCCCCAGAGATCCTCCTGCCTCTGCCTCTCAAGTGCTGGTATTAAAGGTGCACACCACCATGCCCGGCTTCACCTCACTATTCACAGAGCCTCGGTTTGCAGCAGAAGCAGGGACTTCTGTTCACCTGGCAATGCCGTTGGCAGGTGCGAGGTCCCTGCGCAGTGCAGTTGCTGTGACATAGACACTGAACAAAGGTAGGAGAATTCACACATCAGTGCTGCGGGAGTGTGCCTCAGGGTGAGTGGATACAGGTGGGGGCCAGCCATTGTGCTCCTTGCCCATGCCTGGCACCTGCAGGCAGAGGTGGCATTTCAGAGCTAGCTTGGGCTACACTGCATGACCCTGTCTGCAACCAAGCAGAAACCACAACCGATTGTTTGCACAGATCAGCTGCCCAGCTCCATGACTCAGGTCCTTTTCTCTTACAGGTCTGAGCCAGCCAGGGGCCCCCAAGACACAGATTTTTATGAATGGCGCCTGTTCCTCGTCTCTGTTACCAGCCCTGCCCTCCCCGGTGGCCTTCTCTCTGCCGGTGGCTCCTGACTACAGGTGAGGAGGGTGACTGAGGAGTCCACCACACACTCACAGTGGCTCTACAGTTCTCAGTGTCCCCACGCGCTTTTCGCCAAAAGAATGAAAGAGTAATTTTCTCTTTCATTTTAAGGTACAATAGCATCCTTACTCCATTAGTGTCCAACACAGGAGTATTTTTAAAGTAAAAATTAGGGAAGCATGTGAAATCTGCATGTGTGTGCACACATATGTAGCATATGAAGAGATCTGTTTTCTGGGATTCCAGCTAGGCAGCCAGTGCTAACTTTAGTTAGCCTCGTTGGAAGCATGTGTCCCGTTCAGTGAATATCTTGCTGTATTTAACAGTGTGCATGTGTCCCGTTCAGTGAATATCTTGCTGTATTTAACAGTGTACCATGTGTACCGTTGCACTCACATCTTAGGTGTAACACATAGGTTTTCTGTTTGGCTTTGCCACAAGGCTTGCTTCTGTCATAACCACTGGTATTTTTACCCCCACCAGCTCCTCCACATACCTATTCCGCTTGATGGCAGTTGTCGTCCACCATGGAGACATGCACTCTGGACACTTTGTCACCTATAGGCGGTCACCACCTTCAGCCAAGAACCCTCTCTCAACCAGCAACCAATGGCTGTGGATTTCCGATGACACCGTCCGCAAGGCCAGCCTGCAGGAGGTCTTGTCTTCTAGTGCTTACCTGCTGTTCTATGAGCGAGTTCTGTCAAGGGTACAGCAGCAGGGCCGGGAGTACAGGGCTGAGGAGTGACAGGCCAGCCCAGAGCCGGGGCCCATGGTGAGGCCCACAGTCCATGCGTACACGTGCAAGCCAGCCCCTCTAGAGCCCCTCAGCCTTCTGTGTATTCTGAGAGCAGGCTCCACATGGGAGCCAGTCCTACGCAGCGCTGCCAGGGTGTACCAGAAGGTGTCCTCGTGTGGGGATAGCATCCATTGTGACACAGGTCATTAAAAGAAACAGACTCCAGGAGCCACCCTTTCTATACTGTAATATGCTAGGTGTTATCAGAGGGCACTGCCTTTGTCTGATCCTCTGACATTTCAGCATAGATCTTTATTTTTTAATAAGAGGCCCATAAATAATATTGACAAGAATTAGTGAAATTATTAAAGGCAACAATTCAGAAGAAAAGTGCCTTTCCCTTCCAGTTGTTCTGAGCACAGGCATGACCTAAGAGTCATGGGCATGATGTTGGGAAAGCCCTCGTGCTTCCCAGTTCCTTGGAGGTAAAAAGGATGATTAAGAATGCCTCAACAGCACGGTGGCTCACGCTGGAATCCCAGCACTCAGAGGCTGAGGCAGGAGGATCACTGCAAGTTCTGGGCCAGCCTGGGCTACATAGTAAAACCTTGTCTCCTTCCACAAAGCCTCAAGAACACCTCCCCACCTTAGGGTATGCCTTTTGGAATCTTCAGTTCTTTATGTGTAGTCAAGGTCACTTGCCGATCCCACCTGGATGAGAGGTGGTCCTAGCCTCTTCCAAAACTGTGATGTCTACACTGCTGCTCTCTGCTACCTAAGATGGCTCGCTTGCTGTTATCAGTTGCCCATAACAGGGTTTACAGGCAAGAGCCTGGGCAAGGTGACCTAAGAGCTGAGCCGGGAAGAGAGTGCACTGGCCAGGACTGCAATCTCTCTGAACCTTGCTTTCTTAGAGGTCAGTGAGAAGGAAAGCAGCGTGACGTCTGAACAGAACTGTGTAGTGGCATCTTGTTCTGCCAGTGGACTTGGGGTGGTGGCCACACATTAGGGTACACTGGGCATTTTCTTCCCTTCTCAGATAAGATTCACAAAGCCCAGGGATGGAGAATCTCAATGGCACAATAGTACCTATGTGTTAGCTAAATTTGTAATTAAAAAATGAAACCAAACCAAAATCGGATTGACGCTTCTAAGATTTGGAAGCAGACCTATCCAGAGGCCGCTGAGATACGGCCAAGGACGTGTGTTCTCCGCAACAGTAAGCTGACAGACATTCCAGATGTGCCTGGGCATCAGCTTTGAGATCAGGTCTCACTGTGCACCCTGAGGACTCAGACTCTGAGACTGCTGTGCTTGTCCCTCCAAGCCATGGCTCCCACAGCAGGAGCGGCTGAACCACCTGTGCGGCCCAGGCGGCCCCCAGACCTGGCTTTTGGGCTGAGGCGAATGCACAAGTGCTCGGTCACTTGGATTACTTGTGATCTTAGATCACTTTGCAGGGCTGTAGGCTCCAGTCGTTGGTACTGCCACTCGTTCCAAGTCAGCGAGGGAGGAAGAGGTGACCAAGGACAAGTGTGGGATGCTGTAAACCTGACCGAGTGCTACTGTCTTTCCTCATTTTGTAAATTATTAGACATTAGGTAGCGACCAATGATGATTTCTAGGTTTAAGTTATTCATAGTAGGTAGCGTCTTCCTGGAAAAACCTAAGTTAAGCTAGTACTTATGCTGTAGGCTGCTGAGTGTGGAGCTGCTAAAGGCATTTTTGTATCTGCTGTGTCTATAGCAATAAAGACGGTTTGTTAGGAAACTCTCAAGTGGTGGGCTTTAGTCTTTTTAAGAAGGGTTTATGGACAGCAGACTACTGTAAACTTGTGAAGATCTCTGCCTCTGGAGTGCTCATGTTAAAGATGTGCTGCACACCAGGCCTCAGTGGTCTTCTGTTGTGAGCATAGTGTCCTCCTCCCAAACTGGTAAACCCCTTCTTCAAGCAAAAAGAGAAAACAAAGTACTGACTATTAGAAATAACAGATGACTTGGCAGTTAGGAGCATTGCTGTTCTTGCAGCACCTGGCTCAGTCAGCTCAGCTCACAACCACCTGTAACTCCAGCACCAGGTGATCTTACGCCCTCTTCTGGCCTCCCTGGGCACCTGCACATACGTTGCACCCACACATAAAAATAATAAACATTTTATTTCTTAGTAGGTAATATTTTCCGAAAAGTCAAGTTGACCCGAGGAGCCAGGACCTTCTTGCGGATGGGGAGACTGTGGTACCAATGCGTGTTGGTGGGGTGGTTCATCATCAGTAGGCTTCCGTGGGCCAGCTGCAGCCTGACTACCTCCACTGTCCGTCGGGGCCTCTTCCCTCGGGAGTCTTTGTGCCGGAAGAGGAAGTCTCTGCAGGCCCCAAAGGAGACAGATGCGATGGGACTCCCAGGGGCCAGTTCTCTCTCATCGTCTCTGTGCTCTCCGATGTGGTCGCAACCATCTTTGTACCTGTAGTGGGAAAGCAATGACAATGCTGAAGAAACCCCCCCCCATCACCTGCTGATGCCGCAGGTCCTTACCCTCTTGCAGCCTGACCGTCTTGGCCAAGCGTGGTGGCATGAATGAGGTCCCCACAGGCTCATGTCTGCATGCCTGGTCCCCAGTTGGTGGGACTTTGGGGCCGATCAGGAGGTGTGGCCTTGTCGGTTGGGCTTTGAAGTTTTAAAAGCTCACACCAAGCCAGGTGTCTGTCTGTCTGTCTCTCTCTCTCTCTGCTGCCTGCAGATCAGAATGTAAAGTTCTCAGCTACTGCTCCAGGGCCACGGTGATGATCATGGACTCTGTAAAACCGTAAGCAAGCCTCAGGGAAACGCTCTTTTATAAGAGTTGCTTTGGTCATGGTGTGTCCTCACAGCAACAGAACAACGACTAGGACATTTAGTTACTTCTTGTAATGCTTGCAGAGCTCGCACACCAAATCAAATAGCTGTGCCTTCCAGCCACCAGGTTCAGGTAAGGAAAACCTACCATACTTCTGCTGCGCACACACCAGCCATGAGCCTGTGCAGTCTGGCCCTGCCCTTCATACTCTTTCTCTCCCCAGTGCCTCATCTCCAGCCACACCAAAGGGATTTCCACTCCATGGACACCATGCGCTTCCTCTGCTCTATTCCGGATGACTGTATCTCTGCTCTAGCTAGTTCCAGGTCAAATGTCACTGCCTTGAGGAACTTCCCTCTAACCATCCCTTTAGCCCAGGCCCCGGAGCCTGGCTGTTCTGTCCTCAGAACACACTGCTGGCTGCTATAATGGAAGCAGGGTGCTGCAGGTGGGGGTTAGGGATGTGCTGAGTGTCCTGGTGCACAGGTCAACCCCACAGAAAAGTACTTCCTGGCCCCAAATGTGAGCAGTAGTGCGCCCATCCTGAATCCCTGTCCCAACCCCAGCCCTACCCTCAGTCCAATCAATCTGTTTAACTTCTCCAGGAACCTCACCCAACCCCTCACTTCCTCCTCACATTTCTGTGTGTGGGGGTTCATGCGCGGGAGTTCAGGTACTCGTGGAGGCTAGAGGTGTGGGGATTCCCTGGAGCTGGGGCTGGAAACTGAATTTGGGTTCTCTACAAGGGTAGCACTCACATCTCTCTGATCCTGGAAAGTCCTTAGCCCTCATCCAGTACAGAAGGGTTGTCACAAGTGAACAAAGCGTGGTGGAGTCCTGAACTCTTCCCCGTGGAGGAAATGTTACCTGTTAATGAGCACAAAGTTGAAGCTCTGCCCTGTGACCTTGCAGACTCGATCGCGAACACGCTCCAGAACTGGAATCCAGGGCTTTGGTGTCAGTGTAAGACCAGAAAACGTGTATGTCAGTCCAGCATCTCCATAGGTCGCCTGCTTCCTGGGAACGCTATGCCACTTCCCAAACACCTGGACCTTGGCCAGTGCACCTGTGCAGAAGAAATGGCTGCTCCATCCCTGGTCCTCAAGGGATGCAGACAGGAGTCCAATACACTCATCTGCTGGTTACTCAAAAGGGAGGGAACTAGAAAGTTCCTCTGTTCCTTGTGGATAATGCCCAGTTGGGGACCTTATCCCCTAAGTCACTGTGGCGTGTTCTCACTTTCTTGAAAGGGTATGACAGCGCACCCCTGTAATCTCATCACTCTGGCGCTGTTGTAGGCAGAACACAAGTTCCAGGTTAGTGTGTCTCAAAAGACAAAAGGGTTGGAAAGGTGGTTCAGCTGGTAAAGTGCCCGCCACAAGGTGCAGCTGCATGGGCCTCCAGTCCCGGTGCAGGGGGCTCACTGGCCAGCTGCTCCAGCTGGATCTCCCAAGTTCCAGACTCAGCAAGAGACCCTATCTCAGGCTGGAGAGATGGCTCAGAGGTTAAGAACATTGGCTGCTCTTCCAGAGGTCCTGAGTTCAATTCCCAACAACCACATGGTAGCTCACAACCATCTGTAATGAGACCTGGTGCCACCTTCTGGCCTGCAGGCAGAAAAAAAATAAGCCACAAAAAAAACCCCTGGTATCTCAAAAAATGAGGAGGTCCCCAGCTGGCATTATACAACACACGAGGGGCAGAAGGAATGCAAACAACGTACTGAATACATTGGACAGGGCACAGACACACAAAACATGTAGACACTAGCATTAAATCAGTGAGCCACAAAAACAAAGCGACAAGAAAGTACAGCAGGGGCTTAGGACAAAGGGTTCTGTAGGAGTGGGGATGAGAAAACAACCAAGACATACCATATATATCCACGAGATTGTTGAATTAAAAAACAAACTACAAGCCGGGCGGTGGTGGCGCACGCCTTTAATCCCAGCACTCGGGAGGCATAGGCAGGCAGATCTCTGTGAGTTCGAGGCCGGGCTGGACCGACAGCCTCCAAAACAATACAGAGAAACCCTATCTTGTAAAGACAAAACAAAACAAAACAAAAAAACCAAAAACAAACTACAAATGACTTGGTCTAGAGCAGCTGAGGCCCATCTTTCTCTTCTTTTTTTTTTTTTAAACAAAACACTGTTTTATGTATCAGGGTGGTGGTAGCACACACCTTTAATCCCAGTGCTGGAAAGGCAGAGGCAGGTGGACCTCTGTGAGTTCAAGGCCAGCCTGGTCTACAAGGTGAGTTCCTGTATAGCCAGGGCTACACAGAAACCCTGTCTCAAAAAACAAAGCAAAACAAAAAAACTTTTATGTACTTATGTATTTTATTTTACCTGCATATAATATCTGTGAAACCTGAATATGTCAGGTCCCTCAAAGGCTGGAAGAGGGTATCAGAGTGCCTAGGGCAGGAGGTACAGAGGGTTTGAGCTGCCAGGTCGCTGATGGGAATCAAACCTGGGTCCTCTGGGAGAGCAGCCAGTGCTCTTAACTGATGAGTCATCTTTCAACTCCTCATATATTTATTTATGGCCTTTAAAGACAGGGTCTCATGCAGCGCAGGCTGGCCTTGAACTAGCTCTCCATTAGCTGAGCAAGACCTTTAACTCTGGGTCCTCCTACCTCCTCCTCCCAAATTCTGAAATTGCAGGTACACACCTGGCTTTGGTTTTTAAAACTGCACGTTCATCGCCTTCACTGAAGTCGGAGCATCAAGAGACAGCTCTGAGCACAGTGAAGTCGAGTCATGGCTGGATGGTTTTGTCAGCTGTGTGCACTAAGGGCCTACGGATTCATGAAAGATGGGGATTATTGCAGCTCAGGCTGGTACAGACTCATCACAGCTTCTCAATATGTGGTCTCCGGGCAACCTGATGTTTGTTCATGCTGCAGTAGCACTGTACCACTGGCCTGGAAGACAGTTGTGCCTCTGGCTATTCTGACAGTATCACAAAGAACCCAAAATGGCTTGGGTTTGTTTTTTTGCTTTTTAACTGCCCAGGCAATTCCAATCAGTAGCCAGGTAATTTCGTTCTAGACCCTGTCACAGCCTGAGTTCACGCTTCTCCTAATAGAAACGGATTTTTTTTCACCACCTAAGCCTAACACCTAAAGTCTCCTGCTTACCGGTAAAATACTCCACTTCTTGCTCCAACTCTCGGAAGATTTCATCTGCCTCGGCTTTGCCAAACAGGACAGTGTAATCACAATTTAGACCTTGAGCGCGAAGGTGCTGCCAGTTGGGGCTCGGCTGGCCACCCGAGGCTCCTCCCAATGGGGCTGGCTCCTCCCCTCCCGCTCTGAGGTCGTCCAGGTCCGGCTTCACCAGGAACCTTTCCATCCCGCCGCCCTTTCACAGCCGTGGAGGCGAGTGGTCACGCAAGGGGGACCCGGGCTCAGTCCTCCACCCGCGTGCCACAGACACGTCTGCAAAGGGAACAGAGGGCATTAAAACTAGGAACTGGTCGGGCGTTGGTGACGCACGCCTTAAATCCCAGCACTCAGGAAGCAGAGGCAGGCGGATCTCTGTGAGTTCGAGGCCAGCTTGGTCTACAGAGTGAGTTCCAGGACAGCCTCCAAAGCCACAGAGAAACCCTGTCTCGAAAAAAAAAAAAAGGTGGTGGTTTTCGTAGCACAAGCTGACCTCCAGTGCACAATCCTCCTGCCTCGATCGCCCAGCCGCTGGGTTCGAGGCACGCAGCCCCGAGCCCGCCCCCTCCAGAATGCGCTCGCTCCGGCTGAAAACGCTACCGGTGGGAAGACGCATGCGCAGAGAGGCACGGAGTTCTCGCAAAACCACCCATAAAAGCAGAGTGTCTCTGTTCTGCGGGAAAGAGACCGATACGGGAGCTTAGCAGCGCTCCACCGGAGAGACTGAGGGAACGGGGCCACGCGCAAGGGCTCCGTACAGATGCACGCAGCCCCGGGCCCGCCCCCTCCAGAATGCGCTCGCTCCGGCGGAAAACGCTACCGGTAGGAAGACGCATGCGCAGAGAGGCACGGGTTCGCCCAAAGCCACCCAGAAAAGCAGGGTGTCTCTCTCCTGCGGGGAAGAGACCGACACGGGAGCTTAGCAGCGCTCCACCAGAGAGACCGAGGGAACGGGCCACGCGCGAGGGCTCCGTACAGATGCACGCAGCTCCGGCGCCACATCCGCCTCTGCTGTCCGCGCGGGACTTCCGGCACAGCGCCACCTATCGGCCCCTCTGCGCTCCGCAGGATGACGTTTGTTCCCAAAGGTTCTGCAAAGTCCTGGGGTCCCCTCACTGGGGGTCCAAGAGCCTGTTGTGGGGGACAATGTATAAACCTTCACATCTGACAAAGCCACAGCATTTTCTGACCCCCCACAGTCAAGATGGAGGCAATTACACCATGCCATATAATCCTACCCTAGGTACCAACTTAATGCCCCTGTCTACACAACCCTTACCTGCTCTGTCTGCTGTTCCTGGTTGCTTTTCCCAGAATTCCAAATAAATGGGATTATTCCAAATAAATGCTGTATAGTATTTTCTGCTTCTTTTTGTAAGCACAATGCTTTTAGATAAAACCGTGCTTTTTGTTTCTAGCATCAAGTACAGACATTATGTGTATATAATATACATAAGCATATGCCGTTTGCACCGGTTTTCCCCCTTTATTGCTGCTGAGTATTCTGGTGTGTGGCAGTCATTTCTGGCTCTAAGTGACACAGCAAAATCACTAAAATACTCATGCTCAAACTTTTTCTGTCGATGACTTTACTTCACTTGGTAGTGGGGTCGTACGGCCAGAGAGAAAGTATGTGTCTATGACCTGCTGCCTGTTGGAGCACATGCTGCTCTGTGATGGCGGCTCACTTCCTAAAAGCACTTCCTGTCCCTAAAAAGCACTTCCTGTCCTGGACTCCCGCACCTTCCAGCAAGACACAGGTCCTACCTCACCCACACTGTGTTTGGGAGGTGGAAACAGAAAAAGAACAGTGTAAGAAATGAGATCTCACACACAGAAAGGAAGGAAGAGAGAGAGAGAGAAATCACTTTGTATAGTATGGAAGTTATGAGCCGGGTGACAGCCTGGGGGTGGGATGGGGCAGAAGACCTCACAGGGGAGGACCCTAACCAGGACTGAAGCTTTCCAGGTGTAGGACAAAGGGCACGGGGTGCGAAGACCCCTGAGGGACTGCTGGAGAACAGCCAGGAGAACGGCTAAGATGTTGAGAATCTAGTCGGTTAAGATTCGAGAGCTGTAGCCCAGCCGGGCCTCTAACAAACCCATGTAACCAATATGGGCAATGGGGTTCGGATCCTCCTGCCTCCACCTCTCAGATGCTGGGGTTACAGGGCTTACCGCCGCTCAGAGACACAGGGAGGTTTAACCTACATCCTCAAAAGATCACTCGGTAGAAAAGAACAGCTGGGACTGCTCAAGCCTAGAGTTGGGGTCTTACTGGGGGGCAGGGTGTGTGGATAACTGAAAGGTGTTAAAGATCTGGAATGTGGGGAGGTAAGCGCGGGAGTGGTACAAAGTGGCTGCCCGGCATGCAGCAAAGACCCAGAGTTCAACGCCCAAGACTGAAAGGGGGGAAGGAGGAGAGCTGTGTCTGGGGAGGAGGAACAACCTCCGAGGCCTGTAAGTCTCCAATCTTTACAGTGACATCAGTGAGACTCGGAGCAAGGACGCGCGGGCAAGGTAGCTGTGCGGGCCCCGCAAGCCCCACCTCGCCAGGGGCGGGGCCGCAGCCCCTCCCACACATGCGCGCTGGGCCACACCGCCCCCAGCCCTGCCAGCCTCCCCGCCCCCAGTTGCAACTGGCGCGGGCGGCCGAGCGCCAAGTGTGAGCGCCGCTGTAAGCGTCCCGGAGCCCGGCCCTCGGTGCAGGCATGATCGGCCAGAAGACCCTCTACTCCTTCTTCTCCCCGACTCCCACTGGGAAGCGGAGCACGCGCAGCCCGGAGCCGGCCCTGGGGACCGACGTGGCGGCCGAGGACTGCGGCGATGAGGTGAGGCGTGCGGGACAGTGCGGGACTCGGGGACGACGAGGTTCCCGGTCAGGAGCACCGCGCACGCCGCTGCTCAGCCAGAACCGGACGCTTTACGCGTTCAAAACAGCCGCGCGCGTCCGGCGGCCGCCATGCCGAGACGCCAGCCAATGTAAACGGGGTTTGGCCGCCGCCGAGCCAATCGGTGTGCAGCATCCCCGCCCCTCCCTTCATGTGGTCCAATCAGAGGTGGCAGGGGGCGGGAGCGGTTTTGCCGCGAAAAGGCCGCGTGGGCCTCGGGCGCTGGGCGGGCGGAGCGCGGCGGCGGCTCACCCCGGATCCGCTCGGCCATGGGCGTGTTCGGGCCGCGGCCTTTGGGCTTGGCGCGGAGCCTGCGCGCGCCTCGGGGGACAAGACCGCGGAGTCTCACTCGTGACCCCGGCTCCTGGCAGGCCAGCCCAGCCAAGAAGGCCCGGGTCGGGCAGGACGAGCCGGCCACGCCGCCCTCGTCGCCGCTCAGCGCGGAGCAGCTCGACCGCATCCAGAGGAACAAGGCCGCGGCCCTGCTCAGACTCGCTGCCCGCAACGTGCCCGCCGGCTTCGGCGAGAGCTGGAAGAAGCACCTGAGCGGAGAGTTCGGGAAGCCGTACTTCATCAAGGTGCGTGCAGCCTGCATTGCTGGGCGCTTGTAGTTTGCAGCCTCCTTGCATGGAGAAGCCGGAACCCAGGCTGGCCTCAAGCAAACCTTGCAGCCAAGATGGGCGTTGAGATTCTGATCCTCCTGGCTTGGTATTATTATGGGGAGGAGGGCGTGTGCAGGACAATTTGGGGAGTCACCCCCTCACATGGGCCGGGGATTGGCGGGCTTGGCGCCAGCTACGCTCACAAGTTTTTGTAAGCCGTTTGGTTTGCACGCCAGGAAACCCTGGCGTAGTACACCATCAACTGGGCTGAATGAAATGACCTTTGGCCCTTTGGATTCGGAGCCCCGGGCTGTAATGCTGATCCTTGGTAGCCTGAAGGGTCTGGAGCTGAGAACCAAAGAAAAGAAAAGGCGGGGTCACTGAAATGAAAGTAGTTTGGCAAACAACCTTGATTCAGCCCAGAGTAAAAGGGATGAGGCTGTTACAGAGGGGAACAGGTGCCCTGCTTGGGTTGATTAAAAAAAAAATTTAAAGTTTTGGTTTAAATCGTGCAAAAAAAACATGCAAGGTTTCAAACACATTTTATAAAAAGGTTTTTAAACTCAATTGTTATACTTTCTGGTGGGACTCTGCTTTTAAGCCTCGTTTATCTTTGAAATCAGCTAATGGGATTTGTTGCTGAAGAAAGAAAACATCACAAGGTCTATCCACCCCCGGAGCAGGTGTTCACGTGGACCCAGATGTGTGACATCAGAGATGTAAGTGAAGCTGGGGTCTGGTTAGGGAAGAATCAAATGACATTTCCTAATTACAAACACTGATGTGAAACCAGGGGCAATGATTTAGTAGTAACCCGGAAATTGTGAGTTTTGCTTGTGTTGAGCATGAAAGGCCGTGCCGGGCCTCGGCAGTCCACCCTTGCACTGCTGAATTAACTCTAGCAGTTGTTAACCATAACTGCTGTTTTCCATAACAAAAGGAAAAATACATTTGCTTGCATGCTTACTTTTTCCTTTTAAATTGTCCCATTATTATATATTACCACCAAGGTTATTTCAGTCTTGGTTGTA
The DNA here is from genome assembly GCF_017639785.1 of Mesocricetus auratus. Taxonomy (NCBI): domain Eukaryota; kingdom Metazoa; phylum Chordata; class Mammalia; order Rodentia; family Cricetidae; genus Mesocricetus; species Mesocricetus auratus. The sequence goes on from NW_024429206.1 coordinate 5,513,296, forward strand.
GTCAGTGGGATTGGAAAAGTGAGGGTCTTTCTGTTCACATAATGTGTTCATTGTGGGGAAAATTCAGAGAGAAGCCTTGTGCTAACACATACCAATAATTTGAGCACTTGGGGGTTGGGAGGCCACCCTGGGCTACTTGAGACCTTGACTCCATAAAACAAAAGGCAAAAACAAGTGCTGTTATGTGTTATACAGACACAAGAAGGATGGTCTGAGGTACTTAATTCAGATAGCTTGCCTAGCATCCGTGAAGTCCCGTGGTTAATCTGACCATCCAACTGAATGGCTCATTCGAAGCCAGCCTTCAGTCAGTCATATGGATGGCAAGTGTCTTGGTAACTCCGACTCTGGTGTCCTGACTTCATTGTCTTCCTCATCCAGACTTTCTCAGAACCAGTTAGTAATAGAACAAGCGTGTGATCAACTTCCAAAACCTTCACCTGAGTGTCATCCACCCTGTCCCAGGTGCAGACTCTGCTGTTGAGTCTGGACCCTTAAGCTCAGCTCTTGGGCAAGTGGATTTGGGTGAAGACTGCATTGCCTTGGGCCTAGAGGGCCAGACCTCTGTAACTAGTGTTGCCATCATAGCTTTTGTTGTTAGTTATGCTGGGGTTTGAACCAGGACCTCGGTACTGTGCAAGTGCTTTCTACGACTCAGCTGTGCCCTTTTTATTTTGACAGATCTAAGTCCCCCAAGCAGGCTTTGAACATACTCTGTAGATCAGGCTGACCTACAATTTCTGGTTTAGTGGGCCTTTTGTGTTTGGTTTTGTTTGGCTTGCAGACCTGGGGAATAGAACTTACAGTCTCGGTTATTGTGCTTTTCCATTGAACCACAGTCTTCAGTTTTTGATACACTGTCTCCACCTCTCAGGTGGCTGGTCTTGCAGCCTGAGTGGCTGGTCCTGGCTCATCTCAGCATTCCCTTGGACTGTCTTGTTCTCAAGACCTTCGGTGTGCAGAATCCTTCCATTTTTCTCTCTCTGTTTTAAATTAATTTGTATTTTAAGTGCATTTGTGTTTTCCCTGTATGTTTGTCTATGTGAAGGTGTCAGATCCCATGGAACTTGAGTTGCAGACAGTTGTGAGCTGCCCTGTGGGTGTTGGGTTCAGGAATTGAACCCAGATCCTCTGGAAGAGCAGCCAGTGCTCTAGTGCTCTTGACCACTGGGCCATCTCTCCAGCTTTAAGTGCATCTTTTTTTTTTTTTAACCCCTTATTAGGAGTGTGCACTATACTTGTGGTAGTCAGGAAGACTTACAGGTGTCAGTTCTTTACCTCTACCATTGGGTTCTGGAATTGAACTCAGGCCTTTACCTGCTGAACCATTTCAACTCCATGTTTTATGTTTTTTTTCTTTTAAGATTTTATTGTGTTTATATTTTATGAATTGAATGCTCTGCATATATACCTACAAGCCAGGAGAGGGCATCAGATCCTATTATAGGTGGTTGTGAGCCACCATGTGGTTGCTGAGAATTGAACTCTGGAAGAGCAGTCAGTGCTCTTAACCACTGAGCCATCTCTCCAGCCCTCCAAGTTTTATTTTTAATGAGCACATACTGGTTGTACATGCTTTATAGGTATGGTGACATTGCAGGACATTTGGCACAGTCATTACCTCAGAGATTTATCTTTATTTTCCTTTTTTTAATAGACTATTATTTTCCATGCATTTTTGCCTGCATGTGTATCTGTGTAGCACATGTATGCAGTGCCTTTGGAGGCCAGAAGAGGGCCATATGGGTGCTGGGAAATGAACCCAGGTCTTCTGCAAGAGCAGCGAGTGCTCTTAACTGCCACACCATCTGCAGCCCTTTGCACTGTATTGGAAACATCCCAGTCTTTGCTCCTGTTTTGACGTATTTCATTGTCAATTGCAATTAGTATACTGTGCTGTAGAGTAATAGAAGTTGCTCCTCCTTTAATCCCAGCCTCGAGGCAGAGGCAGCCTTAACAGAATGAGTTCCAAGACAGTCAGAGAGCTGCACAGGGAAATATATGAGGCCACTGGCAGTGGGTGCAAGATCTAACACTAATGACAAACTGACTTAGTGGGGCCCATGCTATATGGAGAGGTGCCTTAGTCCTGCCTCAATGAGATGATGAGACAGACTTAGTAGACTTCCTTGGGGAGGCCTTATACTCTCTGAGTAGCAGATAGAGGAGGGGGGGGCTGGGGTTGAAATGTAAAAAGAAATAATTTTTTTAAAAAAGGTTGCTCTTCCTGGCCCCGCCACATCCCTCCCAGGTCTGCTAGTCTCTGTTTTCTACTCCTGGAAAGCGGTGAGCTCTGTTTCAATTGGTCAGGGGTCCTGGGTGGTACTTGCAGGCTCTTTGCCTATTGCCTGCCTCTGCCTGTGTCAGTTACCCGCCGGTCACTTCAGTTTGTGTCTTGGCTGCATGACTTGGAAGTGCAACGTGGTGCTCTCTAAGCAGGGATGTCTTGTGCCCCAGCCTTGCCTCTGCCTCTCATTGTCTTTAAGAGTTGGTAAACATCCACGTTAGTCCAGTAACTGTAAAGTAGTTGATGAAGTTATGCTGCAGTCCACCTGGCCCTGAGCAAACCCCACAGATTGTACCTCAGGAAGTGGACCGTGGGACTCTTGGTCCTTGTTCTTAGACACCTGGTGAGGACATGGGCTCAGGGAGAGCAGAAAGTTGTGTGTGCCCAGATTCTGTACCGTCTAGAGCTGCACAGTGGGAATCAAAGCCTGCAGGAGAATTCTAAGGGACAGGGGTGTTAGCCATAGAGAGGAAGGGAAGCAGAAGAGGCCAACCTTTCCACACCCAAGAGAGTTCACGGCTTGCCAGCCACTCCCATGCTTCTGATCTGGCCTCATTCTGTTAATGTTGTTCATTCAGTCCTGTGGAGCATCAATTGTTGAGTGCAGGTCTGTGAAAGCTTAGATTGGATTCTTTTGCCCATCAGTGTTTTTCCATAACGAGAGACCGGCTGACTGCCAAGAGAGGCCGCTACAGTAAGTGGTAGCAGGCCTAGGAGTGTCCAGCCTTTTGACATCGTTATCTGCAAAGGTGATGGGCTGTGTTCGTGTGGTCTGTGTGCTCACATGGTACTGAGAAATGATTAGCTTGCAATGGCCACCTCCCTTCACCTTGTGAGGTACTGACTTGTGATGGACTGGAATGGTCCCTCCATATGTTTCTGAGTAGTTCTCTGTGTTAAAAGTTTTGTCATGTGAGAGGCAAGAAAATACCAAACTCCTAAGTGAGCCATTGCATCAAGGCCACTGAGTAAAGGATTTTTTTTTTTTTTTGGTTTTGGTTTTTTTGTTGTTGTTGTTTGTTTTGTGTGTGGTTTTGTTTTGTTTGTGTGTGGGGGGGTTGTTGTTGTTGTTGGGTTTTTTTGTTTGTTTGTTTTGGTTTTTTTTTTTGGTTTTTGGTTTTTCGAGGCAGGGTTTCTCTGTATTGTTTTGGAGGCTGTCCTGGAACTTGCTCTGTAGACCAAGCTGGCTTCAAACTCGGAGATCTGCCTGCCTCTGCCTCCCGAGTGCTGGGATTAAAGGCGTGCGCCACCACCACCCGGCTGAAGGATGGGTTGTTAATGTGGTTGCTAGTGTGTGGTGGGCTGCTTGCGCCTTTTGGGTTCCTCAGTTGGGCCTTTAGTGGGGCTCTGCTGTTCATTGTGTACGTCTGAGTGACCACTGTGTGTCCCTCTGAACTGAACCCAGTGTTGTCTGATCTCTGCATTCACAGGTGAAGGTTGTTATTCTGGGACAAGATCCCTATCATGGACCTAATCAAGCTCACGGGCTCTGCTTCAGTGTCCAAAGGCCAGTTCCGCCTCCGCCCAGGTACACCCACAGTGTGGCTGGCCTCAGTCCACAGGACACATCATGGGGGGCGTTGTCGGGGTGGCACTGCTCTGGGGGGTTTATACATATTCAGAGAAATAGAAGGTGGGTTGTGACGCCGTACTTAGGTCTTCCACAGTGCATCTGATTTTCAGTCTTGAGTGCAGACCATGGTGGAGGTCAATAGTAGATGACCTGTCAGTGTTGGCGCTGTTCGTCCTTCCCACCCTGGCTTGTTTCTAACCTTTTCACGCTCACCTTGGAGAGTTGAATTTATCAACTGTCGGAGATTCTGATTGATTGTGTTTTTCTCTGCCTTGTTTTCAGTTTGGAAAACATTTTTAAAGAGCTGTCTACAGACATCGATGGCTTTGTTCATCCTGGCCATGGGGATTTGTCAGGGTGGGCCAGACAAGGTAACCAAGCCTACCTAGGCCTATTTGGGACCAATGCCAGTAGCCTGCCTGTGCGCTCGCTCTCACACACTCTCTCTCTCTCTCTCTTGTTTGCTTTTAATTTATTGCCTCTCCCTCTCTCCCTGTATACTATGCATGTAGGTGTGCGTGCGTGCTTGCTTGCTGGTGGAAGGCAGTTGTAATATGCCCAACATGGCTCCCAGGGATTAAACTCTGCGAGAGTTGCTACGCTCTTACTTGCTGAGCCATCTCTAGTCCTGTTGCTGTGTCTTTAAAGATGACGGTGCTGTAGGAAGAGGCCCTGATGTGTTTGTTAGTTTCAACATGCTTGCTCCTGGCACTTTGTTCTTGGCTTCTAACAGTTTAATTTTGTTGCCATCAACATTTAGGATATGTATTTTTGAACACTTTGGTTTTGTGTTGGTTTTTTTTTTTTTTTTTTTTTTTTTTTTTTTTTTGGTTTTTCGAGACAGGGTTTCTCTGTGGCTTTGGAGGCTGTCCTGGAACTTGCTCAGTAGTCCAGGCTGGTCTCGAACTCACAGAGATCCACTTGCCTCTGCCTCCCGAGTGCTGGGATTAAAGGCGTGCACCACCAACGCCCGGCTTGAACACTTTGGTTTTTGTTTGCTACCCAAAACTGGAAGATGCCAAGGGGGCAGATATGAAACAAAACGCCCCGAGTCTGGCTCAGAGGTCACTGCTGGTCGTGTTGAAACATTCTCTTTATGGCCTGATTTCACTTCTGCCCTGAGTCTCTGTGAGGTGCATGGTCAGTTGGTGCTGCTTCCTAACCTTTCTCCCCACTGTGTTCACAGGTGTCCTCCTCCTCAATGCTGTCCTCACTGTCCGCGCCCACCAGGCCAATTCCCATAAGGAGAGGGGCTGGGAGCAGTTCACTGATGCAGTTGTGTCCTGGCTAAATCAGAACCTGCATGGCCTTGTCTTCCTGCTCTGGGGCTCTTATGCTCAGAAGAAAGGCAGTGCCATCGATAGGGTATGTGTCTACAGAGAGCCAGGGGACCTCGGGACCCGATAGTGTGTACAGCCATAGGAGGTCTACCTGTGGTGGCTTATGTGATTTCCCATACCTAGGAGGTTGAGGTGGGAGGAGTGCCATGAGTTGCGGACCTGGCCAGCCTGGGCTATGGAATGAGATGCCGTGGAAATGATCGCTATGCCTCATTGCAGTTAGTGACATACATAGAAGTATTAGCCTGCCCTGTAGTAAGGACACCGTGGTCCCTGGCACCGTGTGTCTACATGTGATGCAATGCTTGATAAATAAAGCAAGTGTTCTGCTTCTGAGAAACTTGGGACCATACAGAAAACAGGCATTCCACTGAATCAGATAGGATTTACTCACGAATGCCTGGAACAGTGAGTGAGCACTTCTGCTGGAGCACTGCAGGTGAATGCCCACCAGAGCGCTTCCATTTTCTCCTTCCCGTGTCTGCTTTCAAGACTGCACACTCACTTAACCTGTCACCAAGTCCCCGAGAAAGCCTGAGCCAACGTCTTCCCTCTCACCCTTCCTCCCAGTAAATCCTGTCTTACCAGTGAATCCAGGCACCTGTGTCTCTGAAATGTCCCAATACTTCTTCATATTGCCTCTGCCTTCGCTCCTGGGCTGGACTCCAGTATTTCTCTGTAGTGATGACTGCAGGTGGACGTAGACAGTAGGGCAGAGGTAGGAAGGGGGGTTGACGTTTACCAGGGTCTCCAGGGGACAGGTGCATCACGGCTGCAGTGAGACTGAACCTGGTATGTGTCAAATCTCAGAGTGGCTTTTGAGGGTGGGGACACTCACCCAGTGTTATCATGGGGCCAGACAGTGGCTGCTGAAGAGAGGACTCAGCATTAGGAGCACTTACAGAGGGCTAGAGTTCTGTTCCCAGCACTGCGTATGGCAGCTCGCAGCCGCCTGGCTTTGAATTTAGCACGGCTGCATGTGGTGCCTTTCAGCTCCTCTGTAGGTCCATGCTTCACAGCTCCCACAAATGTGGCCTGAATCCAGTCAGCAAGAGTGACTGGGCACTGAGGTGTAGCCATCTATCATTGCAGATGGTGCCCTGTGCCTCGGGGCCAGCACACAAATGTGAGCTTCAGCTTGCAGTGGGTGGGGCAGAACATGCACAGCTGCCTCGAGGTGCGGTGGCCATGGCTATGTTGAGAGGGTGCCAGCTGCCACACTGAACTCTGTTCTTTTTCAGAAGCGTCACCATGTCCTGCAAACAGCCCATCCCTCCCCGTTGTCGGTGTACAGGGGCTTCTTTGGATGCAGACATTTCTCTAAAGCCAATGAACTGCTCCAGAAGTCTGGCAAGACGCCCATCAACTGGAAGGAGCTGTGATGCTGCAGCGCAGGTCACCTTTCCAGCAGTGGTTCTGAGGCTGCCACCCACCGAAGCATTGGCTGGTTTGGAGTTACTGAAAATGTCCCTGTGTGTGAAGAAAATGGGAGAGATCTTTGTAAAGCAGTCGCCAGCCAGCCAGTCACAGAAACCACGGCTTTAGCAGCCAGACCTCTGGACTGCCGCTAGGTTTGACCTCTGTGCCAGGCAGAGTGGCCTGGCCAAACATGCCCACTTCTCACAGACCAGTGGGCACATACTTGGTCCTGTGGCTGTTTTGGGTAGGGGGAGAGATGTGCACCTTTTTGATGCCTGCTGCTCTTCGCTTTTGCCTTTAGATGTAGAGGTTACAAGGTGTCCCGGTGTGTGCTTCTAAAGGCCCTCTGTCTCGAAAGGAGGGAGCCCTTGGGTGTTTTTAGATCCTGAGAGTCTTTCTTGATTACAAAGAGAGGGGTGTATCTCCCACGGCTCAGGAGGAGTGGCTGCTGTCCTGCTGCTTATCCAGGTCTTTGCCTTAAGCAAGTAGTAAAGTTAAAGCAGAGGACAGGGTTGGTTTTCTTTCAGATGAGGTGGGGTGGGGGTTCTTCCAGTGCCTGTGGAGTTGGGGTTTTCCCACAGCAGATTGCCAGCCATTGGTTTGTGTGATACTGGGGATACAACCCCAGGGTGCTGGTTTTTATGGGCCAAATCCACAGATTTTATTTTTCTGCAACATAGACTGTTTTTTACAAGGTATGTGGGTACATTTGTGTGTTCAATCCTTTGAGAGACGGATCTACTGATTTGTACCTCAGCCTGGATCCGGTGGGCCCAGCTGGCGAGAGCAGTGACTTCGCTTGGGCAGGATAATAAAAACATTGGAGTTTGTCTTTGTGTCTGCTGTTCTTCCGCATTTGTCTATAGGTGCCCTGTGCTTGTTGTCACCTACTCATGGCAGGAAGGACCGCCCCTATTTGTAGCTCTCCACGGGTCGCCCACTGTCAGCCTGGAGCAGCTTGCTACACTGTTGCTAAAGGCAGGTTGACCAGGGCAGTGGTCTGCTGGGGACCCCCGAAGAAACAGTTTGGAGGGGGTCCCAACCTTTGGAGACTGGGATCTCAACTTGCCTATCCTGACTGGCTTCTACCTGGGAATGAGTGTCAGGTGCCACTGATCCATCAGCTAACAGGTGGCCCTTGCTGTCTAGATGCAGGTGGGTTTCCCTGGTGATTGAGAAAGCAAGCCGATGCTTAAAGGGAAAGGGTGTGGCTGAGTGCCGGTGAAGAGCAACTATATGTGGTTTGGGAACTTTCCTTCCTGGCCTCTGTCTACAGGGGCGACTTTAAGATTCCATGTTTGGGGTCAACAAATAGGCTCCTTGAGGATGCAGATACTTGGGTTTGCCTGTTGGTCCCTTCAGAGGCTCCCCCATAAGCCATGTGATGAACTCCCTTACTCAAAGGTAAAGTGAGAGGCCCCATCTCTGCCCACTAGGGTGACCCCTTCCTGTGCAGGGCTGTAAGAACTACATTGAAAGGCAAGGGGCAGCCAGCTATTGACTGTTTTAATAACAAGGGCTGGCCTGGCAGCTGTGGCACATACCTTTGAGGGCAGGGACAGGTGGATGGATCTATTGAGTCCTAGGACAGCCTGGGCTACACAGAAACCCTGTCTTGAAAATACAGACGGGCTGGAGAGGTAGCTTGGTGACCGAAAGCACAGGGTTTTGTTCCTAGCTCCAGTTTTGTTTTCTGGCCTCCTTGAATACCACGTACATGTGTGCACAGACAGACATGCAGATAAAACACCCGGCCTTATGCCTATGCTGTGATAAAATACCAGAAGCAGTTGGGGAAAGGAAAGGTTTGGTCTTACAGTTGAGGGAAATGAGGACAAGAATGATGGGTTGATGGAGAGGCCTTGGGGAATGCTGCTTCCTGGCTTGCTTGACTTGCTTTGTGGTGTGCCACCAGGGACCCCCAGCCCGGTGGTGGTGGCGCATGCTTCTTAATCCCAGCACTCTGAGTTCCAGGACAGCCAGAGCTGTGACACAGAAAGCCTGTGTTGGGGGGGAGGGCGGGGGACACAACAGATTTGCCTACCTAATCTTTAAGTTTGAGGCAGGGTTTCTCTGTAGCTTAGGATCCTGCCCTGGAACTCAGAGATCCGCCTGCCTCTGCCTCATGAGTGCGCCACCACCTGGCCTACATCCCAATCTTAAGGAAGCATTTTCTCGATTGACGTTCCTCCTCAGGTGACCCTTAATTGTGTCGTATTAGAACTTTACTGAAGTCTAGCCAGCACAACCCCACACTGAGCTGGAGAGATGGCCCCACTTGGGAAGCACTTGCTCATCTTCCAGGGGACCTGAGTTTAGTCCCAGCGCTCAGGTGGCTCCCAGCCCTCCCTAACACCTGTGCTCTGGATTGGGCACCTGGGCTCATGTGCACATACTTGGCCGAAGACCTACACACCTAGACATAATTAATGTTATTTAAAATGTCTTAAACTGTTGAAGGGCTAGTGAGATGGATGGGTCAGTGGGTGGTGCTGCCAAGCTTGACCCAAACAGGTCCCTGAATCTACACAATGGGAGTAGAACTGATGTGTCACTCGCCCCAAGGGATGTGACACAAGTCTGCATTTGGGCACCTGTCTTGTGTGGGCACAAATTCTCACACAGGATAATTTTTTTTCCAAGACAGGGTTTCTCTGTGGCTTTGGAAGCTGTCCTGGAACTAGCTCTTGTAGACCAGGCTGGTCTCAAATACACAGCGATCTGCCTGCCTCTGCCTCCCAAGTGCTGGGACTAAAGGCGAGCACCACCACCACCCAGCTTAGAATAGTTTTTTTAATTAAATGGATTTGTTGGGGTGTGACTTGGCAGGCACCAAGAGAAAATTGACACTGGGCTGGAGACAGGGCTAGGTGGATGGAGCTCTTTCTGCCAGGCCTGAGCTGAGAGCTGCAGGTTGTCCTTGGACCTCCACATGTGCAGAGAAGTGGGCATCGCTACTGTGCCCCCGCAAAAGTAATGGTTTCAGTTTATCAGGGCATGGTGGTGCATGCCTTCAGTCCCATCACTTGGGAGGCACAGGCAGACGGATCTCTTGAGTCCAAGGCCAGCCTGCTCTACAGATGAAGTTCGGGACTGCACAGACTCTGCCTCAAGTTGAAGCTGCTATGGCACATGCTTGTGATTCCCAGCACCTCTCAACATGTGGGTCGTGACCCCTTAGGGGTTAAAAAAAACTTTCACAGGGCTTGAATATCAGATACTTAACGTTATGGTCCATATCAGCAAAATTATAGTTATGAGATAGTTTTAGGGTTGGGATCACCACAACATGAGGAACTGTATTAAAGGGTCAAAACATTAGGGAGATTGAGAGCCACCAGCTTAGACTGAGGCAGGAAGATCTCAAGGACAGCCTGGGCTTCATAGCAGGACCGTTTTAACAGTAAAAGGTGAATGGTATAATGGTAAATTGTGTGGAAACAATACTTTATAGAAAGTTCTGGAAGGTGAAGTAGCTGAGGGTTTGCTCTGTAGCCCACACTGACCTTGAACTCCTGGCAACCTGCCTCAGCTTCCCAAGTTCAGAGATTATAGGTGTGGGCCACCAAGCCCGACCGAGCATCTTAAAGGATGTTTGGGCTTCCCTGCTCCACCCCCTTAAAGACAAGTTAATCATTAAACAAAAGCCTCATTTTATGAGGTATGTGGCAGTAGTTTTTTTGGGGGTCCACATTAAAAGTATGTTCTCTAGTACTGTACAAAATAGCGAACAGAATGGGGTGGATTTAAATGTCAGGGTTGCAGCCGTTAGTCTCAGCACTGCTGGAGTCTGGAGAGAAACAGCCAAGGGACAGTGTAAGGGAGATGAGGCTGTGTAGTGGTGATGTGAATTAAATCTGACTCTCATGTGTCCCAGCAGCCTTTGCTATCCCTACCTCCACCCCTACCACATGATAAATGTAACGCTGCCTGCCTGGGACAGCTTGCTGTGGCCCGCGTATACTCTGCTGATGGCGTAGGAATGAGATACCAGGAAAAAGGTTCCCTAATTCTGGTCAAGCTGGGGGTAGAAGGAAGCTTTCCTGCCAGACAGAATTTTGCAGATCTAAGTTGCTCTACACGGCCAGGTAGCAGAGGCCCCCTCTATGTAGATCTGAAGGCTCCATGTGGCACAGTGTGGGAGGCCTGTGAAGACCCACCTAAAAAAAAAATGGTTCCTGCCACCTCCCTCCAGGGTAAGGAAGTCAGTTATGCAAATGTCATCCTGGGAACCCCAAGTTATAAAATAAGTGTGTCAAAGTTCACTCCCTGGATTTGACCGGAGCCCAGCAGGGCAGAGTCGGATGCTATTGGTAAGTTCTCCGTTCTCTGAACCCCCCTTTCTCTTCGGGGGGTTCAGGAATAATTACGGGACTTCCAGTGGAAAAGCACAATTTTGGGGGTGTGTATGTGATACTACTGGCTTTTCAGCTCAGCCTGGTCAAATCTTCATGATGGATGAGGGCAACAGAAGCTAAAGTTGGCCCAGGTCGACTTGAGGTCCCCTCAGCTCATGCTGAGCAAAGACTGGAAGCGTCTCTGAGATGTCTCTGCAGAGTCCTCGGCTTCAGTCTGGGCGTCAGAACTTAGGGTGTCTAGTTCACTGCAGTGTCGCTTCCCCGAAGGAGCCAGGGTTCCCTGTGCCACCTGGCCCTCACGACTGTTTGGGATGTGTGCCTCTGAATCTAGAGATGAATACTTTCTGTTAATATCCTTGTTTTCGGTATGAAGAATCCATCAGTAGCATTAGCTATCCCATTTTATTCTATTTGAGATATTAGCATATCCATTGTACAAATAATGGATCTCACTGCAACGTGTGTGTGTGTGTGTGTGTGTGTGTGTGTGTGTCTCCCGTGCATGTGGAGCCCAGGGTTGTCATTGGATGTGTCTAGTGCTTTTTGCTGTGTATGTGGTGTATGTGCAGGCATGTTTACATGTGTGGAGATGCTCTCTGTGCATGTTGGGGGGGGTTCAAAGTTGCCATCAGGGGTCCTGGATAGCACTCCACCGTATTCACTGTGGCAAGGGGTCATCTGAATCCAGAGCTCACCACCGTATTCACTGTGGCAAGGGGTCATCTGAATCCAGAGCTCACCACCGTATTCACTGTGGCAAGGGGTCATCTGAATCCAGAGCTCACCACCGTATTCACTGTGGCAAGGGGTCATCTGAATCCAGGGCTCGCCAGCTAGTCAGACTAGCTGTTGCTTTCTGAACTTTGGGGTTATAGGAAGGCCACCAGAGCCACCCAGTTTAAATCAGAACTTTTGTCTTCATGTTTGCATGGCGAGTGTTTTATCTACTGGTTATCTCTAGCCCCCCCCCCACCTTACTGTGTTGACTCAGGGTTTGCTATTGAATCTAAAGCTCATAATTGGGCCTACTGAGCTCTGGAAGCCCACTGTATCCACATAGTCTGCTCCCCCAGTCCCCGGCTGTGCCCAACACTGGGGTTACACTCTGCTTTTACATGCGTGCTGGGATCTGAACTTAGTCCCTATCCTCACACAGTAGACATTTACTGCCAACCTCACAGCTCCCCCGTGAGTGTAGCGTGTGCACTGGAACAGTCTATGTATGGGACTTGCAGAGCCGCGCAGCTCTCTTCGTCTGCGTCTATGACTGTGTTATTTGAGACAAGGTCTCGTGAGGTGGGTAGTTCTGGCTGTCCTGGAACCCGGTCTTTATGGGGTCACGGCTTCGTGGCACCACACCCGGCAGGAAGTACTGTGCTTCGTTAGCAGGGTCAGCCACGTGGGGCTCACACCTGTCATCCAGCACCACAGAGGCTGAAGAAGAGGACTTCCCCAGGTTCCACTCAGTGTGGCCTACAGTCTCTTAACTGTGTTTCTGTAACACACTTTGCTGAGAGCCTAGGGTTACCTTTTTTTTTCAACCACAGTGAAATGGCTGATGAGAACACAGAACCTCAGGGTCGTGAATAAGTGAGGAATGAACTCACATCAGCCTGGTGACAATGCTGGATAATCTTGTCACTCTCAACCCACTGCCTGGATTGTAATTTGCAGACACTGGGAAGGAAGGGAGGAGGGGCTGGGGAGGGCAGCCAGGCCTTGGAAATGCTAAGCAAGAGCTGTGCTGCACCTTCACCGTGAGAAGGTATGTGCGGTGGGCTTATCCGAAATGCCTTCGGTCTCCACAGCTTTCCTTTTGATGTTCTCCATTCCCAATCGCGTGACAAGAGTAATGACTCAAAGTTTGCGTCCTGCTCCCAAACCCATTGGGGACCCCCCCCCCAGGAAGTCCAGTATTTGTTGATTTTTCCTAACTGGAAAACAAGCCTACAAGTGACGTGGCCAGGGCAGGGTGTCAGGTGTTCCAGGAGTGGGCAGAGCGGCCCTTCTGTATGGACTCTGCTCCTCCCTGGCTGCGCTGTGCAGCCAGGGAACAGAATTTGGGACCACTCCACTGCTGTCCCCACTCTGTCTGAGCACAGTGTTGGCATGTGGCTTCTGCTTCCTTGCCTGCTGCCAGTTGGGGTTGGGACCTGGAGGTGACCTTCGGCCCACATGTCTCAGAACACTCTCTGACTACAGCATGGGGCTGGCCTCCTCTGTTCTGCTCAGCCCTGTCCTGAGCCAGCCAATCCTAAATACAGCAGCCTTGTTTTATAATCCCCAAGTCCCAAGAAATATTAGAAACATTTCACAAACAGGGCATGACTGCATGGGTCTCCTGCGTGCTTGTTGGGGAAGGGTGCCAGACCATCTTTGGAGGCCCTTCCCTCTCAGTTCGAACTCACTTCTCTAACAATCAGCACCTTGTTACAGGCCAGACTGACCTCCCCGTAATGCTTATGACACCTTGGGCTTTAGATGGCTCCAGTCTAAGTATCCAGCAGTTTTGAAATAAAGTGAGCTGTGGGGTTGAGGAGCAGAATAGTTCCCTGGGAGTGTGCAGCGCCAGCGCCTGCTGTGGGATCATTTTCCTCCAGTCTGGGGCACAGTTGCCATTCAGTGCCTTGAAGGTTAAATGCTCTGGGGGATATTTTTAAACAGCAGGGGCTGGTTAATCTAAAAGTGACATTTACAGACACAGCGGTGAGCTGCCAGCAGCTTGGATCCGGGCCTTGGCCAACAAGGAGCTTGAAAAATTGTCACCGCGAATATACAGCTAGGAAGCTATGGGGAAAGCAAGGCCGAGGTGCTAACACAGTAAGTGAGCCCACCCCTCCCCCCTCCCCAGCGTAATGCACCTCACAGCCAGTCCCCAAGGGACGGGTGTGTGTGTGTGTGTGTGTGTGTGTGTGTGTGTGTGTGTGTGTGTGTGTGTGTGTGGTGTCCGTCCCAGACAAAAGCAGCCACTTGAAGGTTTTAGGGGACATTGAGGGAGCTGCTTGTTATACAACAGTTTGTTATAAAGCCCACTCTGATTCTGTGCTGTCATGTAGTACACACCCCTTTCCCAATTGCCATTCTATTGTTTTAAAATATAAACGTACTTACATACTGGTGGGTGGCCATCTCAACTTGTTGAGAGACCCAGAATTATCTTTTGTTGTGTCTTTGGCTGGTGTTTGTTTGTTGAGGATGTCCTGGAACTTGCTGAGTCATCTAGGCTGGCCTTGAACTCACTGCAGCCCTCTGGCCTTTTTTAAAGAAACAAACAAAAGCACCTGGTTTCTCCGAATCTTCAATGGACTCCTAGGTGAAGGTCTGGGACTTCCTTTGTCCATGAGTTCAACCAGAAGCCCTGGGAGAGTGTTGTAGGTGTGTTTGTCCCTATACTGGAGTTGGGCGAACCATCTTGCGTTTTTTTTTGTCGTATTTCGGTCCAGTGCAGAAATGACAAGCAGCATCAAATGCCGTTTTCAGGCCGTGCAGGGGTATAGGCACATTAGTGTTTTGAAGTGGAGGTGGCCTCTAGTTCTTCCTCTATTAGAATCTGGGCTATCTCTTGCCCTAATGCTACCTCCAAATTTCAAGTCAGGAATTTCACTTCCAAGGTGGGCCCGTGTGTCCGCAGGAGTGTGAGAACAGTTCAAAATTGCAGCAACCTGGAAAGGGCACGCTTTTCTCGTTCTCTTCAGCTGTTGCACTGACTGCAGTGAACTTACTGTGGCAGGGGTGGGGGGCTCCCTCATTCTAGGAACCAGAGCTCCCGTCTCAGAGTCCAGGCTGGGCAGTCCAGGAAGCTGAGGGGTTGGTCGCTGTGTGGCAGGTATGAACAGGGTGCTGAATGACATGACCTTCAGATTCTGAGGGCAGGGGAAGCCACAGAGTTATTTGTTCCATTCCCCAGGTCAGAAAGCCAAGCTGCAGAGAATTTCCCTGACGGCTCAGGCTTAGGCAGTCAAGTGGTGGATGGTGAAGGTCCCACCCCCCCTCCACCCTGCTCCTGTCATGCTCGGTGGCCTCTTAGCCACTCCATGCCTGCGCCCGGTCCGTGGGAGCAGCCGCTCTCTAGGAAAGAAAGGTCCCTTTAGTTTGCCCCCGGTTGCCATCAGTCTTTTTCTCTTCCTTGAACTTTTTTACATTTGTTTATTTGCGCAGGTGTGGAACATGTGGAGGCCAGTTGGTTCTCCCCTCCCACCACGTGGGGTCAGAGGGCATGGCAGCAAGTGCCTTTCCTTACTTGCTGAGCAATCTCATTGGCCCTCCCTCAATCTTGAGAAGTGAAAATAGTTCGCAAGTAAGCATGGTATTGAAAGATGGTCCTGAGCTCTCCTCTGTAAACTTCACTACTTAGGATTGTCAAGCACAGGGAAGTGTTGTCACCTGTCTGGAAGGCCTTCCTCATTGATGAAGGAAGGAGGCTGCTCTCATTTTTACGCTCCCATCAGGGTGGTGGCAGTGGGTGAACATGGCAGAGCCAGGCTGTGGGCCAGTCTGGGACCGACATTGTCCCTGAGTGCGCAGAGCCTTCGAGGCAGGACCTCTTAAAGTCCCATTGTGGAGCAACCTAGGGATCCTGCAGGGTGCGATTTGGCAGAGATGGGGACCCTATCACCGGGCCTTGGCACCCTCCAAACAGTTTGGCTTCAGGCTTTCCTTGTTTCTCTGGAGAGAGCTGTGGGCACTGGAAAGAGCTGTGGGTGGAGCTCGTTCCTTTAGGCTTCCAGTTGGACCAGGACAGGGAGAACAGAATAGAGTTAGATGGACAGTACTCACTTAGCTCCATCCCAGCTCTCCTACTTCCTGGGGACATTGCTACCAACATGCAGATCCATGATCTGATTCCTTAGTTTCTCTGAATTCCAAAAAGAAATTAGAAAGCAGACACCAGTAAAGGAAAGAGATACATTTACAGTTGGGCTAGGCTAGGGAGAGAAAGCAGCTGTCCCGTGGGCCTGTGCCAGCCTCGTAGCTGGCAGAAGTTAGAAGGATCCATGGATTTTGCTGTGCCACTGTAGCCTGTCCTTCCCTGGGGAGGGAGGGAGGACTCCTCCTAGGCCTCATCCCATGTCAGGAGCAACAGTCATCACGGGCATGAGGTCGGCGTCTGTGCATATTTGAAGGGGAAGGAAAGGCTAGTGAAGCCTGCAGGCCGTGTCATTGGCAGGCCCCTGTGTGCGTCTGCAGTATCTGCTCTGTGCCTCCGAGTTTACTGGATTTGCGACCTGTAAACAGAGTTCTTTTCATCATTGCCTTTCAAGTATCTTGGTGGAAAGAGGCTGCGCAGGGTCCATCAACCGGGAGTTCTAAAGCGAAGCCCAGGTTTTAAACCTTGTCTGATCTCATGGGAGCTTACCCTCCAGTAGGGGAGATCGCCGCTGCTGTCTGGGACGAGTCATGCAAACCCAACAGCCTCACATTCATCCCCAGAAACCACAGGGAGAGGAATGACTCCCGAAGGTCGTCTGCCCACCCCATGCATGCCACATACACACATGCTCATATGTCACACACAATTTTTTTTTGAAAGTCTGTTTTCAGAATAATGAGTCATGAAAAATCACCTGCACTTTTGCGTGACACTGTGATGTCCTGATCTCTGGAAAGATTGGTGACACATTTTGATCCCCTGCTGACATCCTTTTAACCCTTTTTTTGGCATGGGAAGCCCTGGGGGCTCCTTGTTTTTACTTGGGACAAGGTATATTAACTTGCCACATATATTTCTGCCCTGGCCATTTTTTTGAGGGTCTCCGTTTGTTTGAGTGGGGTAAATACTTTTAACATCATAATGTGGGTCCCAGGCACAGGTGTGAATCTCTTCTTCGGTCACTTTTTTTTTGTTTTGTTTTTTTTGTTTTTTGGGTTTTTTTTGGTTTTTCGAGACAGGGTTTCTCTGTAGCTTTGGAGGCTGTCCTGGAACTCGCTCTGTAGACCAGGCTGGCCTCGAACTCACAGAGATCCGCCTGCCTCTGCCCCCTGACTGCTGGGATTAAAGGCGTGCGCCACCAACGCCGGCTTCGGTCACTGTTTTTGAGACAGGGCCTCACTGTATAACCCAGGCTGGCCTCTTGTGAGTCCCTCCTGCTTCAGTCTCTGCAATGCTTAGGTTTATCACCATACCCAGTTGTCTGTGACTTCCTTATGAGATATTTTTGGCTCCTCTGTGCACGATAGGCCAGACAGGAAACAGGGAATGGGCTGCAGGCTTGTGCAATGGCCCAAGGGCTCATGGCAGCGGCTTGAACTTGACCTTAGATTATATGCTCAGCATGGTGCCTGGAGCACCGGTGAGCCCAGTTAGTATCAGCCAGCCCTTCTGCCACCTGCTTTCCTCGTGTATGTGAGAAAAGCAAGAATCAGGATCTTGGCAAGAGCTCAGATTATGCAAGAATGAAGGAATACTTAAGCCCAGGCCCTCTAGGGGCACCATGCAATGTGTCATCTGTAGGGTCTTTGGGGTGTTTGGTTTTTTGAGACAGTCTGGTGTGGCTTAGGCTGGACTCAGACTTGTGTGTAGGTAGCAGGGGCTGGCCCTGGGCTCCTGCCTCTGCCTCCTTGCCATCAATGACTGAGATTGTAGGCATGTGCCTCCATGCCTGCTGGGTTCTTGGTTTTTTAATTATTTTTTTATTAAACAAATTGATGAGTTACACACGCCACAGTGTGTGTGTGTGTGTGTGTGTGTGTGTGTGTGTGTGTGTGTGTAGGTCAGGAGACAGCCTGAGGGAGCCAGTTCTCTCCTTACACCATGTAGGTTCCAAGTATGGAACTCAGGTCTGTCAAGCTTGGCAACACCCGCCTTTATCTGCAGAACCATTTCATCAGCCCCTGTTTATTTTTTTAACTTTATTTTATATGCATTGGTGTAAAGGTATCAGATCTCCTGGATAGGAGCTACAGCTAGTTGTGAGCTGCCATGTGGGTGCTAGGAATTGAACTCTGGTCCTCTGGAAGAAAAACCATTGCTCTTAACCACTGAGCATTCTCTGCAGCTCCTGTTTTTGGTTTCTGACACAGACCCTGTTCCCTCAGTGAGGCCACCCTGCTCCCACTTGATGAGGTAGAAGAGGAGTAGAGGAGTTCCAGCTGGAGTTCTGGGGCTTGGGTCACACTTGTCCTCGTACCTGGAATTTCCACATCACTGATCTCGCAAAGCTGAAGTGGCCTCAGTGACCCACACAACCTTCCGGCCCTCCTGAGCCTCACTGCCGTCGTCACAGCTGCCAGGTCAGCCTTGGAAGGCTGCAGTACGGGAATCTGCCTGACCGGCAGCGCTGCAGAGCTCTGACCCCAGGGAGTGGACCTAGAGCGGCTTTAGGTTTTGTGTCTGGGAAGGGGAGACGGAGGGACAGATTGTTCCCTCTCAGGGAAGCCATTCACCCTGGAGCTCAGTTCCCACCAACACTGTCACCTCAGTCTCTGGGGCTGGGGAAAGTCCTGGGTCTTCTCCACCGGCTTCTGGAGGTTATTCCACTACACACAGGTTACGTGTTGCAATAGTCCATCCCCAGGACCTGCCTTGGGGAGGCCTCCGCCAAGCACACTTGGTAGAAGAAATCCACCAGCTGATACCAGGTCAAGCAAAGGATGAGGTTTCCCCCAGGGGCAGCCAGCACTACCTTGAGGAACAATGTGAACTAGTGAGGTACAGATATCATGGTGATCACTGTGGTCGTGAACTATACTCATGCCAGGCTAAACAGTCCACCACGGTGAACTCCGTCACTCAATGGGCCCGTGAGGTTGCCACTGTCATTGTCCCTGTTTTGTTGCAGATGGGAAAGTTGAAGCTCACATTAACTATCTTACAGCTCGAAGTTCAGATGGTCCTGCTTGGCGTTAATTGGGCACCTGCCATGTGGGCGCCTGCCATGTGCAGGGCACCGTGGTTGTGTCTAAGTCAGCACTGCCAGAGTGCCCTGGTGTGTGTGCAATCACCTGAGACTTTTATCTAAAGTGCACTGGCTTTTCTCCATTGTGTTTTCCTACACCTCCAGCGCTGCACACGTCCCATGCTCCAGGGCTGAGGGCCCCATGCCCCAGCACTGCGCATGCCCTGTGCGCACTGCGCATGCCCTGTGCTCCAGCCTTGCGCCTGCTTATTTCTTGCTTGCTCTAGACCTGTCATCTGGACTTCTCTGGAGACCCATTGTCTGGCATGTGCTGAGTTTGGGAACTACTGGCTCTGCTGTTTGTGGGTTATTTTTCTTTTGGGACCTGAAAGACCCTGCCTGAAGCTCAAGCTGGCTTCAAACGTGATGC
The DNA here is from genome assembly GCF_017639785.1 of Mesocricetus auratus. Classification (NCBI taxonomy): domain Eukaryota; kingdom Metazoa; phylum Chordata; class Mammalia; order Rodentia; family Cricetidae; genus Mesocricetus; species Mesocricetus auratus. The sequence continues at coordinate 5,532,538 of NW_024429206.1, forward strand.
CGTCTTCCTTGCTTAGCCATCAGAGTGTGGGGAGAACATACATGAACCACCGTACTCAGCTTCTTCTTAGCCAGTCAGATAACTGAATCCACAGCCTTCTCCCTCTACATTTTAAATCATCCATGTGCCTCTAAGCTGTGTGACGGCAGGTCAGCCACTCCACCTCTGCGGTTATGGGGGTCTCACCTTTCAGGGGCTGGTTCTTGGCACCCCTCATCAAGGCAACTAACTGCTGTCTGTAGCTTCAACTGGGAGATCTGATGGCCTCTTCTGCTCTCAGCAGGCAAATGCGTCCTTGTGCATAAACTCACACATAGACAGACACATATGCACAGAATTAAAGTAAAGTAAATCTTTCAAAAAGTTTTTTTTGAGCTAGGGGTAATGGTGCAGGCCTGTAATCTCAGTACTTGGGAAGCTGAGGCAGGAGGCTACTGTTAATTCAAAGCCAGCCTGGCTACACTGCCAGACTCTGTCCCAGACCCCCCACCCACAAAAAGAAAAAAAGAAGAAGAAAGAAAGAAAATCCCACACATGATAACCCATGATTTTAATTCCAGTACTCAGAGGCAGAGATAGGCAGGTCTATGTGAGTGCAAAACTAGCCTGGTCTATATACCAAGTTCTGGGCTAACCAGGGCTACCTAATGAAACCTTATATCAAAAAAAAAAAGAGCTTTTCATTTGGGCAGGACACTCCTGTCACCCTAAACCCTTTCCAGGAAAGCCCAAACTGTGGGATTCTGTCTTGTTCCTGTCCCTTAGATGACAGAACAGATTTAAAGGCAAGCAGCAGTTTTAGAAAACCAATGGCACACCCAGCATGGCTTCCTTTGAGACAAGATGGTTTATTTTTTTAATCGTATTTTAGTTTTTATGTATATGTGTGATCTAACTACCACACGCCATTGCATATGTGTGGTAGTCTGACAACAGTTTATGACAATCGTTTCTTGCCTTCTGTCTCGTGGGTCATCAGGCTTGGTGGCAGATACCCTCACAGGCCAAGCCACCTTTCCAGCCCTGACTGTGTAGCCCAGGCTGTCCTCTTTCCTTTCCCTCTCAGGTCCTGAGATTGCAGGCCAACAGCACACGTGGCCAGACAGTATTTCCTGCTCTCATGAGCTAGGCCTTCCTTGGGGTTCAGGAGGAGAGTACCCCACATAGGAATCGGGGGGGGGGGTGAGGGCTGGGACTCAGACTCTTTGAGTGAGGCCACCAGGGGCCAGAGGAAGTGACCAGGTAGAGGGACAAGGAGATGAGGTCAGGTGTGAAGCCTGGGCGGGGTGTGACTGTCCCAGCCTCCCTGCCAGTGGCCCTAGAGTTAACTGTGAGGTGTTAGGAACTGCCTCTCTCTGCCACGCTCCCTATGCTCCCACTTTGGGTTTCTCAACGTTCTCTCTCCCAATAACCTGAAAAGTGGTCCAGGTCTTAGCAACTCCTGTCCCTGGGCCAGGGAGCAGATGGAATATTGATGCAACTTAAGGCTCAGCACCTCCTGACTTTGGAAAAAGCCCTATGCTGTGTTGTTCTCAGCAGCTCATTGCTGGCGGCTCAGACATCTGAGTCCTTGATGTGTGTGTGGGTCTTCCTGTCTGGGCTGACTCATCCCTAGTGAGTGGTCCTACAGCCTGAGTAGGACAGGGTGGTGCCCATGAACCCACCGCGAGCCTGTTTCTTTCCATTGGTGGAGGGAGGTGCTCGCAGCCAAAGCTGCCTGCCTTATTCTATTTGGGAGACTGCGAAGATTGACACAAAATGACTAACCAGTCTTTTTGTTGATTCTCACAGTAATCCTACCAGGTGGGTGAGGCTGGGGACCAGCTCCTAGGAGGTGGGGCACATTGTGGTTCAGAGTGAGGTCAACATCTGCCAAAGATAATGCTGTCTGTGAGCAGCAGAGTATCACACTCTGCCCCAGGCTCTCTGCGTGCAGGTGGCATGTGGCCCACGTGTGACATCGGGCTTCTGTTTACTCGGGTGCAAAGCAAACTGGACACCGTGTCCTCCTACATCAGGCTGCAAATGGGATCAGCTTTGGAGAAATTCCGTGGCCTGTGATACCCTTGTCCCCAAAGACAAGGGCACAGATCAACCATCCCCAGGGGCAGCAGTTTGTACCCCAGTAGCTACAGTTGGCTTTGTGCCATTCTCCCGGCAGTTGGGGAGTCCTCGGCCACTCACTCTATTCCGAGACCATCATCTCTTTTTCCACAGGGTCCAGTGTGGCCCATTCCTTCCAGGCAGGTGTCTGAGGGCTGAGGACAAGGGCTGCATCCTGTATTCCTGCCCACCAGATGTCACCTGTCCTGGTTGCGGGAACATTACATTTAAAACGAATCCCTGGAAGCAGGCTAAGGCAAGGAGAAAGATTGCGGGAATCTGAAGTAGGCTTAGGTACAAGAGTGTGGCGAGCTAAGGCGAGGTGGTCGTCTGTGCAGCCGCATCCCGGATCACGGAGAGAGGCAGGTGAGGCTGAGGCAGGGCCAGAACGTGGGGGCAAGTAAGGGTGCGCTGCAGGGAATTCCAACCCCGCTCTGCCTTGGAGCACGGGCCAAGCCCCTCCCCTGTGGCCTGATACAGCACACCACAGCCTCCTGCTGAAAGGTGACACTTTGTAGGCTGGGTTCCCTTAGTCACCCCGTGGGCACTCGTGAGACTCGGATGAGAATGGAGCTGGTGGCCATGGACCCAGTGACGGTAAGTGGCCCCAAACACTCGGGAGCTGAACTGGGTGGGAAGAAAAAGTCCAAGTACAGATGGGGACTGCAGGCCACGAGCACGCTGTTGCTGTCCCTCCAGTACCCCGACTAGACAGGCTGAATGTGTGAGGCTTTGTTTTGGGGGTGGGGTGGGGGGCGGAATGAAAGCATGCTGTCCACCTGCTGCACTGCAGCGTTGGCTGCTGGCCAGCACTTTCGGGAGCCCAGCCGCTTCCTGCATCGGTCACGGGAGGTGGGAGCCTCATGGCTCAGGCACCAGCCTGCTGTTGCTTATGTTTGAATTGCAAGAAATAAAAATAAGCTTTGGGGTGTGGCTTAGTGGTTGAGCACTTGCCTCACTCATGCAAGGCCCTGGGTTCCAGTCTAGCCCTGGGGAAAAAGAAAATAAACTAAATAAAAACTTTGGCTAGCATCCAGTTTGAGGGTCCGTGTCAGTTCAGGGGAAGGCTCACTTGGAACCCTCTTCTAGTCTCTGTTGCTCACTTCCCTCACTGGCAGCTGTGAGTTGAGACCTTGATCTGCCATCCCGTCTTAAAGGTACACAACCAGATGTGGCATCTCAGCACAATGCCTGGGGTCATATGATAATTATTTGTATCTATGTGTTGAGAACGGGGAGGTGTGGGTGCCGGGCCAGGGTTGCAGCTGGGTTGAGTGACTGAGCTCTGAGCTTCAGGTGTTTAGACTATAAAGGGAAGTCAGGTAAGAATGAGCTGGTGTTGCTGGGCGGTGGTGGCGCACGCCTTTAATCCCAGCACTCGGGAGGCAGAGGCAGGCAGATCTCTGTGAGTTAGAGGCTGGGCTGGGAGGCTGGAAGGCCTGAAGCAGGCACATGTGTGTGTAAACGAGTGTATGCAGAGATACCGTTCTAAGAGCAACTTCCAGGCAGGGGGGAGATTCTGCATTCTGTAGGGGGGTAGGGGACTGTGGTGATATATTATTTATGATTTAATAAAGATTGCCTGAAGGATCAGAACACTAGTTAGCTATAGAATCTGGGCAGTGGTGGCACACATCTTTAATCCCGGGACTCAGGAGACAGAGGCAGATGGATTTCTGTGAGTCCAAGGCCACCCAGGGCTACATGAGAATGAATCAATCTAAAACAGAAACAGAACTTGGGCCTTTAATCCCAGCGCTAAAAGAGATACATAAGGAAGAAGCTGAGTCTCATGTGGGAATTAGTCTCCAGCCCACATTGAAGAGAGCGTTGCAGTCTAGGATTCTGAGCCGTGGTGGAGAGCAGTGCAGTCTGGAGATGCAATCTGGGGTTTGGTGGACCACCCCATCAGTCTGAGCATTGATAGAGGTGAGAATGAGAGAGGGGGGGCACACCCTTAATCCCAGCGTTTGGAAGGCAGAGGCAGGCGGATCTCTGTGAGTTCAAGACCAGTGTGGTCTTCATATTGAGTTCCAGGATAGCCAGAACTACATAGTGAGACCCTACCTATAAATAAATAAATAAATAAGGAAGGAACAAACAAACGAAGGAACGAAGGAAGGAAGGAAAAGACCCTGAAGGTTTCCACACAGGAAATCCTGGCAAAGCTTGGTATTATAGAATAACTGCTTCCTACCAGAATAGGATTGATATCATGATGTGGGAGGAAGCCAGTCGTGGGGAAGGGCTGCTTTCTCTGTTCATTGGTTTCCAGATTTGAGTGTGGCAGCTTGGCCTACCAGGCCCTGCACCAGCCACCTGTGTGTCTGCCACCTGTGCCAGTCACCTGCCACCTGTGTGTCTGTCTACCTGTGTGTCTGTCACCTGCCACCTGTGTGTCTGCCACCTGTGTGTCTGCCACCTGTGTGTCTGTCCACCTGTGTGTCTGCCACCTGTGTGTCTGCCACCTGTGTGTCTGTCCACCTGTGTGTCTGCCACCTGTGTGTCTGCCACCTGTGTGTCTGTCCACCTGTGTGTCTATCCACCTGTGTGTCTTCCACCTGTGTGTCCTCCACCTGTGTGTCTTCCACCTGTGTGTCTGCCACCTGTGTGTCTTCCACCTGTGTGTCTGCCACCTGTGTGTCTGCCACCTGTGCCAGTCTCCAGCCACCTGTGTGTCCTCCACCTGTGTGTCTTCCACCTGTGTGTCTGTTCACCTGTGTGTCTGCCACCTGTGTGTCTGTCCACCTGTGTGTCTGCCACCTGTGTGTCTGCCACCTGTGTGTCTGTCCACCTGTGTGTCTGCCACCTGTGTGTCTGCCACCTGTGCCAGTCTCCAGCCACCTGTGTGTCTGTTCACCTGTGTGTCTGCCACCTGTGCCAGTCTCCAGCCACCTGTGTGTCCTCCACCTGTGTGTCTTCCACCTGTGTGTCTGTTCACCTGTGTGTCTGCCACCTGTGTGTCTGTCCACCTGTGTGTCTGTTCACCTGTGTGTCTGCCACCTGTGTGTCTGTCCACCTGTGTGTCTGCCACCTGTGTGTCTGCCACCTGTGCCAGTCTCCAGCCACCTGTGTGTCTGTCCACCTGTGTGTCTGCCACCTGTGTGTCTGCCATCTGTGCCAGTCTCCAGCCACTGTTGTGACCTTCTTTCTGTGCCAGTTTTTTGTCTTCTGCTGCTGTAACAAAGTGCCTGGTGCCAGATACTTTGTTTTTAAAGAGGCTTCTTTAATTCAAAGTTCTGGAGATCTAAGAGCATGGTCCTAGTTTCTGTTTGGCTCTGGTAAGGGCCTACTAGTGACTTCACGTATGGTAGATGGCATCCCAATGGGACACATGAATACAGTGAGGCAAGAGAGCAGGCGGATTCAGGGGCAGGCTCACTCTTATTTTATGATGATGCATTCCCACAAAGACTTGACTCCCCTGGAGACCAGCACTTAATCCCTTCCATAGTCGGTATCTCTATGATGGATTAGCTTGCACTGACTGCGCCGCTTAAAGGTCCTGTACTCACCAGCATCATCCCAGCTGGGGACAAGCTCCCAGCCAGGACCCTTGAGGGGCACAGCATAGCTATAGTCCCAGGGCACTCACTGTCTGTTCTCCCAGGCATCAAGCATTTCCTAAGTAGGTTCTGTGGAGTTGCATAACACAAAACTTGCGCCATCTCCCCGGTTTCCCGGTGGGAATGGACACAAAGGGTGCGTCATTAGATCACCAGAGGTCCACTCCATCTGGGTGTTTTTGTTCCCATCATGCTGTTTCCACAGCAACAATTTAAATACTTTTCACGCTTGTTACTTCTAACTTGACACTATTTTATATGTACACATGTACAGCTTGCCTGTACCGAGGTCTTTCTCTGGCTCCCTCCTGCAGCGCTGTGGTGGTGACATCAGTTCATTCACGTTGCTCCCCGGTGCACTTGCAGAAACCAGACCTCTAAAATGTACACGTCCAGCTTGGCTTATGCCATTGCTTGGTGCTCAGTGTGTGTATGGGTTCATTCATTCAGTGCCATTATTAAACACCTACTATACGCTTAGTGCCATGCCAGGCACAAGGATTCATAAGTGAATGTCCCTATGGGCCTCATTGTCAAAGACGATGACGATATCGCTCATCCTGCGCCCTACCCCACCCACCCCATCTGTGCATACAGGCCATGGTGAAGGTGGACTGGGCCCTGAGAGCAAAGGAATGGGGAGAGAGCATGGCTGCATGGCTGTGAGGCTGCTTGAGTGTGCAGCCAGCAGGGTGTGTGAGATGGGCGTGACCTCTCAGCAGAAGCCAAGGGATGACAGAGCCCTTGACCCCTGTCACACCTTCCCTCCTGAGGAACCTGTTGGACCTCTGAAGGTGCCAGGGTCACTTCTGCAACCTTTTGGCAAACCCATCTGTCAGTGAACCCAGGAGAACTTCTCCTGAGGGCTTGTGTGTCTTGCTGATGTTTCATTGCCCTTTTGTGACAATTTGCCAAGGGCAAGAAAGAGTTAGAAGTAAATCCCAAACTGGGTGGTTGGTGGCGCACGCCTTTAATCCCAGCGCTCAGGAGGCAGAGGCAGGGGGATCTCTGTGAGTTTGAGACCAGCCTGGTCTACAGAGAAAGTTCCAGGACAGGCTCCAAAGCTACACAGAGAAACCCTGTTTCAAAAACCAAAATGAATAAACCCCAGCTAGGCCGCATTCAGGAGGCAAAGGTGGATCTCTGTGAGTTCAAGGCCACCCTGCTCTACACAGTGAGTTCCAGGACAGTCAGGGCTGTGTAGAGAGACCCTATCTCAAACACACACAGAGAGAGAGAGAGACACACACACACACACATGCACGCACGCACGCACACACGCACACAAGCCTCAGAAGTTTCCCATTCAGCGTCCAGAAGGAGGAGAGAGTCAGATGGGGTGAGGCATAGACATCAGAAAGACTGGTACTCACCCCGGGGCCGTTTTTTACCCTTTGATACATTTCTTAATTTGTGGAGACATTTTTTAAGTTTTAAAATTACGTTTATGGATGTGTGTGTTCATGCACGTTGGCATGTGCATGCCACAGCGTTTGCGTGGAAGCCAGCAGACACCTTGTGGGAACTGGCCCCCTCCTGCCGTGTGCGCCCTGGGGATTGAACTCAGGTCACCTCGAGCTTGGCAGCAGTTGTCCTTTAGCTGTGGAGCCATCTTACTGGCCCTGGGGACGTTTTCGGTTGTCACAATGGAGGGAGCTGATGCTAACGTTGTCTGTTGGGCAGAGCAGGGGTGTATGTCACAAAGCACAGGACAGTCTTGTGGGAACAGCCTCAGATGTCAAAGGCACCAGGGTTGAGAATCCCGGGGAGCGGGGTGGGGGATGGGTCAGGAGGACGAGAAGTCCTGGTAGGGACACGGGTGCCTGAGATCTACCTAACAGTGGGATTGCTGGATCTCATGGTGGTTTGGTGTTCTGACTTGCTTGTTTATGTATGTATTTGAGACAGAGTCCCAGATGGGCTAGCTCCAGCTCATCCTAGCTGAGAGTAGCCTTCAACTCCCCATCCTCCTGCCTCCACCTCTCCCTTACTGGCAAGGTAGGCATGCACCTCATGTCTGGCACTGTGTTCTCTTTCTGTTTTTCGTTTTGTTATACAGGGTCTTTCTGTGTAGTCCTAACTGCCCTGGACCAGGTCTGCCTCAAACTCACAGAGGCTCACCCGTTTCTGCCTATGCCACCCTCTAGGCCTCACACACTGTCCCTTTTAAGGTCCCCCATCTATACTGCCGTCCTTAGTGCTTGCTCCGGGTTAAACTGTCAGCAGCAGTGGGCGGCACCTCACCCACACTTCTTGTTTTGCCCCTGTATAAGTTTTCCATTGCAAGTATGGAGAAAGGGTTGGTTTGGGCTCAACATATTGGAGGTTCTAGTCCACCTGCTTCTGCCTCCCGAGTGCCGGGATTAAGGGCGCGCCACCATTGCCTGTTGGGATGACTTTTGGTCCTACAAATTAAATATACTCCCTCTAGTAGTGCTCCATTTCTCTGTGTAGTCTCCCTCTCCAGCCCCTGGATCTCTGGGACTGTCTGTCTGTGTGGGGTCAAACCCCCTGCAGATAGCCTGTGTTTCCTTCTCCTCTTTGTGCAACTGTTTGCTCTGGCTAGAACTCCTGGACAGGTGTCTCTCCCAGGTTCATCTCTGGTCTTAAGGGGACATCATTGCTATTTTAAGAGCCCCTTCTGAGCTAGGCATTGGTGGCACATGCCTTTAATCCCAGCACTTGGGAGGCAGAGGCAGGTGGATCTCTGCCTCCAAAACAATACAGAGAAACCCTGTCTCGAAAAACCAAAAAAAAAAAAAAAAAAGCGAGCCCCTTCTGCCCTTCTGTTCCTGGTTCTATAAATGTCTTTTTTTTTTTTAAAGTCAAGAAAAGGTATTGGACTTTATCAATTTTTTTTGTGTGTGTGTCAGTTGAGACAACCACCGTTTTGATGCTGAGTCACTCTTGACTCGATTTTCTTTAAAAAGAAACTCGATGACCTTAAAAGAAGATAAAACCCAAGTTTGTGCCCTACCCAGAACTATACCCTGGCCAACAGTTCAGAGATCCAGCTGCCAAGAGGTAATGAAGTCCATACATTTCCAGGAAGACTTAAGAACACTTCTCCTTGCCCTAAAGAACATTGTGTTGAAATCACAAAAAGAGATGATGTTTAGCCTCTACAGGGATCTGCCTGTGCCGTGTGTCCTGATTTTGTGGTGTTTCTGACATAAGCACAATAGCATCAGTTCCTTTATTTCCTCTTTGCAGGTCCCTGTGCTCATCCCAAGGCTGCACACATGCTTGGCAAGCACCTGCTCCTCAGCTACAGCCTCAGCAGGCAGATTTGGTCCAACCATGTTGAGACATGTACAAATTAAGATTTAAAAAAAGATTTATTATGTATAGTGTTCTGCCTGTGTGTATCCCTGCAGGCCAGAAGAGGGCACCAGATCTCATTACAGATGATTGTGAGGCACTATGTGGTTGCTGGTACTTGAACTCAGGACCTCTGGAGGAGCAACCACTGCTCTTAATCTCTGACTCATCTCTCCAGCCCCCAAGTCAAGATTTTTTTAAAAATGTACTTATTTGTGTGTGTGTGCATGGTGTGTCTATGGAGGTCAGAGGACAATTTTCCTGGGAATTGGTTTTCTCCATCCTCCTGATTTTTTGTTTGTTTTGTTTTGTTTTTTGAGACAGGCCTAGAGTTCACTCTGTAGACCAGACTGGGCCTCTAACTCACAGAGATCCACCTGCCTCTGCCTCCCGAGTGCTGGGATTAGAGGCGTGCGCCCAGCCCACCTGCTGTTTTTTGAGGCAGTGTCTCTCTGATTCTACCATTGTTCTGCTGCACCCACAGGAGTGCTGGATTCCAGGCCTGCCACTACAGCCAGCTTTCATGTGGGCCCTGGGGACTGAACACAGACCTTTGAGCTTACATAGCTAGCACTTTTACTTGCTGAGCTGTCTCCCTGGACCCAAATCCCATATTTTTTTTAGGACATTTCCCTCAGACAGTCATTATCTGCTCATCAGAGGACAGAGCTGTGAGAGGAAGAACTGTGGGTTAGAAATCAGAACATTCGAATTCACTCATCCTACACACACGCTTGCTCAGCCCGAAGCATGTACTACACTCCAGACCCCAGGGCTGGCTCCCTGTGGTTCTGTCGAATGTCCATTCTAGGTGTGAACACCTGGATCAGGTGTACTTGCTTTGGGTCAGGATGCAGTCCGTCCTCCAGGGCATGAGGACAGCAGTGACACTAGGAGGAGGAAGCTAGCCACAGCAGTGATACTGATCCTGGGTGGTTTGTAGCCTTTCTGGACTCCTCAGCTGATTGTGGGAGCCTCCACAGTTACCAAAATCCCTCCATACAGTGGTGTGTTTACCCGGTGCCTACACACAGCCCCTGCATACCCCAATCTCTGGGTTATTTATAACACCCCTCATACGGTATAAATGCTACACAGAGAGCTGTTAGGCACAGAGAACCATGACAGAAAAGTCAATGTGCAATTCCATAGATCCAATTTCCTCCAAATGTTTCAGCATGGTTAGTTAAATCTGCAGAGGAGGTGTAGAGGGTCAGCAATGTAGCTTAAGTCATTTATGTAGCACACAAGCCATTACATAGCAGACCATCCATTTGCATAACACACAAGTCATTTACATAGCACTCAAGCCATTTATTTACAAAGCATACAAGTTATTTTCAGATCACAGAAGTAATTTACATAGTATACAAGCCATTTATATAACATATAATGCCAATGCAAATAAAATAAAAAAGAACAAATTAGTCAAGAGCCACTCTTGCAGAGAACCCAGATTCAGTCCCAGCATCCACATGCTGGCCCACAACCATCCCTCACTCCAAGAAGTCTGATGCTCTCTTTTGACCTCTGAGGGTACCAGGTACACACATGGTGCACATACATGCATGCAGGCAAAATACTTATATACATAAAATAAATACATCCTAAAGAAAATAGAGCAAGCCAGTGCTGGTAGTATGCTCAGAGTGTTTGTCGTCACAGTCGACATTAGAACGTTCTCATTTTTCGTCTCCCCGAACAGAGATGATGTATGTTTTAGCCCTCTCCCCCATCCCACTGTCCCTCAGTAACCACTAATCTCTCTGTCTGCATGGATCGGCCTAGTCTGGACATTTTGAAGAAACGGAATTATAATCTGTGGTTTTTCATGATCAGCGTGAGGTCTTCAGATTCAGCCGTGTTGCAGTGTGGATCACGGATGGCTCGTTCCTTTTTTGTGGCCAAGTAATGCTCCATTATGTAGACGTACCACATTTTGTTTATTCATCGGTTGAAAGATATTTGGCTTTTGTTTTTGAAACAGGGTCTCAGTATGCATCCTAGGCTGGCCTCGTACTCACGGGGATCCATCTGCCTCTGCCTCCTGAGTTTTGGGATCAAAGGTATATGCTACAATGCTGGGCCTTAAAAAACATTTGAATAGTTTCCACGTTTTTGATGTAGTAAATAATGCTTCTGGAACAAGGTCCTTTATGGTATATCCCTTCTCATGTGTGGCTTATGTTGAGCATATGTTGGTGTGTGATCTTAAAATATTGGAGAGTATAATTTATAAAGAACAGATACATCCTTTCTAGTCACCTCCCCGCACTGTTTAATTGGGAATCATAATGAACTTTGGGAGGACACATTCAAGCCACATCCAGGAGGTTAACAGCATGCCCTGGGCCACAGAGCATGGTAGGAACTGAGGTCAGAGGAGAACCCTATTTCTCTGCTCAGTGTTACTCCAGTACAGGGACCCCAATACCCTTGTCCCATGTGCTGCATTAGGAGAGAAATCTGTTGGTCATAACTGTGAGCTCTCTCTTCTCTTGACAGGTTGTCTGAATGGTCTTGCTTCTCTTCCTAACCTGCCTGGTTTTCTCCTGCCTGACCTTTTCCTGGTTAAAAATCTGGGGGACAATGACAGACTCCAAGCCACCTACCCAAAGTGAGGCGAAAGCGAGCCTCTTTTCAAGTGAGGAGACCTTTCCAGACTCAGACAGGTCAGGGGAGCCACTGCAAACACAGGACGACTGCAGCTCTCTGCCAAAGACTCCTGACCAGGAGGAGCCAGCCTCCCATGGAGGTCCCAAAGATGCCAGTTGGCAGGAGAACGCCCTGCCACCCTCACATCGGAAGCCTCCAAGGAACCCTCTGTCTTCCAGTGACAGCTGGCCCTCCCCAGAACTCCAAACTAACGGGATAGCAGCCCAGGGCCCAGAGGTCCCAGATACCAAAGGTTTATCCTTCCCAGCCAGGCCTCCAGGCCAGCAAGCCAAATCCCCCTCCAGAGAGGACAAGAAGCAGGCGCATATCAAGAGACAGCTGATGACCAACTTTATCCTGGGCTCCTTCGATGACAATTCCTCTGATGAGGACTCCAGCGCTGCCTCCTTTAGGGATTCTCCTCGGAAGGGTAGCAGGCCCAGCCTGGGCACCCTGTCCCTGGAGGCTGTACTAAACTCAAGTGACCCTGAGTCCCACGCACCTACTATGAGGTAACTAAGAACCTCTTTATACTGGGAGATGGGAGAGAACTCGGAGTAACATGTGTATCCTTGATTTGCAGTAGGATTTGCATCCTTCCCTGGCTCCTCCCTCCAATCTGCCAACACCCGAGGGTAGCTGTGTGGAAGAGAAGGCAAGACCTGACTTCCTTGCTTCCCGCTCCCTCCTTTCAGAATCACTAATTGAGCACCTGCTGTGTGCACAGTGCCCAGTGCTAGCAAAGTGGCTTTCTAGAGCTCTCAGTCTCCTGGGGAAGATGATCCCGTGGGTGACCAGTTACCAGCTAAAGAACCCCAAACAGCCGGGCGTTGGTGCCTCACACCTTTAGTCCCAGCACTCGGGAGGCAGAGGCAGGTGAATCTCTGTGAGCTCGAGACCAACCTGGTCTACAAGACCTAGTTCCAGGACAGCCTCTAAAAGCCACAGAGAAATCCTGTCTCAAAAAAAAAAAAAAAAAAAAAAAAAAGAACTCCAAATAGAGTGGTTTAATCCTAGCACTCAGGAAGAAGAGTCAGGTGGAGCTCTGTGAGTTCGAGGTCAGCCTGGTCTACAGACTGAGTTCCAGGACAGCCAAGGCTACATAGAGAAATTCTGTCTTGCAAAACAAAAAGAATTTCATTGGTTCTGAGAAGTTCAGGAGTGGGCTTAGGCCCTGCCACCTACCTGGTGTGGGCCTGGCATAGCATCCTAATATGGCAACATGCCAGCTCAGGTCCCACTTCCTCTTCTTACAAAGCCATCAGTGCCATCATGGGGTGAGGGTCACATCCTCATGCCCTCATCTGATCCTAATTCCCCAAGGCCCCGTCTCCAGACATGAGTTCAACATGAGAACTTTTCGGGGACGGGGTGTTACACTCACGCTCCTATAATCTTGGGATACTAGTTTGTGTAGAAGGACGCCCAGACTAGAGGTTTAGCTGATGATCTTGGCTTTTGCCCATTTTTGCCCTGGGAGATGGCCTGGGAGACGGCCTGGGAGGTGGCCTGGGAGATGGCCTGGGAGACAGTCTGGGCGACAGTCTGGGTGTCTGCCCGGGGCCCTGCCTTTCTGTGAGAACAGTGGAAGAAAGGACATGTCTGGGGCCTTTTGCGGTTTCTGTCAAGCCCTCTGGCTCCAGCTCTGCCGCAGGCGGTCACCTCCTGGATGGACCTCTTCCTGCTGGATCACCATGGCAGGCGGAAGCACCTTCTCTTCCTACTGTGTCCTTACCTTCCCAGAGCCTGCCCTCCCCTCTTGGCTCTGTGCTCCTTCTACACTAAAGGCTCCTTTGTTCCCACCAGGGCTGGCTGTCCCACAGCAGGAATCTGTACCCTTCTCTTCTCTTGTTTATTGAGACAGAGTTTCTCTGTGTAGCTTCTGCAGTCCTGGAACTCACTCTGTAGATTTAGACGAAGTCGCAGAGATCCACCTGCCTCTGCCTAGTGCTGGGATTAAAGGCCTATGACAACTATGTCCGGCTTGGAACTTGCACTTTCAGGGGAAGACATGTGCTTTGACTCTGCTGTCAGTATCTTAGAATTCCTGGTGGTGTCAAGGGAGGACTGGCCTCCTACTTTTCATTTTGTAACGAGTCCTGCCATCCGTGCTCCCTGTCCCTGACCCACCTTTAAAGTATCCAGATCCTAGTTTCTTTATCTCCCACTCTGTTTTTACAACTTCAGTTATGACTTTTATGTCTTTATTTTGTTCCTTGTGTGTCACCTCTCTCCTGTGCTGGGAAGCAAGTCCCTGAGTGCAGGATCTGTCTTTCCTCACCGCCTAGCCCAGCACTGGCTGAAGGTAGCCTTCGAGCATTTGCCAAATGCCCGGACAAAATAAGCAATGTGTGCTCTCTACAGACAAAATCTGCATTCTGGACATGCAAAATACTTGGACAAATGTGGAAACCAATAGATGGATGGATGGATGGATGGTTGATGGATCACTGGGTAGATAGGTAGACAGATGGATGAATTGGGTAGATGAGTAGATGGGTAGATGAATGGATGAGTGGGAAGTTAGATGAATAGATGGATGGGAGACAGATGGGAGACAGGTTGATAGCTGAATGTGTGGTGGTGACTAGATGGATGGACGAATGGGTAGGTGGATGGATGGATGAATGGGTAGATGGATGGATGGATGAATGGGTAGATGGATGGATGGATGAATGGGTAGATGGATAGATGGATGGGTAGATGGATGGATGGATGGGTAGATGGATGAATGGATGGATGGGTAGATGATGGATGGATGGATGGATGGGTAGATAGATGGATGGATGGATGGGTAGATGGATGGATGGATGAATGGGTAGATGGATGGATGGATGGATGGGTAGATGGATGGATGGATGAATGGGTAGGTGGAAGGATGGATGAATAGGTTGGTGGATATCCATGCTCTTTGGCCCTTTCCTGGACTTGCTTGGTCCTTGAGGGTTGAAATTGTCACATAACTCATAGAAACAGATCCAATAAGCACATCATGCTGTGTGCCAAAACATTTACTCATAAACTCTGAAATCCAGGTCCAAACCCTGTATGTACTATGACCCATCCTACTGACTATGCATCCCTAGTCTTGCTCCACAGTGGGTCTGGTGTAAGATACCTGGTTTCCAACCTGCCTCTGCTTCTTGTTTTCCTAACAGGGACTCACCATAGTGTTGACTGCGTGCTGTGGGGTGGATTGAGTGGGACAGGTTGGGTTCAGGATCACGACACTGTGGTGCTGAGTATAAAGCTATGAAGGGAACTTTCTCCGTCAGTGGTGAGATGTCTTTCCTGCTGGCCTGTCCTTTCTGTTGCTGAAACAGCAGTGTGATAACACGGAGAATGCCATTAGCCTTTCTAAAAAACACATTGCAATCCCAAAGCACACTGGGCTCTGGGAGTTTCAAAGAGAGGACCATGTGCTGTGTCATGTACTAGAGCAAGCCTTCAGCATGCAGTAGGCAGAGCAAGTATTTGGATTTTGTGGTCGTGTGTGTGTGGTTGTGGGTGTAGTGTGTATGTTTCAGTGGGTGTGGTATGTGTGTTAGTGTGTGTAGTGTAGGTGTGTGGTCAGGTATGTAGTGTGTATGTGGTTGTATATGTAAGTGCATATATGGTTGTGCTGTAGTGTGTGGTATGTGCAGTATGTGTGTGGTTGTACACATGTGCCACGGAGTATGTGGAGGTCAGAGAACAGTCAGGAGTCAGGTCTTCCACCTTGTGAGTCCTGAGGATCGAACTTGGGCTGTTGCTGTCATCCTGCTCCCCCAAGTGCTGGGATCACAGGCATGTGCCTCCACGAACCGTTTACACAAGGCAGGGCATTGAGCCTGGGCTTCCTGTGTGCTGGGAACACACTACCAGCTGAGCTAGAGCCTTATCCCTTAGTTTTCTTTTGGTGCAAGCAAATTATAGGATGGTTTCATAGATCAGAAAGTGCAGAGAAGTGATTCAGTCGAGATCACATTGGAGGGTAAGGACAGTCAAGCTCATCAATACACAGCTGTCCACCCCACAGCTGTCCTCTTGCAGGTCTGCACGTGTCTCGTCACTGACCAAGATTTTCTTTCTGCAATACCCAGAAGTTTAATTTAGCTGCTGATAGCCCAAGAGAAAGGCTTAAAAATGAGGTGGGGCCCAGCTCCATTAGAGCTGTTTCATTCAAAAGCACAGCGGCTGGAGGGATGGCTCACGCCTGTAATCCCAGCGTGGGAGGCTGAGGCAAGAAGGTTGGGAATTCAAGGCCAGTCTCAGCTACCTGACACCCTGTCTCAGAAAAAAATAAAACTAAAATAAAAAAAAGGGAAAGAAAAGATAAAGAGGAAAACACAACCATTGGTTTTCATGCAGGCAGAGTGGTACACCAGGGTCTTCCTCCCTCCCTCCCTCCCTCCCTCCCTCTCTCTCCCTCTTTCCCTCCCTCCTTCCTTCCCTCCCTCCCTCCCTCTCTCTCTCTTCCTCTCTCCCTCCCTTCCTTCCTTCCATCTTTATTCCTTAATAGTAAACCCAGCCAGGGTGTGGTAGTGGCACATTGAGTCTGGCCTTGCAGAATGGCTGAGGCAGGAGGATGGCCCAAACCCAAGGGTTTAAAGCCAGCCTGGGCAGCAGAAGAAAAACCAACATAGAATTTGACCCCAGTGGTTTCTCAGAATACATGGTTGTGCTGACCTTGGTGGTTTGGAGAAGTGCAGCCCCGGGGATCAGTTGGGGTGGGCTGCATCTGGTTCCTTCTCCACACTAGGCTAGAGTATGGGGCTGGGGAAGAAGACCCCAGTTGTAAAGCGCCACTCTTACTGGCTATAGTGAGAGTCCATGCTGATAGCATGGCCATTGTACCAGTGTCGAGATCAAATGTCTCTGCTGTATCACGACTTGCTGTCTCCTGTCAAAAAAGAATTCAGACAAATCCACGTCAGGCTTGGTGCTGATATTCCCACAGTCTTCCGGCTTCGTAAACTGCTGTCCCCGGGCCTGGGGTGAAAGTTACAGGTGCCTTTCACACTGTTAACAGGGAAGTTAGAATATCCACAGAACATTGAGGGAGACTTGGAAATATGGAGTTAAAAGTCTAGCTGCTGTCAGGAAGCTGCAGAGCAGGGCTCTTCTGTAGGATCCTGAGCTGGCAGGGATGGAGACTTTTGGATATTTATTGGTTTGAAACTTACAAAAAAGAAAAAAGAAAAATCAACCCAATGTGGGTTTCTTTTCTTCTTCCTTCCTTTTTTCCTCCCTTCTTTCTTCTTTTTTCTCTCTCTTCTTCTTTTCCCTCTTCCTCCTCGTCCTCTTCTTTTTTTGAGAAGGTAAAGTTAAAACCATAGGGCAGGGAACCTTCTAGAAAATCTAAATTGAGAATTTTGCCCACTCATTAATGCAGGGCACATCAAACCTCTGCTCTTGTATAACTGGGGCAAGGGTACTTGTTCACATGGTGGTGGGGTGCTTAGTGGTCCCCTAGAGGGAGACCCTGGGCATGGAGCCCATCAAGTGTTATCTAAGCTATGCCCTCAGCCCCCCTCCCGCAGGCTTCATTGTAGGAATGTTAAATGCTGCGCTTAGGGTCATACTTAGGTATAGTTCTGTCCCTACGAGGCCCACGCCTTCCTCCTCTGTGAAGCCAAAGTGTGGTGGAGATGACACAGGGGGCTCCTGGGCTTTTCCCGGTTTTGTAGATGCTTAATAGGGGCCCCCGGTGGCTTCGAGATGGCTTCAAGGTAAAAAACCCGAGTTCAATCCCCAGGTCCCACGTGGTGGAAGGCCAGAACCGACTCCTACAAATTGTTCCCTTATCTCCACACTTGCTGAAGGAGGTCCACTCCTCGCCCATAAATAAATAAATGTAACTTAAAAAAAATCTTTAAAGTGCTTGTTGGAAGCTTACAGGGGCAGGATTAGCAGGGCCGTAACAGGCCCAGGAACACCGCCCTCTTCAGATTCAGGATTTTCATCAGATCCATACCGTGCTTGTCCAACGTATGGACTGCAGGATAGAGGGCTGTGAAACCTCGGCCGCCACCTCTCTCGGGGCGCTGGAGAGGAAGACGACAGACAGATCCCCTTGAGCTCTCTGGTGGAGCTCAAGGTCAGGGTCAGGGACAGCGGGGGTGGGGGTGGGGAGCGGAGGACTGGGCGGAGCTGGGAGCTGCTGTAGGTGAGGCCCTCGGGGCGTGGTCAGTGCGTCAGGACTTGGGTGGAGCCTGGTGACCCGGTGGGAGCACGTGATTCTGGCAGGGCGTGGACAGGCGGGGCTTCGCTCTAGTTTCCAAGAGTAGGGAGCAGTTTGGGATGGCCTGCGAGGTGCACTGTCCCGCTTGTTGCAGCTATAGCAGGCTGCAACGCGAGGCCCTCCGGGAGGACGCTTCCGCCTTTGGTGGCGACCTGGAGACCCTGTTGTGCCTTGGAAGCGGGACTTGCTCCCAGGGACTAGGGGTTGCAAACTGCGCATCCCCATGGGAGCCGGCTAGGATTGTCCGGTGGGCCGGGCAACATGAGCCCCGCCAAATACAAGGTATGTTTCCCTGAGCGCACTGGAAAGTAAGTAAGCCCGCGATTTTAATAACTGCTTTTGCAAACTCGTGCACCCCTCCCAGTACAGGTCCGCTGTCCATCCCTGAGCACCCTGCCTTTCCGAATCCCTTTCCTCCCAAAGAGATGCGAGTTTAGCTTGGGCCGCTATAGGATGGAGCCCGCCTCGCAAGCAAACTTCCGTCCTAGGTGGGCACTCAGTGATATTGTTTGGATAACACTGCTCAGCACACAAGTGCCTCAAGATTAATCCCTGGGTCACGGCACCCCCTCCCCCCTTGTCCCTTTGGCCTTGAGAAAGTGACATTTGTGGGAGGCAACACTCTTTGAAGCTGAAGCCTCCGGAGAAGCCAGGCAGCTTGAGCAAGCTTTGTATTTAAGGTTTCCTGAACGGACTGATTAGGCGGAGCTTCTAGCCCCACCTACTTTAAACTGTTAATTTCCTTTTCTCTTTTCATTTTATTGTACTTTAAAACAATCACCAAAGGGATTCTGTATTCATTGCTGGGAATTCAGCCTTTTAGCCCGGAATGTAGCACACATTTGTAAAATCAGCACTACTCAGGCAGGAGGATTGAGTTTGAGGCCAGCCTGGTCTATATAGGAAAACCAACGCATATAAAGCCCCAAACAAACAAATGCACAAACTTAGAAAATTATAGATTAAAAAAGGGGAGGAAAGATATAATTCCACCTGGACTCACAGTAGATACTAGACAAGTCTTGTTTTCAGTGCAGATGTTTAATTTATAAAATCAAACCATACAGAATTTATTGTATTATAACTCACTTTTGGTCTTTTTTTCAAGTGGGCTTAACAAATTATGAGTCTATCTGGCCCAAGAGCAATGGTTCTTATGTATTTAAATAGTTGAAAACAATCGAGAAAAACACCATTTATGTGAAAACCAGGGGGAATTCAAAGTTCAGAGTGCACAAATAAAGTTTTATTGGCACACAGCTACACTCACTGGTTTCTGGAAAGCCTGTGGCACCACTGGAGTAGTGGGACAGAGGCTGTGTTGTAACACCTGCAAGTATCAACTATCTGGGATTTGACTTGCCAACCCTTGCTCTATGAGCCTTGCTTTTCCTGCAGATGGATGCATTTTAAAGTGTGCAGTCACTACACGCTGTAGACAGTCAAGCTGTGTCTCTTCTTTGTGATGTAGGTGCAGCACTGCCAGCTGCAGCCTGGAGCTGAGTCACTGCCTCCTCCGTTGCTACTTTCTTGGGGTAGACTAACCAGATCCATCAGGGTCCTATGTGCACATTGCACATGTAAAGCTTGCCTCTGCAAACAAGCAGTGGTATAGTTGTGTTTGGAAAGAGCTACTTGTATTTTCCAGAGACTCCCTGTCCAGTGGGTATGGCACATGTCCGGTCAGTTCAATAGCCTCCCCTTCTTTATGGTTTTGCTTTCTATTGATCATGGTCTGGAAATATTGATTTTAAAAATTCCAGACATAATTAATATATTTTAGGTTGTTGACTACCCCGAGGAATGTGAAGAAATCTTGTGAGATTCGATCCTGAGATTCAAAGCGTCCTTTGGTACAGTGTATTCATTCTGTATATGCTATCTGCTCATTATTGAGTGCTTCTCCCTTACCGCATTGGCCATCATGTTACCATGCTACTGCTGCTCAACTGACTCTTATTTTCTTAACAATGGCCTAAAAGCAGGAGGGTAGAGATGCTGGAAATTTTATTACAGTACCTTGTTACAATGAGTCTATTTATTAATGTTGGTGCCAATCTCTTTTGCTGTTTTTTTTTGTTGTTGTTGTTTTTGATTTTGAGACAAGAGTTTTTCTCTGTAGCCTTGGCTGTCCTAGAACTAGCTCTATAGCTCAGGCTGGCCTCAAAAAGAGATCCGCCTGCCTCGGCCTCCCGAGTGCTGGGGTTAAAGGTGTATGTTACTGTGCCACCACACCTGTTATTGTGACTCTCTTACCGACTGATTTATAAGATAGGTGTGTACATATAGGAAAACAAGCCAACCATCCAGTATCTATGGGGCTCAGGACTAACCATAGTTTCAGGCTTGCATGTCAGGGCAAGAAACAGGTTCCCTGAAGATCTCCTGCAGCTCCAGTTCATGGTCTGGGGCTCTCTAGGTGACCAGGATGGACAGAACAAATATGCGTTACAGGGAGACTTATTAGATTACTGTACACAGTCATGATACCAGCTATCATTTTTTAAAAGATTTATTTATTTATTATGAATACAACATCCTGCCTCCATGTATGTCTGCACATACCAGAAGAGGGCCCCAGATCTCATTACAGATGGTTGTGAGCCACCATGTGGTTGCTGGGAATTGAATTCAGGACCTCTGGAAGAGCAGTCAGTGCTCTTATCCTCTGAGCCATCTCTCCAGCCCACTAGCTATCATTTGTGGGGTGCTTTTACTGTGCTGGTATGAGTACTTTGTAGATGTCATGCTAACTTCATGTACTGTAGCCTTTAGTTTCTCTTTTCCTTCCTTTTTTTTCTTTCTTTTTCCTTATGTTTTCCAAGGCAGGCTTTCTCTGTGTAGATCTGGCTGTCCTGGAACTCACCCAACTCAGATATCTGTCTGCCTCTGTCTTCCATACACAGATTAAAGATCTGTGCCACCATGCTCGGCCTCCTTTGCCTTTTTTATCTCCTTTGCTTCCCTGTGGTCTGGGATAGAATCCAAGGCCTCCCGCACGCTTACATGAGAGATCTAGCCATGGTCTGTATACTGCTGCTTGTAGAATTTACAGGGATTAGAAAACTAGTTTCCTGGGTCACCTACCCTCTCCTCCTAGAGATAGGGTTCATTTTAGGCCTCGGCACCAACCCTTTCCCTCTCCTTCTTTTGATATTTTTGAGACTTGATTTCACATAGCCCAGACTGGCCTCGAGCTCCCAAGGATACCTTAAACTCCTGATCTTCCTGCTCCTACTTTCTGAGAGTTGGGATTACAGGTGTGTATTCAGGCATCAATACAAAAGCCCCCATGTCAGTCTAGCTCAGAGTCTCTGTGCTGTTTTCCTAAAAGACCAAGTAGTAAATACTTTCCACTTTGTGACCACATAGCTTCTTACAGCTACTCACACTGCCATTTCTAGTGGCAGTCGCTGCACAATTAAACAGGCCTGGCTGTGCTCATTAAAGGACTCTGAAACAGGACGTTTGTATAATTTGTTGTGTCACAATATAGAACTCTTTGGACGTTTCCCACCAGCCACTTGAATCTGTTAAAGCCATTCATGGTAGGTTGGTTTTGGCTCAGGGACCATCTTTCCTCACCCTTAACCTGGCATCATTCTAGAAGGCATCAGGTATGTCCTGAGAAATTCCCAAGGGCTGGGCTGGCAAGACAGCTCAGCAGATAAAGGTGCCAGCCACCAACCCTGACCTGAGTTTAGTTCTTGGGATCTACATGGTGGGAGGAGAGAACTGACTCCCAAATCTGTCCTCTGACCTCTGCATACACATAGTAGTTTATGCAGCTCTCTCCAAATACATTAATAAATGCATTTAATTAAAACTTCTAAATATTATTTGGTATCCTAGTTATTTGTAAGGTTTGTTTTTATTTCTCTCTTTGTGTCTGTATATGTGTATGTGTGTGTATGAATATATGTGTGAGTGTATATGTGTGTCTGTATATACTGTGTGTGTCTGTACATACCATGTGTATCTGTGCATCTCTATATGTATATGTGTGTGTGTATATATATACATATATATATGCCGAATATGTCTCTGTCTGTATATGCCGTATGTGTGTGTGACTGTATGTATATGCCATGTGTATATGTGCGAGTGTGAATGTGAGTGTATGTGTGCATGTGTTTGTGCTTGTGACTGTGTGTGTGTGTCTGTATATGCCATGTATGTGTATGTGTGCAGAAATGCTTGGTGCAGGTGCTATGTTCCTCCCGCTATGTGGTGGTGAGGGTGCCACCTAATGAAGATGGGAGGGGGCTTAAGTGTTGGAAAACACTGGGCCTGGACAGGGAGGGCTGCTGTACTGGTCTCTCCTGGGGGGAGTTTACTGTGGCCCTGTTCATTCTTTTCCAGATTGTTTATTCCCTGGTCCTAGGATGGTAACCCAAGGTCTCCTACATCACAGGCAAGAGTTCTACCATTGAATGGCACCTGCCTCTCCCTGGGAGCTTTGTGTTTAATTTATTCAAACATTTATTAGAGAGAGAGAGAAAGAGAGAGAGAGAGAGAGAGAGAGAGAGAGAGAGAGAGAGAGAGAGAGAGAGAGAGAGAGAGAGAGAGAGAGAGAGAGCAGGCGCTGTGGCAGTCAGAACAATTTGCATGAGTTGGTTCTCTCTGTCTACCTTGGGGGTTGAAGGGCTCAGACTCAGGCTCCTGGCAATCACTTTTACTTTTAACCTGCTGACCCATCTTGATCTTACTTTGCTGAGACAGAGACTTTCTATGTGACTCAGGCTGGTCTTGAATTTACAATCCTCCATCTTCACCTCCCAGCTGCTGGGATTTCAGGTGTACATCACCATTCCCCGATTCATATCTGAATATTTCATCGTGTGAGAGGAGGCGCAGGGTACCGTAGGGAGGAGGGATGCGGCAGGGATGTGCAGGCAGCAGGCGCCTGGTTCCCCATTAGAAGCCCGAGAGGACGACTCCAGGCCACCCAGGCTTCCCAGCTGGAGCTCTGCTGGTGCTCGGGGCCGGGCCGTCCTGGGCATTCCACAGGGCTAAGCAGCAGCTCTGATTTTGACCTCTTAGGTACCATACTCCCTGAGTTGTGACAACAAGGAAGGTATTGTCACACATCCTCCTGGGGAGCAGAGTGCCCTGCTTGAGGACGCCCATGCCACAGTGTAATTTCCAGAGGCGATGTTGAAGGATTTGTCTTTGCGTCCCAATCAATCTTTTCTACTTTAGTATTAAACTCTGAGGTTAGATAGGGCTGGATGACCCGTCCAGTTCTGCTACTTGTCAGCGCTTGAGCTGAGGTGAGCGGGCCTCCCTGAACCCGTTTCATCATTGGGAACAGCCCGCGGCAACCTCTCGTTCGCAGAGCAGTAAGCAGTCAGTGAGAAGGTCCAGGCCATCGTACACCTTTGACAACATGGATTTCCTCCCAGGACAGCACTGCTTGGGGTTGTGCCCCAGCAGCTGACTGGGGTTGGTGTTCAGCTGGCACCTATGTTGTTGATGGCTACTCAAAGCCACCATGGGACATTTTGGCCCTCACCCTTGTCCTTCTGTGTAAGGCCAGGGCTCAGCGCTGGGCCAGCACTTAGGAAGGTTCTCTCTCAATTGGCTCCAGCGCCAGGGCAAGGCCGTCTGTCTGGAGCCAGCGTTGCTTGGCCTCCAGCATTGTCACGGCCATCCCTGCAGTCTTGCATCCTTCCTTCCTTGACGGTCTTCAGGCATGGACTCTTGGCCTGCCTGATGAGCGGATTCTGTCACTAGCCTAAAATCAAAGTGACACCACAGATGCTTCTGGGCCTCAATGGAGTTTGTCTTTACTGCGCATTTTCCATCAAATCATGGGATGCGGAAGGTTTGTGTGTCTGAGAGCTGAGCGGTCAGACTTCCTGGGCAGGTCACCGACAGGCTAGACTAGACTTCAGATGGGGACTTCTTGGTGAAGGAGCAGGTGGACCCTGACTCTTTTGGTGAGGTTATCAATTTGGCATGCACCACATGTCACCCTGAGCCCTTTTCCTTCCCTCCAGACAGCCTCATTTAATCCTAGGGAAACGTGCAACACTATTGAGTGAGGTGTGTGTTATTGTCCCCATATCCCAGGTGGGAAAACTGGGTGCTTCAAGGGACAGTGGAATGGCTGTGACTTTGGAAACAACAGATGTCATTCAGGAGAGGAACTCGTGAAGCCGGGCCACTACTGTCCTCACTGGGGCCAGCAGGCCGCTGTGTGCCAAGGAGTAGGATGCTCTAAGGAGGGGACATTTGGGTTGGGACACGGCTCAGTCCATAGTGCAGGTTGTGGGAGCTGAGTTTGATTCCCCCAAACCCATCTAAAAATAAATGCCTGGGAGGCAGAGGCAGGAGGATGTGTGGGGTTTGTGTTCAGCCACTGCAGCCTAATTGGTGACTCCAGGTCACGGGAAGACTGCCTCCAAGGAGGTGATGGTGTCTGGAGGATGGCACCCAAGGTTGTCTACTGGCCCCCACATGCATGTGCACCCATGTGCACATGTACCCTGCACACATGTGAGCACACATGAATACACATGCTCTATGAAAACCAGAAGGGAACATTCACATACCCCCAAACAAACCCCTTTGTCACAGAGTCTGACCCCTCCACTCTCAGACACACAAGCCTTACTACACCTCTTGTGATTGATGGAAATGTACTGTATTGTGATGTGCTTTGTGTTTTAACTGTATTATTTTTTAGTGTGTGTGTGTGTGTGTGGACATATCTTGGTGCCTGTGTGAAGGTCAGAGGACAACTTTTAGGAGTTGGTTTTCTCCTTCTACTACATGGGTCCTGGGGGTTGAACTTAGGTTATCAGGCTTGGCAGCAAGCACCTCTACCCACTGAGCAATCTTGTCTCCCTTGTCATATGTTTTTCCCTTTGTTTTCAAGCTTTTAAGTTTCCTGAACCCTCAGCAGTGAGTTCTTATCCACACTGACTGTATATAGAGGGTTTTTTTTTAAAGATTCTATTTGTTTATATTTTGTGTGTAAGAGTGTTTGACTAATGTATGTCTGGTGGGGGAAGTCCTGTGTATATGTCAATAAAGCACTGTTGGCCAATAGGGAAGCAAGATAGGTGGGACTAGGAGTCCAGGAGGACTCTGGGTAGGAGAAACACAGAGAGTCAAGATGTAACTGCCATAGGGGTAAGAAGCCTGGAAACTTTTCTCTGGTAAGAGAAATACTTAGATTAACAATTATGGGGTAAATACGTAAGTCAGAGCTAGCCAATAAGAAACAAGCAAGGCCAACAGCTTTATAATTAATATAGCGTCTTGTGTGTTATTTGGGGACTACAACGCGGCAGAGCCCAGGCGACTGGTGGGGAAAACCCAAGCGGCTGGCAAGGAAAAGGCTTCACTCAACAGTATGTCTGTGAACTGTGTGAGCAGTGCTTACAGAGGTCAGAAGAGGGAGTTGGATCCCTGGAGTTGGAGTTACAGGAAGTTGGGAGCCACCTTGTGGGTGCTCAGAACTGTACCTGGTCCTCTGCAAGAGCAGCCAGTGCTCTTTTGTGACCGTGTAACAGGGACTTGGGTCACCCCGGTCCAGAGGGTTTGGTGACTGCTCATTCTCACAAATGCACAAGAAGTGACAAGGAAGATAATTAATTCCATCTTCCTTTGGCCCAGAAGCCTTGTTGTGTCTGCCGTCAGCGTGTACACCTGGAACCCCGTCTGCTTCACGTCAGTTTCCCCAATTTCTTTGAGTGTGTGTGTAGGGTGTGTGTGTATGTAGAGTGTGTGTGTAGGTGTGTGTGTGTGTAGGGTGTGTATGTGTGTAGGGTGTGTATGTGTGTAGGGTGTGTATGTGTGTAGGTGTGTGTGTAGGGTGTATGTGTGTAAAGGGTGTGTGTGTAAACGGTGTGTGTAGGGTGTGTATGTAAAGGGTGTGTGCGTGTAAAGGGTGTGTGTAGGGTGTGTGTGTAGGGTGTATGTATGTGTGTGTGTGTAGGGTGTGTGTTTGTAAAGGGTGTGTGTGTGTGGTGTGTGTGTAGGGTGTGTGCGTAGGGTGTATGTGTGTGTGTGTAGGGTGTATTCGTGTAGGGTGTGTGTGCGTGTGTAAAGGGTGTATGTGTGCACACATACTCTCAGCCACTAGTTTTGCCCTTACAGCACCAGCCTCCAACTCTGCCCTGGATGCCCCAGGCTTCCTCCCTCATGGCTCCCATCTTCCTCTCCACAGGCCCAGCATGTCTGGACTCCACCTCGTGAAGAGAGGCCGCGAACACAAGAAACTGGACCTGCATAGAGATTTCACTGTAGCGTCCCCAGCCGAGTTTGTCACCCGCTTTGGAGGCAATAGGGTCATCGAGAAGGTACAGATGAGTCGTGTGTGCTGGTAGGAGCAGGTCCCGTATGCTGGTGGGGGCGGGGCCTGTAAACTGGTGGGGGCAGGGCCCGTATGCTGGTGGAGGCGGGGCCTGTATGCTGGTGGGGGCAGGTCCCCGTATGTATGCTGGTGGGGGCAGGTCCCCATATGCTGGTGGGGTCAGGGGCCTGTATGCTGATGGAGGCGGGGCCTGTATGCTGATGGGGTCAGGGGCCTGTATACTGGTGGGGGCGGGGCCTGTATGCTGGTGGGGGTAGGTCCCTGTATGCTAGTGGGGGCAGGTCCCCGTATGTATGCTGGTGGGGGCAGGATCCCCATATGCTGGTGGGGTCAGGGGCCTGTATGCTGGTGGGGGCGGGTCCTGTATGCTGATGGAGGCGGGGCCTGTATGCTGGTGGGGGCGGGGCCCGTATGCTGGTGGGGGCGGGGCCCTATGCTGGTGGGGGCGGGGCCTATATGCTGGTGGGGGCGGGGCCCGTATGATGGTGGGGACGGGCCCCGTATGCTGGTGGGGGCGGGGCCCCGTATGCTGGTGGGGGCGGGGCCTGTATGCTGGTGGGGGCAGATCCCCGTATGCTGGTGGGGGCGGGGCCTGTATGCTGGTGGGATGGACTCCTTTCCTTGGTTGGAGGCCCAGCTTCAGGGCTTTTCTTCACACTTCAGAGGGAGGGTAAGCCACCACTTGGGACACTTGCTTGGGTACTTACTGGGTGCTTGACTTCGGGAACTTTTCACCCTTTCCCCCACGCCTGGGTGCATTACCTCATTCCTCACAAGGGGAGACTGAGGCCATGGGCTTGGTCAGGAGGCTCCTGGGTGCTTTGGGGGAGTGGCGCTGCTTCCTGGGCTGGTGGTAGGAAAGTATAGAACCTGCCCCCGCCCTCTCTGAGGTTAGGCTTTGTAGAGGACAGGAGATCGTGCTCTATACTATAGTGACATTACCATGTGTGAGGTTTCACCTGGTCCCTGCTCCTCCTCACAAAGCAGGACCCTAGTGACGAGGAATCAATGCAATGGGGAAACAAGTATTTTTATTAACAGGAGAAAGCGCTTACACACAAGCTGGGAAGACAGAAGCGTGGCCGGCTTCCGAGAGAGACAGGGCTTTTGCTTTCTCTTCCCCTTATATCCCCACCTGTCCCCAGACACCTGTCCATGCCCCTTTGGGGGCTCACTCCTACAATCCCTCTTTCAGTCTAAATAAAATATTTAAACTTGATACAAAACTCAAACATATGCAACATATATACATAGAAGGTGATAAGCGAGTTATAATCTACTTATATCCTAAACATATCTATCCCATCTAAATCCTAAACTTATCTGAAAGGGGTACCCAAGTCTGAACACCTCCTTCCAATCCCAACCCTTAAATAATTGAAAACTAACACTAACAGGTATAAACTATCCTGTAATGTCAACAGTAGGGAAGGCGGTGTAGTATTCTTAAAATTACCCCTACACCCTAGTATATGGTTATTCCTGCTACGTTCATGACAAGCTACAATCCAGAGGATGTCCAAGGTCATAGTAAGTGGAACGGAGGTTCATCACTTTACAAATAAGGAGAGCAAGGTGTTGAGAGGAGAAACAGATGAACCTGGCTTCCTGGTTCCTCCATCTTGCTACAAACACTCAGATTTAGAGTCCCTTGGGAAAGATCTAGAAATTGCTTTTTTTTTTTTAGATGGATTTTGTGTATCGCAGGTTGGACTCAAATCCCAAGGATGAACTGGAACTTGGGATCATCCTGCCTCTACCTCCCAAGTGTGTGCCATGATACCCGGTGTGCTGTACTGGTCATGGAACCCAGCCTCTGTGCATAGTTGGCAACAAGCCCTCAACCCACTGAGTTATACCCTTCTGTCCCTCACTTCTAGACACTGGGCTCAATGGGAGACTATTTTGTTGTCAGCCCCACTATGGGCTGATGTTACATTCTCAGAGTGTTAAATAGATAGCTTCAGCAGTTCCACTGTGGCTGGTGTTGTGTTCTCAAAGTGTCACGGCTAGCCTCAGGTAGCCCCACTGAGGCTGGTGCTGCATTCTCAGAGTGCCATGGCTAGCCTCAGGTAGATCTCGTCCAGAGCTTTTACACTTTCAGACTTAGGAGTTGACCTCTGCTTGCCCGAGGTGCTGGCATCTCGTGGGAGTTGCCTGGGGTTGTGAGCTGGAAGCTAGCCCCTCCCCCGCAGGGCTCCCAGAATGTGCCCTCTCTTACCACCTCTGTCTTTCCTTCTGGACCAAGCCTTACTTTAGCAATGAGGAAGCCACAGCTAGGGTGTCCCCATTCCTTCCTCAGTGATGTTCCCCACAGTTAGCGGGCTGTGCACCTGAGTCAGGAGCCTTGGCCAAAGCCTGGGGCAAGTCACAGGTGTGAGCTTACTGTTTCCCCATCTATCCAAGGAGGCTGGCCCTCAGCAGCATGGCCAGGACTGTATAGCAGTGGAAAAGAACACAGGACGGAATAGCTCTGTGAGCCAGAGCTTGAGATC
Organism: Mesocricetus auratus; assembly: GCF_017639785.1. Taxonomy (NCBI): domain Eukaryota; kingdom Metazoa; phylum Chordata; class Mammalia; order Rodentia; family Cricetidae; genus Mesocricetus; species Mesocricetus auratus. The sequence goes on from NW_024429206.1 coordinate 5,561,227, forward strand.
GGAGACCTAACTACTTTTTGTATTTTTTATTTGTTTTGAGACAGGGTCTCATTATGTAGTCATGCTACCTGTGACCTTGAAATTTTTCTCCTTCAGCTTCTAGATCATTGGGGGTTATAGACATATGTCTGGATTCTGTCTTCTTCTTTTTTTTTCTTTTGAGACAGGGTCTCTCTGTGTTGCCCCGGCTATCCTGGAACTCACTCTGTAGACCAGGCTGGCCTCAAACTCATAGACATCTGTCTGCCTCTGTCTCCCAAGAGCTGGGATTAAAGGTGTGCAAATTACAGCTGGCTCAAATGATTTATGTATTTTTATTTTATGTGTGTGAGGGTTTTGGCTGCATATGTGTATATGCACCATGTGCATGCAGTTGTCTCAGAGGCCAGAAGGGGGCAGTGGATCTCTGGGAACTGGAGTTACAGATGGCTGTATAAGAACTGCCTCATGGGTACTGAACCTGGACCCTCTGAAAGAGCGGCCAGTGCGCTTAACCACTGAGTCATCTCTCTAGGCCTGAGAATTCTGATTATTTAATTGTCTTTCTTTAGTGCTGGAGGATCAGACTTTATGCTAGGGGAGTGCGCTACTCCCGAGCTGTTCCCTCAGCCCTGTATATTATATGTGTGTGTACAGTTATTGTTAAAGTTTGTTTTTCCGAGATCATACACAACACTGATTCCTGGGATCAGTCCCTCTCTCCATCCGTGTCTCCAACTCTTCATGTATCCCCCTCCTCCAAAATTCATGATCTCTTCTTTAACTATGTGTGTGTTTTATACACACACACACACACACACACACACACACACACAAAACCTACTGAGTCCATTGAGTGTTGCTCAGATGTACAGGTTCCCTGAGTGACCACTTGGAACCCGACAACTTACTCAGGAAGGCTCTCACCCCTGGAGAACAGATTCCCCCCATCTCAGCAGCCATTGGCCACCTATGGCTCTTCATCTAGGGGCGGGGCCTTGTGGGTCCCCACCCCATCTGTGTCTCAACAGCCGGCGTTCTGGTCCTCCAGCTCTTATGGTCTTTCTGCCTGCTCTCCCCAGATGTCCTGGACTTTAGATGTGAGGGGTGAATTGCAGATGGGTCAGTTGGAGTTGGGCCCACACTGGCATTTATCATCTACACACTGACCAGTGTGAATTTCTGCAGTAGTCTCCATCTGCTGCAAAAGAGTCGTCTTTGATGAGGGGATGAGAGCTACGCTTACCTGGCCAGGCTGGCGCACAGACTCCCATATATATAAAATTTATTGAGCCAGGATCTCACTATGTAGCTTTGATTAGCCTGGAACTCGCTCTGTAGCCCAGGTTAGCCTTGAACTCACAGAGATCCTCCTGTCTCTGTCTCCTGGGTGCTGGGATGATCGTTTTAAAAAACCAAACCCAAGCCTTCTGGTTTGAGAGATCTGGATTTGAGCCTGAGCTGTGACACTCTCTGTCTGTGTGACCTTGAGGAAGTGTCTTAACTCCTCTGAGTTTTAGTGTCTTTTTAGTCTCCGTATAGGACAATAGCAAAATTTCCTTCAAAGGGTTGTGGTGAGGGTGGAGTGAAGCAGAGCAGGTGAAACACACGACACTGTAACCTGGCATGTACTGAACACACAAGAGATGTCAGAGGGTGATGGCAGTGCCACCCAGGGCACCTTTGCCGTCCAAGTCCATCCTCCTGCTCCTTCACCCGCTCGCCCTGTCATCCCCGTACCTGAGCGCCAGTGCTGTGTGGGACCGTGTGCCCTGTGCAGGGCACTGCAGCCCTGCCTCGCCCTGCTGTCTCCATCAGGTGCTCATCGCCAACAACGGCATCGCTGCGGTCAAGTGTATGCGCTCCATCCGCCGCTGGGCCTATGAGATGTTCCGGAATGAGCGTGCCATCCGGTTTGTGGTCATGGTGACCCCTGAGGACCTTAAGGCCAACGCAGGTACCTGAATGTGACGTCTCAACCCCATGCTGTGTGCACCTCTGCCAGCCCTTCCCTCCTCCGCCCTGCTCAAGCAGCTGCATCCTGGGCTCCAGAGCTGTAGGGTCTCTTTCACTAGCTCATGGGTTTTTGTTTTTGCTTTTGAGACAGGGTTTCTCTGTGTAGTCCTGGCTGTCCTGGAACTCGCTCTGTAGACCAAACTGGCCTCAAACTCAGATCCCCCTGCCTCTACCTCCCGAGTGCTGGGATTACAGATGTGCACAGCCACTGTAATCTTACAAGTTCTTTTGCATGTGTGTGTGCATGCATGTGTGTCAGGAGTCAGCCTTGGAGACTGTGCCTTTTGTTTTTTATATTTTAAACATTTTTTATATTTTAATTGTCACACATCATATTAAGCTTCATTATGGCCTCTTCAAGCAAAATCAGTTCTTGTTGATTCTACTTCTTCGCTTCTCTGTCATTCCCACAACCCTCGCCCTTCCACCCCATAGCTATTTCTCTAGAGGTTTCCTGGCAGCCACGTGTGTTGTATTTCATTTGTTAATTTCCGTTATCTGTTTACCTTCAGTCCTGTTGAAATAGAGCACACTGTAAAACCACTGGCAGAAATTTGCTTTTTAACCCTTTTACAGGCCCTTCTCCACTCAGCGGCCAAAATGAACTTTAAAAGCAGGAGTCAGGTCTTGCCTCCTGCTTACAGCGCTTCCTGATGCCAACAACCTCGGCATTGTCCCCAGTCCCTCTGGAACATGCATGGGTCCTGGGCTGGGCTCTGCCCAGACATGGCCTGACTTGTTCCTTGGTCCCATTTAACAGATATAGCAGTAGAGGCACAGAGATATAAGTGCATCACTGCATGTCGTCCCATCACCAACATGTAGCGTTCTCCTGTGGGGCCTCCTGTGACGTCACACTGTCTTCTCCACATGGTTTGATCCTGTTGGCTCCTGACTCCAGTGTGGCCCTCTTGCTCTGTGAGTCTGGGTCCCTGCTGTAGGTCCCCAGCCACTCATACAGCTTTCTCTCAGCAGGATTACTCTATGGTGCTGCTCCTTGAGACACTTTCTGTGCCCCCCCCCACCTCTCAGTATCCTCCCCAAGCATCCCCCAGGCTCTCAGTTCCTTCTGGCACAGGGCCCAGTCTGTAGCTGTGTTTATCTTCTCTGGCATTAAAGAGGACCTTGGAGGAGACCCGGTGGCCTTTGTCAGGCTGTCCTCTGTTTCACCGTAACAGTTACAGGATTTTGGGGAGTTCCAGTTCCAATGCATCCACCCTCATCTTTAGATTAGGTCTGAATTTATGGTCCAAACGAAGCATGGTGACCGTCCTCCAACCTCATTCTTTGTTCTTGTCACAGTGGATTTTTAAGGAAAGAAACCCGTTCACTTCTGTAGTCCAGCCCCAGGGAGACAGGCAGGAGGACCAAGCACTCCAGGGTAATCTGGATACAGAACCGCTCTTTCAAAACCAAAAGCAAACAAAGCAAAAGATAATCAGGGCATGATCACTCCCCCACCCCCCAAGAGCTCGCTATGAGGTGAAATTTGTAGGGGTTGGAATGAGCTTCCAGAATCTGCAAGAAGGAAGCTTTGGGGAATTGTTCATGACCCTGGAGTGTGCTACCAGCGCCCAGCGGCACTTCCCCTTTTCCTTTCCTTTCCTTTCCTTTCCTTTCCTTTCCTTTCCTTTCCTTTCCTTTCCTTTCCTTTCCTTTCCTTTCCTTTCCTTCCTCCCTCCCTTCCTTCCTTCCTTCCTTTTTTTGAAACAGAATAGGATTTTTCTCTGTGGCCTTGGCTGTCACAGGAAGTTCTGTAGACTGGGCTGCCCTCAAACTTAGATCCGCCTGCCTCTGCCTCCCCAGTGCTGGGATTAAAGGTGTGCACCACCACTGCCCAGCTATGTTTTTGCACTTTTACATGTAATAAAAAATATTGTGGGTCTAGAGTACTTGCCTGGCATGTATGTAGCCCTAGGCGTGGTGGCGTATTCCTGTAATTCCTGTGCTTGGGAGGTGGAGACAAGAAGCTCAGAACTTCACAGTTCATTCTCAGCTTCCTAGAGTTTGAGGCTACCCTGGGTTGCAAGATACCCAGTCTTCAGACAAACAATACTATAGTCTGGGCATTGGTGGCACCCACTTTAATCCCAACACTCAAGAGTCAGAGGCAGGCAGATCTCTCTGAGTTCGAGGCCAGCCTGGTCTACAGAGCGAGTTTCAGGACAGGCTCCAAAGCAATACAGAGAAACCCTGTCTCAAAAAACCAACCAACCAATCAACCAACCAACCAATCAACCAACCAACCAACCAACCAAACAAACAAAGCAAACATTGTATTTAATGACAGAATATGAAGACAAATTCTAAGTAGTAATAACACCCACCCTAATCTCTTTCTTTCCATTCTACGGCACAGCTTTTGTCATATAACTGAAATTCTTGGTTTTCTTCTGTTTTAGTGTGCGTTACCCATTGTTGCCATGTAGTCTCCACAGCTGTGCTCTTCATGGGCAGATTGTGTCACACCTCACTGTTCTGTGTGTGACTTGTCTGTCCCTGGTTCGTCCCCCTTTCCTGTTTAATTGCAGAGTACATCAAAATGGCGGATCAGTATGTTCCTGTCCCAGGAGGGTCCAATAACAACAACTACGCCAACGTGGAGCTGATCATAGACATCGCAAAGAGAATTCCTGTGCAGGTGATGGTCACGGGGTGGGGACGGTGATGGCCCATTACAGTTCATGATGACCCGATAGGACACAGCAGATTGTTGGGTGCAATGGCTGGTGGGGTCTTGGAGTATCCTTGTTCACTGCCCCCCTCTGTGTTTGCAGGCCGTGTGGGCTGGCTGGGGCCACGCTTCAGAAAACCCCAAACTTCCGGAGCTGCTGTGCAAGCATGAGATTGCTTTCCTAGGTAGAGTGCGCCCTCTCTAAGAGGTGTGGGGTTGGGTGGTGTCAGGTCAGGGTCTCTTTCTTGTGCTGTTCTCCAAAGTGGATGTCACTTTGCTGCCTTGTGAAGGGCAGGGTGGAAGGCAGTGAGTGGGCCAGGCTACGGCAGCAGGAACCTCTGCCTTGGTTACTGCCGTGGAGTGATGCTGTGGCCAGTGACACCCTCTGCTGGCGTTTCCGTTGGTGTGAAGGGACTAGCCAAGCTGGCCTAGGGGTCACATTTCTGAGAGGGCCATATCTTCGGTGGCTTTTTGTAGAGCCAAAGCCCCTCCCATTTTGTTAGGTGACATGACTGTGTCTGATGGCATTTGTGGGTTTCAGGATTTTTATTTGTGGACATGTTGGTCAACTCTGTATGCACACAGGCGGTCCCTATATCCTCAGGTTTTGAGGATCCAAGAACACCCATAGACATCGATGCCCCTTCTATGAAAAGGCATAGCCTTTGCATTTGAGTCATCTCTAGGCTCCTTCTAACCCAGTTTAGCGACCATACTGGGTTCCAAAATACTAATTAGGTAATTATTAATTAGGTAATGAAGACAAGGAAAAAAGTCCATGCAAATTCATTACAGATGCATTTAAAGAAATTTCCCATCTGTGCTCATTGAATGCTCCATGCTGGATTCAGAGTAGAACAGAACTGAGTGTCCCTGCAAAAATGAAGGAACTTCATGGGGGATGCTGGTTGCACAGGCTGAGAGCTCTCCTGTCTGTCACAGGGAATGCACACTATGCCGCGGTCTGGCTCTTGTTTGCCTTCCTACAGGTTGTTTTTCCTTCCCAGAGTGAGTCTTGCATCTGCCACAGCTCAGTTTCTCTCCGATCAGGTTATGGTCTAGATGCTGGAAGTTGACCTGCACAGTAGCGAACTTACAGTCCCCGAGTGAGGGAGAGCGGACCTGAGCGCTTTCCTCCGTCTCTGTCTCTTTGCTCTCCCTGGCCCAGTACACTAGGTTGGCACTGGCTCTGCCTGTCAGTGGCTGACTCCATTCACTCTCCTTTCCCTACCTTGCAGGTCCCCCTAGTGAGGCCATGTGGGCTCTGGGAGATAAGATTGCCTCCACCATCGTAGCCCAGACATTGCAGATCCCAACTCTACCCTGGAGCGGAAGCGGTAAGGGATGCAGACCTTTGGGGTGATGGGAATGTGTTTTAAAAATCCTTTCGCTTAAAAGTTTTAGACAGATAGGAACGTGACTTCATTGTAGCAGATTTGGAAAATGTGGGAGGTATGAAAATGAGAAGCAGTTGGGGTGGCTCATGTCCCTAATCCTAGCTCTGGGAGGCTGGGACCACACACAGTTGCAGGGCAGCCTAGGCTACATACAGCGTGAGGCCCAGGCTCAAAAACAAAACACTACCACCACCACACATACACCCGCACAGCAAAAATAAAATAAAACAACAACAAAAAGAAGAGTCCCGTGTGACCCAGCGTTACACACCAAACAATAACAAAAAGAAGAAGAGTCCTGTGTGACCCAGCGTTGCACACCAAACAATGACAAAAAGAAGAGTCCCGTGTGACCCAGCGTTACACACAAAACAATAACAAAAAGAAGAGTCCTGTGTGACCCAGCGTTGCACACCAAACAATGACAAAAAGAAGAAGAGTCCTGTGTGACCCAGCGTTACACACCAGCTGTCTGCGTCTCAGCCTTTTTACGATGAGCTCTAGGATTCTCAGGCGGTCTTACCCATCATCCTCCTGCTTTAGCCTCCCTAGTGGCTGGGGTCACAGGCGTGCGCCCCATGCCTGAAGCCTGTGCCGGATTTTATCATGTGGATAGATTGTGATTTACTGAAGTTTTACAACTTAGGCCAGTTCCCAATTTGTTTCATAATTTAAAAATAGTTCAAGGTAGATGGGGCTTTGGCAGTCCTACAACTAAATATATGTGATTATAATCACCTCTGGATAAAACCCCCAAAGTAGAACTTTTAGGGCCGATTAAAAAACAAGAGAGCTGGGCAGTGGTGTCCCATGTCTAATCTCAGCACTTGGGAGGCAGAGGCAGGTGGATCTCTGTGAGTTCCAGACCAGCGTGGTCTACAAGAGCTAGTTCCAGGACAGCCTCCAAAGCCACAGAGAAACCCTGTCTCAAAAACCAAAAAAATAAAAAAATTAAAAAATTAAAAAACAAGAGAAATGGGGGCTGGAGAAATGGCTTAGTGGTTAAGAGCACCAGAGGTCCCGAGTTCAATTCCTAGCACCAACACGGTGGCTCACAACCATCTGTAATGGGATCTGGTGCCCTCTTCTGGTGTGCATGGAGACAAATCACACACACGCACATATATATGTAAATATTTAAGAACAGAAAAGGAGGAAAGTGTCAAGGTTTTGCTAATTTATTTAAGTTTTACATGTTTTGGAAAGCAGTGATTCCCTGAGGAGTGACTCCCTAGGGTAGACAGGGACTCTCTCTTTCTAGATTCAGGTTTACATACTGCTCGGTGTGTTTCTTTTTAAAGACCTCAAAAACTATTATTTGTGTGTGTGTGTGTGTGTGTATGTGTGTGGTGTGTGTGTATGTGTAGTATATATGTATGTGTGGTGTGTGTGTATGTGTAGTATATATGTATGTGTGGTGTGTGTGTATGTGTAGTATATATGTAAGTATGTGTGGTGTGTGTATGTGTGTGTGTGTACCATGTGTGTGCGGTGCCTTTGGAGGCCAGGAGAGGCCATCAGACCCTTTGGAGCTGGAGTTAGCGGCTGCTGTGAGCTGCCTGACTTGAGTGCTGGGAATGGAACTGGGATCTTCTGGAAGAGCAGCAAGCGCTGGTGACCACTGAACGTCTCCAGCTCTGCATGAGTCCTGCTCAGGGTCCCGAGACACGTGGGTGTGGCTGCGGGGCTGTGTTCCTGCTGTCCTCAGGAGAGCACAACTCTTTGTTCCCTTCAGGTCTCACAGTGGAGTGGACGGAGGACAGCCGGCAGCAGGGCAAATGCATCAGTGTCCCGGAAGATGTGTACGAACGAGGCTGTGTGAAGGATGTGGATGAAGGCTTGGAGGTAGCTGCAGCACGTGCAGGGCCAGCCTGGTGACTGCAGGCCAGCGGGACACAGCCTTCTCTACTGCCTGGTATTGGACTTGTCCCACATTTAAAGGGGCCTGTTTGTCCTTCTCCCTCAGGCGGCCAAAAAGGTTGGATTCCCACTGATGATCAAAGCCTCCGAAGGCGGCGGAGGGAAAGGCATCCGCAAGGCTGAGTGCGAGGAGGACTTCCCGATGCTCTTCAGACAAGTGCGTACTCTTGCCTGTGTCCCCTGTCTCCGCCTCAGTCCCTGGCTTCCTTGTCTTGGGTTGATTCATTCCATTGCTGGCTGATTGATTTGATTAGCAATACCATCTTTTTCTTATTTGTTTGCTTTGTTTTTTGAGACAGGGTTTCTCTGTGTGTAGTCCTGGCTGTCCTGGAACTCACTACCAGGCTGGCCTTGGAGCAATACCCTCTTAAGCGGAGATGACATTTGCAGGAACTGGGTCTATATAGCTGGGTTTTGTTGTTGTTGTTGTGTGTGTGTGTGTGAGCATGTTAGTGTTAGGGTTGAAGAAAGTCAGAGGACATCCCCAGTTGTCCATCCTCCACATGTTTGTGACAGGTTCTCTTATTGTTTTTGCTGCTGCACAGACTAGGCCAGTTGTCCCGTGAGCCCCCAGGGGTGCCCCTGTCGCCACCCCATCTCTATAGGGTGCTGGGATTACGGACACACACTACTATGTATGCAGGTTCTGGGGATTTGAATGCAGTTCTCACCACTGAGACCCCTCCCAGGGTGCGCTCTCTCCCTCCCTCTCTCCCTCCCTCCCTCCCTCCCTCCCTCCCTCCCTCCCTCCCTCCCTCCCTCTCTCTCTCTCTGTCTCTCTCTCCCTCTCTCTGTCTCCCCCCCCCCCAGTGGTGGTGCTGGGGTGGGAACCCAAGGGCTCATACCTTCTAGGCAAGCTCTCTGCCACTGAGCCACACACCCACCTTGTGTTGTGTTTTGAAGCAAAGGCACACATCATTGCTCACAGAGGCCCATGGCTCCTGCTCTCCGTTGCAGCATTTCTTCAGATGGGCAGGGTCTTGTAGTCTCTGAAATGGTCGCCTCTCTGCACAGGGTATTTTGTAAATCTTACAGTTTGGGGATTATGTTTTCAAGTGTCAGGATATAGAGTTTCTGTGTGGGCGTGGCTTCTGTGCTTGTTTATAGCTGGCTTCCCTCTGTTAATACCGCCTTTCATCACAGTGCATTCAAACCCGATACTGCCAGGCTGCAGGCACCTAACGAAGTGTGTGTGTGTGCGCGCGTGCGTGTGCATGTGTGTGCATGTGTGTGCGCGTGCGTGTTTTGGCTTTTCCAGGCAAAGTTTCTCTGTCCTGGCTGTCCTGGAACTTGCTCTGTAGACAAGGCACGGATCATACCAAGTTCCACCCAGTGTGTCGTCCTTAGGATGTAGGATTGTTGGGGAAATGTTACCCTTTTAACAGTGTTTGAGTTAAAAACAATGAGAAAGTATAGTATATGTCCTCGGCAAGAGCCCCTACCCATATCATTGCTGTTATCTAATGTCCTCTTCTGAGAACTTCCAGAAATTTCCCGAGTTGGAGTCTCCTGGGATCAGCCGTCACCTGTGCTTTCCCCGCAGGTGCAGAGTGAGATCCCAGGCTCGCCTATCTTTCTCATGAAGCTGGCCCAGAATGCACGGCACCTGGAGGTCCAGGTCTTGGCAGATCAGTATGGAAATGCGGTGTCACTGTTTGGACGAGACTGCTCCATCCAGAGGCGGCACCAGAAGATTATCGAGGAGGCGCCAGCCACCATCGCCGCTCCAGCTGTGTTTGAGTTCATGGAACAGGTGCCTTTGACAGAGCTGGGCTTGAGGCACCTCAGAAGAAGCTGGCTATGGGATGGTAGCCGGAAGATGTGGATGTGGCAGAGAGTCCGTGTGTGTGTGTGTGCGCGCGCGCGCGCGCGCACGCGCATGTGTGCATGCACACACGTGCAAGAGAGAGAGAGAGGTCGCAGCATGGCACAGATGTGTTGCTCACTGGTCACTGCGGGCTCCCAGGTGGCAGCACTCAGAACGCACTGGGGAGAAGTGGTGTCGCCACTGATAATGACTTTAGAGCTGCTGGAAATGCTTGACTCTGTCTGTATCTGCAGTGTGCTGTCCTCCTGGCCAAGACGGTGGGTTACGTGAGTGCTGGGACGGTGGAATACCTGTACAGCCAGGACGGCAGCTTCCACTTCTTGGAGCTGAACCCCCGCCTGCAGGTGGAGCACCCCTGCACAGAAATGATTGCAGACGTCAACCTGCCTGCTGCACAGCTGCAGGTGAGGACCTGAGGACGGCCCCAGGGCCTGGCGAGCGCTTCCCCAACTCTGCTTTTATGTAAAAGGAGGAAGGGTTTCTTTTTTCACTCTGTGTCATAGGGAGTCACGCTTTAGACTTTGAAGGGGTTATTACGTATACAGCAGATGGGAGAAGGATAAAGCAGCAGGACGATGGGAGAGCGCTAGACCAGTCGCATGGGCCATCAGGCAGGACACCCTGGGGAAGCCTAGGACCCAAACAGCCTATGGGAGCATTTGGCTGCTAAGAGGGTCCTGGGCAGAACATCTTCTCCCAGCCAAGGCAGCTGTCCCCACCCCAGGGAACAGTGTGAACTACAGCCCAGGCCTTTCTGTATTTCAACGTGAACAGTAGCTCAGGAGGCTCTCGCTTCGGGAAGGTGATGCTCAAGGATGCTGGTATCGCTTCCACTCTTTACTTTCCTTCTGTTCTCAAGGCCACAGTGACCTCACTCTTTGACATGGTTAGCATGGCTGGGCCTGGTTAGCATGGCTGAGCCTGGTTAGTGCAGAGTTTATCCTGACCTAGCCTGCATGCCAAGGAGCCAGGTACTGAGTAGGAACATAAATTTACCACAAGGCTTTGGGGAGGGCCTGCAAGGCCCCAGCACGGCACAGTTTCTTACCTGTGTTGGGGGTGTGTGGCCTGACTTCTGGGAGAGAAAGAGGCAGAGAGGGATAGGAAGCAACAAGTGGGACTGAGCCTTTGTGGCTGGTCTCTGAATACTGCATATAAAGGCATGCAGTGTCTGGGTGTCTGGGGCAATGTCACAATGTAGTTGTAACCCATCGGAAATATAGTGTTTAATTGATACACCGTATTAAACGTTTCTAATTGTCCCAGCAGTTCCCTTTATGGAAGTTTTTATGTCGTTTTTACAAATGCGATCAACCCGGAGATATAGTCCCTTTCCGTGTTGTGTGTACTCTTTTTTTTTTTAAGATTTATTTATTTACTACATATACACCAGATTGAATTGTAGATGGTTGTGAGCCACCATGTGGTTGCTGGGAATTGAACCCAAGACCTCTGGAAGAGCAGTCAGTGCTCTTAACCTCTGAGCCATCTCTCCAGCCCCTTGTGTGTACTCTTTTAAGTCTGGAATTCACCCAGTCTTTTCTTTCTCATTCTTTTTGGGGGGTGCTGGTCATGGGACCCAGGGCCACATGTGACATCAGTGGTTGTTTTTTAAGACTTTGATTGACTGACGTGTGGGATGGGTTTTTCCATTTAGATCGCCATGGGTGTGCCCCTGCACAGGCTGAAGGACATACGGCTTCTGTATGGAGAATCCCCCTGGGGAATGGCCCCCATTTCTTTTGAGAACCCTCTGAGCCCTCCCAGTGCCCGAGGTCACGTCATTGCGGCCAGGATCACCAGTGAAAACCCGGATGAGGCAAGTGTGGGTCCCCTGTGTTTCCAGAAACACAGACTCTCAGATAGACTCTCAGATAGACACGCCCACAGCGGTGAGTTGTTTGTTGATGCCCCGCCCGCAGATAGACATGCCCACAGGCAGACACACCCACAATGGTTGCAGTTGTTTGTTGATGCCCCACCCACAGATAGGCATGCCCACAGATAGACATGCTCACAACCATTGCAGGAATTGTCTGTTGATGCCCCTGAACTTTTGCTTGTAGTAGGCTTTCCCGGATTGTCGCAGAACTGAATCTCCACGAAGACGCAATGTACTCGGAGTAACGACTGCTGTCTTATTTATTTATTTTTCTGTCTGTGCTCCAGGGTTTTAAGCCAAGCTCCGGCACAGTCCAGGAACTGAATTTCCGCAGCAACAAGAATGTGTGGGGCTACTTCAGTGTAGCGGCTACTGGAGGCTTACATGAGTTCGCAGATTCCCAGTTTGGGCACTGCTTCTCCTGGGGCGAGAACCGGGAAGAGGCCATTTCGTCAGTATCTCCTGCTTAATTCTCTTCCCTCTCTGTCTCTGCCTCCCCTTCCCTCCCCTTCTCTCCCTCCCTCCTTCCATCTCTGCCTCCCTCTTTAAAAAAAAAAAAAGATATTTTATGTATACAGTGTTCTGCCTGCATGTATGCCTTCAGGCCAGAAGAGGGCACCAGATCTCATTATAGATGGTTGTGAGCCACCATATAGTTGCTGGGAATTGAATTCAGGTCCCCTGGAAGAGCTGCCAGTGCTTTTAACCTCTGAACCATCTCTCCAGTCCCTCCTTTAAGAAAAAAACACTCAGAAGTGCTGTGTACAAATCTGATCACCTGAGTTTAACCCTAGCTCTCACAAGTCAGCGGAAGGTCAAGAAGAAAGTCTTTGTGTTGGAGACGATGAAGAGCAGAGAGCTCACCAAGGCCACTGGGTCTTGAGCACACAAGAGGTCTAACTTTAAGTAGACACAAAACTATTCAATGGTGTCTAAGGGTGCCAAGATCTAGGCTCGGAGGAGGCAGAGACACCATAAAATGTCAACCTCATAAATAGTTCCATCTTCACTCTGAGACTTGTTTCTTCTGGGGGTGTCCTGCTGCTCCCTGGTCTCCACCCCATACCTGTGACAGTGGCCTATGTTCTCTGCTTAGTCAAATCCCATCACAGTAGTTTCTTCCGACTGAGAAACTCATGTTAACCAAGGACTCCCCTGCCGCTTCTCTTAAATCTCACTGCCTTGACATGGGCTCAGGAAGGAAATATCCAGTTTGTGTTGTAATTAAACATCCCCATGCAGCTAGTTAATCACTCCCCAGAGTGAAGAGCCCAGAGACATTGGGGATTGTTTCATTAAAAACAACAACAACAACAAAATAAAACATTAGACTAGGGGGCTGGAGAGATGGCTCAGTGGTTAGGAGCACTGACTGCTCTTCCAGAGGACCTGGGTTCCATTCCTAGCACCCACATGGCAGCTCATGGCCACCTCTAACTCCAGTTCTAGGGTACCTGACACCCTCACCAACATGCAGGCAAAACACCAGTGCACATTAAAAAAAATCATTAGACTGGCCCTGGGTGTTTAACCATGAATTAATTTAGTTCAGTGTGACAGTTTGATGGTGGCACACCTCTGTCCGCTTAAACTAATTCATTTTAATCACGTTCTGTGGCGAACTGAAGTCTTTGGAGAGTGTGGAGGGAGATTTGTAGCAAACCAGACTTAATTAACTGGAGGAGGTGGACCCAGCATTTGCCCAGTGAAAGCCCCGAGGCAAATCTCTAACTGTGGTGCTGTGTGCAGCTGCCTCGGACTTGGGAGGGAAACTCCAGCTTTTACTGCTGTTAGAATCTAGCAGAGGGGGAAGCACTTATCTCGTGTTCTGTGATTGGCTCTCCCATGTCAGTGCTAGAGGCAAGCCACCTGGGACAAGTTGGTCTCCTTCAGTCATGTGACCATGCCACATTCAAGTCCAGGTGCTGACACTACACCTGTGGCCTGTTGACATCTTCATTTGACCTCACTGTATCTTTGTTTTCCTCATGGCTAAAACCTAGATGTTATCGATTTCACTCCATAGCTGCTTGTGGCGCGTGGTGACACTGTCACTGGTTGGAACCTTCTCTCTAGGAATACGCTCAGCCTAGTGCCTGCCCCCAAAAGCATTCACTGCAGGCCCTCAGCCTTGCAGCTTGCCAAGCTGCTGAGGCAGGGCAGCAGACACACCTGCCAGGGGACAGGCAGAGTGGCTCTCCTGAGGACAGGAGACTTGAATAAGCCAAAGGCAGCCAGAAAGACATGCCCCTATTTATGGATCATTGCATATCAGGGCAGTTAGGGATTAGGCCCCAGGGCCTAATCACACACAGCAGCTGACGTGTTGACCTGAACTGCTTTACACAGAGCATCTCTTTGCAAACTTCATACTGCAAGTGACAGGGTTATCACCCCATTTTTTTCAGATGAGGTAACTGAGGCTGGGGTTAGTTTAGCTATTCATATGAGATCACTCAGCCAGTTCATGTGGAGCAGAGACTGAGAGCCTAGTCACCCCACCCAGAGGCTCTCAGGTGCTCCGAGAAACACATCACAAATGCACACAGGAACTGTGGGTAAGTGTGGAAAGGAATCATGTCTTTTCTCTCCAGCAACATGGTAGTGGCTTTAAAGGAATTGTCCATCCGAGGTGACTTCCGGACCACTGTGGAATATCTTGTGAACCTTCTGGAGACTGAGAGCTTCCAGAACAACGACATCGACACGGGGTGGCTGGACTACCTCATCGCTGAGCGGGTGCAGGTAGGAAGCCGCTTTGCCTGCCCTGGGGTGGCTGAGATCCACACTTCCCGCAGGTACCGAGACTTGGAGTCTTTCCTAGGCAGAGAAGCCGGACATCATGCTCGGGGTGGTGTGTGGGGCCTTGAACGTGGCAGATGCAATGTTCAGAACCTGCATGACGGATTTCTTGCACTCCCTGGAAAGGTAGGGCGGACAGTTCCTTTGTTTCCCTCCTGTGATGTGTGGGCAGCGCGGAGGGCAGGATGGGCTTTTTGTTATGTTTGAAAATAGACTCTCATTAAGTAGTCCATGTGGCTGGTACCAAAGCTGGATCCTCCTGCCTCTGCCTCCTGAGCACTGGAATCATACTTATGTGCCACCATACCTAGTGGGATGTGCTTTGAGGGTGACTCCATCACCAGGGAGCTAGGGTGCCTCTCCTTGGAGCTTACCTTCAACATTCCATGGATAAACATGTACTGCTTGGAAGAGACTGGGGGTGAGCTCAGAGAGGTTTTTGGGTGTGGAGGGTCCATAGGGTGCGGTGAAGCCTGCAAGGCAACTTGTGCCTGGATCATCGTTTGGGAGGACTGTCCTGTGTATTGTAGGGTGATAGCAGAATCCATGACTCCTGCCTGCTAGAGACCAAGGGAGGCTCATCCCTGAGTGTCCCAGCAATAAGAACGAAGTGCCCTCTCTTGAGAAGTATCGTGACAAAGAATGACGTCCCCACAGAGTGTCAAAGAATAAATAGTAGTGCTTGCTCACCGCCTTTGAGTGACAGTACATTCACAGCTCATGTGCTAAAGGGTGGCAGGCCCCCCACTCTCCCCCGTTTATATTTTTGTGAAACAGTTTGGGTATGTATCCCAGACTAACTTATCCTCCTGCCTCAGCCTCCCCAGTGCCAGGCTAATAGACACAGGCCACCACAACTGACTTGCTTACCCTCCTGTCCTCCCCTCCCACCACACCTGACTTCCGTGTGGGACTCTCCTGAAAAAGCCATCATTCAGGGTTTGAAGTCATTTTCAAATGTCCCATTCTTCATGGGTGCCAATTCCTCTCTAGGGTCCGTGTCCCACACCTTTGATAAGTCTCTGCTCTGCCTGGTTTGATGATTCTATGAAGAGCAAAAAGCTAGTTAACCAAGTTGGGAGGTGGTGGCACACGCCTTTAATCCCAGCACTCGGGGAGCAGAGGCAGGTGGATCTCTGTGAATTCAAGGCCAGCCTGGTCTACAGAGCAAGTTCCAGGATGATGCTGGGGTAGAGCCCAGGACTTCACACTTAGGGGCACCCACTCTTCAACTTTCTGGGGGACATCACCTAGCCCAAGAGGTGCTATAGGGATCTCTGTTCTTTCTTGGACTGATGCCGTATCTGTCTTCTCCATCAGGGGCCAGGTCCTCCCAGCTGATTCTCTGTTGAACATTGTGGACGTTGAGTTGATTTACGGAGGTGTCAAGTACGTTCTCAAGGTAAAGACACATCCTCTGTGTTCCCAGACGTTCCCACCATTTTGAGCCTGACATCTGGGTACATGGAGTGGAGTCTTCATTTGAGAGTCTGAGCTGTGTGTCCCTCAGGACTCTCTGTAGTCCATGTCATTGAATCCTAAACACTCATCTTAGGAGAGGAAGGCCAAGTGGTACCCAAAGAACGCTGAAATGTATTTCCCTATCTTTTATTGCAAAACATTTGTCTGTGTGTGAGTTAACACCTGTGTGCATGTTATGAAGACATGCTGAATACTGGCCAGGTTTGGGCTGGCATTTCATTGTAGTAGAAGTGTAGAGCCGGGTTGGAGCTCACTGTACACAGCTCCCTCCAGTGCCCCTCTGGTAAGCCACAGTCCATATTCAGGATTTTATAGAAGAATACCATAGACCAGGGGCTTGTAAGCAACAGATGATGTTGCTCAGTTCTGGAGACTGGGACATCTAGGATCAAGGCACAGGCCAGTTCAGTATCTTCTGAGGGCTCATTTCCTGGTTTTTAGTGGATGCCTTTTTGCTGTGTGTCTTCGTGTGGTACAGAAGAGGGAAGGGAGAGCTCTGAAGTCCCTTTAATAACTTTTAAATTGAATTTGTTTATTCATTCATGGTGTGTACATATGTATCTATGAGAGTACAAAGTGTGTGTGTGTGAGTACAGCAGTGTATGGGTAGGTATGTGTGTGCTTGTGTGTGTCTGTGTGTAGGTATGTATGTGTAGGTGTGCATGTGTGTGTAGGGGTGTGTGCACATGTGTGAAGGTGTGTATGTGTGCAGGGGTGTGTGTGTGTGTGTCTGTGTCTGTGTCTGTGTATCTGTGTAGGTCAAAGGTAGCTTTTAGGAGTTGATTCTCTTCCCACCATGTGGATCCCGGGGATCAGCTCGATGGCAAGTGCCTTCACCTTCTGTGTCATCTCATGACCCTGGGTCCCTTTTATAAGGTGTTAAGAAGGCTCTGTCCTCATGAGGTGTGCACTTGAACCAGGGTTCCCACTTCCGACTAAGCTCTCCTTTGAGGCTTGGTTCCAGCATGGGAATTTGGGAGGCACACACAGTTTAGTGGACCAGATCCCAGGTGAAGCCTCCACTGCGGCCTCACCCAGAGCACAAGCCGCAGTCCCTGCCAGCCCTAGTAACACCTGGAAACAGATCCCAAGGAAACCCAGCTCACAGGGCGTGTGTCTGCAGCCTGAAGCCATTTGTCCACATCCAGGGCAGAGTAGACAGCTGGCTCACACTCATCATCACAGGGACACCAGGGTTCTGATGTCCCCACAGGTGGCCCGGCAGTCCCTGACTATATTTGTTCTCATCATGAACAACTGCCACATCGAGATTGATGTCCACCGGCTGAACGATGGGGGGCTGCTCCTGTCCTACAATGGCAGCAGTTACACTACATACATGAAGGAAGAGGTGGACAGGTGCGTGAGTACTGTGGCCCGGGAAGCATGGAGGATGTACTGCTTTCTCTGTAGGAGCTAAAATGCAAAGCTGGCCTCCGTGCAGGCCTGAGGTTCCGGCTAAAGCCTGCTTTGGTTCATTCTGGGGCATTCTGAGAAAGTCTCCATCCTGGCTGGAACTCCATGCACCTGGCCGGTGTTTGAGGGTGGGGGTTCCCAGGCAGTTCCCATTTCTAGTTACCAGAGGATTCAGGGACAAACAGGACATGACAACCAGAGCCACTGTCCCCAGGGTAAGTGAGGAGGCACCAGCTACTCTAGGTCTGAGCTACAGGACCCATAGACCTGCAGGATGAGCATAGACTAGATCCACCATCCAGCGGTTGGCCACTGAGCTACCGTGGACGGTAGTGCTTGCCTAGGGAGGAGGATGGCACCTCTGATGTCATCACTCCTGGGCTTCCAGCCTATGGCAGAAGATGAAACACTGAACAGACAGTGGCAGGAAGTGGCTGGCTTTGTGTCCTGTTGGGTGGAAGGATGCTGGAAGCTCTAGGCATGGTGCATTGCAAGATGGGTACAGATAGTTCCAGCTCCTTTTTGCCTGACCATGCTGAGGTCATAGTGATACGTGGCTGACCCAGGCAGAGGAGGCCACTCAGACCCTGGCAAGTGTGGAGTGTGTGCATGGGTTAGAGCCCACTCCCGGAAGTTGGGTCAGTGAGGGGGACCCCGTTCTCAGTCCCCTATATTTTAGAAGAAAGTAGGTTAGAGTCGTACCCCAGTGTCACTTACTCTGCCTTCAAATCATGTTCTATCTGCTAAGAATATTCAAGATTCTTGTAGGCTCCGCCCAAAACTGACTTCCCCAGTTCAGTTAAGGAAGGATTTAGAATCGGGTGAGGGTTATTGAATAGTATTGATTGACTGATTGCCCTGTGCCAGGCTCTTGGGGATTATGTCAGTAATAGAAACTAGTTTTCAGCCACAGGAAATAAAGGTCCTAATGCCTCACAGAGGGTGATGGAATGCCCGCCCTAGGAAAGGGGTCATTCCCCTACAGTCTGGCTCCCTCGCTGACTTCATCTGTCTCCCATGTCCCTCTCTCCATGCCCCCCCCCCCCCAGTTACCGAATCACTATCGGCAACAAGACCTGCGTGTTTGAAAAGGAGAATGACCCCACAGTCCTGAGATCCCCCCTCGGCTGGGAAGCTGACACAGTACACGGTAGAGGATGGAGACCACGTGGAAGCTGGGAGCAGCTACGCTGAGATGGAGGTCAGCCTTGGGAATGTGGGTCTGTAGCCCGGAAACCCTGCCCCTCAGCCATCAGGCCTCACCTCTGTCCCTGGCCTGTGAGGGTCAGCCTAAATGTGTAGTAGTCAATGAGTATGTTTAAAAATAGAGTCCAGACCACCCACATCTCTTGGAAGGAGTAAGAACTGCTTAGTAAGCCAGGCGGTGGTGGCACATGCCTTTAATCCCAGCATTTTGAAGGCAGAGGCAGGGGGATCTCTGTGAGTTTAAGGCAAGCCTGGTCTACATAGCGAGTTCTAGCACAGCTTCCAAAACTACACAGAGAAACCCTGTCTTGAAAAACAAAACAAAAACAAAACAAACGAACAACAACAACAAAAAAAAAACCCTGCTTAGTAATGGTGGTGACAATGACTGAAGCCACGACCAGAACTGACCAGAACTGACCATGCACTGAGCGTCCAGTGGGCGCTGATCTAATGTGATGAGGATGGACCCTGAGACCTCCAGCACACTAGGCAAGCATGCTACCACTGAGCTACACCCCAACCCCGTCTTTGCCTTCATAACCTCAGCAAGTTGATGAGGTGGGCACATGTGTGGTTCCCGTGTCATATGCATGAAGAGATCAGACCCAGGAAGGCTAGCTAAGTCTGCTGTTGCCTGCGAGCACACAGAGCCACCCTGCAAGCCTGGCCTCCCCTCTCTGCTGTGAGAAAGGCGAGTGGCTCATCAGGAGAACTGTCCTTCTCCACTTCAGCTATTCTCGGTGAGGGAGGGGACTAGCTTCCCGTTTACAGATGGAGACATCCAGGTTCAGAGACAGGAAGGCGGTTTTTGGAATTCACGGAGGTGATGGATGAGGGGGACAGCCAAACAAGAAGCGGCATGGTACCACGGTCCACCGTTGGTGGTCGCAGATCTCATGTCTTTGGCATCTTTCGACACTGGGTTAGGTGAGCGAGTTGCAGGGTAGGTTTCAAGCAGGTGCTTCATTTTACAAAGCTCTCTCTAGAGGGCGCCCTCCACCATGGGCATGATGCTAAATGTCTGTTTTAGACAGCCGGGGTTGTGGAGGGAGGCTGAGAGTCCCGTGTTGTTCAGAAATGGTGTATGTTCTGAGAAATGTGTCCCCGGACAGCTTTGTCATGTGGACACTGTAGAGTGTATTTGCACAAGCCTGGAAGGTGTCTTTTAGTCACTTGAGGTGTTGACATGAGCTCTAAGCATGAGATGGAAGGGGCTGGCGCCAACAGTATCTCAGCATTACGTGTGAGTACTACACTGTGCTTCCCAGACGGCAGTGCGACAGCTCATCACACTAGCATCACCATAGTTTGGACATGGCTATGGTGTCATTAGGTCATCAGTCACTGAGTCAGCTTCCTTATAGTCTTGTGGCACGGCCATCATCTATGTAATCTCTCATTGACCAGCAACATCATAGTATGTACGTGACTTTATACTGACCACTGGAGGTAATAGTACTTAACAGTGTTTCTGAGGGACAGGCTTTCCTTTGAAAATAGTCAAGAGGGGGCTGGAGGTGCAGCTCGGCGGTAGGGTGCTTGTCTATCATGCATGAAGTCCTGGGTTCCATCGCCAGTACCACAAATCAAAAGGAAACGGTTCCCATGGCTGTGTAATGGGTGGCACATACACCAGCCTCCCTGGCTGGCCTCGTAGATGGAGACCATTCTCGGATGGCGCCCGTGCCTGGTACACAGCAGGGTGGAAGGAATGACAGGTTTCTTGTCTCATGCTTGAGTGGTACCCAGAGATTTGCTGTCACTGGATTGCATCCCCTGCTCCACAGTCACTAGTTGGGGGTGACTCGGGGTGGCAGCACCAGGGCACTCTGACCTAGTCTTCTTTCCTGCCAAACAGGTGATGAAGATGATCATGGCCCTGAGAGTGCAGGAGAGTGGCCGGGTGAGGTATGTCAAGCGCCCAGGGGTCGTGCTGGAGGCTGGCTGCGTGGTGGCGAGGCTGGAACTCGATGACGCCTCAAAAGTGCATGCAGTACGTAACACGTGGTCCCAGCATCTCTGGCTGGCTCAGGATCTCCCACTGTGTCACGCTGTTCAGAGCGAGCAGACCCGAGTCTCTGTCCCTGGGCTTGTCTGCATCATCTGTAGGCACACTGGGCCCTGGTGACCGTGTAATGTGGAGGCCCCTGGCAGCCATGTCCCCTGTCTTCTCCAATCCCTCCACAGCTCTTCATCCTCTTGGAGCGAAGCCCAGCTTCCAAGAGCCAAGCAGAGCTGCTGCCAGTGACCATTAGGCTTTCCCTTCTGTCACTGTCCCCAGCTTCAGGAGTCCACACAAGCCTCCCCCTGGAGCCTGCTTCCTGCAGCTGGAAGGACCTGCCCCAGGCAGTGCCTCAGCTCGCGCTCACCCTACATGGTTGCTTTTGCTTCTCACCCAGCCCGTGAAGCTGCTTTTGTTTTGTTTTGTTTTTCTTTCAGTTCTGGGGGTGAACCCAAGGTCTTTATCATGCATTGAACTGTATTCCAGCCCTTGGATTTAAAAATTACTTTATCAATTATTGTTATTATTATTATTATTAGTGTGTGTTTGTGTGCCATCATGTGTGAGTAGAGGTCAAGGGACAACTTTGGGGTGTTGGTTCTCTTACTGTGAGTTCAGACTTGTATGGCAAACATTTACCTGCTAAGTTATCTCACCACCGATATATACATACACATATATATTGGACAAGGTCCTGCTATGTAGCCCAGGCTGGCCTTGGCCCAGGCTGGGTTTGAATTCCAGGTCCTTCTGTCTCCACATTCCAAGTTGTAGGAGTATACCATCGTGCTGGGATCCGTGAGCCATCTGGGACTACCTTTAAAATATTATTTTATGTGCCACGCGGTGGTGGTGCATGCCTTTAATCCCAGCACTCTGGAGGCAGAGGCAGATGGATCTTTGTGAGTTCGAGGCCAGCCTGGTCTACAGAGAAAGTTCTAGGCCAGCTAGAGTTACACAGAGAAGCCCTGTCTTAAAGAATTATTGTTTTGTTCAATTAATATGTGCTATATAAGCCAGATTTTATATTTCATACAGCTTTAGACTTGCAGGATTACAGATCTTCCAAAGGGTTTTCATATTCCATGCACCCAGTTGTCCTGATAGTAATTCAACAATATTTATTAGTAATTACTATTCAGGTAATTTATATTGTTATCATAATAAGATCCATTAGTCACAATGGACTTCTACTGATGTGTTATTAACTAACATACATAATTTACTCAGAATTTAGGATTGTGGTTAAATATATATAGCTTACTCTCTCTCTCTCTCTCTCTCTCTGTCTCTCTCTCTGTCTCTCTCTCTCTGTGTGTGTGAGTGTGTGTGTGCGCGCTGGCCACCATCTACCATTGAGCTCCCTGCTCCATCCCTGACTTTGTCATTTTGAAATGGGCCATTCCGGGTGTTAGGCCTACATTGTTGAGCAACCATCACCGCTGATCAGAACACTTTTCTTTCTTACAAAATTAAAGCCGTGCCCACCAGATACCAACTTTATATTCCTTCCTTGCCCAGCCCCCAGCAACCACAAGTCTACATTCCCCCTGGGATCTGACTGCCCTAGGTTTCTTGGAGGGTGGGGATCGTACAGTACTTGCCAGCTTGTCGCTAGCTTATTTCACTTAGCATATATCTCAGTGGTAGAGTATATGCATAATATGTCCAAGGCCCTAGGTTCAAGTCCCAGTACCACATACAAATAAATAAATAAATAAATAAATAAATAAATCGGGGCTGGAGAGATGAATCAGTCAATGTGATTAATAACATTTGCTGCTCTCACAGAGGAGCAGGGTTTTGATTCCCACACCCATGCTGGGCAGCTCACAACCTGTGCCTCTGACCTCCACAGGCACTTGCATGCATGTGCACATACCCACCCCCACATGCACACAACTAAAACAAATATTACATTCAAAATAAATTTAGAATTTTAGATCACACTAATTAAGTCAGGCATGGTGGCGCAGGCCTGCAATCGCAGCACTCAGGAGTTCGAGGCATGAGAAGTGTGATTTCGAGGCTGGTCTGTGCTGCCTCAAAACAAAACAGGGCAGGAACCTACAGAGAAAAGCAAAAAGAGAATAAGGAGGTAATCTTTATCAAAAAGAAAATCATGGGCTGGAGAGATGGCTCAGAGGTTAAGAGCACTGACTCCTCTTCCAGAAGTCCTGAGTTCAATTCCCAGCAACCACATGGTGGCTCACAACCATCTATAGTGAGATCTGGTGCCCTCTGCTGGCCTGCAGACATACATGGAGGCAGATGTTGTATTCATAATAAATAAATAAGTCTTTAAAAATAAGAAAAAGAAAACCAGAATAAAAATAGAACGTCCCCTATAATTGTTTGCAGTGTAAGTTGCCAAATTTGTGTCATTTGCAAAGGGGATAATGTGAAGAGCTTGGACCCAGACCTGAATTTAGCAGTGTTAGGTTCCCAGGATGGTGTCTCTTGTTCTTTCTCAGGCTTCGACTGAGTGGGTCGGTGGGGTTTTGGGTCAGTTTTCTGCCCTGTCGTGAGCTGTCC
Organism: Mesocricetus auratus; assembly: GCF_017639785.1. Classification (NCBI taxonomy): domain Eukaryota; kingdom Metazoa; phylum Chordata; class Mammalia; order Rodentia; family Cricetidae; genus Mesocricetus; species Mesocricetus auratus. Next base: position 5,584,369 of record NW_024429206.1, read on the forward strand.
TCGTGTCCCCCCAGGCGCAGCCATTCACAGGGGAGCTCCCTGCGCAGCAGACCCTGCCCATCCTTGGGGAGAAGCTGCACCAGGTGTTCCACAGTGTCTTGGAAAATCTGACCAATGTCATGAGTGGCTACTGCCTGCCCGAGCCTTTCTTCAGCACAAAGGTGAGAGCCGGCGAGCCCCTGGTGTACCCAGGGCCCTGTGCTGAGCCAGGAGGGTTTCCTGCCCGCTGAGTAGCTTCGGGTGACCTAAGTGACCTCTCTCCATTTTCATTTCAATTGTGAATGGGGAGTGATCATTCTGTCTGCCCGCTGTGGCTGTCTCTGAAAACACAAAAAGACAAACAAGAAATAGGTAAAGAAGGAGAAGAGGTTGCTCAGTGGCCCAGGGGTTGGGAGCACGTACTGCTCTTCCAGAAGACCCAAGTTCAGTGGGTTCCCAGCACCCCTTGGGACAGCTCACAAGCATCTGTAACCACAGATCCAGGGTATCAGACACCCTCCTCTGACCTCTGAGGGCACCAGGATTCATGTGCACACCCCACAATGCAGACACAAACACATGCACACAGTTTTAAAGGGACAAAAATAAGCTAAAAAAGATGGGGAAAAAAAGATTTTGGATTCTTCCTGGTGTGCTAATCAAGTGTCCCACGCGCATTAGCTTGTCACATGATCTCATTTGTTCTCCCATGCCGTGCTGGCTGTCCAGTTAACCAGAGGGACACGGGCCTCTCTGTGGGGAAACTTGAGCAACTCCACTCCAGACTGCTGGAAGGTGTGGCCTGCGTAGGTTGAGTTGGGTAGGGTGTCCATGGCAGATGGAGTTGTCCATACATACTTGATGCGGTAGCTGATGCCATTGTCCCTCTGCAGCTGAAGGACTGGGTCCAGAAGCTCATGATGACGCTCCGGCACCCATCCCTGCCTCTCCTGGAGCTGCAGGAGATCATGACCAGCGTGGCAGGTCGCATCCCAGCACCCGTGGAGAAGGCGGTCCGCAGGGTGATGGCCCAGTACGCCAGCAACATCACTTCAGTGTTATGCCAGTTCCCCAGCCAACAGGTGCGCTGCCCAGCCAGCTCCAGCCAGCCACACCTATGCTCGCTCCCTTGTCTGGCCGCTCATAATCTGGGCCAGCACCAAATGTGGTGGGCCCATGGTTTCTTTCTTTTTCTATAGAACTCCAGCCGATTTGATGTGCACCCCAGTCCCCAGGCCTCACTCTAACAGCTCAGGTTCAAGGAGTCAGGGAGAGTCATGGTGCTTATAGAACTAACTGCCTTAGCCCGGGCTAGCTCAAATCGTTTTTGGAAGTCCGGAGCTGTGGGGATGGAAACCATCACTGTATACATCCCCTTAGTACAAAAACTGTTCATTCTCTCTGGCCTGTCTCGTTTATTATGAAGGACGTTTTCCCACCTGCCTTCACCATTCCTTCCTGCTGTCGTCACCCACATCCCTCACGTTCCTTAGTCCCCGAGAAGCTGAGCCAGGCCATTGCCGGAAGTCAGCATCTCTAAAGGTTGAAACTGTTTGTGTTGTTAGCAGTGCTGGGCCTCAGGCATGCTAGGTAAGCACTCTATCACTGAGCTACACCCCGAGCTCCTGAGGGCTGGAATATTGTTCACCATAAAGAGGAATGGTGCTAAGAGTCAGCTCCACATGCACGAGCCTGGTGCTAAGGGAAAGGAGCCAGTCAAAAGCACACAGTGTCCGGAACAGGCAATCAGTGTAGAAAGGAAGTCCGTTAGTCGCTGCCAGGGAAGGGGTGGGGCGTGGGGGGAGAGGAGAGGATAGCGGCACAGTTGAGTGACTCTCTTCTCGCTAAGCCTATACGTCACAGCTGGAGGAGGGACCGGTTGTTTCCCAACCAGAAATAGAGGCTCCATGGAGAGACGGATGCGTTTGGGACTTTTCAGAAATTTCACATTAATGCAAGTTTTATTTTTAGTTTTCATTAAAAATGCCTTTTTTGGGGGGCCGTGAGATGGCTCAGCAGGGAGAGACGCTTGCCAAGCAAGCGTGATGACCTGAGTCAGATCCTCAGAGCCCACATAAGGGTAGAAGGAGGGAACCAACGTCACAGTTATCCCGACCTCCTCATGTGCTAGGGTGCTTATATCCCCCATATATCATGTACACATACCACAGTAATTGTAAAAGGAAACGTGCCAGTCACATGAACTTTAATATAAAGACAGGGCCCTTCTCCATCCTGAGCCCACATTTTGCTGGACAGTCCCTCCTCCCCTGAGTCCTGTCAGAGGGGAAGGGAGGAAACATTTCATTAGCTCATGTCTTTGTGTGACTGTTGGCATTCTGATTTCCTGGTCCCCAGAGAGACATCGAAGGGGTGAACAGGGCTGTTAGGGAGAGGCCAGGTGGCTTGGGTCTTTGAGTACAATCAGGCTGGGACCTCCCTGGGAGCCTGTGGTGGGTCCCTCATGATACTACCCTGTGGCAACTGGATCAGGTGGCTGGCAGTGACCTAATCTGTTTTGTGTTCTTATCTAGATAGCCACCATCCTGGACTGCCACGCTGCCACCCTGCAACGTAAGGCGGATCGTGAAGTTTTCTTCATGAACACACAGAGCATCGTACAGCTGGTCCAGAGGCAAGTGCATCCAGGGGCTGGAGTATCTCCTGCATGTGTGCGTGCATGCGCGTGCACGCAAACATAGAGGGATATCACATTGCATTTTGTTTCAGAAAGGAAGGGAAATTTACAAAAAGTGTTTTTGCAAACATTCTTAAGTTTGACTTCTGAAAACATCTTTCTATGTTACATAGGTCATGGGAAATTTTTGTTTTGTGATTAAAATCTGCTACAACCCACTTTCCTCTTTTAGTAGCTCAACTCTTAAGGTTTTTCCCTTCTCTCTGGGCTTGCCTAGAGGCTTAGTCCTGGGGACCGACCCGGTCTGGACTCTGGATTGATGAACAAGTCACGGCTATATTGACCTGCCTAGCTAGCACTAAGCCCACTCCATATTCCCCTAGGCCTGAGGAGTTGGAGTGTACTCCCCTTTTCCCTCCTTCCTCCCCTCCCCTTCTCCCTCCCCTTCCCCTCATTCCCCTCCTCCCTTCCCACCCTCTCTCTCCCTCCTCCTCTTCTTCCAATGCTGACTGTAACCAGGACTTTGCACATGCTAGGGAAGGATTTTACCACTGAGCTACATCCCAGCTCTTGGTTTTCAGAGCCGGTCTCCCTGAATCGTGCCACCCTCAAATTTGAAGTCCTTGCAGGAAGAGTGCTCTTGCAGGCATGGGTCACCATGCCCGTGCTTCCCTTCTTAAAGCAGTAACAGCGCTAGCTGAGACATCTGGTGTTCAGGAGGCGGTGGGCATGGTGACAGAGCTGATTTTGGTTCGCCAGGTACCGCAGCGGGACCCGTGGCTACATGAAGACGGTGGTGCTGGACCTCCTGCGGAGGTATCTGAGTGTGGAGCATTATTTCCAACAAGGCAAGAGATGCCACCCACCACCCGTGTCGGCCACAAGCTCTGGGCGGGGCAAGCGGGGAGGCGCCGGCCTCACGGTTCTGGGTCTCCTGTCTCCCCCACAGCCCACTATGACAAGTGCGTCATCAACCTGAGAGAGCAGTTCAAGCCGGACATGAGCCAGGTGCTGGACTGCATCTTCTCCCATGCACAAGTGGCCAAGAAGAACCAGCTGGTGATCATGCTGATAGTAAGATGGGGACCCGTGCCCCAGGTGGGGGTGGGATGGGCCGTTTCTCCCTCTCCCTCCCTCTCCTCTCCTTCCTTGGGTTGATCTTGAGCCACATAGGGAGTCATGATGTCAAAATTAATAACAACAACAATAATAAAATGGATTAAGTATATGAGCTTATAAACTAATACATGTTTAAAGCAGTCAAGAGGGTCTGGCACATAGTAGGTGCTTTGTGTCACTGCCTATTATTACAATAAGGTTTTATTGTGCCACCACACTGTAAGCAATGGCAAAGACAAGTAGTTAGGTCAGAAACAAAACACCTGCAAAGCCTAATTCTTTGCTTTCTGGCTCTTTCTTGAAAATAGTTGAGGACTAAGCTGGGATGTGGCTTCATGACAGAGCACTTGCCTAGCAGGACTAGGACCTGGGTTCCATGCCAGAACTGAAAAGGCGGGAAAGGAGAGGAGGGAGAGGAGGAGGAAGGACTTAGCTGACAAAGGCCACTTAAGAAGGAAAGGGTTCATTATGGCCCTCATGAGGGCACACAGTGCATCATCCCGAGACGTCTTGCTGGCTGGTCACTTTGCATCCACGGTCAGGAGGCGGGCACACATGAACGTTCAGCTCACTTTCTCCTTTGCGTTCAGTCCAAGCCCCCACGGGGAATGGCGCCGCCCGCATTCAGGATGGGGATCCCCACTTCAGTTAACCTAACCTAGAAACTTCCTCACAGGCAGGCCCAGAGCTTTGTCTTCTAGATCCTGTCAATCAGGATTAAGTTGAGCATCGCTGACACTTGCATCAGGGACTTTCCAATGGAACAATGACCCAGGAATGAACTTTGCTTCCTAGTCTTGGTTCTCAGTGTGGTTCAGAGGTCATAGGACGTTAGTGACGGTAAAAATAGAACGCAATGCTGTTGTCAAAATTGTACGATACCAGTTGCTTCCTAGACATGAACAAGAAAGTGTATTTTTAAAAATTTATTTATTTTTAATTTATGTGCATTGGTGTTTTGCCATGGGTGTTGGGTCCCCTGGAACTGGAGTTACAGACAGCTGTGAGCTGCCATATGGGTACTGGGAATTGAACCCTGGTCCTCTGAAAGAGCAGTCAGTGCTCTTAATCACTGAGACATCTCTCCAGCCTCTGGCAAGTGTATTTTGAGTTGTTTTATGTAGAAGGTGGTGACCTGGTGTTTTAATGCTCGTGTGTGTGTGTGTGTGTGTGTGTGTGTGTGTGTGTGCATGCTTGAATGCACGAGTCCACAGAGGCCAGTAGAGGGCATTAGATGCCTTGGAGCTGGAGTTACAGCTTAGTAACATGAATGCTAGGAACCTAACTGGGGCCCTTGACAAGAACATTACACGTTCTTTACCGCTGAGCCATCTCTCCAACCTGTACAAAGTGCATTTTGAATGCTGTACCTCTTAGAAAGCCTTAGACAGCACCTGAGCTTTGTGTGCTCCTTGCAGTCACAGGGGGGGGGGTGAGAGCTACTGCTCTCTGATCCTGCCTGGACCTGAGAGGGTCTGAGTGACAGACTGTTCTTGGGATTACACTTGTTATGATTGGAGCATAGCATGCACACAGGTGAGCGGTGACAATCTATAGGTAGCGAGGTGTCTTAGAGGACAGCATGGGCTGATATGGATAGTGGAGGCCAGCGGCTCAGCAAACCTGCTTCACATCACAGATCCAGTGACTGTTTAGGCGTCCCCTCCTCTGAGATGTCCCCAAGCCCCTCTTACAGCGAAGACACAGGAAACACAGGGGCCATGCGCACACAGCACAGTCTGCAGCGGAATGGCTCCTCGCTTGGCAGAGGGATGTGTGGCCAGGGAGATGGCTCAGCAGGTAGAACACTTGTTGCACATATGTGACCAGAGTTTGGACTCACAGCATCCACATAAAAAGCCAACGGGTGTGGTGGCCTACTTGTCATCCCAGTGGAAGCAGAGATGAGGGATCCCCAAGGCAAGCTGCCTAGGGGACTAGCCAGACCAGTGAGTTCCGAGTTCCAAGTTCAGGAGAGACCCTGACTCAGAAAATGCAGTGGAGATCAGTGGAAGAAGACATATGAGGTGGTCTGGTCTTGTTCCCCAGGCATGTGTGCACGTGTGCATGCTCACCCACACATGTAAAGCCCCCTGTACATGGTAAAGGGTTCTGCTGTACTTCTCTTCCCATCGGATGTTGAGGGTGTATGAGTCAGTGAATGAATGTGTGATGTGAGTGAGTGAATGACATGTACCCATGTAAAAAGAGGCAAGGCCTTTTTTTAAAAAGCTGGCTGGATGTGTCCAGAGAGTTGAGATTAGACTGCCACCCCTGACCAGCCAGATGCTGGCCGGATCACTTTAAACAAAGCCAACCTAGGTTCTGTTGTCTTCCCTGAAGGATGAGCTCTGTGGTCCAGACCCTGCCCTGTCAGATGAGCTGACCTCCATCCTCAACGAGCTCACACAGCTGAGCAGGAGTGAGCACTGCAAGGTGGCCCTCAGAGCCAGGCAGGTTGGTGTCAAAGTGTGTTGCCGTGTGTGTGTGTGTGTGTGTGTGTGTGTGTGTACATGTGTGTGCATGTGCATATGTGTGTTTGTGCATTTGTATGCGTGGCATGTGTGTACGTGTGTGTATTTGCCTGTTCATGTGTTGCATTTGTATGTGTGCATGTGTGTGCATTTGCCTGTTCATGTGTGTGTCTGTGTGTTCTCGTGTGAGTGTGCATGTGTATGTGTTTGTACATGTGTGTGTATGTGTGTATGTGTTTGTGTGTACATGTGTGCGCATGTGCATATGTGTGTGTTTGTGCATTTGCATGTGTGTGCATTTGCCTGTTCATGTGTGTGCTGTGTGTTCTCGTGTGAGTGTGCATGTTAGTGTCTGTGTGTGTCCCTCCCAGCTTCTCTCATCTGAGTCCTGCCTCCTATCACCTACAGGTCCTGATTGCCTCCCACCTCCCCTCCTATGAGCTGCGGCACAACCAGGTGGAATCCATCTTCCTGTCTGCCATCGACATGTATGGCCACCAGTTCTGCCCAGAAAACCTCAAGGTGAGTCTTTGGGACCATAGGCTTTTCTTCCCTTCAAGGAGCCCCCAGTTTAGCGACATGAAATTCAAAGTGGCTAGGATGGCCCCAGGGGACACCTGCAGGCTCTGGGAGTTGCAGGCATGGAAACCCGTTCCCAGGATGCACCAGGCAACAGGCTTGAGGCTTTCCTGGCCAGTACAGGGTTTAAATTAAGGTGTTCTGGAACCTTCCAGAGGGCATGAGTCCTTTGTGTGGGGCTGGGGGTGGGGCACTTGGCCTCCTCTTCCCAGGGTCTTGCCAACTTCTAGGCACCCATCAGCATTTGAAACTGGGACCTCGCCCTTGGCACAGTCACCCCCACCCCCCTTACTTGTCCCATCTCCCAAGGCTGTGTGCAAAGGAGTCCCCTGCATTGTGGCCCAGCCTACTTGTGCCTCCTGCCACTACCCAGCTTCTGGGTCAGACCTGCTCATTTTCTGTTTGCCTTTTGGCCCCTTCTGTTTCCCATAGAAATTAATACTTTCAGAAACAACTATATTTGACGTCCTGCCAACTTTCTTCTACCATGAAAACAAGGTCGTCTGTATGGCGTCACTGGAGGTAAGAAGAAGCAAGACATCTGGAGTGTTTGATGCCTGCCCACCGTGTGGCCCAACCCTGAGCTGTGTACCTTGCAAATGTGACCTATTCTCTCTAGGGAGGGTTACTATTCTGCTCTCACAGAGAAATGAATTGAGCTCAGAGTGGTGAGGTGACATTCTCAGTGTCACATAGCCAGAGACAGAATCAGGATTCATACTTTAGCGGTCTTCTTGCAAAATCTGTGCCAGGAATGCTGCTGTGTCTTGGCATCACAGACCCCTCCAGACAGGGCGCAGCTTGAAGCCACACCCCAGTGCCAAGCCAGACATATCTTGTTGTGTGTATTTAGCAAGATGTTCCTGCCTGGAGCAGAGAACACTGCAACCTCCCATGGGGCAGGGAAGGGCTTTTCCCGTGGAGCATCTAATGGGCTCCCTGAATTCCAGAGCCCAGTGGTGTTCACGTCCTCTCAGGACGGCTGTTTGCTTCCTGCAAATAGGAGGTGGCCACTCCTGTCCTCAGGACCCTCCTTAACCCTGGACTGAGTCCAGTGACTGATGGTTTTTTTGAGACAGTTTCCCTGTGTAGCCTTGTAGACCAGGCTGGCCTCAAACTTACAGAAATCCGCCTCCTTACAAAGTTGTCGCTTTGTAAGGAGTCCTTTGAGGCCAGCATGCACATCAGATATTGTTCTGACATGTGCTAATCCCTGGTTGTGTGTGTGAGGGCCTCTTCTAGGATATACCTTTTAAAAACTTTTAGTTAATAAATTCATTGTGTGTGTGTGGGGGAGAGGGCGCATGTACTGTGGGACGCACATAGAAGTTTAAGGTTAAAGGTCGTCTGTTCAGGTGTGGTTCACCCTTTCCACCTTGCCTTTTTGAGGCAGGGTCTCTCATTTCCATGGCCAGGCTGTGTACTAGACTCTGAGCTTCCAGCTGGTTCTTTATTGTAGGGACGCCGGGGTGACAGATGTGTGTCACCACATCTGGCCTTTTCTGTGGGATCTGGAAATCAAATTGGGGTCGCCAGGCCGGCACAGCAGTTGTTTTACCCACGAGCTGTCTCTGTGGCTCCAGGACCTGCTTTCCCACGTCCTAGTTCTGCATCAGCGTATTTATGACTCAGCCTTGTGACTCAGGAGCCCTGGGAATACACACACAGTCTAGGCTCAGTTTCTTGAGAAAACAGAGGGTTTTTTGGGGGAGGGGTTGTTTGTTTGTTTTGTTTTTGTCCCTAAATGGGTTGGGAGCCAAGCACACTCCAGGTCAATGATTTACAAGGACACACAGGACTCTGGTAGTCATGGTGATAACGGTCACGGATCACACAGAATGGAAGGCAGACAGCAAGGAGGAGGGCACATCTGTGATGCTGATGGGGCGAGGGTGGGGCTCCTGGCGTCTTCTGGGAGGGGCATCACAGTGAGTGAATTCCTCTGACAGTCAGTTATGACACATGGGCAATGAAGTGCACCTGGGCAGCTCATGCGACACCGGGTGTGTTTAGCATCCGGGGTTTTTAGTGGGGACTGGGCTCAGTCACCCTCTGCCTGGTGTGTAGTAGTCGAAACTATGAAGCCAAGATCTTGTGTCCATGGAGCATCAAGGCATTTAGGTCCCAGGAGGTTTATCTGAGAGAAGTGGGAATCTGCCCCCAATCCAAGCTCCCACAGCAGCCTCTCCCAGGACAGCACTAAGGCCCGCGTTGCTAACTCCATGGCTCTCCTGTTCCCATTTGAGCTGCAAAGCTCTGCTACCCCATGGGTCAGTGTGGCTGCCGCTCACTTGTGTTAGTGAGAGCTCGGAATGGGCCTTGTCCCCTCTGAGCCTGTGTGTTGTGTACATTACACGCCACTCTAGAGACTTAGTGTGCAAGAAAGAATGTGAAACACCCACGTTCTTTACTAAATCGATTGCGTGTTGAGATGAAAATATCTGGGGTATTTAGGGAAAGAGGAAACGTAGATTTTTTTCCCTAAGTGGCTACTAGAAATTTAAAATTTGTGGCGTGTGTTGTATTTCTGTTGGAGTGGAGTGTACAAACTGTAGCTCATGGGCCATCTATGCCACTACTTATTTCATTAAATGAAATTTTTTTAGAACACAGATACACACACTCACAGCGGAATGGGGGGCTGCAGCAGGACTGTCTCCCCCACTCTGAAATGTTTGTTATTGGTCTCTTGAGAAATCCCCTTTCATGCAGCCCAGAGCACCTGCAGCGGTCCTGTGTACAACCTTTCACCTCTTCAGAGCCCACGGTGACTGCCCACTGTCCCTCTGCTCTGACAGGTTTATGTGCGGAGAGGCTACATCGCCTACGAGTTAAACAGCCTACAGCACCGGGAGCTCCCAGACGGCACCTGCGTGGTGGAGTTCCAGTTCATGCTGCCGTCTTCCCACCCCAACCGGTATGGAGTGGTTTCTCCTTGATTCTTGCCTCACTGTCTCTGGAAGGTTCCGGCAACTCTGTCTGGATGCTGGGGATCCACAAAGGAGATCCTTTCCCACCTGGAGGTTTCCTGCAGCCTTGCGCCCTCGTTTGTAGAATGGAACTAATCACCCATGCCCATCTCCGTCTCCTGTCGAGTGACCCGTGTGTGCTGCCTTAAAAGATGGCAAATGACATGAAATGACAATGTAGAGTCTCAGTCACACAGCAGCAGATAAAGTGCGTGGCGTGGGCCTGCAAGATGGCGACACGGCAAGCCTCACTCATCGTTTAGGAAAGAGAACCTTCCCCAGGTCCAGTTTCCCATATGCCCCCCGAGGGCCGCCATGCAGCAGTCCTTCCCAGGAGGGGCGGGGCAGTTCTGGTCTCTGTGCATATTCTTTTCAGGCTTCATGGACTCACCCCTCCCACACCTGACTCCAGGGGGTCCCTGGGAGCAGTGGCCCTCTAAACCCCTAACAGGCACTGATGTTATCCCAAGGGAGACTTGACGGTAGGAGAGTGAAGGGAGTGGAGGCCTGGGGTGATCCCAGGTCCAAGTTTGCATCCTTCCCAGGTGCCTAGAGCCAGGGCTCTACAGGGGAAACTGAGGCTGGGAGCTTACCCCTCTGTGTCTTTGTTCACCTCTTTGGATTTACCTGAGAACTGTGTTGGGACTGAACTTTGAATGAATCATCCATCCACTCATTCATTCATTCATCCATTCATTCATTCACTCACTCTCTTCCTGGGCTCCTGGTCTACTCCTTGTCCCAAGGATTCTCACATGACCCCTCAGCACCTGCCCTTAGCTGCAGTCTCCGCCTTGTAGGCCCCCATTTCAGACGCCACCTAAGGAAGGCTCTTATCCTGCCTGCCCTCACTCCCCAGGCACCCTTGGCAAGAAGAGCCCTTAGGGCAGAGTCGGCAGCTGCTGCCTCAGCCTCTGTCTCTTGTCACCCCGCAGGATGACCATGCCCATCAGCATCTCTAACCCTGACCTGCTCAGGCACAGCACAGAACTCTTCATGGACAGTGGCTTCTCCCCGCTGTGCCAGCGCATGGGGGCCATGGTCGCCTTCAGGAAATTTGAAGAGTTCACCAGGTATGGCGCAGGAGCTGTGCGGCTTTCCCAACCCCCAGCCATCCATTCATTAACACTTGGACTCAGGGAAACCCAGACACAGGCACAGCAGTTAATAATTCCAAACTTAGTGGAGCCCACTCTCTATGGAGAGATGCCTTGCACAGCCTAGACACAGGGGTGTGGGGGTGGAGAGGTGCCTGGGTCCTGCCTCAGTGAGATGGTGGAACAGATTTAGTAGACATCCTCGGGAAGGCCTCACCCTCTGGGAGGAGCAGATGGGAGGTGGGAAGCGGGAGGAGAGGAGGGAGGAGGAACTGCGATTGGAATGTAAACAATAAATTAATAAAAGAAAAAAAAGAATTACAGACTCCTTAGGGAGCGTTGGGAAAGGCTGGTCCGTGGTCCTAAGGGACATGGCTAGGTAGGAGCCCACAGTTCTGGCACGCTGTTGCACCTCGAGGACTGACCACGCCCTCCTGAGGCAGGAGTCCCAGCTTTCCTCTGGCCCACACCCCCAGGAACTTTGATGAAGTCATCTCCTGCTTTGCCAACGTGCCTACGGATGCCCCCCTCTTCAGTAAGGCCCGCACCTCCCTGTACGCTGACGATGATGCCAAGGTGAGCCCCGTGGGTGGCGCGCACTGGGGTGGGGCAGACTGTGGCCCCGCCCTCTTGCCCCAAGCTCTTGTTCTTCTCCCACAGAACCATCGAGAGGAACCCATCCATATCCTGAATGTGGCCATCCAATGCGCCGACCACCTGGAGGATGAGGCGCTGGTGCCAATTTTCCGTACCTTTGTGCAGTCCAAGGTATCCCAGGGTCGGCTGTCGGTCACCCGCTTTGTGTTGCTATCACAAAATACCTGAGGGTGGGAATAAAGTAATAAGTTCATGGGAGGCTAGAGAGATGGCTCAGAGGTTAAGAGCTCTTACAGGTCCTGCAGGGGATCAGGTCCAGTTCCCTGCACTCACATGACAGGTCACAACTGCCCATAACTGTGGCACACAGATATACATAGGAGCATAACACTCATATACATAAAATAAATCTAATTTTTTAAAGCTTATGCAGCCCACAGTTCTGGAGGCTGCACCAGCAACCGTGTGTGGTTCTCACCACGGCCCTTGCTGCCTCACAGCGTGTGAATGGTGTTGCACCAAGGGGATGCATGCAAGCGAGGGAGGGGCCGCACTTGCTCTTGGTATACCCCCTCCCTGAACTGGCCCTTCCTGTGAGAGCATTGGCCTCTCCAAGGGTGTTGTCTCCAGGACCCACGGCATCACTTAGATGTACCCCCCCAAGCCTTTCACACTGCAAGGGACCACACCTGACAGTTTCCACGGTAACCATGGGCACATGTTTCCATAGTAACCAGGGAGGGGAAGGTTCCTTGGGGAGGGCGCTGAGCACCTGAGGTGGACTGGGGGAGTTTCAGAGGCACAGACCTGGTGTCCTGCCCTAACTCTGCTAGTCCTCGTAGCCAGGGTCCTTGTGCAGAGGACAGGGGTGGACCACAGCCTCTTCAGCAGGGATGCAGGAAGAGAGAGGCTCTCTCTCCCAGGATGACTTCATGATCAAATGACCAGAGTTATACACAGTTGCCTGGTTAGAAGCAGAGATGAGAAGTAGTTTGGGGGAACCAGGAGCTTCTAAAGTGGTCACAGGTGTGTGCAAGCCTGCAGCGGCTGTCCCTTGCAGATGTCCTCACACAGGGCCAGCTATTGTGTCTGTTCAAGACATACAGATACAGACAGGTGTAGCAGAGTTGTGGGTATGGCAGGTCACTTTCCCCTCTGAGCCTCAGTTTCTCTATCTGCGAAATGGGTTGTGTCCTGAGTTTCATCTGCTCTTGGGTTTTCTATACATAGCATCAAGTTCATACTCTTGTACACATCTCTTAACTTGTAGTGCATACAGCATTTTAATAAGCTATAGGTCACCTAGTGTATAGCACAGTCATTGAAAGTGTATAATTCAGACTGGGGATGTAGCTCAGTGGTAGAACTCTTGCCTGGCATACTATAGGTCCTAGGTTCAAATCCCATTACTAGAAAAAAAATCACAAAATGTACAATTTGATGCTGTTTAAGTATGTTCACAGAGTTGCATGGCCTTCATACTACTGTCAGTTTTAGAACATTGCCTCTCTGAAATCTAGAACCCAAAGCCTTCTCACAGCCTTCTCCACAGCCCAGCCTAGGCAGCCACTGACCCACTGCCCTTCTCTGTAGACTTGCTGATTCTGAGTGTTCCCTGCTAGGTGGTCTTTTGACTGGCTTCTTGCATTTATTACACTTGTAGGATTCATCCACATAGCAACATACATCAGGACACCAGCCTTTACTAACCAAATAATATTCCACCGTGCTTGTGGTTTTTAATGCAGAAACACATCCTTGTGGATTACGGACTCCGAAGAATCACATTCCTTGTTGCCCAAGAGGTTAGTCCCGTTCCTTAGTTCATTGTCCTCTCTGTTCTCCAAGCCTCTGGGCCAGATATTTGATATTTATTCTCTAGGGTGGGGTAGAAGCAGTTAGTTTCTAGGGAAATCTTTCCGGATGGCTCATTCTGGAAGTAGACCGAATCGTCTTTATTTAATAGAATAGACGGAGGAAGGGTTCAGAATCTTAATCGCTTCTTGCATGGATTTCTTTTTTAGAGAGAGTTTCCCAAGTTCTTCACGTTCAGAGCAAGAGATGAGGTATGATTGCAAGTGCTGATACTGTCCTCCGTGGGTATGTCACACTCCAGGCCTCCGGGCATGCTTAGAGCCTGAGGTGTGGGCCCTCACGTTTCCCTGGAACCATGCTGCCAGTAGGAGTGTCTCCTGCTGCGAGCTCAGACACACCGGGCTCCCAGTCATTGGATAAGTTTGCATTTGCTGTGTATTCAGACTGGCTTCCAGCTGCCTGCTGTATAAATGAATACCGGAGCACAGCTACAGCCATGTGATTAGACGTCACCGTGGCTTTCACACTGTCACCAAGTCTGCTGTGGTCATCACCCTAAAACACATAGTACCCAGCCCTTTCGGGCTCTGAGCAGGTGGCCACACTCTCAGTGCAAACTCAAGAACCCAGCAAAGTTCAGCATTTTGCATTTTGATTGATTCAGGATCTGCTCACTCAGCTAAACACCATCTTTTTGGATGGGATGTGGTGGAGACGTCTCTCTAGTTCAGTTTCCAAAACTGCCAGTTGGTTCCTTTGGGGGCACTTATTTGTATAAAGAAGTCAGGATTCAGAAGTTGAAGATAACAGACAGCAGCCTCATGACTCTGGCATGTCCTGGGGCAAGCAGGCTGCACCCAGGAGGTGGTGTAGCAATGTCTGTGGCCTCCAAATCTCGTCAGCCTCATGATGAGGTTGCACAATGAATTGGTCATTTCTGAGTACCAGGGGTTGGCAGCATGGAACTTGTTCAGGCGTGTCCTCACAGAGTCAAACCAACTTTCCTCTCTCTGGCCTGCCTACAGTTTGCAGAAGACCGGATTTACCGCCACCTGGAGCCCGCCCTGGCTTTCCAGCTGGAGTTGAGCCGGATGCGTAACTTCGACCTGACCGCTGTGCCCTGTGCCAACCATAAGATGTATCTTTACCTTGGTGCTGCCAAGGTGAGGGAGGGGCTGGAGGTGACCGACCACAGGTTCTTCATCCGTGCTATCATTCGGCACTCGGACCTGATCACCAAGGTAAGGCGGCCCCACTCTGAACTCATTCCTCATGCTCTGGACTCATTCTTCATGCTCTGGCCTCCTTCCCCAAGTCCCCACATGGGCTGCTTGCTGCGGACCAGGAAGTGTACTCTGCACACAGGGCGCTGACCTTGTAGACATCCCAGCCAGTGGCGTTTCAGTCGGATTCTTGTATTCTGTGACATTCTCTGTGTGAGCAGAGCCCGAAGGGATGGAAAGATACTGGTTTTCTCAGGAAATGTCTTGTTTGCTGATTGACCACGAATGATCACATTGATTTTAAAGTCACTTGAGGGGTAGGGAAGATGGCTCACTTGCCACACAAGCCTGAGGAATGGGGGTTAGAGCCCAGAACCCACATAAGAAACTAGGTAGGTGTGGCACCTCCTTATGATCCCAGCAGAGGCTGGGAATTCCCAGGGCAAGGAGGCTAGAGTAGCCGAATCAGCAAATTCTAGGTCCAGTGAGAGACCCTGTGTCAAAAAATAGAGTGGAAGGCTGGAGACACAGCCCAGCTGCTTGTAACTCCAGCTCCAGGGCATCTGACACCCCTGGGTCCCCTGGGCACCTGCACTCACACACACACACACACACACACACACACACACACACACACACTCAGCCTCAACACACATGTGCTCACACATCCTGAGCATTGAGACACACAGGTGCAAACATACATGCATACACCACACACACATACACATACACACACACATATACTTTTAGAATACTATGTGAAAGTACCAAGAATTCTGCTGTGGAGGGGCCGGGGCCAGCCCTACCAGTAACATTGATTCCATCCCGAAATGGAAGGTCAGAGCCAGTGTGAACAGACACCAGGACATTTTTCTTGTGAACCAGGCTCTATGTGAACAAAGACCCATTCACGATACCTGCTATTTACACGCTCATGGACGTACTGTGTGTGTGTGGGGGGGGTGGTTTAAAAAAAGTTAAATCTGCCACTGATGGTTTCTTAAAAAATTACAAAATTACATTTATATGTGTACTTATTGGTGGCGGGAACACTACTTCACGTGTATAGAGAGGTCAGAGAGTCAATTCTCTCCTTCTGCTGTGTGGTTCCAGAGACCAAACTCAAGTCATTAGGCTTGACAGCAAGCACCTGTCCCTGCTGAGCCATCTCCTGAGACGGGAGTCATTGCAATACGGATATGTTTATTTACCAGTGAAAGAAAGAAAGAATTACACAAGCTGGGGGGTCAGAAGCGTGGCAGGCTTCCAAAGAGGGCTTCCTTCTTCTTTCTCTTCCTTTTATCCTCACCTGTGCTAATTTCCTTATCTCCACCCTTATGGATGTGAAGAGTTTTGTAGGCTCACCCCTACAATTCCCCTTTTAGTCTAAATAGAAGATTTAAATTTGATACAAAACTCAAACATATACAACATATATACATAGAAGGTAATAAGCAAGTTATAATCTACTTATTTCCTAAACTAAACATATCTATCTCATCTAAATCCTAAACTTATCTGAAAGGGGTACCTAAGTCTGAACACCTCCTTCTAATCCCAACCCTAAAATAATTGAAAACTAACACTAACAGGTGTAAACTATCCTTCGATATCAACAGTAGGGAAATAGGGCATGGAATTCTCAAAACTATTTCCTGCTGAAATGGGACGATGACAATCTCATGGGGATCTGTGGAAAGAAAATGTTAATGTAACAAGAGTCTTAGGTAGGTTAACTAGTCTCTGATTGGCAGGAGATGCTTGATTGAAGTTCTTGACTGGAGTTCTGATTTTGATTGACGCTCTTATCTGAAGCTCTGATCAGATTGTAGATGATGCACTGTATCAGTTCCTTGTTCTGGAGTTGTGTCGAGTGATGTAGTCCCAAACTGGTTTCAGGATGGTACCTGTCAGGTGGAGTTGATGATTTGGGGCAGTTCAGATGTATCAAGTCGAATCAGGTGGAGTTGATGAGGTGGGGCCCCATTTTCTTTCCAAAGTGTTTGGAGATTGCTGTCAGGAAATTCCTTGTTCTCTGGAAAACTCAAACATTAATGCTAACAAAGAAATTTTCAACTTTTATATGTATGTATACTGGGAAAGGCAACCCTAAGGAAGATAGTAACGAGAAGGAGATTAGACTTTCAGAAACGGAACCGAGTATCCACAGATGACAGTCCCTAATTTTGTATATCAATGGCTCTTTGATATAATACAAAAATTCTGAATTTTATTTTAACAATACGCTTGGGTTTAAAGTAGGAGAGCCAATCCAACTCTAAAGCCAGCTTCAATTAAATGAATTGGGACTAAAGCATAATTAGAAGCAAAGAGAAATGGAAATTATAATAACAAGATAGATTCAGACATTGATACCACATGTTGTATTATTGTATGTTTGATGGTCCTCTGGGTAGCTATTCTTTCTTCTTTAGGTATCCGTACGTCCAGTATTTTTTCGCTGTTTGGAGCTGAGCTTTCCTGTAAAGACAAAAACAAAACACTTCTCTTTCCTTTTATATGGTCTCCTTACACATAGTAGAATATGACCTTGTAGATGAGCTGTCATCTTTCTTCCTCCTGAGGTTTCTTCTGTTCGGATCGAATCTTGATTAATTTTGATGGAATCCAAAGTTTTTCTTCTCCTGTGGAAACAAAAGCAAAACCCCTTCCCCAGTGTAACACATGTCTTGGTTTCCAGACTGAGGTCATATCATCCTTGAAATACACCGGTTGGTTCAGCTCAGAAGTCTTCTCTGTAGTCCAGTGTCTTTCTGCAGCTGTTTGTCCTTTTTCATTAGCATTAAGAAAGTTCAACGTTAGTAATGTATTATGTAACCTGCATTTGGGGGTCTTTGTTCCCCCTGGCTGTTTATGAAGCATTTCTTTTAATGTGCAGTTAGATCTCTCAACCACTGCTTGTCCTGTAGGATTGTGAGGTATACCAGTTACATGCTACATATTATATTTGAAAAACTGTTCCAATTTGCTGGAGACATATGCTGGAGCATTGTCAGTTTTTATTTGTGCAGGTATACCCATAACAGCCATCACCTCTAAGCGGTGTGTAATAACAGAATCAGCCTTTTCAGAGCTGAGGGCAGTAGCCCATTGGAAGCCTAAAAACGTGTCTATGGTATGGTGTACATATTTCAAACTGCCAAATTCTGGAAAGTGAAAAACATCCATTTGCCAAATTTCATTCCTGCAAATACCTTTGGGATTACTGCCTGCTCGTAACAGAGTTTGATTACAGAATGAGCAAGTGGGGCAATTTCTTACTATTTCCTTGGCTTGTTGCCAGGTGATAGAAAAATCCTTCTTTAAACCTTTGCTGTTGACATGGTGTTTCTTATGAAATTCTGAAGCTTCCAACATACTTCCTATTACTAAACGATCAATCTCTTCATTGCCTTGCGCCAGGGGACCTGGCAGACCCATATGGGATCTGATGTGTGTTATATATATATAGGATGAGTTCTGTTTCTGATGGTCGACCAGCATTCCTTGGTCCAGTGTCTGCCTTTGCCACACCTCCTGCAAAGACCAGAAGGGTGAGGCCTTCTGTTCTAAGCATTCCTGGTAGAAGCATTATTTCTAGGAATGCTTTGTCTACAGTTCCTACTTAAATGTCCTATTCTACCACAGTTAAAACATCTAGAGTTTTGATGTCTTTTGAAACTTCTGGAGATTGCTTCCCCAACCAAAGTCTGTATCTCCTCATGGTTAGGCCATTTGTCATCTTGATGCTACTTTAATCCTTTAGAAATGGCCTCTCCTACCCAGGCTCCTGTCTCTGGATTGTCATACTCAATATTAGTTGTATACAAGACCCATTCCTCCAATGGTGCTGATCTGAACTTTAGGGGCCACAGCATCTGTTTGCATTGTGGGTTTGCATTCTCATAAGCCAAAGATTCTGTAAGAAGTCGCCTAATATTTGGATCAGGATAATCTTTGTAAGAATTCAGAGAATCTTTCTCTTGGACCCTGTATCACTTTTGAATATGATTCAACTTTTTCTCCTGGTTCACGAACCTTATTCAACTTGTTCTGTGCCGCTGTTGGGCATAAATAAAATGTATGCTCATCAAAGCCAGCTTGGACCTGTGGGTCAGCAAATTCTCCCTCCCAAATAATCTTACTTTGGGGAGTTTCAAAGCCATCCTTCAAACCTTGAAGTTTGAGGGCCTTGGCTTCCTGTCTCCACAAAGCTTTCCACTGTATTTGGGAAGACTGGTCCAGCACCGCAGATATTAAAGCATGCCAATCTGAGGGAGTGATCTTATTAGCAGTCACCCATGTGCTTAATAACTGCTTCACATAAGGGCTGTGGACCCCATAAGACATTATCGCTTGCTTTATACCTTTCATTTCTTTCATGGGAATAGGTTCCCATTTATGTGTAGTGGAACCAGTTTGGTTCCTCTGCGATGCTGGCCTTTCTGTTATAGTTACTGGAAAGGCCAGTAACTTAGGATGTCTAGTAGCTATGATTCCTTTATTTCCTGGTAGCCTAGCATCTATTGCCTCAGCATCTGCTGTTTCAGACGATGTATCTTCTAAAGATTGAAATTTTGTGACCATGTCATCTCTGAGGTCTTGGATTTCCTGCATTAAAAATTGTTCCAAGTCCTTGGACTGTTCAGTTAAGTGTGATTCCAAGCTTTTCATACCATCCTCCCGTAAAACTCCAAAGGCATCTATTTTTTCTTCCAGAAAACATATTCGGTATGCTAGATGGTCATTATTGTCAGACACAGATTGAATTAACCCTGCTAATTTGGAAAGTTCCTCCTGCCTAGACTTCATCTTAGCCATAAATGCAGTGGACATTGAATTAAATGTGTCTCGAAGGTTGTTCTGATTAAATTCCAAATTATCCGTTTTGGTAACTAAATCCCCTTTTTCATGAATTTTTGACTCTAAATTTGTCTATTATCTGTCTGTTTGCCATGCTTCTTCCATGTGATTACATGTATTAACACACTAATCACAAGCATGGTACACAAATACATATGAAAAATATCATAATTGTCCTTTACTGCATAACCCATGATCTTGTTAACAAAATCTCTAAAATCCTGCGGTGTTAAGTTACATGCCATGCTATAATTAGATGTTCTTACCAACAATTAGTAATTCTTGAATTGGAAAAATCCCCATTAGTTTTGTCTTAGATTAAAATACCTGTAGTTAACCGCGCGTGGCCAGCAGATGGCGAAGGTGTACTGCCAAACACGGCTTCTCCTCGGAAGATCGCTCTTCACCAAAACGAACCTGGAAATGCTAATAACAGCCTGTACAAGATTAACGAACAGATATAGGAAGGGAAAGGCCTGAGGATGTTGAGAGACACAGCTACAAAATGAAACCCTATGAGCTGGGCTTAGATGGCGGACACTAGAACCCTGAATCCAGCCTGTAACAGCAGCCGCTGCAGGGACCCCGGCATCCAGAAAGCAGGCGGGGGAACCGAGGGGAGCTGTTTATCCTGAAGCTGGAGAAGCGGCCTGCCGCCACACTGTGTGCGCCGGGCCTTGCTCTGACTTCTGTGCTGCTCTGCTGCACCACTCCCATCACAAGGAACTCAGCAGGCAGCAGTGTGTGTGTGTGTGGGGTGGCAGCGACTCTGCAGCGGAAGAAGTTTGCTGGAGGAAGAGGCGGTAAAACACAGCGGTTGAAGGTTGGGGGTCGCCCGGCAGCTCCTGTGGTGGGAGCGCCTAATGGCAGTGCAGGCGCAAGTGGACACTTGAAAACTGAATTCCCGTCCTGCTGGCAACGGGAGGTGGGTACGCTTGCACTGCGTCCCTAAAGCCGGTGTTCTGTGTAAGTGTGCCAAGCAGAGTCATGCTCGCTGGACAGGTGAGAGAGAGAGAGAGAGAGAGAGAAAAGAAGCTCGGGAGAACACAAGCACACCGCCTTCCAAGGGCTGGCGTTCTTTGGCCCAGCCGTGACGTAGTGGGCTCCGGGCTGGGCAGGTGGAGGCTCCTACCTCTTTGAAGGCGTGGGCTTTCTCTCCTGACAGCAGCTGAGACGGGAGGCCAATGCAATATGGAATATAACATGTTTATTTACCAGAGAAAGAGAGAAAGAATTACACAGGCTGAGGAATCAGAAGCGTGGCAGGCTTCCAAAGAGGGCTTCCTTCTTCTTTCGCTTCCTTTTATCTTCACCTGTGCTAATTTCCTTATCTCCGCCCTTATGGGTGTGAAGAGTTTTGTGGGCTCACCCCTACAATCTCCCAAGCTTTCCCTGTTGCCACAGCCCCAGATATCAGAGCATCAGGGTGCAGAGGCCAGAAGTCTGACTGTGACACTCAGCCTCGGTTTCTTCCTGCTCTCAGCCGGGCTCTGCATCTCACCAGACATCCTAGGAGGAGGGAACCATGCTCCTCACCAGCTAGGTGCAGGCCCGTGGCTGAGGGTGGCCTTATTCCTTTGGCAGGAAGCCTCCTTCGAGTACCTGCAGAATGAAGGCGAGCGGCTGCTCCTGGAAGCCATGGACGAGCTGGAGGTGGCGTTCAACAACACCAGCGTGCGCACCGACTGCAACCACATCTTCCTCAACTTCGTGCCCACTGTCATCATGGACCCCCTCAAGGTCGAGCCGCTGGGGCTCTCCCAGGCTCTTGATGCATTTTCCCGTGGTTCTTCATGCCACAGTGCTTTGAGGTTGTGTGTGTCCGTCCCCCGTCCCGTTCCCCCCCCCCCCCCCCCGAGTTTCAGGATGAACTTGTAGTTAGCTGAGTCCGGAGAGAACAAACCTGCCAGTCTATTCAGATGCATGGGCTCGGACAACATGGGACTTATGTCCTCCGCAGGCGCTTCTGGGCAGGAAGAGAGCCTAAGGTCTGAGGCTGGGGCACTGTGTGCAGACCTCGGAGATGATAGTTCAGGGACCAGAGAAGACTTCAGAATCTGTAGGCTCACAGAACCCATGACTAGTACACACAGTCTAGAAGAAACCCGTGCAAGGGCCTGGGAGGCGGGGAAAGACGGGGTGACACGTGACAGTGACTTCCGTCCCTTGTCGCCCTGTCAAGGGTGGATGTAGCTCACCGGCTGTTGGCAGCTAACAGCTTGTGTTGGGTGCCAGGCCCCCTGCCTCCTGCGGCTTTACTGTCCCTTGCTGGCAGCATTGCCTTGTTGTGTAGGGTAGACTCTGATGGCACCACGTCTCTTAGCAGATTGAGGAGTCAGTGCGTGCCATGGTCATGCGCTACGGCAGCCGGCTGTGGAAGCTCCGTGTGCTGCAGGCGGAGGTCAAGATCAACATCCGTGAAACGACCACAGGCAGCGCCATCCCCATCCGCCTGTTCATCACCAACGAGTCCGGCTATTACCTGGACATCAGCGTCTACAAAGAAGTGACTGACTCCAGATCTGGAAATGTAAGGGTGGCCACCAAAGTGTCAGAGTCTAAGCAGATGCAGCTATCTGGCCATCAGGGAGAGGCCGCCATCGTGGCCCTCGCCTCGCTTTGTCTCGGATCATGGCAGCCTCCGATAGATAGCTTCAGGATGTGGTGGGCATCATAGTTTCCTGTGTGTTCACCCTCCTAGGCAGGGCTATACAGCCCCATGGCAGAGTCCATTCTGTGGCCATGCTGCAGGTAGAAGTGGAGGGTGTGACAGTTACCGTGCAGAACTCACACTGGGCCACTTAGATATACCCGTTTCCCCTAGCTGCCTTGCAGAAAAGAGTTTTATAAATGAACCCAAAGCTATTTTACATGTGTGTGTGCATGTGTGTATGTATGTATATATATGTATATTTATGTGTACATATATGTATGTGTGTTCCTGCGTGTGTGTATTATATATATATACATACATACGTGCGTATATGTGTGTGTGTGTGTACTTTTATTTTGAAATGAAACTCAAAACTCGTAAGTTACAAAAATAGTACAGAACAAAATATTGGATGGGGTGTACCCATCACTCGGCCTCTCAGAGGACATATTTCAGCTGACTACAGTATGCTACTGTAAAGTGACACAGGTATAGTGCCGGTGGCCTGATTTCCCCTGGTTCTTGTCTGCATACCTTGCGGGGTGGGTCTAGCTGCCATCAGCATATTGGAGCTCTGTCTCCTGTCTTCCACACCCCTCCTTGCTCTGGTAGTCACATGACAAGGGGCATAAGCTCTGCACTGCGGATCTGCCTCTCCATTGAACTTTTGCTGAGGACTTGCAACCCAAATCCAGGTCCTCTGGAAGAGCAGCCAGTGCTCTTAGCCTCTGAGCCATCTCTCCAGCCCCTTTCCCTTTTCTTTCTGTCTGCCCAGATCATGTTTCAGTCCTTTGGCAACAAGCAAGGAAGCCTGCATGGGATGCTGATCAACACGCCCTATGTCACCAAGGACCTGCTCCAGGCCAAGCGATTCCAGGCGCAGTCCCTGGGGACCACCTACGTGTACGACTTCCCGGAGATGTTCAGGCAGGCAAGTCCTGAGGGCTCAGGTGTTCACCACCTTCGAGGGCCCTTTCCCCTCCTTCTACCAGAATCGATCTCTTATCCCAAGTTACACTTCTGAGATTCCTTCTAGATGAGGTCTTCCTGGAGAAAAACTGATTAGTACAGGAATGACTTCATGGTACTTCACCCCCAAATGAACCTAATCGTATCCTGTTGATAAGTGATACTTTAGAAAACAAAGTACGCACTCCTTTAATCCCAAAACTCTGGAGGCAGAGACAGGCAGATCTCTGTGAGTTCAAGGCCAGCCTGGTCTACAGAGAGAGTTCTGGGATGGCCAGGACTGTTACAAAGAGAAACCCTGTCTCAAAAAACACACAAACAAACAAAAAAACCCAAGCAACCAAACAACAAAGGGAATTGGAGGGGCAGGAAGGAGAAAGTAAACTCAAAAGTCTATGACCTGTGACAAACTGCTCAATAGTTTAATGTTTGTTTCTGGTTTATGTATTTTGCATGTATTTGTGTGTGTGTGTGTGTTGGTGCATGTACACATGTATGCATGTGTGTGTGTAGGGGTCAGAGGTCAGCATCTGGTATTTTCTTTATTTGCTCTCACCCCATTTTTTTTGAGGCAGGGTCTTTCAGTTAAGCTGGAGGTTGCCAATTTGGCCAGAGTGGCCAGCCAGCAAGCACCCTGGTTCCTCCTCTCCCCAGCTCTGGTTTTTACTTGGGTGGGGATTGAACTCACGCTTGTGAGGTCTCTGCTTTACTGGCTGGGTCATCACCTCCGGCCCCTGCTTCTGATCTGTTTGCTCATTTATAAGTTAGCTGCTGCTTGCCAGGCCTCATTCTGAGACCTGGAGAGGAGGCTGTACATGTGTATATGTGCATATGTGTAGATAATGTGCATTTTGTTTTAAAGTAATTAGTCTCAAAATAGTCAAGAAGTCATAAAAACAGTGCCGAAAAAAATTGAACTGAACATTCCCACGAGCCATTTCCCCAGTGACAACAGCGTTACTCTGTTCCATTCCCCAGTGGCACGTTCTGGTCAGTCATGGTGTTACCAGGACAGGAGATGGGTACTAGCTTTGACAATGTCTGGGGGACTGGGTGCAGAGGCACCTTCCCGTAGTCTCAGCTGTTTGGGAGGCTGAGCCAGGGGCACCATTTATGCTGGCCTGGATAGCATAGTGAGACTCTGTCTTGGAAGGAAGGGAAATAATGTGTTGTTAGGTTTTCCTGAGAGAGAGAGTAATATAATATCTGCAACTCCCCAACTAGCTCCTGGAACACACAGGCACAAAGTTGGAAATGACCAGGCGTTCTTTATTAATTCTTACTTATGTGCCTGTGTACACCCTGAGTTTATTTGCACTACTCTACGTGAAGTCAGAGGGTGTTGGGTCCCCCTGAAACTGGAATTGTGGGTAGCTGGGAGCTATGTATCCAGTACCAAGTTGAGTCAATACTTTGAAAAGTATGACCTGGCTGGGAAAGCAACTCAGTGGGCAAAGGGCTCGTCATGCAGGCATGAGGACCCGAGTTCAGACCCCAGCACTCGCTTTAAAAAGCCAGGCATGGTGGTGTGCACACACAATCCTGAGCACTTGGAGGCAAAGGCAGGGTAATCCCTGGGACTTCCTGCAGCCAGTCTAGAAAATCAGTGAGGTCTGGGTTCAGTGAGAGACACTATCTCAAAAAAGAAGGTGGAGAGAGAGTGAGTGCAACCCCCGATGTCAATCTGTAACACACACACACACACACAAACTGGAGCATGCACCTACACATGTGCATGTGCACATACATAAATATAAAAATGCAATAAAAATCACCTCCACCAAAACTGAGCTCAGATGGTTTAAAAGAATGTATTTTCCTCCACATTATTATTAATATTATTATAATTTTGTGGAATATGCTTGTGTGTGTTTGAATGTGTGTGAATATGTGTGTGTTCTTTAAATATTTCACAGTTTAAAAAGAGGGTGAGAACAAGGCAGTGTTCTGACATGTTATCTCTAACTGGGAAGGGCAGTGCTTCCCTCCCCGTGACCCCAAGATTTTCCTCCCCCAGGCTCTCTTTAAACTGTGGGGTTCCCCAGAAAAGTACCCCAAAGATATCCTAACATACACAGAGCTGGTGTTGGACTCCCAGGGACAGCTGGTGGAGAGGAACCGGCTTCCTGGTGGGAATGAGGTAGGAAATGGGCGTGGGACGGGAGGTGGTCATGGGGGCAGGACGGGAGGTGGGTACGAGGTAGGATCTGGGTAGAATCCAGATGGGGTCAGCTTGCTTCAGGTGTCACCTGGAAGAACCGAAGTTGCTTTGCTTAGCATGTATCTCTTTCCAGATAGGCATGGTGGCTTTCAAAATGAGGTTTAAGACTCCAGAGTATCCAGAAGGGCGGGATGTCATTGTCATCAGCAACGATATCACCTTCCAAATCGGCTCTTTCGGCATAGAGGAGGACTTCCTGTATCTGCGGGCGTCTGAGATGGCCCGGGCAGAGGGCATCCCAAAAATCTTCCTGGCAGCCAACAGCGGGGCCCGTATGGGCCTGGCTGAGGAGATCAAGCAGATATTCCAAGTGGCTTGGGTGGACCCGGAAGATCCCCACAAAGTACGTCATGATGCGAGGGTGGTAGCACGGTAGCACTTACCTCGAAGAGACCATCATGCCTACTCCAAAAACCTCACGTCTGAAATGCTTCCAGACCCAAAGTTTAAGTGTCAGCATGATGTCCCAAGTGGAAGGTGCCCCCGACCTCATTCCCAGAGTCAGTCAAAATGCAGGGGCCTGAAGATGCTGTGTGTGAGGCATCTGTGTAACATAGATGAATGCTGTGTTTAGGCCTGGTGCCCACTCCTAGGACATCTCATTATTACATGCACATACGCCAGTCTGAAAAAAAAGTTCAAAATCTAAACTCCTTCTGGCCCCATGCATTCCAGCTAAGAGACACAGCGGGCATTGCATGGTGGGTGTTGATGGCTGCTGCACGACTGTGGGAAAGGATCTCTGTGTGCGGTGCACACATGCGCAGTGAGCATAGGTAGCCCGCCATGTGCGCAATTCACACTCACTGAGCCAGGCACAGTGGCACATACCCGTACTGACACTCGGGAGGCTCAGGCAGGAGGAGACAGAGAGAGCTCAGGATCAGCCTGGCCCAGGTGGTGATTCCTTGTCTCAAAAAAGAAAAAGAAGCAAAATAAATGCCCTGGGACATGGTAATTGGCAGAAATGTCCAGAAACACCCCCCTAGGGGGGCATGATAATGAAAAACTTGTGGACATATAGGTGACATGTGCCAGGTTCTCAATTCATGGGTACTCAGAATGCAAAGTGATTAATACCACTTAACCTTCTTTTTGAGACAGGTTCCCTCTTTGGCTTGCGATCCATCAAATCTGGGCTAGCTGGCAAGCAAGCTTCTAGGAAGCTCTCACCTCCCCATTGCTGTGGCTGTAGGCACGCACCACTGATGGGAGACAGTGGGACGGTCACTTTCCCACGGAACATGTTCCTCAGATATATTTAGTCCATCCCAAACCCAAACATCTAAAATTCAAAATGCTCTGTCATCTGAGCCCTCTTGGCCACTGACTTCATCCCTAAAGTAGTAAATTCTGTCCACACCTCAGTTGATGGGATGGGTCACAGTGAAAGTACACCAAATAGCGACAGCCTTTAGTCCACAGGTGCTTACAAAACGTGAACGATCTCACATTTAGACATGGGTGCCACCCCTAAGGTGTCTCATTAGGTAGAAGCAGGTATCCCAAAGCCCAGATGTACTTCTACATCTGAAGCGCTCTGGTCCCTGTCATTTGGGCTGTTCGACCTGTGCACATGGACACGCATGTCCACACATGAGTGAACGCACATTTCCTACACAGTGCATGACCGGGCAGAGCATGAGGCTGTGTGTGGGGAAGAGAGGAGCTCAAAGTAGCCCTGTGGGGCCGGGCGGTGGTGGCGCACGCCTTTAATCCCAGCACTCGGGAGGCAGAGGCAGGCGGATCTCTGTGAGTTCAAGGCCGGGCTGAACCGATAGCCTCTGAAACAATACAGAGAAACCCTGTCTCATAAAAACCAAAAAAAAAAAAAAAAAAAAAAAGTAGCCCTGTGGTTTGCAGGTGTTGGGAGTCTGCAAACTGCACCTGTGCAGTTGGTGATAAGAACAGCTGCCCTGGACGGTGTTGACACCTTGAAATACTTGGAGGCTGTCGAGTCCATGGAACTGGATTCGCAGACTCACTGAAGTGTGTTTTTAAGGGATTTAGATACCTGTACCTGAAGCCCCAAGACTACACTCAGATCAGCTCCCACAATGCTGTGCACTGCAAGCACATTGAGGATGGAGGTGAATCCAGGTAAAGTGGCTGGCGAGCTCTGGTGTAACCACATTTCATCCAGCGGCCTGTAAGGTTTGTGGGTGGTGGGCTCCTGAGCTTACGTGTGGGGTGCTGATACGCCACTTGGGACAATCTCCAGGTGACTCATCCTGGTCATCCCCAAATGACTTGTTGTTCCCTCCCTCCCTCTCCCTCTCCCTTCCTTCTTCCCCTTCCTTCCCTCTATCTCTTCCCTCCCTCTTACCCTCTCTCCCTCCTTTCCTACCTTCCTTCCTTCCCTCCCTCTCTCCCTTCCCTCCCTCCCCTCTCTCTCCCTTTTTTCTTCCTTTCCCTCCTCTTCCTTCCTTCTTTCCCTCTCTCCCTCCCTTCCTTCCTTCCCTCTCTCCCTTCCTCCTCTTTCTTTTTCTTTGCTGAGCCTTGTACATGGCAGGCAGGTGCTCTGCTGTTAAGTTATAAAGTTTCATCCTTTACTCAAAACATCAGCTCATTCAGGGAAAAGTAGACTCAGTTTTCATGATGTCTCAGGGGACACATTCCATGACCCAGCTATCCAAAAAAGATTCAGGGGTCACCTGGGGCTCGTTCTTGGAGAATGTCAGAGGTTGGCAATTTAACAAATGGACAAACCAACAGTCTCTAGGTGACTTCCTGGAATGCGAATGACATGAAAAACATTCTTAATTCCATAGTGAAATAAATTTGGGAAATACTCAGTTAAATGTGTCCGTCAGAGCACATTCCTACAGGCCTGATGAGATCCCCTAACACACCAACTCTGGCCAGTGTGTCACACCCTTTTGGGGTTATGAACTAAGTGTCTTCACTCCTGGTCCCTGGTGTCACCACAGGCCAAAGGCTAAGCTAGTTTTCTGTGTGATGTGGGGGTAAGGTTGTGGTGATATATTGTTTATGGTTTATTAAAGCCACTGGAGATCAAAATAGCAAAGCAGCCATATTAGTCAGCTATAGAAGCCAGGTACACACCTTTAATCCCAGGATTTGAGAGGTATAAAAGGTAGAGGCATTCTGTGTGAGAGTTAGTGTCTAGCCACATTGAGGAGAGCATAGCAGTCTGAGTGACTCCGAGGAGCAGTGAGGTCGGGAGCAGTCTGAGTGACTCCGAGGAGCAGTGAGGTCGGGAGCAGTGTGAGGATCCCGCTTTGGTCTGAGCTGAGGTACAGGTAAGAGCTGGCAGCCGATTGCTTTGCTAGACTCACTGAGCCATCCATCTCCCCAGGCCTGATCTGATCTTCAGCTTGAAGCTCGAACCCTAATATCGGTCTCTGGGTCTTTTATTTTTCCTGCTACTAAGGTGGCACCTCACTAAGAGCCTCTGTTTGGGGGAGGGACAGTCACTGGTCAACCGTGATCTTCTAGAAGCGTAGTGCCCCGGGGTCCTAAGCACTCCCACTTTGCCTCGGACTCTTCCATGCCCCAGGGTTTGTCTGTGCTCATCCCTCCTGCCCCAGCTCTGTGGGAAATGTGTGCTTCTGTTTCTGGTTCTGGAGAGCAGCCTTGACTTTAGCCGAGTTTGGTCCTTGCAGATATGTCATCGTGGATGTCATAGGGAAAAGTGGCAACCTGGGCGTGGAGAACCTGAGGGGCTCGGGCATGATAGCAGGAGAGGCCTCCCTGGCTTATGAAAAAATTGTCACCATCAGCATGGTGAGTCCCCTCCTGTGTCTCTTCCTTTTTTCACATTTTTTGGGGAACCGAGAGTCTCGCTGAATCTGGAACTTGCCGATTTGGCTATGGCTGCCAGCAAGCCCCAGGGATCCTCTTGTCTCTGCTTCCCCAGCACTGAGACTGCAGGCGCACACTGCCGTGCCTGGGTTTCCATGGGGACTAGGAATCTGAACTCACATCCTTACGGTTGTTTGGCAAGCACTTTACTGACTGAGCCATCTCCCCAAGCCCTCCCCTCTCTTCTTTGAGACATGGTCTCACTACATAGCCCTTGCTGGCCTCGAACTTGCAATCCTTGCTGCCTAAGCTTCTTGAGTGCCGGCACCAACCACACCTCCCTTATTCCTTAGCATGTAACTAGTTTGTCAATCCAGCAGCACCTGGAGCTCCTTAACTTCACAGAGCCCAGTCTTGTCTCACTTTTAACAGTTGTCTCAAAACTGTTTCTCTGGTTTGCAGGAATCAGATGTCAAACTTTTCCAAACTGTAATCTCAGCACTCAGGAGGTAGAGGCAGGGGGGTTGCTTTGAGTTCAAGTCAGCCTGCTCTTTGCAGCAAGTTCTGGGAGAGCCAAGGCTACATAGTGAGACCTTGTCTCAAAAACAAACAAGCATAAAATTTAAAAATAAGGGCCCATAGCTGGGCGATGGTAGCGCACACCTTTAACCCCAGCACTCAGGAGGCAGAGGCAGGCAGATCTCTGTGAGTTCGAGGCTGGGCTGGACTGACAGCCTCCAAAACAATACAGAGAAACCCTGTCTCGTAAAACCAAAATAAATAAATAAATAAACAAACAAACAAATAAATAAATAAGGGCCCATTCAGATGGTTCAGTGGGCAAAGGTGGTTGTCATTCAGTCTGTGAAATCTGCGTGCTAGAAGGAGAGAGCTGACTCTAACCTCTGACCTTCACATGTACACTGTGACAAGTACACTCACACATACAAACATATACACACAAAATAAATGTACACCCACACATATATACACATACACACAAAATAAATGTACACTCACACATACAAACATATACACACAAAATAAGTGTACACCCACACATATATACACATACACACAAAATAAATGTACACTCACACATACAAACATATACACACAAAATAAATGTACACCCACACATACATATACATACACACAAAATAAATGTACACCCACACATATATACACATACACACAAAATAAATGTACACTCACACATATATACACATACACACAAAATAAATGTACACCCACACATACATACACACAAAATAAATGTATACTCACACAAACATACACATACACACAAAATAAATGTACACCCACACATACATACACACAAAATAAATGTACACCCACACATACATACACACAAAATAAATGTACACCCACACATACATATACATACACACAAAGTAAATGTACACCCACACATACATACACACAAAATAAGTGTACACCCACACATACATACACACAAAATAAATGTACACCCACACATACATATACATACACACAAAGTAAATATACACCCACACATACATACATACACACACAATGAGATACCCCTCTCTGTGGGGGCTGAGCCCACCAGCTTCTGGAGTTCAGAAGGGTCCTGTCTCCACAGGTGACCTGCCGTGCCCTCGGAATCGGGGCCTACTTGGTGAGGCTTGGCCAGCGGGTGATCCAAGTGGAGAACTCACATATCATCCTCACTGGAGCCAGTGCTCTCAATAAGGTGCCGGAGGCGAGGCCTGGAGAGGGGTGGGGTGGTGTGGGGACCCAGCCAGGCCTTGAGTGGCCCCGCTGTCTTAGCCAGTTTCTGTTGCTGTGAAGACACCATGACCATGGCAACTCTCAAAAAGGAAAACGTGTAATTTAGGTTTGGTCCAGTTTTGGGGGGCATTGGTGGCTCCTCAATTGGGTTGCACATCAGAATTTCCTGGGAATCTTAAAGATGTAGGAACCACCAATGCCTGGTGTTCCCCCTGAAGGCTCAGAAGGTATGGGTTTAGGTACAGCCCTTTGCAGGTATTTCAGAAGCTCCCAGGTCATTGTGACAGGCGGCCAGAGCAGAGGACCCAGTAAGATGGAGTGGCCTTGTTAACTGTGCTGTGTCAACTCAGGTCCTCGGAAGAGAAGTCTACACGTCCAACAACCAGCTGGGGGGTGTGCAGATCATGCATATGAATGGGGTCTCCCACGTCACTGTGCCAGATGACTTCGAGGGAATCTGCACCATTCTGGAATGGTTATCATACATACCAAAGGTGCGCTATTCCCTGGCAGCCTGGAGCCTGTGAACCGGTGGGGTTAGGCTCATGGTGATAGGGAGGATGGGAAAGGAGCACCACAGATGGGACCAGGCCTGCTTGGCCTCCCACTCTCCCTCTCTGATGCCCAACCCCATCCTTTGCTTTTGGGGGGAGGCTCTGAGGTGTCATAAGGACTTAGGGATGCTGTCTGCTGATCCTTTAGAAAAGGGTGACATTGGACCAGAGCGGGCCTCTGAATCCATTCCTGGCTTCGTCTTCAGGGGTACTGTAATCCTGGGCCAGCTCCCAGTCCATCTGAGCCTTCATGTTCCTCCTCTGTGTAGTTGTGTTACCATGGTGATGAGGAGGACTGATGCTCATGACTCTGCTCTCTGCAGATCCTCCCAAGGCTACCCTGGACAGTCCTGATAGTTGTCAATAGTCCCACAGGGCTGCTTTACCTAGATCTTGACCAGCAGATGTTTGAGCCTCCATTTCTTCAATCATGTAGCTGGGAGAATTCTGGTCCTGTGTGGCTCCCAGACTCTATTTGAACAGCCTCTTAAAAGGTCTCAGAAGAATTTAGACAGGAGGTGCCTATCATTTTACAGCAGGAGCAGTGGCTTGGAAGCCCCGGTAAGGGCATAGCTGCACAGCTAGACGTGTGCAGTCTGGGGAAAGCACTCGGATGTGTGGTAGTCCTCCCTGACACACCCCAGGGACTGAGTGGGATGGCTTTGCCTTTCTTTCCTAGGACAATCACAGCCCGGTCCCAATCATCACTCCTACGGACCCCATCGACAGGGAAATTGAATTCGTCCCCTCCAAAGCTCCCTACGACCCCAGGTGGCTGCTTGCAGGGAGGCCTCACCCAAGTAAGTCCCAAGGTGTTTGCAGGGGACCCCAGATTTGGGCTGTCTTGCTGGGAAACTTTTATGTCTGTTCCCGTTTCCCAGGGTGGGTGCTGTGAGCCCAAAGGAGGGGGTGGAGACTGGACTTTGCTTTTCCTGAGTCACAGACCAACAAGGCTTGGAAACAGCTCTGGTTTCCGGAGCCAAGGCTTAGGGTTCAGCACAAGCCGGGCCTCTCTCCTACCTCTTTCCCTCAGCTAGACCCTCACAAAGGAAGTTGGCTTCTTTCACACACACACACACTTTCACACGCATGCACGCATGTTTCCCCCTTCTCCGAGGAAAGCCTCTCCTGGAGGTGTACTTTGTTCTGAGACCCACCCACATGGGAAAGCTGAGCTGTCCCATCACCCTGGCCCATGTTTAGAATTTCACGTACAGTTGCCTTCAGCTGTGCCGTGCAGGAGACAAGGATATCCTGTCACCAGCAGAAGGATCCCGATGGCTTCTTGGGTTTATAGACCCTTTCCCTCCAGCTGTATCTCCCTTAGAAGGCGTTCGGTTTCTTACCTACTGTGTGTTCTGTCCTGTGGAGCCAGCCCTGAGCCCCGAGCCCTGAGCCAGAGCCTGAAGCAGGGTTTATTCCCTGGCATCCAGCCTCTGCATCATTCTGAGTCACATGCTGCCAGGCCTTTTACCTCTTGTGAGAGGGACAGCCATTTGCATTAACTCCGGACCCTCAGCCATTGCACTGTCAAAGTGGCAGCCGATTGCATCACACACACCCCAACACCCTCCGCCTCCCCCTCATCAATGGCTACAGTGCCACTGTCACAATGTGTCTGTCCGGGACATGAGTGGCTGGCTTCCTCTCAGGGATACTGAGCTGAAGCTCAGGGCCAGAATCCGGTCAAAGATGGGCCACAGCGGTGTGCCCGCCAGGCAGACCCTGGGCCTCCCCAGCTCTCAGCTAGGACTTCCATCCTGCCCACAGCTCTGAAGGGCTCCTGGCAGAGCGGATTCTTCGATCATGGCAGTTTCACGGAAATCATGGCACCCTGGGCTCAGACTGTGGTGACCGGACGAGCGAGGTAACGTGAAATCGGGGTGGGCTGCACTTGCCTGCTTACCAGGCACGGGACTCTAGGCACTAGGCTGGGGCTGCCAGGGCCCTTTTCTTCTTGGTCCTTAGATTTTTCTGAATGCAAAATCCAGTTTAGGGAGTAGGGAGATGGCTAAGACAGCTAGCGTGTAAGCATACAGATCCCTAGCACCCATATGACAAGTCGGGTGTGGCAATTTGGGGATTCCAGCACCAGGGTTACAGAGTCAGAGCCAGCAGCTTTCTGGTGAACTCCAGGTTATGACAGACCCCGTATCAGAAGACAGGTGGAGAGGAAGAACCCTGACAGTGAACACACACACATACACACACACACACACACAAACACACATGCACAAATACACTCACTTACACA
The DNA here is from genome assembly GCF_017639785.1 of Mesocricetus auratus. Taxonomy (NCBI): domain Eukaryota; kingdom Metazoa; phylum Chordata; class Mammalia; order Rodentia; family Cricetidae; genus Mesocricetus; species Mesocricetus auratus. Next base: position 5,617,914 of record NW_024429206.1, read on the forward strand.
CAGACACATACAGACACACCATACACACATACATCATACACACACAGACACAGACACACAGACACACACATGCACAAATACACTCACTCACACACAGACACATACAGACACACCATACACACACAGACACACACACATGCACAAATACACTCACTCACACACAGACACATACAGACACACCATACACACATACACCATACACACACAGACACACACACATGCACAAATACACTCACTCACACACAGACACAGACAGACACACCATACACACATACACCATACACACACAGACACACACACGCACAAATACACTCACTTACACACAGACACAGACAGACACAACATACACACATACACCATACACACACAGACACACACACACATGCACAAATACACTCACTTACACACAGACACAGACAGACACAACATACACACACACACCATACACACACATATGCACAAATACACTCACTCACACACAGACACATACAGACACACCATACACACATACACCATACACACACAGACACACACACACATGCACAAATACACTCACACACAGACACAGACAGACACACCACACACACACACCATACACACACAGACACACACATATGCACAAATACACTCACTCACACACAGACACATACAGACACACCATACACACATACACCATACACACACAGACACACACACACACATGCACAAATACACTCACACACAGACACAGACAGACACACCACACACACACACCATACACACACAGACACACACATATGCACAAATACACTCACTCACACACAGACACATACAGACACACCATACACACATACACCATACACACACAGACACACATACACATGCACAAATACACTCACACACAGACACAGACAGACACACCATACACACACACACCATACACACACAGACACACACACACATGCACAAATACACTCACTTACACACAGACACAGACAGACACAACATACACACATACACCATACACACACAGACACACACACACATGCACAAATACACTCACTTACACACAGACACAGACAGACACAACATACACACATACACCATGCACACACAGACACACACACATGCACAAATACACTCACTTACACACAGACACAGACAGACACAACATACACACACACACCATACACACACATATGCACAAATACACTCACTCACACACAGACACATACAGACACACCATACACACATACACCATACACACACAGACACACACACACATGCACAAATACACTCACACACAGACACAGACAGACACACCACACACACACACACCATACACACACAGACACACACATATGCACAAATACACTCACTCACACACAGACACATACAGACACACCATACACACATACACCATACACACACAGACACACACACACACACACGCACAAATACACTCACACACAGACACAGACAGACACACCACACACACACACCATACACACACAGACACACACATATGCACAAATACACTCACTCACACACAGACACATACAGACACACCATACACACATACACCATACACACACAGACACACACACACATGCACAAATACACTCACTCACACACAGACACATACAGACACACCATACACACATACACCATACACACACAGACACACACACACACACACGCACAAATACACTCACACACAGACACAGACAGACACAACATACACACACACATGCACAAATACACTCACTCACACACAGACACATACAGACACACCATACACACATACACCATACACACACAGACACACACACACGCACAAATACACTCACTTACACACAGACACAGACAGACACACCATACACACATACACACACCTTACACACACAGACACACACATATGCACAAATACACTCACTCACACACAGACAGACACATATAGACACACTATACACACACAGACACACACACCATACACACACAGACACACACACACATGCACAAATACACTCTCTCACACACAGACACAGACACACCATACACACACAGACACACACACACAGACACACCATACACACACAGACACAGACACACAGACACACACATGCACAAATACACTCACACACAGACACAGACAGACACACCATACACACACAGACACACACAAACATGCAGAGTTAAAGTTTTAAAAGTTGTGTGTCATTGGCCTTCAGTTATAGTCCTCCAATTTATTTTACAAACCCTTTTTGTACAACCCTGGACCAAACCCCCCACCAGGGAGCGCCCCCTGCAGAGGCTGCCCCACCCGGCTTCCCTGGTAGAGTTGTGGCAGGGGTAAAGGGCGGCGGTGCAGTGGCAGCTTTGGTTGTTAGCCTAGAATGATGGGCATGGATGTCCCGGTCTCCTCTGGGCCAGGCTCTGTGGCACTTGACTTGTTCACCCCTCCCTGGTCTTGAGTACTGGGGATGGAACCCAGGGCCCCATCCATGCCAGGCAAAAAGCTGAAACACCGAGCTACATCCCAGCTCTTTGCTTTTTATTTTAAGTCAGTATCTTGTTATATAGCCCAGGCTGGCCTCGAACTCTTGAACTCCCTGGCTAAGCTTCCTAGGTAGCTGGGTAACAGACCTATGCCACCAATCCTGGCTTGCTCCAGCCTTTTCCCTGGGTGACTTGGTTCAGCACCCAAGGTAGCCAGTGTGCAGCTGCTGGCCACCTGAGATGATTTAAGTCATAATTTAAAGCTGGGATGTGGCTAGGTTGCAAAGTACCTGCCTGGCATGTGCCGAGTCCCGAGTTCCATCCTAGCACTACGAAGGGGGACAATCTGAAGCTGAAGTGGGAGGAGGACGCTGGGAACTGTGTTTCACAGTCAATGTCTTAGATGCACAAACAGTTCCCATGGGTACCACCTGCCCTGACTGTCCTCACCCTAGCCGGCCACTTATAGCTCTGCCCTCCTGTATGGTTCTCCGTAACTTGGGGCTCCTATCTTGCTTTGCAGCCAGCTCCCCGACATGCCCTCAGTCCCACCTGGAAATGCCCGCAGCAGACTGGGTAGACCCTGGAGCCCTGAGATCTGCTTGCGGGGCAGCCCAGTGCTGAGCTCATGTGTGCTCACCTTGCAGGTTGGGGGGCATCCCTTTGGGGGTGATTGCCGTGGAGACTCGGACAGTGGAGGTGGCTGTCCCTGCTGACCCTGCCAACCTGGATTCCGAGGCCAAGGTGAGTGGCCAGGAGCCATGGTCACTGGACCCTTTCATCCAGCCCAGAGACGCAGCCACATTCCAGACAGCCAGGGAGCAGAGGCCTCGAGCAGGAGTTGGTCCCGGGGGTTCTGCCTGCTGCCCCGCCACATCTCCATGGGACACATAACATTCCATTCTGGGCTTCTTGCCTGGGGCAGTAGTGGCCCTTTGTGGACCCCAGCCCCACTTCCACACTACTCCTGCTGCTGGGGGTGGCAGTGAGGTCTTAACTGCTGTGGTGCCAGGCTGGGCATGAGAATGGGGGACTGCTGAGGTCCTAATCATGGGTTCCTGGGGGAGTCCTGGCTCTGGTACATGTATATGGGCACATGTCCTAGTAAGGGTTACTACTGTGATGAAACACCATGCCCAAAGCAACCTGGGGAGGAAAGGGTTCATTTGGTTTCTATTTCCAGATCATAGTCCATCATTGGAGGGAGTCAGGACAGGAACTCCAGCAGGGCAGGGACCTGGAGGCAGCAGCTGGTGCAGAGGCCATGGAGGGTGCTGCTCACTGACTTACTCTCCATGGCTTGCTCAGCCTGCTTTCTTATAGAACCCAGGACCAGCAGCCCAGGGATGGCCCTACCCACAATGGTCTGGCCCCTCCCCCATCAATCACTAATTAAGAAAATGCCCTACACCTGGATCTTAGGAAGGCCTTTTCTCAACTGAGGCTCCCTCCTCTCCAGGGACTCTAGCTGTGTCAAGCTGACATAAAATAGTAGAGGGCAAGGCCCTGTTGTCCCTATGTCTGACCTAAGTGTCCCTCGTCACAGATCATCCAGCAGGCAGGCCAGGTGTGGTTCCCGGACTCTGCCTACAAGACCGCACAGGTCATAAGGGACTTCAACCAGGAGCACCTACCCCTCATGATCTTTGCCAACTGGAGAGGCTTCTCCGGTGGCATGAAGGGTGAGTCTAGCCCTTCTGTGTCTCTCTCCAGCTGTGTCTCTCCAGCTGTGTCTCTCCAGCTGTGTCAGTCCAGCTGTGTCTCTCCAGCTGTGTCAGTCCAGCTGTGTCTCTCCAGCTGTATCAGTCCCTCTGTGTCAATCCAACTGTGTCACTCCAGCTGTGTCTCTCAACAGTCCCATGAGGCCACAGGTCAAGTAACTGCCTGGTTTATAGATGAGGGACTGAGCGCTGGAGGCAGGTGACTCCTTGGGGTCATGAGAAGGGCAGGGCAGGACGGTCCGCTCTGCAGGCTCCCTGGTGACCTGGGCAGTCAGTCACTTTCCCGTGTGGTTAGATGAGGCCCATCCACCTTCCTCAGAGCTGACCTCATGGCTGCACGAGTCCCTTTAAGTCACCCAGAATGTCCAGAGAGATAGTGGTACCCTCTGGCTGCCGAGGGAGGAGCTGAGGAGGGAGAGAGGCCCACGTGTGTTGGTACCTGGGTGACTTCTCTGAGCCCCGAACCCCTCGTTTGTGAATGGGGAGGCCTGCGGTGAGGGTCGCATGCGCTGGTTCCACACATGTCCCTGATCCAGTATTAAAGTGTCACCACATAGGGTGCCCGGGGACTTGGAGGGATCTCCTGGTGATGCAGAGCAGGGACCTGTTCTATGGTTGTGTGTACTGGATTCGTGGGTGGGCTGGGGCATCACTCAGTGCTGGAAGGCACTCAGGAAGCTGCAGTCCATGCTCTTGAATTCACGGATGAGGACATACCCATGCAGGAGAGCAACCTGCCCAAGGTCACATGGCCACTGAGGGAGGGAGCCAGACCCATTCCAGCCTCCAGATCTCCCAGTCTCCTCCAGGAGCATGGGGCAGAGAAGGCTGTATGCTTTGTGGCTGTGTCACTGGGACTCAAGTCCCCTAAGCAGGCTTCGCTTTGTAGACATGTATGAACAGATGCTGAAGTTTGGAGCCTACATCGTGGATGGCCTCCGGAAGTACAAGCAACCAATTCTCATCTACATCCCACCCTATGCCGAGCTCCGTGGGGGTTCGTGGGTTGTCCTGGACTCCACCATCAATCCCCTGTGCATAGAGATGTACGCTGACAAGGAGAGCAGGTGGGTGTGACTCACGGGGTCGTCTCTCCGGACAGGCTCCCAGAGGACACTGTCCGGAGAAGGGCGAGAAGCTGGGCGTGGCAGTGTGCGCCTGTAACCTTGGCACCAAAGGTCGTGGGCAGAGATAGGGAGGCCCTGGGGCTCGCTGGCCAGTCAGTTTAGCCAAATCAGTGAGCTCAGGTTCAATGAGAGACGGCAACAGGAAGACATATGACCTTTACAGGCATGCACACACAAGTACATATACACCACACATACAGTCATAATACATGCAAACATAGGTGTTGCTGGATTGGTTTTCTTTGTCACACCAGGTCCCACCACCCTTCTCAGCCCCAAATGAGCACACAGAGACTTATATCAATTACAAACTGTTGGCCAATGGTCAGGGTTTCTTATTGACTAGCTCTGTCTTAATTATTAACCCATACCCACTAATCTATGTATTTCTACATGGTCTTGGCTTACCAGAGAATGTCTGGACCTGTTACTCCTTTGGTGGACTCTCTGGCTACATTTCCCAGAATTCTCCTCATCCTAGTCCCGCATATCTTCCTTCCTCATTGGCCAAACTGTTTTATTCATCAACCAATAAGAGAAACATACATACAGAAGGCCATCCCCCATCAGATAGGAAAATATTTTTAGAAAGGAGCCATGGGCAGGAGAGCAGGGAGACCTGAGGTCTCTGCCCCCAGCCCCCCCACCTCTTCCCTCTTCTCTGTTCAGGGGGGGCGTTCTGGAGCCGGAGGGCACTGTGGAGATTAAGTTCCGCAAGAAAGATCTGGTGAAGACTATGAGACGGTTAGACCCAGTGTGCAAGAAGCTCGTGGGACAGCTAGGTAAGTGGGCACACAGGTGCCACCCCCAGGTCCACAAAGGCGGAAGTTGTATTGCATTGAAAGTAGGATGAGATGAGTCAAGCTGAGACCCTAAAGCCCATCGGTACTTGTAATCAGCGCCCTCCACGGGACACAGGAGTGGTCGGACAGGAACTATATCAATGACAGATATGCTGGAGAGTTGCGGTTTGTATGTCCACAGTGAGCTGTCTTGGCGAAGGGGCCAGATATAAACATGAAATTAATTTTCCGAGCTTCTGTGTTTGGATCACAGCCCCCATTTGTGGGGCCAGGGTGGAACATTCTGCTATGGCAGCCTATCTGCTCTCAGAGCTTCAAGCTTTGGAGTATTTAGCTGAGGGATGTTCATCCTGGGATCTCATAGTCAGCTCACTGTTCCATACACATAGAGATGATTGAGACATCTAGGGCCTACGGGGAACACCAGAACTTGGGTAATGATAATGTCTCTTTAGAGGGATGTCCCCGATCATTTCTAAATGCACCCATTTCATTTGCTTCACTCCTGATCTCTGACGCCGTGCTCCCCACATGTGGTGACTGTGTGTAGATGCGGACTGCACGTTTGTTACAGTGTGTGGTTCCTTTGGGTTCGCCTCTGAGAGGTGGGTCTGCACTTCATGACTCCGGGTTTGTGTGGAATTATGTCTTGAAATACCTCTGATGAGGTTTCTTTCCTTTCTTATTACATTTATTTTGTGTATGTTTGTGTATACACATGCGACAGCTCTTTTGTGGAGGAACTTACAGGAACTGATGTCTCCTTCTGCCACGTGGGTCCTGGGACTCAAACTCAGGTCATCATGCTTGGCACCAGGCACCTTTCTCCACTGAGCCACCTCGCCGGCCCCTTAGTAGGAATCTACTAACTCTGAATTCCCTCGTTTTATACAGTGTTGCCTTCACTACTTACTACCAGTTTCCGACTGGCAGAAATGTGTTGGTTTATGCATTTCCAGAATCTGTCTCGTGTTTTGTTGCCATGGAGTTGGCATAGCCCCACTATAGTTATTACATGTCTGCAGGCAGCAGCTGAAGCCTAGGATAGGGCTGGAGCTTCGCCCAGGTGCTGTCTAGGGGCTGTGAGCACGTTTCTGAGGCTGCAGGGCAACTTGATTTAGGAGTAGCTTTGGCAGACCAGACTATCGCAAGGCAAGGCCTCTTGTTTGGTTTTGTGACTTTTCAAAAGACAACAACAGCAATAAAAACCAACCCATCCCCACGTGGACATCTCTCACAGCCTCTGAAGTCCTGACCCGATGTCTGCTCACCTGCAGGGACAGCCCAGCTCCCTGACAAGGACCGCAAGGAGCTGGAGGGACAGCTGAAGGCCCGAGAGGACCTGCTGCTCCCCATCTACCACCAGGTGGCAGTGCAATTCGCTGACCTGCATGACACACCAGGCCACATGCTGGAGAAGGGAATCATCTTGGTAAGTCCCCCAAGGCCACCTGGGCCCCAGACACAGAGGAATGCATAGGGGTTTGGGATGGAGCCAAGCTCAGAGGGCTCTCAGGGGCTGTTCAGTCTGAGTGTATCAGCAGCAGCCCACGGCCTCTAGCTCCTAGGAGGCCCAGAGTAACTTTAGTGAGTTCAGACGAGATGGCTCTTAGTTTGCACCTTGGGTGAGGCTTGAAGACTTGTCTGTGCTGACATTGGCCCGTGACTTGCTCCTGAGAGGACATCCTTGTCCACTGGCCCAGATTCTTTTGGGAATCTGCGATTGAGTTTTGTGTCAGCAGAGGTAAATGTCGGACGCCAGTTTGGAACATGCCAGGCACTGTGGGGTCCTGTAGAGTCCTGCTCTGTGTCCCCCTATGCACAATATCCCTGCTTATAGGATGAGGTGGTGACAAGCCAGGTAGCCAGCCTGGGGCACAGTCTTGGCCGTTTTCTGTCCCTTCCCTCCTTTGTGTGTACTGAGCTGGACCTGTCCCTAGGACGTGCTGGAGTGGAAGACCGCACGCACCTTCTTCTACTGGAGGTTGCGCCGGCTGTTGCTGGAAGCCCAGGTCAAACAGGAGATTCTCCAAGCCAGCCCCGAGCTGAGCCACGAGCACACACAGTCCATGCTGCGACGCTGGTTTTTGGAGACCGAGGGCCCCGTCAAGGTGGGCCCGAGCAGGGGGAGGGGAGCTGTAGCACGTAGGCACTGGGGCATAAGGGCTGCCAGCTGTGTCCCTTTGCAGCATTGCTACCCGAGGTAGACTGAACCCATTGACCCCACCCCCCAGGCCTACCTGTGGGACAGCAACCAGGTGGTGGTCCAGTGGCTGGAACAGCACTGGTCAACTGGGGACAGCCTGCGCTCCACCATCCGTGAGAACATCAATTACCTGAAACGGGACTCCGTCCTCAAGAACATGCAAAGGTGAGACGCATGCCTGTGGTCAGCCCCTGGCTCATCGGCCTGTCACAGTGCCAGGGTCAGGCCAAGCCTCACGGGTGGGGTGACAGCTCGGGGTGACCCCCCCCCCGCCCCCGGCAACGGAGCTGTGGTCTGAGACTTTCTTGCGTCACAGCTGGCACCTTGTTGATTAGAAGCGCCCCAATCACAAACCCCGGAGGAGAGGATGCTGGCTCCCTCCCTGTCAGTCTCCAAGGAGGTGGCTCATAGGACACCTGGGACCCTATTTTTGGTGTGAAGCTGGGGCTCGGGTGTGTCACACCTGGAGTCATATCACACAAGCAGTGACTGGGAAGGGCTATGCCACCCCGAGGCATTCTGTTCCCCAATTCAGAATCCCTCCTGCTGCAGGACTGTCCCCCCTTCCTCTCCCCCACCCCACCCCAGTCTCTGAGTGAGGAAATGAGAATGCTGGGCTGGCCCCAGCCCCCTCAAGAGAAACACGTCTAGACTAGGACACTGCCACCTAGAGGCCACCAAGTGACCAGAGTGACCCTCCTGTCCTTCCCCTTCCTTGCAGTCTGGTTCAGGGGAACCCAGATGTGACCATGGACTGTGTGGCATACCTGAGCCAGCACCTCACCCCGGCTGAGCGCGTACGGGTGGCTCAGCTGCTGTCTACCACGGAGAGCCCGGCGTCCTCCTGAGCTACTCTGGCCATCCCCAGGACCCTGGACCACGGGAATGGTCGTTGGGCAGGCCTTCTCAGGACCCTGAGGCTTGTTGTGGGAAAGTCCACAAATGGATCCTGAGAATTCTGCAAACAAAGCTGCTGACCAGTGTCTTCCTGTACAAAAGGCCCCCGTCGTCCTGCCCGGCAGCCACAGCCTCCCCTCACCTGGGGACTTCAGGGTTTGTCCCAGTGGATAACTCCGCTGCATCTCTGAGGTGAACTGAACCGGGTACCCCGAGTTCCTTGTGTTCTGCCTGGAATGGGGGTCCAGTGTCTCGGGTCGCTGCCTGATCTGCAGACACTTGCACATTGGTTTGCACTCAGCACTTGTGCCTTCAGCAGAGTGAATGGGCCAAAGAGAACACCCCAGACGACACCCAAGAAACCCTCTTTTTGTGACCAGGCATAAGTCACTTAGTCACCCAAGCAGGGGCAAAAAATGATTTCCTTTTTTCAATTGAGAATAAAATGACATTTTGTTCTCCAAGTGGCCCGAGTGAGACAGGAAGACCGTCCTATGGACAAGCTGTCTCCAAAGATAAAGAGACAAATGGTAGGATGCTGGAGGAGTTGTCCTGCCTCAGATCCCAGGTTCTGTAAGTCCTTCCTTCCCAAGTGGAGCAGATGGGACCCCACACCATGCCTCCCGCAGATTGGCCACCCTTGGGTACCAAGTACCCTCCTCCTGCCTGAGTGCGGAGAGGCTGTCCCTAAACACAGTGAGTGTCACTGTCCTGCTTACCCCTACCCCGGGCCCCTAACCAATACACTTCCTCACCTTGTGCCTTGATATGACAGTGGCAGGAGCCAACAGCTCCGGACCGATGACCTGGGTCAGTGCTACGAGCACTGTGGATGTTCTCATGAGGACCTTATCAGCACCTTCAGGACCTGCAGTGTCAGGGTCTGAATGAGATATTCTGTGCCAGTGACAGAGGCTAGGGAAGTTGGCTGCCACCTGCTGTCCTTCTGGGCAGTGTCTGAAGATATGAAGCATCACTCCAGGCTGAGGCCACAGCCAGCCAGGGAACAGTCTGCAAGCCAGGCTACTTGAGGTGCCCCAGGTTAAAACAGAAAGGTCCAGCCATCAGCCAGAGACAGCCCTGGCAGCTGAGGGCCCTGCTGCTGCCATTCTGGGGGATGAAGGGTTCTTCTGGGCAAGGTCCTCTTAGTATCAGAGGAGAGTCCAGACCGTGGCTAGCTGCTACCCAGACCATCTGTGTGAGCTGAAGAGGCTGCCGGGAGATCTACAAAATAAACTATTTTTTGAAGGAAGCCCTTTGGCCTTGACTTATTCTGTGGACCAGAAAAGCCTGACAGGTAGAGAGGATGGAAGGTTCTCCCCATTCTCCCAGTCTCCCTCTTTGAAACGTCAGAGAGCTTTGCGCCAGCCGCACTACTCAGGGAAAGATGGAGGTCCAGGGAGCTTTTACTTGTTTCCATCCCTTCCCATCAGAGCGCAGACGCACACCCTCAGTCACACAGGGCAGACTGGGGTCTAGTCTTCCTTCTGTGACGACGGGCTGTGGTGTGTCCAGGCATCTGAACCACACTTGGGATCCAGCTGTCCCTTCACAGGAACCTCGTCCCCTCCCACAACAGCTTATCCACTCATAGGGACTGCTCATTCTCAACCCTCAACAACTATTACTTTAATTTTGGTCCAGCGTCTTTCCGAGGGGTGGGTCAACCCGAGTTCTCCAACACCCGCCCACTGGGTAGAGAGAACTTGACACACACAGGGACGAACCACAGAGAATGAGGAAGAGGCGCAGGTCTATTGGTGATTTTTGGATGCCTGAAGCCAGAGGCCTATCAGGAACCTATTCGTGTTTTTGTTTTAAAAGACTCTCCCTAGTTTGAAGACGAGTAGCCTCATCCTCAGATGGCTCAGTCTAGAGGCAGCTGTTAATGTTTTTATGATGCCATTCTGTGTCACCAGATACCTGGGAAGGCAAGTAAGCTGACACTAGGCTCTGGAAGACGGAGGGGGCTTAGGCAGACTTCCGGCTGGATTCCGGACACATACCTAGTCACTGTCACTGTAGTGGTGCTGACATTTAGTCTGTGTGCAGTCAGCAGCAAGCGCCGTTGTCCCTGACAAAGCCAGTGTTTCCATGACCCCTCAGGGGACTTAGCCACTACCCTCAGGGGAAGGGAGGAAGGACCAGCTACCTCTGTGTGGACAGAGTCCTTGTTGCCCAGTTCGGGTCCATATAAGGTGGCTATTTGGTCTATTTGTACAGATGTGGGGCCATCCTGGAGCCTCCCAGTGTGCACATTCCAGAAATAAGTCCTGATTCTCCCTCCCCTAACAGCCATCATCTATTTGCCAATACTTCCTCCACCAGGGTGGGGTGTGTGAGCCCACATCCCTTCAGATTGTTGACTGGCTTGGTCTTGTTCAGGTCTGGTGTTGTAGCCACATGTGCCATGTGTCTGTCATGATGAAAAAGATTTGTTTGGCCACAGTCTTCTGCTATACTAACCCCATGGATCTTATGATCTCCACACCCCCAACACACACACACACACACACACACACACACACACACACACACACACACACACACACACATACACACTGATCCCCGAGCCTTGGTGGTGAGTGTCTGTGACATACAAGACTGTGTATTGAACAGGTCACAGTCACATATTCTCTACACTTTAGCAAGTTGTAGGTCTGTGAACTGCTGCCCACTGCAAAAAAACAAAAAAACGCTTCTCCACGGATGGGGAGCTGCCCTCACCATGGAGGTAATGGTAACTATTTAGAGGGCAGTTTGATAATGCATCCATTTAGCAAGATGATAAACAGAGGTTCCACTTGGGGCCTATTTGCTTCCTCTGTTAACAGTGCCTAACCCTGTCATGGAAGTATTCAACTACACAAAGTAGGGATGTTTTATTGAGGGGGAATTCACTTTACGTGAGAAGTCAAGAAAGCCACACAGCCAAAGGTCTGCAGGCTGCTGCTCTCTGGGACTCAACCAGACTGCAACCGGAACCCAAAATGAGAGGGAGTCTCCTCCCCCTAGCTCCTCCCCTCCCCCGGCCCCGTACCTGTGACCTGTGACCACGTAACCCAGTTAACATTTCCAGGCATGACTTCAACCTTGAGGAGCACATCTGAAATCTGATTAGAATGCAATTGGTGACTTCCCTATCATTCATGCCACTGTTGTATGTGTGAGTGTGCCTTGCCAGGCTGGTTGTAGCTCACAGGGGTTTAAAAATTGATTAGTTTTCTTCCCGAGTCTTCGTGGTGTCTCTGGCACTGTCACAACTAGCCAGTACGGAGGACACTTCCGGGTCAGCACCAGCTTCAGCAACAAGCTCTGTTAACAAGTTCTGGTGGGCACCCAAGAGCAAAGCAATTGCCGGTGTTATTTGGTGGAGTGTCAGTGGGACAACCCAACCCAAACCTGACACTTTTTTTTTCCTTGGGTTTTTCGAGACAGGGTTTCTTCTCTGTATTGTTTTGGAGGCTGTCCTGGAACTCCCTCTGTAGACCAGGCTGGCCTTGAACTCACAGAGATCTGCCTGCCTCTGCCTCCTGAGTGCTGGGATTAAAGGTGTGTATCACCAACGCCCGGCTTTACTTTTTTTTTTTAAGTACTTTTCGCATCTTGCAAAATGGCAATTCTGTACCTATTGCAATGAATTCCTGTTTCCTGACCTCCCACCCCCCCTCCCCACCCTACCTTCTATCTCTGTGGATTTGGGAACCTTATCACTGAACTCGTGTTGGCTCATTTCACAATGTCCTCAAGGTTTGTCCGTACCATGGCATGTGTCATGATTTCCTTCTTAGAGACTGAACATTTCCATCACGAAGCTACCACACATTCCTTTACTCCCATGGGAGGCTACAGGTAGCTTCTGCCTTGTGGCTGTGGTGGATTATACTGCAGGGGGCTTATAGGGTTACTCTTTGTTGACTTTTAGAGGAACCTCCAGGGATCAGTGCCCAGCAGTGAGGTCCCAGAGTTCTCCTACACGTCCTTGCCTACACATGTTTTCTCAGAGATTTTTCTTTTTTTTTTTTTCCCCCTGATTTAGATTGTTCACTTATAACCATGCAAAGAGGTGGAAAGTGATTTAAACTCAAAAGTCACTGCAAGGGCTGGAGAGATGGCTCAGCAGTTCTGAGCACTGGCTAGTCTGTGGGAGGACCCAGGCTTGGCGGCCGGCACCCACTGGGTGGCTCACAACTGTATATAACTCTAGTTCCAGAGGATCCGACGCCCTCTTCTGGCCTCTGCAGCTACTACACACATGTGACCCACGTACATACAGGCAAAATACCAAGACACACATTTTTTTTAAAAAAATTGCTTATAGTTGGACCTTTAACCTGCTATGTCTGTTGCTTGACACTGTGATTGCAACGTCTGACAGAAACATCTGAAAAAGATGGGATTTATTTGGCTTGTGATTTCAGTCCATCACAGCTGGCGAAGCAGAGCAGTGGGAAGTGTGACCAAGGATGTTGACTTCTCCCTGGAACCTTCCAAGTCCCAGCCCTGTGGCCTTCTGTCAGCCGGGCCCCAACTCCTAACAGTGTCACAGCAGTGTCACAGTCTCCCTTCATAGTGCCAGCAGCTGGGAAACAAGTATTCAGGGTCACACGTCACAGAGGCCAGCAGCCTATATCCAGGCCCCTGATGCTCAAGGCTTTGCCCAACGTCCCTGCCTCTCTCCCATCCCTCTCAATTCTGGTTCAGTGAAGCCGCTCCCAAGGCTGACCCAGCCTGGTGGAGACAGACCTTCCCAGAGGCAGCCAGGCTCACCCTCATTGTGAAGGAGACTGTGGGATGTCCATCCTTACCCCGAGGCTGAGCTGGGGATGGCTCTGGTTTCTGCTACCCATGGATCTGCCTCACTGTGTCAGCAACGTGCCTGGTGGATCCTTGTGTTCTTTGCCTTGGAGTCTCCCTCCCTCCCTTTGATTTGTTCTTAAATTGAGCAGGTTGCTTGCTAAAAACTCGGTTTAGCTGAGCAAAATGGTTCATACCTGTCATCTCAGCACTGGACAGCCTGAGGCAGAAGGTCCAAAACATAAATTGTCCTTGGTTTACTGTCTCATTCAGGGTCTAGAGAATTATATCTTTAAAAAAGATTTATTTTTATGTGCTCTGAGTTTTTTGCCTGCATGTATATCTGTGTGAAAGTATCAGATGCCCTGGAACTAGAGTTACAGACAGCTGTGAGCTGCCATGTGGGCGCTGGGAATCAAACCCCAGTCCTATAGGAAAAGCAGCCAGTGCTCTTTTTTATTATTAATTTATTTTTTACATTCCAATCCCAGTTCCCCCTCCCTCTTTTCCTCCCACGCCCTCCACTCCGCCCTCCTCTCATGTGCTCCACAGAGAGGGTAAGGCCTCCCATAGGAAGTCTACAAAGTGTGTCCCATCATCCAGTTGTGGCAGGACCAAGGCACCTCCTCACCCCCCACACCCTTGTGTCTAGGCCGGGCAAGGTGTCTCTCCATATAGAATGGGCTCCACTAAGTCAGTTTGGACATTAGTGTTAGGTTTTAGCCAGTGCTCTCAACCGCTAAGCTGTCTCCAGCCCTGAGAGTTGTATCTTATCTAGGATACTAAGGGCCCAGGATTTACTAGTCATCCACAAGCTTGCCCAGGTGTACTGGTTAATTGTCATTTTTCTTCAGTTTGACACAGGCTATTGTCATCGGGGGCAAGAGGGAACCTAATTGAGAAATCACCTCCATCCAGATGGCTCATAAACAAGTCTGGGGAGCATTTTCTTGATTATAGAGGGAGAGCCCAGCCCACCAGATAGTCAGGTGGTCCTGGGTTCTATAAGAAAGCAGACTGAGCAAGCCACGGGGAGCAAGCCAGTAAGCAGCACCCTCCGTGGCCTCTGCATCAGCTCCTGCCTCCAGGTTCCTGCCCTGCCTGAGTTCCTGTCCTGACTTCCCTGGTGACGGACAGTGACCTGTAAGTCAAACAAACCCTTTTCTCTTCCAGTTGCTTTTGCCCGTGGGCTTTATCACATCTACTGAGAGCAACTAAGACACCAGGCTTCCATGTTTCCTCAGAGACGCTGACCAGTTCCAGGGGTGGGAGCATCAAGGAAGCGGCCACTGAAGATGCGGGGGGGCGGCTCAACACCCCTCAAGCACAGGGGAAGCAGGGAAAACAGTCCCCAGAACTAAGCTGACGCCTCCTGTCTTCCATCTGCTGGCAGAGCGGAGGGCTATACCGAGGGACAGGTGGGCCCAGCTCAGGGAAGCAAGATGGGCAGGAGGCCACTGAGTTGCCGTAGGTTGTGTTGGTTGCTCATTTGGTCTCTGTCTTGTCCTTCAACTAAGACTTGGAGACCTGAGGCCTGGCATCATGCCACAGGACTGTCTGAAGAGGACGTACCTACCAGTCCACTTCCAACACTTAGCAGGTCTCTAGCCCTTCTGTAGCCCCCCGCAACTGCTGTTGGGAGAAGGGGCAGGTATCTAAACACCCAGGAGTCAGTCCTGGGGGAGGTTTGTGCCTCTGTAAGTCAGTGGATAAATGGGACCTGGTGCTGCCCACTAGGGCACCTCTGCTTACTTAGCTTCTCCAGACAGCCCCAGGCTACCCCTACGGCACCAGTATGATTGTTTTTCTGTAGTTTAAAGTGCCAGGTTAATCCCCTCACTGAAGTTTCAGCGGGCTAAGACCATGTCAGTGGGAACATTAACTAGTCACAGTAGTGGCTGGGGACATGATGCCTCTGTGGTTGAGCCTGTGTCTCAGGGTATGGCTAATTGAAAAACCACAGCGTCGGGTCCCAGGTGCTCCTTACTTGGGCTTGTCCAAACCACATTTCTTCACCAGCAAAATGGTTAATTAATAAGCCACGGCCTCCCCAGGTGCTGCATGAGCTCATGGTGGTGACCATCCCTGGCCTGGCATGTCGTGGGTGATGAAAAGGTGGGAACAGCCCCACAGGAGCCCGAGGGTGGCGCATGAAGACTCAGTCCCCCTCCCGCCCTCTCCGAGTCACCGCTTTAGGAGTAGCTAACAGTTGTCTACAACTCATTCCCAAGATGCTACCTGCCAAGTGCTCATTCTGGGGGGCAGTGTGCCAGCCGTGTGAATTTCATTGATGACCCCGCCCTTAGGCTCAGATTCGGTGGGAACATGGTGTCAGAGGACCCGGTTCCTGTGCTGTGTCGTCCGTCCGTCCCCTCCCCCCCCTCTGTCTGCACTGAGCCACACGGCTGCTGTTAGCCTTTATTGACAGTTACTCAGTACTACACTTACAGAGTCTGGGCACTGCCCGGAAACAGGGTTTTAACACTTAAACAACACGACCTATTGAGGGCCTGGCACACACAGCAGCTGAGCAAGCCTGGCCAGCTGGGCTAGCCTGCACCATCTGGGGGGGGGGAGAGAGAGAGAGAGAGAGAGAGAGAGATCCACCAGGTTCTAGGTAGGGGATGGCCTTGAACACAAGGTCTCACAACGCCCTTCCAGACAGCCGGCCCACCAGCTGATTCTTCTGAGCATTGGGCTCTAGGGTATGAACCCCCAGATGTGGGGTCAGACATCAAGGTGGAAAAGGACAGGTGGCCCCCACCCCCACTCTCCTGCCTGCAGAGCCCTTACTGGAAAAAGCAGCCATGGAGCAAGAGAGCAATGCAAGAACAGACACAGGGGAGACGAGGCAGCCGGCTCCAATGATACTCCACGATGTACGCTGCACAGGGTGACGGCACTCCGGGGCTCACATGGTCCTGTCGCAAATGTTCCAAACCTGGCACAGACAGGTCTCTGCCTTTTCCTCCTCAACCCCACAGGCCCTAGAGAAATCCTCTCCAAACTCAAGGCTAGGGAACCTCCCCTTCTGGGTGTCCCCAGGAGTGGATGCGAGCCATGGCTAAAGGCTGAGGAAAAGATCTGGCCTGGTAGGAAAATGGCCAGGTGCTTCCCAGTAGCAAAAGAGCTCGCTCATTCTCTGAATTGCAGGGCTGTGGGGGAGGGGCCGCTGCCCCAGCAACCTGGAGATGCGACTCGGGTCACTAGGGAGTTAGGGTCTCTGAGTGGTGGGGACTCTGCCCAGAGTTTCATTCCAGGGACCTCAGCTGGGGTCACAATAAATATAAATAAATTTACACAAGGTCCCAGTGGTCAGCACGCTCTGGAAACTCCAGGAGAAAAGGGCAGGAGCCAGTGCAGAGGTCAACTGTCTCGCCTCCAAGGCAGGTCCAAGGCTGGCCAGGCCTTTCTCCAGCTTTGGGTCACACTCTGAGGCATAGGCGAGGGTCCTCTCCTGGGAGAATGTGTATGCTCGGAGCTTCCCCTCCTGTGTCTCTGTGACAGGCCACTGTGTCCCAAGGTGGGTCGCGGACCATCCAGGGCCGGCCAACACCAGGCTAAAAATAACCAGACCTCAACATGGCCGTGCCTGTGTCTCAGGCCCTGCAGGAGAAGGGGAGGTCGGGTGCTTGCCACTCTCCCATACTTCTGATTTGGGTGCCCCAGAAGTGTCCTGTGGTGGCGTGGGGGGAGCAGGAGGAACTAAGCATTGTCACTTTTCAACCAGCAGCTGGGGACGCTGTTGGAGCCACAGTGCCTTTCTCCAGGCTGGTGGCTCAAAGTAGAGCTATGGGCTTATTTCCTGGAGTACCCAGGTACTGAACAGAGGTGGCCACTGCTGGGGCCATGCTGTCTGGGGTGGAGTATGCAGCATAGAGACCTGTCACCTGCACATCAGGGAAGGACTGGTCACCGCTGCCAGACACGGGGGTCAGGCTTGGGGCTCCCAGGTCACAGCCAAGTGGGGAGTCTCCGAAGGCCCCCAGCGTCTCCAGGCTAAAGCTGTCCTCCTTCACCTCTTCCCAGAGGTTACCTTGCAAAGACAAAAACATTTGGGTGAGCTGGCTTAGGGTCAAACAGCCCTGAGTTCAAATCCCCTTCCTAGAAAAAGAGGCAAAGATCGTGCATGTGTGACATTCAAGGCCTTGTGTTTTCACAGAGTGGAGGGAAGGTAGAATTCTAACTCTGGTCGTCTCCTGCTGCTGTGTGTCCCTGGGGAAGCACTTTAGTCTCTGAGCCACGGTGTAAGAGATGATGGAAACGCCCACCTTTGAGGTAAGGCGGAGACGGTGAATGGAAAGAATTTCATTCTCGTTGGGTGAGAGGAGGGACAGGAAGATGGCATGTGCCTTTCGACTGTGACAGAGCTCTCGGCTGACTCCCCCACCACCCGATTCTGCTCCCTACTGAGGGACAGGACACAGCAGGCACATGCATGTTAGGGGTCGGATGAGTTGGGAGCCTTCACCAAAGCACATAATACCCCGGTTGGTTCTTGGATATGTCTATCCGCTTATCCACTCACCCTTGACCTACTGAAGGGGGCGCTGTGCCACAGTGTAACCCCCCCCACCTTAGCATGCATAGCTTTGAAGCAATTACTGAAGAAAGTTTGAGGCAGTAGGCTTAAATCCTAGATTTGTCACTGAGTAGCCAGGGGACCTAGGCTGGTAACTAGACTTCTCTTTGTTTCTGTGTCCTCATCGGCAGAATGGGGTCCTGAGATGCCAGGGCCTTGGGGCTGTGGCAGGTGATGCCTAGGAAGTGCTTGGTTGGTATACAGCAGGTGCTTTTTAAGTGTTCAGTGGGTGGGGTGGTTGTCATAGTGATGATGCTAAGTGCGGGCAGACTGCTGCTGGGCTCCCATCTCTGTCCCCAACCCCGTCCAACCCCCATCTCTTGCATCTCACCCTGTAGAGCAAAATCCATGATGCTGGGGTCCAGGGCATCCACCTCCGTGTTCATGTCGGTGCTGATGTTGAGGAAGTCCCCAGGAGGCCTGCCCATGGATGGCTGGGGGAGAGGCCCTGGGCTGAGATTGGCCAGGGCATGAAGAGGTGGGGTCTGGGCTGGTGCCGGGGAGTCTGGGGCCAGGTGTGCCTGGGGTTGGACCTGGTGGTGCAGGGGAACTGATTGCAGGGACAGGGTCATCAGTGGCTTTGGTGGGAGTTGGGAGATGCCCAGGCAGCTGCGGGCCATGGCCACCGTGGTGGCGTGAGTCAGCATAGGGGCCTCAGGTTCTCCTGGCTTGCCAGGACGCCGGCAGCTTTCTGGCCGGTCTGAGATGAGCTTGTCCAATTCCTCTGCAGACAAGTAGGAAATGTCACTTAGAAGCCCCTGCTGTCACCAGGCCCTAAGCCCCTGTGCCACCACCCATGTGAGTTTAGCAACCATCTTAGACCGTCTCCTCTTTGAGACTGCATGATACATTCCACACAGGGTTGCTATGGAGATATTATGCCCTGCCAAGCCATTAAAAGGACTTTGAGGAACAGGAGTTGTCATGAAATCCTAATAGCCCCTCCCCTGCAGGTAGGACCTTACAGCACAGACCTGTGGCCCTAAGACTTAATGAACTCTCACCAGTCCCTGAGGGAGCTGAGGCAGGGACAAAGGTCCCAGGAGACAGCCAGCCAGATCATTAATGCCTGTGGAGACCTCCCTACTCTGTGTGTAGAAACACTGGACATCATTGCTACCGGCTAAGAGCTGGGTCTCCTCCCGTGACAATGCATACAAGCAAAAAGCAGACATCACCCTTCTCTAAAAAGCATGCATATGCGTGTGCACCATGGAGCACGTGTCAGGGCCAGAATACAGCCTCGGGTGTGGCCCTTGCCTTCTGCCTTCCCTGAGACAAGGTTTACTGGGGCCAGCTCGCCCTTCTCTACCATCCGTCTTGCCAAAGGAGCGCTAGCATTACTGATATGTACTGCCACGTCTGCCTTTACCTGGACTCTGGGCATCCAAACTCGAGTCCTCGCACAGCAGTATGTACCTTTCCTACTCAGCCATCTCCCCAGCCCCGGAAATCACTCCTGTTTGGCTGTTGCCTTTGTCTCACAGGAGTCCTGGGATGATTGCCACGCTGAGCCCTCCTGCCACTTTCTGCCAACACCCTACTCTCTGTCACTCAGTGTAGCATTGCTGTCCCACCCCAGCCCTGTCATTTGAACCTGGAGCCTCCACTCTGGCTAGACTGTCTGGCTAGTGAATCCCAGAGATCCTCCCATCTCTGCCTCCCCAGGACAGGGCTCACAGACACGTGCTGCCAAGCCCCCACCCTGGCTTTTACATAGAGTGTCTCTCTGTCTCTGCCTAAAAAAAAAAAAAAGCCAGATGCTCTGTATCTGGAGCTACAAAAAGTCATGAGTAGCCCAAAGGGTGCTAAGAACCAAACTTCTGCCCTCTGTAAGACCGGGAAGTGCTCTTCACTGCCCGGCCGTTCTCCAGCCCTCCTATTATCTCAAACACCCATTCCAACGCCATCCTACAGCCGTGAAGTTAGAAACTGGGGATGGCAGATTCGACAGTCTTTCCCATTTCTCACCAGGTCCCTGCACTTGCCAGCTTCTAGACAAGGGCGGGAGCCCTGGAGGCTGGGGAGGAGGTGGGCGTGTGAGTCAGGGGCTCACCCGGGTTGGCCATGCTGCGGTGGATAGCCGCAAGGTCCTTCCTCTTCCACTTGTGCATCTCCTCCTCCATCTTGTCGATGCGTGCCAGGTTCAGGGCCCACAGGCAACCCTTGCGTGAGGAGCCACTGGACTTGGTTTCCACCTTCTCGAAGCATTTGTTCAGTGACAGGTTGTGCCTGACCGAATTCTTCCAGCCGTCAGGCGCTGTCTGTGGGGACACATGGGTACCCAGTAGACTCCTCAGGTGACCTCCCTAGCCATTGTTTACCTGTCTGGAAACACTCAAACTCATGCCTCTCAGGGTGGGACACAGGGAAGTCCGTCTACAATACAAGCTGTGGAGATGAGAGGGGAGCGTGGGGAATGGCACCCCAGAGGTCCTCTTGCCTTGGTATCCTGGGACCTGTAGTTGGACCACAGCCCAGGCTTCAGAAATGTCCCCCCTTCTCTCCCACTGGGTAGGGATTAGGGGAGACTGATCCTGGTGGTTATGTAGCTGCCCAGTAAGTTCAATGCAAATCACTTTCAAATGCTTATACTTTGTTGCTAGGCAACCAGATGCCGGGACCCAGTTCACCCAACCCATGTGTTCCAGCATTTCTACTTGGGATGCTGTCCAGGCATGAGATCCTGTGATCTGGGACTCTTGGCTGCCTGTTGGTCTTTGGGTTTGAAGTTTACAGGGTGGCTCAGTTTAATGTAGAGGAAGCCCTGGATGGTGGCGGTGCCGGGGGGGCCGGGTGGTTCCAGCGCTACCCCACCCTGGGCCAGAGCCCTCACCTTGAAGTAGGGGAAGTGCTCCTTCATGAAGCTGTAGATCTCACTCACAGGCAGGCTGCCAGTCTTGCTGTTCTTCAAGGCCATGGCGATCAGACAGCTGGGGCCAGAGATGGGGCCCGCAAACAGCTCTCAGGTGACAACCTAAAGTCCCTCTACCTGTACCAGCCCCGCTACACTCCTAGTGTTAGCTCCCTGTCCACACTTTTCCTGGGCCCACGCCTGTCCCCTCCCTACCCTTGTCCCTGCTCAGCCACAGCAGTGAGCTGAGAAACTACTCTTGCTCTTTGACCCCCCCCCCACCCACTCCCAAGGGCTTTTAGACTTCACCCAAGGTGCTTTCTTCCCCACCCCACCCTTGAACCCCAAGAAACATGCTCCCTCTTCTGTAACTGACTTTTTAATCTGAAGAAGTAGGCTGGAAGAGGCCAAGCCATACAGCCTGTGAAGATGGAGAACCAGCCTGAGGCAGGGTCAGCAGGCCACATGCCAGCCCCTCCTGAGAGTGGGTCCTACTTGGGGGTTTCCCTTGGGAACCAGATCACCTTTCCTATCTGCCTAAGATGCCCCAGTGGCAGCCTCTGTGCCACCCTTCTGGGCAGTCAGACCTCACCTGTAGGAGTAGATGGGTTTGGGATAGTGTTTGGGGTGCGGCTCCTGTGATGAGTGCGCTGCCATGTGGGCCTGTGGGTAGGAAGGCCGCGCTGCGAATGGAGAGCCATAGAGACCTGCAGGAGGGCACTTCACAGGAAGGGGCAGGGCCAGGCAGCAGAGAGAGAAGGGCGGTGAGACAATGGGGAGGTGAATTACAAACCCCAGCCCGGTTCCTAACTGCAGGGACTTAAACACAGAAGCTGTTCCCATGTCCCCAGCAAGGCACGAACGGTGCCAGCACCATGGGCACGGCACGAATGAGTGCAGGATGGTCTATCTCCGAGCCCCTGGTACCTGCTGGGGCCCTGGGGGCAGAGGGAACTGGAGTTGGGTGGCAGGTGAATACAGCTGTGGCACTTCCGGTAGGCCCGATGGTGGTGCTGACTGTCCTCCTATGGGGAACTGGTTCATCTGCTCAGCCTGGAGGGCAAAAGACAGAAGGTCAGGGAGGAACAGTCATCCGCCCCCTCCTTCCCAGCGTGGCACTTACGCTAGCTCTGTGGCTGCCTATGGGGCCCAAACCCAGCATGCCTCTGGGGGCCATGGCAGCCTGGCCTCGGAGCAGGGGACGTGAGGCTGCACCCACATGTAGGTCTGCTGCTCTGGCCAGAGCACCTGTAAAAGGAAGGTCAGGATGGTGGCCACAGTGGGAGTGGGGGCCGCCTTCCACCCCAGCACCAGGCATACAGCAAGCACCTCCAGACACTTTTCTGGAATGTGGTGGTTAGCAGTGGGGTTCCTTTAACCTGTATGATCAGGTGCCAGCCTCAGTGTTCCCTTTTCTGCTGACCCCTCATCTATTTACAAAATTGTGGTGGTTAAATGAGATGCTGCCTACCAGGCGCTTAGCACATGATCGGGCAGGTGATAAAATCCTGATTAATGTGACCCAATAATGACAATGACGATAGACTACCTTGGTTCCTGTCCTTTATGAGCTAAAACACCAATTTATTGTTCATCTCCTGAAAGGCTTCATGGCTCCTTGAACTCTAGATTTAGATACAAGTGCTTTTGTCCCCTCTTCTTCACTGAAGCTCTGCTAGTCACCCAAAGATTAGCCCAAGGACAACAGATGTGCACCTGCATCCAGTGCTGGGCCTGTGACAGACATTACTAATCCATCACAGATTCTCATTGCACGGCCTCTAATCAAGTAAAAGTGACCTGCAAAATGCTGCTAGGCTCTGGCTTATTTTACCATGTACCAAACCTCAACAGCTTTAAGATGTCTCCCGTATGGACCACTGGCAATACCCTGTAAGAATAGTTCTGCACACATTCCCTGAAGATGAGGAAACTGATCGAAGGGGCAGGCGCATTCCAATGCCACATAGATGTCTTCCAGAATTCTAGATTAGAGTTAGAAAACTGACCAGCAGGCCAAATCTGGCCCATAGTCTGATTTGTCAAGCTTTATTGGCACACACCTATTTGTTTACATATAGTCTGTGGCTGGGTTTTCACTGTCAACATCAATACCAAATAGCTTCAACTTATACCTTATGAATTAAAAAGTCTAAAATAATTTATTTCCAGCAAAGGTATAGCAGAGCACACCTGTAATTCCGACACTAAAGAGCTGAGGCAGGAGGATCTAGAGTTCATAGCCAGCCTGGGATATTTAGGGAGAGCCTGTCTCAAAAGTAGATATTTCCTGGTCCTTCATGGGGGCATACGTTAGCTGCCTTTTGCTGTGCACATTGCTCAAGAAAACTTTGCCTGCAGAGCCGTCCTGCCAGACACTGATGCCCACTTTGCCCTGCTCTTACATGGTGATAGCTTTTCTGCCACCATTCTCCATCAATGCTGTCTTTGGTCCACTTCCTTTGATTATAGCTCCCTGTCATTTATGGAGCACCTACTAGGTGCCAAGATTATCTCAGAATCTTCTACAACAGAGGGCAGTACACTTGTTTTCTAAAGGGCCAGACAGCAAAGGCTTTAGGCCTTGCCAGCCGCCTGGCCTGTCATCTTCATTTTCTTACAATCTTCAGAAAATCTAAACCCCACCTTAGCCCTTGCAAGGATGGGGCCTCAGCTTGCATCTGGCCCACCATGAGTTTGCTGACGGCGTGAGGTGTTGGAGATGTCCCATGTGTTGTCTTCTCCAGGGCTTGGCAAATCACTAAGGAAGTGTGGGCCTGTTCCCATCTTACAGATATGGACAGAGAGATCAGACAGAGGGACCTCTCCAGGGCCACCCAGCAGGCTGAGGGCAGGGCCAGGGGTCACCTCCTCCCCTTGAGCCTACCTGGGTGCGGCTGTGGCACACTGGGGTTGCCCAGGTCTATCCGTCCGCTTGCCATCTGCTGCAGCCTAGGCACGTCCACGGCTGTGAGCCACGACAGCGACTGAAGGTCTCCAGGGAGGTCATCGTCACCCATGGTTGGCAGGAGCCTGTTCCAAAAACCAAAGCCTCAAAATACAGAACTTCTTGAGTGCCCCCATCATGCCACAGTGGACAACTCCACACCTTGGATCATTTGGGGGATCACCATCCAAATGTGGGTCCAGTGAAAATAGGGTATAAAAATCCCTTCAAGCTGGCCATGTGAGACACAGGAGACATCTGTGAACCCCATCTTTAGCCTCCAGCCTCTCTGCAAAGATGCCGCACAGCGCCTGCCTCAACACTCTCCAAACGGCCAAATCGAAATTTAAAACACTTCTGGTCTCAAACACTTTGCCTGGGTATATGCATAGTGTGTCCCCTTTTATTTATGGTAAGCTGAGGTTCAGCACAGTGAGTCCCTTGGTCAAGACCACTCAGCATGGGACAGCCTGCAGCCAGGGCTCTTCACTGTGGCCCAGGGAGCCCCTGGAGCCCCACAGGCCTACAGTCCTCAGCAGGCCAACACATACATGGAGTACACATCCATTTCTGCAGGAAAAAAAGCTGTGCTGTACAAGGACCCCAACTGGGGGGATGCCTCTGGTATCCCTGAAGTCCCATGTGTCATGTGGCCAACAGCTTTGTGGTGGCATCTTGTGTATTCTGTACTGGGATGCCCATACTGCACCCCAGCACTATCTACATCATCAGTACCGGGAGCTGTTTGCTCTGTTGCCAGGAGACTGCCCACACTGGAGTTCAAGCCGTTGTGAGACAGGGTCTCAGAAAGAGGAATGAGGAGGACTTGTGTCCTAGAGCCACAGCCTCTAGGTTCCTCCACATCTGTGGGGGTTGCCACTGGCCTGTCATTCCTTCGCTCACATTCCTGTCACCTCCAAGCTCACCCTCTCCTCTTCCATCTCTGTCCTCTTGTGTTTTGGAGCCACAGTTAGTGTTGCCGTGAGTACCACTGCTCAGCTGTCAGAGGCCTGGGACATCAGCCCATGAAGCCGCTCTCAGGTGACTATTGGCTGCCTCGGCCATTGGTTGCCTCACAGAAAAACAGGGCCTGGAAATCATTTGAAAACTGGCTGGTCCGTGTCAGTGGCAACAGTTGGCCCGGCTGCTGTCCCCTGGTGGCCCATTGTGCCACAAACGACTGTTGCCCCTATGGCACGTGGCTCCCATTGTTCCCCGTCTCGATGCTATTGTTTCTGTGGTTTCCTGAGTGCCACCCCTTTGGCCTGCTCATAACTCATCTGAGTGACAGTCCTGGCCCTGGCCTGGGCCACGCCATCTGTCTCCTAGGCCCCCAGAGACTACGGTGTGAAGGGAGGGGCTGACCCCTCTCTCGTCCTCACCCCACAGCCAGCAAACCTCCCAGGGCCGGCTCTGCGTAGGACTAGGGAGATGGAGAGGCGCGCCTCTGCCATCGGGTTTCACAAGGCAGGAACTCTGCAAGGCTCCAGGACGACAACATGGACTAGAACCTGCCAGGGGTGAATCCAGGAAGCAATGCACACAATGGTGGAGGCTCAAGCTTGGGGTTCTAATCCCGGTCTCCCTTAAGTCACTCAACCTCTCTGAAAACCACAGACAACTGTCACCGTCACAGGACGCTTTAAGTGTCAAGCCTGTGAAACACTGAGCAGTACCTGGTTCCCAGCACATGCACTGATACCATTTCTTTGGCAGCCGTTAACACCAATGTTAGCATCGCAATTAAGAATAGCCAGGCTCAGAGCCAGTGAACACACACCCAAACCACTGTCTCTAACCCCTTCCACTCATTGAGACACCTTTAAAGTTAGGCCCTAAGCTGTCCCCATTTTCCATATGGAGAAACTGAGTCCCTGGTCTGTCTGTCCCTGTGCCATGGGTGCTTCACCGGAGTGGAGCAGGTGCTTGGTGGGCTTGGTGCTGTCCTGGTGGCGGCCTCCTTTCCTTGCATTCTTTTGTCCCTCCCGTGCCTCCTGCAGCCACCACCATGTGCCCAGCTGCCACCTGCTCAGCACACCCAAACACTGCCTGCGTCTGCACTTCTGCCTTTGCTGTTCCCCAGGGGCCTGGCCCTTTCTTGTCCTACTTTCCCAAGACCATCCTAACCGCCTTCTGGGTATTTCACCTAGGATGCCCCTCGCAGGTCCCCTGCCTGCGCTCTAAGGTGGTCCAGGGAAGCCAGTGTCACAGGGAGACATCCACACTATGACCCCAACTCTGCCAGGACAGGGCGGGATCATGAGGGTTCCGGGCTCCTCGGAGAGGGTTCTTCCTGTGTCTGTGGACAGCCGTGTCACCTGTGCCTCAGCTCAGTCACCATCTGCCGTGAGTGCTTCCCACTGGTCCTCCGTAGCTCACCAGTCTACCCTTAGCCCTCCGGGGGCTCGCTAAAGACCCAGACCCCGTGTGCAACCAATGCAGCCTTTATGTGCCTGCATGGCTGGTTGAAATAGGCTGAGCCCAGGTCACCCACCCTAAGAAAGGCACAAGAGTGACAAGTCAGTCCTTGGCCCTGCTGGAGCTGCCCTCTTCTCTCATGAATTCCTTGTGTCGGAGCACCAGGGTGGCTACAGATAGCAGAACACCTTACTTTACAGATGGGGAAACTGAGGCTGGCACAGTAAAGGTCCCTTTGCATTCAATTGAGGCAACAAGGACTTAAATCTGGTTTCTGCTGTACTTCGCCTTTTCTCCTGAGCCCTGTTCTCCATTTTGGGTTTTTTTTTGCTATTCATTTTAGGGGTCCATGATAACCCCTGCTGCCTCAGGCATGTAAGAGGCCATCTGCTCCTTCTTTCCCCCAGCCCCTAGACAGAATGTCCATCTCTGTGTGCCAGCCCTGCTCAGCCCAGCCAACCCTGCTGCGTTCCCTTGACGGAACACTGGAAGGAGCCCACTAGCTCCAAGCCTTGTCCCCTCCTCTCCTTAGCATGCAGGGTACCAGGGACTGATGTGTGGGAGGGCAAAGGAGAATGGACTGTCCTGACTGTCCAGTCCAGGAACACAGCAGGGTACCCCTCTTCACAGCAGCACAGGGCCCTCCAGACTTCTTCCCCACCAATCCCTGCATCTCCCCATCCAGAAGGCACCGGGTGTTCAGCCTCGCTTTTCCCCGGTGCCTCGTGGAGTGTAAACTATGGGCCCAGGGCACTGCTACAGGAAAGGAGTCCTGATTTTAGGAGCTACCTCTGGCTTCCTGCCACCAGCCAGAACGCTCGATCCCTAACCTTGGTTTTCCGAACTGTAAAGTGGGTACGAAGAGTGACGCCTCAGACCCACAGAGTGGTTTGGAAGGGTGACGGAGAGGTGGTTTGGGATCAAGAGGGGGCAAAAGCAACAGGCAGATGGGGAGACAGAGAGCAAGCAGCTATGGCCAGGCTCAGGAGTTCCCGTTCCCTCTACTGGACACACAGGAATGAAGCTGAGGGCAAGGGAAGCCTGGCCTGGCCCTGGGGCCTCGTCAGTCTGTTCACGGTCTCTCCTGTTCCTCCGTGAGGAGCAACCCTGGGGTCGCATGCCTGCCAACTCCAGGGGGGCAGAGAAAAAACCACCCAAGAGCAGCTCTTCCGACCCGCGCCCCTCCCCCACTCTCCTCTGCACCTCTCTGAGTTTCTGTCACTGACTGACAGACTCTGGGATGAAGTCCTGGCCCCGCTCTTCCTGTGGACCCATCTTGTCCCATGACCACCTTCCCCCACCTGATTACCATGTCCCTGCTGCTCATCCGGCCACCACTACACCAGGTTTTTGGATCTGGGACTCAGGCACCTGCAATTAGTGATCACCCCGTGTCCCCTCTTACACATCTTCAGGAGTTGAGTCAGCCTTTGGCTGACTGACTGGGTGACCACACTCTGACCCAGGAGTGGTGTGTGTCGGCTGCAGGGACACTGCAAGTCCCTGGGTAGGGTGGAAGTCACTGCCGTGGTCTCCAGTGACTCTGCTGTGTTTTCTCTGGGGGCCCCGGCCTTCTGCTTGCTCACGGCGTTTCTGGGTAACCAGGCCTCCCTGTCAGGCGCCGGTTTCTCTGAACCCCAAAGAGTCAGTCCTATAGTTGCCTACAAACCTCCATTCTCTTGGGCCCCGCTAGAGTCCCCAGCTAAGGCAGGCACCACCCAGGTTTTTTGGGGTCCTTGAGGGTTTAGAAGCGTGAGGTTAATACAGGAGTGGTGCCTCGTGCTAGGTACAAGCGATCCCAGGAGCCCCCACTATCTGTAGTGGGTTAAAGGGACTTTGTCTCCTCTGTAGGAGGAGCCACAGCGCCCAACACAGGTCTTGCTTGGCACACAGTAGACACTCAACATAAATGCACCCCACTTTCCAGATGTTCAACTCTTACTCTCTTGGGGCCCAGCAGGGGTGGGAGACCCAGGTGTCCCCCATGGCAACAGCTCACCCTGATCTTACAGCCTCCTCCCTACCCCCCAGTGCCCCCCATGACTGCGGCTGGTGAGAAACTGTTACATCTCCACAGACCGTTCTTGTAGCCAGTCTCCAGGATTAAGATTCTGAAGGCCGTGTTTACCCAGCTCACATATCCTTTGTAATAGCTTTCAGAACGGTTTACAGAAAAAAAAATTAAATGCTACTTAGCATGCTCAGAAATTCCCTGAAAGACAAGAGTACACTATGCTGTCATGTGACTTGGGGGGAGAGGATGGTGCTGTTCCCCTTTAGAACAATAGCTGGCGTAGAACTGTGTGTGTGTATGGAAGGACGTGTGTACATTTGGGGGTGGGTAGCATGACTGGACTCCAGGAAGGCTACTTCTTGCCTATGCAGTAGCTACTGCAGCTGGGCTGCTATTCAACATACTGAGGATGGAGTATGTAAAGATGTTAGTATCCCCTGCTAGTCTACCCGCGAGGTTCCGGCTGGTGGGTGGTGATCCACCTGCACACACAGCGAGGGGACTCTTCAACAGTTACCCATCACTATGCAATATTTGTCCGCTCACCCATCCACTCAGTCAACCCTGAACTAGCCCACTGAAGAAAACTCTGCCTACTCTGCCCACTGAAGAAAACTCTGCCTACTCTGCCCACTGAAGAAAGAAAACTCTGCCTACTCTGCCCACTGAAGAAAGAAAACTCTGCCTACTCTGCCCACTGAAGAAAGAAAACTCTGCCTACTCTGCCCACTGAAGAAAACACTACCTACTCTGCCCACTGAAGAAAACTCTGCCTACTCTGCCCACTGAAGAAAACTCTGCCTACTCTGCCCACTGAAGAAAACTCTGCCTACTCTGCCCACTGAAGAAAACCACTGTGTGTGTGTGGGGGGTGGAAGTGGGAGCGGGGGGGGGGGCACTTCCTTTCCCCAGGATCATTTCCTTTTTGGGGGCAGACCCTGACATCTTGGGAAGTCAATGGTCAGGGCAAGGACTCCCCGTGGAGCACCATGAGTGGGTGTGGCCTGAGAACACACCAGTGAGTTTTCCTTGCTCATCTCCCACTCTTCGGAGGGAAGGCGCTGGGTCTGACCTCTCTGAACTAAGTTCCAAAAGTTGAGGCATCTGCTCAGGGTTTTTCCCCCCTCCTTCCTCTCCCCAAATATAAGCTGTGGGCAAGCACCACTGTCCGTGGTTTTCTTGTCTTTGCTGGAGTGGGATCGTCTCTGTAAGGATAACAGAGGAGCACTTGCTGGGACCGAGAAAGCACCTGGTAGGTACTTTAACACCCCATTCCTCAGCTTCCCTCCTACCCTCTGAGGTAAGAAGAAACCCAGCTAAAGCTAGCAAAACTCAAGGCTGCGCTGGGACAGAGCTGTTCCCTGGCTGCTCTGGTGTCAGCCACTAAGAAGAGGGACGGGCTAGCGACCGCCGCTGTCTGGCTTCCACCACTGACCCGACAGCTGCCCCAGAACTGGGCGGTTGGCTGCAGTCAGCAACTCGCCCTCCCGGGATGTGAGCATTGAGGGTTAACTAACGGCCAAAGTAGCCCCAGGGGGGATGGAGCACCAGGCAGCTGCTTGTGGCCTGCATGGGGGCCCCAGAGGTGGCTGGATTCACAGCCTACAGATCCAATCCTCAGAGCGGTCCCTGGAGACATAGGAGTGCAAATGAGAGGCCCATAAACTTCTCCCGCTGTTATTCAGGGAGAAAAATGGGAGTTGTTGGAAGCAAAGCAATTACAAAATTTCCCTACCAGGAGTAGGCACTATCTGGAACTGGCCCACCGCCTTGTCTGCCTGTAGCAGGCATGACCCCGCCCCACCCCCCATCCCCAGGAGCTTGCTGATTGGTCCTCAGGGGTTCCATTTGAGAAGAGGATCAGAGACAGCAGTACCCTGTGTGTGTGTGTGTGTTCGCACAGTGGTGAGGTAATGTGTTCTTTACCTGTGGGGGTGTGGGGCTAGGGGCACGCTGACTATGGGGTGTGTGGCAGTTTCAGGGTTGAGTTCCCATTCGGCCTGTCATTACCAGACTGGCACAGGAAGGTTGCAGAAGCGGTGATGGCCTCAAGGGGGTCTCAGCCGCTGCAGTGAAGGTTAAGGTGTTCTGCTGTCTGGGTGCTCTAACTGTCCAAGGGCTGGGTCTGGCAACCTCTGGATCTGGAGCTGACAGCACTGGGCCTGCTTCTAGACCTCACATGCCAGCTGGTCATGAACAGGCTATACCTGCCACCCCCACAAGGGCGCTCTCTGTCTGTCTTCCCCTGGCTTTCGAACTGGACAGGGCACGGTGCGGCAAGCAGTTTCTGGGCTGCGCTGGCCTGGCCGTGTAGTCCAAGCCTCATGGGCACCTCCATTAGATGGCACGTGTACAACCCCATCCCCAGATTCCATCTCCACACTGCCCGCAGCCCCTCCTTGGTTCTGACGCCCACAGAGTCCATCCAACACGGCTAGGTTGGAAGCAGCAATAATGACTGGTTAAGCAGCCCGTGCTCTGCAAGCTTTGCCGTTAATCCCCGTGGCAGCCTAATTGCGCCCATTTAAACTTTTATTTGGGGGAGCACGCATATCGAAGTACATGTGTAGAGGTCAGAGGACAGTTTTGTGGAGCTGCCTCTCTCCTTCCACCTTGTGCGTGGGCTCTGGGGATGGAGCTCTGTTCACCAGCTTGTGCCACAAGCACTTTTATCTACCAAGCCAGCTCACTGACACCCCGGATCTGCTCACCTTAAGGACAGAAAGTGACCCCTCAGCAGCAGGCCCAGGAATTACCATATATATGTCTGTGCGAGACTGTCATATGACAGTCTTTGTCCATCCTATTCCCTTTCCTGACCCTTCTATGGAGGTGGGATCAGAACCCATGCCTTGAGCTCTTATCTCCAGCCCTGGGGAGAACTGGCTCTCTCAAGGTCTTGCCCTTGGAGAGCAACGGTAGCGTCAGGCACATGCCAGGCCTGCTGGGTGTCTGTTGATTTCATAGTAGTTTCTATTGTCCATTGCATTAAACCAATGAGGGCTCAAAGGTGATATGGCCCAGGAGCGTCATACCTCGGCAAGTGGCCGAGCCAAAGATGGATGCTTGGCTGCCACAGCAACCCCATACTGTGGGTGCCATTTATCTCCATTTTACAGATGGAGAAACTGAGGCTTAGGAAGTGCCAGAGAAGCCGGAATTACCCAAGTTAGAAATGCTCCCACAGACTCCGCTCGTGATTATTTATCCCTGACAGCAAGAAGGACACCCAGGGGTCATGGGCTATGCGATGCTGGCCTCAGTTTCCATACCTGAGTGGTGGGCTCAGCAGAGGCCAGGAATGACAGGTATAGGAACTGCCTTTTCACCTGGGCCAGGTGCTACATACACCCACACACAAGCACACGTACACACACACACACCCCAAAATAAATGAAGCCCTTTAAATCCTTGGCCTCCTTTGTGCCCACAAGCAGCCTTCTAATTGGAGGCAGCTTGCTGCCTCAGCAGGCACTGCTGGTGCCACAGTGGCCCCTGGGCCAGACAGCCCTGGGTAAACAGGGTTGATCTGAGGTGACAGCCTGCCCTCCCAGGGCAGCCCCCACCCTGGCCCCACTCCTCCACCAAGACATGGTGCTGGCTTTAGGGCCCTGGGAACCAGGTCAGGCTACTCCGTCTCAAGGAAGAGAGGCTTGCAGGGGACCTGGGCCATTCCTTCTCCTCCTCCTCTCCCTCCCAACTGTGTGTACTTGACTGAGCTCCTTTGGGCCTGAGTTCTCTCACCTGTAAAAAAGGTTTCGTTTTGGTTTGGTTTTTGACTGAACCTCTCATGGCTGTCCTTCAAAGAGGCAAGGTCCACTAGGCTCCCCACCCACGCCTGAACTTTGATTTTACTTGGGCTTCACTGCCCGTCTACTTGGCCCATAGAGCTCAAAAGAGATCCTGTGACCACCTAAATTGAGCAGCGTCATTTATTTACGCGAGGAGGAAACAAGACCCAGAGGGGGCAATGGGCTTGCTAGAGCTCACACAGCCGGGCAAAGAACTCAGAGGGTTGAAGTCAGTTTTGGGGGCACATTTCCTGGAGCCCCTGCTAGGGTCACCGGGTGGGAAGCACCAGTTGCCGCTGTCACCAGGCTGCCCACAGTCTAACCCAGGAAAGACTGTCCCTTGGAAGGGACACTGCAGAGAGATCCACTCTGAATTTGAAAGTTTCTAGCATTCAGCACACAGACAGGGCCCCTCACCTGTATTCCTGTGGAGAGCGATGGTGACTGAGCCCGGAACTTCTTATCATTCCTGACATTTTGGGCAGGATGTCACTTTGTATCATCTCCTTAGAGGGGGGGAAAGTTCCCATTAGCATCCATGTAGGCAGGGCAGAGACCCACAGCCTCCCACAGTCGGAAGCCACTGACAAAGGGTCGCAATCCCAGGAAAATCCTACAGGAGTTTAAGAGCCAAGTGAGGAGAATGGGTGAAATTCCAAGTTCTTTCAAATTCAAGGAGGAGGGGGAGGGGGAAGCCCCTAAATGGAAATGTCAAGCTTTGGAAAGCCCTGGCAAAATTGAAATCCGAAGGACTCGGTTTGCTTCCAAGCCCCATTCTCCATCGCTATTCAGCCACAATCAGCTTAAAAATGCGATCATCAGAAAAGTGGGATTTAGTGGGTCCGGGAACCATCCCCGGGGTTAGCGCCCTGGAGGAGACTCCAGGCCAGGTGCTGGAAAACCAATCCACGCAGTACGCCCTGCACCGCGCTATCTACCCGGCCACCCACAAACACGGCATTAAATAAGATTCCCGGTCCCCCCTTTAGTCCTCCAAGTCAGGCCTGAGCAGGCGTGGGAAACTTCCAGCCTCACTGGGGGCCTCCCGTAGGTCGGACGGGGCTCACAGCAAGGGTTGTACCGTGGTACCTGGAGCGGGTCCTGGGTGCGCTGGGGGCGGTGCTGGGGGCGGTGTTGCGGCAGGGGGGGACTCCCTTGTGCTCGCCCCTTGCTGTCCACAATTTGGCCGCCGTCGCAGCTCGAACCGTTTTTAAATTTCCCTCTCTGGAGCTGTCCAGCTCTGAGCATGCGCGATAGTGTGACGGGGGTGGGGGGTTGGGGGGCTTTTTTCTTTCCCCCTCCTTTTCCCCAGGGGTCAGTTACGGGGCAGGGTCAAGGGGATCTCAGCGGGCGAATCCGAGCAACTCAGCCTCCTGCGCCCCCCGGGACTCCCGTGCTTGGGGTGGGGTGGTTACTGGGGGAGAGACACCCCTCTTCCAACTTTGCGAGCATGCGTGCGGGGTGATGGGCAGGGCTGAGATGCAGATGCTGCAGACAGAGGAGGGCAGAGGAGGAGAGAGATGCGCACTGAACTGGTCCCCCACCTCCACTACCCGGGGAATGTTCCGGGCCACCTGTGGCTCCGAGAAAGTTGAACCGACACCACACAGAGGACCTGGAGCTCCACAGGCCGTTGGAGACAGTGGCCCGCCAGGGCTCCCGCGTTGCTCTGCGCTCCGCCCCTCTCCCGCCGCGGGAAAGGTGGCGGGCAGTGCAGGAGGCCCTCGGACAGGGTGCGGCAACTCCACACCTCTCTGTAGTGTCGCTCGAGACATGAAAGGGCATAGGGCCCTCTCCGCTTGGGGATGCCCCCTGCCCCGTACCCCCTTGCGTGGGCTCGGGTATCACTGCTGGCCCACGGGACAACTACACTCTGCGTGCGCTCCCGCCCAGCCATTCCTGATTGTCCCCATGTTGGGTGTCCTGAACTGTGACCTTAAGTTCAGGTTGAGCCCCGGCTTCTAGGGCTGAGTGTCGGAGTTTCAGTCCTATCTAGTTCATGTCCCCACCCCACCCCACCCCCAAGACACCTGGCCACAGCTTTCTTGTGGCACCTAAACGATTCCTCCCTTATCCTCTGCACAGAGTAAATATGTGGACTTGGGCTTCATTTCCAGAAGTTGATCCCAACTAATAAATTGGAAAACTTATTCGTTTTCCTCTCTTTGACGGGCCCATGGACTTGGGTTGGTTGCAAAGGTGGACGAAATTGTTCACATGGTCTGTGTTGCTTTGACCGTCCCCAGATGGCGAGGACTAAGTCACCTGTTTGGTTGTATGTATCCCAAGCGTTTGTGGGTGTCTTAGCTTCCCTTTGAGGTAATCCTTTTCTTTAAGATGGGATACGGCTCCTTAAAGGGTCTGGGAAAGAAGTTCTGTGTTCTGAAGGCTGGTGTGCCCATTAGCAATTAAACCTGTAGATTGTTAAAGGAAAAAGGGCCAGGGGTGGAGAGGGAGGGAGAGAGGAGGAGGAAGAGAGGGGAGGGAGGACAATACTGTCTTTGAAAACTCTGGCTTCACTGAGTTTTGACTGGGAACTGTCATCATTTTAAACTAAAGAACAGAAATTTGGAGCTCGTTGCTCAGAGATCAGTTGGAAGAAATAATGACACCCAGACAACACTGTTAGGATGATTCGGAAACACTTTGATAAAATTAATGTATCTCCTCCCTTAATGGCATCTCTGGTGACATTGGAACCTTGGAGGGATGAGCTGGGGACAATTATTCTTTAACAAGTGTCAGGGCTGTTTCTATAATCAAGGGGAGTTGAGGCACTTGGGCTGGGGGAGGGGACCCATCTTGAGCCAAGGGTGACCAGCGCTAGGCTGTCTTTCTTGGTTAAGTGGAAAAGGACACAGTCCACCTGTCCCCACAGCTTCCTGTGTGGGGAGGGGACCCCAAGCCTCATACTGAGTCTGATTTTGCTGGCACACTTACGATTCTCAACAGCAAGAGCCCCATAAGGCCTCACAGACATCTCCCTACATAGTGAAGTCTCAAAGGGAGAAGGAACAGGGTTGGGTGGCTTTTGTTAGTCCTGATCTAGGGCTGTGTGCCTTATGTTTTGAAGGTCAGTCTGAGGAGACTTAGGGATGTGGCTGGGAGAAAGTATTTGTCCCTGCTGTTGCTGTTGACTGAGCTGGCCATAGCCAGTTCAGTGGTAGCTGGGAACATTCATTTATCCTATGAAACAGGTTTGGACAGCATTCTCACTGAACAACCGACAATGCTAACTCACTAGTGAGGTTGAACAAGCCAGGTTTTCTTTGGCTGAGGGGCTCGGTTTCATCACAGGTCATGAGCAGTTCTCTGGCTTTCCCCTTGCTCACTGCTCTCATCTTTTTAGTGAGAAGGACAGGTAATCTGCAGCATCAGGACCAATTCTCTCTCTTCCTACCCAGGAGTCACCCAAGCTGCTCAGCCTAGTGAACTGCAGGGCATGTCTTCGAGAGGAGTCACCAGGATCTTTCTTCACTCAGAAGCGTCCACGGTCACAGCCCCGCCCCGGGCTGTGTCAGGCACAGGGTGGGCACTTGTGAGCCAGGGGTATACTTTTTCCTTGGCTCTGTCAACTGCTAGAAACAAAAGCTGCTTAGGTGACTGGAGAAATTTCTCCATGGAAACAAACTCTTCAGCATCCTCTTCAACAGGTGACCATGACGCTGATTTCTGAATCGATTTCTTCAGGTTCAGTAGCTCAGGGAGACTACTGCCAAATGTCTGAAAACAGTCCTCGAATACTGAAACATGGATTCTTTCAGGAGAGATGGTGGAGGTCATTGATCTCTCTTACTTCAGCCTGTGTGTCAGAGTCCCTTTGGGGCATGCCTGTAGAAGGGCTGCCACTAACTTAAGTTACTTATATTTCACCTTTATGAGATCGGGTTGTCCCCACCTAGACCCAGCTTAGTGGCTGTGGCGTTCACATCTCAAGAAAGGGCACCGGTCATTTATAAAATCAATCAATCCAGCTAAGGAGTGTGGGACAAATTGCAGGAACTTCTGTTTGGTTTTGAAGATTTTCCCTTCCTTCTCAGCTTAGAACAACCTGTTTGGTTTTGTTGGTGTCATCAGTGTGTCCAAGGATTCCTGTATGGTCATTTTTCCTGTGGGATGTATTGCTTTAGAGATTTTTTTTCTTTAGGGTCTAAAGAACAAAAAAGGGTGGGGGCTTTTTCCCTGGGGACTTGAGAGAAGCGTTAAGACCACTGAGTTGAGTGAGGAGTCCTTTGGTCAGGTATCAAACCTCTCAGGCTTCCAGAGCCCTGGGCTGTGTGTGTGCGCGCTCCGGCCTGAGCGGTGGTGCAGTAACAGAGGGATCCACAGGCTGGAAATGGGTCTGTGATAGACTGTGAAGGTTCTTAAAGTTCAGAACCAAGTGCAAGCACGTTGATAGCAGATTCCCCACATAAATAAAGAGTACTTTGTTTTGGGGACGAGCTTCATGTTGTAGTTCCAGTGAATATGGTCTTGGCTGTGATAACACCTGAAGCACGGAGCAGTTCGCCTATTTGGCTTAAACCTTAAAAGGGCTAAATAAATTAACGTCGGAACTATAATGGATGCCTACAATCAAAACGGTTTCACCTTGGCTATTGCTTGGTGGCTATTGCTAAATGCACATCTCCGTTATTATGCTGTTAAGTGGCAGTCATTAGTCAAATTTCTGAGACACCTTCCAAATCTCTGCAGACGTGATGGGTTGGTTGTGTGGCATAATCTTAGCTGGAAGCGCTTTGGGGGAGTGAAAAACTTGTCTTGGCATCTCCTGCAGAGCAGCTTAGGGCAATTTGGCCTTCCTGAAGGAGTGGCAGCCCTCAGCCTGCAGGACTGAGGCTGAAGGGGGGGGCACAAGGCCCTCCATGGTCAGGGTGGAGTTTCTGGGTGGTTCTGCAGCGTGGGCCTCCCAGGCAAAGGCAACAATCAACGTCTTTGTTTTGAGAGGGATCTCGACTTTTTCAACCAATAAAATCGGGTTTTCGAGGATGTGGCCAGGAAAGTGTGCTACAGCTCTGCCACCAGGAGGGCTGGGTCCTTCAGGGCGGCGTCCTAGTGGCTCTGTGCTGTGGTGTGCTCTGTTCTAGCCCTCAGACCTCATCAGGAGACACATTCTACTGTCAGCAGTGAGGACCACTGTCTTGCCTCTGAATTCCATAACAGATTTCATTTAGCCACTTTGTGCATCTTTTACGGTGTGGTTTTTCTACCACGCAGGGCTTACTGCTCTTCTGCCTCGAGAGTGCCAGGAGCCTGCTCTCTTCAGTATCACAAACTGACTTTGGGGGCTCCTCTTCTGTTCATAAAGGTCCCTTAGTAGTTCACTGCTCAACAGACCATCCGAATGGGTGCTTTCCCTGTGAGCACTGTGATTCCTTCCAACAACCTTTGGAGAACTGTGTAGAACTCTTTCTCAAGCCTGACAGCTGCTTCTTGGTCTGACAGTGCTCCCTATAACAGAGTCCCCTCTGACAGTGCTCCCCAGTAACAGAGCGTCCCCTCACTAACAACCTGTTCCCAAGGTTCTAGACTGGGCTGTCTCCATCCTTTTCCATTTATTTCCAAAGTGAAGGTGAAGAGTAGCATGGGAACTATTTAGATGCAGCACTTGGCAGCCTCCTCTTTATTGCAAAGTAGCAGTTCCCCGGCTGTTTGTTTTAGAAGTGGTAATGTCTCATTGTAACAAATTATACTTAAAAATCATTTAGTGTGAAATTGCAGATTAATCCCACAGGGACCGGGTATTAACAATCCCCCAGCCCTTTGGAGCATACAGATGGTGAATCTGGAGTTTACAATGGGAACAATTGCTGATTACATGCATGGGTGTAACGGACTAAAAAGACCTCCCCATCTCAGAATGGAGAATACGGTGGAGGTCCTAGTGCCTGGCCTGTTCAGGACATTTCAGTCCCTAAGAACGTTGTTTACTACATGTGGGCTTCTACAGCCATTCTGTGTGCTCTGAAATCCCTCAAGTGAGTGTATGGAAAGTCTTCTCTGAGTGTGCTTAGCTTTAACTCTTCAGAGTGCTTCAGACTGTTTAAGCACGGTGTGTCATGGAGAAGCCTGTCATGACGATGTGGTAGATGTGTCAGCTGAGAGTCCCTTGTGGGAATAGATACCTGCTGCCCGCTATCAGAAAGAGAGTCCCTTGTGCGCTCTGTGGATGGAGGTGAGATTGTCACTGACTCAAAAATTAATCGGTATCTGACCTAAAGACAACTTGAGTACAATGACCTACCTGGTCTTGAGACTGTCGACCAGCTGAGACCCCAGCTGAACAGTCCTGATGTTGAGAATGAGTATGGCATGCTTGGACACAATGTGTGATTGAATATATAATCACTCACATAGTCATCTGGAATTTCAATAAATTACAGATGGTCATAAACAGGCTGGGTTCAATCCCCATCACTCATCCGTAACTCCATTCCCAGGAGAATTGAAGCTGTCTTGTGACCTTGGGCACCATACACACCCACATGGGGCACAGACATATGTGCAGGCAAAACACCCTTACACATAAAGTAATTATTGAAATGCCTGAAGTGGGACCAGGAAGCCGGACATTCATCCTTGGAGAGATGAAGAGGATGCTCTGTCTGGGGTTCTCTGAACTGGGGACTCAATAGACAATACGATGACTAATCAAGAATTGTGTCCAAGCATGCCACCCTCATTTTCAACATTATGAAGGCCAAGGAAATTTCAGTTCCACCCAGGTCCTCTGGAAGAGCAACCAGTGCTCCTAATTACTGAGCTATCTCTTCACCCCGACAAGCATTTTTATTCCAAGGGGTAGAAACTGTACCCTCTGTTGAAACTGGGCTGCTCTCTACCTGTTCCTGAGAAAACAAAATTTTAACCCTTTACAAGGCTTGCTGTTTTCCCCTCTCCCTGTCACAGGGTCCAGGGATCAGTCTGACACAGGATAGAGAGTTTCAGAAGACAGCTGATGCAAACATGCTGGAGTCTGAGATCGGGAGGCCCTCTCCATCCCCAGAGTCCACTTTGAACAGGCTGAACAGCACAGACAGTTTGCCAATACAACATTACTGCTGCTTATCCCCGAAGCCAGGGATTTGGGACAATGTTGGGCTAGCTCAGGAATAATGGCAATGTCCTGTTTCCTGGGCCAATTAATGACCTCCCCAGAAGGGGCTTTACAGTCCTGTCTTGAAGGGACGCCTATAAAGCGTCTCAGGCTAATGCCAGTGGTACCCAGAAACTGTGCCTATTAACTGTCCCTCTGGCAATGGACTGGATAATGTCTCATTCAGAGAAGCCAGCCAGCCTTTGCTGTAGAAACCAATGACACAGTAACCCTGACTATGACAAAGACCCATTCCTCAGAATGTCTTTTAAAAAATAAATTTATTTTGTATGTATATGCTATAGCACATGTGTGGTTGTCAGATGATATCAGTTTTCTCACTTACCATGTAGGTACCAGGACTGAACTCGGGTTGCTAGGTTTGGCTGCAAGCACCTTTACCTTCTGAACCATCTTGCCTGCCCCAGAAAGTCTATTTCTATCCAACTGGAATATCCATTGAAGTGCCAAATGCAACATTTATAATCTGCTGGTGCACTGTTTAAAACAGGAAGAGACAGCCAGAGGTGACCAAACTCAGCTTACACCTCAAAGTATTAAGTAAATATCCATGGACCTACACAGACAAAAAAAAATACTCCTGATGGAAGAATTTCAATTTGGGTGGTGGTGGTGCATGCCCTTAATCCCAGCACTTGACAGGTGGAGGCAGGGATGCTACAAGCTTGAGGCTAGTATGGGCTACAGAGTGGGGCCCTGTCTCAAAATCTCAAAACAAAATTGGGACATACCAACACAGGCTTCTTAGTTGAGCAAAACACATCACATAAAGTTGGGTGACAACAGGTGGGTAGGGGAATCTATGGAAACCCAAAACTGACTTTGCAGCTGCTTATATTCCAAAGTTACTGCAAAACAGTTAATTGACCCAATGCAAACCCAAAGGAACGGGAAGCAGGGACAGGAACAGACACCTGTCCATGCTCGCAGCTACATTACAACAGCTCAAGCTGGGAGGGAGACGTGTCTATGGACAGATGGATGAATGAGCAAGATGCGGCACATCATATATGCTATGGAGTATTATTCAGCTTTGAAAAGGAAATCTTTGTTATTTGTGGCAATGTGGATAACCCTTGAGGGCGCTGTTGAAAAATTTCTATACCCCGACAAGCCTCTCCACAGATGCAGCAATCCAAGTC
Source organism: Mesocricetus auratus (assembly GCF_017639785.1). Taxonomy (NCBI): domain Eukaryota; kingdom Metazoa; phylum Chordata; class Mammalia; order Rodentia; family Cricetidae; genus Mesocricetus; species Mesocricetus auratus. The sequence continues at coordinate 5,658,808 of NW_024429206.1, forward strand.
AGACCAAATCAAACTGAATTAGAAAAAACCCATGTTTAATGGATACAACACTCCTGGATGGCCTTCCAGCCCCCCAGAGAGGAGACAGGAAAAACCACAAGTCCGTTCTCTGGGGGACAGTTTAAATACCCTGTGGGAGTGGTCTTGAGCATCCCTGGGGGAGGGACCATCATTTGGGAATTTTCTGAGGTGCAGCAGGGTTTGAAGGGAGATAGGGGAGTGGGGCTTGGGAAGAATTTCTACCGTAACATCCCAGACTCTTTGGGTATACGGATGCCAGGGGCTGGGGTGACGCTTTCACCTTAGCAGCTGTGTTCACTGGAGTAAGCCAGCCACGAAAAGATAAACTCAGTCAGTGCCACTGATGTGAGGTTCCTACGGTCGAGATCATTGAGAAAGGAAATGGAGTGGCGGCTGCTGAAGGCCGTGGGTTACAACAATGATTCACACTTAGAAGCTGAGCTAACTCTGCTGCTCCATTGAACGGGAATGTGTGCCACATTCCTGAACTACACGCTTTAAAATGCTGAAGGTGTGAGATCAGGCATGGCAGAGCAGGCCTATGACCCTAGCACTCAGGAGGCTGAGGCAGGAGGATGACAAGTTCAAAGCCAGCCTATGCTATATTATATCCCATTTTCCTTTTCTTTCTTTCTTTTTTTTTCAAGACAGGGTTTCTCTGTATTGCTTTGGAAGTTGTCCTGGAACTTGCCCTGTAGATCAGGCTGGCCTCGAACTCACAGAGATTCACCTACCTCTGCCTTCCGAGTGCTGGGAATAAAGATGTGAGCCACCAATGCCCGGTTTATATGTCATTTTTAAAGACAGCAAACTTGGGGATTTTCCTACTATGATTATTTTTTTTTCAAGACAGGGTTTCTCTGTGTATCCCTGGCTGTCCTAGAACTCTATGTAGACCAGTTGGCCTTGATCTCAAAGCTTCACAGGCCTCTGCCTCCCAAGTACTGGGATTAAAGGCATGCACTACCACTGCCTGGCTTGCTTTATTTTTTTTAAGCAAAGTAAATTATTTAACGATTGTAGTATTTGTTCACCGGGAAAAGATGTCTGGGGGTTCAGGCTGAGGGGTAACTGCCTCTTTCTCTTCTCTATTACTGGAGTGCTGCAAATGAACCCAGAGCCTCCTGTCGGCCAGGCTCATACCTTCCCTCTGCACTCCTCCCCCAGCCCTCGGGCAGGTTTTTAACTGACATTACTAAGTGTGCATATTTACAGTGCAGGTGATGGCAGGCACTCTTGTGCAGTGATCAGAGTGGGGCCGTTGCTGTCTCCACCTCCTAACATAGCCAGAGCTTTAAATGGTATTCTCATTTGGAAGTCTCCGTGGTGCAGACGCCATCTGGCCATGTGCATCTGGGTGCAGCAGGGTGCCAGAGGCTGAAGGGTGCACACCTTTGTGGGGTGACTTCAGGGCTCTGCTAGTCAGAGGATTTCCTGTTTCCTTATTTAATAACTGGAATCCTAAGGGCTTGCTAAGCTTGAGTGACCCCCACTTTGTTGCCGGACCTCCCTCAGTGACCCCTACCAAGATCTCTGTCCCAGTTCGTCTGTCAGAGCAAAATGAAGGGACTTCAGGAGCCATCAGCCCTCATTCCGCTAATTGGGTCTGGTGGCTGGAGCCAGGCCTCGTTATTTTTAATTGGGGCCCATCGTTCTGGAAGGAAACGACATGCAGATCATGCCTGGATGTTTGCCGTTTGCAAGTTCAAAGTGAAATTGCAGTTGGGGGCTTCCAAGAACTCGCACCATTTTCAAGTCTTTTCTGTTGTCGCTCGAGTTGTCAGGCTTAAGACAGCCCTTGGGTTGGACTGGCCCATGTCTGTGTCTGCAGACCTGGGCTTCTAGGCACAGTCTTAGCCTAGAATTCACAAATATTACAATTGTAGGCAGTCAGATAGATCCCTCAATTAAATATCATTTAGATGTGACTGTGGGCGTGGCATCAGGGATGAAGCAAACTTTGTTGTGGAAAGGAACCTGTTTCCATTAATTAACTTCCAAATGAGTGACTCTTCCAGCGACACAGACCCCTGTCATTTTTATGGCTCTTCTGATGGCACAACCAGGCAGAACTAGGAAATCCAGTTTGGAGAGGCCACGGCCACTAATTTACTTGCCTAGCGACAGGGTTTTGATACATAGACTGGGGTGCTCTTCCTCAGCCTCTCCAGTACCACCATGTTTGGCCTTCCCACTATGAAGAGCTTTGAATTGGATGCATGCCTTGGAGGCAGAGTCAGGTGAATCTCTGTGAGTTCCAGGCCAGCCTGGTCTACAGAGCGAGTACCAAGACTACACAGAGAAACCCTGTTTTGAAAAACAATAACAACAACAACAACAAGATAGTTCTGAATTTTCCCAGCACAATTACCCTAATAGTTAAAATATTTATTAATTTTAATATTTATTCAAAATATTTAATGAAGCTAAATATTAGTGTCTGTAATTAAAAGATATAAACCAGCAAAGAAAACAAATAATTTTATGGCTAAATATCTGAAAACTCTGTTATAATGTGATCTAATTTCTTTTAACAATTTTTTATTTAAAAATAGTTATTTTTAAATAATTATGTATGGGTATTTTGCCTGCAGATACATCTGTGTACCACACGCATGCAGAGCCCACAAAGGCCAGAAGAGGGCATCAGATTCCTCATAACTGAAATTATAGATGGGTGTGAGCTACCACATGGTTGCTGGGAATCGAACCCGGGTCCTCTGCAAGAGCAGCTGGTACTCTTAATTGCCAAGCCGTGGCCAGTCCCTGATTTGTTGTTTCTTTTGAGTTTTCATACCCGTTGTTCCCTGGACATTCCACTGTGCTTTCATACTGAATACATAATATGATTTTGTATGTCTATATAAAATGTAGGCCCACAGACGGGAGAAAACACACACTTCCGAGACTGGCCTAATTTGTACAATACAATTCTCTACTTGTACCTAAGTTCAGCCTTCAAAAGACAGCTGTCCTTGCAACGAGCCAGGTGACACTGAAGGAATCCCATTTTGACCATGTGATGTGTATCTTCAAACCCATCCTTCATGTTCGTCAGCCTTCCATTCCCCAGACACGTGCCAGAGACCCCAGACACGTGCCAGACCTCCTCTGACCTCTGTGGGACCAGTGTCATCCTCGGTGGGAGTTCTGAGTTTGGCCATGAAGTGGGCAATGAGGAGCCATTCTAAGATCCCTACACACTTTGCCAAACATCCAGACACAATGTCTGAGTCTCCTTGGTGACAAGAGTCTGTTAGAGAGAGATCACTCTCCAGCAAAGAGACTTGCCTTTTGATCACCTTGCTTCCTCAGGGAACAGAGGCCAGGCTCTCTAACACCATGACTGGCTTTTGTCTCGTGTGTTCTTCCTGCCCTGGCATGGGGAGGAGAGCAAATCCATCATGTGCCCTGCTTAGTCTCATGGGTCTGTTAAAAGCTTGTGTGGGAGTATTCTCAGAGATCTTATCCCCTGGGGAAGCGGCAGACTGGTACTGCTGGAGAAGTAGCTGAGAGTTTTACATTTGGATCAGTAGGCAGCAGTAAGGGAGAAAGAGAGCACTGGGATTAAAGGCAAGCACCACCATCGCCTGGCTATGGTGTGTGTGTGTGTGTGTGTGTGTGTGTGTGTGTGTGTGCGCGCGCGCGCGCGCGCTTTGGCATGAGTTTCTGTGCATTGTGTGTAGTACCCATGGAGGCCAGCAGAGGGTGTCAGATTCCCCCTACCCCCGGGAGCTGCCTTTTTTGTTGTTGCTTGGTTGGTTGGTTGGTTGGTTGGTTGGTTGGTTGGTTGGTTGGTTGGTTGATTGGTTGTTTTTTGGTTTTTCAAGACAGGGTTTCTATGTATTGTTTTGTAAGCTGTTCTGGAACTCACTCTGTAGACCAGGCTGGCCTCGAACTCACAGAGATCCGCCTGCCTCTGCCTCCCGAGTGCTGGGATTCAAGGCATGTGTCACCAATGCCCCGGGGAAAGGTGTGTTACTTTTGTTTATGCTCATTTGTTTAATAATGAAAAGATGTGTAGCATTTGTTTCACCTTGCCTGTCTAAGGCACCTGATTGGTCTACTAAAGAGCTGAACAGCCAATAGCTAAACAGAAAAAAGGATAGGCAGCCTGGCAAGGAGAATAAATAGGAGGTGTCATTTAGGCTCAAGGGAAGAGAGGAAGGAAGAGGAGGAAGAGGAGAGAATGAGGAAGATGCTTGGGGCCAGAAACCAGGCAACTGCCAGCCAGCCAGCCACGAGGGTCAGTGAAAGTAAGACACACAGAAAGAAGGAAAGAAAAAGAAAAAGCCCAGAGGCAAAAGATAAACAGGTTATATTTTAAAAGCTAGCCAGAAAAGAGTTTAACTAAGGCTGAGCATTCAAAACTAATAAGTCTGTGTCATGATTTGGGAACTGGTTACTGGTACAATCAACTCTTTAACGTCTTTTAAAATGTATTTGAAATACCTGTAGCTCAGTCCCAGGCTTTGGTGGGTAGAATGGACGAGTTTCTGTGAGGAGACACGGGGATAAGGTCTCCCTGTGATTCAGCTCCTTGTTTGTTATGAGCAAGGAGAAGCAACACCCCTAATCCCCCCAGCAGTTTTTCTGACTGATGCCAACCAGAAACCAGAGCTGAGGAGGGGGCACTGCCTCTGGCATCCAGTGACCTGACCATTGTTCCTGGAAGGAATGTGGATCTGCATATCTGAAGACGTCCGTGTGTGTGCACACATGGGCGTAGAGCCTTAGGAACTGCTCGTTTGTCAAGTATTCTACCGCTGAGCCAAGGCCCCAGCCCAAAACTCTTATGCCTTCAGTGTGTGTTTGCTTTTCCTTTTTCTTTTCTTTTTTCTTTTTTTGTATGTGTGCAAGTGTGTGCAGAGGCCGTTGGCATCCGTGTCACTCCTCGGATGCCCTTCACCCTGTGTTCTGAGGCAGACTCTCTCCTTGGCCTGGAGCTTACTATAGACTGGGTGGCTGACAAGCTCAGAGATCTATCTACCTGCCTGTCTCCCCAGTGCTGCACCAACAAGCAAGTTCTGCAATTCCCAGCTTTTGTAAAAGTGTAGGTTCTGGGTATTGAACACAGGTTCTCGTGTTTGCAGGACAAGTGATTGCCTGACTGAGCTCCAGCCTGTCTAAGCCCCACCCCAAAGCTGTCCAAGCCCCACCCCTAGCCTGTCCTCGGGAGTCACAATGTGCATGTGTGCGTGCGTGCATGTGTGTGTGTGTGTGTGTGTGTGTGTGTATGCATGCATGCATGTGTGCATGAGGGCGTGCATGCGGGCGTGCATGCGTGTGTGTGTGTGTGTATGCGTGTGTGTGTGTGTGTGAGTGTGAAGACCCCTGAGCATGTTTACTTATTTGTAAATAACAAGTTGTCACTCCTGAAATTGGGTGGGCACCGGCTCATACTGCAGGTGGGTGCAAACGAGCCGGGGAGGTGGGAGAGAGAAAGGAGCTGATTGGAGATCACTGGTGACTGCAAGGATGGCATGTTCTCCTTGTGTAGCATGCACACTGTCATGTTACATCTGAGACGAGATGTTCGTCTAACTCAAGTTGGCTGTCGATCAGTTTATCAGAGGTTTGCAATCTGCCTTGTGAAACTGAAAATCCCGGGGAGAGGATGGGCTTCCGGCACAATTTGATCTAAGCATTTCCACAGGGGCATCAGGTCCCCGACTTGATTTCTAAGTGGTTTTGTTCGGTTCTGCACCCCTATAAAGCCTTCATTCTTGGGCTGTGCCAGATTTCTTTGTCAGCTTGACACAAGCCTAGACACATCTGGGAAGAGGGCTGGTCAGAGGAGGAACAGGCCTCCTTCAAGTGGTCATGTGAGCGTGTCTGTGGGGCATCTAATTGATTAGGAGGGCCCAGCCCGCTGCGGGTGGTGCCATCCCAAGAAAGACAGCTGAGCGAGCCGGGAAACCAGTGTGCCCTCCATGGTCTTGGCTTCGGTTCTTGCCTCCAGCGCCTGCCCTGGTTTCCATTGATGATGGACTCTAATCGGTAACCTGTAAGGTGACATAAAGCCCTTCCTCTCCAAGCTGATGTAGTGTTTCTCACAGCAACAGAGGAGCAGACTGCGGCAGGCTGGTTTGCTCTGGTAGCACTGATGGCTGTGAGGGCCACATGCTCTGTACCACCAACCAAGGGGAGGAAGGACTTAACGCTGGCCCCTCCTTTCCCTTTAAGGAAGTGTCCACCTTGTGCTGGTGGAGTCAGTTGCTGGGACAGAATCAGGCAAAACAGTAGCAGGGAGGTGGAACCATGCCCCACAGTCACGTGACTGGGGTGCTGTAAGGACAGGGAGGGGGGACCGTCAGCATCGCCACCTTCACCGTTAGAGGATGATCAAGGCTATCCAGTCTTGAAAGAAAGCCTGTCTTGTGTGTGTTGGGTAGTAGAGGTGGTATCCAGAGCCACAAAGGCCCCCTTCCAAAGCCAGCACCCTCACTAACTGCAGGGTGTAGATGGAGAGTTCCTGCAGGTGTCTGTGGAACTAGAGTAGGTGTCAGCATAGCCCAGGGAGGGCTCCAGCTGGTCTCAGCAGTCATCCGAGGGACCAATCAGAGGTCAGCAGTGGTTGTAATGTGATCCAGTGGGGGTCCGGTTTCCAGTTCTTGTAACCTTGAAGGGCCTGTGTGTCCTCAGGTGGGCAGCCTCAGGTGCAGTCCCCACCCCCCACTGTGAATTATTCACCATTCTCTACTTGGCCATCTGGAATCTCCACAGACCTTGACGCTGAGTGTCACATGTCACAGGATCGCCAGCCACTGCGAGGCAAGTTTTGTACGGCTAAAGCGAGCAGTTCGAACTACAGCTCTCTCTCCAAGCACTATGGAATCCCAGGTAATGGGCTCCAAGGTGTCCTCACTGGGGACCTCTCTTCCACCAGGTCTGAGTGGCAGTCCCCATGGGCTTCCAGCAGGCAAGAACGAACTGGGTTAGCTTATGAAAGTCTGTACTTGTTGGGTGAAAGTTTTGTCTCCATCGCCCAAGGGACGTGTAGTTCTTTAGAACAAGAGTGGGTGAAGGGGGCAGAGTTTCTTGTCAAACTGGGGACAAGGTAACATCCTCTGATAAGAGTGTCATCTGTCGTCATACTGTCCAGTGCTGGACTATGAGCCAAGGGTGACTTCTGAGGACTTGAAATGCGGCTGGCATGTCTGGGGGATGGAAGCGCTGTTTTACCTAACATTTATGAGTTGTATAGGCAGCTAGTGGTTATAGTGTTGACTTAGGTAGAGCATTGAAGAGAGTCATAGTGATGGTTGGCTCCTCCTCTAAGAGTGCCTGTGATTTATGTGCCCCAGAGACTCTACTGAATTTAAATACAGCAACTTGAAAATGCCTGGGGCAGAAACAGTCACCGTGTAAACCCATTACCCTTTTCTAGGAGTTAATTATGCATGTACGTTCAAGGACAATTTTTCTGTTTGTTTTCTTCCCCCAAGAATAACTCAGCATTCTATTTAGAAAACATGATTTACTGATGGACTGTCTCGTCCTAGGCGACCAAGGGGAGGGGTGTGTCACAGAAACATTCACCTATGTAGTCAGGATAGTTTAGTAGTCACCCACAGGCACCACCCACACCAGTAATACCAGCAACAGTCTGCCATGGATCCATTCAGTCAATTATCCACTTCTATGGCACCAAATACTGTTGCCTTGGCAACCAGCACTCACAATGGTGTCAGCCATGCATCTGAACACCCAGGTGTGTGCATGGGGGATGGCTTTCTGTGCCATTGGCCATGTGAAACTTCTCAGTGGAATCTGCAGGAGGCTGCTTGGGTGGGAGAAGATAACCTGGTTGCTCGGTAGAGAGAGTTCCTTCACAGATGTGCAAGTGACAGGCATGTCCTCAAACAAGGTGGCAGGTAGCATTTAATGTTATGGCTGTGTGCGTGTGTGTGTGTGCCTGTGTTCTGAGTACTTGCGGCACACCTGTGGAGTCAGACGACAACCTTGGATGTCTGCCTTCACCTTCTACCTTGTCTCTCATGGGGTCTCTTCTGTTTGTCACTGTGTGCACCATGCCTGCTGGGCCATGAGTTTCCTGGGGGTTTGCTCTGCGTCGGTCCCCTCTTGCTGTGGGAGTGCAGAATTTACAAGGTGAGTGAATGTTTCCTTCCTTGCCTGGCTGTACTTGAGCTCTGGGGATTTGAACTCAGGTCCTCAAGCTTGCACAGCAAGGGCTTTGCCCGCTGAGCCATGTCTGCAGCCTGAAATACCATCTCTCAGCAAGCGTATGGGCTTGGCTCCCTGTGGTTTCGTGGTTCTAAGAGAAATCCTCCTCCATTGTGACTCCCCAGCTTGCCTTTGAAAGAGTCAGGTTGCAGCTGAAAACACCCAAGGACACACAGCTTTGGGAAGAGACAGCTGTCCCTAACACAGCAAGCCATGTTGATTCTTTTGGAAGAAGCATCCCAGTGCCCCTCCAGTCCCTCCCATCCCTCCCATAACAAGATTGGAAATGAGCCTTGTCACCTGAAACCTGGGCTTAGGGGAGCAACGTGGGAACCCTAATCAACCACGTCTGGAGGGAGTCTGTCCCCAGCAAGCTTCTACCCAGCGTGTTTCTCATCCCAAGAATTACCTGCCTGGGCCCAAAACCATTTTATCTAACATCCCTTCATGTATAACGCCATTCCATCTCTAGAATGAATCAAGGCACAATTTAAAAGATGTTTTTGGGCCAGGTGGTGTTGGCACCGGCCTTTAATCCCAGCACTCAGGAGACAGAGGCAGGTGGATCTCTGTGAGTTGGAGACCAGCCTGGTCTACAAGAGCTAGTTCCAGGACAGCTTCCAAAGCCACAGAGAAACCTGTCTTGAAAAACAAAAACAAACAAACAAAAACAAACAAACAAACAAAAAACCCAAAAAGATATCTTTGGTTATATGTAGTAAATATGTAGTGTGTGTGTGTGTGTGTATGCATGTGCCTGCGTGTGTGCGCTCATATGTAGGGGTTCCAACACAACCTTTCTGTAAGGCAGGGTCCCTTGCTCACCACCGTGTGTTAGTGACGCTGTGGCTGACAGAGAAAGCCAAAAGAACAAATGGTGTGCGAGGTGCTGGTAGCTCCCAAGTGCTTGATCTATGCCCCGCAGTGGTGTTCAGGGTGACTCATTTTTTAAAAAGCCTCATTTTTAAGGCATTTCAGGAGGTTGACTGTTCCTCCCAGTGAACTGGTAAGAAGTTGGGAAGCTGTGTCAGTCATTGAGCAGGAGACCTAGGGCTTGCACGCATGTCCGAGAGCCCCAGCCTACACCTTGCCATGGCTCAGGGGTATTATATGACTTTCTAATGCGGTAGGCTGAAGGCAACAGACTCTAACATCTTATTGAAAATAAGTACAGACACACACAATCTATAAAATGGAATGTAAAAGTCCACACACTCTCGAGACCAGCCTGGACTACCAAGCGAGTTCCAGGACAACCTCCAAAGCCACAGAGAAACCCTGTCTCGAAAAACCAAAAAAAAAAAAAAAAAGTCCACACACTCTGGCCCTGCAGGTTCCTTTAACCTAAGTGTGCCTGGATTTCTGAGTGTAAGCTCTATGCCGTGTGACACAGAGCTGCGGTTCTGTGAGACAAGCCTACGATGGAGAGGACATATTTCTGCCCTGAGTGCTTGGCACTAACTCAGGTATTTTCTGTCCCTCATTAGTAAGGGTTCCCTCTAAGGCAGCGAAAGGGTGTGTGACAAGGAAATAATGGGTCATAAGTCCCACAGGTGTCATTGCAGGTGCCACCTTTAATTTTGCAGCTGATTTTGGTGTGCCTAACTTAATTGATACTACATATTTTTGTTTTGTATTTCAAGACAGAATTTCTCCGTGTAACTGTCCTAGCTGTCCTGGAACACTCTGCACCAGACTGGCCTCGAACTCACAGGGATCTACCTGCCTCTGCCTCCGGAGTGCTGGGATTAAAGGCATGTGCCAACACTGCCCTGCTAACGTGTATCTTTTTATAGTCTATGTTTGTGTGTGTGTGTGTGTGTGTGTGTGTGTGCGTGCGTGCGCACATGCATGCAAACAAGGCTGTGCATGCCACAGCAAATGTGTGGAAGGTAGAGAACACGTAGGAGTCAGTTCTCTCCTACCGTGTGGGTCCCAGGGATCTAACTCAGGTCATCAGACTGTGGACAAATGCCTTCCCTGGGCCATCTTCGTATTACAGAATTGTTCGACATTAACAGCGACAACAAAAAAGGTCATTCAAGGCTCCCCAACTCAGAAGCAACTACTCAGCTGTGTTCGGGGCGCATCATCCATGCTGGGAATAGCTGTGGACAGGAAGTCGACACATTTCTAAGGTTCGGATAAGCCATTTCTAACGACCATCTGGTTTTACTTGACTCCAACAAAAGAGAAACAGAATCGCTGTGTCTCAAGCACAGCACCAGAGAGGTCATTTTATCAAAATAGCCTCAAAGTAAAAAATTACTTTGTCAAACATTAAATTTTATTTATTTATTGTGTGTGGTGTGGGGGGGGGGCATCACAAGATTGTGTGACCAGCAAGCATGTGGAAGTCAGATGAAAATTACAGCAATTGTTTCCTCCCACCGAGTGGACCCCCAGGATGGAACTTGGGCAGCAGCTTCGAGCCAAGCTCCTTTTACCGGCTAAGCCATCTTGCCGACCCAGCGTTCTGTATAAAGAAGACACTGAATTACCTGAACCAAACAGCTCAACCTCGGGCCGAGCTCTGAATGTGAAAATGGAGGCTGTGCTCACCCTATACTCGCGCTGATCTTTAAGTAACGTGTCTCTCATGGTTAAGGCCCCGGTACATTCTGTTCTGACAGCAATGTTACTTAAATGCTGCCGTCCGTGGCTCCGTACCATTGGCTGCCATTGGAAGCAGAGCTCTGTCTAGAGTGTGCGGTGCGTTTTTACATAGCTGCTGCGAAAAATGCTTTCGTCCAGTCTTTCCCTCCAGTCAACCTCAGCTGTGAAATCGTTGTTTTATACTTGGAAGGAAAGCCAGGCCCCATGTCATTTGACCACGGGAACTGAGGACACTGAGTGACTTCCCAAGGAAGCGTGCTTTGATTGGCCTCCACTTAAAAGCCGGGAGAGGGGAGAGCCAAGATCCCAGAGCTCATGGTCCAGTCAGGAGAATCGGCAGCCCAGTCAGCTCTGGGTTCAGTGGAGACGGTGATAAAGGAAGGGGCCTGATGCACACAGGCAAACATGCATGCACACTTTCACACACACATCCACACACGTGCACAGCACACACAGATTATAAACTTCTAGGGACTGGGTACCTCCCATGGTGCTTTGTATGTGTGGCTCAGAAAGTATCTGTTGATTTGCTTGGGTATTAGAAACAAAACCCTTAGAATATTGATTGTGGCCTTGATTGCATTTCTAGCAATTATAATTACTCAAACTTCCAAGCTGAGGCTATTAGGTTTTTTACTACTGGAATGGAATACTAGAGGCTAGGTAACTTTATAGAAAAAACAACAACAAAAAACCCAGAGGTTTGCTTAGCTCACCCCTCTGGAAGTTCAAGAGCAGGAAGCTTGGAGAGAGATCACACTGCCAGAGAAGAGACCAAAGCACTGGGAACCTTCCAGCCTCATCCCCAGATGACCTCTACCCCAAACTGACAAAGGGTCCCTTGAGAAGGCCTTTAACCCCTTCTGGGGGTGTCACCCTCAGTGACCCATGGACTACCACTAGGTGGCTCCTCTTTTAAATGATTTATTTATTATGTGTATGTCATTCTGCCTCCATGTATGCCTGCAGGACTGAAGAGGGCACCAGATCTCATTAGAGATGGTTGTGAGCCACCATGTGGTTGCTGGGAATTGAATCCAGGTCAGTGCTTGGAACCTCTGGGCCATCTCTCCAGCCCCTAGGCTGGGGCTCTTAAATGTATCACTATCAAACTAAGGGCCAAAGCTCCAGCACGTGAACTTTAAAGATGCATCCAGGCCACTTGCTCTTCAGGTGACAACAGAGAGACTAAGGCAAACATTTGCCACAGCTACTTTAGACCTCACAAAACCATCCCATTCTGTAACTGGGAGACAGCTCAGTCAATAAAGTGCTTACTGTTCAAGCTTGAAGATCCGAGTTCAGATCCCTCCCACCCACATAAAAGCTGGCATGAGGGTGCATGTCTATACCCCCAGTACTGAGGGTGGGAACAGGAGAGACCCTGGGGCAGACTGGCCAGCCCAACTAGTGAGTTCCGGGTTCAAAGAGAAACGTGGCCATGCACTTGTAAATATTCTCCCTCTGTAACTCTCATGAGCCAATTAAGAAGTCTTGAATTGTCCTCAGCTTCACCAGTGACCCACCTAATCCTGGAGGTAATTTAGAGGCATCATTTGGTTTATTTGGTTTGCTGATATTTGTAATTACACTCATTGGTGATTAAGAGGCTTCTGGATAGTAAACTGCTAACTGTCTGCCGGTCGTTAGATCAGAAGATAATCCTCCACTTCAGTCCCAGGCTGCCAGTCTCGAATCCATCCTTACACAGACCTTTGACTTCAGCTGGCCTAGCATTCAGAGTGGGGAGAGCACTGTCCAAGGGGCTTCCTGAGAGCCTGGCCTATCTGTCTGTATCTGACGTAGCTCAGTCTGTCCTTAAACTCATGTTCCCATCTTGTCTCAGCAGCAGTCAGGCTCCCCCAAGCCTGGCTGGGATTTAGCTTAGAAGCGTTACAGCTCCAAGGGGCATAGAGAAAACCTTTGAACTGTTTTGGCATGGTTTCATTTGCCATCTCACTTTTTTCTGTTAGTGCTGTGACTTTAAGTGCCATTAATGCAAGGATTGGGTTCCTAAGGGAACTTGACTACACAGCAAGTCTATGCCACACATATTGACTACAAGGCCCTAGAGAGAGGCTTGGAAGACTTAGGAGAGAGGGTGCCTCTGTGACAGCCACACAGCTCTACAGTGAGGCAGTGGCATGCACACATACCACATGCACAGAGTTACGCACAAACAAACACACCACACACAGAGATATATACCACCATACACAAAGACACACACACACACACATACTACAGATGCAGAGCATGCACACATACCACATGCACAGAGTTATGCACAAACAAACACACCACACACAGAGATATATACCACCATACACAAAGACACACACGTACTACAGATGCAGAGCATGCACACATACCACATGCACAGAGTTATGCACAAACAAACACACCACACACAGAGATATATACCACCATACACAAAGACACACACACACACATACTACAAATGCAGAGCATGCACACATACCACATGCACAGAGTTACGCACAAACAAACACACCACACACAGAGATATATACCACCATACACAGACACACACACACACACACACACTACAGATGCAGAGACACAGACAGAAACACACAGACATACACACCACACAGAGACAGAAAACAAAGACACACCACATACAGACACACGCACTTGCCAAAGAGACTCACATGGAAACAGACATAGTCACACACAGACACGGAGACACACACCACACAGAGAGAGGCAGAAACACACCAACATATAAATACACCACAGAGAGACAGACACACAGAGAGACAGACACATGTGCACATATCACATACACAGACATATATAGAAATACCACACAGACATACACACCACACAGAGACATACACACCACACACATTCACACACACCATATGTACACACAGAGAGATAGAAACATACGCACATACATATCACACACAGACACAAGCGCATATACACACTATACACACAGAGACAGACACACACAGGAACAAGGCTAGCTGTGCTTCATTGAAGATTCACACAGGGAAATTGAAATGTGACACCCATGGGGTGGGCTTTTCTTGTTACTAAATATTATTTCTTTGATGTCCTCCAGTCGTTTTAAAGGTGAACGTGTTCTTGGCTTTCAAGACAGGCAGTGTCTGGACCAGGCTTTCTGGCTAGTTTGTTGGCCCCTGCCTAGCACATGCCGCAGACCCCTGCCTAGAGCCCGCTGCGTATTCCGTCTAGAACGTCACTAGCCTGGCCACGTGCCGACAGCCTCATTAGGGATTTGATTCCTCCCTAGCATGCAGCACGCCAGCTAGCATATCCTTGCTTGGCACCGGCAAACCACTGGCAGGGTTTATTAAAGTGCTTACTGTATTTATTTTTACATGTGTGCAGGCCAGAGGACAACTTGCAGGAGTCAGTTCTCTCCATGGCACCCCGCAGCAGGCTCGGCAGCAAGCGCCTTTACCCGCTGAGCCGTCTTGCCAGACCCCAAGAACAGACAGTAGTTGATACCACGTGGATATAATCAGAAGCGAGTGAATGACGCATGGGATTGCTGTGAGAGGGGCAGTTGCAGTACAGGCATATGAAAGCCAGCACCTACCGATGCCAGAGAGCTCACTTCTCCTGCCCCCATTATCAGTGCTGTTGCTGCTGACCGTTGTTGCTCCTGTTTTTTAGACAAAGCCTCACCCTCTGGCCCAGGCTGGCCTTGAACCCAAAGACCTCTTGCCTCAGCCTCCTGGGGCATTACAGGTATGAACCACCAAGTCTGAGTACCTACTGATTTCTTCTGGGTACATCACTGAGTGCCTGTGGCCGGCAGTGTGAGCATATATAGCATGCTAGAAGCCCGTTGTGTCTGAATGTGCATGTGCACACACACTCGTGCATGTTTGCTCAGCCCCTGTTGGATGCCCTCCCTGACAAGGCATTCAGGCTGCGTGTGTGTGTGTGTGTGTGTGTGTGTGTGTGTGTATGTGTCTTAAAGGCTCTAAGAATTTTCCAGTCCCTCCTACCGGCAGGCCTCTGGCTTGGGACACAATGTTTTCTTTCTTAGCAAATGTTTGGAATTGCAGGCACGAAGGGATATGCACATAGCTCTTCGTTGGGTTGATACGCTATCTCTTGCCATGATAGCAAACTTTGGCTGTTGTCCTTATTAAAGGTGATTTGCAGCCTCCCTGCCCAGGAGGAGGTAGACTAAGAGAGTGCAAGAAGGGGCTGGGGAGCTGGCTCACCCGCTAACTAACCTAGCCCAGAGCAGGGTGTCTGGCCTCAACCCAGACATTTGAGTGTGCGTAGGGAACCTGACAGGCAGTTGTGTTATGGAAGCTGACATGCTGAATAGACCCTTTTCTCATAGTTCTCCACCTGTCTCTTTGTGTTAAAGGGGGAGCTGGCAAAGAGGCAGAGGAGGGAGTGGATGAGGAGGGAGGGGGAGGCAGGTGGGTGAAGTATCAGGCCGGTTCCATGTGCACTCTGATGTAGACGGCAGGCAGGCACGAAAGGGCTGCGTGGAACAAAACTCTATTGTTTGCTGTCATCTTGAAATGAGTGTCAGAGTAGGCGGGGGTGCTTTGACCGTTAACCGCACAATTTAGCCAGCCTGTTGTGTCCTTCGGGCCCCACCTCCTTGGAGTCTCTCAGATTAGAAAAGAAGGCTCCAGCCCCTTCTAAATGGGCCATCTCTCGTCCTTTGTGCCCAGACTGCCCAGTGTGAAATCAACAGTGACGTTAAATGTTTTCTAATGAATCATTACTGAAAGGAAATGGAGGGCTATATGTGTAATGGATTGTAGCGCATTAAAATGTTTTATTTTGCACACAAAAATGTTGTCCTTCACAGGCACCATGATTGTCGCAGAAAGGCCTTTGTGCCGGGAACCGTTTCAATGGATTATCGGCCAGTATTTCCATCGCAGATGGGAATCAAAGGGCGCCTTTGGCTAACTAATGTTTTTCAAGATGGCAGCCATGAAACACATTTAGTATTTAAAGTTGTGGTTGTAAAGGAATGTTTGAACTCAGGCGATTTTCTCACTTACTTCCCCCCCAACTTTGGGTTTGGGAAAGAGAAGCAACTCCGACCTCTGTCCATTCCAGAGGGGACAGCCGCTTCTCAGCCACAAGCCCTTGGCCCCAAGCATGGGGGCCGAAACTTTCCCTTCGCTACATTTGGTCTGTCTTTTCCTTCTTCCTTCCTTCCTTCCTTCCTTCCTTCCTTCCTTCCTTCCTTCCTTCCTGCCTATTTAATGCCTTTCTAGGACAGAGTTTTGGTGCTCATATCTGAGTGATTACCTCTCTGTCTGGAAGCATTTGGAGTTTCTGAATTGGGGCAATGTGAAATCAGTTCAGTGCTTTTTTGTTGCTAATGTGACAACCAAGGTGCGCAGGGTCTAACCCACACTCCTCCATCTTCCTCTTTGTGTGTGTGTGTGTGTGTGTGTGTGTGTGTGTGTGTCTATCAAATTTGCTAATATTGGGGAGTTAGTGGATTGGCTGCAGCCGCTCTCTGATGCCCGAGGCCACATGCACCTGTATTTGGCACTCTCTGAGGTTGTGTGAACTGGAACCTTCAGCCTTGTAAACACTTTCATGAGTGTGGCATTTTCCTTTCTAGAAACTTCAATTCACAAACCCCAAACATCTTCCATCTTGCTTCCCCTCTCCCACATAGGACAAAACCACACTGAAAACATATACAAAGAGCGACTCTCTCTCGTCTGTGCATTTACAGCCACGGACAGACATGATGAGTCTTGGTTGCAAAGTGAAGTCTGAAAGCTTTGCTCTCTGAAAGTTTGGAGGAGACAGACTCAGGACTTTGTGTACCCAGAAAACATGAAAGATATTGGCACAGGCCTCAGTAGAGACAGTGATCTCATCTGCTTCCCTCTGAGTGTTAGAACTGAGATGTGTCAGCTTATAGAGTCTTTTGGTCATGGGGTGTCACCTGCATATGGGAAGTATGTAAAAAATGTGGAGCTTACTGGATTATTGTTATAAACCATGTGCTTGTCTAACTGTCTGGGTCTAGACAGAATGTTCTAGTACCCCAGAAAGCCTCATCCTCTCGCTTCCCTTGACACCAAACACAGTCACAAGTTGGGTTTTCATGCACTGTGCATATCTGTCTGTCTGTCATCCGGAGGGGACAGCAGCTCTTCCTAGGATACCAAGAAAAACAATGTATCAGGCCTGGTGGTGCACTCCTGTCACCCCAGTACTCAGGAGGCTGAGGCAGGAGGATTGTGACTTAAAGGCCAGCCGGGGCTCCACAGCAGTTTGAGACCAGCCATCTGAACCATCCTCTGAACCCCAGCAGCTGGAGAGAACTCAGCAGTAGAGCCTTGCCTGATGAGCAGGAGGCTTTGCAGTTGACCCTCACATGGGGCGGGGGAGTGTAGAGGGAATAAGGATAAAGAATCAGCGAGCTGAGCCACTGGGAAGGGTCTTCAGTTAAAGCGAGACAAGTAGAGGCCTCTGGGTAACCCTCACCACTGGAGTCATAGCAAAGGGCATTTAACCACAGCAAGCATTGCGACTGAAGTGGGGGGCCTGACATTGGTCAAGGTGGGTGTCTTTCTGTTTACATCTGGGAAGAGAAGGTAGATGTGAACAATATTTGTCATTCAGCACCCAGAGGTTTTGGAGCCTTTTAAGCTCAAAGGAGAAATATACCCCGAACTGTGAGTCACCAAATACTGAGGAGCACCCCTGAGCCTTGTGTTCCTCACTGTTTCCAGGGGGGACCCAGTCAGGGGACCCAGCTCAACATTCTACCTCATCAGCACACGGTTTGAGATCTACTTTGAGACAAAAGATGATCTTTTTTTTTTTCCTCCAATGTCTTCATAGTTCCAAACTTCCATCCTGGGCTAGAGATAAACCGGAGGATTGAGGGTGCAGTCTCTTCCAGATGACTTGGGTTTGGTTCCTGGTACCCAAGTTGGGCAGCTCACAACTGCCTGTAACTCCAGTCCTGCGGGCCCAGTAGCCTGGGGTAGGAAAATGGCACAGTGGGTAGCGCTTGCTGCCCAAGTATGAGAGTTAGGCACAGAGCACCATCTATAACCTCCCCTCCCCATCCTGGGGGACAGAAAAGCAGCTCCTGGGGCCTGCCAGCCAGCCAGCCAATCAGTGAGCTCCAGGGTCAATGAAAGAAACTGCCTCCAGATATATGGTAGGAGGGACTAAGGAGATGACTCAGCTGTTAAGAGCACTTGCTGCTTTTGCAGAGGACCTGGATTAAGTTCCTATAACCCACAGGGTGGCTCACAACCATCCAGAACGCTAGTCTCACCCTTTTCTGGCCTCTGTGTGCACTGTACCCTCATGGTGCACATGCATGCATGTAGGCACACATTCATGCACATCAAATTAAAAGTAAAACAATCTAAGGTGGAGAGCAATAGGAGATGCATTAACCTCTGGCCTCCATGCATACATACATGCACAGGCATACATGCACAGGTGATTGCCTGTGTACGCCTGTACATGTGCACACATGTTGCAGTAGGCTGGACTGGGGCTCAGTGGCAAAGCACATGTCTCACTGCATGAGGCTTGAATTTGATCCCAGGACCAGAAATGATGATGGTAATTTCATGCATTGTTGTGTTAGGGGAGAAAAAGGACCGTCTCACCCACACTCATCCCAAGGTTCAAATCACCAGACTGAAGACAAACCTCGTATCTGTAAAGGATACCAACACCTCCTTTCCACACCTTAAGAATATGTTCACTGTTTTCCTTCTATTTATTTTTTTGAGACAGGATCTCGGCATGTAGCCCAGGCTGGCCTTGAACTCATGACTTCTCCTCCCTCATCCTCCCACGTGCTTACTTGCATGTGTCATCAGACACATCCAAGACTATGGTCTTAAACTTAACACGTAAAATTTCCATAACTGGGGGCCGGAGAGAGAGCATCTGGTGCTCTTGCAAAGGACCTGAGTTCAGTTCCCAGCACATACGTCAGGTGGCTCACAACTGCCCATAGCTTCAGCTCCAAGGGATCTGATGCCTTTTTCTAGCCTCCAAAGGCACCTTCACACACACAGCATCCAGTTACATGTAAATGGTATGTCAGCGTTTCTAGCAACATCTCTTCAGAGTGAGTGAGTAGGCACAGCTTCAACTTTTTTTTAAGGATTTTTTTTCATTTTTATTTTTAGAAACACTCTTATTTACATATCCATGCCCCCATTCCCTCGCCCTCCCATCCTCCCTTGCTTCCCACCAACCTCCCAACCCACACACCACCCACTCTCCATGGGTAATGACACCCTCCACGGGGGATCATCAGAGTCCATCACATCATTTGGAGGAGGGCCAGGCCCTCCTTTCCGTATGTGGTCTGCAATAGTATCCTTCCATAGGGAAAGGGCTCCCAAAGTCCATTTGTGACCTAGGAATAAACCCTGGCCCCACTGTTAGAGGTTCCATAGACTGCCTTGGCCTCCTAGCTGGTACCCACATTCAGAGGGCTTGGTTCAACCCAATGCTGGTTTCCCTGCTTTATGACTAGAGTCTTCATGCTCTCATTAGGTCAGGTCAACTGTTTCTGCGGGTATCTCCAGTCCTGTCTTGGTTCGTTTGGTCATCTCTCCTCCTCCTCCGCAACTGGATTCTGGGAGTATGGCTCAGTGCTCAGCTGGGGTACCTGTTGCTGCTTCAATCAGCTACTGGGTCAAAACTCTAGGAATGGTAACCAAGGTGGTCATCAATCTCATTATAGGAGAAGGGCATCAAAGGCAGCCTCTCTGCCACTATCTAGATTCTTTGATAAAGGGAACCAGTATACGTTTAGAGAGAGGGAGGTCTGATACATAAGAAATGCAACTTTTTTTAACATATAGAATTAACAAATATTCCACCATTAGCACTCTAAAAGTCGGGTTAATAAAAGCATGGCTTACACCAGGCGGTGGTGGTGCACGCCTTTAATCCCAGCACTCGGGAAGCAGAGGCAGGCGGATCTCTGTGAGTTTGAGGCCGGGCTGGACCGATAGCCTCCAAAACAATACAGAGAAACCCTGTCTCGTAAAAACCAAAAAAAAAAAAAAAAGCATGGCTTACATTATTACATAACGATATGATTTATGGTAAAATTCGATTTTTAATAAGATGCCTCTGAGGTCAGTTATCAAATAATAAATGCTGTATGATTGAGATTAGCTCTGTCTTCCATCATTCTTTCTCCCTGAGCTCGTTCCCTCCCTCCCTCCCTATTTTTGAGACAGGGTTTCTCTGTGTAGCTCTGGCTTTCCTGGAACTTACTCTGTAGCCCAGGCTGGCCTTGAACTCAGAGATCCTCCTGCCTCTGCTTCACAAGTGCTAGGGTTAAAGGCAAGCTCTACCTGAGTGGCTTCTGTTACTGTAATATATGTGTTGCCAGCAAGATAGCTCAGCAGGTGGAGACCCTTGCTGCCGAGCTGACGATCTGACATTGAAGCCACTGATGGAAGGAGAGAACTGCCTCGTACAACTTGTCCTGTGACATCCACACATGCACCACGCACGTGCACTTCCCCAAAAATGAATGAATAAATGTAATGTGAACCATCACAAAGGCCCATCTGCCTTCACCACCGAACAGTGTGGAGGACCATCCTTGGCTCCCTGTAGCTGCCTCACACATAGGATGCCTTGTAACACAAAAAAGACCCAGAGACCGATATTTGGGTTCAGTCCTCAAGCTGAAGATCAGAAGCAAAGTAGCCAGCCACTAGCTGAAAGAGCTGATCCGCGCACGAGCTCTTCAAGTCTCAAATTGCTGCCTCTCAGTGTGTCGGGAGAACAAATGCCTCTTTGAGACCTTGCTCCTGCTTTATATACTTCCCTAATGTTGGGATTAAAGGTGAGCTATGATTCTCTTTTAGACTGATTTCACTCTTGTGTAGATCCGGGTGGCCTTGGACGCACAGAGATTTGCCTGTCTCTTAATCCTGAGTCCCAGGATTAAAGGTATGTACCACCTGTCCTAGATTCTGGCTGCTGGGGTTAAAGGTGTACATCACCACTGCCTGATTTCTCTAGCTTGAGGCTGACTTTGCTTTTCTGAACCCTCAGGCAAACCTTAATAAGTCATGAATAATATATCATGACAATGCCTTGTTGATTCTCATCAGAATCTTTTTTGAATAGACTTGGACTATACACACTAATGTGACCTGCTGTCCTTGAATGTGCCGTTTCTGGAGACTGGGTAGGTGTTGAGAATACTGTGTTGCCTTCACTCTAGCGGCGGTGTGATTTGTGTTTGTCAATTCTTCTACATCAATATGATGCGTGCTTTCCATTCTTGAAGTGTGAATGTGAGGTCAGCTTGTTTCTGCCTTGTCTCAGGTGACGCTGGCCAAACGATGAGTCCTTTTCTCCACATCTGATTTTCCACCTTGTAACGCGTGTGCTCTTCCCGTGATTTCTCCCTACACCACCTGTAACCTCAGGTACCCTCCCCCATCCCCACAACTGAGTGTAGGCAGTTTTGAATCAATTCACAGGCGCCTGGTGTGGTGTTCCACTGTGAGACTGGGGAGTGATCTCTTGAAGTTGTCATGGGTGTGTCATTGTGGACATCTCTTCTTGCTTCTTCTCCACTGCCTGTGATGGAGGAGTGGCTGCCGGTCACTGTGTTCACCAGGCCTTGATGAATGACTTCCCTCTGAAGTGGTATAAGATTCCCAACCCCCCACCCCCATGCTCAATCCTGCAGCGGGCAGGGCTTTCTCCAGCTCATCCTCGTCAGTCTGTCCTTTGTGGCAGAGCTGGGTTTGCCATCCATCGGTGTGCTAATTTGCATATTTGGCAAGTCTGTTTGATTCTTCCGTGAAATTTTTTTTCATTTGTCCCCTCTGAGATTGAGCTGTTTGTTTTTGTTATTTCCAAAGTATCTTTTTGGGGGGTTGGGTGGGGTTTGAGACAGGGTTTCTCTGTGTAGCTTTGGCTGTCCTGGAACTCACTCTGTTGACCAGGATGATCTTGAACTTACAGAGATCTGCCTGCCTCTGCCTCCCTAGTGCTGGGATTAAGGGCGTGTAACACCACTGCCTGGCCCTAACATCTCTTTAGACAAAGCGTTTCCCCATTCTGTAGCTTTTACTCCTTATATTGTGTGGGGGTGGTGTGTGAGGGAGGGCGTGTATGTGTGGTAGTTTGAATGTAATTGGCCCCCATAATCCCAAAGGGAGTGGCACTATTAGAAAGTATAGCTTTCCTGGAGTGGGCATGGCCATGGCCTTAGCGGAGAAGACGTCTCTGAGGGCGGGTTTTGAGGTTTCCTATGCTCACAATACCACTTAGTGAGTCAGTCAACTTCCTGTTGTCTGTGAGGTGTAGGACTCTCAGCTTCCTCTCCAGCACCACGTCTGCCTGCATGCTGCCATGTTCCCCACCATGATGATAATGGACTGAACCTCTGAAACCGTGAGCTGCCACCCCAACTAAATGTGTTCTTTATAAGAGTTGCTGTAGTCATGGTTTTTTACAGTAATAGAAACCCTAACTAAGACACAGCCACTCCAAGGATGTACAGTATAGAAATCATTTCAAAAGGCAGGACACTGTAAAGATTATTTTTAGGTTTGTATCTCACTATATAGTTGAAGAACAAGACTTAAATTATAAAGCTTAAAACTTTGGAAAATTCATCAGTGTTCCATGAAAGTTAAACAATTGTGTTTCTGTGCTGGAAAACTAAGCTTGGGGGATAAAGTAAAGATAATATGTTTTAAAAGACTTGGCCTTAGCACTTACTATTTTTAACATCATACTTTCAGTGAAACGATAGACCAATCCACCAAAATTTAAACATTTCTAGGTTTAAAAAAGCTGTGAAGTTATTAGAGTTACTTGTATGTAATGTGTAAACATTAATCTGAAATTTTAAATGTTTTCAAATTATAGCATTTCTCAAGAGGCATCTTCTTGGGATAAGTTCATTTTTTAAATAAGATGTTTAGAGACAGTATTTGCTGCTGTCTTAAAAGCAAAATCTGTTATATAGTCTGTACTAAACTTAATAGGATTTTTATTTCGTATAAGGTCTTTGCTATTTTGAATACCAAAGTTACCCTCAAAGTTGACTCTCTGAGTTTTTAAAGTCAGTTTTACAAAAAAAAAAGTTTAGTCAAAGAAATTAAACTGTTTAGTGTGCATGTGTATTTAGTTAGAATGGCTGACTGCTGTTGAAAGAAATGGCTGTTAGGATTATAACGCACATTAGAAAAATACAGAAAATAGACTATACCTTGAATTGTTGTATTAAGTGTTTAATATATTTTAAATAGTATTTCCATGGTACATGCACTACAATTTTCTGTGTATGACATACAAAGTAATTAATTTGTGACCTGCCATCCAATTTAAGGGAAAAAAACCTATTTTCTATGAATTTACCTGTGTACACTTAGTATATTTTTCTAATCCTAAGCCTCTTTTCAAAAGCAGCCTCTTGGTTGAGTTCATGTTTAATTTAGTTTACAAATAGTTTTGCTATAGTGTTTGCATTTACAATCAATATATAGCCTGCTTTTGCATTTTCATATGTAAATAAAATCATATAGCTTTGTAAAAAAAAACACAGCCATACACATACCACAGAGCTACACACATATACATACCGCACACACAACATACACACACTCAGAAAATTCAATAAATGGACAACATTTTTTAGAACTTCATTTGAAAATAATAGCTTTTTTAAAAAACTAGAAAATCGCCAGGCGGTGGTGGCGCATGCCTTTAATCCCAGCACTTGGGAGGCAGAGGCAGGCGGATCTCTGTGAGTTCGAGGCCAGGCTGGACCGACAGCCTCCAAAACAATACAGAGAAACCCTGTCTTGAAAAACCAAAAAAAAAAAATCCTAGAAAATCGGTAGTTTCATTCACATGCATGAAATTCACGTTCCATTACCGCAGTGTGGCTGTAGTGTGGAGCCTGCTGGGTCACAGGGTGATTCTGGAGAAGCTGGTGGACCAGTGACTGCTGCAATCTGCATTCCCTTCAGCAGGGGGTGGCGCCTACCTTTCCTGCTTCCTTCCCAGCAAGTCCTCCTAGCTGACATTGGCCATTGTTGCCATCTTGGCAAGAAGGAGGTGGTCTCTCCTTGTGCTTTCGATGTGAATTCTCATCTCTTAACTCACAGGCTCCCCAGTGGTGTCACAGAAACTGGATATTTATTCTGTAGAGCTGTCCATGTGTTTCAGGGTGATCACGTACACTACTGACCTGCAAAGCAGACCTAGGGCCACAGGATGGCTCAATGGGTAAAAACTCGTAGTGTGCAAGCCCAATGGCCTGAGTTCAATCCCTGGAACCCATTGCGGAAGGAGAGACTTCACTCCAGAGAAGTTGTCTACTGACCTCTGCATGCATGCTGTGGCATATGGCCCCTCTCAGCCCTGGTGATGGTGGCGGTGATGATGATGACAACTAAGGTAGACCTGTACTTAAATGTGCATTTAGTGGCCACTCCAGCCACAGAGATCAATTATCTCGAGGGGAATTAAACCACAGCACTGTGTTCTGACTGGTGAGGTGTGTCTGGAGAACAAAGAACTCATTAAACTCAAATTACTGCGCCTGGAGAGATGGCTCAGTGTTTAAGAGCACTGTCTGCTCTTGCAGAGGACCTGGGTTCAATTCCTGGCATCCATATGGAAGCTCACAGCTGCCTGTAACTCCAGTTCCAGGGGACCCAGTGCCCTCTTCTGACCTCTGTGGGTGCCAGGCACATTGTGGTGCACAGATATGCATACAGACAAATCACTCACTCATATAAAATAACAATTTTTAAATCTCTCAAAATCCAAACCATTGCTGGCACAGTGGTGCATGCATGGAATCCTAAGCCTTCAGGAGGCTGAGGCAGGGGGACTGCAAGTTTAGGATCAGCTTTAGTTACACTTTGAGAACCTGTCTCAAAAAACCAAAAAGCCTCAGTGGATTATAAAAATAGGATATGAAGGTAAAAAAAAAAAGGCATGGGAGTTGGAGTAACATGATCATGATACATTGTGTATGTGTGTGAGGTCAAAGAATAAACTTCAGATATCCCTTAAGAAACCCAGGTGCTCAGTGATTGCATTAATGACAATGGTGATACTGCTTTTACAAGTCTATTGTATGTATAGTGTGAGGCGACACCAATGAAAAATTTCTCAGGTCACCAAGCTAGAATTTAGATGAGGGAGACAGGGGAGGAGTTTCAAGACAGGTACAGGGAGGGGCAAGAGCTTCGGTAACCGACTCAGTAGGACCACCGTTGTGCACATATGCAGACGTGCCAGGGCTCTGGTGTCTGTGGCATCCACCCATCTTCCCAGGGAGACCCAGAATCAGGGCCTGCAAGTCAATAAATAAGGCTAGAGCATCTTGATTATTCCTCCTCCTCCATTTTATTTTGTGGATGATGTTCATTTTGCCTTCCCATGTGACTATGCACCATCATATTTGTGCCTGGAAGTTAGAAGAGGGCACCACATCCCCTAGAACTGAATTTATGGATGGTTATGAACCACCATGTGGGTGCTGGGAACTGAACCCGGGTCCTCTGTAGGAGCAGCCAGTGCTCTTAACCGCTGGGTCATCTCTAACAGCCCCCATCTTGGCTACTTGGCAAGCAGTAAAGCTATTGAAGAAAAAGAAGCCATGTCACAGAATCCCAGAACCCACTTAGAAGATTCCCAAGAATAAAAAACTGGGCTACTTTGAGCATCAGTGAGGATGACTGGCATAACTGAAACACATGGGATGCGTAAACCAACCTGTAATGAGTTTATTGTACATAACTGAAACACATCGGATGCCCGTAAACCAACCTGTAATGAGTTTATTGTCATCTCTGGGTTGCCTGATGTGGACTCCCCATGCACGTGCCTGCCTGCCCTTTACTGCAGCATGCGGCGGCTGGATACTGATAAGGGACATTTCTCTTCCTAGGAAGTGTCCAGCTGGGGCTGGAAATGGCTCCACAGTTGAGAGCACTTGCTGCTCTTCCAGAGGACATGAGTTCAGTTCCCCCCATACCCATACGGTTTTGTTTGGATCTTGATTTCAGTAGACCAATTATAAAAGACAGCAGGGAGGGTAGATTTGTTTTTTCTGGCTCCAGTGGGTTAGTGTAGGGAGACATCTGCTGGCCATTGTTTTAAAAACTTTTTTTTTGATATAAGAAGCTTTTTAAAAAAACCAAACAAACAAAAAAAACCCAAACATATGCAGACAGGCTAGCATGCTGCCCCAGCTACTCCACCTTGCCATGTATTTTCGTATGTATGTTACCTCCATCTCTCTCTATCCAGGTCCATCATTTTTATGGTTCCGTCTAGTAAGAACTGATCGTGCACACCCAGGCTGAAAGCCACACGTTAGTGATGTGTTTGCAGTTTGCTGACGTGCACAGCTCTATTGAGAAAGCTTCTATTACTGCGCAAATGTCCTTCCCCCTGGCAGCTCCCACCAGACGACAATTGTTCTGAGTGTCTGCTGCAGATTAGCTCTGCTTGTCCCAGACAGTCACACAAATGCAATCGCACGGTGCATGCCCTATTGTATGTGGATTCTTTCACAATGTCCGGGAGGGTCTTCCACGCTCTCTCGAACCCTTTACTTGGCTTTTATTGCTACATTCGGTCTTCAGTGCAGATGGCCACACCCGTTCTCCAGTTGATGGGTCTTTGGACTGCGTCCAGTTCCGGGTCACTCTGAATGAAGCTGTACATGGGCTGAACTTGGTGTTCCAGGCTTATGTGGACCTGGGCTTACATTGCGCTTGTGTAAATACTTAGGGGTGGAAGTACTGATCAAAGGCTAGAGATGTGGCTGACTTCATTAGAAGCTGCCAGACCTTGTCTGGTGAAATCTCCATGGGTTTTTTCATTGCATTTCCCTGATAGCCAATGGCCTTGAGCACTGTGTCGAGTGATCATTTCTCTATTTTCCTTTGTAATAAGGTCTATTCAAGTCTTTGGTGTACTTTTTAATGATTTTTTTCTATGGCTCTCTCTCTTGCCCCCCCTCCGTGTGTGTGTGTGTGTGTGTGTGTGTGTGTGTGTGAGAGAGAGAGAGAGAGAGAGAGAGAGAGAGAGAGAGAGAGAGAGAGAGAGAGAGAGAGAGAGAGAGAGAGAGAGAGAGACTAGAGGAGGGCATGAGGCATCTTCCCTTAGGGATCTCCACCGCTTACTGTCTTTGCTATCTGTAATTATTTTTTAAATAGTTTAGTTTTATTTTATTTGCATTGGTGTTTTTCCTGCATGTATGTCTATGTGAAGGTGTCAGAACTTAGAGTTACAGACAGTTGTGAGCTACTATGTGGGTGCTGGGAATTGAACCCAGGTCCTTTGGAAGAACAGTCAGTGCTCCTAACCACTGAGCTGTCTCTCCCCCCTGCTATCTGTAATTGTATCTGGGCCAGATGTTTCTGGGTTCTTGGCCTTTTATTCAAGGAACTGAAATAAAGCCCCCAAATATTCAAAGGAAAGAGCTAGAACAGCTCAGAAAGAAAATAAACTGTTGATATTAGCATTAGGCCCAGTGGTGGTGTCATGTGATGCTAACCCAGCACTTCAGAGGCAAAGGCAGGCAGATCTCTATGAGGTCAAGGCCCACATGGTCTCCATAGCGAGTTCAAGGCCAGCCAGGACAACATAGAGAGACCCTATCTCAAAAAAATATTGACAGCAGACCACATAAATAGGGGTACTCGGGTCCTCAGTTATTGCAGTTTCTTTCCTTAGTTCCTAGGCTGCTTTCATGCCTTGGTTCTGCCTTTATCAGATCTTGGCTGTGGTTCATAACATCCCTCAGTTTCCTCACCGACAACAGCAGAATCAGAATTAATATGAGATGAGACACGACAAGCCAAGCCTTTAGAATGGTATTGCACACAATAGGTGCTGGGTTTCTGTCAGCTGCCTTTGCTGTTTACACACACACACACACACACACACACACTCTTAACACACACACACTGCACACACACACACACTGCACACACACACACACAGACACATGTATATGTCATGTGCACTGAATGGTGGATATGTTCTGAGACATGCACCATTAGTCAGTTTTGTTACTATAAGCACATACTATAACCCAATGCAGGCTTGGACTATATGGTATAGCCCGTGATCCCCACATACATACACATATGTGCACACACATTGGCTCCATACCCAAATAGGGTCAATTTCTGCACAATGGTGAGGATTTGTGAATCCAAGCATTACCTAAGCATGGAAAAGCATGGTAAAAACACCAGCGGAAATACGTGCTTGAAATAGCTTATCGGCTCCATCACCATTACTGTTCCAGGGTTTAGAATCTATTTGTTGCAGGCACTAGACTCTAGTCAGAGTTTCTGGCCCACTTGATCCCACAG
The DNA here is from genome assembly GCF_017639785.1 of Mesocricetus auratus. NCBI lineage: Eukaryota > Metazoa > Chordata > Mammalia > Rodentia > Cricetidae > Mesocricetus > Mesocricetus auratus. The sequence goes on from NW_024429206.1 coordinate 5,687,019, forward strand.
CCATTTAGTCCCAAATAAACACACAGAGGCTTATATTAATTATAAACTGTTTGATGATTCAGGCTTCTTACTGGCTAGCTCTCTTAATTTTTAGCCCATTTCTATTAATCTAAGTATTTCCACGTGGTCTTGCCTTATCGGAGAATGCCCAGACCAGGACCTTTTACTCCTTTGGCAGCTACATGGCCTCTCCCTAGTAGCTTCTCTCTGCATCCTCTCCCCAGAATTCTCATCTGGTAGCCCTGTCTATACTTCTTGCCTGGCTACTGGCCAATCAGCGTTTTATTCGTCAACCAGTAAGAGAAACATATATACAGAAGGACATCCCCATCACTAGACTCGCTAGACATTTCTGGATAAATAAACTGCAGCGGGAATGTTCTGTTCCCCACAGAAAGAAGAAGTGAGGAAGAGACATATTCGTCTGCACATGGAAGGGACGCTCACCGCCCGGGACAAGGTCGGAGTGCAGGACTTTGTGCTACTGGATGCCTACACCAGCGAATCCGCCTTCCTGGAGAATCTTCGCAAGCGTTTCAGAGAGAACCTTATCTATGTAGGTAGCCTTCCTGAGCCGTCCCCTCCCTGTGCATAGCCTGGATGATGTTGAATGACCTCACCACAAAGGGCCTGTAGGGGGCGCTCTCCACCCAGTCCTGGAGAGTTGGGAGGAACTTAAACGACCCTAGGCCACAGGAGATGCTGCATCAACTTAAGTAGCTTCAGAATCTAGGAACAGACTAGGGTTTGCGGCAGCTACTGCTCTCTGTCTTCCCTGCACCTGACTCCTCCTGATGCAACTTCTCCTGGCTGAGCAGCAGGGCGAAGCTGGTTCCTCAGCTTAGTGTTGTTTTCAGGAAGAGAGCAGTGTCTTTCAGGAGACATCTCTAGCAGATGTCCAGAGTAGATGCTGGCTCTGATTGGCCCATCTTAATGGAGATTGGATTGGTCAGGCTGGGTTACTCTGGGGGTGAAAGCGTAAAGTCCCAGCATCCTCAATGCATGTGTATTGACAGCTGGGACAGGGTTCCTTAAAGGAGACTTTTGGAAGAAGGGGAATAGGTGCCAGGCCAGGAACTAAGAGATCGCCTTTGTAAGTCTTCAAGGACCAAGAAAACAGCTTTTTACCAAACCACCACCAACAGGTCTCATCCTGACTGGCATGGACAGAGACCTGGGCTGGGTCTCCAGGAGAAACAAAAATACTTGTCTTTGTGTGTGTGTGTACTATATATATGATATGATATAATCCAATGTGTTGAAATCAATGTTACTAGAAAAAATCTTTTTTATCCTTTTTCTTTAAAAAGCAGATGCTCGCTGGGCATTGATGGCGCACGCCTTTAGTCCCAGCACTTAGGAGGCAGAGGCAGGCGGATCTCTGTGAGTTCGAGACCAGCCTGGTCTAGTTAAGGGCAGCCTCCAAATCCACAGAGAAATCCTGTCTCATAAAACAAAAACAAAAAGACAAAACAACAACAAAAAGCAGATGCTCTGCTTTTAAGATTTATTTGTTTTGTGTATGAGTGCTCTATCTGCAAGTACACATTTATCCTAGAAGAGGGCATCAGATCCCACTGTAGATGGCTGTGAGTCACCATGTGGTTGCTGGGAATTGAACTCTGGACCTCTAGGAAGAGCAGTCAGTGCTCTTAACTGCTGAGCCATCGTTCCAGCTCAGAAAAAAAAAGCAATTTCTTAAATTATATGTTCCAACCCTGACTTTAAAAAATTATCACCCGGCACGCCGTCTTCGAAGCCCGAAGGAACACATCGGGAAACAGTACTCTGTCTGGGAAACGCCCGGGAATGGTTGTCTAGGAGCTTGGAGGGCCGCTTAAAACGCGGTTCCCTTATACTTACCAGGAGGGAGCCCTGTAAAGGTCAGAGGTCAACTTTCAAGAATTTGGGTCTCCCCTTCCACCAGAAGTATAAAAATGAATTTTAATGTCTGGAATATCAAAGAGATGCTCAGTATTCCCTCAGGCTCTGGGATCACTAAGCCATCTAACTGGAATAGTAATCAGACTGATTGTTCTTCTCCCAGTGATTCCCAGTTCCTATTTGGATCTCAGTTTTGTCCGGAAAATTCAGAGAGTCTGTCTGCATCCTTGGATGTTGGTGTCTACTCAAGACATCCAAAACAAACACAACATAATTCTGTAGATGTGAGTCTTATTTCCAGCTAGTTAAATTTTCTGAGGCAGAATCTTTCTGTGTAGACCAGTCTAAGGTCCATTCTCCTGTCTCGACTTCTTGGTTCTTGGGGTTATGGGAATAAGCCACCACTTTAGCTCTGAAAAATAAAAATAAAAATAAAAAATTATCACCCTTAATTGTAAAAATGGAAACAAACAAACTTTCTGTACAAGCAAAGTGTAAATGACATGGGTCATTAGGGTCATCGGGGTTGACCCTAAGACCAAAAGCTGCCAGTTTTGGTGAGTGAACTTCAGGGACAACTTCCCACCCCCAGGGTCATTGATTGCATTGATTAAAATAGAATTTTTATCAAAATACATTCTCCCTTCTTGGTCCACAGTTGATTTTTTTTGTTTTGTTTTGTTTTTTGAGACAGGGTTTCTCTGTATTGTTTTGGAGACTGCCTTGGAACTCACTCTATAGACCAGGCTGGCCTCGAACTCACAGAGATCTGCCTGCCTCTGCCTCCCGAGTGCTGGGATTAAAGGCGTGGCCACCAACGCCCGCCTCCGCAGTTGATTTTTGTCGTAGTAATTAGAAAAGTCAGCAGCAATCGTTTGATTGTGTCTGATGTAGACGTCTCCCCGCCATGGTGTGAAATAGCAAATTTAGAATCTGAAAGCGCCCCACGTATTTTCAAAGGGAACCACGTGTTTTTGTTTTTGGTTAAGACCTTAGAGTGCCTCATTTATTTATGATGGCATTCCAAGGGGTCTTTTGTCAGGGGTTGGATCCCAAACATGAACACTTGGAACAGTTTGACTGTAAATGGAGTCAACAGCTGAAGTCTGGGAAAACACGGTGATGGGAGGCTTGTGTGGGGCTGTAGAGCTCAGGCGAGCAAGCTCGCCCTTCATGTTCAGCCAGCACTCAGGAGACATCCGTGAAGCATTATTGGGTGCCCACTCAGGACCATCCACTCCTGAGAGAGTAGTAGGCTGGGCTTCATTTCACTGGGAAAGAGTGTCTTCCCCACCCATTGTATTTAGAACAGGGTATCGGCTCCGGCAGCGCTCCGGCCGTCTCTCTGACAGCCCCCTCTTTCTCCTCACTCCCCACACCCACGGGCTTTAGCTGCACCGGCCTAGCGCCGTCCATCCTTCTGTCTGGACCCTTTGTCCTGAAGCACACTTCTTGATCACAACTAGCTCTTATCCTTCAAGCTTCTATACAGATGCCCGCCCCTCGATGGAATCTTCTGGAAGCCCGCTAGCTGATGCAGCCCTCCTGCTCACTGCCTTCTTTCTGCACACCTCTGAACACTTTGATGCTGAGGGGCCCGGGCTGTTTCTGTGCTCTCATTTCTCCGCACACAAGCTCTGCGTCAACAAAGCACACAGCTGTTGGTTTACATCCCCAACGTGGAGTCAGCCCCTGGGAGTCTGAATGTGGGACACTACTTACACACAGACTCCCTCACATATGGTGTGCTCCCGTCCTTCAGACATACATTGGGACGCTGCTCGTGTCTGTGAACCCGTACCAGGAGCTGGGGATCTACACCGCCAGCCAGATGGAACTGTATCAAGGGGTTAATTTCTTTGAACTACCACCACATGTGTAAGTAGCTTCCCCCAGGGTCACATCTGGGCCCAGTTTCCTTTTCCTCAGTGTGTGTGTCTGTCCGTCCGTCCGTCCATCCTCCCACCTCCGTGATAGATGTTCCTTTAGGTCTTGCAGTCTTGCATGTCAAAGCAGTAGAAAATGTTAGCAGGTCACTTTAGCATCTCAGCCTACATGGAGAAGAGGAGGGATCTTTGTGGAGCCTCAGAAACTTGAGTTATCTTCTCTGGGATGTTGCTGCTGTGGTGCCACCTGCTGGTGCCTGGGAGTCACTGCAGCTAAGGGTGCCTTTGGTCTGGCCCTGAGCAATTTCTTGCCTAGCTTGCACAATGTGCTTTTCAGCTTCCTGCTTCCCTCTGCTTGACTTCTAGACTAGTTCATCCCTCGTGTGTCTTGGAGGCTAAGCCATTCCTCTTAAAACATCACAGATTTTTCCTCATCAGTACCATCAATGATTCCACCACTGAGCCCTGAGCTCACCAGCTCTCAGGAGAGCTTCAAATTTGGTTTCTGACCTGGGGATAAAATGCTCATAGTAGTTTCACCTCAAGGGCTGATTGTATCAGAGGTTTCCATCTTTGGTTTCCTCTGCAACCCCAGGTGCTGAGAAGAGAGAAAACAGCATTTTATCGTATTTATGGAGTTATCTAATACAGTTTCTACCTACGGTTAGCAGAATGTCTTACAGGGATGTGACTTAGCATCTGGGTTTATTCTCAAAAAATGTAAATGGATAAAAAAATAAACTTGTTGGGGCTCAAGATATAGCTTGGTGTGGTGGGCAGTGTGCTTGACTAAATCTCTAGAATCAAGTCAGTTAAGCTGTGTGGGTTACTTTTCTGTTGCTGTGATGAACTCTCATGGCAGAGGCAACTCCAGGGAGAAGGGCAGAGTCCGTCCTAGCGCAGGAGCTAAGGAGGCGGGGGGCGGGAAGCAGCTGGTCACATGGCATCGGCAATCAGGAAGCAGAGAGTGCTGAACACTCACCACTGCTCAGTTCTCTGTCCCTAGTTACACAGTCCAGATCCCAGGCGTCATCTTCTCCCCTCAATCCCCCACAGACCCTCCCACCTCCCAGGTGACTCTAGATTCTGTCCCATGTGCAGTTACCACCAGCTATCACGTGGATAGATTTTGAAAGTGCATCCCTGGCCTTTAACTCCTGTGTTACTGAAGGTTGTCATCAAGCGCTCTTAGTACTAGGCTACTTAGGTGATCTGGCAGAGAGGCTCTCTGGGGTGGCACAGTCTACTTGTGGCTTCCCAGAGGCAGGGCATTTGGTCTTTCTGCCCAGCAATATCAGAGCCGGGGCAAACTAGCCTCGTTAAGAACCAGCATGCACCGGGCGGTGGTGGCGCACGCCTTTAATCCCAGCACTCGGGAGGCAGAGGCAGGCGGATCTCTGTGATTTCGAGGCCAGCCTGGTCTACAGAGTGAGTTCCAGGACAGCCTCCAAAACAATACAGAGAAACCCTGTCTCGGAAAAACCAACACAAAAACAACAACAAAAGAACCAGCGTGTTTCTGTCCACGCCCCCTCCAGCTACGCCATCGCTGACAACGCCTACCGCATGATGTGCTCGGAGCTGAGCAACCACTTCATTCTCATTTCTGGAGAGAGTGGGGCTGGGAAGACAGAGGCCTCCAAGAAGATCCTCCAGTATTTTGCAGTCACCTGCCCGATGACTGAGTCACTCCAGATAGCCCGGGACAGACTGCTGCTTTCCATCCCAATCCTGGAGGTGAGTGGCCTTGAGGACCCCTTGAGGGGACTTCCAGGAGGCCCCCAAGGAAAAGGAGTCCTCTGCCCAGGTATAGCAATAGAAATAGGCATGTGGCTCCTGAGAGTGTGGGCTTGACAGGCGTTGTCAGAGTGAGTGACATGACCTGGAAGCGAGGCGGGCAGGCTCGGATGTCATCCAGCAGGCCTCCACAGAGTCATCTTCCCAGCTGTGGAGTGTGTCTGCTCCACAGACTCTAGAGGCCTTTGGGGGGCTGGGGGGGTGACAACGGCACAGGGGATTAGTGTGACTAGTATTTACCTCTTATTGAAATCATCTGAATTGTCACTTCTGCCCTGACAATGCACCGACCTGCTGACTGATGCAGAGCAAGCCACTGTCCCGTGTGGCTGCCCTGACTGTGACTGTAAGAGATGCTCGGCTAAAGGGGTTTGCACCTGGCCCTTGGCTATGAGAAGGGTGTGGTGACAGGCCGCCCGCCAGCCGAATCCTCGAAGCCGCGCATACTGTGCTAGCTGATTTTTAATAGATCTCAGGGATTCTAGGGGGACTCCCAACCTCCCCCGCTTTCCCTGTGTTCAAATACAGCATTGGAGCTGGATCCTCTGTGGCTAAGGACTGTTTTTTAGAAGATAAAATACGATTCCCCGCCGGGCGGTGGTGGCGCATGCCTTTAATCCCAGCACTCGGGAGGCAGAGGCAGGCGGATCTCTGTGCGTTCGAGGCCAGGCTGGACTGATAGCCTCTGAAACAATACAGAGAAACCCTGTCTCGTAAAAACCAAAAAAAAAAAAAAAAATACGATTCCCCTCACCGCCCTCCATTTTCATAGTGAGCATGTTGTTTGGGGGCAGGGATTTGCTGAGCTTAGTGAGTCAAAGTCACATTTGTATTCAAAGGCTTTTGGAAATGCCAAGACACTCCGGAATGACAACTCGAGCAGATTTGGAAAATATATGGACATACAATTTGACTTTCAGGTATGCCGCAATTCCTGTGCTTGCTCTTGGGGATCCTTTACCCAGGGAACTTTCAGGAAAGGGGCATTATTGACCCAAGCGGTGGGAAAACACAGGGTCAGGATAGTGTTTAAAAGTCTGTGTGTGGCCGGGCGTTGGTGGCGCACACCTTTAATCCCAGCACTCGGGAGGCAGAGGCAGGTGGATCTCTGTGAGTTCGAGGCCAGCCTGGTCTACAAAGCAAGTTCCAGGACAGCTTCCAAGACAATACAGAGAAACCCTGTCTCGAAAAAAAAAAACAACAAAAAAAGTCTGTGTGTGTATGTGTGTGTGTGTGTATATATGTATGTGTGTGTGTATATGTGTATGGGGTGCACTGATGATCACTCTACGGCTGGCGAGAGCTCACAGTGCCACCTGAGAGAGGACTTTTCGTCTACTTAAAGGCACAGCAGGAATGTATGGGACAGTGTTTTACCAGTCTCCCCTTACAAATATTCCAAAGTGAACAGGACAGGTGAGTTGGTTCAATGGGTAAAGGGGCCTGCAGCAAAGCCTGAGGACCTGAGTTTGATTCCTGGGACCCACATTGTAGAAGCAGAGAACCCATTGCTGAAAGTTGTCCCCTGACCTCCCCTTACAAGTGCTGCAGCACGAGTGTGCCCACATGCACATGCACACGCACACTAAATAATTCACATGGACAATTTTACCTACAGCAAATAGATTTCTCAAATGTATCGTGTTAACTGAGGAAATCTAGGCATAAAATATATAATTCAGTGTAATGCCCCACACTGTAGCCCAGCCAGACCTAGAACTTATTACAAAGCCCAGGCTTGCCTCAAATTCATGGCTATCCTCCTGCCTCAGCCTCCTGAGTGCTGGGATTGTGTGCCACAGTACTCAGCCATACTCTGGATTACACGACAACATCCTCACTATACACGAGCCTATCGTTGGTACAATCTGTCACTTTCTAATGGCTTCACCTAAGAACCCCAGCAGCTGTGTGAGGATCCTAGCCGCCAGTGTCTCTGCCCATACCCAACATTGTCAGATAGGATTCTTTTTTAATTTTTTTTTTTGTTTTTTTTGAGACAGTGTTTCTCTGTGGCTTTGGAGGCTGTCCTGGAACTCTCTTGGTAGTCCAGGCTGGTCTCGAACTCACAGAGATCCGCCTGCCTCTGCCTCCCGAGTGCTGTCAGATAGGATTCTTGTCCAGGAAGACGTAGAATTATGGTTCACTGGAGCCTCAAAATTAGTGTGGTGGTGAGGTGGGGATGGGGGGAGGGCTCAGAGGAGAAAGTCACTTGTCACCAAGCCTGACAGCCTGAGTTCAGTCCCAGGACGCACATGGTAGGAGGGGAGATGACCCCTGAAAATGGGGGGTCCTCTGACCTCCACACCCGCACGGAGGAGCACGTGTCCTCGTCCTCCCACCACACACACAGATAAAGAAAATGTGCACTTTAAAAAACCCGTGTTTACATATGTGAGCATGTGCTATGTGTGGGGGTGCCCACAGATGCCAGGAGGAGGGGGGTCAGGTCCCCGGGAGCTGGAGTCACAGGAGGTTGTGTGCTGTCTGGGATGTGAACTCCCTTCTGGAAGAGCAAGAAGTGTGCTGTCTCTCCAGCTATAATTTAAAAAAAATCCTATTTAAAATCGCACTGACAGTCAGTAGGGATGATGTTATCTTTCCAATGAATGAGGCGCTGGAGAGATGGCTCGGAGGTTAAGGATGCTCTTCTGGGTTCAATTCCCCATAACTGCATGACGGCTCACAAGCATAAAAAAATAAAAAATAAAATGAAAAACTCATTAAATCCAGTGAATGATGCTTTAATTGACACTAAGGTACTAATAATGATTTTAGAAGATCTTTGACCCCTGCTTCACACTATGTACAAAAATTAAATTGTGTAGGTTGGCAAGATGATTTTGAGTATACAAGCACAGGCTACACGAGCCCAATGGCCAAGCTTGGATTCCCCAGAACCCACATGGTGGAAGGAGGGAACAATGAAATCCTTGAACGTTCTCTCTGACCTCCACATATATGCTATGGCACATGTGCACACATGCTGGCACACATGCGCATACAAATTTTAAGTTATTTTAGAATTACCATGATGGACCATAGTCTAAAACATTGAAAGGTAAGACAAGCAGAAAAAGTATCTTCATGACCTCGGAGTGGGCAAAAGCAGAGTCTAGGAAACACCAATCATTGACCCTGGGAGCTTGTTATTCATTCAAATCTCAAAGCGCTTGGGAGATGAGGCAGGTAGGTTCAGGGCTAGCCTGGACTATACAGTAAAACTGAAACCAGTCTGCTACTGAGACCCGTCCTCTGCTCCCCAAGAAACCACCCTAAGCTAGACCACTGCTGTTGGTCAGGTTCGAAGTGGGAGGGGCTTTTCATAGCCATCACCCTGCATTTTTTGTTTTGAAGGGTATCCCGGTAGGTGGACATATCATCAGTTACTTGATCGAAAAATCCCGAGTTGTGTATCAAAACCACGGGGAGCGGAATTTCCACATCTTCTACCAGCTGTTAGCGGGTGGTGAAGTGGAGCGCCTCACCTCCCTGGGACTTGAGCAAGACCCCCAGCTGTACAAGTACCTCTCACAGGTTAGAAGAACCAGGCTTTGGTAGCCCTCGGGAGGAGGGGCCGGGGCATTTGCTATTCTGGTTGTACCTTCCTTCGTGACCCTTGTCACAGCAGACTGACATATATTCTCTCCTGCCTGACAGTCACCTTACCCTGGTAAAGCAAACCAATGTCTAATTCCTGGTAGAAATTAGATTCCGTTGAACAATTTTAGAAACAGAGGGAACACCACTAGGAGTAGAGCTCTGGCCTCCTATGTGCAAGGCCCTGGGTTCAAAACCCAGCATCAACTAAATGAGCAAACAGATGTTGGAGCCATCCCTCAGATATTTAGATTTGGTCCTTCCAGGGTGAGACAGAGCTGCCAGAGCTGTTGAGATGTAAGCACCCACGCTTTGAGGATTACAGGTCAGTGGTCCAGCGCCTGCCCAGGACGCAGAGCCCTAGTTTTCAGCGTCAAATACACTCCCCGTAGATTTGGAGCACAGTCAAGGTGCGAGTTGCTGGTGCAGGGGTGACAGGCATTGCTGTCTCCTGTGCCCCCATCCACCACTCCGAAAAGAATTCAGCCCGGCTCCTGCCTTCCCCTTTGAGAATTCTGCCGCTGAGTGAAAAGTGCTCAGCTGTCCCTGGAAGTGGGCCTGGCCGCTAGCACTGTCAGACAGAAGCTCGGAGTTTAACTCCGAAGAATTACTTTTTCTGCAGCCTAAGACACCTAGGCTGTGTGAAGCATTTGACCCCACTAGCACCTTCCTTTGCCCAAAGCTTTTCTTCCCCTTTCCTTCTCCCTGGGCCTGGGTTTGCACTGAGGTCGCCAGGCAGGATGCAGGTGAGAGAGGGCAAAGGTTTATAGACTGAAGTGAGGACAGCGTGGCAGGAGAAAGGCAGGAATGACTTTAAACCTGGAGCCAACTGGAAAGAGCAAAGCATCTCCTGATGCCGCCCTGTGTCTGATAAGCCTGCAGCTGGGTCTTAGAACACAGCAACTGATTTGGGCTTGTTTGCATTTCTTCTTAAGGACCTGGTTTTCCCAGCGTAACCACATGTCTGCCTCATCTTGGTGCATGACCAGGAGGGACTGACTGGAACAAGAGTGAAGTGACATAAACTTCAGTCAGTTCCCCAAACATTTTGTTTTCCCTTTGAGAATCACACCTCTCTCTTTTTTTTCTTATTATTTATTTATTACATATACACCAGATTGAGCTGTAGATGGTTGTGAGCCACCATGTGGCTGCTGGGAATTGAACTCAGGACCTCTGGAAGAGCAGTCAGTGCTCTTAACCTCTGAGCCATCTCTCCAGCCCCCACACCTCTCTCTTGGAGACAGACAGACAACACCTTTATTTTATAGGATTTTTCCTCCTGGCCCTACCGCTTTAATCAGACCCTTATGCCCCATTAGCTTTGCCAGCATGTGTGTTTTTAATCCATTTCCCGATGCCCCACAACGTCAGGGCAGATCTGCACACGCTTCATATGGGAAGGGACAGCTGTTCAGGTTCCATGGAGATCATTCTAGGACCCCTCATGGATGACAACATCCAAGGACGCTCAAGTCTTACATAAAACACCAAAGTGTTTGCAGATGACTGGTGCACCCTCCCGCATATGCTAAGTTGTCTCCGAATACGACACAAATGCTGCTATAGGAAGATATGGGGCTGTGGAGACGATTTGGTCAGTAAAACACTTGCCACACAAGCATGAGGACCTGAGTTTGAATCTCTGGCATCCATGTCAAAAGTGAGGAGGCAGAGACAGGAGAGGGACCCTTGAGGCTCACTTCCAGCCAGTCTAACTGAAGGGGACTCCTGCACAGTGGGGACTTCCTCCCAGACCCCAGGTTAGGCACAAACCCCTGTTTTCACAGAGAGAGACCCTTTATTAATCGGGGAAGAAATGTTAAAGTGGCTGCTTTCTGCTCAGGCCTTGCAGGTGTCACTTTTAAGAGGGGAGAGAGGAGAGAAAATAAGGAGCTGTCAGCATACGATCTGTTCGGTGCTTTAAAACCTTGTCTACAGGCCGGGCGGTGGTGGCGCACGCCTTTAATCCCAGCACTCGGGAGGCAGAGGCTGGCAGATCTCTGTGAGTTTGAGGCCAGGCTGGACCGACAGCCTCAAACAATACAGAGAAACCCTGTCTCGTAAAAACAAAAAACAAACAAAAAAAAAACCTTGTCTACAGTTTGGGACACTACAGAAGTGGGTTTTGCATGACAGGTGGCTGCATGCTCAACTCTCCTTAAAATGCCACTAACTGATCCAATTGTGTTCCAGGGTCATTGTGCCAGAGAGTCACCTATCAATGATAAAAACGACTGGAAAACTGTGTCCAATGCCTTTTCTGTCATTGATTTTACAGAAGCTGACCTTGAGGTAAAGGCCCCGGGGGTTCTGTCTGGGTGGGAACTACCCTGTTTTTTTTTTTTTTTTGTGGTTTGGTCACTGTAGGATCACTGGACTCAGAAAATAAAGTTATGTGTCAGGGCTGGAGGAACTGTTAAGCAGTTATGTCCCAGATATGGCTGTGGGACGGCACAGTCGGTGGAGATATCTCCAGTGTTATATGGTGGGAGTTGACATGGTCCCTCTCCCAGGTTAAGTCCAGTCTCAACTTAGATCCATTGGGCTTGCTCATTTATTCTTTATTTACTCTTCAATTTTGAAACAAATTGCATCATGGGTAAACATTGAATAGAATTTCGTCTTTTCGATTTTCCATTCTGATTATAAATCTGTTTATCTTTCAAGGACCAAAATGTAGTTTTATAAAATGATAATATTTGAGAACTATGTAAAAACTGGCTTCCCTGTGGGTTTAGTTTGTTTTTGAGACAGGGTCTGTGTAGCCCAGGCTAGTCTGGGACTCTAGTGATCCCCTGCCTCAGCCTCCCAAGTTCCAGAGTTACAGGCATACACTACCCGTGACAGCTAGGAGTTTTAGAAACTGCTTTTTAATAAGGGTGTTTTGTTTTGTTTTGGTTTTTGGAGACAGTATTTCTTTGTGTAACAGTCCTGGCTGTCCTAGAACTTGCTTTGTAGATCAGGCTGGCCTCAAAGTCACAGAAACCCACCTGCCTTTGCCTTCCCAGTGCTGGGATTAAAGGTGTGTGCCATCATGCCCAGCTTATAAACTGCCTTTATAAAATGTTTATGTAGTTGGGGCTGAGAGTGACTCCCCTCCAGCCCTGACTCCTCATTAAGATAATTAGTACTGTAAGTGACCAGAGCCCATTTCCTGGGAAGAGGTCTCTGGCTCTGTGAACTGGGCTGGGATTTGGGGGAGGAGACATCTCAGTGACGTTTGTCAAGGAGGTGCTGCTGACCCCACTGTCACTGTCCCCTGCCTGCCTCCATATCTAGAGTCTCTTTGGGATCATCGCCAGCGTCCTACACCTGGGCAACATTTGTTTCAAGGGGGACAAACAAGGCTGTGCCAGCGTTCCGGACACACACGAAATCAAGTGGATTGCCAAGGTGACCTTGCTTTTCTGAAGAGCAGTCTCCAGGTGTCCACGGCAGCTCAGATGGCCAGCACTACGTTCTTTTGCTGGTTGAGGGAACTGTGACCACTGAACTCGCATCTGTTTGTTTTGTTTTTGAGCTAAGATCTCATTATGTAGCCTGGGCTGGCCCTGAACTGGCATTATCCTGTCTCGGCCTGAGTGCTGAGATTACAGGAGTGAACCACCATAGCTGGTTCAGTGAGGCCCCTTTCTCCTGGAAGCACTGTGGTGAGGGCAGGGGACCCTGGGGGACCTGGTGAGGACGCAAGGCTCTTGATGGTCACTGAATAATGACCGAATTCTTTCATGCAGCTCCTGGGGGTCTGCCCGGTGGTTCTCCTGGAAGCTCTCACCCACAGGAAAATTGAAGCCAAAACAGAGGAGGTGAAATGGCACCGGGGAGATTTGTGTCCCCCACCCATGACTGTCTGACCCAGATGGTAGCTCTCTGGTGCCCTCTGTGGGTAATATATACCCAAACCCAGCCCACCAGGCCTGGAGTAGTTCAGCTCTTGCAGTGTGTGTGTGTGTGGGGGGGGTCTCAACCTCATCTCCCCAAACCCACACCCCATTCCTCTATCTCCTGTTCCTCCATCCCCCATTAATCATCTCTATCTCCCATCCCTCAGGCCCCTCCCCCTTTCCCCCTCACCCACCCTTCCCTTCATCCCCTACCCTTTCCTTTTATCCCCTACCCTTCCCCTTTATCCCTACTCCTCCCCCATTCACCCTACCCCTCCCCCCTCATCCCCCCCTCTCCCCCCCCCACACCCACCACGTCAGCTCGCTCATGCCTGGTACTCGCTGCCTTCTCCACGGGGTCTTTGCAGGTGCCGTTCCCTCCCTCCGCTGGAATGCTTTTCCCTCTCCTTCATCCTTTAGCCCCCAGAGCCCTGAATCAAGGCCCCATCCCTGATCACCTGCCTTGACTCCACCCTTCTCCTCATGACCCCTGTCACCCCGTCTGCACCACGGCTGTCCTTCGTGTGATTCTTCACGTGTGCACCAAACTGAGTCCGCACACTCCAGGACACAGGACTGTGACTGGGTCCTGGTCTCCTAACTTGCATTCTTTGCCCAGTCACCATGGAAGAGTAGTGTCAAAACTGGGGGGCAGGGCTCATCCTGCCGGTAATGACATACCTTGCCCTTCCTTCCAGGTGATATGCCCACTGACAGTAGAACTCTCTGTTTACGCTAGAGATGCCATGGCAAAGGCCGTGTATGGACGGACATTTACTTGGCTGGTCAATAAGATCAACTCCTCCCTAGTCAACAAGGTGGGTCAACACATGTTGCATTTCTTGTTCTCACTGAAATGGTGATGTCATAATCGTCATAGTAAAGTGGCTGTGAAGGATGGACTGTAAGCTCCTCACGGGCAGGGGTAATGTCTTATCGAGTCTACCAATGCGCTGCACACAGTAGGCCAACATGTGTACGGACCAGATGGCTTGGCAGTACTTCCCAAAGTCTGGTACCCACAGCACCTGTGGTATACCAGATGCTTTGGGTGCACGCATCAACTTTCCACAGCCATAGGATTTTAGTATGTCTAAGATCACACACCTGACCTCCAAACTCCTGCTTAGGTCAAATTCCTTTTTAAAGTGGGATCAGATAAGATGGAAGTTTATTTGAAGCCAGAAATCAAGGCCTGATTCCAGGGCTGGGGTGCAGAATGCAGACTGGGGAGACAGCATCTCAGTCCACTCAAACAGAAGAGCCTGCTGTGTCCTGTTAAAAAAATTTGAGCGGTGCTAGATGGTCTAGCAGTTACGAATGATACTCTGCGGGCACCTGCAAACAGGTGGCAGACACACAGCAACACACACACACTAAAGTACATGTTTAAAAAATGAAGTTTCGGGAGCCACACAGACGTCCCCAGCCACAGTCCTGCAGCTGATGGCATGCATTTTTTTCCCAACTAGGACTTCACCCAGAAGACAGTGATTGGGTTGCTGGACATCTATGGCTTCGAAGTCTTTGACAAGAATGGGTGAGTTGCCGCCGTCTGCCTGCTGTGCTTGCCTCTTTGTAGTTTTAGTCAGAGTCTATGCCATGGTTAAGGAGCTGGAGTTGGTTTTCCTCTCCCTGGAACTACAGATCACCGTAGCCTTCTGTTCACACACTAGGCAAGTGCTCTGCCCACAGGCTGCATGCACAGCTGCTCGAACACTGACCCAGAGGCAGAACCAGAAACCACCTGTTTCCACTTGATCCTTCCTGTTTATTAGTGGAATGCTCCGTAGATAAGAGCTGTGTACTCACCAAAATGTGGGTTGGCTGTGCCTGGCCTATCTAAATGATCAAAACTCCTGCGTCTCTAGTTTTGAACAGTTCTGTATAAATTACTGCAATGAGAAACTGCAGCAGCTGCTGATAGAGAGGACACTGAAGGCCGAGCAGGCCGAGTACGAATCCGAAGGCATCGAGGTGAGCACTGGACGAGTCTCCGGGTTTGAGCGAGTGACTGTATCTGAGAAGAGCGGGAGGAGGGCACAGGGCTGTCAGTGGGCACAGGGCTGTCAGTGGGCACAGGGCTGTCAGTGGGCACAGGGCTGTCAGTGGGCACAGGGCTGTCAGTGGGCACAGGGCTGTCAGTGGGCACAGGGCTGTCAGTGGGCACAGGGCTGTCAGTGGGCACAGGGCTGTCAGTGGGCACAGGGCTGGCAGTGGGCACAGGGCTGGCAGTGGGCACAGGGCTGGCAGTGGGCACAGGGCTTTGAACACGCTGGTGAAGTGCTCTAGCCCCTAGCTGCACCCCAACGCCACCTCATTCACTTGGGAAACGTTATTTCATTGATTATCTCCTGGATGGAGGGTTTTAGTTCTCCCCTGGGGAAATACTGGGGATATTTAGGAAGTATTGGTAAAAGATTTTAAAATTGTGGTGGTGTGTCTGCGTGATATGTGTGTAGGTGCATATGCCAAGACACAGGCCAATGTCATGGAATCAGTTCTTTCCTCCACTTTTACACGGGTTCCAGGGATTGAACTGAGGATATCTTGCCAGCCCCCAAAGCATCACTCTAAAGATTTTAAGTGGTATGTGTGTGTGTGCGTGCGTGCGTGCGTGCGTGCGTGTGTGTGTGTGTGTGTGTGTGTGTGTGTGCTCGGGCACCTCAGCACAGGCACCTGTGGAGACCAGAAAGGGGGGGAGCAGGTCCCCTGGAGCCAGAGTTACAGGTGGTTATAAGCCACATGATGTGTGTGCTGGGAACTGAATTTGAGTCCTCTGTGAGAGCAGCAAATGTTATTAACTGCCAAGCCACCTCTCCAGTCCTCCAAAGTGTGATTTTTAAGGATGGATATGAGAATCGGATTGTGAGAAATTATCTGGAGACTCCCAGTGAAACCTACGTGCTTGATGCCCCTGTGAATGCTGGGAGAACTCTTCCCTCTTGCCCTTTTAGTGGGAGCCCGTTCAGTACTTCAACAACAAGATCATCTGCGATTTGGTAGAAGAGAGACATAGAGGGATCATGTCTATTCTGGTAAGAAAACAACGACCCAGTTCCTTCACTGGGTGTCTGCCATGGGTGGATAAATGTTCCCAGGGCTTGAAAGGGATAGAGGAAGCCATGGAACCCCAGCAACTCAGGCAGATTGCTGAGGCCAGCCTGGACTACATACTAAGTTCCAAGACAGCCTAGGCTACAGAATGGGATGCCTCAAAGTGTGTGTGTGTGTGTGTGTGTGTGTGTGTGTGTGTGCATATGCATATGCATGCATGCATGCAAGTGTTTACAATGACCAATGAAGTAGTATCATTGCTGGAAAAAACCACAGATTGAGAAATTTGCTAATTCAGGCTCAGGGGCTCTCACAGCCTTCACTCCATGAGGCCTCTGCACTGTGCATGCAGTTGTTCCTGATGCTTGATGACCGGTTAAGAGTGTTTAAATAAGCCGCCATGGCAACCCTGAGTGTCTTTGAGAAGTCCAAAAACACAGCCCAAGCAAGGCATGGTGGGGCTTGCCTGGCATCCCAGCATTCAGGAATCATGAGCTTGAGGCCAGCCTGAGCTACATATCAGGACACTAACTAGGGAGGGAGGCAGGGAGGCAGGGAGGGAGAAAGTTAAAACGGGTTAGATTGAGGTGTGGTGGTACACTCAGGAGGCTGAGGCAGGAGGATTATGTGTTTGAGACCCACTCCGAGCTACACAGCAAGACCCTAACTAGAGGCAAGGGAGAAGAGGAAGAGAGGAGTGGGAAGGGAGAGGAAGGGAAAAAAACGTAGGGCAGAGTTTGTGCTGGTGGAGCGCATGCGATCTTAGCACTGGGAAGGCTAAAGCAGAGTTGGAGGCAACCTGGATACACAGCGAAGCCCCGCCTCGAAAGGATAGGTGGGAGATGGGAACGGAATCAGGACAGTGCAGGTGAGACGCAAGGAGAGTCACTGTGTGGCATTTCCGGTCTCTCTGGGGCAGAGACTCCCTCAGCCAGCCCCAGGGTCCAAGCACCTGTGATGGGTAACCCCTTCCTTCCAGAGGTGCACCTGGTCTCACGGGAGGTGACAGGAATTTAATCTAGAATATAAGAGTCTGAATCGGCTAGCGTATGCCATGGTGTGGGGCTGAGGTGCCTTTTCATTGGAAAGGATGAAGAATGCATCCGTCCGGGTCCTGCTACAGACTTGAGTTTCCTGGAGAAGCTGGAAGAGAAAGTGGGCACGCATGCGCACTTCCAAACGTGCGTACTTTGTCTGGCGGGCTGTCCTGTGGGGAGAATGTTATGTCTGCTTTCTTGGACCTGTGTCCAAGTACAAGTACTTTGGGGCTGTAGAGATGGCTCAGTGGGTAAGAGCATTTGCTGTGTGAGCATGAGTCCCTGAGTTCGGGTCACGGCACCCACATAAGAAGTTGGGCATGGCTGCACACATCCAGGGCTGTGAAGGGTGCGAGAGGACAATCGCTGGAGCTTGCTGGCCGCCAGCCTACCTAAAAGAATAAGGCAGAGAGTGACAGAGGAGGATATCAGTGTCCATCCTCCTCAGGCCTCTGTGTGCCGACCATGTACAGATGTCCACATATACCACACACAAGCATACACACAATACAGTGACTACAAAAAGAGCATCCTGGAAACCAGTTGATAGGTCAGCACGCCCTCGTTAGTAATAATGAGACTGACCGGAATTCCAAGTAGAAATGTCTTGCTTTGTTCGGCAGTGGTTATGTTTCCTATGTGGTGCAGTTGCGAGAGTCCTTCTGAACGACTTAGGCATAGTAGGGACAGTCAGATGCAGTGACACAAGTCTGCCATCCCAGTGCTCAGGAGGCAGAGACGGAATCGGAAGTTCAGGCCAGCCTGGGCTACGCAGAAAGACAAACATCCTAAAATGAAGGGACAAACGAGAAAAGCCTGGGGATGTGGCAGTAGCTTAACCTAGAATGTGCAAAGCCCCAACTTCATTCCAGTACAGGCAAAATAAAAATGAAAAATGAGTTGTGTCTAAAATAGCGCAGCAGGGTGTGTTTGTGTGTGTGTGCACATGACCACAGAGGTCAGAAGGGGTTGTAATATCCCCTGGAGCTTGAGTTACAGGCAGTGTAAGCTGTCCTGTGCGGGTTTTGGGAACCGAGCTTGGTGGGCCTGCCTCCAGGAACAGCAAGTGCTCTGAATGGCTGAGTGAATTCTGCATACCCTGAATGTTTACATCTGTATGTAACTCCCATGCCAATCAAAAGCATTCACAGAAAGGAAATTCAGTTTTTAACTTAAGTCTTTGAGACAAGTAAGAGAAAAATGTAAACATTGTCTAGACCCAGGAATAGGCATTCCCTTAAACCCAAACTTGGGAGGCAGAAGTAAGTGGATCTCTGAGTTAGAGGCTAGCTAATTCTTGGTCATCCAGAGGCCTGGATTTAATCCCCAGCACCAACAAACAAAACAAAACAACAAAAGCCTGGCTTGGCATCCCAGCATGGCCACTTACTGAGTGGGCAAAGCTGATGAGAGAACCTCTTCTGCCTTTGGCCCTCATTTCTGCAAGGTAGGAATCACCACACCTACCCAACAGCTGTGTGAGTGTCCACAGACATTGCCACCCAAGTGACAGAAGGATGAAGCTGTGTATGCAAATGAAGTGAGTCTAGACAACTAACTGTGGCACAGTCACAAACCGTCGCTCTTCAGCTAGGCAGGCTGCCCTGTGAGCTCCAGCAACCAGCCTGTCTCCAAATCCCCAGGACTGGGGTTACTACCAAGCTGACTTTTTTTTTAACCTGGGTTCTGGAAATCAGATTCAGGTCTCATGCTTGTACAGCAAGCATTTAGGCAAAAGAACCATTTTACCATACCTTTTAAAGATACATATATTAGCCAGGTGATGGTGGTGTACACCTTTAATCCCAGCACTCAAGAAGCAGAGGCAGGCGAAACCCTGAATTCGAGGACAGCCTGGTCTACAGAGCACGTTCCAAGACATCCAGGGCTACACAGAGAAACCCTGTCTGGAAAAACAAGAAAGAAAATACATATATATTAATTTACTTATTTGTATGTGTGAGCATGCCCATGAACACATGTATCACATTGTGTGGAGGTCAGAGGACAACTTGGGGAAGTCAGTTCTCTCCTTCCACTAGGTAGGTCCCCTGGATTGAACTTGGGTCATCAGACTTGGTGGCAGGTGATGGGGAAGTCCTGTGTATATGTCAATAAAGCACTGTTGGCTAATAGGGAAGCAAGATAGGTGGGACTAGGAGTCTAGGAGGATTATGGGAAATGTAGTGAACTGCGCTGTCACCATGTGATCCCTGGAGAAGAGAATGCAAGTCTGGCGTTCTCGAAAAGATAAGTCCTTATAAAAATATATATTGATGATTATGGGTCAATAATTAAGTCAGAGCTAGACAATGAGAAACAATAGCAAATGGCCAACAGCTTAATATAGTGTCCTGTGTGTTATCTGGGGATTCAGACAGCTCGGCAGGGCCCAGGCGGCTGGCGGGTTACAGGCAAGCACCTTTACATGCTGAGCCATCCCATTGGATCTTCTCCTCCTCCGTTTTTTTTTTTTTTGTTTGTTTGTTTGTTAGTTTGTTTGTTTGTTTTGTCTTTCTGTGTCTCACTGTGTAGCCCTGGCTGGCCTGAAGCTTACTATGCAGACCAGATTGGCCTCAAACTCACAAAGATCCTCCTGCCTCCTGAATACTGGGATTAGAGTCATGTGCTATCACACCCAATCCTTATTTGTTAAATAAAAACAAACAGGGCTGAAGAGGTTAAGAACACTCATTGCTCTTCCAGGGGACCCAGATTTGATTCCCAAAGCTCACACGGTGACTCACATCTGTCTCTGACTCCAGTTCCAGGGCATCCAACACTGTCTTCTGGACTCGACAGGCCTCAGCACACATGCGGTGCACAGACATACGTGCAGGCAAAACACGCACATACACAAAATTAAAGTGTAAACCAAAAATCCCTGCGTTGTTGTCAAGGGAGCCCCAGGGTTCCCGCTTGCAGGCACATGCTCTACCGCAGACATGCCCGGCGCCAGGTTACGTTATCTAAAGGACAAAACTTGAATGTTTCTCACAGACATGATGTTCTTCTTCCTCACTAGCTTAGGTGAAGGGAGACTCTAAGAACAGGACCTAGTGCCAGGCGGTGGTAGGGCATGCCTTTAATCCCAGCACTCGGGAGGCAGAGGCAGGCAGATCTCTGTGAGTTCAAGGCCGGGCTGGACCGACAGCCTCCAAAACAATACAGAGAAACCCTGTCTCGTAAAACCAAAAAAAAAAAAAAAAAAAGAACAGGACCTGGTACACAGCCAGGGCCAGGCATAGGCGGCAGGGCTCATGGCAGTCTCCACGGGGGGGGGGGTGGGGGGGTGGGGGGGTGGGGGGGGGGGGGTGGGGGGGGTGTCAGCTTCAAGGCTGATGGCAACGTCCCCCAGTGGCTGGTCCAGGATTTCTCTATCATTCCCACTGCCTTGGAGGAGAAAGGGTCCAGCCAGTCTGTGTCTGTGTCTTGCAGCAGGAAGCTGGCTGGTCCAAAGGGCCGGAAAAGGATTGGCTGGCTGGAGTTCTGCCTCCTGCACTATGCAGGCGAGGTCACCTACAGCACCAAAGGTGAGTGGTGGAGGTTGTGGGTCACGCCATTGGGGTGCCCGAATGTGCAGGCAGGCCACCAGGTAATCCAAGGAAATGCTGTCTGTGGCCACCCCAACGTTCCCTTAGTGTTACATTCAAGCATGCCACCTGAAAGGTCTTTCTTGTTTTACTCATTGTTTTAGATATAACCACCAATGTTTAAAGACTAACAAAGGTATTCATATGCCACATAGTTCATCCATTAATGCGTGCAACTCGAGGGTTTTAGTGTATTCAGAGTTGTGTAACCGTACACTCAAGTTCATTTTAGACACACTGCCCTTTCTCACACACTCTGCCTCTCCCCCTCAGTACTAGAGAATTAAGTAATCCCCTTTTTTAAAATTTTTTTTCTTTTTTTGAGACAGGCTTTCTCTTTGTAGCCCTGGCTGCCCTGGAACTCACTCTGTAGACCAGGCTGGTCTCAAACTCACAGAGATCCACCTGTCTCTACCTCCCGAGTGCTGGGATTAAAGGAGTGCACCACCAGTGCCTGGCTGATAATTAAGTTAACATATTTTCTAACTCTACAGCCTTTCTGTCATGAACTGGAGAATCACACATGTGGTCTTCGAGGGTCTGACATCCCTCATTTAGCATAACGTTTCAAGGTTCCTCCATATTACCCTTCATTTTCACTGCTGAGCGGTTTTTATTTCTCCGCACAAGTTTGTCAGTGCTCATAGTTTCATAAGTGTTTAGGGTGTTTATCCTTCCAGCTGTGGCAAAAACTGACACTCAGAACATGACTGTATGTCCCCTCCCCCAACAGTTCCTGAGATTAAGTTTGGGGCCCATGCACACTAGGTAGGTGCCCTGTCACTGAGCTATTCCCTCAATCCCTTTCTGGAAAGTTTAAGAATTTTGAAACAGTCTCACTAAACTGCCCAGGCTGGCTTTGAACTTGCAGTCTTCTTGCTTGGCTCCTGGAGTAGCTGGGATGGCCTGGCTTGCTTTTGCTTTCCTGGGTAGATAGTGAGGAGGTGAGTGTCTGGGTCCCAGGGAAGCACCTTACTTAAGTGTTTTGAGGGGCCTCCTGACCATCGTGGTCCTAGTTTCTCTACAACCTCCCCAGCACCCACAATGCTCTACCAGCTGCCTTCTGGGCAGATGTGAAGGCCTCTCTCCTGGAAACATCATTGCACTGGGCTTCTGGGTTCTACCTGAGTTGCAGGTTCTATTACAAGCTGGATTTGACTATTTCTGGGTATAGAGCTAAAAAAAATTGGGGGTACACAAGGGTGCAGATGTGTCTGGCCACACATATGTGAGGCAGCATTATTCATTATAGCCATGAGCTGGAAGCCACAGGAGTAGGCAAACAGCAAAGTAACTTGCTGGATATACAATGGAACTTAGCTCAGCCTTAGACAGGAAGGAGTTGTGTCCCGGAACGAGATGGCAAAGGGGAAGAAGCCAATCACACAGTGACATCTGCTGTGTGATTCCTCTCACTGGAGGGGTCTCCAGGAATCAACTCCTTAGAGACACAATGGGGCTGGGAAGCAGCTAGTTTGTGGTACAGGGTTTGGGCTTGGGATGGTTACAAAGCCCCAGGTGGTGATGGCTACATGTCGGTGGCCTTAAAGTTGCTGTACTGTGCACTCAGTGACCATGGAAAATATTTTTGTGCATGTGTTCATGTGTGGGCATGCGCATGTGTGGAGGTCGGAGGTCATCAGGGGTCCTCAGTCACCCTCCACCTTGTTTTTTAAGACAGCTCTCTCTCAACCTGGAGCTCACTGCCCATTCAGTCCTAGGATTACATGCTTGTGCCACCACACCTTGGTTTTTACATGGGCACTGGGGATCCAAACTCAGGTCACTCCCCCTGAGTCATTGCCCGCTAAGTTCCACAATGTGGTAAATCATGCATTTTACCAGAATAAAAAGGCCTGTTTTGAGAACTCACAATCACCATCTGAGAAGGCTGCTTACTAGGCAATTTTTTTTACATCAGACACATTTTATTATAATCTTAATAGAGTCTACATAGATTTGAACTGGCATTTATTTGGGTTCAGTTATAACATAGCATCATAAAAAATCAAAGCACCAGCTGTCTGAAATAAAGCAAGCATCAACATTCAATAGACACATGATTTATTTTGTATAAAAGGATTAAGTTTACAACTAAACTTTTATAAAAAGTTTAGCATAAGCACATCATTCATTACATTTTTATGCAGAAATGAGTATTTCTGCCATTATACAAGAAAACTCTAGTTAAAGAGTCCACAAGGTTTCACTCAATATATATATATGTATATGTATATATTTATATATAAATATATACGCAGAATTCAGTAGACTCGCATCAAATAGGCCATTTCTGACCAAAGACTTCATTTAAGTAACCGAATATTAAGTCCTTTGGGTAGTCACACTCCACCTTTGAAAAAAGGTAAAGTCTGCTTTGATTAGGCAATTCCTTGTGATTTTTAGCCTTTTTCGCTTCCCATGGTGGGAATAGTATATAAAAAAAACCTTCCAATTGTAGAAAGGGCACTGAAAGTCTTTCATAAATAACAGTATCACAGTCAGGGCTGGAGAACTCCTGGGGAAGTCACTCTCCCTTTTCCTTTGGTTTGCTTTTCTTTTTAAAAAGGTCCACTCAAATTGATCTCCATTTATTCAGCCACAGAGTACTTTGCTATCATTCGACGTAAGCTCAGAAGGGAATTCAGACAGCTGCAAGGACAGAATGCTGATGTCTGTGTTCAGGGTGGTCAACGATGTCTGGTGGCCTGGCTCTGTCCAGGTCTCTGGTGGTGCAGGCTGATGATTGTAGGGTGCGAGTCCAGGGCGATCTGCAGGTTCAAGAGATAATCAGTGACATACTGAAGGATTTCCATCTTGGTCCCCTTGTTCTGTAGGATGCTGGGCACCAGTTCCTTGAGCTTGGAGTAGCAGTCATTCATGTTGTAGAGCAGGCTCATTGGGTCGTCCACCAGGGTTTTGCTCCGGGAGATGCCCAAGTCCTGGTCTGACAGGTTGCTTTTCCTAACGGACTGAAGGCTTTCATGTTGCTCTTAGGAGGAGAGGCCAGCGGGAGCTGCCACAGGGGGTTGAGCTGGCTGTGCGGCACCTGGCTCGGCTCAGAATTATTAGGCATTTTTGATGTGGCTTTTTGATGTACATTTATTGCTGGTTTTACTTATGTCATTCAATTCCTGGGTTAGCTACAAACCAATGAGAGTTTTTTGTTTGTTTTTGAGGCACGGTTTAACTGTGAAATCTTAGCTAGCTTGGAACTTGCAGGGATTTGCCTGTCTCTGCCTGGGGAGTGCTGGAATCAAAGGCACGTGTCATGTGTCATGCAGGACTCCTGACTCTAGTGTATCATGTATGTTTTTGAATGATACAAATGAAGATGTCAGGCTGGAGGTGTGGCTCAGTGGGTAGAGTAGTGTCCTAGCATGTGTTAAGCCCTGGGTTCAGTCTTTAGCAGTATAAACCGGGCATGCTGATAAATGCCTATAATGTCAGTGCTTTTCAGATAGAGATAGGAGTGTAAGCATTTTGACATCGGATGGGATGGATTATGGCACTTAGGAGCCAAAGAATACTGAGTGTTACAGCTCAGATGGAAAGGTATTCCTGCAATCAGGAGCCAGGCAATACCACAGGTCACAGTAAGCATAGCAGCTTACAGCCCTGCTTCAGGGAAAGGCTTCCCCAGTGTATCTGCTCTGCCCCAGCAGGAGAGTGTTTCCCCAGGGAAGTTGTTACAGTTAGTCTCCATTCCCCCCAAAGAGCAGAGTGTAGCAACTTTGCTTTGCCAGGGAAGGTTTTCCCAGTAAAAGTGTTACAGCCCTGCTCCACTTTGCCCAAGGTCATCTCTGCTCGGAGAAGGAAGGTCTCACCAAAACCTCATTCAAGAGATGTATTGGGATAGAAGAATCTAGGAGAGTGGCTGCCTTCTCAGAGGACAGCAGGGCCGGGCAGCCCGAAAAGCCACAAGCACAGACACAAAATTTATATGGGGATTCTTAGAGGGCAGAGTTTTCCAGGGTGGGGATTGGTCAGATTTCAATCCCTGAGCTCAGAATGGCTAGATCTCCTGCTCAGGGATTGGTTGGTTTTCTGCACAGGTTTAGGGTCAGATTTGGCTCTGGTTTCAGGGCCAAAGTGTGTTTCTTTGGCTCTACTCAGGGTGTGTTTCTTTGGCTGGACCTTTTTCCTTACAAGGATCATTAGCTACATAGTGAGGGGGATGTCAGCCTGGGTAATAAGAGTTCAAAATATCAAGGGAGAAAGGTCTGACATCATGACTTACACCTTTAATCCCAGCACTCTAGAGGCAGAGGCAGGCAGATCTCTGTAAATTTGAGGCCAACCTGGGATGTGTATCAAGTTGTAGGCCAGTCAGAGTTGCACAGTAGGACCCTGTCTCAACAGACAAACCAATAAAAACAAACAACCCCCCAAACCAAAGCCAAAATAAAAAACAAGGACATGGAAAAGGACACCAAGGGAGTTGGCCTTTCTCAATGGGGCTGATTTTCCTAAGGCACGTGGCCAACTGGGACTCAGTGCTCTCCACTGTTTCTGTGGGTCGTAAGTCATTAAGGCACATGTCCTCAGTTGGTCACCTGGGCCTCAGTGCCCTCCACTATCTCTGTGGGTCATAAGTCATTGTTACTGGATCACTTAGAATCAAGGCCACATATCATACATATATAAACTTGCTGTAAATTCCCCGAAGACCTGACTCTCAGCCTGGGAAGTTATTCCCAAGAGTATTCGGCCCTCTACGGAGGGTGTCTCCCCAGAATGTCTAGCTCTATCTGGAAGTATAAAGGAGAGTGTCCCCAAGGGTATCTGGCTCTGGGGATATATGGAGGTGGTATCCCCACAATATCTGGATATGTTTGGGAGTACTTAGGAGGGGGGTGTCCCCCATGATGTCTGGCTCTGTCTGTTGTATATCACTGCAGCTAGAGGGCACTCTCCTAACCTGAGTTGAGGCCTGGGTATTGCTCCATGCTTAGCTCACAGCTTACTGCTGGGATCTAACCCTGTCTCAAGATTGTGACAGCCGGGAAACCCCATGCAACCTCAGACATCATCAGAATGTGTCTTAGCCATCAGGCAGTGTGGGATTGGACTGACTTGCAACTTTTTTTTTAAACAGGATTCTTGGAGAAAAACAATGACCTGCTTTACCGACACCTGAAGGAGGTAAGTTTGAATCTTTACCTCACGTTTTTTAATGGTGAGGACACAGACTATGACAGAAATCAATGGCGGCTCTAGGGGTTCTGGAACTTTCTCCTCTACGTATTGCCTCATAAACTGGGACTACAGGCAGTCTGTGATCCCCCCTAGCACTAGCGAGGTGGAGGCAAGAGGAGCAGGAGTTTGAAGCCATCCTCAGCTGCACTGGGAGTTGTTGGGCAGTCAGGATGACACCAGATCTTTCTAAGAAAAGCAACAGGGGATTTCCTGAATGACATTCTATTAGATTAACACAAGAACACTTTTGTATAGTCTTAATGCAATTAAATTAAGGACTTCTTCCAGATGTGTGGCACACACCAGCACTCTAGGGGCATGGGAGGGATATGGGAGGATCTTGAGTTTAGGGCCAGCTTGGGCTATCTAGTGAAACTGTGTAAAAGAAAAAGTCAGAGATGAGAAGAGGAGGAAGGGTGGCGATGACAATGGCAGAGGCGGGGTGAGCACTTAGCCTGTGCAAACCTTCAAGTCTGATTTGGAAACAAGAATAAAAGTGTCGTGCATTTTTCCTATAACCGGTTATTTTGAAAATTGGTGGAGCAAGACCAGATAATGTCTTTGGCTTTATGACCATGTCTGTTTCCTGAAAGCTAACATCTGCTGGTTTCTGAGCCCCCTCCAGATGGCTGAGGCCAGGCTGTGTGTGCCTGGTTTCCTTGCTCTGCACAGCAGTGCACCGCACCTTGCACGATCTTATGATTGACTGTTTGTAGGTTGGTTTATTCCACAGCACTAAGCTGGGCTGGGGACCACTCCTGGGCCATCATGTTAGAGAAAACTAGATGCCTCTGCAAGTGTGCCAGGCAAGGGGGGCTGCAGCATTTGAGCTCCTCCTGGTGTGCTCTTTGGCCATGCTGAGTGCTGGAAAGCAGGGTCTCACCTACGGGGGCGGGAGCAGGTGGCTCTGCTGTCTCCCGGTCTCTAGTAGGGATGCCCAGAGCAGTAAGCTCCAAGCTGGTCCTCTTCACACAGGTGCTGTGCAGGTCCAAGAACAGCATCCTGAGGGAGTGCTTCCTGGTGACCGAACTTGAAAACCGGAGGCGGCCACCGACGGTGAGTCAAGGGAACAAAAGTCACAGGGGACAGTGACTACTCGATTCCTGCCCCTCTGAAGTCACTCTCTCTCCCCATTCCTCTAACAGATAAGTCAAAAACACGTGTGTAGGCTTTGTATCTGTTCATTCTGTTGCAGACATTCACTGAATACCTCCCATGCAGGCAATTGTACTGGGCTGGGGGTTCCCTGCCCGCAAGGGGCTGACAATCTGGGAGGCAGAGAATGTAAAAAAAAAAAAATGCCGCCAAATGAAGGGACTAGGAAACCTAGGGGAGGAGACTGGGGCTGGACCAGTGGTATCCTGGCTCCAGGAGATGCTCCGTATGCATGTGTGAGTCAGGTTCCCTGCACTGTGACAAAACCCTCAAGGAAGACAACTTTAACAGTTGATTGGTTCCTGACTTTAGGGATCACACTCATGGCCTCTTGTTGTGGGCAGCATGGCACACCACAGCCACAGCTGGGAAGGTTTGCGGAGCATGCACAAGGGAATGGGGGGATGTATCCTTCAAAACACAATTTCAATTTCAGGAACTTACTTCTTCTGATGAGGCCTCGCCTTTTAAAGAACCCACGCCCCTCCTAAAGAGCCACCACCACCAAACACAAAGACCTTACCAACCAGAGCACCCATGCACTCTGAATCCATCAGGGATCCCTGTCTGTGAGGTCAGAGACCTCCAATCACTGTAGACACTGCTGCACAGGGATCCATGGCTTCAGTACAGGGGCCTTTGAGGGACATATCAGACCTCAGTAGAAATACTGTGGCTACTTCGCTCCTGGGTCAAGAGCCTGGGTGGATGCTTGCCTGGGTGGATGCTTGCCTGGGTGGATGCTTGCCTGAGCAGAGAACCTAGCGTTCCAGGCACAGCACTGTCCCCGAGGAATGGCCCTAGCCTCTCTCTGCACATTTCTGTGTTTCCTCCCACTGTCTCTCAGTAGGAAAACTTCATGTGCCTTAGAAGCTGGTGGCTCTTGTCTGGCACGACCCAAAGCAATGGGAACTGACCTTTCCAGAACAGGGCATCTACAGCCTCCAGTCAGTGGGCAAAACACTAACAGGCAGAGCTCAGGCCTCGGGGGCTGGGGCCTCACGCTGTGCTCTGTCTTCCAGAGTTCAGCTGGAAGCAGGGGTGTGTGCTCAAGGTGTTCTCACCACACAGGTTGGGACTCAGTTTAAGAACAGCCTGAGCAGCCTCCTGGAACTTCTCATCTCCAAGGAGCCGTCGTACATCCGCTGCATCAAACCCAACGAGAGGAAGGAGCCCAGTGAGTTACCTGCCCTGAGTCCAGAGCTTAGAATGGGGGAGCAATGCAGGGGGTCATGGCTAAAGAACCTCAAAGCCACCACAGCCTCGTCCTTGAACATGAACTCTTGTCCTTCTCAAACAATAGGAGGAGGCTGGGATATGGCTCAGTGGGTGAGCACTTGCCTTGCCAGTGCGAGGATCTGAGTTCAAATCCCCAGCCCCCACATAAACCCAGATGTGGCAATCCGTGTTTGAGACAGAATCCCTGGAAGCTTGTGGGCTAACCTGGTGTCCCAGGGCACACAGCAATCAGCAGGAGGTCCTATTTGAAACAAGACAGGAACTGAGGACTAATATTTGAGGTTGTCCTCTTATTAATGGCTCTAAAATTAAGAGCATGTACTCTTCTTGCAGAGGTCCCGAGTATGAGTCCCAGTACCTACATCAGGCGGCTCACAACTGTGTGATTTTGGCTTTATGGGACCCAGTGTCCTCCTCTTCTAGAGTCTGAGGGAACTGGCACACACACACTTAAAAGTAAAATAAACCTTAGGAAAGAGCAGGCCATGATGGCATACCTTTAATCCCGGCCCCAGGGAGCAGAGGCAGGCAGGGGAGAGAAGAGGAAAAGAAAGAGAACAGGAGAAGACAGACATACAAAGGAGGACTTCTTTGCTGGTCCAGAGGAAGCAGGTACTGCTCAGAGCCTGGTGATGCCAGGCAGGTGTCCAAGGTGATAGGACTCAAAGTGACAGATGACAGGAGAGTCCTCTGCAGCAGTGAACAATCTTCCAAAATGACCTTCGACTCTTGGGGACTTTCTAAGATCTCCGAGCAGAGCCCCCTGGCAGGTGATGCACAAGTGACCAAAACGTGCACAAGGTGACAGGCCCTGGAGTGTGTCCTCCCTGAGGGGTCACAACAGTAAACCCTTTGGCCGGTTGTTGCCACGTGAGATTCCAGGCTGCATTAGCAGACCTCGGGATTGTTTCATCAGGAGAAAGGAGAATTTCCTACCAAATCCCTCCACCTAAGAAACACATCTGAGGCCTAGTAGCCAGATTCTGTGGCTAGACCTGGCCTGGAGCAGCCTGGAGCCTTGGTTTAAGTGCAGCTGAGGGAGCTTTTCCGGTCACTCTTCTGTTTCTCTCCAAAGGCAAGTTTGATGACTTCCTCATCAGTCATCAGATCAAGTACTTGGGGCTGATGGAGCATCTGCGTGTGCGTCGTGCAGGCTTTGCCTACAGGCGCAAGTACGAGCACTTCCTGCAGAGGTGAGGTTCGCTTTGAGTCCCGCCCTTAAAGCTGGTCTCCTGGAGACAGTGTGGTCAATCACATGGCATTCCCTAGCGAGCCAGATCAGATGTGAAGCAGAAGACGCTAACACATGTTCTTCTGTGAAACCAGGACCCAGGTCCTCATAGTTCACTAAGCCCTAACTCAACTCCCTGCAGCCTGGGGATGGGACTGTGCATGCAGATCCGCTGCCAAGGGGACTCACTGTCTATCCAGACCCCTAAGGGCTAGTGAAGGGCAGTGGGTACAATGACAAAGGTGCCGTGGAAGAACCAGGTTCGAAATACCCGGACAGGTCAGAGTGCGTCCCGAGCTTCAGAGCGGTGCCCTATCCTCTCCTCTGAGCCTCCGCAGGAGTCCAAGTGTCAGGTGTTTAAAAAGGTTTAATCCCACACCCACAGTGGCTTTGGTGATTGGCAGCACAGGACCTCTCTACAACAATGGTGAAGCACTCTTGGGGCAAACATCCCAGAGTGGCTGTTTCTGTTAAGTCATTCATTACAAGGCTGCTTTTGAGTTCAAGCATCGTAGGGAACAGAGCATTTCCCACCGCCCTGTCCCTGTGGTTCTCAGCTGCAGCTCCGTTGCCCGCCATCTACCTGTCATCAATCCTTGCCTAACCTGCTTTTCCTAACCTGGCATCAGGTGAGGTTGCAGCCACTGCCTGCTGTATCCTCAGCACACACCAGACATTTCTGTCACCCCACAAAGCTGATGTTTCCACCATGCCTCATCTTATGTCCCTGCTTAATACATCCCGGATACCCGCTTCTCCCACCGATACTGTGAGTTCCTCCTGAGCCATCCTAGGGGCAGAGTGACAGACACCTCCTGACCCTCATGCAGTTTACTTTCTGGAGGAGGGACATGGGTGCAGAGAGTGTGAAAGGGGGAGAGTGACAGGCTAGCCATTAAGGAGTGTGGCTAACTTTAGAGGGGCCCCGAAGCTGTGTGCTGGGACTGGATAAAGCCGGCAGTGGAGCCAAAGTTACTCTGAAAGAATCTTTCCGTCTGTCTGCTGTGATTCACACCTCTAATCCCAGTACCCAGAAGGCAGAGGTAGGCACATCTGAGTTTGAGGTTAGTCTGGTCTACGTAGCAAGCTCCAAGGCAGCCAGGGTTATATAGGGAGACCCTGTGTCAAATATATACTGGGGAGAGGCAGGCTGAGGAGATGGCTTAGGGGAGAAAGTGCTTGCTGCACAAATATGAGGACCAGAGTTCTAATACACAGTGTGTACCCCATAAATGCTAGGCAGGTTGAACGGTCCACTGGTAACCCCAGCACTCAAGGAGTCAGAGATGGGATTCCTATGGCAAGCTGGCTATCCAGCTCAGCAGACTGTGAGTTCAATGAGAACCCTGCCTCAGTGAACGGTGATGAGCAACTGAGAAAGACACCCAGCATCTGACACATGCACACACACGTACACTCACCCCTCCACACATACACCTACACATCCCCACATACCCCACCCCTACACACACACCTACATACCCACATACCCCTACCCCTACACACACACCTACATACCCCCACATACCCCCACCCCTACACACACACCTACATACCCCCACATACACCCACCCCTCCACATACACACCTACACATCCCCACACACCCCCATCCCTACACACACACACCTACATACCCCCACACCCCCATCCCTACACACACACACCTACATACCCCCACACCCCCCCCACACCTACACACACACACACCTATGCCCTCTTGTGCCCCCCCCACATGTAAACACATGCTTGTGTACACACGCACATGCTCTCACATGAAATCTCCGTGTTCTAAGCATGGCACTTTGATCCCCGTGTGAGCACGTGCTGCCTTTCCGGCCGCCCACTAGGCTGCGCCACTTTGGGCTGTTAGTGAACAATGGCGCTCGAGGCTGTGTGGACGTGGGATGCAGCTCTTGAATACAGACACGGGAGGGACACTGAGCCACCGTGTCCACTGAGTGTCCCGTGATGGTGCTGCTGTGAGAGCGCCTTCTCTCCTTTCTTCCACACCCTGTATGCATTGCTGAGACTGCACTGTGAGCGGCTGATACTGCGGGGCATTGTGGAGGGCAGTGTAGGGTGGCCTGATGGCTTCTGCATGTCCTTCTCCATTACTGACAGGTACAAGTCTTTGTGCCCAGACACCTGGCCACACTGGCACGGCCCCCCAGGAGAGGGCGTCGAGCGGCTGATCAAGTATATCGGCTACCAACCTCAGGACTACAAGTTGGGAAAGTAAGTGGCCAAGAAACCCCCAATCTGTCTCTTCCCTGGATTCAACAGAGTTCATGCGCTGACCTGCGTGGAACAGGCATGTCCAGACTTTGACATGGAGGAACAGTGCTATCATCTCCAAAGTTCTTACTGAGAACTGCTCAGTTGAAATGGGAAAAAAAAATCTTAAAGATCCTCACTAACAGGTGTCCATGGCTGTACCAAGTCCAAGAGTCCCCTGGTGGTTTTGGGGAGACTTTGTTTGCAAGCCAGAGCTGCTACTCACTAAGTTGAATGCAGTACCACTCCTGCTGGCTTGGCTCCCACGTCCTTCTCTAGCTCTTATGAGGGACACTCACCCGGATCTAGGTCCTACTCTAATTACAATCTCCCCTCTACCCCTCCTTTAATCCCGTATGTGAAGACAGCCACTCCTCATAAAGATCACATTATAAAGTTCTGACTGGACATGCATTGGGGGCGGGACACTACCTAACTGACCACCATGGGTGGCAAGTGACTAATCAATAATTATGTTTCTTTTTGCTTTTGCTAGAACCAAAATATTCATTCGCTTCCCCAGAACCTTGTTTGCTACTGAAGATGCCTTTGAATTTAGCAAACATCAATTAGGTATGATTTTTTTTTGTCCAACTTCCAAGAGAAATGAGTAAGTTTAACCAGGGAGAGGGGGAAGGAAAGCCTTAGACATGAGTGTCTGATGTGTTTAAAGACCCCCCACTTAAGAACCAGGTATAAGGCATGGGGCTATGGGGTTACGACGGGATGTCTCTGCACTGATGGGCTCTGAGGGCAGGTGTAGACACGTTATATATTCAGGGTGTCTCATCCTGTGACTGTGCCCTTATGCACAGTGAAGTGTAAAGTCACGGGAGACTTTACAACTTCTCTTATGTATGTGACGGCAACAGGTGTGCTTTCAAAGCCCAGTCAGGGTCTTTTTGTGATGTGAATGGCGAGGAGGAGGATTTGGATGGGGGACCAGGAATTCTCTAACTGGAAATCTAAGGTGGCCTGAGCACTATGCACACCGAGTTAGCTGGGGTCCTTGACCAACAGTCATAGCCCCCGCCCAAGCCTGTGACTAGGTACTGCTGTCCCCACGTCACATTCAGGGAAGCTGAGACACACAGATGCCAGCAAGCTGCTCACTATCACACAGCTAGTCTGCAGCAGAGGCAGAACTGAACTTGGGCCAGTCTGGTTTCAGGGTTTGATGGTTACACACGCTAGGCAAGCTCTCTACCACTGGGCCACTCTTCAGCAGCGGGTACCCAGGGCCACCCACCTGACTGAGATGCAGGCACTGGCTTAGCCAGGCTCCAGAGGTTTGCTCAGCACCTTTTCCTAGAGGCTGTGCTGTTTCTGGTGTGCACGACCCTCTGTGAACTTGGTCTCTGGTGCGATCTTTCACTATGTGGGGGGTGGTGATGGGTGCTGGAGCTTAGGGGTGCCCTGGGGTTCACACTGCTCAGTGTGGTGCCACTTTGAAGCCACTAGAATCTCCATTTGAGCCCACATGCTTCTTTTTGAGGTGTGCCGATGGCCTTTCCGTCTTGTGGATGGGTCGTGAGGGTGATCTATGAACTGGGTGCTGTTACCCTGCTCCTCTTCCTCACCCCGTGGAAGCAAAGAGAACCATACGGTATCTGGGAGTCAGGCCTAATGGAACCAGCTGCCCCTGTCTTTCCAATACTCAGCACCCTGAGAATGGCCACACTGCAGGCTCTTCCTGCTTCTGGAAATCATGATCACAAAGACATAGAACCAATTCACCAAAACTTTTGTTTTAAGTTTCAAGAATCCAAGCTGCATACAAAGGCTGCCTACGAAGGAGAGAGTATGTGATGAAGAGACAAGCAGGTGAGGACTGGAGTGTGAGACGAGCCCTTCCCTCTGCCCCCCATCCTTACACCCTTGTCTGGGGCTGGCGTGGGTCTAGTTCTGCAATCATGGCACAGTGGTCTGCACTTGTTCAGATCTTATATGTAAATAATGTGCCAGGTACTTGTGCTCATTGTGTGCTTGTGGAAGCCAGAGGTCAGTGTTGAGCATCTTCAATCTCTTGCCACCAAACTTTGAGACAGGGCCTCTTAACCTGGAGCTGACTGACTTGACCAGAAAGTCTGGTGAGTCTCAGAGATCCCCTAGCACTGGGAGCACAGGAATGCTATGCCCAGCTTTTTGTATGGGTACTGGGGACTTGAACTTGGGTCCTCGAGCTGGCAGAGTGAAACACTTTACTACTAAGATAACTCCCTAGCCCCTAAGAGAAATTTCCTTTAAAGTTTTACACGTCACTTAAACTCCTATGGAATGACTTTTTCAAGCAATGTTCCCATCCCCATTTCTTAGACTTTCTGTTAAATTTTGTGGTCCTTACGCCTTCATTTTTCTTTATAGTTGTACCCTTTATGGATGTCCCCAAACAGTATAATTTGACAGGTGGTGGTATTTTGTGACTGGATTTTTTGTTTTCTGAATTGTTTTTGAAATTCAACCAGAAGGTATATGTTTATTTCATTTCAATGCTGTATACTACTCCTTTGTGACAGAGACTGGCCAGACAGGAACATTTCCGATCTGTGGGTTGTATAAATTCCAGTTACTCAATCCTGCTGCTGCTGACTCAGAATTGCTTTAGGCAGTATGTAAACAAACTGGTTTAACTGTTGGTGGTGCACGCCTTTAATCCCAGCACTTGGGAGGCAGAGGCAGGTGGATCTCTGTGAGTTCGAGACCAGCCTGGACTACCAAGCGAGTTCCAGGACAGCCTCCAAAGCCACAGAGAAACCTGTCTCGAAAAACCACACACAAAAAAAAAATAGCATGAAAACTTTACATAAACAGGTAGCTGGTCTTCAGATCACAGTCTGCTAGAACATATTATCTCCAATTGCCTGTTCTCCAGTAGAAACACTGCTGCTCTGGGCAAGAAAGGGCATTTTGAAATTCTCTCTCTCTCTTGCACACACACACACACACACACACACACACACACACACGAGAAAAAATATTAAAACATGGAGACAAGCCAGGCCCTCATTTCTCATGTCCCCATTTGTTTATGAACCCCCATCTTTCAATGTGGCAGCTGAAAGCACTGGGTTTGAGAAACTAAACACGGGGACAAGACCAGGCTGTGGTCTCAAGCATAGTCCCCAGCAGGGACCTCGGGATGGTCCCTCTCGGAACTTTCAGTGTCCACAAAGGTTCTCTCAGCCCTTGCTGTCACTCTGCTCAGAGTAGCATGTAGGAAAACGACAGCATGCACCCCATTTGCACTTCTGAGACCAGCAGAGCCCTCAGGTGGGCAGACACACTGAGCGGATGGACCCTTCTGGAAAAGCCTTCCATGTTTCTGCATGACTGCCCCACCTTCTAATGCCAGCAGTGAACTCTTTTCAGCCACCACGTTAGAAGCCCACTGGCGTGGAGCCCTGGCTCGGAGGGAGATCAAGAGAAGAAAGTGGGCCGTGCAAATCATCCGGAGGTAAGGTCTCAGCACCAAGGGGCCCAGTGCGCTGCAGTGGTCATGGGCTTGGTGGGGTTGCTGGGGGTTTATTGTTTTTTTGAGACAGGGTTTTTCTGTGTAGCCCTTGCTGTTCTGGTACTTGTTCTGTAGACCAGGCTGGCCTCGAATTCACAGAGATCCTCCTGCCTCTGACTCCCAGTGCTGGGATTAAAGGAGCACGCCACCATGCCTGGTTTTCTGTGATTATTTTTAAGGGTAGGAGTATCTGCATGACAGGAGAGGGCCCCAGTTCTCTGGAGGTGTTCGTGAGCTGCCTGCTGTGGGTGCTGGGATCTGAACTTCAGCCCCCGTGACTGAGCAGCAAGTGCCCTTAGCCATCTCTCCAGCTGCGGAGATCTGCCCTCAGAGCATGCTGGGAACCCAGCTGTCTCTGCTCTGAGTTCCAACTGTCACAGCTCAGCTCAGCGTTGCGATATCCCTCTGTCAGATGACTTCCAGAGCCAGGCAGGCAAAGTGAGCGAGTCTCGCAAATGGGGATGGGACAAGCTGCTGTGGGGACTACAGCCAATCAGGAGGCCATCTGTCATGTCCTGCCCAGTGGTGATGAGCCCAGCACCGTGGCCAGCTTTCCTTCCTCTGCAGGGAAGACTGAAGTCTGGCTTTATGTCATGCTGTTTTAACTGGCAACTAACTCAAGCTCATTAGAACAGGAAGCGGCGTGAGCGGAACAAAACTCGCCACTGGGGCAGGTGTGGCAGGGTGGGGGCTCCTGGCCCACGTAGCTGTGTAATCCGCCTTTGTCGCTTTCCTCTTGAGGTTCATCAAGGGTTTTATCAACCGTGACAGACCCCTTTGCCCTGACAATGAGGAGTTTGTAGTGCTCGTGAGGAAGAATTACATCTTGAATCTTCGCTACCACGTGCCGAAGAGTGTGCTGGACAAGAGCTGGCTGAGGCCGCCGGGCATCCTGGAAAATGTAAGGCTGCTGATGCTGCAGACGATGGGAGCTCTGAGAGCTCACCTTCTGTGCCTTCCTCAGCTGTTTCCCTCTGGCTCCACAGGGTTGCTTTTCAAAGCTCTCTGAAGAAATGGAATGCCTCAGAATTTCAGTGGGGTTATAACAGACAGAGCCTTTTTAAATACACAGGGACTTAATATATAGCCTGGGCTGGTCTTGAACCTGTAACCTTCCTGCCTCAGCCCCCCACCACTGAGATTACAGACATGTAACAGCACTCTGAATAGTTTCCAAGCATGCCGTAGCAGTCTTGAAGCTAAGTGACTGCCATGGGTTCCACAAAGAATGTTCTAGAACAGTAGTTTTCAACCTTCCTAATGTTGTGAACCTTTAATATGGTTCATGTTTCGGTGACTTCCAACCATAAAATTACTTTCGTTGCTACTTCGTAACCAGAGTTTTGCTAGTTATGAGTCATTGCAGGATATCTGATAGGCAACCTCTGTGAAAGGGTCATCTGACTCCCCAGAGGGGTCATGACCACCGGTTGAGAACTGCTGTTCTAGACTATAGTGGTAGCTTTTGTAAGATTCCTAGGCTTCACTGCAGCCCCTCTCTGCAAGACTCTCTACCTTCAGTGGTTCTGATCACGTTAGCAAAGTCTAGTGCAGCAGTGCTGGCCTGCTGAAGGAACCAGAGAACCACCTGCCGTGAGTGTGGGATACTGATGTCTGACTTAAATCACACCATGTCCCGTCTTCAAAGCTGCCAAGTGGGTCAGCACAGCCCAAGGCCAGGGAGTGAGGCAGGTGGGAAAGACGCATGTTCTCCATGCAGGCTTCAAATCTGCTCAGGAAGATGTGCGTGAGGAACCTTGTTCGGAAGTACTGTCGCGGAGTCTCAGCTGAGAGGAGAGCTGTGGTAGGACCGAAGACGTGGCGTCTGCATGTGGTGGGGACCAGTCTGCAAGTTAGAGTCTCAGTTCTAAAGTTGACGTTTACTGTCTGCCTATGAGCCGAGGGTGTCACTATTGTCAGGACTTACAGAGGAGTTGAGGAATACCAGCTGCTACAGTTAGCATCCCTGTGTTACCACGGGAACAGACTCCAGATGGTCCTTGCACTGCAAGGCAGGACTGTCTGTGCTGGGGGGGGACTCTCACCCTGTGGTCTTTCCTGTGGGGCTGCGGAGTCAGTTTAAGGCTTTCTGGGCCATATGTCCTGTTGTTCCTCTGCTTTCTTGTTATAGGAGGAAACAGTCACAGATATATATATATAGTCCCAACAAAGCTTTACTTAAAGACACAAGCAGCTGGCCACAGGCTGCCTCTGGGTTCAGTTGCAGAGCTCTGGTTTAGGAGAGAGATGCTCCCTGTCTTAGGGTTTCTATAGCTGTGAAGAGACACCATGACCACGGCAACTCATAAAAGAACAGCATTTAATGGGGGTGGTTTACATTTTCAGAGGTTTATCCATTATCACCATGGTGGCATCACCACATGGTGGTGTGCAGGCAGACATGCTGGAGCTGAAGAGTCCTCCATCTCCATAGGCAGGCAACAGGAAGTGGTCTGTGTCACTGGGTGTGGCTTGAGCATCTGAGAGCCCTCAAAGCCCACCTCCACAGTGACACACTTCCTCCTAATAGTGCCACACCCTTTGAGGGCCATTTTCTTTCAAACCACCACACCCCTAAAGCTCTGAAACCTCCACCCTTGAGAAACGGCGTGAGCAGGGGTACCCACAAAAGTATCAGCCCACTCTCCACCAGTGGAAGCTGTAGGGCGTTTGTAACAAGGCTCCTGTCTGAAGACCGCCCAGGACTGCCTGCTCTACACTCTGCACTATCTGTCACCAGATGCAGCAAAAGGTGGTCACGAGTGACATATTCAAGGGGAAGAAGGAAGGCTACGAAGACAGTTTAAACCAACCCTTTGCCAGCAGTCGGCTGGGTAAGGTGTGCTTTTCACTTTCTGGCAAAAGTCCTGCCAGGGCTCGGGCTGGATTCTCTCCCCAGCGGAGGGCTCAGCAGGAA
The DNA here is from genome assembly GCF_017639785.1 of Mesocricetus auratus. Lineage (NCBI taxonomy): Eukaryota > Metazoa > Chordata > Mammalia > Rodentia > Cricetidae > Mesocricetus > Mesocricetus auratus. The sequence goes on from NW_024429206.1 coordinate 5,725,288, forward strand.
GTACAGACCCAGCAGGTAGCAGGTCTTCCCCACTGGGCTGGTGATGGCTCATTCTGATCTGGTTCCTTCCCCAGGTGAAGGTGACATAAATCCCAAGGTGCTTCAACTACTTGGCAGTGAGAAAATCCAGGTACAGCCACCCTGTGTATGACCTCTACCGGAACACACACGGCTGAGGACAGGGTGTGTTCTCTCCATGAGCGTCTAGAATTCTGCTTAAACACAGGGGTGCAGCTGGGTTTGCTTGGGCTCCCCATTGCCATGCTGGGCACTTGAAGACTACCAGGTGGCATTGCCGACAGAAGCCCATTGCCACTCCTGCATTCTATCTGCCATCTCCCAAATCACATTGGTTTGCTTTTCTATGAAGCAGAGATAGTCAGGACCTTTATTGTGAGACGCCATATTGGTGATGACCCCAGTACTGACACTTGTCAACACAGCCACCAGTTCGCAGGCAGGTTACCGCTGCTAATCATATGTGGCTTTGTGGCGTGGCTGGGGGTGGGGGTGTGTAGCCTTTGATCATGTGTCTGGTGTTGTGGACAAAGGCATCGGGACAGAAGGGAGACTCCCCTCTGACTGGGAAAACCCAGGCACCATGAATGCTCTCCTCTCTGCTGGCCTCTCAGAACAGACCTGGGAGGCTAGAGCCTCAGCCTCAGTTTCCCCAGAGGGCTGAGTAGTAAGGTAGGACTCAGAATGGAAATCTTCCAGAACCAGGGCAGCAAAGCAAAAGCATTAATACAAAAGCTGAGTGGGTACCACTGGGTCCCAAGAGGAGAGGCTCTGTCCCATGCCCTCGGGCGAGGCAGCCTACCCCTCCTGGTGACACTAACCACCTTACAGTATGGCGTCCCTGTCATCAAGTACGATAGGAAAGGCTTCAAGGAGCGGCAGCGGCAACTCCTCCTCACTCCAAGGGCAGCATACGTGGTGGAACTTTCCAGAATCAAACAGAAGATTGAGTATTCGGCCCTGAGAGGTGGGTGAGCAGTCCAAGTGCATGTCTCTCACATCCTGGGATGGGGTTGCTCGCTGAGCTTTGGGGTTCAGTGGATGCACTTATCTCTGAGCCCCGGCGTCAGGGTTACAGATGCCCTCGATATGTCTCACTTTTATGTGGGTGCTGGGTATCCAAAGTCAGGTCCTCATGCTTGGCCATCTTCCAGGGCCCTGTGGCCTTTATTGATGCCAAATTCTGGATCTATCCTCAGGTGTCTCCACCAGCAGCCTGAGCGATGGAATCCTGGTCATTCATGTTTCGCCAGGGGACAAACAGCACAAGGTACCTGTCTGTGGCTTCCAGCCTCTGCTGGAACGCAAGTGAACTGCTATGGCTGAAATTAAGTTGGACCCTGCCAGAACCTCCATATTCAAACCACTCATCCTGAACCTGCCCTGTCACCCGTCTCCACAGGGGGATGCCATCCTGCAATGTGAGCATGTATTTGAGGTGGTCACTAAACTAGCCATGCTGATTAAGAAGGAACATGCTGTCCGCGTTGTTCAAGGAAGGTAGGGGCTTACTCACTGTTGCAAGGCTGCCACCATGAGTCCCACCTGCTTTCTCCTGCAAAAAGGTGTGGGGATCCTCCAACGGGGACGAGGGGGCTCCAGAGACTCCCCTTGCCTCTCTAGTACAGAGCATGCCTCTCTCCATCCTGACCTTGAACTCAGGGTACCCAAGTCAGCATCACTGACCTCATCCATCTTCAGTTTTCACTCACCCAGTGTGCCCAGAGGGTGCAGGCTTGCCTCTGCTGTGGTGGGATGCCTGTTCAGATACAGCACCACAGGTGCCTGTGGACTGACTGGCCAGCAGAGGGCTGGAGTTGTTTTCTTTGGGCGGGGAGAGGGGTAAAAGGCCTGGCACTGAAGGACAGAGAACTGTCAGTTCTCAGTAGCAATGGAGCAGCCCCTTAGCTGTTCAGCTCCCCAGCAAGCCCGAGGTCCAAGGCTGCCAGCGAGGCTGTGTGGACTGAAGCCCACACCGGAATCGGACTGTTCTCTGCCCCAGCTTTTACAGCCTAATGGGTGAGCCTTCAGGTAGAGAAGAGAGGAGTGCGTACTCTTAAAGGTGCCCCTGCTCTGATGGAACTCGGACGAGTCCTTGGGCAGCTGTGAGCTTCTGCAGAAACCATGCAGGCCATTATCTATGCATTGGATGGCCCTCTAGAGAGCCCAATTGTAAAAACATCCTGATTGGCCACATACATAGCAAACAGTGTGATAAAGCAGGAATTCAAAAGTCAGCTAGGATAGTTAGCCAAGGGAGTTTCTTTCGCAGACTAGAAAGCATGTCAGTAATAGTCACTCGCTATGTTTTAAGTCTACAGTTTTACATCGGTCCTGGGAAAGAAGGCACAATAGTTTTTGAGACTGGAGTGGAAGACCAAGTCTATAAGAATAAAAACGGACAGTTAACAGTGGTGAGTGACTGGGAGGGAGGAGGTACTAGATGATATGTATATGCATGTACCAAACGTGATCTCATATCCCCCTCTAGTCCCGACTGGTATGCTGGGAGAAAGGAACAGAGTGACCCTTGAAATAGTGACCCAGTAGTGAGATGGGGCAGCCAGGTGTCAGCAAGCCAGGAGGCTCACACCACAGTTGTCATTCTAAGTACTAAAGCCTCACCCTCGTGAAAACTGGGAGCTGAATTCCCACACTGGTCACAAGCTCTTCACAGTCCTTCTGGGTTGCAGCAAACTGAGGGTCTTTTTCTGTGCCACGTTGCAAGAAAGGGACATGTTGAAAGCAGATGGGGTGGGATCTGTGAAATGCATTTTCTCAACACATTTGAGTTTTTAGGTAAAACTGGTTTGCAGGTATAAATGGTTCACAAGTGCCTTTCACAACACAGTGGCCTCCACCCCAGTCAGTGACAAGTGAAAGGGTCACTTTGAAGGAGGCAATTTTTCAGTGACCTGAGGTGCTGCCAGGACTCTGGGGCCACACAGTCCATGCTCCTCTGTGCCTTCCCCAAGGCTGAAGCTGCACTGATGAGTCTGTGCTATTCACTCTCTAACCCTGCTGGTCCCATAGGAGGTAGAAGGGGCTTCCTCCCCCAGGGCTGAGGCTCTAAGCCAGGTGTCCCTCTCCTTAGGTGTCGGCAAGGAAGAAGACCTGACAGAGGATGACCTTTGCCCTCCCAGGTCACTATTTCTGCTCCAACCGAGCAAGTACGAATTTGATCCAGTTAACCCCATCTTCAGCTCCTGGAGCCTGGATTTCATCAGCAGATCCTGTGCTATGGCAAAGCCAGACCTCAGCCACTTGGGTGCTAGGTGGCACTGCATCCAAACGTTTCCTGAGAGTCAACCTCGAGTCATCCACCTGTCCCCAGTAGAACCCAATTCAGGTACACCAAGAAGTCATTATAGGATGGGTGGTAGACTTTGTACCTCTGCTAAGCTGCTGAGACATGGGAGTGAAGGGAATTTCATCGAGAGTCCAACTTGAATTCTGCTGTAAACGACAGTGGGCCAGCTTCCCACAGGCGCTTTAGCTTCTAGAAGGTGCTTACGCATGCCCTACTGAACAATGACTCGGCTCTGGAGGAGGAGCAAGAGCCCTTGCTCTCTGCTGGTGTTCCCGAAAAGACCAGAAGGCAGATGTGAGTAGAAGCACAGTTGAACTTTTATTTTACATGTGTCCACAGACGCTTGACAACAGTGAGCACGTCTAAACTCCCAACATTGTTTCCGCAGTGCAGACAGGAGGTTAGTGATGAGCTAAGGTGACCAGTGACTTTGGGTGGAGCCCTCTAGCCCGCATGCACCCCGGGGGAGGGCAGAGTACCAGCAGTGAACAGCAGGTACAGAGGTTGCACCTAAATGTGACTTACAGAGAGATCAAAGCCCTTCTTCCTTATCCTCAGGAAGGCGACAGGAGGCCATGCCAGGACCTGCTGGGGGTGTGGGCCCCAATCGCCACACATATTGAATCTGGTTACCATGGACAAAAAGCTATTCCAATTTATTTTGACTGTGAGCCATTAGTGTGCAATAAAACTCCAATCTTTACACCAAACCCAAGACCAGTGATTCACTGGATGGCTCTGAACTAGAAATGCTGACTACTGCCCTTCATGCTAGCCCAGGAAATCTAGAAGCAGAGCTTTGGAACGACTGATGCTGGGTCAGGCCCTAGTAGACAAGGCTGCTGGCAGTATCAGGCACCATGGAATGTTTGCCAGGCCTGTTCCCATCCCTGGGAGCCGAGGTGCAAAGCTGCAGGCACAAGGTTTGAGGAAAAAGGAAGCTAGGGAGAGCTGCCAAAACAGTAGCTAACCATAAGGCGCAGGGGCCACGGCAAGTCAACTGGACCACCAACTCATTCTGCACACCAACATTTAAACAGTGTATACAATGGCTTTTCCATCCCTACAGAAAACACTAGGACTCAACATTCATTTTTACTTCCTAAAAAAGCTGAACCCACAGAGCAGGGCTGACGTTTCAAACAAACAGTATAAAAACTCATAAAACATGATTTGTAAGCTCCCTTTCTTGGCTCGTAATACAAAAGTTTCACCACACCACTGTGTAAAAAGCATCTACCTGGTACACGGTTCCTCGATCCAGTCGGGATTGTTTATTGTTGGCGTTGCTGCCAGATACAAAAGGTATACGACTGTCAACGCACAAAATGAGCTGTAAAAACCGTCACAAAATAGAAACTTGAGAAACACGTCAGAGATTATCCACTTCATACCTTTGGTCTAAAAAGTCGTAACAATTCCTTCATCAAGCATCCTTGCCTTACCTTGTAACTAGTGTACTCACCCACCCGCGTCAGTCGGGACATCTGCACAGGCGCATGGGGACTAGAGGTAGCTGGCACGTCCTCCACAGGCTCCTGTGCCCCACAGCCACACATCCCCACCAGCAGTCACACACATTCTTCAACACAAACGGGACTGAAAGGTACCTGCACACCCACTGCATTCTGTAGAGAGATAAAAACTGAAGGGAGCTCTAGGAGATACGCAGGGAAGTGCCCGGAGACAGCCTACCAGCTCCTAGCGGTGTTCAAGTCTAGGGCTACACAGTTCCTAACCAAGGGCAAGGCACCTACTTGAGGAAAGGAGGCCTCGCAGGGAGCAGACCCTTAAGGCGGCGGCGGTCTGGAGCAGTGGCTGCAAGTGTTCAGATGACCTGGGATGGGGTGTGTCAACAAACCCAGCAACGGGAAGGACATGGATGACAGCAGTCTGCTCCTTGCCAGACAGTGGGGCTGGCAAAACACGAGGTCCCCAGTCCACTACTACAGGCTGAAACTATTGGCCAATGAGAAACTCGTGTACAGAACACACTCCCAGCATGGTCAGAACACACAGGGCAGTTTGGTTGTCAGGTTGCCAACCACACAGCCTCTCAGAACTGTCAAATGAGCCCTTGAAGGAGTGTCACTTAAGAAGCCCTAATAGGTAGTCAACACCCATAAAAATAAATACCACAAAGGCTCTTGCATACATGCCAAACTCACTCATACTTTTCCTCCAAGAGCCGAGAAAGCCCGGGTCTGGGCTCTCAAAAGAAGTCAAGCCCTCAGACAAGCTTGTTCAGAAGGGGTGCACACCTGGGTCAACACAGAAGCAATCCACCACGTCGAGAAATATCAAAATCATCTGGCTTGTTACAAGTGTCTCCAGACCTCAGGGGAAGTGGGAGGCACCCTAAAGCCTGCACAGGGTCTGAGGGGGCAGGGGCAGAGAGGGTGGAGGGCAGCTCTGGCTGGCCTGCTCACTGGTGGAGGTGGGCCCGGTCTTGTGCACAGGGTCTGAGGGGGCGGGGTAGAGGGGGTGGAGCTCTGGCGGTCCTGCTCACTGGTGGAGGTGAGCCCGGTCATCTGGGCGCTTGATGTGGATCCTCCGCACTCGCTCGATCCTCTCCCGTTCCCGCTCCTCGTCCTCATCCAGGTGATGGGAGCGTCCAGCCGCCCCGCCTGTGGCCTCCAGGAGTGCATTGTCAGGTCCTCGGCCATCCTGGGCCTCATACAGCAAAATGTTCAGGGTCTCCTCATAAATGCGAGCTTCGGGAAACTCAACCTGTGCTCCAAATAGACAATGAGTACATTAGCAGGTTGCATAAGGCCCCTGTTTCACACTGCATTTCCCAGCAGGACCATCAGGCTAACAATGAAGACAGTCACAGGGTAATCCAGTGTCACAGACTTGGGGGATACCCCCTTTGTCCGCCGTTTTCTTACACCGGAGCCTCCAGCAGACTCATGGCTGCACCCACAGCTTATAGTGGCTCAGGTGATGCCTTCCTTCCTGATGGATGGCTGTGGTCTGAGCAGGCTGGGTGAATGAACACCTGCTGCTTGTTCTCAGCTTCCTGTCAGGTGCCCTCAGACACAGGCCTAGGCAGGGAAGACAGCAGTAGCTTGAAGAAGCAAAGTCCCAGCTTTTGAGCAAGTGAAGCAAGGGAGCCCAGGACAATGAAAGTCCTTGGGGACTGTAAAGGTGGGAGCCTTGGAAACTAGAAGTACCGGAACGCCCACGGTGGCAGGATCTGCTCCTCCTCACACAGACCAGCAGTGGACACTCCCCATCCAAACAGACTGGCCACACACAGCAGCACAAGAGGCTGAGACTGGGAAATCCAATTGCCACTAGAACCCCATGCACAGGGCTGATTGGAGCTTGTGGCCTGAATCCCACAGCGTTAATTGCCAGCAAAACCAAAACAATATATATTGGGGCCCATGAGATGGCTCAGCGGGTAAAGGTGCCAAGTCTAATAACCTGAGTTCAATTCCCAGGACCCACATGAGGTAGAAGAAAACCAATACCCACAAATTGCTCTCTGACCTTCATCCACATGCCAAGGGAGAGAAGACAGAATATTAAAATCAAACAACAACACAGTTCCGTAGCATATCCTATAACTAGTACTCAAACCAGTTAGGAGATGGTTCTAAATTCTTCAGAATTGGGAAGAAGCAAGAAAACCTCAATTCAGCCGGGTGTTGGTGGCGCACGCCTTTAATCCCAGCACTCGGGAGGCAGAGGCAGGTGGATCTCTGTGAGTTCGAGGCGAGGCTGGACTGACAGCCTCCAAAACAATACAGAGAAACCCTGTCTCGTAAAAACCAAAAAAAAAAAAAAAAAAAAAAAAAAAATCTCAATTCATGGGAACTCTCACTCAACAGATGCCGGAATCACCTGACAAAGGTCCGAAAGCAGCCGTTACTCAAAATAAAAGCAGCAGCAGCAAGAAGTGAAGACAGAGAAGCGAATGCGTTCGCAGACCTGAAACACGACAGTCCAGTCAGGCTGGCGACAGTGCTGACCACAGGAAGAGCTCATGGAAGTCACACAAAGGACAAACAAAGCTCTGCCGGATTACCATCTACTCTGTAAGGATTAGGGACCCGATTAAAGGCTGCACAGGGACAAGTGATGAGAAGAGCACCAGGAATGACCTGGAACACCATCATCAGGTCACCACCATGCAAAACCCCAGAAGAATGGCTTAGATCACGACTCAAGTGTGGCCCCCACAGCTCAACGTCTGGGGAACAAGGAACTATTATCACTCAGGGCCAGTCCTGCTGCAACCAATTACCTGGGAAACCAAGGCCTTGGGCTCCCCTGAGGGGCAAGGTCATCACCAAAGGAGCCAAGGAGAGGAGAAAGGCCCTGACCTTAGGCTGCCTCCTGGAGACCTCCACTTGTCTGAGACCACTTGGGTTGAGCAGGTGCCTGCTGAATCCCTTTGCTCTCCATTAAGCTCTAAAGTGAGAACTGGGAACCTTTAAGAGCTCACTGGAAGCATGATGCAGCTTGCACAGTGAGTGAGTGGATGGCTCTGCCCTGCACCCCCCCTCCCTTGTTTCCAACAAAGATCATCAGCACTCTTTCCTTGGCTACCTCAGAAGCAATCTCTATCTGTCAGGATAGATTCTGAACACCTATGCTTAGCATAGGCTGCTCAAGTCAGACCTGTGCAGGGGAGAAACAGGCGTACAAGGGGAGCCATTGTCACAAGGTGGTGGCCCTGACACCAGGTGATGTGTAGCACATGGGACTCTACTTGTCAGATCCTGTGATTTCAATTTTTCATCATCAATTAAAGAATCCTGCATCTCTCTGCTCTGTTCTTGTATCACCAGTATTCTGCCAGCTCTGGGACCCCACAGAACTACATCTCCCAAAGCTGGAGGGGTGACAGTAACCCGATCCGGTGACTGATGGACTGTACATAGATGACTAGAACCGTGGCAATCTGCTTTTGGCAGAATCAATGTCACAGGTAATCAGAGAGAAGTGACAGAGTGCACACAGCAAGCACAAGGGAAAGTGGGAAGGAGGGAGGTCACGCACTCGCTAATGGGCAAGCGTGTCTAGAGAGTGCAGCTCTGACAGCCAGTCGGGCTCCAGCAGTGCTCTGCTGTATGATTCAGCAAGAGGGGCAGACACGATTGGCTTGAGAGGATACAAAGATAACTCCAATACCCAGCTCTGTTAGGAGTCAGGTAGCTGGGAAAGCTGATATGTGGGAGGCTGGAGGAGTGCTCAGGAGACAAGAGCACTGGCTGCTCTTCCACCACACCTGAATTTGGTCGCCAGGATCCATGCCAGGTGGCTCACAATCCTTTGTAACTTCAGCTCTAGGGAATCCGATGCACCTGCACTCACACACACATACCCACATGAAGAAAGACACATCTACAGATAATTAATACTTTAAAAAGGAATGGCCTGTGGGGCCTATGACAGTGGAAGACAGACCTCAGTCAGCAGACAAGAGGACAGAGGGTGGACAGCCAAGGATAGTCAGAGCCAGCCTGAGGAGGCAGCAATGCTACCTGAGCCTTGACAGGGCCATGCTGGTGGAAAGTATTCTTACATGGAGGACGACAACCCGGCAGGGGCTAGCAACGCCACATGGAGGACAACCCAGCATGGGCCATTGGAAGGGCCACCAACGCATAGTTGGCCCATGGAGGCACGAGCAGTCGGGTGCATATGGTGCATGAACAAACCTTAGCTAGTGGGGGAACATGGCCATCCCTGCTTGCCCAGTCTCAGCAGGACCCACACTTGTTCCTGAGACCTACATACAGACCTGCCCTAGCTCAATGGGGTGGACAGGGAGGGTATACATGTCAGCACACACTTAGGGCCGTCCACACAGCTCTTACCTTGGTCTGCTTCTTCTCGGTGGCATAGACGATGGATGTGCAACAGACTTCCGCAATTTTTCGGCCCTGGCCGTAAAAGGACCAGCAGCAGATTTCATCCCCGATGACGTCCTTTATGAATAGGACTCTCCCATTGAAGCGCAGGGAAAGTTTATCAAAGAGCTCAATGTTCTTCAACATATTGTCGTCAGAGTTGCTGCAAAGAGAATTCAGTGAGGTGAGCAAAGGCTGCAGATGTCTGCCCAGTGCATCTTTACACAGGCCTCCCTGGTTCCTTCTCCTTCTCTACTTCTACTTAGTGAGCTTTTGAGAAAGACACTGTAGTATCTACTGCCCTAGGAGAAGAAAGCCCAAAGACATCAGTTCAAGTCTCAAAGTGTACAAATGGCAGAGCTGGGTCTCAAAAGATAGTTGTGGCCTGAAGGCTGTGCTCATAACACATGGTTGCATGCCTGCCCTACACAGGCCTAAGTAAATTACTGAATGCAGGACCTCTGGGCACAGGCTGAGTCTGCCCTAATCTTCTCTTCCAAGCCCCATGAGATACACAACAGCAGAGTCAAGGAAGACCTTTGTTTTGTTTTTGTTTCTTTGAGACAGGGTAGCCCCGAATGGCCTGGAACTTACTCTGTAAGATCAGGCTGGCCTCTGTCTCCCAAGTGTTGGGATTAAAGGCATGCGCCACCACCGCCCAGGTCAAAGACGACTCTTCATTATATCCCTACATCTCTCAAGTCGCTCATTTACAGAGTGTGTTTCTGAGAGCCAAGGGGACTCTAAAACACCCATCACTTGCTGGTGGCATTGTTCAAACAGTGTAGTCCCCAGGAACTAAACAAGTCACAAATGACCAGCAGCCCACTCTTAGTGTTTAAAAGACAAAACAGTAAACTTAAATTTCCAGCAGCATCGTTCCTAATAGTCAGAAGCTGCAAATGACCCAATGCCCGTCCATGCGGATGAGCGAGTAAAGTGTAGCAGTTTGCCATAAAGAAGAATGACATACTGATGGTGCTACAGTGTATGGACCCTGAAACATTACAGTAAGTAAAGAGATCGGTCACAAAATGATGACATGTTTAAAAGAGGCAAATTTACAGACATAGAAATGTAGGCTAACAGCTGCTCTGGCCAGGGAAGATGAGAGAGACTGCTAGTGGGGTGAAAAATGTTCCAATACTAGAAAGTATTGGTGGCTGCACATTGTGGATATGTCGAAACCACTCAACTGTACAACACAAAAGGTGAATTGTGTGGCATGGGGAATTCCACGTGAAGTTTCACCTAGCCATCTATCTACCTGTCTATCCACCCAGCTAAGGTGCAGAGGGTCCTTCTGGTGTGAAATGGACACAGGCAGAGCCTGGCATGACTGCTGGCTGACGCTTACCTGGTGTAGGAGTATTTGTTGTTACTTCTGTTGTAAAGCAGCTTCACGGCCGGCTGCGGTCGGATTAAAGGAGAGGACAGTCACTAGACATGCAAGTTAGTACACACTGGCTTCCCAGCGGCTGTGGGCGCAGGCTTGCAGAGCTTACAGGAGAGGGGTTGCTGCACACTCCAGGGGCAGGGGTAACACTGGAGATGGGGCTTACCACTTAGAACTGGTACTATCTCAAAACACAGGCACTACTGCCCCCCACCCCTGCCTCTGAGCCTGGACAACCCCCCAATACACACACACACCCCACTTGCAAGCCTCTACACACCTTATTTGAAGTCGCTATAAGTCTCTGTTCTTCCTTGGAGGAGGTGATGACAGGAACCTTGCAGAAGGGTTCGTAAGTATCTTTGTTCTGCTGGAACAAGACATGCTTTCAGCCAGGGGTCTGCCTAGCACAAGCTGTTTAAGCTGGCCAGCCAAGAAGCCAGGCCCTGATGAGGAGACAGACGACAGTCATGGTGGGAGGAGAGGACAACATTTTTGCATCTGATAATTAGGAAGGCTAAGACTAGGGGAGGAGTCTGCTGTTAGGGCTGTGGTATGCCTGACTGCCCAGTAAATACAAGAATGACACAGCTCTCTCTGCCCAGGAAGCTCTCAGTACAGCAGGTGGTGGCATCAGAAGCCCTTACAACCTACCGGAGAAAGGTCCACATCCCTGCAGTGGTGGCAGAGGGCAGAGATGCGTTACTGCTTTAACAATGTACAAATTCCCCAAGCCTGCCAGTCTGGTGACATTCAGCCATGCTCACACCCCACAGACGGAAAAAGGGTTTTAACGAGAGTTGCTATGTAGCCTGGGCTGGCCTCAAACTCATGATCCTCCTGCCTCTGCCTTCTGAGAGCCCAGATTTCAGGCACTGCCACAGCTGGCAGTGGAGAGCTCCTTACAGGGTATCATCTTCCCCTTAAGGCTCACAGTGAAGAAAGTCAGTCTGTTATCCAACCATGAAGGCCCCGGAAGGCTAGGACTCCAACCCCACATATGTGGCTTTTCCTTGGGCCTCAATAGAAGCCAAGGGTCATCCAATAATGTACGAGAAGCTTCTCAAACATGACATCGGAACGAAAGGAAACAGTGAAAATGCAAAGAAGAAAGCCACTGAAGGAGCAGACAGACAGAGCAGACCGAAGGACAAATGATCGGGGAGGGGCACCTTCTGCCACAAGGGCAACCCAACATGAAGACAGCTTTCAGACACGGTAGGGAAAGGACAAGGAGCCAAGTCCTGGAGGCTGAACCTCAGATCTGTAGACAGAAGCCAGAGGACATGTCCCGACACAAAGGTGACACAGAGGATCTTGGAGACATCTGGACAGTCCAGCATGAGACTGGCCCTCCTATCTGTGAACCTGGGGATCAAGTAGGGACAGAGATGCAATCAGAAATCAAGCAAACAAAACAAAAAGAAATCAAACAAAATGCCCCAGGGCACAGCAAGAGTGACAATGACAGGGGGAACTAGGACACTGTCTAACCCAAAGCTGTGATTAAACTCTTCTTCAAGAAGGAGCATGCAAGCTTGGTGGAGGGGAGGGAGTATGTGAGGAGAAGTCTAATTTTCCAAGTCCAGTAGGTCACATCTAAAGCTAGGAATATATAGCAGAGCGCGCCTGCCTGGGGAAAGGGGTGTGGGAGGTGGGAAGGCTATGTGGCAGGAGTCCTCCATCATGGAGTACGCTGTACTTCCTGCATGATGTGCCTGCACAATGTTATAAATGCAAGAATGAATCCAGTGAAATTTATAACGATTACCAGGGCTCACAGGCAAGAGATGCGTGTGGCAAGGCCACTAACTTGAACTCGGGACAGTGAATACTGTCCCAGTGAGGGCTAGACACAGCTCCAAGACTCAGGGAAGGTGCAATCACAACCCTATCTATCACAGCACAAAGGGACCTTGTGAGGCTCCAAAGTAAAAGCTACTGACTACATGTGCTCTGTGGACTTGGTCCTTACTGGTCCTGCTTCAGGACACACGAAGAGTGAAGGGACTGTGTCTGGAGGTTTCTCTGGGCTTCCAACGATAACAAACGTAGGGAGTCAGTCACAGGGTGGAGTCAGAAGGATTGCAATCTAAGGAGATGATGCAGCTGCGCAGGTGCTAAGGTAAAGATCTGAGCACAAAATGTTTCTGAAGTACTGTCAAGTTATCCCCTAGACAACAGCATCCAGGTGGGATGTACAAACGACCACATGCTAATGATGGGGGAATGGTTCCCTGATGGCTTTCGGAAGCAGAGACCTGTTTGAGCAGGTAGGTCTCAGGGTTACTCTGCAAACGTCTCCCGGTGTCTCAATGAGGCAGGGCCCATTTGCAGGGGGAAAGGAGGTGGCAGACAGGTCCGGTGCCCGCATGTGGGGCACATAGAAGGGTGCCTACTTGTAGGGCCGCCTGGCACTCTTCTAGCAGGCCCTGCACCAGGTAGTACTTGGCCTCCGCCAGTAGCTCCTCGATCTCCCGGCGACTCTCAGGCAAGGGCACAGAACCGTCTCGAAGATAGTTGAGTATTGTCCCGAAGTGCTTCCCACAGCGGTCAATGAGGATCCAGCCTACAGTGGGGTGACAGGGTAACTGGTCACATGGCAACTTTTCAGGGGAGGTGAGCACGATGGCTGGGCACAATCACTCCAGACTCCTGCGGTCATTAGCCCATGAGGCCCTACGGCAGCTAAAGCCTGCAAATGTGCTCTGAAGGACCTGGCAAACCCTGAGAAACTCAAACCTGACGCCAGCAGCAGAGCCAATCCAGCAGACATCCCTGACTGTGACCTCCAGTCGGCAGAGACCTATCCATGACTCCACACAGCAAGCACGCCTGGGCAAGGGGCAGCAACCCAACAACAGAGGGCATCAAAGGGCTCAGATGGCGGGTGAGCCTTCGCTGGATACGGAAGAATGCTCCACCTTCTGGCCAGCACCAGGCATGAGGGTAAGGGCCAAGGCTAACCCTCTGCTAACCAGTGTCCTCTCCAATCATCACTGGCTTACTCCTCCTCCACCTGGCCCCTGGTTTTCAAAGCTCCTCTCCTGAAATGTGACATCTCTGGAAGGCCTCAGAGGAGACCAGGCCTGGAGCCTGGTGACAAAGAAGCAACAAAAAGAGGTACAAAGGGAGAAGACCTGTGATCTCTCACAGCGCATGGGAAACACTCAAAAGCAGTTGAGGGGGAGGGGCGCCTGGCAAGAAGCAGTGAAGAGCACTGACTACTCATCCAAAGGACTCAGGTTCAATTTCCAGCACCCACATGGTGGTTCACAACCATGTCTCAGAGTATCAACAACCTCTTCTGACCTCTGTGAGCATAGGGCACTCACGCGGTACACAGACATATGTGCAGGAGAAACATGTGTACACACAAAACAAAAATAAAACTAAAGCAGCCAGCCAGCCGGGTAAGCCAGCCCTCACAGGGACTGCAGGCCAGGAGTCTTGGTCATGCCTGCTGACCACAGCATGGTAAGGAGGGGTAGGAGGAACCCGGCCCCCACTGCCTTCCCACTCTCACCCCTGTTGGGAGCAAGAATAGACACCTCCACTGCTGACCCCATCATGTCCTGCCCCGGGGGTCCTCAGATCCCTAAGCCAGAGGGAGAGGACAATAAAAGTACCTTTTTCATGTCAAGTCACACACCTGGCCACCTCATTTTGCCCCCATGTCTACTATATCCAGCCTCTGCCAATGGTCTTTTGTGGTTTTGGAGCTGACAGAGATTTCTGTACCCCGACAAGGCCACCCCCATGTTCTTCTCATGGGCCTCCTCACACTGCTGTTACTGTGCCTTCTTCTAAGAGCAGTCTCTCCCTCCAGAGCCTTCAGTGGGAAACTGCCACACACTGTGTTTCCTGCAAGGAGCAGGAAAAGGAATGCCCCACCCGAGAACACAGATATGTCCTGCTAAGCGAGCTGGGAAGGTAAACCCTCCCACAGTGACCTCCAGGTGCCATACAGCCCTCTTTCTGGGTCTGAGAAAACAAGACAGGCACTTTCTATTGTACACAATGCAGTCAGCAGCCTAATGTGTGCAGCTGGGTGGTCCAGGTCAGGGACTGGCTAGGAAGTACACCCTTTTCCCAACCCTTTCCCCCGAGTGCAGCCTCGATCAAGTCAGCCAGAAGTGGCCAACAAGGAAAGTGGGTCCAGGTTTCTTAGGCTCTAGCATTCCAAGCAAAGTCAGAACAATCTCCTCATTTTTAAAGGATGGCAAATTAAACAGTTCTCAACCCATCAAAAGGCAAATGAAACATGGATATATATGTAAGTTGAATTCAGCCTACGTGCATCCGGCCTACAGCCCCCAAGTTCCCTAGACCAAATGAGGATACAGTATGAACCGACTGGATTGCTCCTCAACTGCTCTTCTTGGGAGAAACACTCTCTGCATCTCCACAGATAGAGTCCCCAAGATGCTTGGTGGCATTCCAAAGAGGGGGTGCAGGATCAGGATTCAGCCACTAAGAGTAAGGACCCTCAAGCTTCAGCAGAAATAGCAGTCAGTGACAAACTTGGCTGACCGGGAAGAGCCTGCCCATGTCCCGCCTTCCGTGCATGATCAGCTCAAGCTGCTGGGTAAAGGCCAAGAGCCCCCAATTCCATCACCCAAGCGACAGGCCAGAGTTTCCATAAACGAACAGGCGAACTGTGACACTGGGCTCCAGCTCAGGAACATCAGGAAATGCTTGCGGGGAAGGCATACTTTGGACAAATAAGGGCAAAGGAGCCAGGCACACTCTCCATGTGGTTTCAATTAGCATTTTGACTGGAAATATTTTGGTTGCTCTCAAAGCAGGACTCTATCCCTTACAGTCAGCTTGAGCGCCTGCACAGAGAACAGCAGTCAGCCAGCCAGCAAGCAGCTCCTTGTTCCTCGGAGCACATGGCACTTAGGGCAGTTTACAGGACACAGGATGGGCAGTGCAGCCCAGAGACTCTGACTACTCCAGGATGCCTCGGTGCCTACACGGTCCTGACAAGCGGGCCCCTGCTAGAGCCCCAGCTCTGTCACTGCCTGCTCCACCCCTCGGTACTCCCCTTAAGCTCTCTGTCAGCCATCTCTGTACAGACAGAATGCACAGTGCTGGCATTCAAGCATGACCAGAGAAGGGACAGAGAGCATAAAGCACAACACCGGCCTAGCGACATCACTTACAGCTAGTGATGGGTCAGCGACAATGAACACATCACATCCTAGCTGCTGGAGAGGACAGCAGTGGGACCCTCAGGAAGCAGCAAGTCCCAGAACCCAGGAGGGAGTCAGGCAGAGGGTTGATGGGGGTGGGAGCACTGCTGGGGCATGGGACTACTGGGCTCACCTCATGCAAGCACACTGGCGTTTCCTCTCTGGGGAAGTCAGGCTGTCCATCCCCTTCCCGTCCTTCTCTAGGAAGCCTTTCCTCAGCACACTCAGGTCCTTACAACTCCAAGCCTGCCCAGTCTCCACAGTCACTCAAATTCCCGAACCGGAGTCTCAGGACCTCCAGCACTGGCTCTCCTGCTCAAGTGGATTTACTTGTGACATGGGGCCTGCCCAGAGCACTGCAAAGGTCGAGCAGCATTCCCGGCACCCAGGCTGTGACAGCCAAAAACATCTCTGGACACTGCTAAATGTCCCTTAGGGCACAAACAACAGCAGTCCTTATCTGAATCACTGAACCAGATCAGGACCAGATCAGAGGATGGGGCTGAAGGGCAGACACTCCTACCTAGCAAGTACGGTTCCCAGACTCTTTCCCAGTACTGGGAGGGAGGAAGGAAAAGGAGGGAGGAAGGAAGCAGAGACCTGACTGTAAAAGCAATGTGTAAATGATGGAAGCTGAGTACGCCAGGCTGGGGGATGCTGTCCACAATCAGCCACATGGAACAGGATCCAGACACATGCCTTTACAGAGCAGCATGGCTTAAGAAAAGGAAAAAGTGCAAATTACATGTATGGTGTGGACTAACTTTAAAGATGTGTTACACTCGTTTATGCTGTGGACTATTTAAGTGTGTAAAGGTGGGTTACATTTGTTTCTGCTGTATTTGTTCAATTATGAAAAAATGTGTTGCTGTTTCAGCTTGCCTGCCTAAGGCACCTGACTAGTCTAATAAAAAGCTGACCAGCCAATAGCTAGGCAGAGAGAAGGATAGGCAGGGCTGGTGGGCAGAGAGAATAAATAGGAAAGAGAACGAGGGAGAAAGAGAGGGAGACGCCTAGGGTCAGCTGCCAGCCAGCAGACACAGCAGGACACACAGAAAGAAAAGGCAAAAAGCTCCAAGGCAAAGCGTCGATGAAGAGACCCAGGTTAAGTTATAAGAGCCAGCAAGACAGGAGCCTAAGCTAAGGCCGAGCATTCCTAACTAGTAAGAAGTCTCCATGTCATGATTTGGGAGTTGTTTTCAGGCCCAAAGGAGAAAGCTGGTACAGACACAGTCAAACCAATTACTATAAAAGGGACACACACCACACCAGAAGTTAGGGAACGCAAGGCAAAACAGACACTGGGGCAGAACGGCAGCTTGGCAGTAGTTAAAAGGTTCAGCAGTGCCTGGGCAGGCACAAGTCCAGACCACTGGGAGGCATGAAGACTGACACAGCCACCTGAGTGAAAGCTCTGGCAATACCCAATGCAGTGGAAGACACTGTCCCCAGCTGCCTCTGGGAACACACGAGAGGGACAACTAGGGGTGGGCCAAGAGCTGAATGCTGCAGACCCCGAGGTTGTAACAGGAGAGTGAAGTCCAGCCCTTGCCCCACATCCCCAGAGAGAAGTCAACACTCCTACACTGAGCACTGGAAATAATTTGTTGGGCCATCAGCCAGACATATTCCATCAGCTGCAGTGTGTGTCTAGAAGGGATTACCACAGGGAAATACCTGAGCAGGAGCTATTTACTCACGACGGCATAAGCATAATACTGAATGAACAAGAGCAAGAAAGAATGCCAAATACTGTCTAAGGCCACACTAAGGGAACATTGCTTAGTAACTCCACAGCAGTTAGCAAACGTAATACCTAAAAAAACGTGGCTCCCAACGCTGGCTGCACGCTGGAGCCACCTGGACATCTATCGAGCCAACACCGGGGCGGAGTCCTCTGGTGAGAAGACTGAGGGCTGCACTGGGGACCTTGAGTCAGGCTAGCAGCTGCCACTACAAAGGAGAGCGGCCAAGAGACGAGGCACAGATGCCACACTGTATTAGATGACTTGGCTTTCTGAGAGGATGTGCAGGTAATAAAATGACTCTGCTTCGGCCTGTCTCTACACTCCCAATTCTGAACGCGTTAGTCAGAGGTCTAAACCTCGGGGAGTAAGGGGCAGGGAGGGTGTTGTGTACCAAGAAACACAGCACTGCAGGCCAGTGCTAAAGAAACGGGATGTGAGAACAGGGTCTCACCATTCCAGGCTGGCCCTGAACCCTTGATCCTCCGGCCTCTGCTTCCTTAATGGCAGAATTACAGGCGTGTGCCACCATGCCCAGTGTTTTATCTGGTGCTGGGGATTGAACCTGGCTCCAGGAATGCTGGGCAGGCACTCTATCCACTTAGCCTGGCCCAGTCTCAGACTCTAATTCTTACTGCAAGAGCTGCTGCATAAGCCCACTGGGCCACTGGAGATGTTGACGAGAGCTCACAGGAAAATTCTACCACGGGCAGAACTCAACTTTTCAGAGAAGCAGGGAAAGCTCTGCTCACTGCCATTGTGTCCTCTCAGAATAGGCACCCTGAGGGCACAATACCAAACCGCAGCACATCCACTCCTGAAGGGCAAGGTGGGCTCCCCGCCTCCCCCATGGAGGCAGGCTTCCGTCAACCTGCTATCTGCACGCGGCTCCTCTCCTTCCACTCTCCAGTAATGCCTGCTGCCAGTCGGCCCAGAGCTCCCAGCACCCACCACGTGGCTCTCTAGCGGACTCATACACTTGGAACTGTCAACTACCATGAGACGAGGTTCCAAGAAAGCCACGTACTCAGTGTCACAATTCCAGTAAATGGCTTTCGAGGCAAAAGCTGGCACCATGACGGAAGGAGGTAAGACTCCACAAACGCCAGCTGTGACTTTGCCATGTGGCAAAGACAGGCAGAACTGAGCCCATGTTCTTTATTCAGGAGCTGTGTGCACAACGTGCAGCGCTCAGGCAAGTGGCAGTGAAGGGGACGCTCCCATCAGCCTGGACACAGGGCCTCTCCTTAAACCATGCTCTCTCAGCCATGCGCCAGGGATGTCTAGCAACAGGACACACACACTACCAGGACTCTGAAACCTCCTTCCCTTTCTGGTGGGAAGCCCTACCGTGGGTCCCTTGCTCAGCTGCTGCTTTTAACATTAGTCTTTTAAAGACAGGGTCTGTGGCCGGGCGTTGGTGGTGCATGCCTTTAATCCCAGCACTCGGGAGGCAGAGGCAGGCGGATCTCTGTGAGTTCGAGGCCAGCCTGGTCTACAGAGTGAGTTCCAGGACAGCCTCCAAAACAATACAGAGAAACCCTGTCTCGAAAAAAAAAAAAAAAAAAAAAAAAAAAACAGAAAAAAAAAAAAAGACAGTGTCTGTGTGTCTATATAAGCATGTGCATCTGGGTGACCAGAGAAGCCAGAAGGAGGCATCCAATCCCCTGGAGCTGGACTTACAGGCAGTTGTGAGCTGCCTGACGGGGATACTGAGAACCAACTTCAGTCTTCTACAAAAGCCGTGTCATGTGTCCAGCTCCAGCATTTCTGTTTGTAGCAGATTTCAATGCAGCTGGCAGTGAGATGGATTCCCAAATCAGGGCCAATCTTGAAGATGTAGGAAGTCTATCCCTATTTGTACCTAAGAATGCTCCTGGGGCAGCATGTAGGCCACGGGTCGGGCCATGCAGTCCCTCCAAGGACAACAGGATGGCTCTGCCTGGCATGGGTGAAGATGCCTCCATGGAGCTCAAGGACTCTGGCAGCAAGCCAGTGGCTGACCCACTGTGATCTGGCCTGCGATGGCCCTGTGTCCAACCACAGAGAATAAGGATCAGGGAATCTCTGGGTTGGTGGCTGCACCTCCTTTGCTAGCAATGTAACTCTAGAAAAAGCATTTAACTGGTTCCACAGCAAAGGGCTACCCTGAGGATTAACAGAAACAATATCTGTTAACTGCTGGACCCAGAGTTCTCCTAAGGAGGTAGGAGGCCTGGTGACTGAGGGGTACACATGACATGTCTGGCATGTTGGCGACAATCCTGCTTCCCCAGATGCTGGATTACCCAGACAGCATGGAACAGACGCTGCCCTTAGCATGTGTCTACAACAGAAGCAGGTCTGCTGGTCCACAGACACTGTTCATGTGAGCAACAAGGGCTGTGAACCCTGTCTGGCTTGCAGTGTGGCCTCTGGCCACCCAGATGAGGGCTTTCTTCAAGAAGTTTACCCCAGCTGCTCTTCCAGAACCCTGCCAAGACTGCAACAGGGGGGACCAAAGCACACAATGACCCTGGTTTCTCAGATAACATCTGTTTCCTCCTGCAGCTGGGGGTCATTGTCTTGATTTCCACAAACACTCGCAGTATGGGTGTGACTACAGAAAAGGGCACCTCCCATCATAAAACACTGTTTCTGAGCACAAGCCAGGGGGCCTGGGGCTCTGACCCACTTCACTGGAAGGGGAGCAGTAAGGGAAGCTGCCCTGCCCTCCCCACCCTTCACAGAGGCAAGCTGAGGCCTGGAGCAGGAAGAATCCTGATCACAGTCACACAGCAGAGCTGCCAGGTCAAGACCAGTCTGGTCTCAGCTCCAGTGCCACTTCCGCAGGAAGATCTCCCTGACCACACCCCCCAAGTCTCGGGCTTCCTGCACACAGCTGTGTGTACAACTACTCTTGAAGACCAGGCTTCTGGACAGACAGACATCCTCAAGCACTAGTGTGTCTGTGGCACTGAGCGCAGTGTCAAATTAGCAACCACCAGCTGACAGCTGGTGGATGGACTCACCTTCACTGTCGGTGAGAACCTCCATGCGCCCACTGAACATGGCCTTCAGCATGGTGTCCTGCTTGGTGAGCGTTTGCATGGTGGTGTAGTAGAGGGCGCCCCCGACATTCAGCTTCACGTACTTGGAGCTGGGGCTGGCGCCTTTGAAGGAAGTGGTGCGTGTCGCAGCCGCTGGCACCGCTGAGCTCACCACGCTTTCTCCTGACATCTCTTCCTGCCAGTAAGAAGACAGGATCAGACACCAGCTCCCCTATTCCCGTCAGCCATAGGCTGAGCTCACACAGAATTCACTCCAGATAGTGCTCTGCTTTGGCCCAAGTACTCATTACATTTAAAATTTTCAATGTTGACAATAGTGTCACTAGACAGCACCTTCAGATACAGGGTACTCAAACCAGGGCTAACACCTGTCTTTGCCTACTTCAGGAAACTGACTTTTTAATATGAATCTATCAAATTCTAGAGCTCAAAGGAAAAAAAATCTGATTTCTGGTTTCTCTTAAAATCAGAGGCTAACCGGGTCGGTGAACAAATGGTGGCCGCTGGGGGACTGGCTGCCCCCAAGGTGAGGAATGCATCCCTTAGTTCACACCAATCCACACCTAGTCTAACAGGCCAGCCTGGCCTGCTGACCCTGTGGTATGAGTTTGCCTCTAAATCTGTCTGTATCCGCAACAGATGGAGGGCATATCAAGAGCCAAAGCCATGCCTGGGTTGCTGTACCTTCCCTCACAGTCACCAGGAGCAGTTAAAAAGACCATCTTTAGATGAACTGCAGACTGACATGCTTTTGTGAACTAGGCAGCTGCCCTACTCCTTCCTGCTCCTACAACTTCCTATGGGGAAAGTGACCCCGAGCCCAGACAACAGCCAGATGAGGAAGCGAGTTCAGAAAAAGGAGCAATTTCCCACCTTAGTGTCACCAGACAGCGAGATCTACAGCAGTCCAGACAGCACCTTCAGACACAGGGTACTCAAACCAGGGCTAACACCTGTCTTTGCCTACTTCAGGAAACTGACTTTTAAATATGAATCTATCAATTTCTAGAGCCTGAGATGTCTAAGGGTGGACTGGGTCTGTTCCCTGAATCTGAGGCAAGAACTGAGAAAGAGAAAAGCAGCCTCCATAGACAGTGCAGGCTGCCAGCACTGCAAGGCCTTGGAAATGTCACAGAACTAACTTCACCATTACATGAAGCCACTCTGGGCCAGGCTACTGTAGGACAAAAACAAGACCATTCCACCATCGCACCCAAACACATGAAGGACACAGGCCTTATCCAGACATGACCACACACAGCCTCTCCTGGCTGACATGTGTTCCTGCTGCTGCCTGCTGGTGCCCTGAGTGCCCTACCTTCAGGGTGGAATTAGCTGTCTGCTGATGATATTGCACACAGCAGGGCCACTTCTCTGAACACTCCTGTTCCTCCTCTTCCTGAGGCACCTTCCTCTCTCAGTGCAACCTGGCGGTTACCTGGTCACACTGGGCACAGGTATGCTCCTGGTCTCTTTTGGCTAGAGGGCACTGACAGCACAAAACTTCAAACTACCTGAAAAATGGTGGTTTTCTTATTTTTACCAGAAAGACTGTTTCCACAGTGAATGCTTATTTACATTATAAACGACAAAACATACCTAACAGGCAGGAGACTAAACAGAAGCAACCTGTTGTTACAGCAGAGACAGTAAGCAAGGGATGGGAGATATGGCTAAGCCTTCCCACCGCTGGCCCCTAATCCTCAAGGGTGGCTGGGAATCACACTGGGGAACTTGTGTCAGAGCCCTGCAAGGGATTTCCTCAAATGATTCTTCCTGATTAGCACTCACACACAGACAGATACACAGACTCACCCACACACCCACCTCCCAAGGCGGTTTCAAAAGTTCGGGCGGGGCTCTCCTGGGGTCTATGTCATGAAGCCAAAATAAAAGATGCCAAGAAGAAAGCAGAACATCACCCACTGCTCCCACAGCTTTCAAACCAGCCCCTAGAGATGCTATATTAACAGTTATGGCCAAACATATCCTCCAGAAATAATGTCCACTGGCGGCAGGAGATTCTAGGAATAAAGCATTTTCCAAAACTTTGATGACCTAGAGGGTGAAAGAAAGGCTTATAGTGTGTGTCTAGAAATACTTTATATCCTTTCAGATGTAAACTTATAATACACACACACACACACACACACACAGAAAGTATAGTCAGTGGAAGCAGTCTAGCATCTTGCAAGGCACCTGACAGGAACACGCCTGTGCATCTGCGCAGCCGCACTCTGAGGAAGTCAAAGAACAGATACCCTAGACATACCCATGTCCTTCACCACTTGGTTTCTGCCATTCTGACTGTGACATCCACACCACGGGAGAGGCAGGGACAGCCATCTCCATTTTATGGCCCATAGAGGGTCAGTCACTTCTCAAAGCCACAAGGGTCAGTGACAAGCAAGCAAAGGATGTGGGCAAGGCCCGATTGACCCTGGGCTGTTCACAATGCTTGGTATATTAGAGCTGTGACATGTAAGTCAATAAAGGAAAAAAAAGATGAAAAGCAACATGTAGTTAAGGACTCAGCTGGCCCAGTTCAAGGCTCCAACTCTGTCACTTAGTAGTGGCAGGAACACGGGCTAGATACCTGAATGTCCCAGCTATCAGAGACACTGGCTTCCTTCCCTGCCGCAGGAGGCCAGGTGGACAGAAGCACTCAGCATAGCCCCAGGCTAGTTAAACACTCCAGCAGAAAACACTCAAATCATGATCATCAAAGTCTCAAGTCACTGTCTCTTCTTCTCCAGCTATGAAGTGCAAAACGACAAATATCACAACAGAGTCTGTGACACCATGTGGAGCAAGGAAAGCCTAGAAATATGGCAGACTTCCTCACCCCAAATTAACTAATTGGCCTAATGCCAGAAGGGACCCTCGGGGAGCAGATCTTGGCTGCATCCATGTCCCCAGGGCTCAGTGTTGGTGACCTAAGGGCAGGAAGCAGTGGCTTGCTTTAGCACTCTTCTCTGCAGAGACCTACCCCGCCCTCCACTCAGTAGGACTTCCCTTCCCTGTCTTTCACAGTGGTGCTTTTTAGAGGCTGACTTCACCAGTGAGGGCGCAAGTGGAGCATTAAGGACATGGTTACCAGTCACAGGAGGGAAGGCATCCTGAGATTCGGATTTGTTTGTTTGAAATTGTCCCGGTGCAATGAGTGAATCTAGGCTTCTTTCCTCCCCAACTGCTTAAAGATACCGTCACTGACTCTAAATGGTGGCTCTCCCTGGCCACACACTGGCACCCCAGAGGAGTTTGAGAAAGACAGTGACGTCTGGGTCCTACTCATAGATATTCTGGTGTTTTCCCTCTATTGGATGTGGCCCGGGGAATTCTTTAATTCCCCCAGTTGGTTCTAATACGAGGCCCAGATGACAAGCCTCCATTCTAAAAGGTTCTGTACCCCTTAATTCAGCTATAATTAGTTAGCTCTGTGGTCTTAAGAAGCTCTCTAACTTCTTACTCTGCTGGCCCAGTGAATCCCTGACCCGCACGTAAAAACCAACCAAAGCATCATAAATTAAAGCCTTGCTGCCCAGCTTCAGAGGCCAAAGCAGGAAGCAGCCATCTGCATGCTCGAAAAGATTTTTAAAAAATCAGCAGAAAGGAGAGAACTATTGACTTGAAGGGAAAACCAGACAAACAAGACAGGAAAAACGAAACAAAACAAAACAAAACAGAAAATAGCAAATCCCTGCAGCCGTCTCGTGTGAGCAGAGGGAAACAAGCCAGAGGATGCTCTGCTCTCCGGCCATCACTTTCCATTCGACGTTCACAGGATCGATTGAACCCAAGTCTCAGTTCCCCCATTAGTAAAGCAGACTCTTAAAGCTAGAACCTAATCCTACTTCTAGAACTTTCCTACCCAGAAACAAAGTTACTCGCCACCTGTGCTTACCAAACACAGGTGCCCACCCCGATTAGACCCCAAAGAGGCTAACTGAAGGTTGGCAAGCAGCGGGTGATGTTGCCACTAATTTGGGTTTAAAAGGCTCTTTCAGGTGATTCGGATGCTAAGTAAGATCAGACGGCCAGTTTATCTAATAGCCGCAGGGGATCTGAAGGGGATTCTTCCTGCAGGGAAACACCAGCGAGGCACTAAGCACTCACTCCTGATGGCTAAATCTTAACACCTTCCTAAACTGAGGTCTCTGCTACACCGAAGTAAAAAAAAAATTAAAGGCTGCAGCTCCATTCGAACCAAGCCAGGTAAAGAGGGCAAATAACAAGCATTCTGCACCCCGAACTTGCTTCTAAGGCAGTCACCACCAACTCCAACAGCCTGAGCAAACGGGCGCTCTCCTGCTGATTTTTAACAGGCTTCTCTTCACAGTCTAGTGAGGATATTGTCAGTCCCGCTTTCTTAGGGAAGGAAGCTAAGAATTAGAACTCTTCAGGGGCTGATGTCAAATACCTCCATTTCACAGCCCAAATCACTGATGACTTGCAGCTTGTGAAAGAAATCGGCGAGTCTTGTGCCCAGCTTGTCTGTGGTTAGGGCTGGAAACCTAGCAGCTCTTAACAAGTCCCTAGGTTAGGATGCTAGCCTGGGGGCCAGCTGAAGAGCTACTGGTGTGGCTGGCCTTTTGCCAAACCATTCCTTCCTTATTTTACACGAAACAGAGCTGATGGAAGCTAAATGCATGCTGACTCATTCGTCCTCGGTTTGGGATTGACCTTCTAAGAGAGTGGGTGGCAAACAAAAAGGGCCTGGGTTGATCTCTGCCGGTCCTTACCCAAGGACACGGAACCACTCAGGGAACAGACCCTTGAGAATCCCAGGTAAACAGGAACCATCCCACAGCCCGACAGCAACAAGAGACATCCTGGGATCCCGAGGTGTGGTCACCTAAGGCCTCAACGGAAGTGACTAGATAGGTACCCAGATGCCTCCTGAGGCTGGACTGAGGGTCACGATACCCTGACCTCAGACACCTGGCATCCCTCCCCAGAATTCCAAGCACTGGATTTACAGTCAGTCTCTCGTCATCTCGGCTCCAGACTGTGGGTTTAGAGGAACGTGGAAGGCCTTTCCTGTCTTGCCTGGTACACACCCACGCAAGACACGGCCCCCAAGATGCCAAAAGCTCGGCCCCAAGGATTCCCGCTCGCCCCTCTCCACCGGCCCTCGAATCTTCATTTCCCACCCCGAGCGTCGGTCTCGATCCCGTCTCTTTGTTCTAACAATCCTCCAAGTACCGTCTCCAACCAGCACGGGAGACTCAGAGCCCGTCCGCTCTCCGCCCCGCACATCCCCGCGAGTCCAGACGCCCCTCGCAGAAGCCCAGGTCTGGACCCGAGGCCCTTCCCCCGCCCCGACCTCGCCCGCACGCGCTACCCAGCACCCCTCCGCTGTCGCGCCCGCCGCGCACCGCGCCTGGTCCGGCGGGTCCCTGCCCCTCGGCCTCGCCGCCGCCCTCGCCGGCCCGAAGCCCCCCGACAGCGGCCACCGCCCTCACCATGAAAAGTCGGAGGACGCCGGAGTCTCCAAATCCGGACTGAAAGGCAGGAAACACCCAGCTCACTCAAGGCAGGGGGCGGAGGCGGGGCCGGGGCGGGCACTTCCGTTGTCCACACCCCACTTCCGCCCCGCAGAGGTCTCTTCTTAAAGTGTCCCCTGTAGCCCGAGAGGACCACTCTTTTTCCTTTCAACCACTCCCCTCTCGGATGGGTTCCACCGCCCCATAGCTGTGTTAGGCATTTATCACACTTCTGGATTTTTCTTCTTTCCTGCTGCTTAAGAAGAGGACAGGATGAAGAGACGTTTTCTTTTCTGGACGACGATACTGTGCGGAACTGTTGTTTCCCGGAACTGGATAATTGTTTCTAGGCGGAATTCGGAGCACAACACCCGGGGCAAGATGGCGGCCGGCCTTCGGCCGCTGCCCCGGGTCCGGCCGAACTCGGGGGTAACGGGCTGAGGCGACGGCAGCTGCGGCCCGGACCCCGATCGTGGGGACCTCGAACGGATAAAGATCTCCGGCCTGCCGGTAGCGAGTGGGAACAGGATGGTCGACTCTCCGGGTGGTGGCACCAAGGGCTAAGGGAGGTTGTCGGGGGTCGAGTCTTGGCTTGGGGAAGGCGGAGGGGGAGGTTCTGGGGGTTGACTTTCTGGCTCCAGGGATCTCTCCGTGGCCCCTTTCCTTCGGTTTTCCTGTTCGAGGCAACTGGCCTTAATAGCCAACTAATTAAGGGCGAGACGGATTTGTTTTGTCGTTGTTGATGTTTCTGCCAAATGAAAGGTGTTGGGCCATAGGAGTCACCCGAAGTGGAATTCGAGTTCTGCGCGCTCGCTGTGTGACCTTGGGTGAATTCAGTCACATCTCTGACCTTCGGTTTCCTCCTTTGTAAACGGAGTACTTAGATTGTTTCACAGAGGTTACTTTTTAATACGCTTTAGTGAGGTTCCTGACAGCTCTTAATACAGACAAACTTGACCATATTTTGACGTCAGCCTAGCCACAGGGGAGCCTGCCATTCTCAACTTCCCTTTGTTGTGCCATTCCGTGAGTGGAGGAATCCTGAATTTTGTCTGTCTGACTTGCCAGTAAGTAATTCTTTTGGGGTTCAAATTCAGAAACCCGGAGGACACCGGCAAGTTACATGCCCCTCTCTGCATATCGCTGTAGATTTCTATGAGCCATACCTTGGATTATTTAAGACCTATTGCCTATTCTTCGGTGTATGCTTTCTTTAAGACCCATTGCCTATTCTTCAGCTTTTAAAATTGGGGTATTGTAGCCTATTAGATAGAGCTGATGTAAAGGAAGCACTAGTTAAATATCTGTATAGTGTCTGTTCTGCGACCCGCCCTTTATAGTGGTGGTCATTAAGCCTGGCAACCTAGCTTTTTCCACCATAAAGGAAAATCAGGGTGTGTATTTTGCTTCACAGTCTGGACTCTTGTGTGGTTTTGTTGAAGTTAGTCTTGTCCAGCATAAGAAGAGTTTCAGGCAGGTGGCCTGGGAATATAGAGGTAATGCAAGTACGAATCTTGTCTGTTTGCACTGAAAGCGTGACTCTGCTGCTTACTAATTGTATAGCCCAGACTAAGGGGAGGGGATTGATCACAGATGCTGGGGGGGAGGGACGACCTCCCGCCCTGCTCCCCTATCCTGCCTGCTACTTGAGATCTCTTTATTCTTTTTTTTTTAAGATTTATATTTTTTGTTTTTATTTTAGGTGTATGAGTGTTTTGCTTGCCTGTATGTATGTGTATGCCCATGACCAACAGAGGGCACTGGATCTTCTAGAACTGTGGGTGCTAGAAACTGACCCTGGTTCTCTGCAAGAAGAGCCAGTGCTCATGGCCACTGAGACAGTTCTGAAGCCAATAGTAGTGTCATCTTTTCTTCTACCCTGCCCCCCCTTTTTTTCCTGGTTTTTTCAAGACAGGGCTTCTCTGTAGCTTTAGAGCCTGTGCTGGAACTGGCTCTGTAGAGCAGGCTGGCCTTGAACTCACAGAGATCCTCCTGTCTCTGCCTCCTGAGTGCTGGGATTAAAGGCGTGTGCCACCACTGCCCTGTTAGTAGTACCACCTTAAGGAGAAACCTTGGTATTGTAGTCATGTCTCGAGCCCTGCTTACACCTCTCAGGAGCTTGGCTGTTCATAGTTTAAACAATAGGCCTAGGGGTTCGTGTCCCATGTGCTAGGCCTGGCAAGCCTTAGTTCTTTTGAGGACAGGGAAAAGCTTAATGGAATGGTGCAGATGGGAAGATTAAAATAATAATAATAAATGGACTGGGGAGAAATCAGTGGTTAAGAGCACTTGCTGCTCTTGCAGACGACTCAGTTTCTGTTCCCACATCTCATGGCTCACAACACCTGAACCTCCAGCTCCAGGGGATCTCCTGGACACTGCCCTCACATCCTCACAGACAGACGGAGACACAATTACAAATAATGTCAGAAAGAGAAAAACCCCTTTAGTGTCTGTAAAGGTGACACACCCCCTAGGCTTTGTAACTGCTCTTTTAGCAGCTCGGTAGAACCATGGTGCATGCGTGTCTGTTCTCATGACAGGCATCAAAACAGATGATCAAAGACAAGATTCTGAGACTTCCTGCCAGCAGGGTTGACAGAGCGGGGGAGGGGGTGTTTGTGCCAGCTCTGGGTGACTCAGGTCCATGTGCTCCTCTCTGTGAGAAGGAGGGGCTCCTCATAATCCCACTGGCCACTTTGATTTTTTTTTTTTTTGGCTCTTACCTTTTACCATGCTAGAGAACAGATGCGCGATCTCAACCCTGATCTGCCGCAGTATGGTCTCCGTGTGTGCATACTCACTTTGTCTTTTTACTGAGGATGGAAGCCTGTTGTCTCACAGGCGGCCGTCTTTTCACGTCTAAGTCATAAATCCTTTTCCAGAGCATTGAAATAACATGAAGGGTAATCGTCTTTTAACATTGCACCACCAAGTGGAGTTATTTGAAGTAGGGTCACATTTAGAGCAGACTCTAACTAAAGAGGGTTTTAAGGATTTAGTTTTATGTGCGTTGGTGCTTTGCCTGCATGTGTGACTACATGAGGGTGTTGGATCCCTTGGAACTGGAGTAGCAGAAACTGTGAGCTGCCATGTAGGTGTTGGGAATTGAACCCAGGTCCTCTGGAAGAGCAGCCAATGCTCTTAACTGCTGAGCTGTCTCTTCAGCCCCTAGACAGTTTTTTAAAATGAACCACAGTATATTACTTACACTCAGTAACATTGGGATGCCAGTACTAACTCTGAATTTTTCTTATGCCAGAAAACCAACTCCTCTGAAACCAGAGCTGTGCAAGGTCACTGATGGTCACCTAGCATCTCTGCTGTACAGGCAGGTCCTCAGGTGAGCTCTTCAAAAGAGAGGTCAGTTAGGAGCATGGCTGCCTCTCCCTGTGGTTAGCAGACTTTGCTGGTCTGTTTCAGGCATTGCTGATGGGACTGGCTGGTAGTAGAACTTCAAGGTAATGTGTCTGACTAGCCTGCACAACACAGTATTCCCTTGAGTATTGCTGATGATAGCCCAGGCTGTGGCAAATCCCTGGTGTCATTGGACAGGTGTGAGTCGGGTGGGGAAGGGACTAGAATTCCCTGGATATGTTCATGTGACAGGAATCTAGATGTGTTTCAGAGTGGCTGCTGCTTTGAGTGGATTAACCTAGTGAAAGATGCTTTTCCAAACTCAGCGTTTCTGCATGATTCATGTTAATGTTTGGTCAGCTAAGCTGATGATGCCGTGTTTTGGGGTAGCTAAAGAAATCCCCAGGTAGGAGGCTCAATGGGTCAATGCTGCATATGTTTGACTGTCAGCCAAAACTCTTGTGTGGCCTGGCTGCCGAGTATGTGATGTGTGATGTCCCCTGTCCAGATTAAATAGGCTGTCATGGGGGCTGCTGGAAACATGGTCGGTGGTAAAAGCCTTTGCCATGCAAACAGGAGATCCAGAGTTCAAGTCCTCAGAATCCACCTATGCTGGGCAGATGTGGCCCCTGACTGTAATCTCAGTTCTTCAGAAGCAGAAATGGGGTCCCTGAGGCCACTTCAGAATAGGTAGTCCAGGGGCTCAGCAGTTAAGAGCACTGACTGTTCTTCCAGAGGTCCTGAGTTCAATTCCCAGCAACCACATGGTGGCTCACAGAATAGGTAGTCCATCTAATTTGGGAACAGTGGGTTCAGTTGAGAAACCCTATTTTAATAGATAAAATAGAGAGCAATGGAGGAAGACATGACATCAACTTCAGCCTTCCATGTGCATGTGCGCACACACGTGTCCACTCACACGGAACACACAACACACACAAGCAAAAAAACCATGACTTCTTAAAGAAGGCCTCAGGGGCTGGCAGGATGGCTCTGTGGGTGCAAAGGTGCCTGTTGGCCAGCCTGACATTTGAGTTTGATCCCTGGAATCCACATGGTGGAAGGAGATAGCTGACTCCTACATGTTGTCCTCTGACCCCACACACATTCCATCTACGTACATACTCACACACACATACTCATGTGCATACACACACATATGCTCATGTGCATACACACATACATATATACTCATGTGCATATACACACATATACTCATGTACATACACGCACATGCTCATGGTGCATACACACACACTCATGTTCATGCACACACATACTCATGTGCATACACACACATATGCTCATGTACATACACACATATACTCATGAGCATATACACACATATACTCATGTACATACACACACATGCTCATGTGCATACACACACACATACTCATGTTCATGCACACACACATACTCATGTGCATACACACACAAGACAAAAATGTAATATTTAGATGTGTTTTATTTTAAAGATTTATCATGTTATGTATCTGAGGGTTTGCCTGAATGTGTGTATGTGCATCATGAGTGTGCAGTACCTGCACAGCTAGAAGAAGGCACCAGATCTCTGTAACTAGAGTAGTTGTGAGCTACCATGTGGCTGCTGGAAACTGTCCCTGGGTCTTCGGCAAAAGTAGCAAGGCTCTTAACTCATGAGACATCTTTTCTGCCTCAATAAATGCAATTTGTAAAGAAAGGCCTTGGTTTGCTGAGGTGGCTTGGGAGAGGCTCAGATGGATGGAGAAGTGCAGGTGGACCAGGGGTACAGGTGCAGGCGGACCAGGGGTACAGGTGTAGGCAGCTCTGGGGTACAGGTGCAGGCGGCTCAGGTACAGGTACAAGTGTCTTGGGTACAGGTGCAGGTGGACCAGAAGTAGAGATGCTTGCCCTCTGACAGCCTGATTTCAAACTCCAAAACCCATGTAAAGAAAATTTACTCCTCATATTGTTTTCTGATCTCTACACATGCACAATGGCACGCTTGCCCACACAAACACACCACACACCCACGTGTACAATGATATCTTTTTAAAACTGACAGCAGATTGGCACAGCAGGCCCTCGCAGCCTGGCAGTCTGAGTTCCATCTGTAGGACTCACGGGGTACAATGAGAGAACCGAGTCCCCTACCTTGTTCTCTGATCTTCACACAGGCGTGACAGACATGCACTGTGGCACCGGAATATGTGCATGCACATACATACCTGCTCATTCATTCTTGCTCAGATAAAATATAATTAAACATTTTAAAATAGTGATTTTTTTGTTTTTTTTTTCGTTTTTGTTTTTCGAGACAGGGTTTCTCTGTAGCTTTGGAGGCTGTCCTAGAACTCACTATGTAGACCAGGCTGGCCTCAAACTCACAGAGATCCGCCTGCCTCTGCCTCCCAAGTGCTGGGATTAAAGGTGTGTGCCACCAACGCCCGGCCAATAGTGATCTTTTTTTAAAACCTTTTTTTCATATGTTGTTGGGCATAGCAGAGGCACCAGTAAACATTTGTTGCATGAATGGGTGACTAAAGTGATGACAACATAATAATAAGTTCCTTCACGTCTTTACCTGCCCAGATGGAAGGTGGCTGTTGTGCTGCCTTCTTTTTTGTTGTTGTTGTTTTTTTGTTTTTACGACACAGGGTTTCTCTGTGTTGTTTTGGAGGCTGTCTGTCCAGCCCGGCCTTGAACTCACAGAGATCCGCCTGCCTCTGCCTCCCGAGTGCTGGGATTAAAGGCGTTCACCACCACCGCCCGGCTGTTGTGCTGCCTTCTAAGTGTGGGGAATGTAAGCAAAGAAGGTAGATGCCTGGGAACCTTTGATGCATGGTAGAGTTAATTGGCGCTCTCTCTGCATGGGCATGCCACAGTCCTTGTATACTTTAAACTTGCAGGAGCCCACCTCTGCTGCACCCGCCCGCCCGTGGTAGGAAGGGTAGGAAGTTGAGACTTGGGTCGGGAGAGCCATGAGCTGGGGGTTGGGGGGGAGGAGGCTGCCGAGTGCCTCTGCTGCTGCCCAGGTGCCACCCACCCTTTGCGCCCCAGCCCCTACCTCTGTGTCCACAGGTGACCTCCACCAGCTCATCTCTTCCTCGCAGGGTTCGTGTCGGTTGCAAACATGTTCACCGTATCTCAGACCTCCAGGGCATGGTTCATTGACAAAGCGCGGCAAGCACGGGAAGAAAGGCTGGGGCAGAAGGAGCGGGAGCGCTCGGCTGTGATTGTTCAGGCCCTCGTGCGCAGTTTCCTCTGCCGGAGGCGACTGCACAGAGACCTCAGGTGAGAGCAATCCCGCAGCGCAGGTTTGCCTCCCGCTGCACTGCCGTGAGCAGTGAACGAGTTTTCCCTCGTGGTGCTGAGAAGCCTTCCCGATGAGCAAGGGAATTAAGGATGTCTTTTATTTTGTTTTATTTTGACCCTTCACTATCTAGGAGAGAGATTGATGAGTTTTTCAACACAGATGACTCTGGGTCCAGTAAAAGAAGTGCACTTTGTATTTTTAAGATTGCCAGGAAGCTGCTGTTCATATGCAAAACTAAAGAGGACCATGAGGTAAGCCCCACTATCTTAGAGTTTCTGTTGCTGTGAAGAGACACAGTGACCATGGCAACTCTTATAAAGAAAACATCTAATTGGGGCGGCTTGCTTATAATTTCAGAGGGTTAGTCCCTTATCTTGATGGGGAGCACAGTGGCTTGCAGGCAGACGTGATACTGGCTACATCTTGAGCAGAAGGCAGCAGAAAGTCCACTGACTGTCACACTGAGGGAAGCTTGAGCAAAAGAGACCTCTAAGCCTGCCCCGCAGTGACACACTTCCCCCATCAAAATCACACCTCCTAATAGTGCCACACCCTTTGAGAGTCCTGACAGTCACATACACGATTCCTTCCCTGCTCCAGGACCTGGTGTTTGATAAGCATGGACCTCCTTGTTCTTACGCTCCTGCATGAGACAGGTCATGGCTGCCTGTGGAGATTCAGCTGTGCTTCTGGAGGTCTCTGCACATTAACTGTACACACAGGAACTGTCCTCAAGTGTGCATAAGAATCAGGCAGCTGTGGCCGGGCGTTGGTGGCGCACGCCTTTAATCCCAGCACTCGGGAGGCAGAGGCAGGCGGATCTCTGTGAGTTCAAGGCCAGCCTGGTCTACAAAGCGAGTTCCAGGGCAGTCTCCAAAACAATACAGAGAAACCTTGTCTCGAAAAACCAAAAAAAAAAAAAAAAAAAAAAAGAATCAGGCAGCTGAGGGGCATGGGTGAAGAGGCTAGGGGAGAGAGAGCACAGTAGGAAACAGAAATCAGTAGTCAGCGAGTGGTGGGGCTCGAGAGAGCAGTGGGGGTCTGCTCTGTGCCCTGGCTAGAGGGGCCAGGGGCTCTGGGCTTCCAAAGAGGTGCTGGAGGCTTGAGTTACGCTGGATACTCTGATTAAGATTAAATGCTGGTATCTTGTTTATCATTATTTACATCGTAAAACTTAACCGCTTTGCTGCTGTGGCATTAGTACAGCTGGCCTGGAAGACAGCCAAGGGTGGTAGGTGCCTATAGTCCCACTCAGAGTACTACGGGGAGCCCCAAAGGGAAAGCAGATAGCCAGGCTCCCTTGTGGAGCTCCTAACCCAGCAGAGAGGAGAGAACAAATGGTCACAGAGATGAGGGCCTGCACGGGGTGGCCCCATCACGGGGGAGAAAACAGGATCTGTGCCCTTTTCAAGGGCTAGAGCAGCCCGAGTGTAAGCAGTTTTTCCAGTTTCTACTTGTTCTTGATTTGCATATTTGGGTAAAGGCGGTGGCTGAAGAGCTTTGGCTAATGGCTGTGAGGCAGAGATCAGTGCTTGGTGTTCCCAGAAGTTAGGAAGATGGCTGCTAGGCAGCAAAAGTCCAAGCTGAGCTTTCCAGAAGTAGTGCCGTGGCTAGGAGTGGTGGCCATCAGGAGGCCAAGGTGGGAATACCGCCGTGACTCAGACCAGCCTACGCCACAGAGAGACCAAAAGAGGCACCATTCTGAATTTTTATGTGAAGCATGCTAATTTAAAAAACACATTTTGCTAGGCTGTGATGGCACACGCCTTTTATCCCAGCGCTCAGGAGGCAGAGACAGGTGGATCTCTGAGTTGGGGGACAGCCAGGACTACACAGAAAAACCATGCTTTGACAAACAAATAAAATCCCATCTCTAGGGCTCGTGAGTTCTGTGAGCCACCAGTGTGACACCTGCCTGTCTGGTGTCAATGTTTGAAGAAGGAATTGAGTACGAATGTGCATGTCTGAACCACCTGACATGTTGCCTGCGTGCTTCAGGTGCCCACCAAACATATACTCCCTCTTTCTCGTGTTTTCATTAGTTTGGAGACTTCGTAACCTGATTTTCTGCCTCTGCAGAGACTGGAGAAGTTGTGCCGTAGCATCCTGAGCAGCATGGATGCAGAGAATGAACCAAAGGTAAGTGGGTCGGAGCTGGAGAGTCTCCTATGAGTTCTGGAGGGTTCGCCTACGAGGTCTGAAAGGTCCTGCTCAGTGGATCTCACAGATGTGCACTTGAGTGTTGGGTGGATGGAAGATGCCGTGATCCTCATCTATGAAGTGCTTTGCTCCCGCCTCTTATTCAAGATAGTTACTGCCTTTCCTAGGCTCTGATCTCTGGGGTTCGTGTTGAAGTTCACACTGCTTTCCCCTTACTCAGACATTCAGTCCTTCTGCCTTGATAGACCCTTGTGACGTGGCCCCGCCACTGCCCACACTCCTCCTGCTCTTTTCGCTGCCTGTAGGTATGGTACGTGTCCCTGGCTCTTTCCAAGGACCTCACTCTGCTGTGGATTAAGCAGATCAAAAGCATCCTGTGGTACTGCTGCGAGCTTCTTGAGCAGCTCAAGGTAAACCAACCCTACACCCAGACCACTGCTCTCAGTTCTCTGTGTGCAGGAAGCCATTATTCCTCACAAAGCCCCGTGAAGAAAGCAGGGCCACTGTTCCTAGTCGACAGCTAAGGAAACCACAGCACAGAGGGGTTAAGAAACTTCTCCAAGATCATACAGCCAGCTGTAGCCCCTTGTCCCTGTTGGTGTGTGTTGTAGCTGTCCTCTGTCACTGCCCTGTCCCAGCATACAGTCAGCTGTAGGCCCAGAGTGAGGCAGCCTGGGACCCTGTTTCCCAGGTATGCTCCGTTCTCTGTTTCCGGCAGCATTTGATCCCATGGTTAAGCACTGAAGGGCTAGAATATATTGTGTGGACTCCGGTGCACACTGCGGGAAGCGTATGTGCCGTGGAGTGGACTCATGGGTGTAAGTGTTAATCTCACTCCATTACTCCATCATTTGCAGCCGGAAATCTTACAAGACTCCAGGCTCATCACACTACACCTCACCATGCTTGTCACCTTCACAGACACGTCAACGTGGAAGATTCTCCGGGGAAAAGGTGTGTGGACCCACTTCAGAAATCTTTCCCAGCCAGCATTCCTACAGAAGAGGGCACCTCCAGCTCACAAGAAGCACTCTGGCCACACAAGCTCAGGGAGGCACTTCCCACCGGGTGTTTTATAGGATCCAGTGTTTGTTAGCATGTGTGGAGACCCTTCCTGTCTGGAGTTTTCTGTATAAAGGCATTGTTCCCTGCTCTCCTTTCTAACTCCCCCAGCACCCCAGCCTGTGAATGTTGGACTCCATTGAAACCTTGTGGTATTTGTTTAAAAAAAAAAAAAACAGGGGCTAGAGAGGTGACTCAGTAGTTAGGAGCAGCAGCACTGTGCTTGCAGAGGCTTCCCAGTTGGATTCCAACATCACATGGCTTATAAACCACCTGTGACTCTACTTCCATGGGATCCAGGCACATGTGTCTCTCACACATGCTCTCTCTCTCCTCTCTCTCTGTCTCTCTCTCTCTCTCTGTCTCTCTCTCTGTCTCTCTCTCTCTCTCTCTCTCTCTCTCTGTCTCTCTCTCTGTCTCTCTCTCTCTCTCTCTCTCTCTCTGTCTCTCTCTCTCTGTCTCTCTCTCTCTCTCTCTCTCTCTCTCTCTCTCTCTCTCTCTGTTACACACACACACACAGAGGCAGAGCACTAATATACACAAAAATAAATCTAAATGTTTTTAATAGTACATTCACTGAGCAAACAGCCTCGTACATGCCAGACATTGTGTTAAGACACTGGAGGAGCAGTGGTGAGCAGGCCTTGAGAGCTGGAGTCTGGTGAGCAGACGGGCACCAAGCAGAAACAGGTTCCACAGCCATAGAGTCAACCAGGTGCAGATTGGAAATACATGGAAAAAATGCACCTGTAGGAAATAGGCAGGCTATTCTTGCCATTAGTTCTCAGTGCGCCGCAGCGGCTATCTCCAGAGCATTTATTATATCAGGTACTATAAATTATCAATGGGTGATCTAAAATACGGGAAGATGTCCATCCGCTCCGTGCAAATCCTCGAGTGAAGACGAGGTTTTGCTTTGTGCATTTCTCTGGACTTTGGAAGCTATTGAGTTCTGAGCCCTGCAGAGGCACATGTGTCATGATAGGGAGAGAAGGCAGGGCTAGCAGTGTTCCTTGTGGCTGGGAGTCAAATGATTCGTACATGAAATAACACTTGAACCAGACCGGGGCCTCCCAGTGCTCTGGTTTGCCCTAAGGCACTAGGAACTTAGGCTGGCAGAGTGTCCCCTCCCCTGGGGTTGTGGTCTGAGGCCTTGTGTCAGGTGCTTGTCTGTAATGTGCGAGAACATTAGCAAAAGCACCTGGGAGAAGAAGGGGTCCCTTTGGCTGATAGTTGGGGGCACAGTCCACCATGACAGGGAAAGGTTGGCTACAGGAGCTAGAGACTGTTGGGAACAGAGTGGGCACATTCCAACTGAATGCAGAAAGCAGGAGGGGCAGGGAGTGGGGGGAGACTGTAAAAACTCAAAGCCTTCCCCCATACTCCGTGACACACTTCTTCCAGCAAAGTTCCACTCCCTCAAGGTTAAGTTCCACACCTTTCCAGGCAGCACCGCCAATCACTGGGGACATTTCCAGTTCAAACCTCTGTAGGTCTTGTCCTCTGCCCTGTAAATTGCCCATGTTGTGGCAAGAGATCGCCTTCTCAGGCTGTTTTGTTTTCTTCATTTAGGTGAGAGCCTTCGACCAGCCCTGAACCACATTTGTGCAAATATAATGGGCCATCTCAACCAGCGTGGATTTTACTCTGTGTTACAGGTCTGTGGCCCCATCTTTAACGTGCCCGTCAGCGCCTGAACTGGGTTTTCCCATGGGTTTCCACGTGCCTTGTGTCCTCCCTTACAGGGAGAGTTGAGGAGGAGTTCAGGTCACTGCAGTTTTGGTAGGGAGGATGGTGATACTCAGCCCCTAGCATGTTGTAGCTAATGGAGTCAAGGGTCATCCAGAGTCTTGATTGACTGTTCAGGTTCCCTGGGGGAGGAGGATGGTGCGTTTCTAACTCAGCGTCCTCAGATGGCTCTCTGTCTACTCAATGTGCAATGCCAGTTCTCAGACCGGAGAGTGTGCAGAGTGGGTTACTCTTGAGCTGCTGTGGACTTTGCAGGGTTTGGGAAGAGCACTGATGGGACTCTTCCTTCTACCTGATGCTGGCATGGGCCACCTCCTAGTTCAGTTTCATGTCTCCACAGCACAGTGGGGTGTGTGGGCAGGAAGTGTCTTTGGCTAGAATGATGAACAGTGACTTAAGTCACGTTTCACATGGATTTTTAAAACTTACTGTGTTTGAGAATTTGCTGTACTGCCAACCTCAATCTCCCCCCCCCCCCAGGCTTGAGTGCCTCAGCCTTCTGGGAAGCCAGGACTACAGGGGGGCACTGCACCCAGTTTTCAGACACTCCTCTCCTTAGCTGTTTGTTATGAAAATGCTTCAGCATATTTGGGGTGGGATGAGCAGAAGGAACCTCCACACCCAGCAGCTTCCTTCTTTTTGAGCAGTGTCTATTGTAAGCATTCCTGTTACCTTTATGTTTCTTTTTCTTTTGAGATGGGGTTTGCTGTGTAACCAAGCTTACCTGGAACCTGCTCTGTAGACCAGGCTGGCCTCAAACTCAGAGTCCTTCTGCCTCCGCCTCTGAGTGCTGGGATTAAAGCATGTGCTGCCAAAAAGCTATGGAGACTCGATATTCAGGCTGACAGCTTGAATGTTCTTTTCAGGTACTGCTGACCCGAGGCCTGGCCAGATCCCGGCCCTGTCTGTCCACTGGCACGTTAACGGCGGCCTTCTCTCTGGCATTGCGGTAAGACGCCAGCGACATTAGCAGTCCCTAACAGCTGGTGTCAGCTATGTTTTCGAGTGTTTACTAATCATTTGTATGTCTCCTTTGGAGAAATGTCTGTTGAGTTCTTTTTGTCTCTCCCTACCCTGATTTTGTTCTGTGGTTTAAACATAGTGTTAAACTAGGTAGCCAAAGCTAGTCTCAAACCCTTGCCCTTCCTTTTCCTGCCTTCCACGGTGGGACTGCAGGCATGCCCTACCTGTAGTTTGTTCAGCCATCTTCAGATCGGGTTGTTGTTTACCACTGAGTTAGTGAGTTCTGTCTGTGTTGCAGACGCAAGCCTGCTGGCAGATGACGCGGCCGGCAGGCACTTCCGCTTGGTGCTCATCTTTCTGCCTTCTGGGTGGGGTGTGTGATCACACACCATTCTGGCTTTGATGTTGTGCAATTAATTACTTTTCCTTTGTACTTATACTCTTAGTGTCATATCTAAGAAATCATTGTATAACTCCAGGATTCAAAGTGTCTGGGTTTTTTTTCTACAAATTTGATGATTTTAGTCATAAATTATTTTGAGTTAATTTTTGTATATGGCGTGAGATATGGGAGTCACTATCTTTTTGGTAGTTTGGTTTTGTTTTCTATGTTTGGGCGTTGGTATGCCAGACAAGTGCTCTACCGTGGGCTCCATCCCTGTCCCTTGGTTTTTGTGTAGCCCCAGCTGTACTTGAGCATGATTCTTCGGCCTCAGCCTCCATGTGCTGGATTACTTGTGTGCACTGCCATACCTAGCTTGGGCCATTATCTTACTCCAGTAATTATCTTCTTATGGAAATAATGCATGCTTATTGTAAGAATCCAGATAACGCAGGAAACAGGAAGAAGGGGCCATTTCCCACAGTCACGTTGCCCAGAAAAGCATGTTGTTGACCTACTTTATACTTTCATATTTTGCATCTTGTGTGTACATTTTAATTGTCAATGTCAGGCTGTAGATACTAAAGTAAACTGTGTGCTTACAGTGTGAGGTAATGTCGAGTTGTGCCCCAGGGACACACTGGGACGGCACTGCCCAGCTGAGGAGTGGGCTGTACCAGAAGCTTTCTCCATCCTCATCAGAAGCCCTTCCCACCTGTGGAGTGCTTTATCCCGGCTTTTCCCAAATGTCTTAATAGTACCAGCATTCTCTCACATCGGCTGCTGCAGAGCTGACCGTTCCCAGCCGGGCAGCGGTGCCACCCCGCCCCCACCATTCCATTTGCACTTACCAGCTAATCTGCCCTCTTTCTAGCCCTGTAGTTGCTGCGCAGTTCTCAGACAACCTGATGCGACCGTTTGTCATCCACATCATGTCGGTACCTGCTCTCATGACTCATCTCAGCACACTGGCCCCTGAGGTGAGCGTGCCAAAGATGTCTCTGGTTTGTTTGCTAGACTCCAAAAGCAAAACAGGTTCCCTGCTGATTCCCACTCCTTCCCCCAGTAGCTGGTGTAGACACGTTCCTGTTAGCAGTCAAAAAATCAGGTTCCTGTTGTCATCTTCCATCTCCCTGCTGCTTGAAAGCAGTGTTCTGCTTAAGTGGGGGCAGTGAGCGCTGTCGGGTCCTTACTCTTGGGAAAGCCCTGCCTGGCTCCACGCTAACTGTCTGCCATTGCTTTCAGCGTCTCAGTGTTTTACAGTCCCATGACATGCTTCGCAAATTCATCGCCTTTCTAAGAGACAGAGACCGATGCCTTGATGCCTGTGAAAGTTTAGAAGGGTGCCATACACTGTGTCTCATGGGTGAGTCTAGGTGGCTGGGTTTGGGTTGGTTATGGCCATGGGGGAAGCCTACGCGTTTTCTTAAGGGCATTAGTTACACTTGGCAGGAGTTAATATAAAACCAGACTCATCTCCATAGTGCAGATAGATGATGAACAGGTAGACTCACACGTAGAGCAGGAGTAAGTAGATGTTATGTGGTAAGTTGGCCGCAGAGTTCTTCCCTAGGGGGAGGGAGCTTTTGGGTGGGGCTCAGATCAAAGCAGTATCACTGTGTTACAGTGTCTGTGGTAGGTGGGTTTGTAGGTGGATCCATTTGATCATAGAGCAGACACCCAATTCTCTGATAGAGCTGTTCTTAGAGCTTGGCACCCCTTGGACCAGTCAAGCTAGCCTTAGTTATAGCTCCTGTGTCTTGGGCTAGACCCCAAGGGGAGAGTACTTCAGTAAACACTGATTTCAGTCATCTCCCGAGACATTTTGCTAATGCCACATCTTGTGTTCCTCCTGACTTTTAGGTTTTACTGTCCTATTAAAATGTGATTCTCTAATCCCAGCACTTGGGAGGCAGAGACAGGCGGATCTCTGTGAGTTCGAGGCTAGCCTGGTCTATAGAGCGAGTTCCAGGAGAGCCTCAAACAATTCAGAGAAACCCTGTCTCGAAAAACCAAAAAGAAAAAAGTGATTCTCAGTATCATGTCCCTCTGTGTGCCTGGCAGTTCAGTTTCCCTATAGTAGCCACAGGAGAAAGGGTAGGCGTCATCACTCCTGTCTTATAGCCAAGGATGTGGTTTCAGGCTGGGTTGAGAGCTGTGTTGCTCATATGTGACCATGCTGAGATTTAAAGTCAGGGCAGCCTCATTCTTCCAACCCCTGGCGCTGACCGAAATCCCTGGAATAGACTCTCCTCCCTGCTAAGACACAGCTGTCTGAGCCTCAGGCAGAGAACAGGGCTGGGAGACCCCACAGTGCGTCTGTCTGGCATCACGTTCAGCCCTGTCTCTTCTTAGGCAACATCCTCCACTTGGGCTCCCTCAACCCCAAGGTGCTAGAGGAAGAAACAGACGGGTTTGTGAGCTTGCTCACGCAGATGCTCTGCTACTGCCAGAAGTACGTGTCCCAGAAGAAGTCCAACCTCACCCACTGGCACCCTGTGCTCGGCTGGTTTTCCCAGTCTGTGGACTATGGGTATGTCGGAGAGAGCTTTCTGCCCTCCCTCCCTCCCTTCCTCCTTCCCTCCTTCCCTCCCTCCCTCCCTCCCACCTCCGTCCCTCCTCCCTCCCTCCTCCCTCTTTCCTCCCTCCCTCCTCCAGTTCTTTTTCCAGCTTTCATGATTTGGTTTTACTATAGAAATAATACATATTTATTGTCTAACATATATACTGTCTGGGGTTGGCTCACTGTTGGAGGGCTTGCCCAGCAGGTGCAAGACCTTGGGTTCCATCCCTAGAGCCAAGAGAACATTAAACATCCTAGAGTCCTCATATACAAATGATTATCCTTGTCCTTTATTGATAGTTTATGTATAGAAATGAGATTATGATTTTCACTTCTTTTTAGTTAGTAAATCAGGAGCCTTGTCCATGATACTTTTTCTTCTCCTGTATCACTTTCATTGATTGACGAGGCAGCCATGCTTCATAGATGCTGAGACAGGGCAAATGATTTAAAGGGACAGGTGTCCCCTTGGCCTTTCCACAAGGTAGAGTATGAATGTCTTAGATTCAGAACCATCAGAAAGCCAAGAGTGGAAGAGCAGAGGTGAAGGTAGGCAGCCACCCAGACAGAAGCGTGTGCCCTGGGATGGCACCAGGCTGCGGCATCTGGGATTCCCTACTGGTCTGTCAGGTTTGCCAGAGGCTCGCCTCATTCCTTTGTACCTGAGTAACGACCTTAAGGCCCATCCAGACATTGCCCCAGGAAGGCCACTTCTGTGGGACACCCCACCTGGAGAGCGAGAGCACATGTACTGGACAGGCCTTGTCTTTTTTACTGAGGCTCTCCTCCAGAGGCCTGTAGACAGCTCTGCTCCACCCGTTTCCTCATCTGCTGCGTGGGTAATGACGTCACACTTCCAAGAAGGTGCCTGTGGGCCCATCGTGCATTGCTGAGCACTCTAGACCCTATAGGTTTGTCTCAGTGTCTAGATACTACATGCCAATGCCTGGCTTATGCCCAAGGGGTATAACTGATCCCACAAGATGGTGGGGGCCAGCTCAGTGTCTTGATGGATTCTAGGAGCGGGGGGTGGTGCTGGGAATACAGCCTGCAGTGGAGAGGTGCCTCTGAGGCAGGGAGACACTGGAGGTGTGGAATCAGCTTAGGCTTGGGGCTGACTGAGAGCAGAGCAGAGCCGCTGGCAGGAGTTCGGGAGATTGGCTGGAGTGACAGGCAGATGTAGATTGAATGCCTGTACAGATCCAACTGTCCATGGCGTTTCTTCATTCTGTTTCCTTTGACAAGAAGTTCCTTTGGATTATCTTGTTTGTCTGTTTTTAGACAGAGGCTAATTATACAACATAAAGTAGCCTCTAACTTGCAACCCCCCCAGCCTCCTAAGTGCTGGGATTGCAGGCACGTGACCTCTCAGCTCTGTCTTTTACTATGTCCCCCATATGAAGGCCACCCGCAATGAGAGCATGCTCTCCCTGGCAGATAAGGGTAACACTGACATGCCTGTTTCCTGCTCTGTCCTAGCCTCAACGAGTCCATGTACCTGATTACCAAGCAGCTGCAGTTCCTATGGGGGGTGCCCCTCATCCGCATTTTCTTCTGTGACATCCTCAGCAAGAAGCTGCTGGAGCACCCGGAGCCAGCCCCTGTGCAGCCGTCCTCCCCACAGAACGTGCTCCCAGTGAAGAGTGAGTGCCACGCCCAGCCTAAAGGCGGCCCCTGCGCCTTTCTGCCTGTGGGACACTCACCCCTCCCACTGCCGTCTGCAGGCTGCTGACGTCCACATTCAGCCAGTGACGGGTCACAGCGTAGAAATGAGAGCCAGTGAGATAGAACGAGGCAGTCAGCACACTCGGGGTCACTCTGCTCTCTCTGAGCTTCAGCTTGTCTGCGAACTTCCCGACAGCCAGAGGGCAAAGGGTTTTGTGGACCTTTTCTTTCTTATTATCAAGGAGGAGCAAAAAGTCCTTTTTGTAGGGGACTGTAAATTTTTTTAGTTTAGTTATAAATCTCCCACACAGGACTCCTCCAAGGAGCTCCTGAGGCCCAGGCCAGGCTGGCATCTCAGCAGCACCTGCGGGTAGAGGCCGGCACTAAAGAAAGGAAGGTGGGTGGTGGTGAGTGTGGGCTCTGCGCATGCCACTTCCACTGCCTGTGAACAGAAAAGCCAGAGGCAGAAGTGGAATGCCACTCAGCCAGGACTCAGGGCCTGAGGGTGTCCATGGCACTCCCTCCACAACACAGACACAGTGCCTGGACCCATCCCTCCTCTAATACAGTCCTCAGCATTTCCCCTCCGTCTTCATGGAATTTGGTGATACAGTAAGAGAATGCCATGTCAGAGCTGAACATGCCTAACTTATGCTGGCAAGCACTGAGGTGACCTGAACAGGTCT
Source organism: Mesocricetus auratus (assembly GCF_017639785.1). Taxonomy (NCBI): domain Eukaryota; kingdom Metazoa; phylum Chordata; class Mammalia; order Rodentia; family Cricetidae; genus Mesocricetus; species Mesocricetus auratus. Next base: position 5,769,243 of record NW_024429206.1, read on the forward strand.
CTGGGCTGCACTGAAAACCCAGTGTTAGCTTTTCCCCAGTTTATCCCACAGGAACGCGTTGAGCCTGCCAGCAGCCCCACCGCCCCTGCCGTGACTGGGGTTCTCCCCATGCTCTTCCTCGACAGGTGGGAGCTGGCAGCTGGCTGAACTTCTGCTGTGCGTCTTCTTCCCTCGTGCCAGGTCTCCTCAAGCGTGCGTTTCAGAAGTCGGCCTCAGTTCGCAACATCCTCAGGCCTGTCGGGGGCCGACGCGTAGACTCCGCTGAGGTCCAGAAGGTCTGCAGCATCTGTGTCCTCTACCAGACCTCGCTGACGACTCTCACCCAGATCCGCCTGCAGATCCTCACAGGTCAGGCAACCCGAGCCTGCTGCTCCCACTCCCAAAGTTGGTGGCCAGTTTGTCCTAGAGAAAGTTGACCTTTTCCTCCTGGTTTCCTTGATTCAGAAGACAGACTTTGCAGGTGGGCGTTTCTGAGCTGTTCTTAGAGATTGGGGAGCCTCCGATAGCTCAAGCCAGCCTCATTTTAGCCCTGCCGTCTTTTCCCCCTTGCCAGCTCTTTAATTACCAGGCACAGCTTTCTTAAAGTTCTCCTTTGTGAGGAGAGCGCAAAGACGAGACAGGAGGAAGATGATAACAGCACTTGCCCCATCACATCCCAGCGATGACCTTCTGTGCCCAGTGTGCTCACACAGTGTAGCTGTGCTCAGACACATCTCTCTACCCTTTGCTGCCCATCACCAGTCACTTATCATGTCAGTCCTTCAGAAACCTCATTTCTATTGGCTGCCTGATACTCATCCTGTGGCTGAGCAAGAAAGTCTCCTCTCTAAGGACAGATCTGGGGGTCAGGGGCTTTCCATTCAGTCGCAGCCCAGGCGTTGTGGTATGAATTGATTTGAGCATAGATGGTCCATTCTAACCGGGCAGCTGTTTACTTCAGAAAAGGATCTAGACTGCTATTTGTGGGTTTTTAAATCTCCAATTGCTGCTGCCTCTGTCTTTAATGCCTGTCTATTCACTCCAGATAGTCAGAGTCTTGTCTGTGCAGGGCATTGAGGATGCAGAGGTAAACAAGACTGTCAGGGTCTCTGTCCCGGGCTTATAGTCTAGAGACAGGGAGACCAGCAGTCCACAGCAACAGTAGAGTCCATAGCAGGTGAGCGTGGGAGAGGTGGGAGGGGCCATTTGTTGGTCAAGAGTCGAGTGCCTCACCTTGCACTGCTGCTGCTGAGGGCTGCACAGTTCTAGAGGGCAGTCTGGTACCGTAGGTGTCAGCTGAGGCGGCAGGTCCCCGGCACATCCTGCTGCCCTTCCGCTGGGGCATCTTAGCTGTGTCTGCAGCACGCTGGAGCCCAGGCTTTCCTAGTCACTGCCATGCACTGGCGGAAGGTGTGCCAGTCTGTAGTCGGTGTGTCCAGGCTCTGTAGCCCCCAGGAAGATGAGAAGGTTCCCATTGCACCTGTTGCTTGCCCCGAGGGTTCATTTTGGAGTCTCTACTGCAGTCACTCGTTGTTTTTCTATAGCATCTCAGGAGCACATGAGCCTGCAAGACAGCTCAAGGCAGGGGTCTGCCCACAGACCAAGCCGGTCTATCGCTTGCTGTCATAAATACTCTTCTATTCAAGTCCTTTATTTCTGAGTCGTTCTGCGGCCAGCACTGAGTGTAGTAACAGTATCCAGGTAAGCTGGCCTGTTCTTATGAAGACTGAGAAGGCAGTTGACCTGCTTGAGTGCTCCTGTAACAAGTGACTGCATCAGAGCCATGGCAGCAAGCCTCAGGCAGTCAGGGTGGCCACTGACCAGACTAGTTCAATAAAGGAAGTGCCAGGGATGCACGTTACTGCCTGTCCTGGAAGCTGCGCTCTGAACCCCATGTCCTGAGTGCTGCCAGTGTGCAGTTGCTCTTTGCTCAGTTAAACTCAGATAAATTTGTCTCGAGCTTTTTAACAACAGAGATCACCTGGCCTGCAAAGCTTAGAAATACCCTCTGACCTTACCTGGTTTCCTGATTTAAAACATGTCTGCTGCGTCAGATAGACCCAGGTTGTCTCTGGCTCTGACTCCAGCCATGGGATTGGGACAGTAACCAAGCCTTGCTGTGCCTTAGGTCCTCTTATAAGGCAGAGCTGCGCTGCCTTGCAGAGTGGAGTCTGGGCTTCTGAGCATCCACCAGTGTCGGCTGCCCCTACTGTTGGGACTCTCAGAGTGGGAAAAGCTTTTCCTGACAGACCTTCTCTTGCATGCTGGTTTCAGGGTTCTTTCCCAATGGAAAGGAAGAAATGGCAGGGCAGCTGGAGTCTCCACCTGAAGCTTGGGTTTCTCTCCTTTTCCAGGTCTTACGTACCTTGATGACCTGCTGCCCAAGCTGTGGGCATTTATCTGTGAGCTGGGGCCCCACGGAGGGTTGAAGCTCTTCTTGGAATGCCTGAACAGTGACACTGGAGAGTCGAAGCAGCTCCTGGCCATGCTGATGCTGTTCTGTGACTGCTCCCGGCATCTTATCACGTAGGTTGATGTGAGCTGAATGCCCTGGCTAGGACTCAGCGGGGCCATCTACAATGTGGGGAAGCAAGTAACTGTGTGGCAGGTCACCGTACCAACTGGGCGTGGTGGTGCACACCTGTAATCGCAGCTGCTTAGGAGGCTGAAGCAGGAGAAAGCACTTGAGCTCCTAAGTTCCAACCCAGCCTGCTCAGCACAGCAAGAACCCATAACCCCTTGCACCTCCCACTAAAAAATAAAAACAACATTCACAAAGCAGCTGGCACGTGCCAGGTGTTCAGCATTTGCTAGGTAATTTCAGGCCAGCAGCTGTGGCCCTTGGAGGTCTCTGGAGATGTGTTCAAACCATACTTCAGTCATTTATTCACTGATAATTAGATTACAGGAAAACTCCATACTTAGATACCAGGGTGTGTAAAACCCAGGCCAGTTTACTGAGACACCAGTTTCCTCGTCTATAAATGAAGTAGTGTCCACACCTACCTCTGAGGCATGTAGTAAGATTTAAAGAAGTTAGTCAGTGCCCGGTGCTTACAGCCCAGTTAACAAGCTGACTCTAATCAGCTGAGTTGAGCTCGCTGAACCCCCATTTCCTCATTGGTGGAATAGAGGTAACATCACCTATACGTAATAGGAACTAAGAAGGCATTATTTAGAACGTGGCCAGGCCCAGCCTGGGACATTCGCAGGAATCCTTGTGTTCCCTTCTGCTTTGGCTGCTGTCTGTCTTGCACTCTCCGCAAAGGTCATTGGAAAGATTTAGAATGGACCTTAGGCACCAGCGTTCAGACTCGAAGATCTGGTATCAAGGGGGTGCAGGGGCGTGTAGCTGGCCAACTGGTGCCCTAGAAGAAAGGGTTTAGTAAGCAGGACAAACACCCTGATGGCTGAGGCAAGGCTATCCTAAAGCATGTGAGGGGTTCCTGGGATTTTCAGTTGAGCCGGGACATGTCTTCATCCGCTCATCCGTCCATTCATTCTTTCATGCATTCTTTCAAACATTCATTCACTCACAAGCACCAAGTGCCACCGTCTCTCTCCTAGATATGGGACCTAGTTTCATAGTATTCCTCAGTAAGCACAGGCACGGATGAGGCATGGCGGAGAATGTGCCCCAGGCAGCTCACTGGGAAAGCCCTGAGTAGAACTTACTGTTTTCCCTTAATTGTTCTGTCTGTCTTCCTACTCTGAACAACGTTGAGTAAACAGAAGGTAGAAAGATGTGTGAGTCCTCAGGAACCATCTCCAGCTCATGGCCAACTTGCTTCATCTAACACTCAGCACAGCAGCTCCCTTCCTGCAGCCTTCTCTGAGGCAGGTCCAGCACGCTGTGTTGTCTGCGAGCCGTGCAGGATGTATCTAGAAAAGCCAGTGCTTTTTTTCACCTTGTTTGTTTTGTCTAGAAGACAGTGAGGTCTCATTTGTTTCCTTTTCTCAATGGAAAATTCTGAACAGTTTTCTGCCCCATGTAGCATCCTCGATGACATTGAAGTATACGAAGAACAAATCTCATTCAAGCTGGAAGAGCTAGTCACCATCTCCTCTTTCCTCAATTCCTTCGTGTTTAAGATGATCTGGGACGGGATTGTAGGTAAGGCGAAGGTGGCTGCTGTTCTTTGGTGCTGCCTCAGGAGGCCACTCTGTACCCTCAGCTCATGCGTCTCAGCTTCATTGTTTACTGAAGGTGCTAGAGAGTGCACATCTTCTCACATGGCTGGGTGAGCTCATGAGATAGTGTGACTGCACAGGTCTCTGCCAGCTCCTTCAGGCTGTGCACATGGGGTTGTTAATAGTGACGAGCTCTGTCCGGAAATGTCCTTTACATCTATACTCGGTTTCCATGGGGATGGAGCCTGTGCCAGTTCCTGCTGCAGGCAAGTCTTCTTTCTGACATGTTTCTACTAGTCTAGTCCAAAGCTCCTTAGAGGAAAAGGGGCCTTTGGATGGTGCATTCTTGGGATGCAGCATGAGTGAGTCCCCTGAAAGAACCCAGGCCCTAGGGACATTTAGAACACTGAAGTGGAGTGCAAGAGCTCAGGCCCGCCGTACTGAGCGCTGCCCTCCAGATCTGGCCCTCTCCTCTTTACTGCACAGAGAATGCCAAGGGCGAGACCTTGGAGCTGTTCCAGTCTGTCCACGGGTGGCTGATGGTGCTGTATGAGCGAGACTGCCGGAGGCGCTTTGCTCCTGAGGACCACTGGCTGCGAAAGTGAGCCGGGTGGGGAAGGGCTGGTGAAGCCCGAGGCCTCCCCCATGCATTTCTGTCAGTGACTTGTCAGACCTCAGGAAATGGTTGTAGTTGTGACACCAGAGCAGGGCCTCACAAACTCTGCCCTAAACACTCCCTCTGCTGTGGGGCCCTCAAGACAGCCACTGACCATGCACATAGGAATGAGCTGGTTTGGTGACATCTGTGTTTCTCCTGCAGGGATCTCAAACCTGGCGTGCTCTTCCAGGAACTTGACAGGGACCGCAAGAGGGCTCAGCTGATCCTGCAGCACATCCCCCATGTTGTTCCTCATAAGAACGTGAGTTGACCTCTGCCCCACATCCTGCTGCTGCCTGCTCTCCGTTATGATTGGAAATGTCTGCAGGGCATCACGCATCTGCACACACAGTGGTGGTCTGTCTTACTCAGGCAGCTTATGGGTGCTGAGAACCAACCTGGGTCCTCTGTGTGCTCTTAAGAACCATGCTGTCTCTTCCACGCCCAGCTCCACTTTTGAAAGCACAGCTGTGACTGGTGCCTGTGCTCGCCCAGTCAACTGACCTCATTGCGATGCTGTAGTCCCTGCACCTGTGGTGCTGCAAGGGCCTGTGTTCTCGATCCTTCCTGAAAGGTCTTTTGCTGGCCTCACTGGCTCGTGCATGTGCTTCCGGCTACTTGGGAAGCCAAGAACATGGCTTGAGGCCAGACTGAGTCTTGTACTTATCTCGTGATAAAGTAAAGGCGTTTGTCAGAATCCTGAGGCTGAGGAGGCAGGGTTCTCTCCTAGTGGTGACTGAAAACCTACTGTGGCAGGCCTGAGGACACAGGAGGCAGACAGAAAGGCAGGGATCTTTATACTGTAGGCTCATTTTTTATATCTGACAATGGGAAAAATTGTCTCTAATGGTTTTTGTGTCTGAAGTTCATGATATTGATTTCCTTTAGAGTAGGCACATCTATCAAATCCAGCCCATGATACTGGCTGTGCCCCACCCCATGTGACTGGCTGTGCCCCTGGGCTTCTGAGATCATTACTGACTCTGTGAGAATGGGTCCTAAAATGGACTAGTCCTAGCTGGACTCCAGCTCTGGCCAGGCACCTCTCTCAAACATACCTGTCTTGGTGCAAGTTTAGCTGTATTTCTAGTTCCCTGAGGTTCTTTGGAGGATGCTCACTGTTCTCAGGGGACACCTCTGAACTATAGCTTGTCCTCATCCCGTCTCAGTTAGCTTGAACGTTGGTCATTTTGTATAGTGAGTCTTGTTTGCTTTGTTTTTGATATTAGTTGCTGACCTTGTTTCTGGTCCCACCTTTGCTCGTTTCAGAGAGTTCTCCTGTTCCGAAATATGGTTACCAAGGAGAAAGAGAAGTTGGGGCTTGTGGAAACTAGCTCTGCCTCCCCTCATGTCACTCACATCACTATCCGAAGGTCCCGGATGCTGGAGGTGAGTGGCCACATGCAGTGAGGAGTGATCTCTCGGGTGGATCTAGCGGATGGCTACTGCCTCCAGACTCTTGTCACTCTGGTATGAAAACTCTGGTATGAAGGGTCGTTTAGCCAATCAGCTGCACAGAGTATCTGCTCAGCCTAGCATGTGCTCAGTGTCTTCCTTTGCCCTGTGAGGGCCCCTGGGGAAACACAGGCTCCTAACACTTCTGTGAGACAAGCATAGGAGCTCAGTGCAGTGACCGCCATGCCTTCCCCGGGTCTGTGCTGATTCTGCTGTCCTGGCCACCGTGTCCCCAGGCTCACTTTTGAGGATGCGATACAGATGGTGCAGGCACTACCCTGCCTGAGCCACACACATACTCTCCTCACAGAGCTCAAGGTCTCTGGAAACAACAGGAGATGCAAGCACTGTCACCCTCACAAGCCACACCTTGTGCCGCGCTGTGGCCACTTCCCAAGTTAGAAGCAGATGCCCTGTCCTTAAGCACTTTGCCTCTGTCACATTTTTACCATGTCTTGGTATGTTTTGAGATGAGCAGAAAGGTCTGTGGAAGCCTGCGCAGATGTGTCCTCTGTGAAGCAGAGATTTAAATCTCCTCGACTGCACTGCTAGGGCATTGCAGAAGGACCTGTGGTGTGTGTGGTGTCTGTGTACCACGCAACCCCATAGGCTGTATAGTGCACAGCCTTCCCGTGTGTCTGCCAGCGATGCCAGTGACGAGTCACGAGTCTTCCTTTTTTGTTGTTGGCTTTCCCCCCCAGAGACAGGGTTTCGCTGTGTAGCCCAGACTGTCCTGGAACTCAGAGACAGATCCGCCTGCCTCTGCCTCCTAGGTGGCTGGATTAAAGGCGTGGGCTACCACCGCCCAGTCAAGCCTCCATTCTCAGTCGGGCTCATCTTCATTCACTGTCACGTTGTCCTCAGACCTTTGCTGCTCTGTCCACCCTTTCTTGCTTGCATTTCCTGCCTGTGCGTGGCAGCCGCATTACCAGCCACCCGCATGTGCTGCAGCCCCGCTCTGGTAGCATGTTTGCCGTTGATGCCACTGCTTGCTGGATAACTTATTGTAGCTCCCAGTACTTCTGGTGTTTAGGAGCTGTTCAAAAAGTAGCATGTACAACAGTTGATGATTTTACCTTCTTAAAGGTAAGGGTCTAGGGGTGTGACTTAGTGGTAGAGCACCTGCCTAGCATCCGTGAGGCCCTAAGTGCCAGCCCCAGCACTGACCCAAAAATAGAAATAAGGTCATGTACCAGCAGGGTTGGCTGGGTGTTTGGTTTGTGTGCTAAACAAGGAAGAGTTTCTTCCACTCCCACTGCTCCCGCCCAGTGCTCTCGAATAGAACCCTCTCATCTGACTTCCTCAGGAAGATAACTGCCACAGGCAGCAGGGAGGGACCTGTTAGCTGACACCTGGTTTCAGTGCTGGGGAAGTGGGTGGGCAAGAAGGTGACATATCAGTCACCCCAAAGATCACATCTGCTCAATGTCTCCAGACTTGCCATGTGAACATGTGAGCATTGTTTCTATATAAATCTCAATCATTCGATTTACCAATAAGGATTCTGGAGCTAGATGCTGGTGTGAAAGCCTGATAGCTCAGAGAAGCAGAGAAAGCACCCAGCTGACCTTCCTCCTCAGCCAACATCCCTGAAAAAAACACCCTTTCTCCTTCACCATCTCAATCAAAAAACCTCAAACTGAACGTCCCTCCCATCTACTTCCTGTGAGTCTCTATCCATCTCCTGACTCTCTTTGTTTTTTGGTTTTTTTCCTGTCAACTGGTTGCATGCTGTACCTCTTGACCTGCGGTTGTTTTTATTTAATCCTGTTTACAATAAACAGAAAGCTCTTGGATTAAAAGTGTGTGCTAGGGCTAAGCCACACGTCACAACTAGAAACGGGTATTTCCAGTAAATAATGCAATCTTGAGGTTCACATCCTGCAAAATATGAGTTCCAGAGGGCTTTACATTTTTAAGAGAAGACCCCCAAATTCAGGGTCTTATGCTAAAGCTTCAGACCTGTTAACATTGTGAACTAATTAAATTTTGTCAGGCGCCTCGAAGGCCAAGCTGTGGCCACCAGTAGCCTCTGTTTTGACTCACACACTCAGCTGTGTTAAAAGCGTCTCTAGCTCTCTCTCAGAACCGGGTGTAGCTGCCCTGTCTCTGGAATCTGTCCTCCCCTGGTCAGATACGGCACCCACCTCCTGGAAGGATTGGGAGGTGTGGACTGTGGTGTGTACAGGAAGTGAGGCTCCTTGGCACCCCCTCAAGTGCACTTCTGAAGGGAGGGTCACCTAGCACCAGCTCTACAGGGCTAAGGCCCCCCTCAGGGGAGTCACAGGAGACATTCTCTAACTTAAGCAAAGCCAGTTTTCCTCTTTGTGTTCCATGAAAGCCTTCTTTGTAGTGAACCTGACTTGGAATGTGCTGGCGTCATTTATTCTGAGATTCCAGGTCTCACCAGCCTGGGGTCTGAGTGCCCAAAGCCTTTTCTTGCTGTGGACACGGGACATCAAGAGACTGATGCCTCTCTGGCTTAGATGTGAGGCCGTGCTTGTAGATTTCACCATCCTACAGAAACACCCCTTCTTCAGGTGAACTAGTCTGTCATTTAGCTAACCAGGACTGGGGAAAACTCAGACACACCCTGCGTGCCCCTCACCCCTTGCCCTGTCAAAGGCAGAACCAAGGCCATGTAAACCTAGACTTTGAATCTAACCGATTCTGGTACTGGTGACAGCCTGGCCTGGTGACCTGACCTAGTTCACCATCCTCCAATTCAGCATGCCGTGACCCCCGAAAGGACACTGACTCTGTCCTGTGGAGTGTACGCCTCACGTGACCACAGCGGTGCCCATGGGGCAGGGGTGTGTCAGAGGAGGCAGGTGGCACAGTCGTCTAACAACCTTGAAGAGACCAGTGTGATGCAGGTCGAGCAGAGATGAGTCTACATCCAGCATTGCCGCGTGCTGGCTAAGAGCCACATGTGCCATCCCATTCAGTCCCCCAATGTCGCTTATAGCGGTTACTCAGTTACAACACTTCACAATCGGGCCAAGGGCTAAGGATGTAAACGAAGACAAAGACAGTGGCTCATTCTTGCAAGGAGAATGGCCTTCATTTTAACAAGAGCGGAGCATTATATACCAGTAGCAGGCATGGTGGAAAAACACTAAGGTCAGAAGCCTATGTTCCCAGGGCCCTCTGGCAAAGGATGGGCTAATAATAGGAATTAGCATTTAGACAATAAGGATGGACAGAAAACAGGAACTTGCATTCAGGCTTAACTGGAAGGAGGGGACCAGAGGTATTTTGCTAGAAGCTCCTAGTCACAAGCTGGTCAGCCGACCCCCATGGGGGAAGGGTGCAACAGCCACACACCTTCTGCCAGGCTGTAAGAGAAGAGAGAGAAGTCCTCAGGTACCAGGAGCATCCTCGGGTGGGTCACGCCCAGGTGCAGGTTCAAGGTACGTTCAGTGCCGCTGCAGCTGAGTAACAACTCTCCCGGTTTCATCCCAACTGTTCTCGAGGTGGGTGGTTTTGTTTGGTCTTTGTGACTTGGGCTGGTCTCGAATTCACAGCGATTCTGCCTCAGCCTCCTGAGTGTGCTTATCTTTCACGTGGACATGCCCACAGCTGGCTTCTGTTCCCACAGGTGGCCTGGGGACATGGGTCATTCTTCCTTGGCTCACCACAGGAGGGACCTGTGCATCACTAAGCATGGCAGGAGGGCACCAAGGGTACCCAAAATAGGGCTCATGTGCTGCTGGGTTGTTGGTGGGCTTTGTGTCAAAGGCGACCAGAACAGCACATGGATGGATGAGTAGATGCCATGGATGTGGACTGTCATATCAGCTAAATATAACTGCTGCTCCAGAATAAAAACCTCAGTTCCCCAGGCCCTAGGATACACTTAGTGATGGTCAGATGCCAGGAAAACTTCTGCAGACAAGAGCCCAGAGGCCTCGGCCTTAGTCAGGGTCACTGTTGCTATGATCAAACACCACACTGACGCAGAGGCCATGGAGGGAGCTGCTCACTGACTTGCTCCCCATAGCTTGCACAGCCTGCTTTCTTGTAGAACTCAGGACCACTAGCCCAGGGATGACCCCACCCATCACTAATTAGGGAAATAGCCTACACAGACCTTATAGAGATAGTTTCTCAGGTGAGGTTTCCTCCTCTCAGATGACCATGGCTTATGTCAAGGTAACAGAACTAACCAACACGTGTGTTGTAGTAGACTTGGAATGTGTGGGGGGTGGGGGGGGGCTCTGAATAGGAGATGTGCATTTGCTATCTGCATTTATTGCTCTTAGCTTCAGAGCTGTGGCCCACACCAGGGCCTGACGTGGGCTAAGCACACTTTACTGCATACTCTGCCAGAGCCACACCCCACAAACGGCCGTGTTTTGAGGGAGCTGACCACAGTCTAGCAAAGCTTAGACCTCCCCCCCCATCACTCTCCCTATTTACCCTCATACAGATCCAGCATCAGCACTTTACCGGGGCTCTGGCTCCCACCTTGTCTTCTGCTGCTGTATTTCTGCTGCCAGAGGCCTTTCTGGTTCAGAAAGCCAGCCCAATTGCTCTGACTTCTCCCGCCCGCTCCCCACAGTTGCCCTCAGCACCAGGACCCAGGGTTTTCATCTTACTGTGTCTTGTAAGCCTGACTACCCATGAGCTGAAATATAGTCTATATTAAAGAAGAAGAGAGATCCATCTTGTCCCTTCCTCCACCTTTGATGGCCAGAGCTAGCACAATTCTTTATAATTTCCCCATCTGACTCAATGTCCTCCTGGGGGCAGTCTCCTCATACCAAGGAGTGAGACATCATATCCATCAAAAGAATCCTCCTGTGGGCTGGTATTCTGACTTGCATGGTTACACTCCTGGGTTTGCTAGAGCTGTGCTCCTCAGGAGTTGAAATTCTATCTTGGTAGGATGGCTATGAACAGCTCCGACAGCTGTCCCAGCATGCTATGAAGGGTGTGATCCGAGTGAAGTTCGTCAACGACCTTGGGGTGGATGAAGCTGGCATTGACCAGGACGGTGTCTTTAAGGAGTTTTTGGAGGAGATCATCAAGAGGGTGTTTGACCCAGCACTCAATCTGTTCAAGGTGGTCAAGGGGGCACGGCTGGGGCTGGGCGCGGCTGGACATGGAACCAATGTGGAGTGGGGACGGCTCGTAACTTCCACCTCTCCCTCCTTTCTCCTGGCAGACAACCAGTGGAGATGAGAGGCTCTATCCCTCGCCCACATCCTACATCCATGAGAATTACCTGCAACTCTTCGAGTTTGTGGGGAAGATGCTGGGAAAGGCTGTCTATGAGGTAGGCCCTCAAGGAGTGTGGAACAAATGTGAAGGGATGCCTGAGACTTGGGCATGGTGGCACCCTGTAATCCCAGCCTGGGATACATATCAAGACCCTATCTCCAAAAGAAGAAAAACATGGTCTGGGTGGTGGCGGTGCACAGCCTTTAATCCCAGGGCCCGGGAGGCAGAAGCAGGTGGATCTCTGTGAGTTCAAGGCCAGCCTGGTCTACAGAGCGAGTTCCAGGACATCTAGGATTGTTACAAAGAGAAACTCTGTCTTGAAAAACTGTTTAAAAAAACAAAACATGCAGTGACATCTAGGAGGTGGCATGTGAGAGGTTTGTTTTGAGGATGGAACCCAGTTTCACATGCTTAGTCAGCACTCTGCCGCTGACACACCCCAGCCGAGTGCTGACATTTATTTGATTACTTTTTACTTTTTATGTGCATTGATGTTTTCTCTGCATGTATGTCTGTGTAAGGGTGGCAGATTCCATGGAACTAGAGTTACAGATGGTTGTGAGCTGCCATGTGGGTACTGGGAATTGAACCAGGGTCCTCTGGAAGAACAGCCAGTGCTCTTAACTGCTGAGCCATCTCTCCAGCCCTGAAATCTGTTGCTTGGGACAATACTTCAGAAGAAGACGGAGCTTCCTGGGAGTTAGCAGAAAGATTGGGTGTAGCCTCAATGTAGGGGCACCTGATACCTTCCTCCTTTAAGCTTGTTACTTCTTCGGTAAAGTGGGATCTCATCCATGGTGAGGGCTGTAACTGGCACTAGGTCTGCATCTCAGGACTTGTTGGCTTCTGCTCCTTGGGCCTGTGGGGCCACGGTAGTGGGGGCTTCTTCAGAACTCATGGCAGCCCTCACAGCTTCTGCTGTCCATGGACACCCAGGCTGTGGGAGCCGCCTGTCCACTGAGCTGTGGCTCCAGGGCCTCTGCCCAAGAACATTGACCCCTCCTTAGGTCATCTCTTAGATGGCGGGGAGGTGCAGCTCCAGACTGATACCTAGACACCACTGGTACCCTCAGGATACCTCTGAAGCCCAAGCTGCCCTGGCTGATGGCTGAATCCCTGTCCTCTTGTCTCTTCTAGGGGATCGTGGTGGACGTGCCCTTTGCCTCTTTCTTCCTGAGCCAGATGCTCGGGCATCACCACAGTATCTTCTACAGCTCTGTGGATGAGCTCCCGTCACTGGACTCAGAGTTTTATAAAAACCTTACCTCCATCAAGGTGAGCGCTGAGTGGCTGGTAACTGAGTGAGTACCAGTGTGAATCCACCATTCTAGTCACGGGAACAGCCCCCAACCCCACCCCTCAGGCCCCCCCACACCTGAGGCTCACAGCCCTTACATACACAACAAGCGGCCTCTGCCTGGAGGTGGGGCATCGCAACTGTCCGTGACCTCGAGGAGGGAAGACCTCCGCCCACAGAAGCCCCAGTGCTTTCTCTCTGTTCCATTAGCGCTATGATGGAGACATCGCTGACCTCGGGCTGACACTGTCTTACGATGAAGACGTCATGGGTCAGGTATGTGGGCTGATCTGGCAGACTTCTTCCAGTCCTAAGACTTGCCAATTCATGGGGCTTCCCTCAGAAATCTGCCCACCGAGGATATGTCTGTCACCTGGCCAGGAGGGAGGTTTTCTTGTTTCTTCTCTACCAGCCTGGCCTTTGCATACTCACCTCAGCCAGCTCCCACAGAGCCTGTGTCACGGGACTTGACTCTGCATCCGCCCAGTCTTCCTGTTCTAGTTTGTGGCAAGCTGTGAGCCTCAGTATGGACATCCCTGCTGAGGACTGGCTGTACAAATGGAGGTTTCTGACCTGAAATGGAGGGACAGCACCTGAGGAGAAATCCTCTAAGGGGTCAAACCCTTGTCACAGTGTCATCGCGAGCAGAGGACAGGCCCTAGAGGGAGGCCGGCAGGCAGAAGCTGCTCCTGTCACACTTCCTGGCACGACTCTCCCATGTCCTCTGCCGCGCCTCTGTGTCCCTGCGGGAGGCTCTCTGTCCATGTAGCCTCAGGGTCTGCTCTGGAGAAACCATGCACCCCACTGCAGCCCTCAGTGCTAACACGTCTCCCGTGGGTGTTCACACCCCACTGCAGCCCTCAGTGCTAACACGTCTCCTGTGGGTGTTCCCATCCCACTGCAGCCCTCAGCACTAATCACACCTCACTGCAGCCCTCAGCACTTCTCCCTCTGTGCCCAGCATCCAGCATCCTTAGTGCACACGTTTGAACAAGGATTAGATGAGAAACCTTTCCTGTGGATCACATGAATCCTGCTTGTTGATGTTTCAGCCCCAAGGTTTTGTTCCCAAACACACAGCATCTTAATTCCATCATTATGGTGGTCATTTGTGCTGGGCCCTTGCATCTTCACTGTTTAGAATTCTCCCTAGTAATTACTCCCATCTTCTCCCCTAGCTTGTCTGCCATGAACTGGTTCCTGGAGGGAAAACCATTCCTGTTACAAATGAAAATAAGTGAGTATAGCAATTGGACGTTTAAGGTCAGCACTTGAAAAGACTTCATTCTGGCTCCCGGAGTTATGCTGAGAATTTATTAAGATAGATTGAGGTGGGAAGAGGCCATAAATATCATAATGGGATTTTCTGGTTATAGTTCATAGGCTGGAATTGTATTAAATTCAATTTGCAAAATAAGAGTGGATGGTTTGCTCTTAGCAGGAGCACTTTGGAAGGTCAGAGGCACTGGCCACTGTTGTTAGGAATGTAGTGATAACCCTACCGAAGCAGGGACTGGGGCCTCAGCAGCTTAGGATGCTGTCCTGAGGGCAGGTGGGCAGGGACACTTGAGAGTGACCGTGTGGCTGCTCTCATGAGGACAGTGTGAATGCAGATGTGGCAGACACGTACTTAGAGGTGGGGGTTGAAGGACGCGCTGAGATGCAGCAGCTCCTGCCACAGTTAATGTGCTTTTAGGACTCTGTCATAATGTCAGTCCCTTTGATCCCAGACACAAACCCCTCCACACATGGTCTGCACCCAGTCCGTCCTGCCTAATTAAAGGGGTGGAACTTGGCAGGAGGAGGGGCACTGGGCCTCTTGTCAGTTTTCTGCCACCCCTGCTCGGGATTTGAACTGTTTGTCTAAGCATTCATCTGGATGAGGACAAGAGATGGCTCTGTCCCTGCAAGCCGCCTGGTCCCAGCGCAGACCCCTGCACCTTGTTCCTGTGTACTCAGCTAGTCTGGTAGCCCATGTGCTTGGGGAGTTTTGTGTTTTAACATTGAGAAGAACAGACAGTGGTCAGCAGCATTGGAACACATCAGCATTGCCTTGTAGCCACAAGGCATTCGCTTGAAAACTTATAACAAGAGGAGATGGCTGAGGTTTGGGCCTTGGTGCAGGGGTGAGACCTAGTCCTGCCTGTGTGTGACCTGTGACTGTTCCTCATGGGGCAGAGTGTGAAATAATGTATAGAACCTCTTTTTGAAATATCTAGCTGAAAGGGGGCCATAAAACTTTTCATAGCAGATATGGGAAGTGTCCTGTAGATCTGCCCACCGTCAGGGAGCTGTAGAGAGGGTGGTGGTGTGTGTGTGTGTGCATGTGTGCACTCAAATAACAGTCAGCAAAGGTAACTTCACACAGGCTAAAAGGCCAGGGGAGATGAATCTATGTGGGCTGAAGGGTCAGGGAGGTGAGTGAGTGTGTGCAGGCTGTGCTGGAACAAGATTCTTACCCTGCCATGAAGCCTAATGGATACTGTGTCATAACTCTGGCCTATGGTGAAGCCTTAGAATATGGCATGGATTCCCAGTCCTGTACGTGACTCCGGAACCTGGCAGTATCTGCTTACCCCCCAGGCTTCCGGGCATTGAAGTTTCTCTCTAACACACACACACACACACACACACACACACACACACACACAAACACACACACACAGTATTGGTAACCTGCTTCATAGAATATATGGAAGGAGGAGATAATAAAAAAATTAACATTTGCAATGTATTAGTATATCATGTTTATTGCTGAATGATTTTTAAACTAGAACTATTTTAAGGTCAGTAACTTTGACCTGGGCATTGTGGGGCAAAACAGAAATATTTGGGCTATAATTAACATGGGGGTTTTTGTTTTATTTTGTTTTTCCAAGACTGTTTCTCTGTGTGGCCATTACTGTCCTGGAACTTGCTCTATAGACCAGGCTGGCCTAGAACTCAGAGGTCCTCCTGCGTCTGCCTCCTGAGTGCAGCATGGAGTTTTTAACAGTGTGCTCGGGCATGTTTGCCAACAGATCAAGAACACCGGCAAGCTTGCTGGAGTGTCAGCCTGCGGCTGTAGATGAGCTAAATCAGGGTGTATGAGATACAAGCAAAGACCCTTTGCCCATCACAATTAGTTCACCTGACCTCCCTGTTTAACCTTAGAATGGTACGGCTGCATTTTCAGAGGACATTGGGCCCATCTAGCACCACGGGCTCTAGTTGAACTTTGAATGTGAAGCTGTTGGAGCACTAAGCTGTGTCCTTGAAAGTGAACAAACGGGATTCACCTGTGCAGGTGGCTCTTCAACTCCTGAGAACATGGGGGGTCATCCCATGGTGTTATATTGGGGACCGTGGGGACAAGTGAACAAGGCCATGCCTTTGACTCTTGATGCTATCTTGTGACTTGGGAGCTACCATCCTGGGCATCACCATCATTTTTCTGATAGTTGCTTGAATGTGGTTTGTTTTTTGGAAAATGGTTCACAAGAGTTAGGCTTATCTCTTACCCCATCTGGCGGCAGCCGGCCCTGGACTATTGGTTCCATTATTTCTCTTTCTTGTTAACAGAATTAGTTACATCCATCTGATGGCACATTTTCGAATGCACACGCAAATCAAAAACCAGACAGCTGCTCTCATTAGTGGCTTCCGTTCCATTATTAAGCCTGAGTGGATCCGAATGTTCTCTACCCCTGAGCTTCAGCGTCTCATCTCTGGGGACAACGCCGAGATTGATCTGGAAGATTTAAAGTAAGGGGCAGTGAGGAGGGAAGGGTGACATGCTCAGGCCTTCTAAAGGAGAGTTGTTCCCCTCACTGGGCTTAGTCTAACACAGAGTTCTTCTGGGAGGTCACTGTGGACTGGGTGCCCTCTGAGGCTCCAGCAGTGGTACCCTGATTGACAGCGGAGCCGTTCTGGAGGCTCTGCCCATTTAGTTTCCAGGGGATGAGGTTGTGACATGTGAACTTGTGTCAGTGCAGCTGCCTGCCTGTCCCCATGAGGGCCAGCACACTGCTGAGCCCCCCTCTGGATTACTTTCAGGAAGCACACGGTGTACTATGGAGGCTTTCATGGGAGCCACAGAGTCATCATCTGGCTCTGGGATATTCTGGCTTCTGACTTCACGCCCGATGAAAGAGCCATGTTCCTGAAGGTATCTCATTTACAACTTCTGTATGCATTCCTGGATGTGCACAGTCTTCAGGCCACTCTGCAATTCACACTGAGCACAGTAGAGGGCCACACAGTGTCAGCATAGCCTTGCTCTTGTGCCAAAGGCTGAGGCACCAGAAAGGGACTGGCGAGATGGGGCCTGGTGTGCTCTCAATTGGAGCAAGCCGTGTGCCACTTTGCTCCACCATCTTCAGTACTGTCTCATTAAAATAGTGATGCACATCTCTAATCCCAGCACTCAGGGGGATATCTGAGTTCAAGGCCAGCCTGGTCTACAAAACAAGTTCCAGGACGGCCAGAGCTACACAGAGAAACCATGCCTCCAAAGAGGGGGGGGGGGGAGGAAGGAAGAAAGAAAGAAAGAGACAATCCTAAATATTGCTGCTCCATCATAGAGTTTCTCCCATATAAGGGACTAGCCCCGGCACCCTTTCTCAGTGGTGTAAAACATGCATCACACACGTGCACAGACAGACAGTGTCTCAAGGAAACACGGTTGTCTACACTGACAGCACTGTGTCTTGTTTTGAGGGAGTACAGGTGTTGAGTCGGGTTCTCTCTATGTAACCCAGCTTGGACTTAGTAGCCTAGCCTACTTCAGACCCAGGGCAGTCCTCCTGCCTTGGCATCCTGAGTACTGCAATTCTAGGTGTTGCCTCTATGCCTGGCTTATTTATACTTTCTCAAATACAGTATGTGTCATTAACTGCTTGCTGCCCCAGTATCAGTGAAGACATGAGTGTCTACTATGTCCCTGGGTGTCGTTGGTTTTGATGCGTGACCTCTGCTAATGTAAGCATTCATAGGACACTGAGTGACACACGTGCCTGTCTCTGTTATATGTGGGTAGATTGTCATTAAAAATGCATCATGGTTTTGCCACTGCTTTCTCTCTGAAATGACATAATCTAGGAGTACATTTAACACCTTGGAATCTTTTCCCTAAGGCCTCCTGGCTGGCTTGCACACTTTCTCTGTCTCTGTGTCTCTCTCTGCCTCTGTAGATGGAGTTTGTTTCCTACCCAATACCACAGCCATTTAGGCCCAAACAAACACACAGAGGATTAATTTAATTGTAAAGTGTTTGGCCAATGGCTTGAGCTTCTTACTGGCTAGCTCTCTCTTAATTATTAACCCATTTCTATTTATCTGTGTATCTCCATGTGGTTTTGGCTTACCAGAGAATGCCCAGTGTCCTATCTTCCTGGTAGCTACATGGCATCTCCCTGCCTGCTTCTCTCTGCCTCCTCTCCCCAGAATTCTCCTTGTCTGGTAGCCCCGCCTATAATTCCTGCCTGTCTACTGGCCAATCAGTGTTTTATTTGTCAGCCAATAAGAGAAACACATATTAACATCATACATGAGAACATCCCCCATCAGTCCCTCCCCCCTTCCTTCCTGCCCTCCCACTCTCTAGGCAGGGTCTCAGGTTTCCCAAGATGCTCTCAGATTTGCCATGAAACCCATAGCCAAGGCTGACCTTGAAGTCCTGATCCTCCTGTCTCCACCTCTGAATGCTGGTCTTACAAATGTGTGCCGTCACACACAGCTTGTGCATGTGAGTTTGTATGACCACTATCGTGAAGACAGTGCGGTGTGATCACCAACCAACAGCTGGTCATCTTTCTGGCTGGCCATGCTGAACGCAACCAAACCAACAGCTGGTCATCTTTCTGGCTGGCCATTCTGAATTCAACCAAACCAACAGCTGGTCATCTTTCTGGCTGGCCATTCTGAATTCAACCAAACCAACAGCTGGTCATCTTTCTGGCTGGCCATTCTGAACTCAACCAAACCAACAGCTGGTCATCTTTCTGGCTGGCCATGCTGAACGCAACCAAACCAACAGCTGGTCATCTTTCTGGCTGGCCATGCTGAACTCAGTTCCCTCCTGCTGAGGAGGCCTTCACCCACTTCAACCAACCAGTATACACACAGGCTCCATTCATTCATGCCAGTGCATGCATGCAAGGTGGTAGTGTGCATCAGTGCATGTGTGTACCACACCAGTGCATGAGGTCATGGGTTCAGGCTCTACCAGGACTCACTGCCTCCAGCCTTGGCTCGTGGGCAGCACTAGCATCTGCTCACCTAGGCTCCCTCAGATGCTACTACTGCTGTCTTCCCTGAGGACAGAGGTCACTAGTCTGTTCCTGCTGCTGCTCACTGTGTGACAGTGCAGTTAGAGACTGCTCTAAACTATATGGTGCTACACACCAGGAGTTAAAGGACATTTTCAGCTAAAGATCATGTAGAAAGCCAGCTTAGGTTGGAGGAGTGCCTGTGTCAAACAGTAGCATAAAAGGAGACCTGCTTCATGGCATGTCACTCCCAGTTGCCCTACAAGCCACCAATCTTGTACAGTGGACCACGGTTTCATTAGCATTAGTTCCAGAGGGTGGCACTCTTGAGACATGTAATGTACTCTGGGCACGTTGGGCAAGCACCTCCCTGTCACCCCTAGTTCTAGTGAAAGGTCAGTGAGCAGCACATGGAGGCAAAGCCCAGCTGGCTGTACAGCAAGAGACTCCTGCCGTCCCACTGACCCCGCCCTGTATTGCAGTTTGTGACCAGCTGCTCCAGACCCCCACTCCTGGGATTCGCCTACCTCAAGCCTCCCTTCTCCATCCGCTGTGTGGAAGTGTCGGATGACCAGGTACCTAAGGCCACGCTCCTTTCCTTCCTTCTCTGCTGCCCAGTTCTCTGCCATACCCATCATGTCCCCCACACCCCTGCCTACGTGGTGGCATGACAGCCACCCACAGTGGGTACTCAGACCCAGGCCAGTGTGGGCTGTTGGCACTCTTTCTCTGAGGTCCCTCCTTGGGGAAGGCCTCGGGGAGTGTGTGGTTAAGATGCTGTTTTCATGGCTGCTGATCTAGCAAGGTTCAAGGTCCAAGAGGCAGGGTTGAAGAAGGGGTGAGACTCAGAATAAGGGCAAATCAGGTCTGCTCCCCAGCTCCTCCCCTGCTGGCTACACACACACCTTGGCAAGCTGCCTGTTGCCTGCAGGTTAAGAGAGAATGTCCTAGGATTCATGTGTCCAGTGTGGTACAAGCCTGACCATGAGGATGCTCAGATGTACCTACCCTGTGCAAGCCCACTGGTCTCAGCAAGTCCCTGCCTCACCACCTCTCTTCAGGCTGCACTCCCTTCAGTCAGACACTAGATGGTCCTCCACCTCCAGGCTTAGGGAAAAGTTGAGCCATGTGCTTGTCAGCCATGGCCATGGTACCTGCAGTCAGAGAAGGGGTATTAGGCAGCCTTAGTTAGCTGTTAAGTGTCCATTAGCCAGGAGCCCCTAGTCTGAGGTTGTTGTAATTTACAAGGGGGGGGGGGGTGGCTTGAGAGAAAACGCAGATGCCATGGAACAGAGTTCAAGTGGAGGGGTTTTTATCGAGGGAAAAGGATCATAAAAAGGGGAGAGGGGAGACCAGCCTCCGGGGACAGGAGCATCGGGAGAGAGAAAGAGAGACGGGGTGGGGGGCACACAGGGGGATGGGAGGTGGGCAGGGCCCCTTTAAAGGGGAACATAGTGAATAGGTGGTGCTCTTAGCTGAAGGCGTATCCTGTCAGGACCCCAAGGGCAGGCCAGTACAGATGCCTGAATACTAACGGGACCTAGCACAGGACTCCCGTCAAGTGTTCAGAGCAGCAGGTGTTCCTCCTCAGCCTCTCAGGCCAGTGGCCTGAGCTGGGCTTACTGTGCGCCTACACAGGCACTTCTGACCCTCAGCTGTGGTGTGTGTTTGCAGGACACTGGGGATACCCTGGGCAGTGTCCTCAGGGGCTTCTTCACCATCCGCAAAGCGGGAACCAGGTGGGCGTCTGCCCACTTCTTCCACTTGCTTCAACCTGCTCAAGCTGCCCAACTACAGCAAGAAAAGTGTCCTCCGCGAGAAACTGCGCTACGCCATCAGCATGAACACAGGCTTTGAGCTATCCTAGCCCAGCTCCAGTCTCCGCCCACCTGCCCTGGAGAGCACCCAGACTACAGAGCCCTTCTGCTCCCGGAGGCACCGTGCTCCCAGGGGTGTGGCCAGCCTACTTGAGTCCTCAGACTCTCTCAATAGCCATGAGACGCCCAAGCGTGGGGATGCTGCACGGCACACTCAATGTGCTGGGAGTGCTGCTGAAAATAAGCCCCTGGGTTTCCCCCTGTGCGCCCCTTCCTGCCTTCTAGCGACTGCAGAGGAGCTCCTGGTGGTTCTGTGAGGCTTTCTTCGTCTGCCCTCTGAGTACACACAGCCTATGCCTGTGAGCTCCTCCTTCCGTTCTGAAAACTCAGGTAAGGCCTCGCCAAGCCTCTATGCACGGCAGAGTCCCTGCCTCTACCCTGCCCACAGCAGCCTCTTCCCAGGCAATAAAACCCAGCTCATGCCAGGGAGGCTGCCAAGCACAGTTCAGGGTCTCCCCTACAGGGGAGCAGGTGTTCCACACCACAGCCCTTCCTCCCAAGTCCTCAGCAGGCCACGCTGTCAGGGAACCCTTGCTGTCAGCTCCTGGCCTGCGCACTGGTGTCCTAGCTTAGAAGAGAAACTTGCCACCCTGGAGAGCTGCCCCAATTCTGGAGTACCCAGGACCTACTGGCTCTGAGTGTCTGCCTTCCTCGTCACCTTACGGAGAAACACAAGAGCCTACATCTGGGTAGTGCTTTGTTCCAGGGACTGCAAAGCGCACCCTCGCCCAGGAGCCCTCTGCATTGAAAGGCCTGGGAGGCTGAGGTGCATCCCGTACGCCTTCGCACTGCCTCTGTTGGCTGCGCTCTTTGTTTGGACCTCCTTCTGTTTTCCCTCCATTGTGCTCCTGGGCCCTCCTTTCCCCCTTTATATCGTTAAGAACTTTCTGCAGGTTCTGGATGCTGAGGCAGAGGCTCTGGACTCGGTGTCTCTTGCCTCATCTAGTTCTTACAGCCTCTACCCTCTTGGAGGCCAGGAGTCCTGGTCTTTCCTCCACTCTGTGGAGCCAGCTTAGGGCTATAGCGCTCAAAGCATGGAAACCCCTTCCATCAGGAACCTGCCCACTGTGGGAAAGTGGGCAAGTCCTGTTCCCACTTCAGCGAGAAGCTGTGGCTGGAAGC
This sequence comes from Mesocricetus auratus, assembly GCF_017639785.1. NCBI lineage: Eukaryota > Metazoa > Chordata > Mammalia > Rodentia > Cricetidae > Mesocricetus > Mesocricetus auratus. The sequence continues at coordinate 5,791,236 of NW_024429206.1, forward strand.
CTGGGAAGGGCCCCTGGGCTTCTGGAGAGCGGTGCAAACCTCACTTGGATGGAAGGATGACAAGGTCCTTGGAAGATGTCTGGCAGTCATGTGTGTACTCAGCTTGCCCACAGATCCTGCACGAATAACATGGAGCCTGAGAATTACGGCGGGGACATGGGGAGAGAGTGGGTTAGAAACACCAATGTCAACTTGACCTGTTGTTTTTTGACCTAGGGTTGTCTGTAGTTCACTTCAAGCCTGTTTTCAGCACTTAGAACATCACACTATCCAAGCACCAAGTCTGTCATAGCCGGTAGTCACTGGCACCCCATCTGCTCTTGGTGGCTCCAAAATAGGAGTGGGATTTCTGGTTTTGTAGGTAACTTGTGGACTAAGACATGTCAGGGCTTTATTAAATTTGTACTTGAGCATATGGTGACTGTGTTCTGGTTTGTACTCAGCCCTGTGCCTGGATGGCTCAGGCCACTTAAGACACCCACAATACCAAAAAGACATGGTGTTTTGACAGACAATCTGGCTTCAGAACTGAATTAGGAGAGCTGGGCAGTTATCACATGTGTCCAGCTTTGTTTTCAGAAGTGACATTTATCGCCGGGTAGTGGTGGCGCACGCCTTTAATCCCAGCACTGGGGAGGCAGAGGCAGGCGGATCTCTGTGAGTTCGAGGCCGGGCTGGACTGACAGCCTCAAAAACAATACAGAGAAACCCCGTCTCGTAAAAAACCAAAAAAAAAAAAAAAAAAAAAAGCAGCGACATTTATCTCCCTCTGCCCCCTTCCCATAGGAAGTGGCACCAGGATTGCATGCATGGCTTTGAAGTTTATGATTTACATGATACCTACAAAAGCCAGCTTGTTTGATGCAGAGAGACAAGATAACTCAGACATGTCCCTTGCTTGGGACATCTCCTGACACCCCAATGTCCCCACTAACAGAAAAATGCTGCAAAGCTCCAAGACATGTCACGTACCTGCAGTGTAATACACACCCACCTAAAACCAAAGCCTGGCTCTGGTGTAGTTTCCAGAACTGAAGTCAGTGCAAACGGCTAGCCTGTTGATGAGGGAAGCAAGCAGGCTCTTGTTTGTGGTGGTGGGACCTGTGCTCGTATGTGAACATGTAGATGAAGTCTGTTTGTGGTGGTGGGACCTGTGCTCGTATGTGAACATGTAGATGAAGTCCAACACCCTGGCCACTGTGGCTTTGTCCGTTGGCTGTGCTTTTCTATGTGGAGATCATGCTGACACCCCTAAAGTCTGGCCAGTGACTGGATCCAGTGTACTCTAGTTTGGGTGTGTACTATGTAGCCTCCGCTGCTTGAACACCAGGCTCACAGGTTCGTGTCACTGGAACCTTAGGTTGCTCAGCTGCCTACAGGACTAGAAAGAGGTTCGCTGTGTGGACTGTGGAGTCAGACTCCTGGCCCTGAGTCCTGTGAGCCCAGTTCCATGCCCGTTTCTTTCTGGGAGACTTTGGAGATGTCTGGGTCCTGGGTCTGGCTCAGGATTAGTTTCTAGATGGTAGTCTACTTCCCGATTCTCACCCATCAATTTCGGAAGTTAAGGCTAAACCAGGCAAGGCAGTACACACCTATAATCCCAGAGCCTGGGAGCCTGAGACAGGAAGATTTAAAGGTTCAAGGCCAGCCTGCCTGGGATAAACAGCAGACTTGGACTCAAGCCACAAAAAACAAAAACAAAAAAACAAAACAAAAAACAAGAAACCAAGACTACTCACAGGCCTGATGTGGCTCTCCAACCAAGCTTCCAGAGTGGCTTCTGTCCCTCACAGAGTGGTCAGTGGGTACAGGTCACCTGCCATTTCTTCATGCAATTTACACAGGCTAGAGACTCATCTCTGTTGGACACTGCCTCGGCAAAAGATGCTTCAGCCAGCATGGGGCTGGCCTGAGGTGTTTGCGCACCTGTGCATCCCGTTAACAGGGTTAAGCCAATGTTGGAGAGGTTACATCAGAACCTAGGACAGGCCAGCAGTCCCCAGCCCTTGGCACATGGGTCCTAATGAAATACTTTCCTCATTGTGGTCCTGACAGCCAACACTGGTGACAAGCATATGTGTAACAGATGGAGTAGTACAGGAGCCTGGGCTGGGGACTTAACCATCCATCCAGGACCGAGCGCTTCCTGCCACAGGGCTCATGTCCCAGCTCTGCCGCCCACAACTGGGAGTTGAGGCCAAGTTCCCTTGCCTCTGAAAGCTGCGGTCCCCACCCACCCACCCAGGACAGCAGAGAATGGGCCTGAGACCCTGGTCTGTACCATCTGAGGACAGCTGGTGACTCCTGGTGGCTGCCTCGAGAGAGTCGACATTCTCTCTGAAGTTCCTTTGTTCTTTAAACTCCTGGGTAGGACCATTCGCTGATAACAGCAGACATCTCTGAGGGTTGCTGTTGGACCAAACACAATGCCAGTGCCCCTGGGCCAGAGCCCTGGCTGCACCCCAAGCTCCCACCGCACCCGCCAGACAGCCCTCCTAGGTTGGATGCTGTGGCTGCTTTTCCTTCGTGCTTCCCTTAGACCCTGGGGAGGTTGGGGGAGAGGATGTCAGAGCACCAGGTGGTTTGAAGCAAGGTCAGGGCTATGGCTCAAGCAGATGGACTAGAATGCTGAACTTGGCCTCAGACATACTCAGATCATCAGCTGACCTGGGCAATGTCTAACCCAGCTTCACTCCATACTCGTGCCTGTGGGTCACCTTGCAGACGACAGCTGGAGTCACAGAGTGGGCAAGGTCAGTCAGCAACCACTGGCTCTGGGTGCTCAGCCACCTTGCTTGAGCCTCTCTCCTCATCTGAGAAAGTGGGACCGTGAGTCAGTTTTCAAAATCCTTGCCTTACCAGTTGCACTGTGGGTGGGCACCCCGGGAGCCCCAGTACTTGGGGACCTGAAGCAGAAGGATTGCTCCAAGTTCAGGAATAGCCAGGGGTACAGAGTGAGACCCTGTCTTTAAAAAAAAAAAAAGGTTCAGGTGTGGTAGTGCACTCCGTTAGTCCCAACACTCACTTTGTGAGTTCAAAGCCAGCCTGGTTTCTGCATTCATGGGGCAAATCATGCCCAGGCTCAGTGAAGAGGCTCAGAAAGGAAGTGTTCGTATGCCCTCCCACAGCAGAGTCTTCACCGCAGGGGTGGGGAGGGAGGCACTGTGGCAAGCAGAGCGAACATGTGGAGGTGAGGCGGTGGGTGTACAGCACTATCGGCCCAGGGACAAGTGTGGGTACCACATGCCAAGTGGTGATGGCCAAGCCTGTCAGCCCTGCCCCACCCACTGTCCAGCCTCTGCAAAGAGCATTGCTACAAATCCACACGGGGACCTTAGGAACAGGGTGTGGCTTGCCTCATTCTACCTATGTCTGGGCGGGTGAATCGGCTTGTGTGATCGCAACTCAAAACCACCCCAGCTGAGATTCAGCCCTGGGACTGCATGACTTCACTGCCCTGGGGGAGGGGCTGCGCTATGTGAGGAGCAGGGGCACAGGGCTCAGGCTGTCGCCCAAACTGGGATTTTAAAGCCAGTGGGAGCAAAGCCAGACTTGGGAGCGAGGTCCCAAGTGGGAGCTAAGCCAGGGACAACATGGTGCTGCTTTGCCCACTGGATATCTGCATCCATGATCCTTTGCTCATAGTGGCTCCTGTGAACTCTGCAGCCAGACACCGTCCTGGACAGGGCGTATCCCCTGTATGTGCAGTGGGGGCTTTGGTGTACAGTCTGCAGGGTGGTTTTGTCACTGGCCCAGATGGTGCCAGATGGGCTGCCCAGCTGCTAGGTGTTCCAGCCGAGAGCTGGCCCGGAAGCCTGACGGGCATTCACTCACCTAACAAATAGGTCCAGAGAACTTCTGTGCCTCAGGCTGGGGTGGGTGCTGCTACTCCAAGGGGCTGTGACCAATCCAAGGGAAGAAATGTGGCATTGTGTACCCTGGTCACCCCTTCCAGTGTCACCCTATTCTGATGCCCACTTAACAGCTAGGAAAGGTGAGGTTCAGGAGCTTTCACCCTAGTAGTCCAGGTCTGAACAGTGCTGTGCCACACCCCAAAGCCCTGGGACTGAGTGGGCCGGAAGATGGCAGAAGCCTCTAGGCAAAGCTGATAGGCTGCTATGTCTCCAGTTTCTGTCTCCATCCCCTTACAAAGGCTTATGGAAGCAGACGCGGTCACACCTGTGTTAAGAGTGCTCCTATAGTGAGGACTCCAAGCCCTGGTATCCTGGGTCCTGCAAACTCAGAGAAAGTGGCTGGCCCCAGAGCAGCAGTTGGCCTCCACTTCCCAGCCAGAGGGAAGCACCAGACTTGGGGGTGTCACCCACGCCAGCTGTCAACTGCCCACCCGGCCCTCCAGCAGATTAAACTGGCCACACATCACCTTCTGGTAAGGATGCTGTCTCAGAAACCTGTTCTCGGCTATCTTATCAACATATGAACATCACATAGCGTACTCACAAAGCTGTGATGTCACACGGTCTGCCACTGTCAGAGGTGTGACTCTTCGTTGATGGAAACATCACTGCACTGTGAGCAGCATGGCTGTGCAGCCTTGGATCATTGGCTCCTCACTCCTAGAAAAAAAAAGGATGTCTACTTAAAATAATCATAGAATTAGTCCTGTTTCCTGAAATTATCCAATCTGGAACCCCTCCCCAAGTCACCTGGCTTGAACCAAAAGCCCCTGTTCCTCAATGGTGTGCCTGTCCCCCAGCAGCCAAGTAACCTACACAGAGGTTTGCTTCATAACCTTTGGCTGCAGGACTTTGCAACCTGTAAGTCCCCAAATGGCCCTGAACCAAAATGTTTGCCCCACCTAAATCCAGCCATCCTCCAGGAAAGGAGCTGGCACTGGTCCCTCACCACGTTGGGCACGGCACGGCACAGCACAATGGAGGCCAGGGAGACAAAGCAGCAGAAGAGAAGATTCTAGAACTTGCACCCCGAGGAGCCAGTGGTGCAGGGTGGCAGAGGCTGGAGGGGGTGGGGCTGTCATAGCTTTTCTCACTGGCTTTAATCTTGAATTTGCATGCTTTAATATGAAATCTAATTGCAGATGCTGAATTATGGTGGGGAGCTCGTCAGGGCTGACTAATTAATTAGTCAGATTTATAAGCATTTGACTCTTAGAGATCTATGGCCCTGATTTGTCACCTCAAAGCTCTTGGAATTTTTTTCCTCTGCTAGTAGTTCTCCTGGGGTGTCTAGAATTATTTGGGGGGGCTGCTTTGGAGGACCACACCTCCTTACACAGTCTCCCCCTCCTCTGAGATCAGTGAGGGTTTTACCCTAAGAATGCACAAGTATCAAAAGCGTGTCTCTTATTGTGTACTTCGATGAGGCCATGGCAGACATTACTATCTATAAACCCCAGCCTCCTGACTCAACCTTATTCCTTATAACTGGAAACCCACTGGATTAGCGTCTCTTCCCCGGCCTGGGGTCAGCCCCTCTCTGCTCACAGCAGAACAGAGAAGGAACTGGGTTTTCTACTGAAGGCTGGGACTGAGGCTGTGGCATGTTAGCCTTATCTTTCCACGTGTCTGTGTGCCCCTTTGTCCTGAGGCGACATGGAAAGCCATGAGATAAATACAGAAGTTCTTTGTGGGTCTGGACAAATAAAAGACGCTGTCACAGGAAGAGGAGAGATGACTTCTGGCTGAGATGGTGGTGGAGACTCCTGTCCAATGAGGCATCTCAGAAGGGATGGGAACACTTTCTTTTCCTCCTCAGTTGCTCTAGAGTACAAGCCAAGTCTGCATTCACAGGCTGGACCGCAGCCAGTCAACTGTCTGTGGCAGGAAGGCACAGCACATATTCCCTAGGCTGGATACCCTTGGTGGTTTGGATAAGAACGGCCCCCACAGGCTCACAGATTTGAATGCTTGGACACCAGGGAGTGCCACTATCTGAAATGATTAAGAGACGTGGCCTTGTTGGAGGACTTAAACTTTGAAGTTTCAAAAGCCAGTGCCAAGTCCAGAGTCTCTCTTGGCCTGTGGATCAGGATGTAGCTCTCAGCTACTTCTCCAGCAAACCACATCTTCCTGCATGATGCCATATTCTCACTATGATGACAATGGACTAAACCTCTGAAACTGTAAGTAAGCCCTAATTCAATGCTTTCCTCCGTATGAGATGCCAGTCATGGTGTCTCTTCACAGCAATAGAACTCTAAAACAGTATCAGAGGGCACCTGTGGGTAGTGGGGAGGCTCTAGAGGTTGACATCCTCCAGGGACTACCGTGACCCCAGCCGTCCCAAGGGAGGAAGGTGATTCAGTGTAGGCAGGGACATACCCCCACTTCTTTTTGGTCTTTCTATTTATTTTTCTTGGGCCAAGGTCTTATGTAGCCCATACTAGCCTCAAGCTTGATACATAGACAAGATGACCTTGTCCTTCAACTACTGATATTACCACTCCACCTCCCAAGTACTGAGATTAGCAGCATGTACCAACACACACACACACACACACACACACACACACACACACACACACACACACACGGGGAACTAAACCCATGGTTCCGTGCATGGCAGACAAGCATTCTACCAACTGAGCCACATGCCCGGGCCTGGCTTTCACTTTCTTTCCATTCTCCCTCGTGTCTCTTACATAGCGAGCCCTTCTCAAACCTAACCTAAACTCATTGCAGGAAAGTTAGAAAATTCAGACAAAAAAAAAAACCCGAAGTGTTAACACAACCCATGACACCCCATGCACTGTTAAACACGCAGTCTTCCTGTGGTGTATACACACGGATGTCAATTTCACAGAATTCGGACTGTTTGCTACACACCATTTTGGAACAGGTCCCCATTCCCACTTCCCACAGGTCACAACATTTCTTACGGTCCCTTATTGTTAAACAGTGCACGCACTGAGTCGCCAACTGCCTTGTCTCCCACACAAGGGTCCAGTTTTTCACTGTAATGAGCACACTGCTGAACACACCCCTTTGGGCTCTGCTGAGACACATTTCCCTCTGAGATGTTGGGGGCAGGGGACTTGCAGGCCCAGGACATGCACTCTGCACTCTCAGGACTCTGGTGAGTGTTGCCAAACTGTCCTCCTGAAACTCACAGCCACCTGCACTCCCCCACACTGGAGACACCTGCTCTTCCCCCACTGATATTGCCAGGTGGAGAGCCACAGGCTCAAAAACTCTCTCCAGCCGCTGGGGTCCTGCAGCTGGACCCCAGCAGCCACAGAAATAAAGTTCTCTCGCATCTTCCCCAGCTTGACAGAGGCCATGGTTAGTGGACACATCTGGCCACCTGGCATGGCCACTCCAGCGGTTAGCCGCCGCTTGCCCACATGCACGCCTGAATGTATCTGCCCAAGGCCTGCAACTCACACCTCATGGCAGGACAGCGAGCTTGAGTTATAGCGGACCTGATTTCCCTGTACAGCTCCCATGGAGTTAACAGATGTACGCACGTCTGAAGCAGTCAGGCGGCTAGAGGCTTTGGGGCCGATCCTTCCCGTTTTGACAGTGTGTAATTGAGGTGAAGCCATAAATTTTATAAACAAGAATAAATGCCCCTTTAGCAACATATGTCTGCTCGACCCTTCCAAGGTGATCATAAATAAAGGCACCTACTAGCTGGGGAGGGATGTTGGTATTACAGATGGCCAGTGGGGGGGGGGGACCAGAGGGCCTGTGACCTGAGATCAGCCACAGGAGCTGCTTCTAGGATGTTGAAATGGCGAGGTCACCTTGCACCCCAGGTCTGGAATCATCAGGATGTTTTTGTGCCTCTATTGGGTTGGTTCTTTGGGGGCCTTTGTGTCACATTCAACTGGCACCTATTTCTCATTTTCCTTGGAATGGCTACTTGTGGCTGGGACAACCAGGGTCCTCTGGGAGTTTTTCAATTTTTTCTTGCTCTCCTGGAGAAGCAGCCTACCCTACTTAATTACCAGCCATACCCTAATAGCTAACTTCCCAAGGAGGTCACCCTGGGGAACCCGACAGGCTCTGCTGCCACCACAGCAAGACAGGTATAATGTGATCCCTGTGCATAGGTAAGCAGGCTTGAGGAAGATCCAAGCTCAAGTCCCAGAGTGGCCTCTTACTGCATGGCACCAGCCATGGTGTCATTTCCCAGTGCCCCAGCTTCTGTTTGTAACACAAGGATGCTCATGGCAGCTGGCTGGGGCTGCTGTGGGCAAGATGCTCTCTCAGGGTTAGTTACAGTGTAAAGGTTTGTTTTGACACTTGTCTGTATGTTTATGCACAAACACATACTGTGCATGCATAGAAGTGTGTGAATGTTTATGCACACAGGTATTGTGTATGCAGAGAAGTCTGTGTATGCTTATACACACAGGTATTGTGTATGCATAGAAGTATGTGTATGTTTATACACACAGGTATTGTGCACAAATAGGAATCTGTGTTTATGCACACACATATATTGTGCATGCGCAGAAGTCTGTGTGTGTTTATGCACATACTTGCATTGTACATGCATAGAAGTCAGAGGATCCTGTTCTCTCTTCCCACCATATAGATTCCAGGTGTCAAACTCAGCTCTGTGCTAAGTGCCCTTACCTGTAGAGCCACCTCACAATCCCACAGTGTGAGAATTTACAAAGCTGTGTGTGTGCAGTGGCAGGATCTCAAATTTAGGTCAGTTGGCTCTGTGGCAAAACCCTGTCTCGAAGCCCGGCTCCACTCCTGCAGCCCAGAATGGCTTTTTAAGAGGCCAAAGCTACTTGGCTACTACAGCTACACCAACCAGACCCATGGATTCAGCCTCGAACTCCAGGAAGTTGCTGCTATTCTGTTACGATGAAGAGTACCAAGCACGGTGGTACTTGCCGCTTATCCCAGCACTCTAGAGGAAGAAAGAGGCCAGCCTGGGCTACACAGTGGCTAAATGAATTGTCCAAGGTAACAAAAGTAAGATGTGGCAAAGCGGGAATCTGAATTCAAGTAACGGTAGCTAGCGTTTGCCAGGGACTTGTTAAACACTGCCTGAGTAAGTAAGCTCTCCCAATGACCACAGAGCATGAAGACTGGCATCATTTTACCAGTGATGCGGTCAGTATAAAAAGATGACCAATGTATCCAGAATTCGGGGCTGGAAACTGACAGGCCCTTCTCAGGGTTCGGGCTAGTGTGGAGCTGTGTGCCTGCTGATCATTCCCTGTCCTTCCGGGTTCCGCAGATCCGGCATTCCTTCTCACCTTCAAGGTTGGAGCTCCAGGAACCCTTAAGTGGCCAATGGAGGAAGGTGCCCCATGAACTCACACTTAGCTCTTGAAGAGGGTGTTGTTATTTTTGCCTTTTTGTTTTTTGAGACAGTGTCTTGCTATGTTGCCCAGACTAGTCTTTAACTCCCAAGTTTGTCAGATAATCCACCTGCCTCAGCCTTCCAGGTAGCTGGGACAACAGGCATGTGCCACACCCCCAGCTTGCATGGGAGTCTCACCTTGGGGTTACACAGACTTCCATGATGCACACAGCTTGACAACCAGCCTAGAAAGAGCATGTGCACCACCCTAAAGAGCTTGTGCGCAGTTTTCTCCAGGACTCCAAAGTGACAAATGATGGGAGCTCTGATTCCATAAATGACTATGAGATCCCTCCCCAGAGCTCCCAGACCCTAGTCTGCTTGTCCTCTGCTCTGCCTGGACAAAGCACTGTCTTCCAAAAGGGACTCAGAGATTACCTATAGGTCATGACAGCAGAAGCCACACCCTATATACCCCAAAGGCAAATTTATTCCTCTTGGTGATCAAGACAGGACCAGCTTGGGCTCAGCACTGCCAGCAAGATCCTCAACCCCGTCTGGGGAGAGAGATGAGCCACAAATCCTTCCAGGCATTGATTTATGTAGCATTCATGCGGAATTTATTATACAAAGAATTTTATTCAATTAAACTTGAAATGCATCTGGATTCTTAAAGGTTCAGTCGTGATCACTGGGACAGAGGGATCATAAAACTGGATGGGCTGTCGAGAGGTGCTGGGGAGGAGGTAAGGGTGACATTGCAGCCGACAGGGGACTGGGAACTGGGGACGTTTATCACTGGGATGTGCTACAAGTTCAGGCTCTGGAAATTACTCAGTGAAAAATGCACATTAACAACAGCCATGAAATATCTGTTAAGGGAAACTCGGCTGAGAAATGTGACAGCAGATCTATTAGCACCTGACACTGCTCGACACAGCCCAGGTTGTGATTAAAATGACTGTCAAGTGCCGGTAGGCTTGGGGTGGGGGTCCTGAGACCACAGTCTAGACCAGTTCTAAGCCTCAGTTTCCCTTCCGTGACTGGGGCCCTTCTGTAGCACTGGCGCTGCTGAAGGCTGGCCTCTGGTAACAATGGTGAATACTGTTCTGATGAGCCTGTCCTCAACTACAGGGCAGTTTCTTGGGTGCCAGTTATGGGTGACGAAAACTGGGCAATACCAGAAAACTCACAGGACTGTCCACTTTAAAAAGAACTTCCTGGTATGTGGGATTGTATCTCAGTAAAATAGCTATTTACAAAATTTTAGAAAAAGACAGGAGGCTTCCTGCAATATTTTCAACGGGTGAATTATGCAAAAAGGGAGAGATCAATGATAAATGGTGATAATTTAAAGAAACAGTTCTGCGCTGTGCTAGCATGCAGTGGGCATCACCCCATGGGGATTGTGGGTAGTATGTGCAAGGTTAGGCAATGCCTGGAGCCTGAGTGTTGAGATCTAACCCTGTGAGAGCCACCCAAGGCTAGGCAAGGCCTGGAGCCTGAGTGTTGAGATCTACCCTGTGAGAGCCACGCAAAACGCTGGCGGGGTGTTGAAAGCAGGCAGGGCGTGGGCTAGGGGTGTAGGCTGTTATTTTCTTGAGTCCATCCTGTCCTTTTTAGGAGGACCCGTGGCTGTAGGCAGAGTGGAGGGGCTTCCCGGGCAGGCCCGGAACAGCATGAGGCTCAGGCTTGCACTCCTGTTTCATTCTGGTCTTGCACACACATCACCAACTCCGTATCCAATCCATGCCTCACTATGGTGGATGCAGTGGCACTGGACAGGACTGCCCCCTGTGGGGAGGTGCTCCTCCCTCCTGGGCATCCAACCTTGAAAGGAAGGACCCAGAAGATAAACACGGAGCTGTCCACCTGGAACATCATCAGGAAGGTGGGGAGGACACTTGGCTGAAGTCAAATGCTGCTGACTGACCAATAAGGAGGGCAGCTAGAGGGCCAGTCCACCCACCTAGCATGGAAGGCACGCCAAACAAGTACACAGGAGAGAGATCCCTGAGCTGAGTCCCCAGGTGTCTCTGACCTGCGCTTCCGCAGTCACTACCTACCACGAGGCATGGAATCCTCAGGTTCTCGGGGCTGCCTCCAGCCTTTCATAAATATCCCTCTTCCCAAGGACACAGCTGCCACTGGCGATGTCATTTCATAGTGAGGAGAAGCAGCGGTGACAAGTGGAATAAAACACAGTCGTCGTGTGGACCACAGAAGCATAAACCAGGACATTGGAGGGCTCAGTGTTAGCCTCAAGACCTCATTTCCACCGCTGCTGTGGTGGGGAGGGCCACCCGCCTCCTGCCCTGATGGAGAGGATTCTCCAAGTCGCACCCCTGTGGACCTGCAGCTGTCTTTCCCCTACACTGTGGCAGTGATGGGCGGCTCAGAGGTGACTAAACTCCTCAAGCCTGCCTGCCTTCCCCTTTATAAATGTGACATTTAGGGCCCTGTAGGCACAGGTAAATCACAATTACATTTCCAGAGGCCGCTGGTACATTCCAAATCCTTGAACAGCCAGAGTTGGCAGCAGCCTTTCCATCCACCTCAACACACACACACAAGCAGCCTCTCCCTCCCTCCCAACCCAATGTGCGCTTCAAACCTTCCCCACGTTCACTCCCGATGCCGAGGGGCCCCTCCTCTTCGTAGCCGTCAGTATACCTTTCCAACCGGGAGTACAGAATGGAAGGCAGTCCCACGTGCTCTAGCACAGCCTGGGAGAGCCAGCAGGACTCTGAGAGGTCCCCTGGGGGAAACGGCAGGGAGTGTGAGGTGATGCCGAGTCTGTATCTCAGGCTCACTTCCAGTCTTTTTTTTTTTTAACTATTAATTTTATTTTATTTGCATTGGTATGGAGGGTGTCAGATCCCCTGAAACCAGGGTTACAGACAGTTGTGAGCTGCCATATGGGTGCTGGGAATTGAACCCGGGTCCTCTGGAAGAGCAGATCAGTGCTCTTAACCCCTGAGCCATCTCTCCAGCCCCCTCACTTCCAGTCTTAGTGTGAGCTGTTCTCAAGTTTTCCATGGTCTCTCCAGAGAGTGAGCTCCCCTCACATGTCTTCATGTCTCAAACATCACTCTTCTTGTATATTTTTTCTTGGCTGCCCTCTTTCATGGCTGCATACCTGGCTATGGTGAAGAGGTAATCGCTGAGTCTGGAGGGGCAGAAAGAAGCAACAGGAAGGATGTGGCTTAGCTAGTCTTCAAGAAGAAAGGGTGATGCTGGCACCCCAATAGGCAGAGTGGGAAGAGTGGGCAGTACACCCTCTTGGCATGATGGATGGCGGGGCTGGAGCACTCCTGGGTGCTCTGTGGGCATAGACTATTGCCCACCCTGAGTCCCTAAGGTGGAGCCTAGGGGCTCTAGGTGACTTGAGCTGCATCTACATTTTCCTGTGACAGGCATGCACCATCTGGGATTCATGACAGCTGCAAGCCTGTGGGTCAGCCCCCATCCCAGGCAGTATCACAAGTGACAGTTTGCATAAAGAGGCCTTAGGTGGGTCTTGACCTTGGAACTACCAACATTTTGGATTATTCTTTATGGTTGGGGCTCTCCCGTGCATGTAGAGTGGTCAATGGCATGCTTGGTCTCGACACACTGTTAGCAGTAGCCAGAACTAAATACAACTGCCCAAACTGTCTCCAGACACTGCCAGTGTCCCACTTAGAATCAGCAGCGTGGAGAAAGTCATGATCAGAGTCAGCAGACCCAGCAGTGACTGGCTCAGGGCAAGGGGCCTTCTGCAGGCAAAGGGACAGGGAATATTAGATGATGCCACACCTGCTTGAGGTACTTATGGGGCTCTGTGTCACCTCTTGGGAGACTCACAGCAAGCTTTTGTCACTCTCTCCCCCATGCCTTCCCGCTCCCCTCCTACCCTGAGCCCAGCTTCACAGGCCTTCCCTTCCGTCTGGTGTGCTGCTTCTAACTGCTGAGGCCGTAACTGCCCTTCTGAGCCCAGTGTTCCTAGGGTGGCTATATGCTGCGTTCTTGGTGACTCCTGGGAACCTGCAGGGAGGGATGACCTGCCCTGGTCTGCACAACACTGCAGGCCCAGCCAGTCTCCTCCAGGTTGCTGCTTCTGAGTTAGACAGGAGCCGTTTCTCACTAGGTCTGGGTGACATCCCACCCAGGAGGAAGGGACCTGCGAGGATGGAAGCCAGTCTGCATCCTGGGGGTAACATGGGACACAGGCATCATGAGGTCACTTTGTGCATGGCTAGGCAATTCCTGGGCTCCTGCCTGGCCCATGTCTGAGCCAGGCTGCAGTAGAAAGCAGAGGCACAGCTGTGGTGGCACAGAGGCTGACCCCAGGGCCGGGCACCTGTGGGTTAGCCAGGCTCACAGCACTGAGCTCAGCAAGGCTGTGGGTCACCTGGTATCTGAGGAAGAGATGCTGGCTGGACAGGCTTCCTGTTGGTCACCATCAAGACCCTGGGCAGCAGTATCCACGAACAGACCCTGAGACCACCCTGCCTTTTTAATTCAGGTTTGCCTCTGCTAGCTCTATAGGCATTTCCTAACCAGTGCCTTATCCCACAGAGTGGGACAGGGCTGCCCGAAAACAGCGAAGGCATAGACATCCTGGGGGGAGCAGGGAGAAGACTGAGGGAGGGAGGAGTGTGTGGTCTTAGCCCTGGCTGCTCTTAGGGCTCACTGCCCCACTATGGCCACCATCCTCCACTTAAGTACCTGTTTAAGAACTTGGCCACATTTGCATCCGTTTCTCCCATTTGGACAAGGGGCACCACACTGTAAAGAAAGGACACAGGAACTAGACTCAACACCCAGGAGCCTGGGACACGGATCACCGTTTGACCTCACCACGCAAACTTACCCTGATAACTACTCCCAGGTAGGAAAACCCACCGCCGCCTCAGCTGATGTGGCCTGGCTAGTGAAGGAGGCAGCAAAGCAGGTAAGCTGAGGGCAGGCTGGCCAACAGCCCAGCCTGCTGACCTTTGTGCCAACAAGCGAGGTCTCGGCTCCTGCATGAGCAGGGCTGTCTGCCTCTAGTCTTCAATGGAGGGTTCATGTGGCCCTTAATCCCCAAGGAGCTACTGGTTCTAAGTTGTAATTCTAAAAGCCTGGGGGTTCCACATCAGTCTGTGTGCATACACTTGAGACAGTGCCTGTTGGGCACCATGGCGTGATTACACCCCACCCCAAGCCCCACACTGCCTAATCCCTGTTGGTACTCTTCCCTGAGCCAGCCTGGGGCAGGAGGTTGACCCTATCCAAGATGATATACTTGGCCAGTGGCCCAGAAGTCTCATGTCTAGGAAGGTCTGTAGGCACCTCCCACTCTGCATGGTTTCTTCACCGAGGTATCTGTCTGCCCTGAGGGCATCCCCTCAGGTCACTGCCATTGCCACGGGCTGGGACCCTGTCTGTGGCACTGAGGGTGTACACCGGCTCAGTCAGTCTTGTGCTGAGCCTGTGGGCCACTCCCACCACTCACTGCTCTGAGCCCGATACGGATGACTCTGTACACATGACTGTTTTTCTTCTGAGGGCCAAGCTTTTTTTGTTACCCAGGATGTATCTGGGAGTGTCTGGGTCTAAAAGCCTTTTGTGAAGGACAAAACTCTTGTGATGTGGGGGCTGTGGAAGGGTGACTCCAGTCACAGAATCTAAGTGCCCCTGCCTCCTGAGGAGAGGAGCACTGTGAGGAACCCCTTGAGACTGTGAACACTCGGAGTTTGGAGATGAGGCAAGGGCAGCAGATGGTTGGACTACCGGCAGCTTCTACCTGGGTCTTTCCTATGGTCCTTTCATGGCATTCTCCTCTGCCCTATCCCCATAGCTTAGAATGTGGAGGGGAACCTGCTCTTGGCCTTTGAACAGCATGCAGTCACCTATCACAGCTATGACGAGCCTTCTGTGTCAGCCTCCGGGACCCACCCTTACCGTCGCTCAGCTCGGCGGCACACGGCCCGGCAGAAGTGCAGTGCTGAGCTGCTCTTGCCCCCAGACTGAAAGAGAAAGTGAGCATTGGCCAGCTGCTGCACACTGGCCCTGCCAGAGCCGTACCAGACACACCCCAGGGCTGCCCTCAGGTGAACAGGAAAGGGGCTGGAGTGATGTAGGAGTAGCTTTGTTGTGGTAAAAGCTAAAGTTGGGACTAATGGCAACCCCATGTGTTTCTGTCATTATACCCACCCTGGCCACCCTAGGGTGAGCCCCCAGTACCTACAGGCAGAATGAAGGCTGTGAGTGGGGGGAGCTGGCTGGAGTACTTGTCAATCCACTGTTCCAGTTCCATGATAGGCTCTTCCTTGAAGGCTGTGCGTTCTAAGGAGTCGGGGCAGAAAGACTACTCCTGTAAGCATGTCACTAGTCCACAGGGAAATACCCCTTCCCTTCTGCATGGGTATCCTGCCAATGGTTCCCATCAGCTTTGAGGCTAACTTCTTTCCCAAGGCCTACACGTTGTGTGTCCTGCCAGAGAGCCCTGGGACCCACACTCAGGGGCAGCCCCCACCCCAGGACTCTAAGAAGTCCCTGAGCAGGGCTAGGAATTACTTAAGTGAGCCTCTCTGGCTGAAGATCGTGGAGTGGCCAGGGCGGAGCCGACGTCCTGTAGCGTGCACTGGATCTGGGGGACAAGAGGCAGGCTGGGTGGAAATCATGCAACTGCACCACACTATTGCACGCTCAGAGGTGCCGCAGAGCGCGCACAAGGCTGAGGAGCTAACAGACCTGTGAATTCACATCCAAATGCAATCTGTCCCAACTAAGCACCGCGAGGCCTCCCGAGGGAGTCTGAGGGAGCAAAGACTCTGCTAGTATTGGCCAGGAGGCACCTTCTCAGCCTGACTATGGCTCCCACACACCTAACCCACGTGGCCTCCTTTCTCTACACTGGCAGCTCTGGAGCTGCAGTTCACTGGACCCAGAGTCACCTACAGTGAAGGACAGACATGGAGGGCAGCGGTCAGCAGGACAGGAAAACTCAGGAAGGACTCTTGTCTGCTCCTCAGAGTCACGTAGGCCCCAAGCAGACTACAGTGATGCTTGGGAGACCGCGTGACGCTGCTGCTGCCCTAGCTGGCAGGTCCCTGATGGAATACGAGAGCAACACCACCGGGAGCAGCTCCACCTGGCTGAGGCGTACAGCTGGGCACCTTACTCTTTAGGCCGGGCTTTGGCCCCTGGCATTGGGTTGTTCTTGCCAAGAGGCTGTCCCGTGAAATGGATGGTATTGACTCCAGTAGCTTTCCCACCGCCAGATGTGACAAGCACAGCCATCTTTCCATGTTGCTGGAGAGCAGAGCCACCTTTACACCTCACGAGGACTATGTGTCCTTATTTCTGAGATGAGGACAGTGCAGTTCTCAGGAGTAATTAGCTACCATGACGCAAAGAGGCCGCGGGCAGAGGATGAAGCCAGCAACACCCAGGCCACGGGGACAAAACCCCTGTTGTGGGTTAAAATGACGCTACTTACCTTCTGAAGCTCTTCGGCAAATGTGTGGCCCTTTTCTGTGATCAACTCCATGGCAAACCTTGGAGGATATGGAAAAATTAGCCCCTAACAGAACACTGTGGAGGCCACAAGATTAAGATAACCTGCAACGGCCACAGCAGTCCTTGCTAACAAAGAGGACAGGGCATCTGCTTCCCAAAGTGCTTTTCCTATATTCATCAGTCCCCAATCAGCTGTTCCTTTCAGCCCTTGTCCATGCCGGTCCTGTTGACACAGGTGACCTGGGGTCTGTCTGTCAGGAGATAGAGATGTGTGCTGTGACACCATAGCATTAAAGCTAAGGATGAGGGGAGCATGACCTGTCCTTGACAAGGGGGTGAAGAGAAGAAGGTGGGGTTTTGAGGGATGAATAGGAGTTCCTTGTAAGACAGAAGAGGAAACAAACCTCCCAGACACAAGCCAAAAACACTGCAGTCCCCTCTCGTACCCTGCGAGGCCTGGCAGGGGACAGATGGTGGCGCACAGGAAGGGCTCCTGGGAGAGAGAATCACAAAGGGATGATTCTCAGAGACGCAGCAGAGATATAGGAAATGATGATTGATGGTAAAGAGCGGCAGAGCCGAAGCCTGGAGAGGTGAGGGAGGGGACACGGGAGAAGCAGAACTCCGAGGGCCACCAGTGGGATCTGTACAGCGGGGGCGGGGGAGGGGGGGTCTGCCAGGGCCACGCTCAGCTGGCAAACAGCTTGTCCACGCTCCCAGGTTGTCCCTCACACACTTCCTCTCTCCCAGTGCCCACTGCTGCCTCCCATCGCTGCTCGCTTGTGGAAGCCAGAAGACCAGGACATGGGGTGTAGGGTTGGCAGGTTCCCTGTCACGTGCTCAGGCAGAGAGGGCAATGGGGCAGGAAAAGGAGCAGCAGGTGAACAGCAAACAACCTTCTTTCAGTCAGAACAGAACACTCGACAGAGCAAGCGCGGGAGCGCACACACACACACACACACACACACACACACATGCACGCACACACACGCGCGCACACACGCACGCGCACACACACGCGCACGCGCACACACACGCGCACGCACACACGCACACACACGCGCGCGCGCGCACACGCACACACGCGCACACACGCACGCGCACGCACACACACGCACGCGCACACACACGCAGTCTTCTCCTAACGTTAGTCCCCCTCTGGGTGACAAGGAAAGGCTGTGATGGCTGTGACAATTTTTGTCATCACTGTCCACTGCACTCCTGGCACCCGGCAGCCACGAGCCTGGAAGTTACCAGGGGAATGATAAAAATGATCGTAAGCAGTACTGTTACTTGCGTTAAGTACCGTCCTAGGCTAGATGCAGATCTATTGAATTAATTCATAAGAACAGAGGGGAAGTACTACCACGACCATTTCACAGAACAGTAAACTGAGGTTCAAAACAAGGAGTCGCACAGCTAGTGAGCAGTGGTACAGAGTTTGACCACAGGGCTTCCTGATTCCCCCATGTCTGTGACCACAGGGCCGGGCAGGCCTGACAGTGTCCACACCCTCAGTATGGCTGAGCACGGCCACCCATGTGGTCATCCTCATGCATGTAGCCTTTTTCACTTCACGGTGCCAGGATGTGACTAGGTCTGACCAGTGCCATGGGATTGAGAGGTCACATGGAAAGCTTCAGGAGCCAGCGTGAGTCTCACCAGGACCGGAACCACTCCAGACCAGGATCACATCAGCCTGGCTTCCACAGAGACCGCATTTGGCAGAGGTACAGCCAGCGTGCAATGGCTCAAAGTGAGGGTGGGAAATAATCCTTCAGTGTGATAAGCAGACGGGCTGGGAGCGATGGTAATCCTTGGGTAAGCCTTCTAACCCTTGGCTCACGTTAAAACCCACACTCACCAGGGGCCACAGCAGGTGCCCCGCGGATCACCTGAGCTCTCCTCTTTCCCTCACTGCTGTGCCCTGATGGCACATGTGTGCTAAAGTGACAGAAGCAGGGATGGTGAGAAGAAGGCCACTCCCCATGGTGACAGACGGACAAGGCGATAGCCTGTAGCCCCATGGAGCTGACCAGCCTGTGCTAACAGCTTGTACAGATCCAGACGGCACTCTCCAAGACCCTCCAGCACTTGGGAAAATGTTGCAGTGGTGACAGTCATCCATGCCCCAGGCGAACTTCCCATCAAGGCCCGTCCTTGCCCCGCTTACCCAATAGCTGAACTTAATTCGTCTGTAGTTCCCACAGCCTCAAATACTTGGTCATCTTTAGGTCTCCGTTCTCCTGTGAAGGTGCTGGAAAACCCTAGGAAACATATTCAGCACATTATGCATGGTGGTTGTCTAGGGGGAGGGGCAGGAGCTGGAGCGGTGGCCCAGTGGTTAGAGCACTTGCTGCTCTTGCAGAGGACCCAGATTCAGGTCCCAGCACTCGTGGCGTTCACAACCACCTGTAACTCTAGTTCCAGACCCGATGCCTTCTCAGGCAGCAGGCATGCATGTGGTTCAAGACAGGGTTCCATTATGTAACCTAGACTAGCCTGGAGCTTGATATGAGTCTTGAACTCAAGACTCTCCTACCTCAGCCTCCCCAGTGCTGAGATTACAAGTATGCACTATTCTCAGCTTCTTTACAACTTTATTTATTTAGTTTTGTTTTGAGACAGGGTTTCTCTGTGTGGCCCTGGCTATCCTGGAACTCGCTCTGTAGACCAGGCTGGCCTCGAACTCACAGAGCTCCGCCTGCCTCTGCCTCCCGAGCGCTGGGATTAAAGGCTGCGCCACCACCTCCCTGCTCTTTACAACTCCTTCTGAGCATGCCACTTTACATTACGATGTCCCATGGCTACAGCAAGGCCAGAGGAACTTTAAAATGACGCATCTCTCACTGCCCTCTCAGCATACCTTTGTCTCCCGTTTTGGTGTAAATCTTGGGGATCTTGGGCGCCTTCGAGGAGGACTGCGGCCTAAAGAGAAACAGACATTAAGACACGGTACGTGGGAATGGCTTATGGAGTGCACCTCGGTGAGTGAAGCCCAGCTTGCTGCCTGCAACCTCAGTGGTAGCATTTATCCCCCTTCTGGATGGCAATCTCTTATTAACCCCTGCCATCCCTTCTAGACAAAGTCCCGGGTGCGCAAGCTCAGCTTTGCGTCTACGTCTCTACCTGTACGACAGCTGCTGTAGTCAGTCAACGAAGTGACTGGCACATATTTGCTAGAGGAACTAAGTGATCACTCCATACAGTCCCAGCTTCACAGTGGACCAAAGCCACTAGCTCCTGGAATCACCACTCAGGTGTTTCCACAACTCACTATTACATCCACTTCTCTGTTGTGGCAACAATAGCCCACAAAGATTCACTTCCCCAGGTCTCCAGAAGGAGGCAGGGCTGGGATGCACGCCCAAGGCTGTTCTATTGTCAGCCTGACCTGGAACATTACCCTTCTCAAACTCTTGCCCCTAGTCTTCCCTAACTCCAACCTTCTATCACAAAGTTAGGGTTTCTTGGGGAAAAGAAAACTGAGCCTCTTGCATTTTCTAAGTCCTCGAGTGTCACAAAAAAACAAACAACAACAACAAGAAACAAAAACACTGGCAAAATGGAATTTGAAAAAATGGTACTTTCACTTTTTAAATTTGTTTCTGATTTTTGTTGAGCTGCAGGCCGGCAAAATTGGACCCCGGCTTTTGGACATGGTAGACAAACATTCTACCACTGGGCCACATCCTCAGTCTTCAAGAGGCTGCCATTTTAAAATAGCAGTACATGTGGCTTACAACTAAAATATGGCCTCACAAGGTTATTCAAAAGTCAGAGGACTGGACAGGAAGCTCTGATTACAAGTGCAAGGCAGTCTGTAGGTTCTCAGGCCCTGGAAGTCCACGGTACAAGTTTCACAGTCATTTTCACCTCTTCCTTAGATGATGCCCGGCGTCCTAATCCCAATAAACCTAGTAGACTGGACAAAATCCTAACAGAGGGCCCTGCTGGCCCACAAGGACATGCCCTGCCATCCGACCACAGCTGGAATGACTGTGTTAGAAATTGTGCCAAGAAATCCTGGCCTCTGACGCCATGCTGCCCCAGGTGATGTCAGACCGCAGAAACACGTCATCCGTGTGACGTGCCCACTGAGCCAATACAACTATCCCCCCCCCGCCCAGGAGGTACCGTCCCAAGCCTGACATTCACCTGTCCCCGTCTTCCTCGCCCCGAGGGCCGCGGCTCTGAAAACGGGAACATAGCAGCCTGCAGACGCCAAGATGCCCGCGCAGGCCAAGGCGGCCCCCAAACACCCACACGGCCATGCGCTTGAAAACCAGTCCAGGACTGACCCGGCCAGGCACCCGTCCAGGCCCGAGAATGGCTCCGCCCCGCAGCCGGCCGCACCACCTCCCAATCGCCGTTTCCTATTGGTCAGCGGCACTCGCACCAGGGCGGGGCACTCCCCAAAATTTGTTTCCCATTGGATCACGAAAAGAGTGAGGCGGGGAAACCCCGGCGTGTTTGAAGTTCCCATTGGTCCATGTTCGACCCAATCCCTAAAGGGATCCTCGGCTCTAGTGCTCTGATTGGCTGGAGGGAAGCCGCGTGCCTCCGTGGGGCTGTGCTCCCGGGGATGGAGAAGACCGGGAGCTGCAGCTGCGGTGTCTGCACACCTGGACGCTGGCCGCGGCAGGTGAGAGGCCTGGGCTGCGGGTCTGGGCGGCGTGAGGACCGGAGCCCCGGACACCCCAGGCCGGGCGCCGCATTCCTCTGCCTTGGTTTCCTTGATCGGAGCGGTCGGCGACATCAGATCGAACAGTTCCCTAAGAAACAGGGGCCTCGGTGGTTACTTCGTCTGTAGTGGGTTGGTTAGTGTGAGGGAGTTCTCGTGAGGCCTTAAACGCGGGTAATTTTGCATTCGTTATAGCAGTGTAAGATGCATGCGCCCATAAACCCAGCAAAAACACTCTGGGAGACTCTCTGCCTTGCAGAAGTTCTTGTTTAAATAACGCAACACGGGGTATGTCCTGCAGCCATGCATATAATTGTGACGTCGGTTAGTTGTGGCCTCGATGTCCGGGAAGGATTCTTTCCTTTTTAAGATTTTGTGTAAACCAACCTTGTTCACACCGTTAAACACATGGCTTTCCTCATGGTAGGCAAGCTCTTCACTTCTGAGCCACGCGCTCGGATGCCATGTCAGTTTCTGCTTTCAGTAGTGTTGGCAGTAAATGCCAGAGCCGAGAACAGGCCAGTGCTGAGTAGCTATCTTACTCAAGCAGCTATTTTGGCAGACAGACAGTGCTGCTTCCCGTCTTTTGAATCAGTCTCCAGTGCTGCCCCTATCTGATGTGTGGGAAGCAGATCGATGACAGTTTACATAAGGTGATGTCACAGGGGAGTGGAAGGGCTGGGGTCTGAACCCAGATGTTTTTCATTGTCCAGCTGGCTCGCTCACAGCACTGTCATGGTAAATAGTTAGTGCTGTATGACAGTTCCCGTTGTTATAATGTGCATTCTCTCTCTCTCTCTCTCTCTCTCTCTCTCTCTCTCTCTCTCTCTCTCTCTCTCTCTCTCTCTCTCTCTCTCTCTCTCCCTCTCCCTCTCCCTCTTTCTCTTTCTCTCTTTCCCTCCCTCTCTCTCTTTTTCTTCCTCTCCTTCCCTCCCTCCCTCTCTTCTTTCTTCTTTCTCTTTATGAGACAGTTTCTCTACATGGTTTTGACTGTCCAGGAATTCACTCTGTAGACCAGGCTGGCCTTGAACTCAGAGATCCAGCTGCCGCTGCCTCCCGAGTGCTGGGGTTAAAGGAATGTACCACCAAACCTACCCTTCCTGATGTGTCTAACTAACATCTGGGAACCTTTGTTCCTCCCTCTGCCATTCCCTTCCAGGAGTTCCAGGAGCCATGTTATCAGAAGCCCTGCTGGTATCTGCCCCGGGGAAAGTCATCCTCCATGGAGAACATGCTGTGGTCCATGGCAAGGTATAAAGTCCCCAGCCCTGAAGGATTGGGTAAAAGAAAGGCCTGAGGGGTAGACTGAATGAATCTCTCCAGCCAGACCAACCCTTGAACTGCTAAAGGACTCCCGGCCCCTCCCAATATGATAGAGAGAGATGGCTATAAACCCTGACAGGTTGA
Organism: Mesocricetus auratus; assembly: GCF_017639785.1. Lineage (NCBI taxonomy): Eukaryota > Metazoa > Chordata > Mammalia > Rodentia > Cricetidae > Mesocricetus > Mesocricetus auratus. Next base: position 5,814,061 of record NW_024429206.1, read on the forward strand.
GTGGAGTCACCCAGGAAGTGACAGGCTAAGTGGAGTCACCCAGGAAGTGAGTGCCGGGGGAGCGGAAAAGAGCTTAGACGGATGGACTCACTCTGGGACATCCCAGTGTTGAACTGGAAAGAAGGTTTGGTAGAAGTGTTGGACATACATATTATCTCATTTAATCCTCAGCGCTAGCTCAGGGGTGCAACTTTGTGGTCTTCAATTTTAAAAGTAGGGAAGATGAGGTTTAGGAGGGAATTGATGACGTGACCAAGCACATTATTCCTTCATGACGCTGAGAGTGAGCCTGAGTGGGTCTGATGAGGGATATTCTTCTGTATATATGTTTTTCTTATTGGTTGATGAATAAAACACTGGTTAGTGGCCAGGCAGGAAGGGTAAGTGGGTCTACCACACTGGAAGATGAGGAGAATTCTGGGAAAAGTAGGTGAAGAGAGACCGCACAGGAGCCATGTAGACCACAAAGGAGTAACAGGTCTGGACATTCTCCAGTAAGCCAAGACCATGTGGAAATATACAGATTAATATAAATGAGTTAAGGCAGTGCTAGCCAGTAGGAAGCCCTAGTCATCGGCCAACAGTTATGACTAACATAGGTCCGTGTGTTTATTTGGGGCTGAGAGGGGAGGTGGAACCTGGCGGGACAAGAAACACTGCCAGCAACATGTATCTGAGATCAAAGCCTAAAGTTTTTCATTCACTCCAACTGACACTTTATGGTTTGCCTCAGATTCTGAGGCATGACTTCTTGTTGTCTTAGAGTTTGCTAGAATGGCAGAACTAGATGGCCAGTGAGCCCCAGGGATCCTCCTGTGTGCACCTGAGACATATGGATGTTGGTCCATGAGCCGCTCACCCTCAGCTTACCGCCTCTGCCCTTTATTCTACAGGTAGCCCTGGCAGTGGCCTTGAACTTGAGAACGTTTCTACTGCTTCGACCACAGAGCAATGGGAAAGTGAGCCTCAACTTACCAAACATTGGTATTAAGCAGGTGTGGGATGTAGCCACACTTCAGCTGCTGGACACAAGCTTTCTTGGTTAGTACAAAGAGGGGCAGCCAGGTGTGGTAAGAGTCTGGCCCTGAAGAAAGTGGGGGTGGAGTGGGGTAAGTGACTTCAGGCTGTCTGTGAGGGAGCCAGAGGACAGCTGTCCCAACAGGCTTTTCTTCTGACCCCAGAAAATTGGCTTCGTTCATTTAGTATTTGATTTAAATTTGTTTGTGACAGAGTCACACTCTGTAGACCAGGCTGCCCTGAAACTCACAGAGACTGCCTGTGTCTGCCTCTCAAGTGCTGGGGTTAAAGGTGTGTACTACCACCCAGCTAGTCATTTTAAACATGTAAAACTGTGCTCTAGATCTCTGGACTGTTATAGGAAGATCATTCAGGCCCATGTAGAGTAAAAACCTTCAGGTGTTGTATTCGCTACCCTTCTGTTGCCATGGCAAAGGCGACCTAAGGGAGGGTGTATTTTGGCTGTCCATCTGAACGCCATCCATCCTGCTCGTGACTGGAGTGTAAAGTGGCTGGTCACATTGCCTCTGCAGTCGAAAAGCAGAGAGAGGTGAATGGATGCTGGTGCACAGCTCTGTATCTCCCCTTAATTAGTCTAGAACCCTGACTTCTGGGCTAGTGTCACAAGTATTCAAACCTCTCTAGAAACGCCCTCATCTACGTGCCCAGAGGTGTGCTTCCTGGGTGACTCTAAATCCTACCAATATTAGCTAGTATATTCCCAGTACCTGGGAGGTGGAAGCCAGAGGATCAGGAATTCCAGAACAGCTTCAGCTGTTCAATCTGGGCTACATGAGACCATGTCAAACAAAACAAGATAAAAGAGAACAAAAGAGGTAACTGTCACAGGTGTAAACTGTGTCCACCTGTATCAGCCAGTGTGGACCTGTGTAGGGACGTCTTGGGGAGGACTCTCAGTGTGATTAGTAGCTGGGGAAGATGCTGTGACAGGAAGTAGATTAAGAAAGCCTTGGATTCTGTTTTCATTGGATAGTTGTTACTGAGCATGGGGCCAGGTTAGCCCAGTGGTGGAGTATGCTTAGCTTATGTGAGGCCCCTGGGTTTAATCTCTAGCACCACTAGAAATTATTTAAAGAGTCAAAGTAACTTATGTTTATTACCAGAAAATCCAGTCAATACTAATGAAGTGTTGCTAAAATCCTTCTGGGGAAAACATAGATGACATCTACACCCTCCTGAGGTCCCAACAACAAACCCAGGCACATTCCCACCAGAGTTCACTGTGGAGAACCAATGAATTCATCGGGCTTCCTTACCGAGCGTAGGTCAGGGGTTACTTACTGGAGTGTAGGTATCCCCACAAAACGGCCTCACCAGAAAGTCTTCACCCAACACAAATGATGCCTCTCCTGTAGTCACATAGCTGGAGCCCCCTTCCCCCAGCCTATCTGCCCTAGCCACTCCCCAAGGCCATGTACAGCTAGGACAGAGTTACATACAGCAGGTGGTAGGGAACCTCTGGATGCTCATGTGAGGGTCCTGTGACCTCCCCACGCCTCTGTGAAGTCAACAAGTCCCGCTGTGATAATCGCTTTTGAAAGGGGGTGCCACTGAGCTCCCCAAGGTGGTGGTTGCTTCTCTCAGAGGACAGTCAGGGACAACATGAGGTGCTAGATACCTCATTGCTTCAGTTCCTTCAGTAGCAACCTGGGCATCAGCTGGCCAGGATTGACTTCGGGAGAGGGAACATGAGATCGACTAAAAAAGGGAAATTCCTTGTTTCTGAAACAGTGGGGCCATAGCATGCTTTTCTTTGGGGTGTCAGCACTGTCTTCCCATGCCGTTAGCCCAGGGTCCCTGTGCTGGTGGTGGCGGCACGGGAAGAGTGGTGACCATAGCCGTCCCGGGCACCTGCCCCATTCCCTGGTCTGGACCCAGGGTGCTCCCTCTTCTCCAGCTCACGCCTCTCCTCATAGGAAATAGCATTTCTCAGCTAGCCCAGAGCAAGGGAGAGCACCCCAGGAACTACTTCCAGCCTGCACCCAAGCCCTGCCACCTGCCAGTGAAGATGGTGAAAGCTTTGGGCTGTGGCTCAGCAGTGGAGACCTGGGCCTGGTCCCAACAGGAAAGAAGGCTGAGGGATGTCTGTCTAGAGTGCTTCTTTTCTACCTGCTGGGCCTCAGAATTGGCTCGGGGCTTTGTTCTTTTTCTATGCATCTGGGTTCCTGGCCCTGCCTCTCTCCTGCGGAGGATTGGCACAGGTGGTGAGAAGTGACTATATTCCCACTGGCACAGGTGGTGGGAACTGACTATATTTTGCAACAAGTTTCCTGGGTGACTCCCGCACCCTCCTCAGCTCAGAGCCTCTGGGACTTGCCTTCCATGGCGTCAGTCAGTAGAGCAGAACGTCCCTTAGGACCAGCAACTGCTCTCCTGAGTCAGTGTGTGTAGCAGCGGCAGCCAGGCCGAGAACACACAAACCCACTGGTGAGTCCAGGCAAGTCTCTACTGATGCCAGGCCCAGGAGCAGGGCTGTGTGATATGTCTGATGGCTACTGTGGAAAACTAGCAGGATAAGGGGTGGTGCCGGGGCTGTAAGTCTGCCTCCGTGGAGGCCACAGGGACTCCTTGGAGACCTCAGTGGGCGCCCTGAACTTTCCTAACAGCCACGCCCCTCTCCATTCCTCCTGCTGACCCAGGACTGGGTGTGATCTGAAGCTGAGCTGGTCAGACTTGCTTAGCCTCCTGGCACATGCTAAGTGAGGGCCTTACCCACATCCCTAGTCCTTTTGCTAATTGTCTCGAGAGAGAGGGAACTAGCTGGGGACTACTCACTGCTCCATCTGGTTTTGAAGACTGGAAGGTGAAGGGAAGGCGTGTATTCAGACTATTAGTTCAGCACTTGCTCCAGGCCGGAAGCCATGCTGAGTCCTACAGTCAAGACCTGCGCCTGAGGCTGCCCACTCCCCAGACTGGAAGGGAATCGATACGCCTGGCTGGCTGCTGGGACCCTGTTTATCCCCACGGTGTGTTCTGTGTTTTATAAACGCGCCTACAGTCCCCCTCACCTGCCTGTCTTTTTGCCCGTGTGACAGAGCAAGGCGATGGTCCAGCACCCACCCCAGAGCAACTGGAGAAGCTGAAGAAGGTGACAGGCCTCCCGGAGGACCATGTCTGCACCAAGGGCCTGGCCGTGCTGGCCTTTCTGTACCTCTACCTGGCCATCTGCCGGAAGCAGAGGTGTGTGCTTGGTCTGTGGAATCCATCCGGCCTCGCCTGGGAAGTGTTCCGGTCGTCACTGTTACTGGAGAACCCCTGTGCCTCATGGGTCTCTTGGGACAGTGGCCATAGGCTGTCCCCACAGTGTGGCAGCAGTCCAGGAAAGGGGCTCCACCTGTTTATTCCTGGGGAAGCAGAGGCTCTGGAGATAGACAGCCTGAAGACCGCTCAGCAAGTTAAGCTGTGGAGTTGTGACATGCCCCCAGTACACATGAACACTGACACGGTGACCCTGTACTGCGTTCTCTGCTGCTCCGGGTTCAGTAGGACAAAGTCTTTAATGCATTCTTGTTCCTGGGGGGGGGTGCTCTTTGTGGTGTGGCTGGAGAGGCACACGCGTGCCTCATGTTGCTACAGTCAACAGAGTGAGCCTAAGTCTACTTGCCTCTTTTCAGAGACATCTAGGGAGCTGGTGCTAAGGGCTTGACAGGGGTGCTGGGATAGCGTCACGTGGTGTTCTGGAGGCTGGTAGCAGGTCATTTGCCCTCATTTGAGATGCTTACTCTCTCTGAGGCTCAACTTTCCCATCTGTGAAATGGGTGCATTGACAGGCAGTAAGGTTTACTCTGACTAGAGCCTGGCATGTGGTTTGATGCATTGTTTCTGTGACAATTAACCATGTCCTCCAGCTGGATGTGGTGATTTTATGCCTGTGACCCCAGTGCCCAGGAGACTGAGGCAAGAGGACTGTCCTGAGTCATCACATGCTTAGGCTCCAGAGTGACGTCCAGAACAGACTGACAGCTTGGGCTACAGTGTGAGACCTTATCTAAAACAAACAGACGAAACACCAAGCAGGGCTAGGGAGGTGGCAGTTACCTAGCATGCATGGAGCCCTGGATTCTGTGCCCACTGCCACATGCAACCTGGTGTGCACTGCAGTCCAGGACCTGCAATGTGGAGGGAGGCTGCATGGTCAGACTCAGGGCCGTCCTCATCTGCCCAGCAACTTTTAAGTCAGCCTTCACGAGACCCTCTCCAAAATGGCGTAAGCTCAAACGGTAAATTCACTATTAATTAATAACGCATAATTTCCTCGAGACCCGGCCAGGAGAATTAGGAGTTTATTTAAAATGGTAGCATAGCCATGACAGGCATGCTGTAAGGAGTAGCTTTGGGAGGTTTTGTGGTTGTTGTTTTTTGAGACATATAGCCCTGGCTGGACTGGGCCTTACTGTGTAGACCAGACTAGCCTGGAACTCAGAGCTCTGACCGCCTCTGCCTCTGGAGTGCTGGGGTCAAAGGCGAGCGCCGCCATGCCTGTCACCAGTGTTACTTTTTTATGCAAGGAGAAAGGCGGTCAGAGCCGCAGACACTGGCCAGGCCCTGTGCTGAGGACATCGCATAAGTGGCCAGCACTTGGCCTGACTTGGGGATATTCAGCCTGGGTAGCATGCTTCCCTTTGGTGGGTCGGGGCGGAGTTCTGCATAGGGTGGGCATGTGTCCTTTGAAAAGTCGCACTCAGTGTTAGATATCCACAACATGGGAACAGGACTGAGACATTGCAGAACACTGTTGGGTGTTACTTGAGGGGGGGCTCTGTGTGTGATGGTGTGACTACTCTTTCTACCTGGTCTGCAGCAGCCCGGGTCCCATGTGTCAGGAGTGCTGGGCGCTGTGCTGTGGAGACAGATGTCACGTGGGTCCTCGGAGCCCAGCAGCAGCTCTTGGGGGTGGCTTGCGGGAGGTGTCCTGTGGAAGCACTTGCTGGTCTCTGGAAAGATGGGTGGAGGATGATGCGGTGCAAGGCTGTGCCAGACAGACGGACGGACAGCTGGTGCTGAGAGCTAGGCCAGGAAGGAGCCCAGCTCTGTCGAGCAGGGAGGAGTGAGGGGTTGTAGGCTGCAGGGATTTGAGTCTGGCACCTGTTTCCGGGTTGTCTGAGTCACCCTCAGTTGCTGCCATCCAGCAGGGATGCTGGCCCATCAGTGGTCCAGGTGCTCAGCCAGCCCCTGCTGCACTGTCCATTCCCATAGGCACGTCATACCCTTCAGGGAGTCAGGCTTTGTGCCCGGTGTATTTCAGGGCACTCCCGAGCCTGGACATCGTGGTATGGTCGGAACTGCCGCCTGGGGCAGGCTTGGGCTCCAGTGCCGCCTACTCGGTGTGTCTGGTGGCTGCCCTCCTGACTGCCTGCGAGAATATCTCCAACCCGCTCAAGGACAGGGATGCCATCAGCAGGTAATGACCGTCTTTGCATTGTCCTTCCTGTGATGGAGCAGTGAGTAGGACTGTGGCTCGGAACACTGTTGTACCTATCTGAACCTTAGTTTACCCCTCTGTGAAAGGGGGTAACCCTGCCTCTCCTGTAGGAGTTTTAAAAATCTGCCTGTGTGCCCAGGTGGTCTGAGGAGGACCTGGAGTCGATTAACAAGTGGGCCTACGAGGGAGAGAGAGTGATCCATGGGAACCCCTCTGGTGTAGACAACGCTGTCAGCACCTGGGGTAGGTGTGTTTGCCTCCTTATCCTTTCTGGGAGGCTCGTTACATTGGTAGGTGCCCTGCCTCTAGGCTTGGGGTGAGTATAAGCGGCCTCTGTGGAAGCCTGTTCTGTTCCAGGGGAAGGAAGATCTCAGGGCTCTGTCTCTCTGACGGGTGGGCTCAGGCCCTGGGAAGAGCCCCACTGATCTCTGCGGGAGTCACAGGGAACTGTTGCTAAGGAGTTGGCAAACCACACAAGCAGCGTCCCATACTGACAAGACGATTGCTGACAGGCTAGCCGCTGAGCCCTGAGCCTTTGCCTCACCACACGAGCAATGGCTGAGGAAATGGGCAACTCAGAAGGCCAAGGTCCCCAGGGCCTTGATACCCTTTGGGTCCTCAACAGCTGGAGCTGGAATGGATGGGTGCAGCATTCAGCCTGGCATGTCACGAGGCCACAGTGACCTCACGCTGTCCCAGAATGCAAATCTGAGCCTTCCCCATGATGATGGCTGCTGTTCCTCTCTTTAGGAGGAGCCCTGCGCTACCAGCAAGGGAAGATGTCGTCCTTGAAGAGGTAACTCGGGCTTCTTGGCCGTGCCTGGCACAGCTACTTCACATATCCGGGAAGAGCGCTATGCCTGTCTCTGTGAAGTTGGGAGGGGTGGGTGTCCTTGTGTCCCCTTCCTGCTGTGGCCGGATCACGGTGTGAGACCTGGGGCACAGTGAGGCCTGCCTAGCCATTGTCTTTCCTCTACCGTGCCAACTCTTCATAGCCATTGAAGGTGAAAGTCACACGTGGCTGTCCCTTCCCCTTGAAGAACAGCTGGTCCCCTGACCTGGCTGCCTGGCTGTCTATTCATGCAGTAAACAGTAGGCACTGCCTTCCTTTCCCTAATGGTACACCCTGGGGCCCGGGAGCATAGATGCACTTCTCAGGCTGTTTCTGGGAGTGAGGGTAGGGTTGGGTTGGGGTTTGACAGGTAAGTACAGAAGCCAACATAGGACAAAAAGTGGCGTTGTGCTGGAGTCCTTGGTGGGAGGCTTGGACAAGCCTCAGAGTAGTCCTGCCTTCATCTTACAACTGGCTTAACGGGGAGTCGGCTCCCCCAAACCACACACGCTGCCATTCTGTACAAGGCTCCAGGTCCAGCCTCCCTGAACACAGCCTTTTTTGAGTGACAGGCGGTCTTTAAAGGGGAGAGAAAAGATTGCTTATCTTAGAAAGTTTAGAAAAAACGAGCGCCGTCCTCCAGGGTGGGAATCGCTTCCTGGCTTCCGGGCTGTGAGACAGTGGGCCTGCGACCTCTCCACTTCCACTGGATCTTGCAGTCCTGAACTGTAAAGGGGCGCACCCAGGTTCTCCGCCTCCATCCCCACCATAGCTCAGAATGGATGGCAGGCGTGAGGACTGGTTTCTCCAGAGACGCCCACACAAGGACAGTCAGGACCATACAGCTCCCGTAGGACTGTGCTAGGGAGTCTGCCGACTGCAGCCTCAGGCAGATGGAGTTTTCCTCAGCAGCTGGGTCTTAGGCTGCTGGGCCACAGCAGGGTTCCTGCCCACACTGCTACTCTGGGCGCTGTAGAATGGGCTCTCGTGTATGGGGGGGGGGTGCAGTGTTGGCCTCTGCAGTCCTGCCTGGTTGTTCTCTCCCACAGGGGCCCCCACAAATGCATGGCAGAAGAACAAGCACCCCTAAGCTAGACTAAAACATGGTGTCCCAAGGTTTTTGGATGGCAGAGCATTTCAGGGTTAGATTAAGGACAGTCAGCAAGCGACACCCATACAGACAGTTCTGAGTTCTCAGAACCTTGAGACCCGGAGTATTTCTGCTAAGGATGTTTTACTCTCCCCTTGTGTCCCCTCCCCCATCCCCACCTAAGCTTCACGGTTGGGTACCACTGACCTCTGACCCTCCTACACTCTACCATAGCCACTTTGAACTTACAACCTGATGAGGGGTCATGACCTGCCACCTCCAGGCATATGCTGCTCTGCCCCAGCCTTTGCCCCTGTGGCCTTTATCCCTTCTCAGTCTTGGAGGACCTCCTTCCTCCCTGCTCTGCCTGCTAGTCTAGACTAAGCTGGGGTCCCCTGTGTGCTGTCCCTGTGTCATACCTTCCTGGGCCTCCACTTCTGCACCAGGATGGGGTGGGGTCCTGGGCCTCCACTTCTGCACCAGGATGGGGTGGAGTCCTGGGCCTGCCTCCTGCATCGAAACTTTCTTCTCACCACAGGCTCCCGGCCCTGCAAATCCTGCTCACTAACACCAAGGTCCCACGGAGTACGAAGGCCCTCGTGGCTGGCGTCAGAAGCAGGCTACTCAAGGTTCCTGGATGGAGGGGTGCTGTGGATGTTGGGGACAGGGAGATCTGAGGAGGTAGCGTGGACAGAAAGCTGCCTGCCTCTATTGTAACATTGACTTTGTGACATGGTTGTCCCTGCAGATGTCAGGACAAAGGCAGGGCCAGAGGAGAGTCCCTGAGGCTGGTGTCGATGATGTCCCACGCTACAGCAGGGCCCTCCCCTATCCGTAGACCTCACGGTTCTGGCCTTCCTTCCCTACAGTTCCCTGAGATCGTGGCCCCGCTCCTGACCTCGATTGACGCCATATCCCTGGAGTGTGAGCGCATTCTAGGAGAGATGGTGACCGCTCCGGCCCCGGAACAGTACCTTGTTCTAGAAGTAAGCCCGCCACGGCTAGCTCTCACCCTGCTGCTGTTCAAGTAGTGTCTCCCCCTGTCCTTAGATGGCCCAGGCCTGGTCCCTGAGCGTGTGTGTGCCCATGTGGGCAAGCATGTCTTACTGGCCCTGAGGCCCTGTGGGCAGGTGTAGGTCACGAGGTTGAGAAGCAGCCCACGTGGGCAGACCCCCATTCCCTTCCATCTCCATTCTGTCCTGGGGAGATGCCTACCTTCCCTGCTCCCAATCCGAGCTGGCTCCAGGTGTCCACTCAGCAGCCACCTGTCGCTTCTGGTCAGGAGGTTCTGAAGTTGCTCTGTGGTCCTCTAACTGTGGCCAGCACCTTCATGTAACTGAGTATAGCACAGAGGCCCTGCAGGCAGTGTCTGAGCAGGTCAGTGTCTGAACTCTCCTTTAGTCACTGCAGGCCAGCGGCCCCACTGGGGTGTCACAAATTCGTTACAGTTTCGGGGTTTCGTGTTCCCAGTGCCCATGTGCCACCAGCTCAGAGAGCTGAAGGCTCCCTCTCATACATGGGCCATCTGGTCTGGTGAATCAGGCTGATGGTAAAAGGCCATCTGGTCTTGGGGTACAGGGGACCTAGCAGCCCTGGCCGAAATAGCCGAGCAGCAGCAGTATATGAAGGTACAGGCAGGGTCCCCTCCAGATGGCCCAGCACACTCCTGCTCTCGTTGGCCTCTAGTACTGTCCTGTAATCGCGCTGCAACCTCTGTGTCTCCTGGCATCCCCACGCACTGCCTCTCAGGGTAATGTCCCTCTTGCTCCTTGCAGCCGCCTGTGTCTCCATTTTACAGGCATAAAAGCTGAGATCCAAAATGGCTGACTTCCTCCTGCGTTTCCTAGCCAGTGGGTGGCACAGCCAGGATCCAAACTAATACCTGTGTACGCCTCTACTCAACAGATTTTATTCTTTTTTTTTTTTTTTTTTTTTTTTTTTTTGGTTTTTCAATGTTTTGGAGGCTGTCCTGGACTCGCTCTGTAGACCAGGCTGGCCTTGAACTCACAGATATCTGCCTGCCTCTGCCTCCCGAGTGCTGGGATTAAAGGCGTTGCGCCACCAACGCGTGGTGATTTTATTCATTTTGTATCTTGAGTGTCACACTGTGTAGCCCTTGGCTGGCCTAGAATTCACTGTGTAGACCAGGTGAGCCTCAGACTCAGAAATGTGCCTACAATGTGTGCCATCATACCCAGAATCTCTCAGAGCTTTACTGAGCACCTATTGTGAACCGGGCACAAGGCCTCCATGTAATCCAGAGCCTCATTCTTCATTTCCCTCCAGGCGCCCTCCAGAAGTCCCCAAGCTTGCTCCCCCAGTCCCCGTTTCCTTCCATGTTCAGGGGTGCAGAGCAGGAAAAAAAATATAGAGAACTGCCCCGCGCATGCACTGTCAAGCCCCAAGAATGCCAGGGAACAGCGCACTGATTACGCAGTGTGGGTATTTTTGGCTGCCACAGCCGCTGAAGTGCACAGCTCTGTTCTTGGACAGCTTTGCACATGAACCAGCTAGCTCTTCTCTCATGTCACAGCCTGTCATCTGATCCTTGACAGATTTCGGATCAGAATGTGACAGGTGTCTGGAACCTGCCTTGACAACATGACACCTGGAGCTCAGGCACAGAGAGGCCCCAGACATCTTCTCCACACGTGGCCCAGCGGGCTTTCGAAAGGCACCCAGGGCTGCCACCAGGCCATACTGCCTGTCTGCCTGTCTGTCAGAGTGCTGGGAAGTGGGGCGGGCCTGAGAGGTTGGCAGAGCTGCCTCGGTGCTGGTCAGCCCCCAGTGCACAGGCATCCTGAGCTCTGTGCTCAGAGCAGAGCCCTGGGCAGCACAAGCCACACCAGGTCCCTGAGCAAGAGGAGGCCATGGAAATGCCAAGGGGGTTCTTGCAAGCAGAAGGGCTTCCGGCACTGATGCATTACCTATTAGATGGGTGGTCCCAGACAGGTTTTCTGCCCCTGGCCCTCAGTGCCCCCTTTTATAAAATGAGATGATGGTAACACACACTGATAGCAGAATGTTTGCCCAGCATAGGCATTGTGCAAAAGTCCTTCCCTTCACACAGCCAGGAGGCAGGCAGACCTCACACCATCTGTTTCCATGGAGAAACACTCTAGCAAAAGACCCCGCCTAAGGGCTGAGAAGGGCAGAGCCCAGCCTCACCCCAGCCGGCCTGAGTCCCAGGCCCAGGAGGGAGTGCAGAGCCTGACTGGGTGTGCCTCTCCAGTACGCCTCTGTTCCCATCATCCAATAAAAGGCAAACACTGGCTACCTTTAGCATTTTGTTCACATGCTCCTTGTTGGCTGGCAAGTAGCAATTTTATTGCACACAATTGCAGAAACCTAGACAAATATTTAGCTATTTTCTCACTTGTGACCTTGCTGGAGTGACAACTTGGTTCTTATTCTGAAAACCATCCCAGGAGGCAGCAGTAGAGTGGCATATTGTGTGAAACATTTTCTCTCGCAAATGGCAAACCTGCCCCTACTAGCCTTTAGCGGAAAAGGAATCTCCTAAGCGAGGGACCAGTGGTGATGACTTCAAGCATGGTTTGCTCCAGAGAGTGAAGCCAGGTGGTTAGGAATCTGTCATGTGATCTGTGACCGACCACATGGTAGGGGGACAGGTTAGGTGGCCAGTGTCTGAAGTCAACTAGATTTAACCATTCCAGTGACAGGAACCCTTTCCCTGTTTGACCAGCTTAGATTATGTGCCTCCTCCATATATGTCACAATGGCTGGAGGATGAACTTGGTTCCATTCATGAACTAAGTCCCACGTCGAGAGCATGAGTTGTCCCATAGCAGCAACTGCTGGGCAGACAGGAGATGCGGGCTGGGACAGAGGGTTTGCCTTGGGTGGATTAGACAGGAACAGATGGCATCTTCTCCAGGAGCTGATAGACATGAACCAGCACCACTTGAATGCCCTGGGTGTGGGCCACGTCTCCCTGGACCAGCTCTGCCAGGTCACAGCGGCACACGGACTTCATAGCAAGCTGACAGGTGCAGGTGGCGGCGGCTGCGGCATCACCCTCCTGAAGCCAGGTACGGTTGGGGCTGGGGAGATGGTTACTAACACCGACTGGACCGTGGTGGGAGATCCGTTGCAGGATCCCCTGGGAAGGGGGACTTGTGACTGTGGGCCAGTTAATTAACCTGGCTGTACCTTTGTCCCCTCTGGGAAGACAGAATGACAGCAGGTAGGCCGAGGGACTGTTGCTCCTGCTCAGGGAGGAGCTTGTGGCTGGAAAGATCATCTGCCCCAGGCTGCTCCTGCTGCCTCCCACCACAAGCTTCAGGAACAACCAGGGCAGGCCCCTGTCTCACTGTGAAACAGGGACGGGGTTGACCCAGAGGCAGAGAGCGAAGTGGCCATGCTCATTAGCCTTGAGGGGAAAGATCCAGTAGTAGACTTAGAGAAGGAGCCCAAGGCCAGGCTGGGGTGCAGGGAGTTCTTGCTGCCGGCGTACGGCAGGCATCAAGTGATACCACCCACCCCCACCCGCTCCAGCATACTTGCCCTCCCCCTTTTTCTCCTCCCTCTGTCTCCTCACTTTGTACACCCCACCAGGATCCCCGAAGCCCTTGCTCTTGGTAGTGGCTTCTGACTTCAGGGAGTACAGGGGTCTCCTTCTAGGTGGCCCTGAGTGGTATCTACTGACCCAGAACCAATGCTGATTTGTTTTCTTTTTCTTTCTTTTCTTTTTTCAACGCTGATTATGAGTGAATGCTATGAGATCATGTCCAGTATACCCGGTACTGACCAGGCACTCTGGTGGGGGCTGGGAGTGTGGCCAGTGTCAGCCTCACTTCCAGTTAGGGAAACCAAGGCCCATATGGGGATTAAGCTTGAAGCTACGTGACCAGCTGATGCATGACAAGGCTAGGTCCAGGTGATTAAAGACCATGAGGAGGGTGTTGGGCTTGGCACATGGCTCATAGGTGCTTCAGTGACTCATAGGTGCTTCAGTGAAGCCGCAAGATGCACAGCAGGAGGACCCTACCCTGGGGTGGGAGTGTCTGCTGCAAGTCATCCATCAGGGCTGATTGCCTTCCGTCTCCAGGTCTAGAGCGAGCCAAAGTGGAGGCCGCCAAGCAGGCCCTGACCGACTGTGGGTTTGACTGCTGGGAGACCAGCATCGGAGCGCCTGGGGTCTCCATGCACTCGGCTGCCTCCTTAGATGACCCTGTCCGACAAGCCCTGGGCCTCTGAGATGATATAACACCAGGTCCTGCCAAGAAGCCTCTCACTGGAGCATTCTGGGACTGGAGTTGGCCTCTGTGCTGACCAGTGAAACGTTTCCTGCTGGTAGCAGACTCTGAGAGGTGCCACCTCCATGCCCCATCTGTACGCTGGCATTTCTGGAGCCAGACAGACATCATTTGTGGGGTCTCCTGAGCTGGCAGGCTGATACAGGCCTTCGCCTTGGAGCTCGATGGGTGCATCTGCCTGGGCCTGGCCTCCATCTGCCTCACTCAGACTCTCTGGCTCTTAGCCATGCACTCTTCTGTTCGGCCATCCAAGGCTCCTTAGGAACTTCCTGGCGGGAGGTTCTTGTCTGTCATCCTCACCCAGGGATCATCAGCCGAGCCAAGGCTTGCTGACACTTCTGTCTCCATGTGTACTTGTGGGGAAGCTTCCCGTGGGGGAAATAAAGAGAGATTGCACAGGCAAAGCCTCAGGACCTGTGGGAAGATAGGACCAGTGCACTCTGCTCCTCCCCCTCCCCCTTCTCCTCCTCCCTTCTCTGGTGCACCCTCCCTCTCCCTGAGAGTTCTGGGGCTGATAGGGACAAGGGCATAACTGCCTCAGTCACAACACAGGTGGATACCTCGAGCACCCACCAATGTGCACAACTCTGAAGCCTTGGGAATGAACTTAAAGCCTAGGACATTCCTTCTGTTTTTTTGTTTTGTTTTTTGAGACAGGGTTTCTCTGTGTAGCTTCGGAGCCTGTCCTGGTACTGACTCTGTAGACCAGGCTGGCCTCGAACTCACAGAGATCTGTTTGCCTTTACCTCCCCAGTGCTGGGATTAAAGGCATGTGCCACCACCACCTGGCCCATCCCTTCATTCTGATGTCAACTGTCTAGGTGGAGAGAATGCCCTTCCCTCATGCTCCTGGCATGATAGGGCCCACCAAACCCTGGTAAAGCAGCACCTCACCCACAGCACCCCTGGGAGCCAGGGACCACAGTAAAAATGCCCTGGACTGGGTTAGTTTGTTTCCCACGACTCAGTGTGTGTTTGCTCTCAGCCGCTAGGGGGCAGCTGATGCCTTTCTCAGCACCCTTGGGAGGAGGGTAGGGGGGAGCTGGGCTGGAGTACACCACCAGGAGGTCACTGCAGACTACTTGGCAGGTCTGTGCCCCTGCCCTCCAGAAACAAGTAATGCAGAAAGCAATAATATTCACCTGAGAACTCGTGGGACATTCTGTGCCCAACTTCACAACACAATCGACAATACCATCCATGCTCATCTCACAGACCAAGAAGCCAGAGCTCAGAGATGTTGGGTAATTGTCCAAAGCCACGAAGCTGACCAGCTTCAGAGGCCATTTGTCTCCAAAGCCAGCCATCAAGCTGCCCTGCCCCGGCACCACTCCCCCTCAGGCTGGCTGCAAATGTAACTGCCCGTAGCATAAAGTCCCGCATGCTTTCATCACCAGGCAGTTTGAGTGAGCAGCTGGGACCACTGCACGGGACCATCCTGCAGTCGGGTGGGGAAGGTGAAATGTCCACAGCAGCTGTAACACCAAGCAGGATTATCAAACTGAGATCCTCAGAGCCTTCATGCTCCTTGGAAACTGGGTGTCAGCAACCAATGCTGACTTGATGCCCTGGCCCTCAGGAAGCAGCCACCTGTGGGTCCTGGACAGTGTAGCCACTTACCTCAGCTGCTGTTGTGGCTACCGTATACTCCTAATGCTACCATACACAGCCACTGTCTCATAGGCCTTTGCAGCCATGACTGCTCTTACTGGTCATGCAGTGATATCATTCGGTTGTTCTCAGTCACCCCAAGCTTCCAGAAGACACCCAGGAGTGCTGTCCCCTGCCTGCTTTGGACCTTCTGCCTTGCTGGTCTGGGTGGAGCTCAAGTTTTATCTTTTCATCCCTTTTTTTGCATTTATGTGTGTGTGTGCACGCTGCGAGTGTGTGTGTGCGTGTGCACTACAGCAAAAGACAGCTTCTATGAGTCTGTTCTCTTCCATCATAAGAGTTCTGTGGATTGAACTAAAGTCATCAGGCTTGGCAGTAAGTGCCTTTGCCAGATGAGCCAACTTGTGAGCCGCTGTCTTAACCAACGGAGCCATCTTGCCAGCCACTGGTAGCTTTTAAAGCTCCTGAGGTCACAAAACCAAAGGACCACAAGGTCACCTCTGGCATACCACCCTGGTGACTGAGCTCAACTCTGGCAGACTCCATTTCAGCTCTGCTACCCTCTGGCCATGTGGCCTTGGGCCAAGTGGCCTTTGGAGGCTTTCTCTTAGTGAGGTGAACGGAATTGCCTTTACAGAGGTAGTGTGACGACTGGGTGAGAGAGCACGCGCAAGTGCTTGGCGCTGTGCCGGCTACACGGTGAGCGTTCACTAAATGTTCGGTGCAGTCGTGTGCCGCAGGATGGTAAGGTGTTTCCCAGAAACCTCAGCGGCGTTCAGTGCTGGCTAAAACCCCAGCCTTGCCAGTTGGAGACACCCTTCTCTCTGTTCATTGTGGAAAAACTGTTAGTGCCACCCAGCTTCAGCCCTCCTTGCTTCTCTGCGCAGAGCTGGCACAGCCTGGCGCCCTGTGCCTGCCCTCCTGTGTACAGCAGGGTCTCCCGTGGGGAAGCAGGCTTCAGACACCACGGGTGATGTTCTTTCTCAGTCAACCTTCATGCTTCTGGTGCCACTGGCCGGCACGTGACGCAGGCTCTGGCTGGTCTGCCAGCCTCCACGTGCTGGGCCCTGCCCTCTGGTTTTGTCCATGTGGGCACCTCAGTTCACATCTAGCAGCCTGCAGTCGCTCCTTGCCTGGCTGCCTGGCTCCCGGCTCATTCTGGACGGGCCTCTCAACCACACCTGCCGTCTTGCTATGAGGAGGGGAGAGCCACTTCTGCAGCCGGAGCCAGCAATGTTTTCACATTTTTCACATAACAGTGAGTCTGAGAATGCTCAATTTAATCCCAGCACTCAGGAGGCAGAGGCAGGCAGATCTCTCTGAGTCTGAGGCCAGCCTGGTCTACATAGGAAGTTCCAGACCAGCCAGGACTATGTAATGAGATTCTCTTTCCCTCTCTGTCCTTCTCCCTCCCTCTCCCTCCCTCCTTCTCTTCCCCTCTCCCTCCCTCCTTCTCTTCCCCTCTCCCCTGTTTTTCTCCCTCCCTCTCTCAAAAAGTCTTCAGTCATTTGAATTCTCTGTGATGAGCATGAGAAAGAAAACCAAATTATCACCTCAAACCACACAGTGTGACTGCCTGCTGGTTTGGTGTGTAGTCACCGTTCTGTGCCAACATGTATCAATCTCTGGTTGCCAGGCCACCAGCACATTTTCCCCAATTTGCTCCCAAGTGTTAGAACCATGTTGAGTGCCCCACGTCTGCCTTATACATCGCTCAATCTCTTAATTCATGGCAGGATGCTCTCCACGCACACTTCCACCCACACAGCTTTGTGTGCCCACCGTTCTCATCACAGGGTGTCCCGTCTCTGTGTCGTGCCCGGGCTTCAGGAGCCCCCAACACTGTGAACCATCACAGAGTACCTGCTATGTGTCCAGTGCAGGCCACTTACTTGATATGCTTTGTCTTTGTGAGATAGGACTGTCCCCATCCTAGGTAAACTGAGGCCATAGGAAGAGAAAGGGCTCTTGAGGCAGAGAAGGGGCAGAGCTGGAGGTAAACACATGCCTTTGTGATGTCAGATCTGCCTGGGCAATCGCCCACCCTTTCCTTCCAAACCCTGGGCAATCCGACTTGTCATGCAAGGCCCAGCTCAGCCCCTTTCCTCTCAGTCATTGTTGCTTCCCTAAGAGCCCCCTGGCTGACAGAGAGCAGAGAAATGGAGCTGTCGGAGGACATGCGCATTCTCTCTGCAGTAAACCTAGAGCGGTTACCCCACCTACAAGGGAAGCCTGACATGGGCGGAAGGAGCCCACAGGTTCAGTGTGTCTTTTCCAACAAATGCACAAACGCGCAGTTGTCACTCAAGGGATGTGTGTTTGCTGGTCATCACAGTCCCCAAGCATTGGCTTAGAGGATGAGGAAACCACGCCCAGAGAGGGTAAGAGACTCGCTGAAGGTCGCACAGTGAGCTGCCTCATGCTGTCTTCTGCCATTACTTTTCCATAGCTGGGATGCTCTGCACAAGACCATCTCAGCCTCCTCACTCCTGCTCACCCTGCCTAGCTTGGTGCGGGGAATCCTCTCTAGCTCCCTGTTCCGTGTCTGTTTTCCCTCATGCAAAATGCCAGGCAGTGTGCTCAACATCTTGGTTGGTGATGGTCCCTGTGGTACAGCTTACAGAGTTACAGGCCCCTGTCTGAAGTCCACAGCAATGCAGTGTGGGATTTCTAGCCGTATTGCGGAAGGTGTACAGGATCTCACTAGGCAGGGAGAAGATCAGAAATAAGACTGACTACATTGACCAACCGATGGGATTTGCTGACACACACCCTTGGCCATTAAGCTTCTGGGTAATGGACATCTTGGGTAATGGCAGAATGATCCTTCCATTTTACAGAGAGGCAGCTGGACAGGTGTGCCCTCAGACAGGCTGGGTGACTGGTTTGGATCTGAGCCCTGCCAGCCTGCTTGGTGCTGACCAGAGCCTGTTTCTGGATGAGACACAGCTATGCTGGGCCCTCGCCAGGCTGCCTGAAACTCTTGAGGGGCTTGGGGCCTGGAGGCCCTGAGACATCTAGTAAAACCTGAGTTTTCTGTCTCATTTATTTTTTTCCTCACCATAGACCTATGTGATGAATGAGATTGCAGATACAGGGGAATAGACCTGCCTCCAGTGGCTGGGTCCTCTTGGGGCCCTGCAAAGGGGTCACAGGCTTCCTCTCCTCCCACCCCCTCCCCTGCTCCCTCATTGCATAAGGGAGGGACAGGGAGGCCTGAGTGCATCAGTTAATAGGGTAAACTCATGCACTGAAGGGATGGGACATCTGCCAAGTGAGCCTGTTTTGGGCCGTGCCCCCCCCCATGCCCTCTCACTGTGAGGTTTCCATGACTAGGAAGGCATCATTCAAAGACTCTTTCATGATGTGTAGGCTGAGGCAGGGAACCCCAGGGTACCCTCCAGGCCTCCCAAGATCCCCAGAGCTTCCTCCTCTACCCAGAGAGAAAGATACTGCCTCCCCATAATGGCCAAGGCTGGCAGGTTCTACCCCTGAGTCGTGAGCATCCCTACTGTGTGCAGTGATGGGGCCAAGCCCCAAAGACATGAGTTGTCTTGCCCTTGGGGAGCAGCTGGCTGCCTTTATCCTCAGCTGGTGGATGAGACATTGAGAGAGAGACAGAGTGACCAGGATGTAGGCAAGGCAAGGAGAGACAGCTTGCTGTGAGACTGGAAACAGGTATCTTGCCCTCTCTGGGCCTCAGTCTTCCTATCCATAGACAGTATGTCTGCTCAGTATGGCAGGACCTCGTGTCTTCTCTACCCGTCCACCGCCGGATGTTCTGTGAATTCCGCACTCAGGGCTTTGTCTTCGTTTCATGCCCAGTTCATCCTCCCCATCTCCCAGTTGAAGGACTAGTCAGGCCACCTCCTTGTGGGAGCCTCAGGCACCTCTGCCCACATCACATGCAGTCTAAGCATCCAGGAAGTGGAGCTGCTATTGTTCTTACAGGGGAAACTGAGGCTCAAAAAGGTCACCTGTGCCCAGAGCAGCAAACCCAGGCTTCAAACCTCATAATAGCACTGCTGAAGCCGGAGCCCTCCCCCCCAGCTTACCTTCTAACAGGTAAGGCTGGGCGAGAGAGGTGGAAAGAGCCGTCCTTTCTGCTCTTCTGGGCAGCCGACAAGCAAGGCGGGGTTGGCTGTGCTGAGCTGGACACTGGGCCTCAGCCGTGGTGCCCGCATGCCAGATTGCCAGGGCTCTGGGAGTTGGAGGACGTGACCTTGGAGGAAGAGGCTTCCTGGACCCGTGCACCTGCCATCTGTTGCCAAGACAACACATCTGTTCCACACCCCCTATGACCCTGCAGGGTGGGGGCCTCCAGCACCTGGGCTGGCCTGTCCTTGGCAGCCATCAAGTGGCCCTCACACCCGTTCCTCCGGGTTGTTATCTCCAGCCATCTGCCTTAGAGAGCAGAGTCCGTCAAGACCATCCCCCAACACAGCCACAAAGATCCACACTGTGGATGGGGACATCGAGGCAGGCTCGGAGCTGGGGAATGACCCCCTCCTGGACACAGCGTGCTTGCGATAAGCTTAGATGTTAGCCCAGGCTTCCAAGAGGATTGAGGACACGGAGCTCGGGCAGACCTAAGGCCTGGAGAAAGGGCAGAAGCTACGGAAACCCTATCATCGCGGCCCTCTGAGCTCACCAGAGTCAGCCCCTAGGGTGGAAAGCAGCTCCCAGATGCAAGAGTCATGTGGCCTTTTGGACTGGAGGCATGTGAGACATAGTTCAGGACTTCCCACCTGTCTCACAAAGTTGAAAAGCACTACTCAGGGAGCTGCTTTCTGTCCTGCTGTGTGGCCCAGGAAGGTGCCTTGCCCTCTCTGGGCCCCATTTCCCTGCTGCTTCTGAGGGTTTGGTCTCTAGTCCCAGCCCTGTGGCCTGGCCTTGATTTCCATGGCTTCTATCATCAGCCTGAGAAGTCTGCTCAGATACCTCACACCCCACATCTCCAACCTAACTGGGGAAGGGACAACGGGCACTGCCTGACCTTGGCCCCAGCTGGTACCCTGGAGTAGGGGTGGGGCTGCCCTCCATGCCTTTCTGTCAGGCCAGGTCCCGGTGTTGAACTTGGCTTCTCCACGCGCCTTATAAAGACTTGTCAGCTCCAGCCCTGGTCCTCCACTTAGTTTTATTTATTATTTATTTTATTTATATATATTTATTTTGGAGACAGGGTCTCACACGGCCCAGGATGGCCTCTGGCTCACCATGTAGTTGAGGATGACCTTGAACTCCTCTTCTTCCTGTTCCCTTCTACCTCCCACATGCTGAGATTATGGACCTCCAACACCATCCCTGGCTCTTCTATCTAGTCTGAAAAAGAGATTCCAAAAAACAGGCTGCTACAGCACAATTCAGTTTTTTAATTCTACTAGGAAGGAATGAAAACCAATTAAAAAGAAAAAAGAAAAGGCCAGGCCAAGCTTTCTGTGAGCTGAAAAGTCCCCCTTGGTGAGTCCTCCTTGGGAGAGCAGCCCTGGGGAGGACTGCTGAGCCCCGGGTGGGAGGACCACCCGCCCTGTGGAATCTGATTACCCTGGTGAGGTGGAATGGCAGGCTGGGCGGCAGGGCGCCAGTGGTCCGAACTGAGCTCGCTCTGTCCCCGGGAGGCACAGATGGTATTTTTTTTTTTTATCAGTGTCAGTATTGGCTTCTTTCTGCTCTGATGAGTAGATACTAAAGAGGCAGTGACATTATTTGAGATAACAGAGAGAGCAGAAAAAGGGTCAGTGCAGGAGAGAGAGAAAACGGCAGAGCCAGCAGATAAAGGGGGAGGTCTGAGGGGTAAAGCACCCTTGCTGGGGCCCCCCACCAGCCCCATCAACACTGCCCCCCAGCCTGGCTCCCTTCCCTGCCTCTGGGGGCTGGAATGAGGCCCTGCCAGCCTCGGAGCCCCAGCCAGCTGCTCCTGGCCACTGCGTGCTCCTGTCCCTCCTCCCAGGCCCCACCCCCCATTCTGCCTTTTCAATTCCATTCAATTAGGCCTCCCCGCTCTCGGAAGCTTGTCTCCTCTGATATCCAGGCTAACTGACAGGGGATTAGAGCTGTTTGTATTACACACAGAGCCACCGCCACCAGGGCCCAGGGACATGCTTATTTATGGAGCGGCCAGGGTACTGACCCCTGGGACCTGCTTCGTCTCAAGGAGGGCTGGAGGGCCCTGTTCCCTGCTGCCCTCCTTCCCCATCTTGCAGCCTGGGGGAGGGTGGGCTGGGGGAAAAAAAGCCCAGATAGACTTGGGTTCAAAGTCAACTCTACCATATCCTGGCTGTGTGACACTGGGCAAGCAGTGCCATTTCTCTGGGCCTCTGACTAGTTCTTCATCTTTGTTTGGTTCAATTTTTGAGACAAGGTTTCCTATGCATCCCAGGCTAGTCTTGAATTCATAGCAATCCCTGCCTCAGCTCCCAAGTGCTGAGATTAATGAGCCAGACACCTGGCTAAAGCAGACCTTTCACCTGGAAATAGTGAAGCAACTCAGCGATGTCTGCGTGGATAGCGAGGTGCCGGTGGGGCAGGCGTTTGTCCCAGTGCTAGTGGCATGCACTTTGCCCGCTCAGTGACACCTCTGGGCCAGCCTGTTACAGTGGCAGCAGTGCAGGAAGGGTCCCTGGTGAAGAAATGGTGGGCCCAGCCGGGTCTGCCTGCAGAAGGGTCCAGCTCAGTGCAGGAGATGACAATGCCAGATCTCTTGGGTGTTGTGTGAATCACACAGGACATCAGGGCAGATGGAACAAGGCTAACCCAGCCTCCCCTTGCCTGGCTTTCTTCCTCTCCAAGTCCTGCCATTCTTGCTCGGGGATACATCAGCACCAACGTCAGCACAGCAGGCAGCCTTGTTCACATCTGTCTTCCACGTCCATCAGGTGTGTGACATGTGAGAACTGCTTCAGGTCCTGGGATGAATGAAGAGATGGAGGGAGGAAGGAAGGAAGGAAGGAAGGAAGGAAGGAAGGAAGGAAGGAAGGAAGGAAGGAAGAGGCCTTCTCTTGTTCGTGGTGGCCACGCTGCTGGCTGAGGAACATCATTGTCCTGAGCCTGCCCCTCGACCCTACAAAGGGGCTTCTAGGTGTTGGAACGAATGGGCTCAGGCCTTGATCTGAATGCAGTGGATCTCTTATACCCTCTGTCTACCCAAAGAGAGGGACCGGTCTTTGTGGCTTTCTCTCTCCCAGCATCCACGGCTGGTGGCCCTGTGACTGAAAGAGCTGGATGGGCTCCAGGCCAAGGAAGGCCCTCACAGGGTAGGATAATGCTGGGCTATTCACTGCACCCCTGTCTTCACGGAATTGGCCAGAGTTCAGCAGAGGGCTTGCCCTGGGAAAGTGCAAGCGTGGACAGTTACAGAAACCCAGTGTTGGGTTAGCAGGATGGTGCAGTGGGTAAAGCTGGCAGCCTGAGTTCAGTTCCAGGACCCGCACAGCGGAGAGAATCACTCCTGAAAGTTTCCTCTGACCTCGACACATGCTGGGTGGAGTGCACAGAACCACACATACCATATACATACACATACATCATTCACCCACCCACCCACCCACCCACACACACACACACACACACACACACACACACTGAATAATAAATAAAAACCAGCCACATGTTAGGTTTGGTGGCACACACTTGCAACCCTAGCACTGAGGAGGCTGAGGCAGGGGGATCAAAGGGGCCAAGCCAGCCTCCACCTGCCACTTGGATTTGCCACTTAGCTAGGGACTGATGGCCTCCTCCCATCTACATTGGCTTTCAGTGGTGATCCTGTTACACAGATTCATAGTGGTGCTGGGGCATGACAGGAGTCATCCAGCCAGGCACTGGTGGAGTTGGGATCAGGCTTAGGTCTCTGAAGTTTACGCCTGCTGGCCCGTCTGCTGTGTATCAGATGTCAGAGACAATGTAGCTGTCTCCTGACACTTGGAGAAGTAGGAGCTGTCCCTCATGCTGCAGAAGGACAGCTGAGTCTCGGGGGGGAGGTGGCCCTGCCTGCTAGACACAGCTGGGTGGAGCAGTCTCCACCTGTGGTTTCTACCTCAGCTCCAGCCCCTGAGTTGTTTCAGATTTGGATTAGACCAGCAGTTCTCAATTTACGGGTCGTTGATCCCTTTAGGGGTAAATGAGCCTTTCACAGGTGTCACTTTGGCCATCGGAAAACAGATATTTGCATTATGATTCATAGCGGTAGCAAAATCACAATTATGAAGTAGTAATGAAAACAGTTTTATGGCTGGGGGTCACCACAACATGAGGGACTGAATTAAAGGGTAACAGCACCAGGAAGGTTGAGAACCACGGGATTAGACCCTGGGCATACAATCAGGGCTTCAAAGCAGCCAGTCTGAAGGTATTGAGCCTCTTAAGATCCCTAGAGTGGCACTGTGTTGGCTAATTTTATGCCAACTTGACACAAGCTAGATTATCTGAAAGGACAAAATCCTGATTGAGAAAATGCCCCCATAAGATCCAGCTGTAAGGCATTTTTAAATTATTGATTGATGGGGAGGGCCAAGCCCATGGTGGGTGGGGCCATCCCTAGACTGATGGTCCTGGGTTCTATAAGAAAGCAGGCTGAGCAAGCCATGAGGAGCAAGTCAGTGAGCAGCTCCCTCCATGGCCTCTGCATCAACTCCTGCCTCCAGGTTCCTGCTTTGCTTGACTTCCTGTCCTGACCTCCTTCAGTGATGTGGAAGTGTGCGCCAAATGAACATCTTTTTCCGCAAGTTGCTTTGCCCATGATGTTTCATCACAGCAGTAGAAACCCTGACTAAGACCGATTGGTACCAGCATAGTGTGATATTGCTGTGACAGACCTGGTCATGTTTTGGGGAGGATTGTGGAAGGACGTTGGGATAGAAGAGCCATTAAGTGTTGAGAGCTCAGTGGATGTTCTGTGGGAGCTTGGAAGATAAGAATGTTGAGAGTCGTGCAGATGATGGGAGCCTGTGCGGTAGTTTGAAAGAAAATGACCCCTAGGGAGTGGCACTATTAGGAGGCGTGGCTTTGTTGATGTAGGTGTAGCCTTGCTGGAGGAAGTGTGTCACTGTGGGGGCAGGCCTTAAAGTCTCTTTTGCTCAAGCCTCCCTCAGTGCGACACAGACCGCTTTCTGTTATCTGTAAGATGTAGGACTCTGTTTCTTCTCCAGCACCATGTCTGCCTGCACACCTCGATGCCCACCATGATGTTAATGGACTGAACCTCTGAAACTGTGAGCCACCACGGTGAAATGTTTTCCTTTATAAGAGTTTGCGGTAGTCATGGTGTCTCTTCACATCCATGGAATCCCTAACTTAGACAGCCTGCCTTATGAAGTTTCAGAGCGAAGCTTAAAGACTCTTTGAGGGCTGCTTGTGATTTTTGAGTTGAGATTCTATGGTGTTTGGTCAGCTAGGACTGAGGAATTTCAGCTGTGATTAACAAGAGACCAGAACACTAAGGTAAAACCTTTGCTTTGCTGGGACAATGGATGCTGCTTAGGCGGAGATAAGAAATTATTGGTGATCAAGAAGAACCCACCATCACTGAGGTGAAGTCTTCTGGGAAGTGTGTCCTCAGGGTCAACACTCAGAAGCTGTGTTCCAGAAGCATCCAAGGTTGCACCTCATGCTGGCAGCTGAACTTGGTAGTGTAAGAGTCACGGTGGTATTGGGTTTTGAAGGCCTGGAGGGGTCACGGAGAGCAGCTGGGGCTTGGCACTGTGTGGCAGGGCTGGAGTCCCTAAAGAGAGCCCGGGAGAGGCTGTTGGGGAAAGTGCAGCCCAGTTGCTGCAGAGACCCCAGCATTTTGGAGATGTGAGTATCATGGGATGACCACCAAGAACAGCAGCAGTGGTGGAGTGGAGCCAGCCAGAGTCTAGAAGACAAGCCGTGTGTGCTGCAGGGGGCGGAGCCAGAGAAGTGACCCAGGCCCCTTGGAGGAGCCCAGAAGATGGTGAGTGAATCCTAGACACTAGATGTTGACTTATTTATTCAATTTGGAGTTTGTTTTTGCTTTATTCAGGTTGTGACTGTTTCTTCCCTCTTAAAGTAAGAAAATATTTAATTTGTTGTTAAAGGAGCCCACCGTTGGGAGACTTTAAAAAAAAAAGACTTTGGATTTTAAGAGACTGACTATTTTAAAGAGTCTGAATTGTTCAGTGTTTGAACTTTTAAAGGCTTTGGGACTTTTAAAATTGATAGTAATATGTGGTGATCTTGGGGAAGAACAAGAGAGGAAAGGCCGTGGCTTAATAGTTATGTGTTTGTGTGGCAATAGAAATGTGTTTGTGTGTCAAGTTGACAAGGAGTCAATTGTGCAGGATAGTTTTATGTTGACATCAAGGAGGGAACCTCGGGTGAGAAAATGCCTCCATGAGACCAGGCTGTGGGCAAGCCTGTAGGGCATTTTCTTAATCAGTGATTGATAGAGGGGGAGGGCCCAGCCCATTGTGGGTGGGGCCATCCTTGGGTTCTGGGTTCTATAAGAAAGCAGAGCGAGCCCGAGCCGTGAGGAGCAAGTCAGTGAGCAGCACCCTCTACAGCTTCTGCATCAGCTCCTGCCTCCAGGTTCCTGCGCTGACTTCCTTCAATAGTGACAGTGATATGGTGAAGTGTAAGCCAAATAAACCCTTTCCTTCCCAGGTCATGGCGTTTCATCACAGCAATAGAAACCCTGGCTAAGACAGGCACAGTCCCTGCTGGTAAGGGAAATATCATCCAACTGGGAGGACAGTGTTTATGTAGAGAGTAACAAGAATCCGGTGGTAGCATCAGGCGTGTGCATGTCACAGGGTATGTGCATAACTTACAGATCTGAGGTGGAGGACGAGACATGTGGACCTTGGAAAGAAATGTGCTATAATAATCACTATAGTTATGATGATAGAGACGGTAACCATTCATGACCACTTCAGTTCAGCCAGTACCACAAGCCATATTGTTCGAATTTAACAGAGGGAAATGACAAGGCTCAAGGGGACAAAGCTGCCGGCCAGCTGGTAATGGGACACAAGCCCAGGCTCTGGGATCCCAGAAAGATCGATGGCGAACTCTCAGTGCTGGCTGGCCTCAGCCTCTCAGAACCGCATGGACTCAGAGCTCAGGAGTGAGACAGGGCCATACCCCCACAAACTCACAGAGCTGGGGCCCCAGAGAGGAGGGGGTGCTTTTCTCAGCCTACAGTGGCAGGGGGAGGGCATCTTGAAGATTGTGGCATCTGGATGCTTTCTTTTTTGTTGTTAGATGGGGGTCTCAGTAGCCCAGGCTAGCTTCAAGCTCAGTATATCTCTAATGATGACCTTGAATTCCTGACCCTCTTGACTCTACTTCCCAAATGCTGGAATGACAGGCGTTCACCAGCATGCCTGGTTTATGCATTGCTGGGGGTTGAACCCACAGCTTCATGCTTGCCAGGCAGATACTCTGCCAATTGAGCTAGCAGCCCCTGGGTGAAGGAGGGCATGCTGGGCAGCAGAGCCCCAGCCCTTGCAGGCAGCCCAGCACACAGCAGCCCTGTATTCACGTGGAGCTTGCAGTGAGTGGGCATAGGAGGGTCTGGACTCCAGGGAGCCTGTGTGGGTGATGGAGTAGGACAGCAGGGCCACAGTTGGCCTCAAAGTGTAGAGGGGGGTGGCAAGAGGTGAGGTGGCTCCCCAGGGCAATGGGTGTAGAAGTCATAAGCACTTGAGGGACAACAACACACGGGGGTGTCATAGCGGCTAAAGGGGCCTCTCAGCTTTGGGGCCCAGACTGTCTGCCCTGTCCAGACAGTGGGCACATTGGCTTTCAGCACTTCTCCTGCCAGGGCCTGTTTGGCAAACCCCGTGTGTTATAGAAGAGGGCCCACCTCACGGAACTTCTCACTGTCCTCCTCCCAGTGCCACTTACCCCCCCCTTTTTTTTTTCAAGACAGGGTTTCATTGTGTAGCTTTGGAGCCTGTCCTGGAGCTTGCTCTGTAGACCAGAGCAAGTTCTGGCCTCAAACTCACAGAGATCCGCCTGCCTCTGCCTCCCGAGGGCTGGGATTAAAGGCGTGCGCCACCAACGCCTGGCCAGTGGCTCCCTTCTTGCTCTTGGCTTCTAGCGGTAGCTATGGCCCCTGGGTCTTCCCTGTGCAGCAGAATCCACATCTTGGAGTCTTTTCTCAGGACACCAGTCCCTGAGTTAGAGCATGCTCCAGACCTTCTCTAACCTGGATATACATCTGCAGAGACTTGAGTTTCCCAGAAAAGCCACACCCTAGGGCCCCTGGAGACCAGACCATCCAGTCCTTTGGGAGGGACAGTTCTTTCTCCCCCTCCTGGCAGGGAAGTTTATGGGTCACCGGTTGTTTGCACCTTCAGCACATCAGGGAACAACCACTGCTGGAGAGACCCCGAGTTCAGGTGCCTCTCCTCATGACCTCAGACTGCGCTACCCAAGCAGCAGCCAGAGCCCACGTGGCTCTGGGGCAAGGCAGGTCTCCTGGGCACACTTCTCCCTGGGACTGAGCTCAGGAAGAAGTGTGCTGATGTCAGCACACCCGCCACCTTCCTTCCCGGCGGATCTCAGCTGTCAGTGAGACCGTCATTCCTAGCTCTCATCCCAGAGCTTATTGGCAGTTTCATTGTCACCCCTCCCCCCCCAAAATCTTCTCTCGGTTGGCGTTTTCATCAGGGGAGGCTGTTGTGGGAGGAGGCAGAGCTCGCTTTTGGAAAATGGTGGTGCTGGTGCCCTTGGTCTGGGGTCAGCAAAGGCATCGGACCCCACCTGATATTCCCTTCCCCAGGAGCAAAGGAGAGCAAAAGGCAGGGGGTGAGGTGTGCCCTGGGGAGGCCCAGACCCCGCAGACTTCAAGTCCTCCTTCAGCCCTCCCAGATGATGTGTAGGAGGCAAGGTGATGGGGTGAGGACATGGGCCATGGCATCAGACCCACCCAGAGGTTTTCTCAGCTAGGTACTGAGCACTTCAGGGCAGATCTCTACCCTGTGGTGCCTCAACATACCCATCTACCAAGTGGGAACAACCTGTACTTCCATTGGCTGAGGCCAAATCTAGGCCAAGCACTGTCATCCTGTTCAGGCCACCCCAAACCTGGGAAGACTGGTGTCATCACAGTCAGTATCTTAGTGGTGGGGAAACTGAAGCTCAGAAAATTCCTGCATAGTGGTCAGGTGACCAAAGAAGAGGCAATAACTGGAACCGAACTGGGGCTGTGACATTCCTGGGTGATGGTAAGCCTGTCCTGGAGGGTCTGCGGGAGAGCGAGGGTAATAAAATGTCAGCACACACCAGGCATGTGAAGAAAAGCCATCTGCTGTGTGAACAGGATGGACCAGGCTCCTTGGCAGCCCCTTAGTGCTAAGGGCCGGATGGAAACCACTGGGTAGTGTTACAGGATGGCACCGGGGCCTCCTCAGGCATGAGGTGAGCGTGGGGTGAGCTCCAGGGCTGAGACGCCCCCCTTAGGGGTTGAGTCCCTCTCCACAGTGGCACCCAGCTGTGTCCTCTTCCCAAACCCAGTGGAGCTGTGCCACTTGAAGGTGCCCAGCTGTGCAATCAAAAAACAGACTCAGAGTGTGGCTGGTTCAGGGCTACCCAGGCAGGAGTGGGTGTTGCGTGCTTGAATCCTACAGTGCCTACTTACTGTGTCTTGGTTTCGTGAGCTGTACAGTGGGGAAACCAGAAATTCCCATCATGGGGTCAGGAGCCTACCCTGCATGGGGGAAAACCAGGCGGTACTTTGGCATCTAGCAAGTTCCTTACAGAGCTCAGACTCGGGACCCCTCTGTAGTGCAGATGAGGAAACCGAGGCCCTGGGATGAGAAGGTAGGAGAAACTCCTGCCCCAGCCTCTGGACTCCTGGCCCCGCATCACCCTCTGCTGCCTCCCTACCCTCCTCCCAGCATCTCTGACCCCTGTGGCTTCGAGAGCCTGAGCCCCAGGCCTGCAGCGAGGAGTGCCATTCTCCCTTTCCCTGGCACACTGAAGGTTTTGAAAGTTAAAGTGTTACCATCGGCTTTGTTGTTGCCTAACTACGACAGACAAATTGAGAACGAGTTGTCAAAATGTCAACGCACAACAAATCAACATGCGAAGCGAGTCCCGGCGCTCCGCGGTGTATAATTAAACAAAAAATCCCTTTTAGAAATTTCAGCGAGCGTCGGTTCCACTTTATATTTGTCTGTGTGATTAATAAAGGCAGCTAATTTTCAGACTTTAAAAACAGCTAGAAAATAGCTCCTAATTACATATTAGGTTCCTGGCGGCCCCCGCTGTGCTCCGCCGGCATTGGTGGGCCGAAGAATTTGGCAGAGCCTTAATTGCATTCTGAGCGTCATCTAATTTTAGTTAAATGTAATGTAATCAGCAGCAGATGTCTGAAATAAAATATGAATTATGAATATGATGAAATTTCATTCTTGAATAAAAAAGTAATTTGCTATTTAGTTCATTAACGTCTTCGAGGTTTATTAGAGCAGGTAGATAGGGCCCGACATGCTTATGGAGTAACTGATATCTGGGACACCCCACCCCGGGACAGGAAACTTCATCTGGACACACCCAGTCATAATGAGTGAGTGTGGGACCTTCAGTTCCCATCCTGGGGAGTCAGAGTTTAGGGGTGAGAGGAAGCACCCCAGTACCCACCCTCCCTTCTCCTGAGATGGTCACAGTGAAAGGCTACTGCCAGATGACACCACATGGGGCTTGTTGGCAAGGTGGAGCCGGGATCAGTGTGCCTGCGTATCTGACCAAGGGTCCAGGCTCTGCCTCTCACTGATTGTGAGCCAGGACCTCAGTTTCCCTCTCCATAAAATGAACTCATCAAAGCATCTGCTGGACACTCCAAATGCACCCAGCAATTAGCAAAGCCTGTCTGATGTCACCTGCCCTTGGGAGCTGTTTTCGTTGGGCAGAACAGTGGTGAAACATTGGTGTTAAAATACCTGTTCTCTTTGTGGGACAGCCCATGACACAGGGATTGCAAATGCTGTATTGTCTTTCACCAAGGCCTAGAGAAGCTAAACATTGTCAGAATTGGGATTTGAGTCCCATACAATTTTCCCCAGTGCTTCCCGCACATTCGGAGAGTTACCCCAGGAGCTAAGCTGACAGGGGTTCTGGATTCCAGACAGGCTCATTTGGGGGAGGCAGAGGTGAGTGACCAATCGTGGGAAGGTGGAGCAAAGGGTAGAGCCGCCTCCGGAAGCTGCCCTGGGCAGGTCGGGAGACTCAGCTGCCTCTCTCCCCTCTCTTCACACCAACCAATAATTCCCTGCAATTATCTGGAAAAGATTAATTAGCAAAGTGCACCATATTGACTCAAGGTTGCCTCAGCGATCAATAACTTGGGAGAGTCTCCAGGGGGGCAAAAGAAAGAAGCAGAATTGGAAAATGGGGGAGGCGGCTCCACTCCAGACTGCTTAGCCTCTGTCCGAGAATCCCAGTTTCCCCTGACTACCGGGCAGCACTGAGCACATCTCTTCCCTCAGTTTCCCCGTATGTAAAATGAGTAGGCAGTTCTAAGCATCCTAGGACCCCTCACATCCTATTCACAAGCCTCACCCGAGTCACAGGAGGGACCCTGTGAATGGTTGACTTGGTTGGCTGGTTTTGGTTATAAGGCAGGATCTGACTACTGCCCAGGCTGGCTTTAAATGATAAAATTCATTGTTCCTGCCATTAAAGGCTCCTTGGACACGTAAGATACTGGGGTATCACCATTATGGAAGAAGCTGAAGCCAGGTCTGAATGGGCAGAATGGAGCTGCCGAAACTAGGAGGATCGAGAGCCACCAGGGTGGCATTGCCACAGAGCAGCCATCTCCAAGGACTGTACCCCAGGAATGCTACCCTGAGCCCCTGAATGTGGGAGCGTGGGGCAAGGATACCCACACTCCCTCCTCTTACCCATCCTCCCGTTAGATAACCTGCCTGGAGCCACCGTGAAGGTCAGCTTTCTGGGGAACAGCACTGTCTAGAAGAGAATGGGCAGGAGGGGTGGAGGAGCCTACCGCGGGCTGGGGTCACGGTGGCACAAGTACGTAATCCCAATACTCTGCCGCTGGCAGAAGGATTATGAGTTCAAGGTTAGCCTGGGTTACATGTATGACCCTGTCTCAAAATATAAAACCTAAAGTAAGCAACAGCCCTGTTGTCAAGAATCGAGGTATTCTGTGGGTGAGGTTTCTGAGTGGGAGTGGATGCTGGGGTCCTAAACGGGTCCAGGCCTCGCTCCATGTTGCTGATACTTGGGTCAGTCCAAACACGCCCTCCTGTACCAACTCCCACCTTTCTTGCTCCTGCCCCAGGCGGAGTAGCCCTGGCTCTGTGATTAAACCAGGCTACCCCAGTAAAACACTGAGCTCTGTGCTGCCCAGCCTCTTTCTAGCCTCTGTCACATTGCCCATTCATCTGACAGCCATGGGCCCTTGCCATATTCGAGAACTAAACTGCAGGGAAATTGAGGGTCATTTGTCCAACTGTGAAAACACGGTCTGAGCACCTTTGGGCTGGAAGGATGCAGGAGCTGCAAGATGAAGCTGGACCTGGGCCTGTGAGGGCTCCAGTATCTTGAAGCTTTAGCTATGAGAGGTGTTCGTGACATGGGGTTTCAGGTGCCTGTCAGCGGCTCCTAGCAGAGAACTCGCCTATATTCACAGCCTGGGACTCAGGGAGCTGCCATCGGGATGGGGTGTTGGGGTACAGACCCTCTGAGCAAGACCACAGCATACAAGCAGACCTTAGTCCAGGTCATGAGGAGGAGCACAGAGCGGTCTAGGAAGGTGGACTTCCTGAATCCCTGCCCCTCATCTCTCCTCCCAGGACCACTCCATCCAACCTCACACTCCCACTGGAGTCAAAGGGTTCCTGCTGGCCACTACTAGGCTCGGGTCAGCTGCCTGTCCCTGCTCTATTCATCAAGGGCATGACAGCTAAAATTCATTTGAAGATGAAGAAAGTGCCCGCTAATCCGTTCTGCAAGACATTGATAGACTCGCTGCTCGGGGAAACTCGCACAGCAGTAATGAAATTAGGCTAAAACTGCTGGCGGATCGCAGGTAATTGCCCTTGTCTGTCACGAGGAATAACATCTCCCAAATCCAACACAATGATTGTTCCACTTGCAGGGATTTCTGTTTTAAAAGAATAAAAGAAAAGCCAAAGAGGCGAGGCCCATGCAGGGACTGAAGCAGCCATTGCCTGCACAGCTGCCTGGGGGTGAGACGGAGGCCTGGCTGCTAACCCTTGCACCACCCAGCCTGAGCTGGAGGTACCCAGAGGAGGGAGGAGACCTGGTGAAGGACCCAGAGAGCCTCTCCAGGGCTCCACCCCTCCCTAAGTCTTCATTCCCTATGATTCCGCCCCTACCCTCACCAGTGTAGCCCACCCAGGGCTCCACCCCTCCCTAAGTCTTCATTCCCTATGATTCCGCCCCTACCCTCACCAGTGTTGGTCTTGTGTAGAAAATGGGGAGCAGAGAAGTCTTGGGGTTAGAGCTGCAGCTTTGGCAGCTCTGGGTTTTGACAAAACAGATTCTGAATGCGGGGACTGTGGGGCTTGTGTGGGAGTGACATTAGCTTGTTATTGAGACATCACTTCTCCACATGATAGAAGGGACTGTGTGTGTGTGTCTGTGTGTCTGAGAGAGAGAGAGAGAGAGAGAGAGAGAGAGAGAGAGAGAGAGAGAGAGAGAGAGAGAGAGAGAGAGAGAGAGAGAGAGAGAGACTTATGGACTTATGTCTCCCCAAGTCTCGCCCTGGAGAGCGCATAGGGACCATACGTTGCCCAGGTTGTGGGCATGATGGAAGTATCTGGCTGTGTTCTATAGAGCATGTGTCCTGGAGTGTTTGGCGTTAGCAGACATTTGAATGTCAGTGTGAGCCTTTCATGGGTTAGCTAAAGTGCAGGTATGATGTCAGTGGCATGGATGATGTCAGGGGACATCTAAAAGTCAGTGTCTGTGGCCCGGAAAGCTTGCATGTACCTAAACAGGAATCAAGAAAGTCAATATCACTGGCTGCTAGAACAGAATTTAGGGACTAAAAGGAAAAACAACTACCTCCTCCTCCTCCTCCTTCTTCCTTCTCCTCCTCCTCCTTCTTCCTTCTCTCATCCTCTTCTCCCCTCCTCCTCTTCCTCCTTCTCCCTCTTTTTCTTTTCCTCTTCATCTTCCCCTCCTCCTCCTTTTTTAACATACAGTGGTGACTATCGAGGATCAAGCAGGAAGTTCAGTGCAGCCTCTGAGCCTTTCTTTCTACTCTAATATGGCGAGCACATCATCCCCTCCCACGGGGTCTTTCACATTGTGGATGATGGCTAGGCTGGTGTCGCCCATGAATTCCATCACACCCGTGCACACTATCCCTACAAACCGTCCTACCCAGCACTTCAGTTACCCTGGTCAGCTTAATGGGTTGGCCTGGAGTGTGTGGCTCAGAGCCATGAGTTTCTGGCCTGCTCACCAGAGGACTGTCAGTGTTGTGAAAGAGCCCTGCCATGTATGGAATCTTCATTCCTTTCCATCAACAGGGTGCTGGTAAGGGCTAAGTACACCCCAAAACAGGGGGCTGACAAGGGGACCAGGCTGCAAGGAAGATACTGGCAGTTCCTATCAGGGAAATGATGCTTCCACTAATGGAAGGCTTTGAAAGGCAAGAAGTTGGCTCTGGATCAGTGTCTCAAAGAAATGCAAGTATTCTTATTAGCAGCCTCAGCTAGTGCTGGGTCTGGGCTTGGAGACGTTTGTCCTGAAGTGGGGAGGAAGCCCAGGTAATGCCATACATGGCGTGGCTTCTGATGAGGTAGGGGCAATTTATGAAGGTCCCTTCATCCATTCAAATTCATTTACCTCTCCTGACACCCCAATAGCCTGGAAGGATCAGGCTGGGTGAGTGGCTTTCAGAGTGGATCCACACATCTCTGGGGTCTCAGTCTCTTCTGTGAGTCTGTGAGGTTAAAGCTGTGTGTGTAATACTGCAAAGACCTTATTTGTCCTTCCCATTGTGTTTGATGTTTGAATCGGTGACAGAAAAGTGATTGACAGGCAATGCAGCCGGCCTCAGAAAGTCCAGGCC
The DNA here is from genome assembly GCF_017639785.1 of Mesocricetus auratus. Taxonomy (NCBI): domain Eukaryota; kingdom Metazoa; phylum Chordata; class Mammalia; order Rodentia; family Cricetidae; genus Mesocricetus; species Mesocricetus auratus. Next base: position 5,848,369 of record NW_024429206.1, read on the forward strand.
AGTAGACCACGAAGCACTTGGAGGCACCATGGCCTCTGGAGCAGGTTCCTGTTCTGTTTGAGTTCCTATTCTTTGCTTCCTAATGATGGATTACGATGTGGAAGTGTGAGTGAATAAACCCTCTCCTCCCCAGCTTGCTTTTTGATCATGGTATTTCATCGCAGCAATAGAAACCCTGACTAAGACACTAGTTGCTTAAAGACGCCCTTGGTGAGAAGTGGCCAGTTACTCATTTTAAAATTGAAACTTCTCAGTGAACAGTCTTCAAGTAATTCCTTGTGGGGGAACAGAAGTTCCACTCTGCTGGAGAAAGGGGATGAGCTGTCGAGACAACCCAGCCACAGTTCCTTTTGGCCTGAGACACTATTGCAACCCAGAACAACAAATGACCTAGCCTTTTACAACTGAGTTTTGGGCAGTTATTTCCCCACCCGAAGTTGCCAGTAATAGCATTGGACTTTCATGCCAACTCAGAATCTTGGAGAACTTGTATCTGCCATGGTGGGTTTAGCATTTCTATTCACTTTCCTAAAGATATAGGTGGAGATATTAGTGAGTGCAGCTTCTTAAAACTATTATATTGTAGCCTTGGAAGACAGCTCAGTGAGAAAAAGGCTTGTGGCCAGGCTCGGTGACCTGAGTTTGATTCCAAGGACCCACATGGTAGAGAGAAGTGACTCCCACAAGTTGTCCTCTGATCACCACATGCCCCCTCAATAAATGAAATTTAAAATGAAGAAATATTACCTTGAGAGAGATAGGCTTCAGTAAACAGTGTTTCCCCAATGACCAGTATGATTGACCCGTTCTATTTGCAAAATAGATCCAAGGGTTTGAATTGAGCAAGTGGCAGAGGTGAGGGACATGGCTGCGGATGCCACCAGCCATTAAGAAGCGTCAATTTGTGGCCTTTGGGTTTAGAGTCATAGAACCTGACGCATAGCCGGGCTAGGTACCTGGCTATGGCCTGGTCTCATCTCATACTCCAGTTAAATCAGTACGTCTCTCAGCTCCAACAAACAGTGGATCCAAGGGGCCAGCTGCGCTCCTTCAAACAGGTCACTAAAGAGAGAGGCAAAGTGTAAACTGGTGAACCACCTCAGCTTGCAGGGGCAGAAACGGGGCTGGGCTCGGATCAGACTCTTCTAGAATCAGACGGGTGATTGTGTCTCCTACCCAGACATCTGGAGGCAGGTTGTTTGGCAAGCACAAAGCCATCCCCTGACCTCGTTAGCCCTGGGTGGATGGGGGCCAGATCCAGACAAGGGGCAGTCCTGGGCCTGGCGGGAGATGACCAGGGTGGTTGGCAGTAATGGATTTCAGGGCAAGCGGGTGGCTGCCGGGTGATAGAGTTCGCCGGCCCCAGCCCCATAATGCCTCCCGCACCAGGTCTGGCACGGGTAATTTACTGCCACCGACAATAACATATTTCACTTCCCGTCGCCCCGATGGAGATTAGTTGTGTTTGAAAGTGGCTCAGTACACAGTCAATTCCGCTTAAACGTTTACACTCAGCCGAGCACAGATAATGCCCCCTCTGAACATGTGTCCAGCCTCCCGCAGCTCGGGGTGGTGCTGGCAGAGCGGGTACGGGAGCCCCCACCCCAGGAAGAGGCTGCAGCTGCTCCCAGTAGAGACACAGGCAGTGTGGAAGGGAGGGACTTGCGGCCCTGTGGCTTCCTCTACCGTTTAGATGTGTTTTAAAAATCACTCAACAGACATTTCCCTGAGACTGGCCCTAGGTATCCGTATCATCTTTGGATGTAGAGAGAGTTTAAAAAGCTACGATTGTCTTGTTTTCAAGATTTATTTTTAATCCCCCTTCCCGTGTGTGTGTGTGTGTGTGTGTGTGTGTGTGTGTGTGTGTGTGTGTGTCCATTTATCAGTCTCTGTGACATCTGGTGACCTATATGCTTCTCTGTCTATGCTGCTATGACAGTGACCTTATGTGCATAAGTGGAGCTCTTCCTTTGTGGACTGTAACTATGGACCCCAGGCTAGACCCTGAGTTCTCAAAGGCTAATGACTACTGCCTAGTCCCTTGAATCTCTGTCCAGGTTCCAAGATAGCCCTGAAGAGAGGAAGCCGCCATAGAGACAGCATGCCTAGTGACTGCAGTAGGGTGGGCACTCTGGGCAGGCGACCTTGCCATCTCTTTCCTACTCTCTCCCTGCAGGTCAGCATCAGGGTCCTCTGTCTAGGACTGGACCCCACTCCTAAACCTGATGTCTTTCTGGGCCCCCCTCAGCCCTCAATGTGTCCTTCATTGCTCTCCTGCAAATGGGTAGTTCCAGCATTGGGGAATCCAGTCCAGCCCAACTAAGCTCATGCCCCAAGCAAGCTACCCTCAGATTAGAACCCCATCCCCAGGGTGCCCATGCAAGGAGCCCAGTGTCATAAACTGTAGGCTGGATGTGGTGGGGGAGGTACCAGACATTTAGCAACAGTAAAAGGGGTTGAACACATGATACCAAAAAACCTAGTTCCGAGTCAAATGCATAATGAATCCTAGGTGCTCCTGGCAGCCCTTGCCAGTGTATGATGTCATGCAGTCTTGGTTCTGAGCCCTGAACTTGTACCCTCAGCACTGAGCATGCCCTTACACCATCCAACTCAAGGAATGCTGCCTAAAACACCTCAGGGGTAGGAGATGGCTCAGTAAGCAAAGAGCTGGCCATTCAAGCATGAGAACCCCACCCACATCAGCCTCCATCCTACACCCCCCCACACACACACATCAGCCTCCATCCTACACACAGACACACACACACAGTCTCCATCATACACACACACAATCAGCCTCCATACTCCACACACACACACACACACACACACAATCAGCCTCCATACTACACACACACACACACAGTCTCCATCATACACACACACACATCAGCCTCCATACTCCACACACACACACACATCAGCCTCCATACTCCACACACACACACACACACACACGATCAGCCTCCATCCTACACACAGACACACACACACACACAGTCTCCATCATACACACACACACACATCAGCCTCCATACTCCACACACACACACACACACACAGTCTCCATCATACACACACATCAGTCTCCATACTTCACACACACACACACACAGTCTCCATCATACACACACACACATCAGCCTCCATACTCCACACACACACACATCAGCCTCCATACTCCACACACACACACACACAATCAGCCTCCATCCTACACACAGACACACACACACAGTCTCCATCATACACACACACACACATCAGCCTCCATACTCCACACACACACACATCAGCCTCCATACTCCACACACACACACACACATCAGCCTCCATACTCCACACACACACACATCAGCCTCCATACTCCACACACACACACACACAATCAGCCTCCATCCTACACACAGACACACACACACAGTCTCCATCATACACACATACACACATCAGCCTCCATACTCCACACACACACACATCAGCCTCCATACTCCACACACACACACACACATCAGCCTCCATACTCCACACACACACACACAATCAGCCTCCATACTCCACACACACACACACATCAGCCTCCATACTACACACACACACACACACACATCAGCCTCCATACTCCACACACACACACACATCAGCCTCCATACTCCACACACACACACACACACAATCAGCCTCCATACTCCACACACACACACACAATCAGCCTCCATACTCCACACACACACACATCAGCCTCCATACTACACACACACACACACACACACATCAGCCTCCATACTCCACACACACGCACACATCAGCCTCCATACTCCACACACACACACACACACACACACAATCAGCCTCCATACTACACACACACACACACAGTCTCCATCCTACACACACACATCAGTCTCCATACTTCACACACACACACACACAGTCTCCATCATACACACACACACACACATCAGCCTCCATACTCCACACACACACACACATCAGCCTCCATACTCCACACACACACACACACACACACAATCAGCCTCCATCCTACACACAGACACACACACACACACAGTCTCCATCATACACACACACACACATCAGCCTCCATACTCCACACACACACACATCAGCCTCCATACTCCACACACACACACATCAGCCTCCATACTCCACACACACACACACACACACAATCAGCCTCCATCCTACACACAGACACACACAGTCTCCATCATACACACACACACATCAGCCTCCATACTCCACACACACACACACACAGTCTCTATCATACACACACATCAGTCTCCATACTTCACACACACACACACACACACAGTCTCCATCATACACACACACACACATCAGCCTCCATACTCCACACACACACACACACACAATCAGCCTCCATCCTACACACAGACACACACACACAGTCTCCATCATACACACACACACACACACATCAGCCTCCATCCTACACACACACACACACATCAGCCTCCATACTCCACACACACACACATCAGCCTCCATACTCCACACACACACACACAATCAGCCTCCATACTACACACACACACACACAGTCTCCATCCTACACACACACATCAGTCTCCATACTTCACACACAGACACACACACACAGTCTCCATCATACACACACACACATCAGCCTCCATACTCCACACACACACACACAATCAGCCTCCATACTACACACACACACACACAGTCTCCATACTTCACACACACATCAGCCTCCATACTACACACACACACACACAGTCTCCATCCTCCACACACACACACATCAGCCTCCATACTACACACACACACACACACAATCAGCCTCCATACTACACACACACACACACAGTCTCCATCCTACACACACACATCAGTCTCCATACTTCACACACACACACATCAGCCTCCATACTCCACACACACACACACACACACACACAATCAGCCTCCATCCTACACACAGACACACACACACAGTCTCCATCATACACACACACACATCAGCCTCCATACTACACACACACACACATCAGCCTCCATACTCCACACACACACACACACACAATCAGCCTCCATGCTACACACACACACACACACACACACAGTCTCCATACTTCACACACACACAGTCTCCATCATACACACACACACACACACACATCAGCCTCCATACTCCACACACACACACATCAGCCTCCATACTCCACACACACAGTCTCCATCCTCCACACACACCACACACACATCAGCCATCAGCTCCATCCTACACATACACACACACACACATCAGCCTCCATCCTACACACAGACACACACACAGTCTCCATCCTACACACACACACACACACACACATCAGCCTCCATACTCCACACACACACACACCAGCCTCCATCCTTCACACACAGTCCCATCACACACACACACAAGTCTCCATCATACACACACACACACACACACACACACACACACACCAGCCTCCATCCTCCACCCACATCAGCCTCTATCCTCCACACACCATGCTTGTGAGCACTCATTTGGAACAACTGAACACACCCACAAACCCATCTTACCTCAGATTCCAGATCATTGTATATCATGAGTTAGATTTTTAATTTTCTGCCCTTATGATGGTTTAATTGCAGAAAGCAAACATTTAACATTTTCCCACTGTCATTCCTCAGCATTGTAACTGTCAGAGTATCTTTAGACTGAATCATGTTTAAATATCTTTTTTTATTTTTAAAATTGCTATTTGTAGACAAATGCGGTGGTCTGGCCCTGCAGCCCCAGCACTTGGGAGGTGGAGACGGGAGGATCAGGAGTTCAAGGTCACCCTTCAGTTACATAGTTATTTGAAGGTTGGAGATTTTGGGTCACTTGAGACCTTGTCTCAAGATAAAACAGAGCTTCAGGTGTAGTGTGGCACACATCCAGAATCCCCCTGAAACAGGCGGATCATTGCAAGTGTGAGATCACTCTGAACTACACAGTGAGTTCCAGGTCAAGCTGGGCTATATAGTAAGTTCTAGATCAACCAGCCTAAGGACAACAGAGTGAGTTCTAGGAGAAGTTGGAGTCTACCTGCTGCTGCTTCCACACAATGGGAAGCCTGTGCTACCCAGGGGGCACAAAGTGTGTGAATGAAAAGATAAAAATATTAGGAGTCAGATGGGGTGGATGACTCCAAGGAAACGGTGTTCCAGACACAACAGGACTCATATATGAACTCGCAGAGACCATGACAACATGCACAGGACCTGTGTAAGCTCAAGCCAGTCAAAATCGCCATATGGAAGAGGGGAGGTGGGCATGAAGTCCCACCCCTAGTTGAGGAGCTATCAGCGTTTGGTTGCTTCAGGTAGAAGGATTTCTAATGATGTGAAACTGATATTTCACCACACTCCAGGGAAGGCCCCATGCCCAAGAGTAGTTGGTTAATACAGCTGGACTCGATGGGTTTTTGGTTTTGTTTTGTTTGAAACAGGGTTTCTCTATGTAGACCTGACTGTCCTAGAACTCACTCTGTAGACCAGACTTGCTTCAAACTCAGATGTCCATCTGTCTCTGTCTCCCAAGTTCTGAATCAAAGTTGTGGGCTACCAGTACCCGACTTGATGGTTTTGTTTTGGTTTGTTTTTTTTTTCTTTTTAAAGAGAATGAGAACACAAAGGACACATATCCATCTTACTAATAAGCAAGTTTGCTTTAATCTTTAATAAAGTGATAAAATTTACTAGTATGCTAAAAATTTTTAAGAATAAATTTCATGGTTTCTCATCAGCAAATGTTTGATTTGTGTACCTATATACCTGGGGTTTGCATGAAAGTTTCTTAGGCAAAAATGTATCTCAAGCCCCCAAAGGTTAGGAAGCCCCATTCTAAAGGACCGAGAGTCCAGGAATGGCTCTGGGAGCCTGGCTAAGGACTCCCTTGCCTTGTGACCTCAGAAATAGTGCTTGTCTTTTCTGAGTGGAGGCAGGACACGACCAAAGAAAGGGGTCTTGACATCTTATCGCTGCATCTGGGACAGGTTTCCCCCAGACAGGGTTTCTTTGTGTAGCTCTGTAGACCAGCCCGGCCTCAAACTCACAGAGATCCACCTGCCTCTGCCTCCCGAGTGCTGGGATCAAAGGAGGCGTGTGCCACCAACGCCAGGCCCCCTGAGACAGTTCATTTTGTTCTACTGTGGCACCAAGCTCTTTAATGCATGGTGGCTGCAGCACCTCCGTGACTGTGATGCGGTGGCAGATGCCATCTCTAGGCACAGTTCTGGGTGGCGCAGTTCCTGCAGACAGTCCCTGTTTTATTATTTCTCCGTTGCAGATGAGGAAACAGCTTCAGGGTGGGGAGGGAGTTCACTCAGCACACAGGGACAGAGCTTGGCCCAATTCCACACTCAGGGTGACCTCCAAGTGCCCCACCCTCACACTTAGTGAGGAGGCATGGCAGGAGTCACCCCTATTACAGATGGGGAAACCGAGGCTCCAAGGGGTGGATGGGGGATTCCCAAGCCAGTGTGCTTGCCCACTTGACCCTGAATCTCCCTGTATCTTGAATGTAAACTGCCATGACTGGGGCTATGGGGGGTCTAGGCAGGCAGAGAGAGCCCTCTGGGGACAAAGGGCCCCTGTAGCCACACAATGGAGGTAACCAAAGTTGGATGTCAGGCACTGAGCCTCAGGAGAAGTTGGAGTCCACCTGCTGCTGCTCCCACACAATAGGAAGCGTGTGCTACCCAGGGGGCACAATGGGCCCTTGTACTGGGTGCTGTCCATTTCCTGCCCACTCTGGGGAAGAGATGGCCTAGCAGCTGATGCCTGGTCTAGGAGCCAGGGAGTGGGATGGGGAGCAGAACTGGAGTGGGACATAGGTAGTTCACCTACATGGCATCATTTAGAATGTTTTTCTTTCCCAGCCCAAACCCCTCACCGTCAGTGGCCTGTGACTGTGTCTAAGTTAAGCATGCAACTAATTGTTCATTGTCTGGTCTTTGGGGCAAGCAATCTAAATGTCTCAGAGCCTAGGTTTATTTCATCTGTAAAATGGACATGATAGAGCTTATCTGGCAGGTGTTCTATGAGAATCTGGTGCATAGGGTTGCTTACAGTGATGGCTGAAAGCTTATTGGCTCCCTTCCAGGCTGCATAGGTGAATAAGTTGGTGGGTGATGGATACATGGATGGGTGGATGAACAAATGGATGGCGAGGCAGTGAATGGATGCGTGGCAGGTGGGAAGATGGTGGGTAGATAGATAAGTAAATGGATGGATGGTGGCACCTAAGGTTTGGGTAGCCACTAGAATGGAGAGATTAGATAGTGGAGGTCAGGGAACTCTCCCAGGGCAGGGTAATGTGAGATGAGCAGGCAAAGGTTTTGCTGAAATCCTTGAAGATTCAATGGACATCTCTTAGGGCTGAGCCCCTATTCCTAGACTGAGTCCCCACTCAGAGCAAAAACTCTGAGCTCCTTGGAATAATTCCCAGGTATGTTGTCACAGATTATGGTGGGGCACTGAGCAACATCCCCTGTCTCTGCCAACCATGGCCCTGGGTTTCCATCTCTACCTGGCCCTTTTTTAGGGCTGAAGAGATGTCTCATAATTTAAAGGAAGTGAACAAGAGATTCTCAAACCATAACTGCCAGATTACTGGAATTACCAAAAAGTGCTTTTTAATTAAAAACAAGAAGTTGGGGACAGGTTTGTATCCATAATTTAGGGCCCTGGTGCTGTAACTGCCCATGGCTTCATTGTCCCTGATGTGGGTTTCCCTGATCTATGTTGTTAAAATCCAGCAGGGAAAGGGGCCCAGCTCTTGAGGTGCAACCATTAACATCTACCATCTTGATTTTGATCTCTCTGACACCACAAGTATAGAGGTGGTGGCTCATACCTTTAATCCCAGCACTCGGGACGCAGAGGCAGGCAGATCTCTGTGAGTTCGAGGCCAGCCTGTTTTACAGAGTCAGTGCCAGGACACCCAGGACTACATGGAGAAACCCTGTCTCAAATCAAACAAACAAGCAAACAAACGAAAACAAAAAACAACCCCCAAAACAACTTAAAATACTTCTGAGGTGTCATGTTACATCCTAGTCTGGCTTCATCTGCTGTTTGGAAAGCATTTACAGCAAGTGTAGAGGTGGCTGGGAGTGGGGCAAGGCAGTGGTGTAGGCTGGGTCATGGGATCCTCAGTTTAGAGTCCCAGATACTCCTACAGTCTCGAGAGCCCGTCATTTCAGATAAGTCAAGGCAGAAGCTCAAGCAGCTAGTCACATCACAGCCACAGTCAAGAGTGAAGAGAGAGTAAAGTCGCCTTGCTGCTTGCTGGCCCTAATATAGTTCAGGACCCCTTGTGTAGGGAATGGTGCCACCCACAGTGGGCTGGGTCTTTCTACATCAGTTAGCAATTTTAGACAATGTCTACTGTGCATGCCCACAGCCCAACCCGGGCTAGACAATCCCTCACTAAGACTGTGTTCCCTGCCAGGCATGTTGGCATACACTGCCACCAACTCTGCATCCTCGGCTAGTGGCTTCCTGAAAGTCAGAGCATTGCTTGCTTTCTACGATGTCCCCATCACCAGGACCATTTTAGACTCTGATGGAAGGGACAGGGCATGGGTGTGAAGTGACAAAAGAGGGCTCAGAAATGTTCCTCAGGACTCTCTAGTGGTAGGTCCACTATTGTTTCCTTGCTGTGTCACATCTCCTACAGGACTTTGGTGGAGTCATTTGAGACCTGAGATTACCCAGGTGGGCTGCAGGGTGTGAATTAGACACTGGTCAGGGCACTACCTACTCAAATATCCTGAGGATGTGTTGGATAGTTTATGTCAACTTGACACAAGCTAAAGTCATCAGAGAGAAGGGAACCCCGATTAAGAAAATGCTTCCATAAGATGGGCCTGTAGGGCATTTTCTTAATTAGCGATTGATGGAGGAGGGCCCAGCCCATTGTGGGTGGGGCCATCACTGGGTTTATGGTTCTAGGTTCTATGAGAAAGCAGACTGAGCAAACCATGGGGAGCAAGCCAGTAAGCAGCAACTCTCCATGGCCTCTACATCTGCAAGTTGGTACCAAGGTGTTGGGGTATTCCTGTGACAGACCTGACCATGTCTTAGGAAGGACTGTCAAAGGACTTCACAACTTTGGGCTAGAAAAGTCATTGAATATTGAGAGCTCAGTGAGCTGTTCTGTAGGAGCTTGGAAGGTAAGAATATTAAGGCAGTAGAGATGATAGGGGCCTGGCTTGTGAAGGGTCAGAGAAGGCAAAGACTAGACCAGGCCTTCTGTGGGAAGAATCTGTGGCATCTGGTCAGCTAAGACTGAAGAATTTCAGCTGTGATTAACAAGAAACCAGAACACTAAGGTAAAACCTTTGCTTTGCTGGTCCAATCGATGCTGGCCAGAGATAAAAAAATTATTGGTGATCAAGAAGAAACCACCATCACTGAGGTGAAGTCTTCTGGGAAGTGTGTCCTCAGGGTCAGCACACAGAAGCTGGGTACCAGAAGCTGCCAAGGTTGCGCCTCCTGCTGGCAGCTGAACTTGGTAGTGTAAGGTCAGCCAGGCGTTACTGGTTTTGAAGGGGCCATGGAGAGCAGCTGAGTCTTGGCACTGTGTGGCAGGGCTGGAGACCCTGAAGAGAGCCCGGGAGAGGCTGTTGGGGAAAGTGCAGCCCAGTTGCGGCAGAGACCCAGCATTTTGGAGATGTGAACATCATGGGATGACCACCAAGAACAGTAGCCAGCCGGAGTCTAGAAGACAAGCCGTGTGTGCTGCAGGGGGCGGAGCCAGAGAAGTGACCCAAGTCCCTTGGAGGAGCCCAGAAGATGGTGGGTGAATCACAAGCATTGGATGTTGAGTTATTTACAGTTGGGAGTTTGGTTTTGCTTTGTTCAGATTGTGACTGTGCCCTGGTTCTTACCTTTTGAAGTAAGAAAGTATTTATTTATTTATTTTACAGAACTTCACAGTTGAGAGACTTTGGACTTTAAAAGACACTTTGGGGGGTTTTGTGTGTGTGTGTTTTTTTAAGAGACTAAGTTTTTGAAGTGTTTAAATTTGAAGGACAGTGATACTTGAAAATATTTTATATTGTGATGTCAATATTAACATGTAATCTTGGAGCTGAACAAGAAAAGGGAAGGTTGTGGCTTAACAGTGATACATTTGTGGGTCAAGTTGACAAGAGATCAGTTGTGTTGGATATTTCTATGTCAACCTGACACACAATAGAGCCACCGGAGAGGAGGGACTTTCACGGAGAAAAAAGCCTCCATCACTTGGGGGTTGTAGGCAAACCTATAGGGCATTTTCTTAATTAATGATCAATAGGGAGGGGCCCAGCCCACCGTGGGTGGGTTTGTCCCTGGGCTGGTGGTCCTGGGTCCTAAAGAAAGCAGGCTGAGCAAGCCATGAGGAGCAAACCAGTAAACTGCTCCCCACCATGGCCTCTGCATCAGCGCCTGCCTCCAGGTTCCTGCCCTGACTTCCTGTGATGATGAATGGTGATGTGGAAGTGTAACCTGAAGTGACCCTTTCCTCCCAGGTTGCTTTGGCCCCCGTGTGTCACCACAGCAATAGTAACCCTGACTAAGACGTGGGATTTACTTTTTGTGGAATCAGTTTTCTCATTCTGTCTTTATGTGGGTTCTAGGGATGAATCTCAGACCACCTGGCTTTTCTTGACAGGCACCTTTACCTACTGAGCCATGTAGAAGTTATCCTGCCCCCGTGGTTTCTTTTGTCTTGGCTTTATTAAGATATTCACACACCATAGAGTGCACACTGGTAAACTATATCACCAGTCTTTATGAAAACCAGGTTTTTGTGAGGGGATGTATTCTTTCTTCATCTGTTTGGTTTGGCTTTGACAGGTCTCACTATGTATCCTTGACTGTCCTGGAACTTGCTGTGTAGACTAGGCTGATCTTGAACTCACAGAGATCCACCGGCTTTAGCCTCCTGGGCACTGGGTTTAAAGGTGTAATCAGGAGGCAGAGGCAGGCAATTCTCTCTGAGTTTGAGGCCAACCTGGTCTACATAGGGAGCTCTGGACCAGCCAGGGCTACAATGAGAGACCTTGTCTCAAAAACTAAAATAAACAAAGACCGCCACAAAAATAAGTAAATAGATGGCATGTGCTGTACCGTGCATTCTTTCTGTGGTTTCTTAATGGCTAGCTCTGACTTAATTATTAACCCTTAATTACATATATATATATATACATATATATATATGGTTGTGAGCCTAGCCTTTAATGGCTGAGCCATCTCTCCAACCCATTAATATATATTTTTATAAAGTCTTATTTTACCAAGGATGCAGCCTCATGCGGCCTCTCTTCCTGGGATCACATGACGATTCTCTACTCTTGGCTACATTTCCCAGAATCCTCCTTGACTCCTAGTGCCACCACCCTTGCTTCCCTATTGGCCAACAGTGCTTTATTTATCAACCAATAGGACAACATATACACAGAAGGACTTCCCCCGTCAATGTGCTACCACATCCAACTATTTCTTTTGAGACAGGCTCTCCTTGAATTCACTATGTAGCTCAGGCTTAGCTTGGAACCCATGGCAATTCTCCTGTGTCATCTATGTAAACTCTAGTACAGAAAGTACACACCTCCATGCTCAACTAGTATATTTAGTTTTGCAAACTAGAGACATGCTAATTTTAGAGCATTTTTATAATCTCCCCCCCACACACACAAGGAATCCATTCACACACGTGTGTGTATACACAGAAGGCTTGGCTCCCACTGACCTTTCTGTTTGTGGGTTTGCCTGTCCTTGACAGCTCCTGATAAGGACACAATGGGTGTGGCCATGTGTGACCAGTATCTTCCAGATCATGACATTTAAAGGGTCACCGTGTCTCCATTTGCTTCAGTACTCGTGTCTGTGGCTAGATCGTGTCCATATGGTGTAGCTGTGCCATGTTTTGCTTGCCTGTTCCTCCACAGGTCAACATTTGGGTTCTGGCTGTGTTTCTGCTCTCATGAGTGATGCTGCTGACAGCATACTGTGCCAGTCTGGGTGTGAACAAGCCTCAGTTTCTCCCAGGTAGATACTGAGGGTTAGAACTGCTGGGCTTGGGACTTGGGCTCTGTGACGTTATCTTGCCAGCTCTGGGTTTCTCAGGTGGTGAGGGGTGTGCCCTGGCTGGGAGATCTGATGGTCAGTAGAAGTCTGGGGTCACTTATTGTCTGAGTTAGGGTTTCTGTTGCTATGACAAGACACCATGGCCACAGCAACTCCTATAAAGGGAGACATTTAATTGGGACTGGCTTACAGGTTCAGAGAAGTTTAGTCCATTATTATGGTGGGAAGCATGGTGGTGCTCAGTCAGACATGGTGCTGGAGAAGCAGTTGAGAGTTCCACATTCAGATGGGCAGGCAGCAGGAAGAGAGAGAGACAGAGAGACAGACAGACAGACACTAGGCCTGGCTTGAGTATTTGAAACCTGAAAACCCACCCCCAGTGACACACTTCTTCCAACAAGGCCGCACCTATTTCAACAAGACCACACTTCCTAATAGTGCCACTCCCTGTGGGCCTATGGAAGCCATTTTCATCCAAAATGCCACACTTGTCATGGTGCCTTAGCAAGTCCATTCACCTCTGAGCTTCGACTTCCTTGCCTGCTGAGCAGACAGACAGACAGGGTTCCATCCCAGAGCTGCTGGAGGACACTCAAAATGACAAGCAAGGCTGGAGGAAGAAGGCTCTCCAGGAACCACTGGCCCCACCATGAGTGCAGAGACCCCTGAGAATGTTGGGTTAGTCAGGGATGGGTTGAGGAGAGCCAGGCTCCCTAGGCTCTCTCTGGTGGCCCTAGAAGGGATATATCACTGTGACACCTCATCTACTGCTGAGAATGTGAAGTTTGTTAACAATGTCACAAACCTGGTGCCCAGTCTGTAGGATCAAGTCCCTCCCTTGGTCTGCTCAGAGCCTGGCCGGCCCTGCCTCCTCCCCGCAGCCAGGCCTATCTGTGGATATGAGTCCCCTTGTGAGAAATGTGGTTTTTCTTTTGTCTATCAAAAGTGGCTAGCCTGTCAAGGACCGAAGTTCCACAGAGCTCCCTCACCTTGTAAACCTTTAATACAAAGGAATTTGTATCTTTTTCAGCTCCCTCCCTGGGTGAAACTTCTGTTTACACAGGGGTCCTGCTGCCTTTGTCTGCTCTCTGCTGCAAGAGGCCCAAGTGACCTTAACAAATCCTCCCACTTTCTGAGTTGATTGTACTGCTGTGCTGCTACCAAGGCAGGCTCCCTGCTCTGCCCTCTGCAGCAGGTGAGCTGGGGCCAGTGTCTGGAACATTCCGGCATCCTCTGTGAAGTGGGAGGGTAATGGAGCACACTGCTGGTGCTATCATGGAGGGCAGTTCCGGGGTCACACGTGTGTCCTTGACACAGCATCTACAGATGGGACTCCCAGGACTGTGGCAGGGCACCTTGCAACGGCAGGTGGGGTGTCAGGCAACTGTTGTGCAGGTGAGGGTTCAGAAGAGACAGGCAGGCAGGCAGACAGGCAGACAGGCAGACAGGCAGACAGGCAGACAGGCAGACAGGCAGACAGGCAGGCAGGCAGGCAGGCAGGCAGGCAGGCAGGCAGGCAGGCAGGCAGACAGACAGGCAGGCAGGCAGGCAGGCAGGCAGGCAGGCAGACAGACAGGCAGGCAGGCAGGCAGGCAGGCAGGCAGGCAGACAGGAAGGCAGACAGGCAGACAGGCAGGAAGGCAGACAGGCAGACAGACAGACAGACAGACAGACAGGCAGGCAGACCAGCCTCTCATGTGTTCTCCAGATGGGTCAGGAACTTGGCCAAGGCAGAGCCCAGGCCTTCAAGGTGAGGCTGTATGGGGCTCCTCTCCTCTACCTCCTCTCCCAAAGGGCTTCTTGTCCATGGCAGGCTCACAGGTAGGAATGTGAGGAGAGTGGGCACCAGGGCTTCAGCTGGAGTGGATCCCCATTTGTGTCACTCTCCAGTCTGCCACCGGGAATCAAGGGCTCTGACAACCATGAACGCTGGTTCTCGAGGGATATCAGGCAATGTCAGTGTGACTCTGACAGTGGTCGTAAATAAGGTGTCAGCATGTCATGCCCCCCGTTCATTGAGAAGCCCGGGACGGGCCTAGGTCTTCAGCCTCTTCTGTGAGTGGAAAGAGAGGAGAGTGGAAAGCAGAGGGCACACGCCCCACAGGGTGTGTCCCTCCAGGATCCAGACTGCTGATCCTCTCGGCAGCCTTTGCCGACCCACGGGACAGACTCATCCCGAGGGCAGATGAGTGTCTGAGCAAGCCCTGACTGCCGTGGTTGTGAAGGTGGCAAGGAGACATTGGAGTTGTGCTGGCTGGGGTTGCTTTTATCCCCCTTTTGAGATTATAATTTAATTACAACATATAGTTACAGTATGTAATAACTGAAACCCACTCTCCTTCAAATTCATGGACTCTTTTTTTGTTTGTTTACTTTTAAAGACAGGGTTTCTTTATGCAACCCTGGCTGGCCTGAAACTCACTTTGTAGACCAGGCTGGCCTTGAACTCACAGAGATCTGCCTGCCTCTGCCTCCCGAGTGCCAGGATTTAAGATGTCAGCCACCACCACTTGGCTATGGCCTCTTTTTTTTTAACTAATTGTTAAATTGCTTTTATATATGCATATGTATAAATTCATATCATAACCCGCTCAGTCTGCATAAAGTTACTTGTGTGTGTTTTCAGGGCTGTCTGTTTGGCACTGGACAGCCAATTGGTGTGCTCTCCCTTTCCCAGCCTTCCTCGGGTGCCTGAAGTTCTTTGTGTAGAGCTGAGGCGTGGTTGGGGCTTCTCTCTCTCCAGTTTGGCCTGTTTGTTTCTGTCCTCCTTTTCAGCTCACATTTGGCAGTCGTGTTGGCGAGACTGTATGGGTGTAGCTTCTGTGTTATTAGGAGACATGATCTCACAGCAAACCCCCTGATCTCTGGCTCTTACACTCTTTCTGCCCCTTTTCTGTAATGTTCCCTGAGTCTTGGGTGTGGGAGCATTTTGTAGATGTATCCTCGGGTCTGGGCTCCACAACTCTGCATTTTGATTGGTTGTGATTTTCTGTAGTGGTCTCTTGTCTGTTGCAAAGAGAAGTTTCGTGGATGAGAGGTGAAAACTACCCTTATCTGTGGGTATAAGGACAAATGTTTGTAGATTGTTAAGTACTGCTTAGTTTTTGTCAACTTGACAGAAACTTGTCATCTGAGAGGAAGGAGCCTCAGGTGGGGAGTTGCCTCCATACCATTGGCACATCTGTGGGAGCATTTTCTTCGTTATCAATTGGTACGGGAGAGCCCGGCCCATTGAGTGGTGTCACTCCTGGGCAGGTGGTTCTGGGCTGCATAAAAAAACTGAGCAAGTCATGAAAACAAGTCAGTAAGTGATGTTTCTCCATAGACTCTGCTTCAGCTCCTGCTTCCAGGGTGCTGCCTTGAGTTCATGCCTTGGCTTCCTTGAATGGTGTAATCTGTAAGCCAAATAGATCCATTTCTCCACCGACTTGCCTTTTCTCAGGGTTATATCCTGGCAACAGAAAGCAAACTGGGATATCTGGGAGAGGGAACCTCAGTGGAGGAATTGTCCCCATCAGATTGGCTTGTGGGCATGTCTGTGGGGGCACTTTTCAATTAATGGTTGATGTAGTAGGGTGAACCACACTGTGGACAGCGTGACCCCTGAGCGGGTGGACCTAGACTATACAAGAAAGCAGGCTGGGTGTGCCCCAGGGAGCAAGCCGGTAAGCAACCTTCCTGTATGGTCTCTGCTTTAGTTCCTGCCTCCAGGTTCCTGCCTTGAACTCCTGAAGCACTGAACCCTGTCAGATGAAATAGATACATTCTCTTCACTTTGCTTTCGGTGTTAGTTTTTACACAGCGACAGAAAGCAAACTAGTTCAGAGGTGTAGAGGGACAGAGAGGCCTAAGCACAGGTGGCCTCAGCAGGAATAAAGAGCCCCCCAGCCAGCATGCCATCAAAACCATAGTGAGACTGTGTTCTCCCATGCTATGTTCAGGGCCCAATCCCTTCTAGGCAGCAAGCACCTTAACAGCAGGGATGTGGGGGCTGGAGAGACAATTCAGTGAGTAGAGCTCTTGTTGCTCTTGCAAGAGGACTAGGGTTCAGTTCCCAGCACCCACACTGAGGCTCATAACTTTCCAAGGGATCTGATGCCCTCTTCTGGCCTCCAGGGCACTCCATGCATGTGGTGTACAGACATATGTGTCCGCAAGAACACACACACACACACACACTCACGCACACACACTCGCACAGGTAGGAGTGTGGCTACCTCCACTCCCAGTCTCAGTCCTCCAGCTCAGAGTCTGATGAACAGTGAAAGTTGGCAGAATCTGAAAGGGAATAAGGAGGCATGGAGGAAGAAAGAGATGGAGGTAGAGGAGGAAGAGGAGAAGGTATAGTGTCTCATATCTGAGGCTTTAGCCAAATATCAAACTGAGAGACTCTTAACACAGAAAGCAAAAACACCCCTACCCTCAACATCATCACCACTACCACCACTACCACCACCACCACCATCATCATCACCACCACCATCATCATCACCACCACCATCACCATCACCACCATCACCATCATCACCACCACCATCATCATCACCACCACCATCACCATCACCACCATCATCATCACCACACCACCATCACCATCATCATCACCACAACGATCATCACTACCATGCACTGTTACCATTACCACCACCCCTCCACCACCATCACTATGACTCACAGCCACTGTGTTAGTGTGCTAGGGCTCTGTGAGGCAAAAGGAGTGCAGGTAAGATGGTTTAAAACCCAGCTCCTTACACCATGGTCCTGATCCCAGGTGTGGTCACATAACAAAAAAATTGTCAACAGTTAAAAGTTTCTGAAAGCATAACTTCAAGCTCTGAGATGCCTCTGGCATCACCCGCCCACGCTGAGCCCCACAGCTGCACGGTGGCCTTGGTTGTGAACATACACCACTAGCTAGCACTCCGCTCTGTGATGTCATCATAGCACACACCAGAAAGCATGGCCCCAAATACCTCAGCTCAGACTCGAGAGTACTGCATGCTGTGAATTACAGTGTCCTTGCTGTACATACAAAGGCTCTTATTCGTATGAGAACAGACACTGTGGTTTAATTACAGAAAACAGAGACTTCGTGTTTTCCTACCGGCGTTCCTCAGTGTGCGAGGATCAAATTAGTCTGCTTTCAGATTAGCTTGTGATTTTTTTTTAAAAACTACTATTTGAGTTGCTGACTTGAGTCTCATTTAAAATAAACACATTAACTGAGTTTTTGGCTTGGGATGAGGACAGACTTTCCAATGACTTCCGAAATGGTACTGAACATACTGATGCCATTTTGCTCTAAATATTTATGTGAAGCAGGGTTCTCAGCACTGATGATTATAAAACCAAAATGCTGGGCCAGTGAGATGGCTCAGTGGATAAAGGCGAATGCCACTAAGCCTTGAGTTTGATACCTTGGTTCCACATAATAGAAGGAAAAAAACAGCTGTCCTTGGATTGCCACATATGCACTGTGGCACACACGTGCCCACACGCACACATATGCAGCAGCCCTGTCTTAGGGTCTCTGTTGTTATGGTGAGACACCAGGACTGTGGTGGCGGTTTGAGAGCGGCACTATTAGGAGCTGTGGCTTTGTTGGGGGTAGGTGTGGCCTTGTTGGAGGAAGTGTGTCACTGTACGGGTGGGCTTTGATGTCTCCTGTGCTCAAGCTACACCCAGTGACACAGTTTATTTCCTGCTGCCTGTGGATCAAGATGTAGAACTCTTAACTCCTTCTCCAGCACCATGTCTGCCTGCATGCCGCCATGTTGATAATGGACTAAACCTCTGAAACTGTAAGCCAGCCCAATTAAATGCTTTTCCTTTGTAAGAGTTGCTGTGGTCATGGTGTCTATAGAAACCCTAAGACCAAAAGCAAAGTGGGGAAGAAAGGGTTTATTTGGCTTAAACTTCCACGTCGCTGCTTGTCACTGAAGGAAGTCAGGACAGGAACCTGGAGGCAGGAGCTGATGCAGAGGCCATGGAGGGTGCTGCTCACTGGCTTGCTCCTTATGGCTTGCTCAGCCTGCTTTCTTGTAGAACCCAGGTTATAGAGCCCAGCCTGGGAATGGCCCCACCCACAATGGACTAGATGCTCCCCCATCACTCACTAAGAAAATGCCCTACAGTCTCACCCACAGCTTGTTTTTATGGAGGTATTTTCTCAGTTAAGGCTCCCTTCCCTCTGTGACTCTAGCTTGTGTCAAGTTGACATAAAACTATCTGGCTCACCCCCCCATTTTTTAATTAAAAAATATTGATTAACACTGAAATATGTTGAAGATCCTGCAGTATCAAATATTCAACCAATAATTCTTTACACAAAAATCAGTACATCCATCTCATGAGAATGCAAGTCTACTTTCATCATTAATAAATAGGAAATTATATATAGCAACATAGATCTATATATGCATAGCTATATATGGTTTTCTTTTAGACAGGCCTTACTCTGTAGACCAAGCTGCCCCTCGAATTCACAGATATACCTGTGTCTGCCTCCCGAGTGCTGGGATTAATTAGAGGCCTGTGCTGCCACACCTGTAAATTTCTTTTTGATGTACCAGCAGTCGATGCTTGTCTTGTATTCCTATTGTATGTATCTGTATACCCTGGGCCCTGCAGAGAGTTCATGAACAGATGCGGGGGTCATGAATGGGAGAAGTTTAAGGTATAGAAGTCTGTAAAATACCTAAACAGGACTCCCCATATCTCTTTTTTGGGAGGATATGGAGTATGGGACAGGGTCTCCTTATGTGGCCCAGACTAGCTTTGAACTTGTAATCCTGCCTCTGCCTTTCAAGGGCTGGTATCACAGGTATGCAGTGCTAGGCCAGCCCCCAGCCTCCAGGCATCGCTCCTGGTTTCTGATGGTCTTGTTAATCCTTGAGGTTCTTTGGTGGCAGCTGTCCCCCTGAAATCCATGTCTGTCACCACAAGGAGCAGTCCTCTATGTCCAAATCTCGGTTTTCTTTCTTTCTTTTTTTTTTTTTTTTTTTTTTTTTTTTTTTTTGAGACAGAGTCTCACAGTGTACCTCTGGCTAGCAAGGAACTCTCTCTGTAGACCAGGCTGGCCCTGGACTCACAAAGATCCACCTGCCTCTGCCTCCTGGGTGCCAGGATTCCAGGTATGTATGTCATGCCCAGCTTCCCTTCTTTTAGGATGCTTGTCCCTGACTTTATAAGCTTTGTTCTATCTACACATGCGTTATTACGACAAAGCAGTATGGACCAGGGGGTTAACAGGGAAGGGACAGAAAAGAGTCCTACAGTCCTAAGGCTGGGCAACCCGAGTCAAGATACAATCCGAGATTGAGGTATGCCTGTGGAGGTCTGGCGATGGCTGTTCTCTATGCGCAGGATAGTGACGTGGTGTGTCCTCTGAAGGAAGGAAGCTCTGTGTCCACACATGGCAGAAGGACAGGAGGACAGACAAGCCTTAGCTTTGACCCTGAGGTCTTTTAAAGTGGTTCTGTTCCTGTTCATGAGTCGGGGTCCTTACTCCCCAAGGCTTCCCCATCACTGAATCTGTGGGCAGCTGCATCTCCAGATAAGGCTCCAGTCCCTGGGCTGTGGGCTTTATCATTTACTTCTGGAGGCTCAGTTCTGTCCCCTGAGGCCAGTGAAGGGTTGGCTGTCACACTTTCCTAGAAGCACTGAGTAAAGTCACTAATTGCCCTGTCTGTCTCCTACCTGGGCAGCGGTGGGGGGATCTTATATTCCCAGGCTATAACTCAAATGTGAGTGTTTGGGGTCCAAGGAGCAGTGAGGGCAGATACTGGGGACACTATGGACTGCTGTCCTCAGAGCTGGGCTGACTAGGGAGGGGGAGAAGCTGTAGGGAGGGGCTCAGCCTCAGTCAGCCCTTCTCTCTCCCTTGGCATTCAGATAAATCCGCCCAGGATCCCTGGCGTCTGGAGCCCGTGTAAATGGAGTATACCCATACTCTGTGTCACCTACTTCTGCTGAGCCCTGGGGTGTACTTGGGGTGGGCAGGGCGACCAACTATAGTCCTGAAATCCCCACTGCTTCTATGGCTTTGTCTCTAGAAGTTTCTGTAAAAAAATGGGGCTGAGCTCCCAGTGTGCAGCTCACTGGGGACAGGGACTTCCTGGATGGTGGATGTGGAATGTTATGACCAGGGTCAGGGAGGGGCAAGCTTTGGGGAGAGGCGGGAAGGTAGGAGAGGGGAGTGAGGACAGGACCAGGGACTTGGTGGCTGCTCAGAGGGTACAGAGTGGGAGTGGGGGCCACAGACAGAACTGAGCATAGCCTCGTACATTTCCTATGTGTTTGGAGTCTGTGAGATAGCCAAGATGGGCAGGGAAGGGAGGGTAATTGTGGCCATGCCTAGACACCACCTTGCCCTTTGATCATACCCTTCTGAGGGTGCTCTATAATAACCCCATTTCATAGATAAGAAAACTGAGGCCTGGCAGCCAGGGCCCGAGCTTTCAGTTGTCTTCATTGTGTCTTGCCTGGAGCCTACCAAAAGATGCTGTGCCCTGGGGAAGCTGTAGGATGTGGTGGGATGCATGCCTAGCACACTGGGGTTTCATCCCCAGTGGTGGTAGCTACCTTTCTGTTGCCATGGTAAAAACACCATGACTCCTAAAAGAGTTTATTTGGGACTAAGGTTCCGGAGGGTTAGGGCCCATGCTGGTTGAAGCAGAGGCAGCAGGGGCAGGCATGGCCGCTGGAGTAGAAGCTGAGAGCTCTCATCAAGAAACACAAGCACAAAACAGAGGGACAGAGACCAACAGAAAGGGCCTGCCACAGTGGCATCTTCTCTAACAAGGTTGCACCTCCTAGGCATACCCAAACGGCATCGCAGCGGGAGACCAAGCACCCGAACGCCTCTGTGTGTTCAGTTGTCCTCTCTGTGGTCACATGCTCCCAGCATGCTCCCCTTTCCATTCCCATCACAGCCCCACCCCAGGATCGTGCGTCCTGCTGGTTACCCAGTGTCTCCCAGCACAGCAGGCATTGCCAGTTTGCCCTGACCCCAGCTGACCCAAGCCCTACCTTGCTCCCTCCCAGTGGCTCTTGGTCACCTCTTAGTCACCTCTTGGTCACCAGTGGCCCCATCATCCGTGTCCTCGGCTCCTCTCATGTTCTTCCACCACAGGGCCGCTCCATCAGTGGTTTGTTGATAGGGGATGTCCTTATGTATGCTGTGAATATGTTTCTCTTATTGGTTGACGAATAAATGCTGATTGGCTGGTAGCCAGGCAGTAAGCGTAGGAGAATGCTGGGGAGAGCAAAGGGAGGGAAGCAGTCACCAGAGGGCGATGCCACGTAGTCACTGGGAAGGTTGGATACCTGGGCGTTCTCCGGTAAGCCAAGACCATGTCGAGATACATAGATTAATAGAAATGAGTTAATAATTAAGAGAGAGCTAGCCAATAAGAAGCCTGAGCCATCAGCCAAACAGTTTGATTAATATAAGACTCAGTGTGTTTATTTGGGACTAAATGGCTGTGGGACCTGGCTGGAAAGAAACTCCGTCAAGAGTTTGTCGGTGCCAGGCGGTGGTGGCGCACACCTTTAATCCCAGCACTCGGGAGGCAGAGGCAGGCGGATCTCTGTGAGTTTGAGGTTGGGCTGGACCAATAGCCTCCAATACAGAGAAACCCTGTCTCGTAAAAACCAAAAAAAAAAAAAAAGTTTGTCGGCACCACCTCCTGCCAACATCCAAAATCCAGCCACCTCCCACCACCTCCATCAAGGTCATCCACCTGCATCATGCCCGCCTGCTTCCCGCCTGGCCTCACTGTCCTTCTTGCATCAGTAATCTAATCTCAACACGCATGCCGAAGGGAAGGTTTCTAGAGAAGGGGTGGCATGTCCCTGCTGCTCAAACCCTTCGCTGTATAGTGATTTAGTGATTTTTTCTCTGAAATACTCTCTTCTGTAGGGTATGAGGGAGACTCATATAACTCCCGGGAAAGCTAAATTTACAAGAAAGTTCAAAGACCCAGAAAGCCCTTTTCCTACGTTATGAAGGCAGCCAACAGTTGCTGGGTGAAAGGAGACTCTTGGGATGAGCTGCCTACAAGCTGGGCAGGGGCTCCAGTAAGCTTTGTATAACTTCGACAAACCCATCGATTCACCAAGCCAGACTTAGAACCAAGTTTTTGCTCTATTGTTGGTTTCCTATGTAGGAATAGACAAATAGACATTTGTTCATATTGCTCTCTCCACCAAAAAAAAATCAAATCAAATCAAATAATACAGTTGACTGACACCTAAGGACCAGGGCTGTAGGTCAGTGGTAGAGCACTTGTCTAGCATGAGTGAGTGCCTGGGTTCAGTTGCTGGTACTGTCAGGGAGCGGGACCCAAACAGTTGGCACCCAAACTAGACCAAAAGAGCCAAAGGTAAGTAAGTGTGGGAGGAGTGGTGGCTCGGGCCCTGCCTTGGTGACAAGATGCGTAGATAAGAACCATCCTTGTGATGTGGAGTGTCTCCCGGGGCAATTCTGGTGTGCCTATTGGTACGGGATGGTGTGCCTTTGAGTTGCAGTGGCAGTGGTGTGCCCCCTGCTGAGGGTGATTGGACACGGAACAGCATGTGAAAAGATTGGGGGCCCCTTTCAAGATAATCCCAGGGTGGCTGTCTTCCTCTACATGATGGGGGATGGCATACCTCCCTTAAGAAGAGGTTCTGTCGTGTGAGTGTAGGGATGCCCCGCCCCCATGGCGGATGGACCAGAGAATGCACCGCTCTCCCTGATGGCAGCAGGTATCGGGTGGGATTGTAAGCAGGCATCGTGAGCAGTCGCATGGCTGTGGCTGCTGAGGTGTGCAGCTGAGGCCGCTCCTCTCCCCTGACAGAACAGGAAGGGAATAGCAATATGTGGCCTTTTGCCTGTGTTCTCTCACTATTTTCAAGCTCCGTTCACACCAATGCGTGCCATCTCTGCCTTTACTTGCCTTGTATGTGCCTCCTCTCTGGCATGCCTTCAACTTGGAGAACCACTGAGCTCCAGCCCAAGGCTGCACCAGGCACAGCTGGGACTCCATGTGCAGGGTGATGGGATGAAGGAAGCTTGAATTTCTCACAGGACTCCCTCATATCCAGAACTCACTGTATGCCGGAAGCCACCCTGCTGCATACCTGCACACACTGGCCTCCATTCATGGGTGTCTTTCATATATTGTTTCTCAGAAGATCCACCCCAGGACTCTGGGTCACTTGATCTCTGTTGAGACCCTCCATGGTGCCCTAAGCTACCCATCCTGGAGGCCCTTCCTGGCCTCCACAGGGCCATGTCTGACTTCTGTTCACTCTTGCCCGGAGGGTGCAGGGTACAAAGGGTGAGTTTGAATATGACAAGGTTCCCTCTCCTACACACAAAGGGCTGGTGGAGGGAACTTGCAGGTATCTAACAAGGCTCCCCTTCCCTCCTATATATACTGCCTAGGGCTGACCAGCAAGTCTACAAAGTGCCACCAGAGAGCCCCATGGAAAACAAGAGAAGCCTCTATCCCTGCTGGGCAAAAGCTTTCCAGTTTTTTCCAGCCTTTTGAGGGGTACCCACACTCCCTTAGGTACCCCTCACCTATGCTCTGTAAGGAAACTCGATAAACTCATTGGTTCCCCAGAGGGAATTTAGTCTGAATTTTAGTGCCTCAGTTTGTTGTTGGGACCTTGGGAGGAGGGGTGGACATTGTTTATATAGCCTCTCAGGGAGGAATTTTAGCAACGGGGTCCCAGGCTCACACTCAGGGAGGGTCTGACCTCCTCCGGTGCTAACCATCTGTGTCAGGTCCTCCGGAGGAACCCAGTCCACAACGCCTCCCCCAGGAAACGCCATTTCTGGGGATTCAGTTTGGGGCCCAGGACTCTGGCCTTCTGCCTCTACCCTCTGATGGTGAGACCTGTGGGGCTTCCCCACCTCCACCGCCTGGTAGGCTGTGAGGAGTGAGTGAGAATTGGGCTCAGGACCTAGAAGTTGTGAAAGCCCGTCCAACCCAGTGTGTCTGTTTCCCAAAGTGGTCCTGCCTCCGCCCCTCCCTCCATGGGGGATGCTGCCAGCACACGCAGTTCTGCTGGTAAAGTCTTTATCGGGAATGTCGCCTAATGCATTCATATCAAACAATAGCGCCTCATACATCATTCCTGCCAGAGGCCACCTCTGCTAGGACAAGCACAGTCCATTACCCTGACGGGCGCAAGCCATGTGCAAAACAGATAACGGGTCCTGGCTAGGCGGGAGCACATGGGGTGGGGGATTGTCACGGGCCTCTAAGAGCAGTGAAGGAACCCTGTACGGCTGCCACCTGGGCAGTTAGTTGGGACACGAGACTCCTGAGGTTCTAGTATCATACAGCCGTGTAATAGATGCTTATGGGCACCTAGCTCTGTGTCCTCAGGGGAATGGCTCAACCCCTCTGAGCCGTGTTATCCCCATTCATTAAGGGAGGATGGGAATGGTCCTTGCTTCCTGTGGGGCTATTGGGGGCTCTAAGAAGAGAAGGGTGTTGAAAAGAGGCATGGACTAGGGCTGTAGAGATGGCTCAGCCGTTAAAGGCTAGGCTCACAACCACGTTAAAGGGTAGGCTCACAACCAAAAATACAAGAGGCATGGACTAAAAGACTGTCAACACGCAGCAGTGATGGCCAAAGTCTTGGGCCAAGTAGTCACCTTCTTACCTTCTATAGAGGTAGTAACTCTGTGGTATCCTGTTTCCTCCAGACTTCCCTGGGAGGCTAAGGAGGGACAATCCCTCCCCCTGCAAATGGCTGGCTCCCCAAAAGCAGACCCTGGGAGGAAGCTCTGAGCTGTGCTTATCTGGGAATGAAACTCACATGGCTTGGAGAAAAAGATAAAGGAAGCAAGCTACCGATAAAGGGGTTCTAAGAAAGCCGGAGTGTCACGGTGGGGGATGGGATGTAGACCCACCAGTGACTCAAGATGGTATGTGTGGAACCCACACTTCAGGGGGCTAGAGTGTTGACAGATGTACCAATTTGCATCATCCTCGAGGGGACTTTTGGGCAAAGTCCTCCATGAAGTGCAGGTGTAATGACCTTGTGGGCTACTGTAGCCTCAGAGTCCAGACGATGTCTGCCCCTGGGGTACAGTGGGTTTTAGGGGAGTGGGCAGAAATCCAGGAGTCTGATGGCTGGATTTCCCACAGTACGGTTCTGTCTTCCAGGTTCACCATAAGTCCATGGGAATGTCCTTGAGCGACTAGAATTTCCCTCCTTCCCATCGACACAGCATGGGTGACTAGTAGGTGCTCACTAAACCACAAGGATGGAGAAGTACTGGGGAAACAGTGTTGGCACACCTGGGGGCATCTGTCCTCACCAGCAAGTTTAAAGCATGCATAGGTCTTCAACTTGTATGTTTGCCCATGTCCACCTCTGTCAGGAAGGGGCACACAATGAAGTACAGGGTCAGCAAGCCTGTCCCCCATGGACCGGCTGTGTGGGGTCTGGGTGTCTGCGTCCAGTAAGCAGTTTTTATTATGAACTCAATCATTTTTGCATATGCTTATGTATGTGTGTGTTCATGTTTGTACGTGTGCACATGTGTGTTTAGAAGCCAGAGATTGATCTTGGGTGTCTTCCTTGATTGATCTCCGCTTTATTTACTGAGGCCAGGTCTCTCTTTGACAGTTCAGCTCATATGGCGACCAGCCTGCTCTGAGAAACCCATTTCTACCTCTGCACACTAGGCTTACATGCAAGGTTTGACTGCCTCCATGCCTGTCTGGCTTGTACCTCGGTGCTGAGGAACCCCAATTTCAGTCCTCATGATTGCACGGAGGACTGAACTTACCCACTGAGCTAGTTCCCCAACTCAGTCTGCACCACAGCTCTATCGTGCTGGCACTGCCTAGGTGGCCGCTAATGTAGGGACTTCGGAGCCCTGTGTCCCAGACGCAAGTCCCTAACCTGAAACTCACTGGCTATGTGTGTCTTTGGGCAAATGAGAGGCTCTGTGCCTCAACTTGTGAGAGTAATGTTGGGTTTCTGGGGTGTTTCTCTCAAGGGCTGAATGTCACCTGATGCTGTGAGTTTTAACATGATGTACGAAGGTTCCTAGAAACCCCTGCATTTCCTTGACACTGTATGTGACTTTGTATCATATGTGCTTGAAAACGTGGGGCCTGTGTTTAATAACCAAGTAAGGGCTTGTACCCCATAAAACCCTTGACATGCTATAGTGGCAGTTGTCTCTTGCTTTGGTGAGAGACGTGGCCCCTAGTAGAAGCCCCGAATCAGGACAGGGCATTTTGGTGGCCCTGAGATGTAAAGACAGCCCCTGTCTGATTGATTGGCCCTTCTGGGTGGCTGCTGGCCTCAGTGCCCCAGGGCCTCACTGAATCCCTGCTTTGTTCCCTGCTGGGCTATCCTTGGCCTTCTCCCTCTGAGACAACCCTTTTGGGGGCCTGAGCCCCAAAGATGCAAGAGGACAGCACTAGAGCGGAAGAGGGGGCTGGCTAGGATTTGGGGGACATGGAAGAGGTCCCAAAGCTTGTAATTAAAGACTCCCATAATGGCATCTGACAGGGACTCATCCCCAGGGCCGGGGAGGAGGAGAGCCCATTGCCCAGCTGTGGAGCAGGGTCAGGGGCTGTGCCGGGTGGAAGCACCCTTGGAGCTCAGCACCGGCGCCATATATCACTCAGCATGCCTTTCTGTGGGGCTGCCGCCGACAGAAGCTATTTGTCTGAATGTCATTGGCAGTAAACTGGAGGGGGGCATGAGCAAGGGGTGGTGTGGGGACTCCTTGGGGAGCGTCACGCAGGCCTCAGTCTTGGCGCGGGGTGCAGAGAGGTGGTAAAGTAGGGGTGCAAAGGCAGTGTGTTACCTTCCTGTCCTTGGGAACACAGAAAATGGGGGTGAAGGAGGTCGGAGAACTCAGGGCCAGCCTGGGAGTCAGCAAATGGGAGGTGCTGTGCCCTGGGGATGGGTACCAGAGGGCACAGTCTCTTACAGTTGCAGGATGGGTCTGAACTTGGGAGCCAGATTCTGCTGTTTGCCTTCATTTAAAGCAGTGGTCCTCAACCTGTGGGTCATGACCCCTTTAAGAGGGTCAAATGGTCCTCTCCCAGAGGTCGCCTAATGCCATAGGAAGACACGGGTATTTACATTATGATTCATAATGGTAGCAAAATTACAGTTATGGAATAGCAATGAAAATATTTTTATGGTTGGGGGGACCACCACAGCATGAGGAGCGGTGTTGAAAGGTCACCGCCTCAGGAAGGTTGGGAACCACTGATCCAAGGAACCCACTTCCCACCAAGACATAGTCCCTGCAGATATGGGTCACAAGACTCATGGCAAACATTTCACCATTTGCTGTGTGTCGTTGGGCAAGCGATGCGATGTCTCTGTGCCTCAGAGTCCTGTCTGTGAAGTGACAAGGCTGTGGGAGGGGAAGAAGCGAATGAGTTGGGTTGGCTCAGGACACAGCTATCTGAGTCTCTGCAGGGTACCAATGCCATTGTGGATGCTTCAGCTGGCATGGTGGGGGGGCAGGGCATGCAGGGACAGGGACAGGGACAGGGATGGGAAAGCGTGACCTGGAGGGTTAAGGCTTTCTCAGAGGAAGGTGTCAAGTTTTCTAGCCAAAGGCTATGGCATAGGCAGAGGTCTCAGGGCAGGAAAGCTCAAGAGGACATCACCCAGGAGCTGAAGGGAGCCAAAGGGACCAGGCTCTGTTTCTTAATCTGTTAAAGGGCCATATGAGTAGAATCACCCTTTCTTGAGTCTATGAGGATTGGATAAGATTATATTTAGAGTTCCCAGCTCAGAGAGTCTCAGTCACACCGGAATGTAAGATGGTTGGTAGAATTCCTATTTCCGGCCCTGGGGAAGCCTGATTCAGTTTGCAATGCTTCCACCTTCGAGCCAGAAAAGCTCTCGAGGCCGCTCATTTCACGGATGGGGTGGTGAGGCTTTTAAAGACCCACTGAGAAGTCAGGTGGCTTTTGGAGGTATGTGTGCAGAAAAGGCAAAAGCCATGGGAACCCCAAAGGGGGTTAAATCCAGAGTCTCAAGGTAAAGTTTGCCTGCTGGGAGAAATGTTGTGACAGAGGTAACCTCCATCTTTGTCTTCCCATGCGCGAGCAGGATCGTGACACCTGCCCAGAAGGTGCGGTGCTTATGAGGGGCCCACAGAGACCTCATAAGGTATTAACTAAGAGGTCTAGCGGAGACTGTCTAGGACCCCACCTGAGGGGAGCCTCCCTATAAAGGCCTTTGCAGAATGGGGCAGACTGATTTTCAAGTGATGGCCACATCTCCCTGTTAGAAAGTCTGTGCAGGGTTTCTCTGTGTAGGCCTGGCTGGCCTGGAATTTACTCTTGACCAGTCTGGCCTCAAACTCAGATCCACCTGCCTCTGCCTTTGAGTGCTGGGATTAAAGGTGTGTGCTGCCACCACCCAGCAACTTTACAGCTTTAAAAGAGCACATAAAGTGATAGAAGTACAGCCAGACATGTACCTTGCACAGAACTTCATGACATGGCCAAGACGGTAGCATCCCTGCTGACTGGAGGAACTGAGAAACCATAAAAGACTGGAGAATGGGTTCTTCTGTAACCCATCCTTCTGCCTCAGCTTCCTTAACAGGATAATAGAGGTCACCCAAAAGTGAGAGTCAGGTGTCCAGATCCCGGGCATACACATAGAATAGCATCATCATAAAACGTCAATTCTGAGACACAAAACAAATCATAAATTTTCTTCAGGAAAAAAAATGCATGGAGGTAGATTGTACAACCTCTGAGGAAGTAACACATTGAGCAGGCACACAGAGAATGAGGTCCTTTTCCCTTGGGGACCCCTCTCTCTGCCTACACCCTCCTGGTCTGCCTGTCTCCACCTCCTGACTGGGTGTCACACCTTCCTAGTTAGTCTGGGACCACTGAGGTGTGGAAACCTCCGGTGCAGGAAGAGGTGAGCCCTCCCCGAAACCAGGATCAAAAGCACGGGTGGTTGGCGTGGGAGGCATGTGTCACAGCCCTGTTATTGCTGCAGCCTTCTGCTCTCGTTCTCTCTCTCTCCTTGGCATCAGGAAACCCTGGGAACCCAGTGACACAATTCCCTGGGGTCTGCACCTGCCCTGGGGATGGCAGCTGTGACTCAGAGGTGGGGCCAGGATCACATGACAGCAGATAGACTTCTCAAACGAGCTAAAAAGGAGTGATCCAAGGCCAGCCCAGCTGAATTCAGTGGGGAAAACCAAGGCCAAGAGGGAAGGCGCACCAACAGGTAGTGTGAGATCCGTGTGTGCTAGCTTGTGATGCGTGCCTTCCCTGACAGTTGAGGAAGAGGTGCACCCCTAGAATAGGGAAGAGGGCTCTGCAGGCCTGTGTGGACTCCCACCTCTTACTATATGTCCTTGGTCAAGTCTTTCAGCATTTTGGGGGCTCAGTCTTAGCATTATAAAATGTGATGTCATGCCTGGTTGACGACTGCTCTCTAAAACAATGGATATTTACATATTGTGGTAGTCTGAAAGAAAAATGGTACCCAAAGGGAGGGGCACCATTAGGAGGTGAGGCTTTGTTGGGACAGGTGTGGCCTTGTTGGAAGTGTGTCACTGTGGGGGGTGGGCTTTGAGGTCTCACACATGGTCAAGTCATACCCTGTATCTCAGTTTACTTCCTATTACCTGTGCAAGATGTAGAACTCTTGGCTACCTCTGCAGCACCATGTCTGCTTGCACACCGCCTTGCTCCACCATGATGATGATGAACTGTAAGCCACCCCAATTATATGCTTTTGTTAATAAGAGTTGTCATGGTTATAGTGTCTCTTCACACAAAAACCCTAAGATGCATATATTAATGTAGAGTGTGTGCACACACACCCAAGGACACATATTCACGTGTGGTGGTCAGAGGGCAACTTGAGAGAGTCAGTCAGTTATCCCCTTCCATGATGTGGGATCCAGGGATCAAACTCAGGTCGTCAGGCTTAGGGGCAAGCACCTTTACCTGCTGAGTCATCTCACTGGCCCATGTTTTTGTTTTGCTTTGGGCATTTATAACTGAACCCATTTCAGAAAGGATCAGCCAGGCGTGGTGGTGACACACACCTTTAATCCCAGCACTTAGGAGGGAGAGGCAAGTGGATCTCTCTGAGTTCGAGGCCAGCCTGTTCTACAAATCCAGTTCCAGGACAGCCTGGGCTACACAAAGCAGGAGACACTTGGATGAGAGGACAGAATGAGAAGATGGTGACTGCACATGGGCTCAGAGTTCCCTGGCAGCCAAAGCAGAGGAAATGTGACCATTATCCATATAGCTTCTAGAGTCTATCAGCTGAGAGACCATCATGACCTTGAGGAAAATGGACAACTTCCCAGGAACGAGATGTAAGCAGTTTCTTGTGTGAGTTTCAAACAAAGGAACCCAAACTCCAGTGGCGCCATGACCAAGAGCCCAGGCTTTAGCAACCTGCTTCACTCAGCCTCAGTTTCCCTCTGTAAAACAAGAAGAAGAAATTAAAATAGAAATATGCATCACCAGCTTATCTTGGCTTTCCAGGAGGCAACTTCTGTAAAGTGCTTGCGGAAGTGCCTGGCATACAGTAAGTGCTCAATAAATGGCTGCTGGTCTTACAGCTTGCTGAGCACCCTGTGGGTGAGTGTGTGGGAACAGCCAGAGCGTTTTATCTCTCAGCCATTCCCTTCATGCTTCTCAGTCGCAGCCCTGCTCCAGCGCCCAAATGGAAACCATGTGTGTTTTAATCAATTCCATGGTTTGTGGAAGCCAAAAGCCCAGGTTAATGGAACAGAGACGATTCCCCAGTGACTTCCTACCCCTCCCTGGAAGCCTTGGCTTTTCCTGTTCAGCCACTGGGAAGCCACTGCCTGTACTCGGGAGGAGAAATTGAATAATTGATGCAATTTGAATAACACTGGGATTTGTAATGATATTGAAATGTAAAGATAAAAAGGGGCGTGAACGGGGCTGAGAACGGAAGGGAAAAGTTGTTAATAGGCTCTTAGGGGCTGGTGGGGGGGGCGCGTTGCTGGAAGCAGGAGCTGAAAAGGCATTTAAAAGAGGAGGCGCCCAGCAAGGGGCGGGCTGGGAAACCTCCACCCCACGAGGGGGGAAAACCATATTCATAAATAAGATGCGGAAATTTCTCCCGACTCAGCAGCGCTAACAGTTAGAGAGTGGATAATTATTTAAATGCCAAATCACTCCGTTCATTAGAATCCCAAATTATATCTGAAGAAATTGATTGCTCTGGGCAGGATGGAGGAAGGGTGGGGAGGAGGACAAGAACTGGGTATTCATGGGAGCAGGGGAGGGTTCCCCAGCCTTTCTCTAGGCCAAGTAGGAGATGAGGCAGGAAGAATAGGGTGGAGGAAGGCCAGCTCAGAGCCAGACAGAGACAGGCAGTACTATAAACTCAGGGTTTGGGAAGCTGAGGCAGGAGCATGAGGGGATTCTTAGGGTAAAAGTCTGGATCCCAGCAGCTCCACCAAGCTAGGCTCAGCCACCTACCCCAGCAAGCCAATCCCTCAAACAAGCAGTGGTGAAGAGGATTCATTCCGTGTGGTCAAAGGGGTCAGTGACCCCCCCACACCTCTGTCTTTATGATGCTGATGTGAACCTTAGGTTTAAATAGAAGAATTGGAGTACAAGGGAACAAGCAGCCCCTTAATAATTGGGCAGGCCAGATCTAGGTGTGGTCATCCTGATCATTGTCTCAGCTCTGGTCCAGCAAGGTTTGAAGAAGCCCTGATCCATGAGAGGGCAAAGTGGTCTCTGAAGATGATGACTTACCAGACGGTGTCGATGACTTCTGTCTGGGGTTGTCATCTCCTGGACAACTGACTTCATCTGGAGGTAGTCTGTCCTATTAGGTGCAGCTCTTCCTGGAAACCCAAGATGATCTGGTTTAGGACAAGGATTTAGCCCTGTGCCTGTACTTTGTGAACCCAACTGAAGAGTAGATTTGTTTGTTTGTTGTTTGGTTTGGACTTGTTTGTTTGTTTGAGGTTTTTCTTTTTTGCGGGGGTGCTGTCCTCTCAGTACTCAGGGGATCAAAGATGGAGATCTCAAGCTGCAGGCCACCTAGTGAGACCCTCTCTCAAATAAGAAATGAAAAGGGGCCGGGGTGATGGCTCATCCAGTAAAGGGCTTGTGCAGTATAAAAGGTCAGGTGTGGTGGCACTCCACAGAAGTCATCCCAGGGCTAGGGAGATGGACACAGGAGGATCCCTGGGGCTTTCTGACCAGACGGCCTAGCTGGATAGATGGATGTGAGACTCAGCCAGAGACCCTGCTTCAAAACATAAGATGGGGAGCAACTGAGGGAGATACCTGGTGGTGACTCCGCCCTGGGCTCAAGTCTTGGTTCTGATTGTTTCTTCCTGTGGACACATTTCTTCCCTTCCATCTTGGAGCCTCAGTTTACCCAGCTGAGCAGTGGAGCTAATACAAGGATCTCTTTTTTGTAGGCAGGATGTATTCACAGCTCCTTGACTTAACTATGGGGTCACTGTCTCAATAAATGGATCATAAGATGAAACATCATGAGTCAATAATATATTTAACTCCCATGAACACTGACATTGTAGCGTAGCCTTGCTGACCTTAAATGTGCTCAGAACATTCACATCAGCCTACAGTAGGTGACATCATCTAATACAGTGCCTTCTTTTATGACAAAGCTTGAAGTCAGCCATGGTAGTACAAGTGTGAGACCCTGTGGTGGTTAGGATGGAGGCCCTGTGGTGGTTAGGATGGAGACCCTGTGGTGGTTAGGATGGAGACCCTGTGGTGGTTAGTGGTGATTGTCAGAATCTGGAATCACTTGGGACAAGGACCTCTTGACTGTGTGTAGGTGTGTGGCTATGATCTAGGGCTGAGACTGGGTTGTGTGAATGAAGAAATGAGCAGCGGTGTGTGTTCATTGCTCTCTGCTTTCTGAGAGTGGATTATAACCACCTGCTTCAAATTCCTGATTCTCTGATTTCTCTGCTCTGATGGAGCATGTCCTAAACTGTGAGCCAGGAAAAAATACCCTTTTTCCCTTAAACTGCTCTATTAGTTACTTTTCTATTGCTTTTATAAAACACTACAACCAAGGCAATTTACAAAAGAAAAGGTTTATTTGGGCTTACATTCCAGAGTTAGAGTCTATACTGGTGGAGCCAAGGTGTGGCAGCAGGAGAAGGAAGCTGGGGGCTCCTGTCTTGAATCTGAAAGCATGAAACAAAGACTAAACTAGAAATGGTCCAAGTCGTTAAACTCTTGTGATACGCCTCCTCCAACGAGGCCATGCCTTCTAGTCCTCCCCAAACAGCCCCAGGAACTGGGACTACGCATTCAGATGCTCACAACTATGGGGGGACATTTCATTTAAACTGCCACAGTTGCTTTCGTCAGAGTATTTTATCACAGCCGCAGGAAAAGAAATAAAAACAGAACCTGCGAGGGAAGGGTGGAATGCAGGAATGAAAACAAAGGGCAGTTGAGTACATCCTTCAGTTTATCAAATATGGTCCTGAAGGCAGCGACTCTATCATCATAGCGTCAAGAGTTCCAGCTTCCTAAGTGGCACCATCAGAGTTGGGGGCTGAGACACACACACACACACACACACACACACACACACACACACACACACACACTCGCACGCACATACGCACGCACATGCACACACATGCACACATATGCACACACATGCACACACACACACACATGCACGCACGCATGCGTGCGCACACGTGACACAAGCCCACAGGACTGAGACTGGGTCAAGAACACAGCAGCTGGGACTAGAAGAGGTAGGAGAGACGCCTCAGGGAGTCCCACTGAACTCCTTCCTTCCTCCCTCCTTGCTTTCCCTCCCCTAGTCACAGGAGATAAATTAAGAGGTAGAGACCTAGGTCCAAAGTGAGAGACTTGCTGAGGCAAGCTGGGGACACAGTCAGGGATCCTAGATACACAGTCTTCCCCATATCACTTTAGAGGGTTAGAACTCCCAGCCTCCTGACCTCCAGTGCCTGGTGTCATCATCCTGGCCAGCAGGCATTGTTATTCTCACATCTGCAACTGAAGCGTCACAGGACAGGTGGGTCAGTGACAGCTGGATTAAGGAAGGGGCTCTGAGCTGCCTGGCACCCCTTCCCAGGTCAATGGCCAGGTATCCCTCAGCTACAAGCAGATGGAGGTCTTCAGAACGCCTTGTCTTCCTCAAGTCCAGTGCTGACCTCTTGAACATTGGCTTAGGTGGAGGCAGCCTGTGGACATGAATAAAAAAGCTTGCTTAATTAATTCGGCCATGATAATTTGGGTCAGTGGTCTTTCTCCCCACTTCTTTGGGATTAGCACTTTTGCCACAGAGGCATGTCTGGTGTATTTGTTTCAGTAACACTACTCTGGGTCCCACCTGGCCCAGCAGAGCTGGATAGCAAGCAGACTGGAGTAACATGACACAGGGGCCTGCTGACTCCTCAGCTGACACTGGCTGGGTGTCCTTGCTTCCTGGACCAAGAGGTAGAGCCTAGGCTTTGGAGTGAACACCAGAGCCTCATTTTCTCCATATGTCCACAGGCAGATTCCCTTCTCGGGGGTCCCAGGAGAAACTGAGGGAATATTGAACTCGATTCATAATATATACCCCATAAGGGTCCCCTTCCAGCATCACAGCCCTACAGCAGCAAAAACAACATTAACCCCTAAGTGGAGGAAACAGGGTCTCTAGCCCCTTGGGAGCCTTGTCAGCAGGGTCTGCTCCAAATCGATCTTTTCTCCCCCATTTTTGTAGCGCATGTCAGCATCTCTTGGGATGGGTGGAGAAACTGTCCGCGTCAGCACACCGGGCCCGCCAGACACCGTGGCTCTTTATTAATTAACCGCCAGATGTTAGCTTTGCATCTTTTATCAGAGGGAGCCTTGTCACCAGGACCTTGTATGTCAAGTCTTCAGGGACAGGCAGAAAAGCATGCCTGGAGGACACCGAAGTTGGTGACATGGCTGTCTCCTCGGGGCACATAGACCCCCACCCAGAGCCCCACTACCCTGTCTGTGTTCTGAGCTGCCCTGGAGGCTCAGCAGCTTTCGGTCCATGGAACTGCTGTTTTCTGCAGCCACCCTGCTGAATAGAACCTGTTCCGGCCCTGTTTCTGTCTGCTGGAGAGAGACTTACAAGCCAGTTAACCCAAATAAACGGCCCTGTGGCAAACTGGGGTCTGTGTCACCAAGGAGATTGACAATGTTCCCAGGGAGGGTAAATGGCCGGCAGAGAACCTAATTTAGGCAGAGCATTTTTCCTCTGGGGAGATGAGAAGTAAGTATAGAATACAAGAAGAGCCAGAGACAGAGGCCCCAGGCAGAGGCAAGGCACCCGGGACAGGAGTGAGCCGGGCACGCTTAGAGGACCTGAGAGGCCAAGTGTGTGAGAGACGGAGGCTAATAGAGCTGCAGAATCCGGGCCCTGTACCCTCAGGGGACATGGGAAAGACGTGGGTTTCTTCTCTGGAAGTCACTACAGAGGCACCGTAGGCTTCTGGGCAGAGAAAGGATGTCCTTGGCACAAGGGGGAAGCTGACTTCAGAATGCCCGCTGTGTCATGTAGCTTCACAAGGATATAGCACTCACAGGGTGGCAGACACAGTCTTGTCCACAGTCAAGAACTACTGAGGCGGTGGAGAGTAGGGTTAGTGAGCGTCTCCTCCCACATGGGAATCGGCCGAGGGCAAGGGCCGCCTGCCCGGACGTGCAGGTCCTCGCTCCAGAACACGCAAGACGGAACTGTGGTTTTCATTTGACTGATGGGGAAATGGAGAGTTGGTAGAGCAAGGTTGGGGTCACACAGCTAGAAGCAGCTGGTGGGGCTTCTGAACCAGGCCAACTACAGTCTTTCTGGTAAACAACCGTCCAGGCTAACCTGCAGCAGATCCCAGGGGCCTTTTCCTGTCATCTTCCCATGGCCTGCATCCTCATCCCCCAGGCACACAACAAAGGTCACTGGACCGAGCCTGCCCTGAGCTGTCCAGGCAGGAAACAGTGAGCTCCAGTCCCAAACTGCCCCCAGACTACTGGGCCCCAGCCTGTGATTGGTCCAGACCCCTGTAGATGCAGATCCAAGCCTGTGGCATCCAGGTAGACATGACACCGTCACCCTGGGTTATTATTTTCCACCCAGTCCACATGCCGTCTGATAAACAAGTGATTACTTCAGATTTGCATATAATAAATATCACCCCCAGGAAGGGGTTTGTGCGTGCACCAGGGTGGGAGTGTAGAGCCAGGGCTCATGTCTTATTTATGAGAATAAGCAAGAGCAGAGGCTGGCGTAATCAACACATATTTAATCTTAGTCACCTTTTGACTCTAATCAGGCAGGGTCTTACAATGCTGTGTGTGTGCAGGTCGTGGGAGACACCCCTGACACAGTCCTTATCCCGCTCTGAGAAGGCTTGTCGCCCCAGCATAGACTACCTAAGAGGGCTACTTAGCAGAGGCAGTTTGTCTTTTTATTTTCTTTTTATTCCCTCCTTCTTTCTTCTCTTTCCTTAAAAAAATAAAATAAAAAACAGACAAAACCAAAAAAAAAAAAAAACCACCAGGGTCACATGACCTCAAAATTGCTGTGTAGCCGAGGCTGGCCTTGAACTTCTGATCCTCCTGCCTCCATGTCCCAAGTGCTAGAACTGTACACATATGTTGTCATGTGCAACACTGTTTTTAGTCAAGTTTTTTCTTCTATATGTAAATACATGTGTATAAATATATGTGGTACATATATATGTATTTATGGGGAGGGCAATACAGAGACCAGGCTTGTTTTTTTCCTTCTATGTGGGCTCTGGCTGGGGACTAAACTCTGGTCTTTGGGCTTCGCAGAAAAGGCCTTTACCCAGTGAGCCATCTCTCCGTCCTGTGTGTGTGTGTGTGTGTGTGTGTGTGTGTGTGTGTGTGTGTGTGTGTGTTCAGGCACCGAGACATGGGTGTGTGTGTAGGTTGGAGGACATGTGGGCTCTGGCTCTCAAAGTCAGGTCATCAGAATTGCACAACTGCGTGGCCTCAGGAGATGGATTCAGATTGCTAAGCTTGACAGCAAGTGCCTTTACCGGCTGAGCAATCTCACTGGCCCATAACAGCACCCCCCACACATCCACCCAGTGTTGCCAAAATATGTCTGAACCATCAAAAGTACTTGAAGACAGCGATGTAAATCGCAGCATTCGCCACAGTTCTGTCTGTGGTGACATCTACCATCACACATTTTCAGTGCGACGGGAAAGCAGAGCTTAAAAAGGAGGGAGGAGGGAGAGGCAATGAGCTCCCGGTACTGGAAATCAAATCAGGTGTTCACACGTGCCAGAGCTGAGACTAGAACATGTGACTCAGACTCTGAAAGCCAGTACCCCCTCACCATGCCACTTTCCTAATGTGGCAGGGAAGAAACCTGGAAGAAGCTCTCACCCCACAATTCTCCAGCTCCTAATCCACTGTTAGAGAAACTGGGGGTGTCAAAGGGAGGTACTGGCCCACATTCACGCAGAGAACAAGAACTCACATGCAGGAATTAACCATGCACGCGGTGTTTAAGTAAAGGCTCCTTTTTATACTTTGCTTACTTTTTATTTTATGCGTGTTGGTGTCTTGCCAGGGGTATTGAGTCCCCTGGGACTGGAGTTACAGCCAGCTGTGACCTGCCATGTGGATGCTGGGAATTGAGCCTGGGTCCTCTGAAGGAGAATGGCCAATGCTCTTAATCACTGGGCCATCTCTCCAGCCCCAAGCAAAGTCTTTTATTGCCCTCAGCATTCTATGGGGCAGGAATGAAGACAGACATAGCGGGTAGAGTTGTCCTCCATAGGGAGCCGAGGAAGCCCTGTGTAAATCCGTACAGCCCTGAGTGAATGTGTGTGCTGTTGACATAGGCATGGCCATATCTGGAATCCCAGAGCCTCAGACCCAGAGGGAAATGGAAAAGCCTTTCTGGTCCCTGTGTGGACGTTGATAGCATGTGTAGAAATATCCACGGATGCTCCCCCCCCCCCCCCCGGATATTCTCAGCCTGGAGACTGCTCCTACCAAGCTTAACCAAAGATGTCTCCTTGTTCAGCCATACACCATACACCCTGCCCCTCTGTTCAACTCCATGGAGTAAACACAGAGCTGCTGGGATGCTGTGGCTTCTCCATCAGAGTCTGGACTACCCACCTGATCCCAGATCCTCTCTGTGTTTGTCCTTTCTGCATTTCTTCCCTGTCCCAGTCAGGTTTAAGTCCCTGGAACCATGCAAGGACATGTCGGTCCTCTTTGCTCTGTGATGACCACATCCTAATTTGGGGGCTTAAATGACTTGACAGACATCTGAGGTCCCTGTCTGTCTGTCCAGTGGGTTCCTTGGGTCTAAGTTACATGTACCTGGGCTGAATGCCCAGAGTGACACATTTAGTGCCCAGATGCCATGGCTAGTGTGGCTACAGCTGCCCACATCCCTCTCCCCACCAGCCTCCTTGATTAACCAGTTGGGGCTTCCCCACAACATGGCAGTTGCAGTGGCATCCTACATCTTACATGGTGACTGTCTTCCACAAGAGTTGACATTCTAAAATTTGGGATGTATATTCTCCTTTGGTGTCTGTTTGTTGTTGATGGATGCAATGCTCTATGCCAGCCCAAATGGCGGCTGCATGGTCTTAAATTTCATGTACCCCACAAAGTACAAAGATTACAGCAAACCCAGAGATCACGCAGAATCCCACCATGGAGAAATCTGCTCAGCAGCCATGACAGAGTCCAGCTCCTGATTGGATGCCAGACATTCTGGAGACAGGTCTCTTCCTGCAGGTGAATTCCTGAAGAGAAGAAGGTAATCTGGAGATAGATTCCAGACACTCAAACACAGGACAGGCACCTCTCAGTGGACCTCCACCACTGTTACCCGTAAGCATGACTGCTATCTCTGCCGCTGTTGCCGCCACCGCAATTAACCGCAATCATTACTGCTCTTACCACCACTGCTCCTGCCACAGTTAACTGCATTACTGCTCTCAGTACCTCTGTCCCCACCACCACCACCACGGTTAGCCGTGGTCACTCCTGCTATTACTACTACAGTTACCATCAGCCATAAACTCCCATAATGACAGTTACTGCCACCCTTTTTATAACTAAGAATTACGTCATTATAACTATTGCCACAGTGTTTGTCACCACTATTGCTGTCTGCGCTGTACCACTACTACCGTTGCCGTTACTGCCATTGCCGCTAGCACTGTTACCGCTGATTCCACTCCTGCCAGTGCTGCATGTTGTTACCACTTGACTGTGCTGCTGATTTTCCTTTCTCCTTTTTCTATGGTGTTTCAGTGTGTGCGTGTGTGTGTGCACATCTGCATGCCCGAGCATGACCATG
Organism: Mesocricetus auratus; assembly: GCF_017639785.1. Taxonomy (NCBI): domain Eukaryota; kingdom Metazoa; phylum Chordata; class Mammalia; order Rodentia; family Cricetidae; genus Mesocricetus; species Mesocricetus auratus. The sequence goes on from NW_024429206.1 coordinate 5,888,893, forward strand.
AGTGCTCCATGGCATTCGTATGAAAGCCAAGGTCAGCAGACAGCCTTGGGTGTTGGCCCTCACCTTTGTTTTGGGACAAGGTCTCTGTTTTTTTTTTTTTAACTGCTGTTTCTGCCAGCAGCTGGCCTGCAAGCTTCTGCAGTCTCCTGTCCAGGCCTCTCAGTTCCTCGTAGGAATGCCGAGACTACAGATGCACTCTGCTGCTCCTAGCTTAACATGAGTTCTGGGGATTTGAACTCAGGTCCTTGTACACAGCAAGTGCTTTGCCCACTGAACCATCACCCCTCTGTAGTAATTGTCATTGCTACTTTTAAATTCTCATTGCAGAGGTAACATACTTCCATTGTGTAAAAATTAAGAGAAAGAAGAAAATAAAACTCATTCCCAAATGCCACAATGCAATGTCCCCGCTCTGTCCCCATCCTCAGCAGACCTGCAAGGCCTTTCAGGGCTGCCTACCTGCCTTGCCCTGCTGTTGCTTCTCTGGTGGCTTCAGTTAGAGCCAACCCCTGGCATCCCAGGACTTGGTCTACATTTCCTGCCTCTGGACTTTTGTACATGCTCTCTGTGTGGTACACCCCTAGGGACTAGCTCGCCCCCACAGGAGCTCCAGTGTGGTGAGTCTTTAGGCCCTCTTCCTCCTCCTTTTTCTCCACCTTCCTCCCTTGCCACTCCTCCCCTCTCCTCTCCCTCCTCCCCTCTTCTCCTTTCCCTCCCCCCCACCTCCTGCTTCCTCTTCTTCCTTCTTTTCAAGCAGCTAGAAGATACTCTGCCACTGAACCATACCCTCAGCCCATGCTTCTCTCTTTAATTTTAAGTGGCCAATGAGAAGACGATCTTAAAGCAACAGAAAAGTCACTTATATTAACTACATATGTAGCTCCCGCCAAAATTCTGAGAGACGGACTCCCCAGCCCTCGGTTCAGCCCTGGGCCTCTCTGCCTTAGAGAGTCTTAAGGGGTTAACAGGGAGCAGTCGGGCCCTTCAATGGCGCCACAGCCCTTTCCGTCCCTCTTCACCTCTTCCGACCCTTTCCCAGCTCTCCATTTGTCTCCCCACTCCCGCCACTGCCGGTGCACTGCACCCAGAGGCAATTTATGAAGCAGATGTTTACTGCAGGATTTTACACGTGCTTGGTGTCTCGCCAAACATTATAGTAATTGGAGGCTGTGTTTAATTACTGATCAATGTAAAGTTAGGACAAGGCAGGTCTGGAGATGCCTTTGGTCTGGGCTCTCTTCTCTGTCTCAGAGACAGCAGGGGTTCCTGGCATTCCACTGCTGATGCCTGCTCTGTGCCAGGCACTGGGTCACCATGGTGAGTGTTGCTCTGGGCCTGGGAGAGGTGATTTGCATACAGGCGATCCATGATAGCTGGGTGCTGGCTGCAAAAGCACAGTTTGTGACTTCTCAGGCTATGTCATTAGAACCAGCTCGGCCCCTGCTTTGCTTTCCTTGGCCACACGCTCCAGGGAAGCCGGCACGTCATGAAGAATCAGGGGACTCCAGCAGCACCGTGGAAGGATCGAACAGGGAGGACCTCAGGTCCCCGTGAAGACTGCAGGTCCCCATGAAGCTGCATGCTGCAGCCCTAGTTGGGCTTGCAGATGTCTGGGTCTCAGTGAGAGAGAGCATCGTGGTTGTGTCCTCATGAGACACTCAGCCAAGCCACCAGGGAAGCCAGTCCCAGGCTCCTGTCCACAAACCAAGGGCCCAAATGCTTATGTTGTCACCATATTTTAAGGCTTCCTGGTTAAGAAGGAAGCATGGGAACCCTGACAAATACAAAAACAGCACATGTGACAAAGGAGTGTCCAGTGACTAAACAGCTGTGTAGGATGCAAATGACAGGTTAGTGGAGATTTGTCTTTTAAAATACTGATTTAGTATGTGTATGTGTGTGTGTCTTTCTGAGAGTGTGTCTGTGTGTGTCTCTCAATGTGTGTCTGTCTATGTCTGAATGTCTGTCTGTCTCTGTGTGTGTGTCTGTCTATATCTGAGTGTCTGTCTATGTGTGTCTATGTATCTGTTTGAGTGTCTGTCTGTGTCTCTCAATGTGTGTCTGTCTATGTCTGAATGTATGTCTGTGTGTGTGTGTGTGTCTGTCTATATCTGAGTGTCTGTCTATGTATCTGTTTGAGTGTCTGTGTGTGTCTATGTATCTGAGTGTCTGTCTGTGTGTGTCTCAATGTGTGTCTGTGTGTGTCTATGTGGCAGGTGCACTCAGAGGTCAGCAGAGGACGTCAGGAATGCTCCTCCATCACTCTCTACCCGCTGCTTTTGGAGTGGGGTCTCTCTCTGAACCCCAAGCTTGTGGTTTCTGAGCTTGAATGGAAACCAGTGAACCACACCAGTGCTCCCATCGCTGCCTCACTCACAGGTGCAAAACAACCAGCTTGTTACATAGGTGCTGGGATCCAAACTCTGCTCTCATGACTGTGCAGCAAGTACTCCTAACTGCGGACTCCTCATCTCTCCAGCCTAGATACTAACATCTGGTGCGCGATGCTATGATACCACCATCATAATAAGTGTGAATGAGTTAAATTCACCAACTAAAATGGCAAATATTATTTCCTGCATCACAGAAATTGCATAACAGACACTATCAAACCCACTTCACAGGTGAGGAAGCCAAGGCTCAGAGTGGGGAAGAAACTTACCCAAGATCACCCAGCTCAGGGATGGTTAGGTTGGGATTTGAACCCAGGCCCTCCTAACTGTAAAACCCAGTGATTGTAACACCATACTGCATTGTTATCTCCTTTGGATAGAAAAGGAAACTGAAATCCAGAAAGGGTCTCTGAGGGTCCCCAACAGTGACCATTTCAAACCTGGAACAAAAAATGGGAATCTCACCCACGATCTGGCTGCTACTGTCACTGAAGCTCTGCTATCAAAGCATAATAAGGATATGAAAGGCAGCTGGGACCCTGGGCCATGGCCATGAGGCCCTGCAGGGTCGGGTGGTAGGGGATCCTGGGGAAAGAGAGGCATTGGCACAAAGCATAGGCAGGGGTGCGGGGCAAGGCAGCTCCATGCACTGAGCCGAGCTTCTGTAATTACACCTGCTGCAGTGTAATTTGTATCTGGGTGATGAATGTTTGCATTTTCGGGCCTGATTGCCCTATTTACGTTTGGGATTTGCTGAACTATTATTAATGTGTCCTGGAGGCCTGGGCAAAGGGCAATCAGGGAGCTCCCTTTCTCCATATCTCAGGGATCTGAGTCCCCATCCCTTTACATCTGACCCAGGCTTTCTCAGGGTTCTCGTGGACCAAGTAACAGCAAAGTTGAGTTGAGCTGAGATTTCCTAACCTCTTCGAGACCTGTACACACATAAGTGTGCACACACCCAGGCACAGCCATTGCATCCAGATGCACACTTACCCACGTATGTTTCATTGACTTACACACCAACATGCACACACGGGGGGTGTCCATGAGTAAGCAGAAATACCCATGTGTGTGCACATTTAAGTGTATATGCATGCAAACAGATGCACTATGTGCAAACTCTCCCCGTGGATGCCTGCTGTGCTATGGGCAACACAGTAGATGCCTGGGCCTCCTGACCCCAGATTGGTGACTGTTGAGAATATGTACCACCTGCCCAGGTGGCATCTCCCAGCTCTGCCACTCTCGTTGACTGTGTGACCTTGGAACAGGTCACCTCACCACTCTGAGCATCTCATAGGGTTGTTGTGAGGATTAAATGAATGGTCAGAACATATTATTCACATGCTTGGAATGCAGACAGTGAGCTGTTTTGTTGAAGGGAAAACTAAACATATTTTCCCACACCCGTGGACTCAGGACATGCCCCAAAACCTACACACACTTGCACATGTACACACACTCACATGTGCATGTGTACACACTCACATAGATGCCCATGTACACACATGCACATGTATACATGTATGCATATTCACACAGGCATGTGTACGAGCACTCACATGCACATGTACACACATGCATGTGTACACAGTCACACTTGCATGTGTATACACATTCACACACATGCACGTATGCACACATACATATGCAAACACTCACCTATGCACATGTACACACATACATGTGTATACACACTCACATGTATGTGTGTACATGCACATGCACACACACACACTCCTCCTGTCCCTTCCTCTGCCATCTCTGCCTGCTCCCTCCCTTACTGGAGCATCAAGGGCAATCACTGCAGACTGCAGATGGTGAGATGAGCACTGTGACCAGATCCCTAGACTGGGGATGAGAACTCACCAGAGCTCAGCCCAGCCACCTGCTGACAGAGGAGCCAGGCCTGGCAGCAGATGAGGCACCCTGCAGAACCACCCCACTGGTGGTGACAGACTGTGAGGGCCCAGTCTACTTACTTCCTAACAGGATTGTCGAGGAGGAAGTGACTTCAGTCCCATGCAAATGAGAATGAAAATTATGCTAATTCTTCAAGTATGGAAGCCAAAATGTTCTCTTCAGCAACTAGATGTTTGCTCCAAGACACAAAGGCAGAGGGACACTGATTGGAGTCAGGAGATGTGACACATCCAGGCCACATGCATACATGGACACGCATACAGATATCCCATTCCTAAGGAAGCACCTTCGTATACACATGAGAACACATGTGAACAGTCCAGCTGCGGTCCAGCTGCATGGGAGAAGCTGGGTCAAGGCAGGACTCAGTACCTCATCACATCTGCTCTTGTTCTCCGAAGATTGTGATGAACCACTGCTGGCCCATATCTGGGTGTGGTGGAACTGCCAGAGACAGTGGATGGTGGGATGGTTGCAAAACCCGCCCTGTGGACAGGACTGCTCTGACCTCTGAGGGCACCAGACATGCAGATACCCCATGTGTACATCTGTCTGTGCAGTCAATACACAGGGGTGGGGGGGTGTGCTCACCAACATTCATCTCTCTCTGCTTCCTGACTGTGGTGCAATGTGACCAGCTGCCTTTGGCTCCTGTGGTCCTATCATGGCTTCCTCACCAGGAAGGGCCATGCTCTCCAGTTGTTGTTGTCAAGTATTTTGTCACAGATAGAAAAGGAGCTAAAACCGACCATGAGACACGATGGTGGCGTGTGGCGCGCAGTAGGTGCCAATACATGGCAGCCACACTAGAGCTTCTCCACGGGGGACCTTCAAGGCTGAAGGAGGCACTCCAAGGTTCCCAGTGGCTTCAAGGTCCCTTGGCTCTGCGGTTTTCCTCAGAATCTATCAGCCACCTAGATTAGGAGTGGTGTCCCCCCCCCCAAAAAATGGTGACACTGCAGTCCTTCACCTGTGCCAACCTCTGGCCTAACTAAAGTGAGGAAACCGAGGCCAGAGTCACCAGGACCACCCTAGAGCTGGCAGTGGGGTGGTGCCTCGGAGGAGTGATGCTGGGAGCTGTGGTCCTCCCAGGCTGGGCTCCTACTCACCTCGTGCTCTTCACCTTCTGCTACTCTGTACAGAAGCAGGGCTTGAGGGCCTCTGCTGGGTGTCCCATTGAAGAGTTGACTCCTCCAGGGTGGCCAGGACCCAAGTAGTGCCCCCAAATAAAATCAAGTCATGTGTAAACATGGTAACAGGTGTGGGTATGCCCCGAGCAGACAAGATGTCCATTCTCATCCTGTTTCACGATCCTAAGCAGGAAGCAGATAACCCCAAGTTCAAGGTCACCCAGTGCAGTAGCAGCAGACAGGACTCAAACTTGCATCTTTGGGAATCAAACTCCTTAACTGGGGAGCTCTGGGGCTTGCCCTGTGAGGTAAGGCAGAGAGAAATAGGCTTGCAAACTGTACCTACCAGGTGCCCAGCAGAGAGACCTCCACAGCCTCCCAGAGACAGGGGAAGTGGCATGTGACCCCAGGTGCCCATAAGGATCCCCCACTTCACCCTCTAGGATGTGCCGTCTCCCTGCGGTGCGGGAAGGAACACATTAAATAAGGCCATGAATTTATCATGAAGGCCTGGAAATGAGCAGGCTTATCATTTATGGATGGAATAATTAAGCCCTGCTCTCCACAGGTTCACCGAGGCCTGCACCGGTTGCCAGGCGCTGCCAGCAGCTGAACTAGGAACCAATCTGAAGCCATCATTACCATTCTCACCCCATGCTGTGGGGGGAGATTCTACCCAGGCCCCACCCCCTGATCTCATAGAAATTGGCCAAAGGCAATTCAGGGACAAGCCTTTCAGAAGTGCAGCCTGTGTGGGGCCACACACACAACCTTAGATGGAGGTAGTGGCCCTAGCTTCTCAGGCAAAAGCCATCCCTAGATGTGACAGTTGGAGGATGTTGGTTGGACCTACCCTTGAATTTTGACTCTGCATCACTCCAGCTGTTTTTCTAGACTGGCTGCCTCCCCTCTCTGAGGCTCAAAACAGTGGGCAAGTGAAGATACGGGGCAGTGTAGACTGCTTGCCTAGCACACGTGGGGCCCTCGATTTGATCACTACAGGTCTGGTGCTGTGTGCCTGTAATTCCAGAGTTCAGGAAGTGGAGGTAGGAAGATCAGAAGTTCGAGGTCACCCTTGGCTACATGGAGAATTAGAGGTTAGCCAGGGCTACATGAAGATTGTCTCAAAAAAATAAATAAATAAAACCAGAAACAAAACAAAAACCAACCAGGGGAGCCAGGCAGTCAGTGGTGGTGCACACCTTTAATCCCAGCACCCGGAGGCAGAAGCAGGCAGATCTATGAGTTCAAGGCTAGCCTGGTCTACCAAGCAAGTTCCAGGACAATCAGGGCTACACAAAGAAACCTTGTCTCAAAAAAACAAAAAACCAGGAGCGTGGGAGCATTTTTCAACATACCTATATATACCTAGTTGTATCAAGATTGAAAAAATAAAATTAGGGGCAAGGGAGATGGCTGGATAAGTGAAGGCACTTGTCCCATAAGCTTGGCAACCTGAGGTCTGTATAGGAAGCCACAGAAACATGGATGGAACCAATTCCACAAAGTTGTTCTCTGACCTCTACATACAGACCATGGCATGATTGCCTATGCACATACCAGTACACACCACATACACAGGGTGGGGACTAAAGTTGATTTTTTATACGTTAAATTAAAACAAAATGCCACTTCATGGCCTCCGTGTATTGTAAAGAGCCCAGTATAGCACATGTGCCCTTAGATTCAGTATTTCATTGCTTCTCCTGATGGTCAGACAGGTAGGAATCAGAGGCTCAGAGAGGCTATGGGACTTGGCCAAGGATAAACAGCACCACGTGAGCAAGACATTGCTTCCCTCCCTGTCATTCATGGGAGGGCTTGGTCCATTCACCCAGGCAGACCCCTCCCCCAGCTCTCCAGGTCATTGGAGAGAGAGAGAGAGAGAGAGAGAGAGAGAGAGAGAGAGAGAGAGAGAGAGAGAGAGAGAGAGAGAGAGAGAGACTGTGCGAAGGTGAGTCTGACTGAACAAGTCTGGCACTGTGCTCCGTGATCCTTGATGACTTCATTTTATTCTGCAAACTATTCTCACAAGCCAGGGCCACAATTATTCCCTGTTCTCTCTCTCTCTGTCTCTCTCTCTCCCTCCCTCTCTCTTCTCTCCATGTGGTGGGGGTAGGTTGCACACACGTACATGTACACCACAGTGTACGTATGGAGGTCAGAGGGTAACCTTGTCCCCTGCCCCTGACTTTTAGAGATTTTCCTGTCTCAGCATTCCATTCCATCTCTCCATAGCGTGCTGGGATGATGGAGGCAAGTTACTGACCTGGTTTACTGAGAGTCCTGGGGATGTGAACTCAGCAAGGATATCCACTGAGCATCTCCCCAGTCCTCTTCTTTCCATTTTAAAGGAGAGGGAATCAAGGCCAGTGCTCTGTCCCTTATCCCATGTCACACAGCCAACAAGGAGGCTCACACAACTTCCTGGGTCCCACCCCTGCCAGACATGGGTTCAGATGCTCCTAGCAGAGTCCAGGACCACATCTTCTATGCCACATTTTTCCTGAATGGGCCCAAGCCTTCAGTTTACAGATGGGAACACTGAGGCCCCACCATAGAGCTTGTCCAGCCTGGCCATTGGTGGAAGGCACCAAGGCAGATGGGATCAGAGGGTCTTCTGGCATCTGCTTTGGGGAAAGGGTCCAGACCCTTCTTGCCTTCCTACCCCACCCATCCTCCGTTGTCAAGGCAACCACGCAGGTGAGGCTCATCACAGCTAATCCTCTAATTACCAGCCACCTCTTCAATCGGCGGTAATTACTTTGGGGACACAGTTAACCTCTCATTAGGAACGCACGGCCGCTTTCTCCAAAAGCACAGCGGTGACATGCCTAGTAATTTACCGCCCCGGCTCACGGGCCGCTTTGTGTTTAACTCGGGGCACCATCGCATCCCTGTCATTACTCCAGCCCGGTTGTCATGACGATTAATCATTCAATCCCTCATCAGCAACTTTTGCCAAATGTCACCCTGCTCTTGATCAAAATCCATCCTGCAGCCCGACACTGGGGGACTAATGACTTGGAAATGGGCCTCTCTACTCCTGGGGGCTTCCCACAGATGCTTTCAGCTCCTTCAGGAGAGGATAAGTACACTGGGGGGGCAGGAAAATGGGGGCATGTTGAGCTGTGTGTTAGACACCTGAGGGCCAGGAAGTGTTTAACTCTGATGATGATCCATTTTCTGGAAGAGGAAACTGAGGCTCTGGGAGCTGGGTTGTTTACCAGTGAGTAAATATGGAGACATCCTCCGTCTGTCTAGATCCGATGCTGGGCTCCTTCTGCCAGGACAAAAGGCATCAAGAGACAGCAGGGAGCAGCTTAGGGGACTGTTAGGAGCACTGAGGCCTCGGGCAACAAGCCACAGCCTCTGGCACACCTCAGAGCCCGGGGCAGAGACCAGCCGGGACATATCAGCATCAAGATCACAAAATCACCTGAACTAAGGTGACCAGCATCTGAGTAACCCAGGCTGGACCCAAACTTTCCATCTTCTTGCCTCAGCCCCCAGGTGCTGGAACTCGAGGCATGTGCCACCGTACCCAGCTTAGACTATGAACCTGACTCTGGGAGCGTGGAGCCTTACTGTGGGCTCCAGTAGCTCTGAGCCCCAATAAATAGTGGGGAGTACATTCAGATGGGGTGCAAATTGCTGCTTAACCTATCTCATATCACACACCCTGCCCCGACCTTATGTTACTAAAGGGGAAACTGAGGCCCAGAGGAGCCAGAACAGTTCAGAGTGAGAAACACAGGGGATGTGGTCTCTCTTGGATGCCAGGGCAGCCAGGCAGGGTGGGGTAAGCTGTGTGGTGCACAACTCCAGGGCACTGTCCGTGAGGGCATCAGCATGCATACCACCCTCTCTTGGAGTTAGATAAAAAGATTTTGTTCTACACAACAGCTTCTATCCCACTCTGGTCCCCAGCCTCCTGGGGAAACCCAGCCCCCTTCTCTGCTGAAGGAATCTCTCCTCTACCCCTCCCGGAGAATGTTCCTGCTGGCTGAGCCCGCCAGCATGTGTGAGACATAATTACAGCACGTTGTAAATGGCATTAACAGACTGTCACAGCAGCCACATGGTATTAGCAAATGGCTCTGTCTTCATCACACATTCCCTACAGCCCTGGCTGGAGCACTTCCCAAGGGGTCTTCTTCCAAGTCCAGGTTAGGGGATCTCCTTGTGGGGGGTGGGATGGGGGTCCATAATGCCACTCACAGAGCCCCACCCCCACAACTACACTCCCTTCAGAGAGCTGATCCAAAAGTTAGGAAACATGAAATGCCAGCCTGGTTCAGCCTAGTCTCCATGACGGAAGGGCATCCCTTTCTCAGATTGATACACACCAATGTCATCTTGTTAAGCCTTGTGACTGTGACAGAGATGGCCCTCTGGGTTGTACTGTGGCTCACAGGCAGAAGCTGATGGTCCCAGTGTCTTTCAGCTAATGAGGGAGGGATCCAAACCAAGTTCTGACACCTCCCCAGCCCATACTTTTCCAGTTACATGGTTACCTGTGTGGGAACTTCATCAATCAGTTACAATAGATACTGTAGCTGTGAAGATAATTTCCCATAGCTACCTGCCCACCAAAAAGTTACCTCCTGATCTACTGCTGTTGTAATAACTTTGTTTCTGCCTAATTTTTCTAGGCAACAATCCCACCAGGGAAAAAAAGAACCATTAGTCTAGTTTTGTTTTTGTTGGGTTTTTTTTTTTTTTTTTTTTTTTTTTGGTCTTGGAACTCACTCCGTAAACCAGACTGACCTCGAACTCTCAGAGATCGCCTGCCTCTGCCTTCTGAGTGCTGGGATTAAAGGCATTTGCCACCACTGCCCAGCTTGCAACTAGTCAATTTGGAGAGGATTTGGAACCAAGGCCCAGAGGGGGAAAGGCACTGGCCTCAAGCTGCATAGCTCTCTGTGTTAGAGTCAGAAGAGACTGTATTCCAGTTCCTGCCAACCAGCCAGGTGGGGGATGGGGGAGTGTCCTCATGCCTGTGCTAGAGACCTAGAGGCCCAGAGGGGGCATTTCCACTTCTGGCTTTGCTGTCCTCTCACCTGGCCCGTGGGCACAGTCATTGCCACTGATGGAGCAGGCCTCCCGGAGGCGAGTGACAGAGGACAGTGGGAGGATAGGCTGCCTTTGACTGGTAAGCAAATGTCCCGCTGAGCAGGCCATATTTTATCCAGGCCACCACCTGTCAGCTCATTTGCTTACAGGTGCTCTTGGGGAGGAATGATCTTCGATTTAGCTCAGGACCCCAGCAGACAGAGAGACAGTCAAGGCCAAGGCTAGGTGGGAAGCCAGGGACCTGATCTTGAGATCCCCATCCCCTGCCTCCTCCCAACCCTCACTCAGCTCTACAACCCTGCTTTGGGAGAAGCTGGCCCTGGTCCAAATCACCCCATTCTCAATGGCTTGGTGCCTGGATCTCCACTCTCCAAGGCCTTCCAAAAATCTCCCCTTCCTCTGCCAAAATAATTCAGGGATAGGAGTCATCCCAGAGACCATCCGTGTCTGCTGCTTTGTACACAGCCTCATTTTATCAAGATCCCTCCCCCCACAAGGTTCCACTGTGTAGCCCTAGCTGTCCTGGAACTCACTCTGTAGACCAGGTTGGCCTCAAACTCGTAGAGATCCTCCTGCCTCTGCCTCCCGTGTGCCGGGATTAAAGGCGAGAGCCACCACCACCTGCTAAAGCAGGGATTTTTACATCCCCCTCTTTTTGCATGAGGAGTGTGACCCTCACCAGCCTGGAGCCATAGTCGCACAGTGAGTGCAGGTGGGACCTGACCCCTCTTCCTGCTAGATATCCCAGGACACCCACCTAGCCTGGTTCCCTCTAAACCCTGCCTTTTGTGTTTTCCAGACTCTGTTGACCTTACTTAACTTTCACTTAACTTTCATTGAATCAGGCTTTCACTGTATAGCCTGAACTGGCTTGAACTTGAGCCTCCTGGGTGCTGGGGCTGTGGAGGTATTGCCCCTGTGCCCAGCTCCAAAGTAATGGTCAGGGTCATATTTACTGGGAAAAAAATACTTTAGCTTTACAGAAACATCATGTAGCCAGAACAGACATGTCCCTTATACCCCTATACCACTTCCTCCCATCTTAGCCTCTTATGTACAACATGTCACATCCATGTCACAACATGGATGAGCCAACGTTATCAGAGCTCTACTAATCAGAACAAAATCCTTAGTTTTGACCCATGGTCCGTTTTCTTTCCTATATCCCTGTATCCCATTAACAGTAGCTTTTCCTTAGTTAATTGGGACAGTTTCTGGAAATTTCCTTGGTTTTGTCTGTTAGTGTGGTGTGTGTGTGTACATGCATGTTCCTGTAGAGGCCAGAGGTCAACATCAGGTTCCTCTACCACTTTCTGCCTTGGTTTTTGAAGCAAGCAAGGTCTGTCACTGAACCCATGGCTCAGAAATCGACTAACTAGAAGAGACCCCTAAGGCTCCTCCTGTGTCCTCCCCATTCTGGGATTCCAGGTGAGGGCTGCCATACCTGGCTTTTTATGTGGGTGCTGGAGATCCGAACTCAGGTCCTCATGCTCGTACATGCTTCCACTGAACCACCTCCCCAGGTCATGTGGGCTCTGACCAGATAGGGTAACACCCAGGAGGGCATGAGATGGCCTCCTCCAGGTACCTTGGGGAGGAAGACCACAGAGGCAACATGTTGTCCACAAAAGACCCAGGGACCCTATCTTAGTTGGGATTTTTATTGCTGTGAAGAGACACCATGACCAAGGCAGCTCTTATAAAGAAAACATTTAATTGGGGTGACTCCCTTACAGTTTCAGAGGTTTAGTCCGTTATCATCATGACGGGGAGCATGGCAGCGTGCCGGCAGATGTGGTGCTGGAGTAGTAGCTGGGAGTCCTACATCTTGCAGGCAACAGGAAGTCAACTGAAGCACTGAGCCTTATGCTGAGCATAGGAAACCTCAAAGCCCCCCGAGTGACACACTTCCTCCAGCAGGGCCATACCCACTCCAACAAAGCCACACTTACCAATAGTGCCACCGCCTGTGAGATTATGGGGACCAATGACTTTCAAACCACCACAAGCCCTGTCTCCTACTTGATCACAGCCTTCGCCATGAAGCCCAAGGAATGTTCTGAGGCTTCTCTGTATGAAGTCTCTCCATACTTCTCATTCTGTGCCTTCAATAGGAAGCCACCTGAGCAGACTGACAGATAGGACTACTGGGCACCTCCTTCTCAGGGAAGAAGGTCCAGAGAGTGACTCTGCCAAGGAGACCATTGCCTTTACCTGAAGCATGCTGTTTTCCCGCCAGTGCGTTCTCACCGCCAATGTTTCAGACCTCCGTCCCAAGTCTATTCTCTCTATGCCTTTTGAATGACACTTGCTGCTATCCCCCTTGGCTGATCAACATCCCCCCGCCCCCCGCCGCTCCCCTCCCCCCAAATCTGTTCTGAGGCAATCTCATTCCAACGGGGTTTTAACAGACAATCTTCTTAAAATAGTTTCTGGAAGCAAAGTCATCCGAGGTCGCAGCACAAGAACAGAGATTCCAGCTGCAGGACATGTCAGGTCTTTTATGCGCTGATAGCATGAGGAGTGAGCCACTCGGGAGGACCTGGGAGACAGTCCTCCCCATGGTGCTGCTCCTACAACCCTGGTCCCAAAGGGAGGACCACAGCCACTAGGAAATCATTCGGTGAATGGAGGTGGGGGTGTAAAAAAATTTGACACCAGTAAAAGGTATCTGAGTTAACTCCAAATCAAACATATAACAGAGCCAAGAGCGTTTCCCGCTGTGCCTGCTGGTGTTCCATCTCGGGATGCCACTGCAGCCTTGTTAGAACTGCGCATGCGCTTAGTGCTGAGCGCGTACTCGCCCCACACGTTGCCAGCCAACATGGCCTGATACCCTGTGGCTCAGCTTCGAGACTATACGAGATCAATTGCAGTTGCTTCTACTGCAGGGTTGTCTGCTCTTGTAAAAATGTCATGGTTTAATTATGAAAGACAAAGATTTTTAATATTTTTCTGCCATCATAACCAGCATGTGTCAAACTAATATTCCTGAGTTGTATTGTGTTAGAATGCCCACAATTTTCTTAAGTTATTTTATGTGCGTGGGTGTTTTGCCTACATCCATGTCTATGTACCATGTGTACCTGATGCCCACAGAAACCAGAGGAGGGCGTCCGCCTCCCTGGACCTGAAGTTACGGGCAGTTGTGAGCTGCCATGTGGGCGCTGGAAATTGAACCAAGTCCTCTAGAAGAGCAGCCAGCGCTCTTAACCCCTGAGCCGTCTCTCCAATTTTCTCATGGCTTGCTGGGAATAAGTGATCTGTCCACCATTTTCATTGTCTGTGTGCCTAGGGCCGTGGGGTGTTTCCGCAGTGGGGGGGGGGTGTGGAGTGGCCTGCTGAGAAGGTGTGAAGTAAGGAAAAGCAGGCAGAGAAGAGAGAAGGGGCGTGAGTGGAAAGTGCATGGGGGATGGGGAAGTAGGCTACGAAGAGAGATGGACACGTGGATAAATAGAAGGTTTTGTGATTAATGGATGGGTGTGAACGGGTGATTTGATACTGATACGTGGGTGGATTGATAACGAAGGGTGTGCTGACTAGTTGTTTGTCATCGACACAGACTAGAGTCACCTGGGAGAAGGGGACCTTCACAGAGGAAACCGACCTATGGCAAGTCTGTGGGACCTTTCCTTGATTGGTGATTGTCTTGGGAGAATCCGCCCACTGTGGGCGGCGCCACCCCTGGGCAGGTGGTCCTGGGTAGTGAAGCAGCTGAGGAAGGCATGGACAGCAAGCCAGTGAGCGGCACCCCTCCATGGGCTCCACTTCACTTGCTGCCTCCGGGTCCCTGCCCTGACGTATCTCGGTGATGGGCTGTGATAGGGAGCTGTGAAGCCAGTGAAGCCTTTCTTGCCCGAGTTGCCTTGGGTTGCGGTGTTTATCCCAGCAATAGAAAGCAAACTAGGACAGAACGGTTGGTTGGGCAGGCTGGTGGACGGACGCGTTGGTGGATGTTGGCTCTTGGCTTTGATCTTTCCCTTCGTCCGTACTAAAACTGTCTCACCTCTTGGTTGCCCATGGGCCCCAGAACCAGGGCCTGAGTCGTCGTTGTTTGCAAATGGTATTGAAAACAGGGACAGCAGACACTGCCCTGCCTGCAGGCTAGTCACTTGGCATGCTCTGCTGTCTTGGAATGATCTAGAAGGTAGGTATTGATATTTCTCCCCACCATTCAAAGAAAGCAAATGAGAACCAGAGATGTCAAATTCCCTAGCAAGAGAGAAAGAGAGAGAGCTGGAGATGGACTGGAAGCTGAGATGGAAGTCTTTTGGTTTCCAGGATTTCACCAATGACCAGGGTCCCAGCCTACAGCCTCCTCCCGCTCTCTCTGCTCTGGGAGCTCAGGCAGCTCAAACGGAAACTGGCAGAGGTCTCCGGAGCCGGGGTTGGGGTGAGGCCCCGGCACAGCAGTGCTAGGCGGCAGCAGGGAATGGACACACCAGGATCCCAGAAGCGCCAAGCCTTCAGACCAGGTGTGCCAGCCTAAGTGCGTGCACATGCTTTTGAAAGGGTGTGTGTACATCCAAAGATCAGGATCAGGGGGTGTTTTATGTAGCTGCCTGGATTGCTTCCAAAAGATGATTTGAAGTAGTTGACATTAAAGAAAAAAAATCTCTGCCTAGTTAAAATTATACCATTAAAATTAGAAATACAATACAAGGTCTAAGAATAAATGCTGTTGGGAGCAGAGAAGCGCCTCACCCTCATCAGGGAGAGCGAGTGGGGGAAGGCCTGTGCTTCTGATGGAGGGGAGAATCTGTACCCAAAAAAGGCTCCACTCCCTAACTCTTGCAAGGTCAGCATTCCCTTATAAATAATTTAAAAGGCATTTTAAAGAAGAGTTTGAGCTCCCCATTGCCTATGGGGAGGATTATTACGCCAGAAAATGTAGGTTAAAGTCAACAGCAATTAAGTCTAAACCGATCCTAAGCCTCCTAGTAGCCATGGCAAAAACAAACAAACAAAACGAAAAACACAGATTAGTTTTACTAGTCATGGTTTACTAAAAGCAACATTCAAAGAATAAAATGACAAATTTTTAAGAAGTTTTCTCAGGCGCTAAAGCCTGTGTGTGCCCTGAACCACTCTGAACACTAGATGACACAGAATGAACCTGGGAAACATCATGATTTCTTGAGATGAGTCTCACTGAGGAGCATAGAATAGAACCAATCTTCAATCCTCCTGCCTCAGCCTCCGTGGCACTGGGATCACAGATATGATCCACCACACCCAGTCATGGCTTACCATGGCTGTCTCTGACATCCTGCATCCTGGAGGCAAACACACTACACTCTACACAGGATTCTGTCTTCAACCCTCTATGAGTGTTGAGGCTGCCTGGTGTGTGGGACTGGTGGCAGGCCTGGAATTCGACCTGATTTAATCTGAGGGCCAGGGAAAATCAACACTCAAGACAGTGATATTTGCTGGCAGGAACAGTGAATGAGGCCTGTCCCAGTGTGAGTCTAGGCAGGCCAGGCAGAGTTGGACACAGGGCTTGTCCTCTGGTGCACAAATGGGACCAGCCTGGCCAGTCTTTGAAGTCTTCTTTACAGAAAGTCATAACCAGGACCTCCATCCATCAGGCAAGGGCCACAGCCAACTCTACAGCAAACCTGGAGATCAGACAATCAAGGCTCAAACCCCTGAGCTGGGATGTAGCCTAATCAAGGCCTAGTTGTGAGCTTGGACAAGGACCTTGAACTTCCAGGAGCCTCAGCTTCCTTGGGACAATGACTCCACACCACCCACGTCCACCCCAGAACCCTGCAGAAAGACCCTGTGTCCTGGCATTAGCTCCCATCACCCAGCGAGGGTGGAACCTGATACACTGAAAACAGAGGTTCTCTGGAATCCCCTGACAGGTCTTGCTAACTCCTGAAATACAATGGAAAACAGAGCAAGTAGATTCCATCTCTGGACAGGTACCCATGGCCTATCAGACAGCCAAAGAGGCTCCCTGACTCCAGAAGACCAGCTGACAGACCGAAAGATCCTATCCAGGGATGCCCATCTGCAACCTCCCAGTCCAGCCCAGGGAGCCCCAAGCAGAGCTGGGAGGGCAACCCAGTGCCAGCTGATCTAGGGACCCTAGGAAGTGCTTAGGGCTATGCATGAAATGAAGGTGAAATTCTGCCTAAGATCCTGAGCTGAGATTTGCATAGCCTTCACCAGCCTGAACCACTGCTCTATGGCCTGTCAGCAGGAACATCCCCTTAAGCTACCCCATGACCTCTCGGTGCCCAATTTCCCCTCCCCCACAGCCTCCAATCTGATAGATTTCCCTGGTCTGCCCTGCCACAATGACTAATCAGAGTCCTGGCCCACTATCTGGAACTCAGAGACCTGACAAATGACTCTGCTTGTGGGAGTTCAAGTTAGACACAGAGTTCGCCTACACCCCCAAACCACCCAGGGTGCCTCTGAGACAAAGAGGTGGGGGAAGCCTAGGGACAGGGGAGCAGAAGGAAGGCCCTTCCACACCCTCTGAGGGACTCAACTTTGCCACTCCTATGCCGTTTAACTTTAAGCAGACTCTCTGTCTCTCTGGGCCTGGTATGCAGAGTCCTGTATCTCCAACCTCCCAAGTGTCCAACTATTGACAGTCACACTGGTTCAGTCCCACTTCCTGGGAGTTGGGGTAAGGTATATGTATTCTATGAGCATGTTTGTTACAAACTTCATTGTAAGCAATCATTCATTTCATTTTGCTTTTCAAAACAAGGTTTCTCTGTGTAGCCCTGGCTGTCTTGGAACTGATATTAAAGGTGGGCCACTATGCCCAGATTTAGCACCCGATTTTTTTTTTTTTTTTGGTTTTTCGAGACAGGGTTTCTTTGTGGCTTTGGAGGCTGTCCTGGAACTTGCTGGTCTCGAACTCACAGAGATCCGCCTGCCTCTGCCTCCCGAGTGCTGGGATTAAAGGCGTGCTCCACCACCTTGGGTGGATTTTTCTTATTTAAAACTTGTATTATGGGCAGGTGGTGGTGGTGTCTACTCAGGAGACAGAAGCAGGCAGATCTCTGTGAGTTCCAGGTCAGCCTGTTCTACAGAACGAGTTCCAGGACATCTGGGGCTACAAAGAGAAACCCTGTGTCAAACAAAACAGGAAAGGAGGGAAGGAAGGAAGGAAGGAAGGAAGGAAGGAAGGAAGGAAGGAAGGAAGGAAAGACTTGTATTAATTTTTTTTCGTATGTGTAGGTCAGAGGACAGCTTGTAGTAATTGGTTTTCAACTTATACCATGAGGAATCCGGGGACTGAACTCAGGTCCTCAGGCTTGGCAGCAAGCACCTTTATCCCCTGAGCCATCTCGAAGGTCCTTCTTTTGTATTTTCATTTGAGAATTAACATAAACCAAAGGGAAACAAAGAGAAAGTATGTCCAGGGTGTCCCTCACTCTTGGGGTGAGAGAGGCTTCTCTTCTGTGGCATAGACTCTAAACACTGGGAAAATGTTTCCTGAATTTTTTTAAATACCATCACATGTAACCATGGCACATATTAATGTTCTCTCTGTGACTTGCCAAATTTAGAGCATCAACAAAAAGTAAACTCGGTCCAGGCTCACCACGCTTACCAATTCCTGTGGTATAAATACTCTGTTGTTAAACTGGTTAGTGATGGAGGAGCTGAGCGGGAGTGGAGGTCTCACTGAACAGTGTCTACCTCATAGCTTACCCGATCAGTCCCTGAAGATGCCCTGTTGCGGGCCACATAGATCAGGGCAGACTGCTTGGTTAGCTGACAAGTCTTGGGTTTGATCTCTATGTGAGGGAGAGAGAGAGAGAGAGAGAGAGAGAGAGAGAGAGAGAGAGAGAGAGAGAGAGAGAGAGAGAGAGGGAGGGAGGGAGGGAGGGAGGGAGGGAGAGAGGGAGGGAGGGAGGGAGGGAGGGAGGGAGAAAGGGAGAAAGGGAGAGAGAGACAGAGACAGAGAGACAGAGACAGAGAGACAGAGAGAGAAAGAGAAGATACTGCAATGGTATACACCTGGGATCCCAGCACTCAGCAGAAAGGGGCTAGCCGTGGCTACATAACAAGTTTGAGGTCAGCCTGGGCTACATGAGAATCTGTCTCAAAAAAGGTAATTAGGATGTGGTGACTATCTGTAATCCCGGAATTCCAAAAATCGAGACAGGAGGATCCAAAGTTCAAAGTCTTCTTCAGCAACATCGTGGGTTTGCTTCAGCCTGGGATTCTTGACAGAGAAGAGAGTGTTCAAACAACAACCTGACGTGAAAACTGACCAAGGATGCACTATGACGGATTACTAACAGCTATGACATATTTCACTGTGAGTGATTACATGGTGTGGGAAGTGCAGTCTGAACTATGTAAGGAAACCCTGTCTTCGAAAAAGAAAGAAGGGGCCAGGTATAACTCTGTGATAGAAACACCTGCCCAGCATGTTTCTGCAAAAATCAGTCATTCCATCCATCTATCCATCCATCCTTCCATCCACCCACCCACCCTCTCACCAGCCCACCTACCCACCCACATATCCATCCATCCACCCATCCATCCATCCATCCCCCACCCATTCATCCATCCATCCACCCACCCACACACCCATCCTCCCATCCCAGTGTGGTGATGATAGAGCATGTGTGGCCTTGGTTCCTGGGAGGAAGGCTGGAAGCAGCAGTAATGGAAGTATCTTTGTTGCTGTTTCAGTTTGAGCTTGGCTTTTTTGAGACAGGGTCTCCCCGTGTAGTTTGGCTGCCCTTGAACTAATGATCTTGCTTCAGCCTCACAATGCCTAGAGTACAGGCAAGCATCTGTAGCATCACACCCACGGGGCTTTGCTTATTTGTTTTAGGTTTTGTTTTGTTTTGTCTTGTCTTTTTAAGACAGGGCTCCATCTTCCCCTGGCTGGCCTCAATTTCCTCAGCCTTCTGTCTCCACCTCCCAAGTGCTGATACCACAGCCATGGACCACCAAACTCAAATTTACACCTGGAGTTTTTCTGAGAGCTGAGATGCTTCAGAATGGGGGTTGATGAGCAGGAGGACAGAGATGCTTCAGGGTGGGGACTGATTTCATCCTGTGTGCAGTGGTCCCAATGGCAAGCACTTCCCTCAGTTCTTTAAGCCATTTGGCCACCTGTTAAACAGGAGGGGAGCCTTGGGTGGAGTCAGTGGGTCCTACTTATGTGGGAGCGGACTGGTGAGCCCTGAGCTTGCAGCTGGTGTCAGAGCTGAGGGCAGCTCTGCTGGGGGCTGTACCATTTGCATGTGGTGTCAGAGCTGGGGATCAGATGTAAGGGGGACCTGTAGCACACCAGCTAACAGCTGAGCAGTGAGTGTAACTGTGGCCTCTGCTCCAGACTCCATGACTGTGCCTTGGCACGTGCCCTGCCTGCAGCCCTGTGCCCTCTGTCACCTGCACTTACCTGCACCTGTCACCTGCAGCCCATTACTCACTAGCCAGGGTAGCCTCTGGGTCAAGGGCCATGTCCGGTACTTGGGAAAGGGAAACAAATGTGAGGTCTATGGTGGGAGCCCTGAAGCCCTGGCCATGGCCCCAGGACCCTTGAATCCCTCCATGTGTCCCAGCCCCCAATGATGAACTCCTACTTATGCTTGGAACGAGGCTTCCGCAGCCTCTTCTGGGTTCCAGGGCTGTCCTGGTAACTGCACAGCAGGGTCTCCCCTTGGCTGGCATGCTGGACTGCTCCTAGCCAATAGTAGAGCTTAACACCCTCTCTTGAAGCAGGACAGCTGTTTGCCACTCATCTGGAGTTCCTGGGTTGGGTGGGCACAGGCTGCCTCAGCCCTCCATGGGGCCTGAGTGTGCGATGCAACATGTTTGCCCTCTTCCCATCACTCCCAGCGCCCCATACCCCCTCCCTCTTCTCTCCAGCTTAAATAATCATTTGCATGCCAACCTCAGTCTCTGGGTCAGCCTACACCATAGCACTACCTCATGGAGCTCATTCTAGTTACAGGGCAAGTCTTAAGACCACCTCCCCCTCTTTCAAAAACTTCTAACATTAATGGAGACTCTACAGGGAAACAACAAAACAAGGCCCAGAAAGCTGCAGACATGCCTAGTGAGAGCAATCAGGAGGGACTCCCTGGAGGAGGTACAATGCATGAGAAGGGGTGAGAAGGAGTGAGGAGGGAGGAGGCTTCGAAGGCAGGTGCTCCCATTTAAAAAATCAGTCAAGGGCTTCCTTGAGAGCAAAGGCTTCTAGAAGGTCCCACAACCTGGAAAGGGGAGCTGAGATCTGCCTCTGTCCTGTGCTCAGCTCTGGGGACCCCGGGCCTGAGAGGGAGCAGGAGAGACAGTGTCCTAGAGATATTTGGGTTGTGGGAGTGACTAAATAGATCTGAGCATGGATCATGTACACATGTGCATGCGTGCACGCACAAGTACACACACACACACACACACACACACACACACTCACCTTATTTAAACCACAGAAACACAGCAGGGACAGGAGCCACTGCCAGGCCTCCAAGGGCTTACTTGGCTCCCTCACTATGCACGAATGTGCACTAGCCTGAGTCTCCCAGCTGGGACCCAGCTGACCTCTGAGGAGGAAGGGTACAGGATGGATAGCTAGCTCTGTGAGCTGGCAGGAAGGTGCTGGAAGCTGCACTCTCTTTCTTGCTCCCTGCCCTGTCCCCTCCCCACCAGTGAGTAGTGGCTGCCCCCTTCAGAGCCCTACAGTCCTACACTAAGGCTCAGGGAGGGACATGAATGTGAGGCTTAGTCTGTCCATAACCATGAGAGACAGATATTACCCACATCTGGAGGCCAAGATGGCCCAGTGTGTGCAGGGGGCCTGGGAGAAGTGTCACTCGCCTGGTCGGGGGTCACTTCCATCCCACAGGAGGCCCAGACCCTGGCTCAGCCTTACAGCTTCAGAGGCCTTTTGTAGAGGTGGCTGGGCAGCCACCGCCAGCCAGGAAGGGACTTCAAAGGCTTCTCTAATCCCTGTGACATTTTCTGACACAGGAGTTTGCTTTTTTATGCTGCACATCGAAGCCCGGGCTTTGTAAATAACCTCATAAAAGCAGAGGGGCTTATAAAGTTAAACAATAAGTCACCAAGTCTGAGCTGAGAGGAGACAGGAAGTCAGCCCTTAGTCCTGCTCTGCTCCTCCTCCTGGCTGAGCCCCAGGAAGGGAGGCACTGTGGGAGGCCAAGGGGGACAGGTGACTCAGAAACCCCTTCCTGCCTCCGTAGATGGCCTGTTTGAATTGACTGGTCCATTAAATCATTTCTTCAACTCTTCATTCTTTTAGTCAATCGACAGACACTCCCCAGCGCCATTCAAGTACAAGGCCCCTGACCTGGCTGGAGGAGTGTGGATTTTGGATTTGCTGACATTAGAATCTGAACACTGTGACTTCCTGGCTGGGGGACTTCTGGAGGTCACTGTCCTCCGTTGTGGAAAGTGGCTTCGGGATAGCACCAAACCATTTTAAAGATGAGGAACATCGTGGCACAAGAGGGTGGAGACGTTGGGCTGGATCCCCACCAGGTAGGGCTGGTCCCGCATCGCATTAGCCTCTATTGTTACAATCAAGATATGCCAGCACCCTGCCAACCCCCCACCCCCACCCCCACCCCCAGGCTTCCTGCCCAAGCCATCCCAAGGGAGCAGCGCATTAGTTACCAGAGCTGAGAATCACATCGCACACAAGCTACCAGCATCCTGGCTCTTGGCAGAGATGGGCTGGGACAGCCAGTCTGCAGTCTTGACCCCAACTAACCACACAAACTGGTGCCACATCTGTCCTGGGGAGGCAGGAGACACATCCAAAGTGACCTCAGCAAGGACACTTGATGACAGAGGTGAAGGCTGAACTGGGATAGACAATGAGAAGTCAGCCGGGCCAAGGAGACCTGAAAAGGCAGCTGAGGCAGAGGGAACAGACTAACGAAGATGAGACGACCCTGCAGAGCACAAGCTTTGTCGCATTTCCAGAATTTCCCGAGTTTTCTATGACTCCTCATAGCTGGTGTCCCCCACTCTGCCTCCCTAGGTGGATGTCCTTATACCCACCGTGACCCCTTGGATCCAAGACAGGTCTAATGGAAGCGAGTATCCAAGACCTGTGTGTTGGGGGCCCTCGCTGAGCCTCCCGGGGTTTAGACTTTGCACCCTTGGCAAGTCACCTCCCCAGTGGTCCTGAAATCTGCAAACTGTAGCTCGGGTGGGAAGGAGAGTCTCCCATATCTAATAAAGCCAGCTCCCCTGCCATCCTCATAGGGTGGGTTCCCAGAGGAGGAGCAGTGACAAATCCTGTCCCAGCTGGGGAAGGGACAATGGTAGTCCCCCTGGGGATGGCTGACCATCCCTGAGACCTCTGTCAGCTGTCTCCAGTGCTTTGGGGCTTAAATGCAGGCTGAAGGATTTGAGCTAGCTCCTGACCCTGGACTCTCTGTGACACCTGATGGGACCCTCTGCTCCCCAAGCCCAGGCTCAAGTCTCTATACAGGGGACTGGCCTTGGTAGCTGAGACACCTTGAGAGCTCAGTATCATGTGCTCACTGGCCAAAGGAGAGGCGGTTCCTGAGGGCACCCTGATGTCCCCATCTGGAAAGCAGCGAAGGTGGTGAGGCCACCCCATGAGTGGTTCTTCAGCTGTGGGATGTTTTATATCTGACTTGCTGGGTTAGGTCAAGTGTTAAACGCCCGCACCTGCGGAGCTGGAGAGACATTTCAGCTCTGAGAGCATACCAGGCTCTTCCAGAGGACCCGCCGAGTTCAGGTCTCAGCACCCACATCAGATGGGCCACAACCACCTGTATTCCCAGCTCTAGGGGATGTGACACCCTCTTCTGGCCTCAGCAGACACCAGTACACGTGTGGCATACATACACATTAAAATAAAAAAAATTCAAAAATGTTTTTTCAAGACAGAGTTTCTCTGGGTAGCCCTGGCTATCTTGGAACTCACTCTGTAGATCAGACTGGCCTTGAACTCACAGAGATCCACCTGCCTCTGCCTCCCGAGCACTGGGATTAAAGGTGTGTGCCACCACCGCCTGGCACAAAAATAACTTTTAAAAATTGTCAGATTATAGATGGGTGGTGGTGGCACAGGTGTTTATTCTCAGCACTCGGGAGGCAGAGGCAGGTGGATCTCTGTGAGTTCGAGGCCAGTCTGGTCTACAAACCTACACAGAGAAACCCTGTCTCCAAAAACAAACAAAAAACAACAAAATCCTGTCAGATTATAACAGTTGAGTACTTACTGTATGCTTGCTGTTGACTTTGTGAGATCTTGGAGGTGTCTCTTGCTTTTCTCCCCATTTGACACGCGAGCAGACAGAAACACCAAGTGTGTTAGGTATCAGAGTGCACGGGAGGGCTGAGCCCAAAGGAGGCCTCTGAGGTTATTTTCACCTCTCCCCCGTTCCCTTCCAGGCCAAGGGCCCAAGCTGCCCACACTGCCTCCAGTGATGACTGGGGGTGTCCTTCATGGGACCTCAGGAGTTACAGATATTCTGACATTAACTAAATTAGACCTAAGCCAGTGCCCATCATCCTAGAAGAGGCAGGTGAGCGAAAGTTCGTGGTTTACCTGGGTTACATAGTAAGACCTCATCTCAGTAAGACAAATAAGCAAAGCAAAACAAGGTAAGTAAATAATTGAAATAAAGTTGATCCCCAAAGGTCCCTCTTAGACTCAGGGATTGTGGGCAGCAGATGGCTCCCCAAGCTCAAGGCCTGGGGTCCGCAAGACCAGGAATCCTCAGTTATATGCCAATGCCACCTACGCTGGGCTGGTCTAACTGTGTGGTGTCATCTCACACGCGTCTACTTGGGCTGGGGTGCCAGGCTATTGTCTGATGATGGGGAAGGGAAGGGTGGTACCACAGTGACAAGGTCCTGGGATTGCTACAGACAGCCCCCTTCCGCTCCCAGCCAGCAGCCCCCCACCCGCAGAAGCCCAGCAGCTTCACTCCGCACAAACCTCATTTATCACTCTAAGGGGGGCAGTGCCGCCTGTCCCTGGGGACAGCGCCACCGTGGCCCCATCTTGATTGAAATCCAGGCCCAGCAAACACTCCACATGGGAAAGTGGCTGCTTGGAACCCGGCATAAATAACAACGCGGGCAGGAGGCACAAATCCACCGCTAATTATGGCATATCCTGATTAAATGGGGTGCGTAAATAAATATTGCAGCAGGAAGATGAATCGACCGGCAAGGCTGCCTAGGCTGGCGGGGCTAGGAGCCCCCCTTGTCTACTTCGCCCTGGTAGGGTGAAAGGATCTGGCTGTGGCCCAGCTGTGTGTGGGGCGAGAGGGCGACTGTCCCGCCCGCGGTCCTCGGTTTCCTCCCGCGCCAAGCAGAGCCTCAGCCACACTCTCTGGCCTGTGACTGCGTGTGGTGATAAACACGGAATTCAGGGCCCGGCAGTGCCGGGAGCCTCACCGTGACTCAGGTTCCCCCTTAGTAAACTGCATAGTGGAGGTCCAGCAGGAGGCGGCTCCACCGGATGGAACTGACGCTACCCACAGGAGCTGTGGTTCACAGTGGAGGGTCCCAAGGCGGCCCCGGGGAAGGCCACACCTCCCAGCCCTGCCCTGCAGCTCTCCAGAGACCTTTG
This sequence comes from Mesocricetus auratus, assembly GCF_017639785.1. Classification (NCBI taxonomy): domain Eukaryota; kingdom Metazoa; phylum Chordata; class Mammalia; order Rodentia; family Cricetidae; genus Mesocricetus; species Mesocricetus auratus. The sequence continues at coordinate 5,913,996 of NW_024429206.1, forward strand.
TGTTTGCCTTCACGGATGCCATCTAGTCATTTCCGTGGCACCGTCATAATAGCGGCGAGGAGGAGGGGCAATCATTCTGGAAAAGTTTAAATCAATTAACTCGCTTCCAGAAAGCAGGCTGGGAGACGTAATGGGGAAATAATGACTTTTCTCCACAGGATCAAATGACAAAGACCAGAGCCAGGCAAGGATGCGGAGAAGCAGGCTTGGTGGCCTGTGTGGCCCTGGACAAGTCTTAGTCCCGTTGTAAGGCTTGGTTCCCAGGGAATGGGCTTGAGCAAAGCATGGGCCTGGCTTCTGGATAGCACACCTACCTATTCTCCCTTCCTTTACCACAACAGGCATCACTAATGGGTTGCAGCATCATTCTCACTCGGCCCAATCCAAGCCAGCTTTGCCTCCTAATGGGTCTAGTTAGCACACAGGCATCAGGCTGGGTTTAGAGAGTCTCCATGTTCCCCTCTGTCATGAGGCTAACACTCACCAACAGGGTCAGGTCTGCCCATCATGGCATTAGTAACAGTCCTTAACACTCAGTGTTAGCTGTGGGCCAACCACTGTTCTTAATGTCTTAATGCATAAAATCAACGCATCACAACCATCAGGTCAGGCAGTTATTATCACAACTATCTTACATTAGACAAGAGGAAACCAAGGCCCAGAGAGGGAAAGACAAAAGGTCACACAGCTAATAAGTCATGAGGCAAGGATTCGAACGCATGCCCCTGTCTTTCCTGCACCCTTCTCTTGTCATCAGAAGGGTCACCGTCTCTCCATGCTAAGCTCTGTGCCTAACTTAACACACAGCATCAGTTGGAACTGTGATTGGCCTCATTTTAACTGGGGCTCTGAGAGGTGATGGCCCTGTTCAGGGTCCCGTGGCTGGCTGTTTGCTTGGGATGAAGTGGTACCTTCCAGTGTGTGTCGTGGTCCCCATGGGCCCGAATACTGACTGTCTACCTTGGCAACTCCAGAGAGGCACCTGGGACCTGGCACAGCCAAGCAGCAAATGGATGAGGGATGAGCTAGCAACTAGGAGCCTGGTTCACCCAGTCTCCTGACACCCATCCTCTCACCCCCAGCTGGATGCTAGCCTGTTCTTTATTGACACACCGGCCCTGACACTGTGACCCCTTCTCTCCTCTTCTCTCAGCCCTAGATGGCCCTGGAGGCTTTGCTTTGTGTCAGAATCCATCACAGGAGGATAAAAATTCCCCAACCCTGCCTCACCGCCCATCTTCCTCTGCAGCTACAGAAAAAGGACTTGCCAGGATGGAGGGTGACAGTTCCCTCCGGTAGACTCAGCTCACTGAGTCCTCTCCCATGTCCCTTCATCACCTCCCAGCAGCTGGTGGAGGGTTCTTTTTTTTTTTTTTTTTTTTGGTTGTTTGTTTGTTTTGTTTTGTTTTTTTTTCGAGACAGGGTTTCTCTGTATTACTTTGGAGCCTGTCCTGGAACTCGCTGTGTAGACCAGGCTGGCCTCGAACTCACAGAGATCCGCCTGCCTCTGCCTCCTGAGTGCTGGGATTAAGGCGTGCGCCACCACTGCCCGGCAGGTGGAGGGTTCTTGGCAGTTGTGTGTGGGATTTGGGGGAGTTCCACCTGGTGGCCCCCAGCAGTGCCCAGGGTAGTGTCTCTCAGAGAACCCACAGAAGCGACAGAGGGTCTGAACTCCTGAATAGTTACCTGCAGCAGCATTCTTCCTTACTCTGGGCCTTGGTTTCCCTGTTAGTGAAATAGCTGGGTTGATGAGTTTTTGGAGTTTGTTTGTTTTTATTTTTATTTTCATTTTTCAAGTCAGGGTTCCTCTGTATTGCTTCTCACAGAGATCCATCTACCTCTGCCTCCCAAGTGCTGGGATTAAATGTGTGCACCACCAACGCCTGACTTTGTTTTTTTATTTTTTGGAGACAGGGTCTCAGGTAATACAATCTGGCCTCAAGCTCACTGTGCAGCCAAGGATGACCTTGAATTTGTGATCCTCCTGTATCCCTGTGCTGGGATGACAGGCACATGCTACCGCGTATGGCATATATGCTCAGGGACCTTGAACCCAGGGCTTCATCTGTGTTACATAAGTTCTCTATCAATGGAGAAAAAAGAAAAAAATCCAGATGGGCAGTGGTGGTGGTGGCGCACTGCCTTTAGTTCCAGCATTCTGAGAGTCAGAGGCAGGAGAAACTCTACGAGTTCGAAGCCAGCAGCATGGTCTACAGAGTGAGTTCCAGGACAGGCTCCAAGGCTACAGAGAAAGCCTATCTCAAACAAACAAACAAACAAATCGTAAGCCAGGGTCTGGAGACATGGCTCAGCGGGTTAGAGCACATGGAGGATGGCAACCTCCCCTAACACCAGTTTCCAGAAATCAGACACCCCCTTCTGGCCACCACAGGCACAGCACCCATGTGGTGCAAACACTAATATACATAAACTAGAAATAAAATTTAAAAAGAAATCAAACAGCTGGTTCACATGCCTTTAATCCCAGCACTTGGGAGGCAGAGACAGGTGGATCTCAGTGAGTTCCAGGACAACCAGGGCCATACAAGAAACCTGGTCTGGAAATGATACAAACAAACAAAAAGAAAGAAATCAAATGCTAAGTCTCATGATGAACCTGCTCTTGAGGAAGCTGGTGGGGGAAAGAGTGTTGTGATTCCTCAAATGCCATCTTTTCCATCACCCTCTGTCAAGCCCTGTCATGAATTTCTGGTTCTCGTGTCTCCCTAAAATCCTAACATTCCTAGAAAGAATTTGGAAGTACAAGAATTGTTCATTCCTTCCAAGTGTTTTGCTATGAAGATGTTCAAACACACAGGAAAATTGAAAGACATTTACAACGAACCTTAAATACCCTCCACCTAGCATGTGCCATTAATATTTTACTGTACTGGCCTTATCAAATGAGGGCACCCTGGCAGCTCACTCGGAAAGGGGTGTGCTGGGTGTAAGAGGAATCGGTACAGATGGCACCAGCTACGTCGAGGGGTGGACCCCAGGGTCGCTGGTGGGCACGAGAGCAGCTGTCTTTCACAGCCATTCAGGGATGCAGACGCCATCCATCTTTTGTCCCTGCCCTGCCCTCTGCCTTGAAGTAGACAGGGAAATTGACAGGGAAGAAGCCAGTCACTCCGCAGGCCACGCTTAGTCAACATCACTGGCAAGAGCTGTTCACACAGCCATCCCAGAAAAGAAATAGCTCACTGGGCACCTGCTCCCAGCCTTCATTCCACCCAGAAGGGGCTTGGTTTTCTGCAACTAGTCTGCAGTCTTGGCACATATCCGCTGTGGTTGGGTAACCCCCAACATACGGAGTCATTCCAGCCACCACCCCCCATCTCTGGAGTACCCTGTGTCCAATCAGAGGGGAACTGAGCAGCTGTCCCGAGGAGCTTAACACTGTTCTTACTGTCTACCCAGGGTCTGTCCTGGCAATTCTTTGTTCTTAGCTTCACCTTTCCCAACAGAGAGCCATGAGATTTCCCAGCCCGTGAAAGTGGGCGGAGCTAAAACTAGAAAGCTGGAAAAAGGCCCAGGGTCAGTATATATGTCTTCTTAAATTTGTTTTGTTTTGCTTTATGTGTGCATATATCTGTGTCGGGATGTGTGCATGTGTATGTAGGTGTTGGGTCTGCGGGGGCTGGAGTTACAGGCAGTTATGAGCTGCCTGATGTAGGTGCTGGGAAATGAACTCAGGTCCCTACGGGAGCAGTATGTGTTCCTAAACACTGAGTCATCTCTTCAGTGCTGTTTTTCTTTGTTTGTCAGAGACAGGGTCTCATAGTGTAGACCATGCTGGCCTGGAAGGCATGATCCTCCTGCCTCGGTCGCCTGTATGCTAGGATTACATGTGTGTGCCTATGTCTAGTTTTGATAGCTTTGCATTGGCACATTCTGTGGGTCTAGCCCAATTCCAAGGCTCTTGCAAGATGCTTCCAGAGGAGTGAAGATGCTGAGGCCCAGAGTGATGGAGAGCTACCCTAAGGCCACCCAACCAGCAGCTGAGATTCGACTCCTAACGTCTCCTCTTGGCCCTCTTTTTGCCCCTGAGGCTAACCTTGGGTTTTTGTTTTTATGTGTGTATTTTGTCTGCATGTGTCTGTGCAGCATGCATGTGCCTGATGCCTACAGAGGCCAGAAGAGGGTGTCAGACCCTGGAAGTAGAGTTACAGACATGTATAAGCTGCCACACAGTTCTGGGAATCGAATTTAGGCCTGCTGGAAGAGCAGCCAGTGTTCATAACCATTGAGCCACCCCTTCAGCCCCTGGTGCAGCTATTCTGATGATGTTCATCCTATATTTTTTTTTCAGGGCTGAGGACCAAAGCCAGAGGTAGTTCCCACTGGACTAACAGCATGTTCTTTTGTGGGAGAAGTAAAGTGACTAACCCAAGGTCAAACAGCCAGTTTGGGTTCATATCTGGTCTGTTGGACCCCAGTGGAACACATGTTGGTGTCTGTGCTGTTTATAGTCTGGCACCAATGTACTAGAAATGTTTGAAGGGTGACAAAATGCCTTCTCCATTGACTGCGCACAGCACATTTTGAAAGCAGCTTAACAGCCCCTCACAGCTGGATCCCAGCCAGAAAGGGCAGGGGAAGGGCCCTCTCCTGGAGTGCTCTGGGTCAGAGCCCAGGGTTGGTGGGGACTGGGCAGGAAGGGACCAGCCTATCGAGGACGACAAAGGGTCCAATCAATGCTATCTCTCCAGGCCATGCCTGGCCAGACATTGATTTCTAGTGCTGCTATTAAGTCCCTGTTTATGTAACGCCTGAACTTTGCACAACTGAACATTTAATGTGTGGAGAGGGCTTGTTACCATGAAAACCGGGCTGCCCTGACAGCCGGGATGCGGCCATGTCCCTGTTTTATTGGCCTGGACAGAATGTATTTTAGCCTTGATAAGTCAATAACTTTTTATACAAAAGGAAGTCTGCCAGGAGGGCTTAGGACCCACTGCCTCCTGGTAAGAGGGGAGGCACAGCAGCTGGCTTTAATCCCTGGGAATCTCTCAGCCACTCAGGGCCACAGAAAACCAGGCCTGGTCTACAAAGGCCAGCGCCTGCCTGGAGGGTTGGGGCAGGGACCACCCTCACTGCCAGTCTCTGTGTCTGGTTACTGAAAGCTTCCAGCAAAGTTGGAAACACTGACTGGAAAAGACCCAGGAAGGTCAAATCCCAGTTCCACCCTCCTATGACCTTTGAGCAAGAGCCAAGGTCACCAAAGGCCACATCTGTAATTAACCCAATCAGTGAGTCTTTTTCCTTGGCTTGTGCCAGGTTTACAGATCAAAAATCAGAAGTACTGAGAGTGATGGCTCCTCACAGTGATCCCCAAAGAGCTTCGATCGCCATTGTCACATGTATTTCACAATAAGACATGAGCCCATTTTCTCATTATTGTATTGAGGCCAATACCCTCAGTTTTCAGATGTGCAAACTGAGGCCCAGGGAGTTGTCTCCTCTATAAGAGGGTGGTACCCACAGCCCTATGTGCTTCCAATCTCAGAAAAACATAAACACAGGATTAGCCCTCCAAACCTCTGGTTCCCAGGCTCAACCGATGACAGCACAACACTCTCTCTGCTGAGCTTGCCTCAGAATCCCCTTTCAAGACAGCTGTGTTCCAGGTGGAACTTATATGGAACTGTATGTTCCCAAAGGGCTCTGTGCTCAAGTTCTACTCTGTCCCAAATTTGCTGTGTGACCCTGGGGCAAGTGCCTTCCCCTCTCTGGACCTCCTGATCCACAGCGATATAATAGGAGAACGTTAATGGCTCTGGGATTCTCAGAGAGTCCTGGTACCTAGAAGGAACACCCACGACACCTGACTTCCTGTTCTAACTCTGCCCTCTTCTCAGAACCCCTGAACCTTTCCCAACTCCACCAGCAAACACTGACCTAGAAGCCACAATGCAGGGTAACTGTGTGAGGCCACAATAAGCAAGGACACCTTTAGGGGCTTGGACAGATACCAGCCGTGGTGAATTCTGGGTAGGGAAAGGTGTCTTCTAATGAGGAAGTAGCTTTGTTCCTTTTCTGCCATTGTGACTTAAAAACACCCTGACAAAAGTAACTTGGTCATATGACATCCATCGGGAAGAAGAGACAAGTGCCTGCCAGTGTTTGGCTTCCTTTCTCCAGTCTTAATACGGTCCTGGATCACCTGCCAGGGGAATGGTGTCACCCATCGTGGGCACGCTTCCTATCTTAATATATTCCAGACAGTCGTCATCATCCCCCCCCCCCCATGTCCACAGGCCAACCTGATCACCATCCCACATTGGAACCCCTCACCCTGATGATTATCTAGATCCTGTCAAGGTGACATCTAAAACTAGTCATCACAGGGGTAGGGGAGGGTGACTCAGAAGAGAAAACAGATATGTTTGACCTAGGACCTGAACCACACTAAGCCAGAGGTGCAAAGAAAACTCTTCAGGGTGAACAGGGTGGGTGGGGAGGGGAGGCAGCCTCTGCCTAGCTGGGGGGGGCAGGGTGGGAGGGACAAGGGCGTGGCAGTCGGGAAGGGGTCAGAGGGAGCAAGGGTGGGCTGTGGGTGGGGAGCTCCACAGAAGCTGCTGCGGAGCCAGGCAGCCTGGGCCTCTTGCATTAAACCTCTGTGGCATGCCGCTCTCACTACCCCATTCCCTTTGCCCGCCCCTCCCCTGTGAGGGGCTCCAGGTACTGGGGGCGGGGCAGGTGAATGGCAAGGTTACCAGGGCTCCCTCCCTCCCCCCTTTCTCCCCGAGAAGCATAAAGAGCTCTTTCTTCTCTGCTTATTAATAGCTCTGATTAAATTATCTCTGGAAAACCTACATGGTGTGCACCAATGGGGGCTCGCTCCCTCCTGGCTGTGGCCTAGATTAGAGCAACCGGGGCAGGTGAGGCGACTGGGGGGCAGGGTGGGAGGCTGAGGCCGCCTGCTCCCCTGCCAGAATCCAGGCCACCTCAGTCCCAGCCTGTGACCCACTGGGACTCACTCACTCACTGCCAGCTGGAAAGCAGGCGGTGGGGGGGGGGGATGGGCGCTGCATTGGCCACCTTTCTGGCTATTTCTTGCTCCTGCCCACTGCTCACAGTGGGCTGTCAGTGTGTGTCCTACACCACCTGCCCAGCACTGGGGCAGCACCTGCTGGGGGCAATCTCTCCCCGGTACCCTGCATCAACCCTCTTAGCTGCCTTCTCAAGGACCACAGCAAACCTAAGTTCCACAGAGCCCATGTCTCCATCTGTCACTGCAGAACCTAGGGTCCTGCACAGGACAGCTGTTAGAGCACGCTGGATATATGGGCAACTAGCGACAGAAATGGGACAACCAGGCTTCTGTAGTGAGAGCAGGACTAACCTCCCATGTGGGGCCATGGATCTCCTTCTGAGGGAGGAAACTGAGGCACAGAGGAATGGGATCACATGGAGGTACACCCCCACCAGTTGTTTCCATGCCGCCTTCATGTTCGTCCTCTACAAGATAAGAAAACAGAGCCCCTGTAGTCCCAGCCATTGGGGAGAGTGGAGAGGTAGAGACAAGCAAATCTTCGTGAGTTCGAGGGTAGCCTGGTCTGCTTAAGGAGTTCCAGGCCTGCTGGGATACCTAGTGAGACTGTCTCTGAGAGAGAGGGGGGAAGGGGGCTCACTTGTACAGTCCCAGCACTTAGGAGGCCTGAGGCCGAAGGCCTTCCCTAAGGCCGGGTTGGGCTCCATAGCAAAACTCCATTTGAAAGAAAAATATCTGGGCCACCTCGTTCGTAAATTGGAAGATGAATTCAACACACCTTTCTTGAGCACCACCTGTTTGGAGACCGGTGCTAGGGAGCCCTGGGGAGCTCCAAGTTTAGGGAAACAGACGAATAGCAGACTACATGTATCAGGAAGTCGGAAGACCTTTCTCCCATAGTAGGTGGAAGTCAGGAAGGCTTCCTGGAGGAGGAATCCCATTACCTGCAATCTGAAGGAAGAGCAAGAGTTGGCTGTCAGGGCCCTGGGGTGGAAGAGGCACCCCTGAGGTAGGATATACATGTATTTCAACAAGATTGGTGTGTAGGGTCTTACAGGAATGCTGAGGGGGTGAGGTAGCCCCAGACTTCCCTGTAGTCAGTGTTCAAGGGCTGGCCTGCCGGGGGGTCCTGGTGACTGTAGCAAAGGAATTGTAATGGTGTTTCCAATCACATCATGTTATTATTGGATACCACTTAGAGCAAAGGCCAGAACTATGACCTCACCAAGGTGGGTCTGTGAATGCCTGCTTGTTTGGTTTGTTTGGTTTGTTTTTCGAGACAGGGTTTCTCTGTGTAGCTTTGGTGCCTTTCTTGGAACTCACTCTGTAGACCAGGTGGACCTCGAAGTCATAGAGATCCACTGCCCGGCTTCAGGCTGAGATCTTGCTGGGCCTTCAGCTGCGTGGAAGACACCCCTCTACTAACACTACTGCCCCCCAAAACCCACCGTTAGAGCCTCACAAGCTCCCTGACTTTACAGGCAGGTGGCCCCTTCAGATCTAGTCCCTAGCTGCTCCACTGCACTGTTTGGAGTCACGCCAGACCCTTTGGAAACTACTGACCCGCATCGGGGAGAGGTTGGCAGGAAATGGGCCCAGAAGAGGCAAGAAACACGTTGTCAATCAGTGGCTGGTGAGGGGCTCGATAAACCAGGCGGAGGGCTCTGGTGTTCAGGTTCCAGTTCTGTCATTGGTGACCTTGGGCAAATCCCATGACCCTCTTCCCATGCAAGATGTGGGTAGTAATTTTATACGCACAGGCTAGGTGAGAAGGGGCCACCTCGGTGACCTACACACAGAGAATCCCAGGCTTCGAGGAGGGTGTGCGTACCTTGGCATACTGTCCACCTTCACCCCTCCAGTTCTCTGCTCCTAGACTCTGGCTGCCACTGCCTCCTACCCTGTCCCAGCTTGAATCTGGTCTTCCCACCTGTCCTTGCCCTGGGTTCAGCCATCGAGTCGCCTGGGCAACTCGCCCTGACGTCAGGGCTGCTCTGGCAGTTGGCCCAGAGGGGAAGCAGCTGGCAGCTGATCCTGCTTCCAGGTAAACCTCCACCCCCACCAGCACTCAGGGAGCAGGGAGAGGGAGGGGAGGAAGGACAGCAGCCACTGAGAACTAGAACGAGTAGGGAGGCCTGGAGCTGCTGAGAGCCTGGCTCACAGTGCTGCCCTGAGACCCGAAACAGGGCCAGCTTCTGCCCTAGATAAGGAATGGGTGGCCTACTTGGGCCTGCCCTACAGGTCCCTTGCCAATGCCTCTCCCAGGTTCTGGGAAGGGGTTGGTTGGCTCTGGAAAGTAGGCTAAGGCCTGATTATAATCCTCACAAAACCCTGGACACACTCCCTAGCCCTCCAGAGCGGAGGACCACAGCTAACACGTATTGAACGCCCATGTTCTTCTCTCCTGGCAGTAATTCTCTCACAACAGCCTGATCCAGGGGGAATTAAAATGCCCCGTCTTCTCATTTTACAGACAGGGAACAGATACCGAGCCCTGAAGATAAATGGCCAAGGCCAATGGCAAGCAAGGTTCTGGGGGACCCCAGGCATCATTGAGATAAAGCCTAAGGTGGAGACTGGATGGGTATCTCCAATTCTTTATGTTTCTGCTTGGAAAGTTTGATGTCCACCTTGTTTTGTGACAGACACCTCACAGTGGAGGAGACTGTCTCTCCCGGGATTCAGTTTGTAAAGGAGAATGCTACCTGTGGGCTATCAGGCAAATAAGAATGGAAACAGCTGGGGCTGGAGAGATGGCTCAGCAGCTAAGAGCACTGACTGTTCTTCCAGAGGACCTGAGTTCAATTCCCAGCACCCACATGGCAGCTAACAAGTGTCTGTAACTCCAAGATCTGACACCTTTACACAGACACACATGCAGGCAAAATTCCAACACACATAAAACAAAAATAAATAAATTAAAAAAATGGAAACAGCTACCATGCCTCAGTTTCCCTATCTGTTAAGCTTCACCAGGCATTGTGGCTTGTGCCTATAGTTCCAGTACTCTGGAAACTGAGATAGGAGGGTTGCTTGAAGCTAGGAATTTGAGACCAGCGTGAATGACATGCTTGAGAGAACATTGGCACCTGCCTCCCAAGGTCACGGCATACATCTGCGGGATGTCACTTACAAAGAACTCAGCATGTAGTTTGTGCTTCACAGATCTCAGCGTTGATTCCAGAACTCCACCACCATCCTCAAACGCTCCGTGGAACAAGACATGCAGGGCCCTTCACATCTTACTTTCAGCCGTACACTGAGAACAAGTGCCAAACTGTAATATGTAGGTCCTAATACTGATCTCACAGTTTTGAAGACTACGTATAGTAGTATAGTATGCACTTTGTCATGTGGTTAGGGTGCTCTGTGTGTGTAGGGGGGTAAGGAGGGAGGGAGGGAGAGAGAGACTGGGCTCTGTACATTTGTACCTTTACCATTTAGCTACACTCCAACCTTTTTATTATCTTAGCACGGTGCCTACCCTCAAATAGGCACTCAGTAAATAATACTTTTTTCAAATTCTAAGTTTTTAACAAAGGGACTACAACTACCAACATGCCCTGCGCTCCCAGCCGGGGCCCCTTCGCCGGGTTTAGGCACGCAGCATGCCGGGAGTTGAAGTCCTCTAGGAGCCGACCCCGCCTCATCCCAGCTTGGGGAAAAGAGGTTGGAGAGCCGCCCTGCCGGCCTTTGAATTTTGCCGCGAAAAGCGCGCGTGGCAGCCCCCGTCCCCGCCTCGCGGAGGACGCGGCTCCGCGTCACCGTGGTAACCGCCTCTCGGCTGCTGCTGATTGGGCAGTGACGCGGGGGGCGGGCTGGGGGCGAGACGCCGCGGAGGCAGCGGGCACTCGCGCCTGTCAGTCGCGCCGGAGCGGAGCAGCGGACAGCATTGCTGGGCCGGCAGCTCGGCGAGAGGCTGCGCGCGCCGGCCAGGCCAGGCCGAGAGCCGGGCCCGAGGCTAGGCGAGGGTGCCGGGCGGTGCGAGGCTACGGTCCCGGGAGCTCCGGGGTCACGGGTGCGGGAGAGACCGGCGCACTGCCTTTGCTGCAGCGCTCGAGCCCCACGCCGGGTGCTCGTCTCTCCATTCTCGAGTCTGCCCTGCGCCTGCCGGATTCGCAGGTCCTCAGCGCCAAGGCCCGCGAGGCTGCATCCCAGCCTCTGCCGCTCGCTGCGGCTGCCACTGCCGCTGATCGCCGGCTTCCCCTCCCCCCACACCCGGGGCTCGGAGCAGGAGGAGGAGGGGCCGGTGCGTTCTCGGCTCTGCTCTCTGCAACCTGCGGGGGCCGGTGCATGCCGGGCTAGGAGCCGGGGCCGCTGCAGGTGCGTGCAATCCTCCGAGGAGACGGACTCTTCACCCCCGGGCAAACCCGGGAGCTGCAAGCAGAGGGCGGGCGGGCAAGCGAGAGGAAGCAACAAAGACAGGCTGCAGCTGGGGCTGGCGAGAGGGGCTGCGGCCGCCGGCCTCCCAGCGCGGACGGAGAGGGCGCCCTGGGAGAGGCGCGGGCAGAGCTACCGCGGTGAGCCGGGCCCCGAAGGGAGTCGCAGCGCCTCCCGCCGGATGCATGGAGGACAGTCTCCGGCGAGGATGCACCGCCTGAGCGCGCGAGCGGCTGGGGACCCGAGCGGACGCGACCGGTGCTGAGCAGAGTAACCCCCTTCCCCGACTTCGGACAGTGCTTTCGGGCATAGGAATCGCCATCACCTACAGCTCCCTTTCCCACCCGAGGAAAAGCATCGGCCCCCAAGGGGGGCCTTCCTCGGGCAATCTTTATCACCCCTGCATGGCCGCGATGCGCAGATTGGAGCGTCGTGGCCTCTGAGACTTGGTGCCCTTCGCCTGCCTGGCTGACACAGTGAGTTGCGGGACACGGGATTTTGGATTTGAGCTGGGGATAGCCACTGGCAACCGGGCAATCTGTACTGGCCCCCAAGGGGCCCTGGGCTATTGAGGGCCCAGAGGCAGCTATGCAGAAATCTGCCCCTGTTCTGTCCACATAACTTGTTTGGACTGGCTAAAGTGAAGGGTGGGGACCCCTGGTGGGTATTCTGCTGGGCTTCGGCAGATGCCTGAGAGGAAAGGTCACCCCACCCATGAAGCTAACAAAGGTAGTGGCTCTACCCTCAGGAAATTCCCGGGGAACTCTTGTAGTTTTGTAGGGGTTGCTTGGGGTCGTCCAGGATGGGCCAGCATGTAGGGTCTACAAGATCCTGAAGAGCCAGAGGTCGTGGCGTCCCAAAACTTATGTCTGAGGATCGTGTCCTCTGAGGCAAGACATTTGTGTCTCTATTGTTAACAAATAACTCACAAAGACAGCATGTTCCCAGCGGGCTGCGTGTGACATCACTGCTGACCTCTGATGTCAGAGGATTGTGGTGACAACGAAACTAGCCTTGACCCAGAGCCAGAATGGCCAGAGCTGGTTGTCCTCGGGTAGTAGAAGGCGAAGGCCAACTCCTTCCGTCCTTCCCACTGCAATCTTATGACCTAAATCCCCAGTCACCACCTGAGGTGGGGGAGGGAGGCAGTGCCAGCTGTCCCCGCTGATGCTTCCTGCCCATGAGGACAGGTGTTCCGGACTCTGCCCCATAACTCCCAGACATGCAGCCTCCCACTTGTAAGCAGAATGCTCAAAAGGAGGCCTTGGTGAACCCCATGGTGTTCCCAGCCAGCAGCCAAAGTTCCCAGGGTCCCCAGAGAAAAGCATGCTTCAGCCTTCGGGGCAGACTGCTTCTCTTTAAAATGGGAATGCTCTGCCCGGAGTCAGAAAGAGAGGAGCTGGGACCCTTCTGTTCCATGTGTCTGCTTGTCTGTCTGTGCGTCTGTCCAGGGAACCCCCTGCTGTTCACAACCCCAAGGTGAGGGGGCTTTGGCCCAGCTGGGACTCCCGCCTAAGCCGTCTCCTTCCGGTGTTTAAGATGATTTTGACAAGCAGTGTGATGGCTGCCTCCTAAGCAAATGCAGGGCAAGTCGGAGCCAAGGTCTGGATATGTCCAACTCTGCTGGGGCCAGAGGGCATGGGTGGGGAAGACAAGAGCCCCCAGTCCCCACCACATGCCAACAGCAGCCCTGTACAGTGCGGAGAACTCCTAGGCCAAGTCCCAGTGACTCATCTATGCCTGTCCCAGCAATGACAGCCAGGGTCAGATATGGGTACGGTAGCTACGGTCAAATCCTAGGAATGGTGGGAGGACCCGGTGTCATTGCTCCCTCAGTGAGGGGACAGGTGAGAGCCAAGAAGAGTGAGGGGCATTCTGAGAAGCCAGGACTGGTCTCTCGGTACAGACAACACCTCCCATCCTCCTTCCAGGATCTTCTAGTGACAGGTCAATAAATACCAGGGAGGCTGCTTTGGGGACTCGGTGGGGCGATGGTATTTCCAGCTGAAACAGTTTCCTTAAACACAAGCTTCCGAGGACAGTGCTGCTGCAACAGCAGATTGGGGGGGGGCAGGGGAGGCTGTGGGTACGGCCTCTCGACACTTCCCAGTTTAGAAACAAACTTGGAGTGCGCGCCAGAGACACACACAGGCGGTTGGAGGCCCTCTGTGGAGTATTTACACTCCCTCAGCCAAGGCGGAGGGAAAGGCTGTCAGAGTTGGGCAGCTCCTTCTGTTCCTTTCCCTCGGCTCCCTGGGCTTGGCAGTGAGTGCCAGACGACAAGCAGGGGAATGCCAGTTTACCCAGCGTCTTCCTGAGTGCCAGGCGTTTTGCAGCATCTCAGCTGCTGCTTGGAGTGTCTTGTGCTGTGACCCATTTCTCGGATGAGAAACCTAAGGCTCGAGCCAAGGAAGCGATGGTCTTTTTGTAGGTGTTCAGCCAGGCGGCTGCAGAGGGTTGGCCTCAGTGACCCAGGCTTTAGAATCTTCAGGACCTCCCTAACCTCACACTCAGGCACAAGGGGAGGCGCCCTGCCCTCGGATGGGTTCGTGGGTGAAACAAGACAGGTGGAGCCCAGTGGCAACTTCTGCCAGGTCTTGTGATCTCAGCCTGTTGCCTTCCCCTGCTGGGCCCCTTTCTGTAGCCCTGGGAGGAGGAATGTAGCGCATAAAACCCACCTGCCAGAGATAGTCAAGGAGCCAACCTTGGCCCTGTGTGTCATCTGCTTAGAGGGCCATGTGGTGGCCCTGGGCCATCCAGGGACCTCAGCTACCCGGAGCTCCTGGCAGGCTCTGCTGGTGGAAGGCTGGGTTATAGATGGCAACAGGATTTAATGCCTGGAGCTCCTGGCCCAGCAGCAGGTAGGGGCATACCCCAGGAAGATGGCACTTGAGTCTCCAAAGTGGCGAATAGAAGAGCAAGCCTGGAGGTACCAGAGTGGTTCGGAGCAGGGTGGCCTTGAGGTGGCTTGTATCCTGGAGTCTTAAGTGACTAGAGGCAGGTGTGTGAAGGAGCAGCACCCTACAGTCTTTCTAAGTGCTCGGGCAGCGTGCACTTGAGGCTCCCTCCTCACAGTGCCGCAGTTCAACGCCCCGAGCTGTGGAGCCTTACAGCTGCTCTGGACGAGGTATAGGCCCTGCCTGGTTGCTTGATGCCTTTGATAAGAAACCCGAAGCTCCCCAGGGAGGCTTATTGCAGGGTGGCCGACTGTGCAATTGGTTGGGTCTGGGCCTCTGCTTATGTGACTCTGCTGCATGGCTTTTGACTCGCTGAGGCTTGGTGTCCTCATCAATGAAGAGCTACAGGCAGTACCCACTTCCCAGGGGCGTGGTGGGGATTCCTCCAGGGCTCACTGCAGGCCACAGCCTACAGTAAGTGTTCCATAGATGTAGTTTATACCTGCAATGAGCATAATCTCCAGCTGTCCCAGTGACTTGGAACCCAGAGAAGAAGACCCAGCTCTGGGCTGGGGGTCCCCTACCCTTTCAGCACCCCAGCAAGGGGGCCCCCACGTGGTGAGCCCACATGGTGAGCACACGTGGCTCCCATCTGAGTGCCAGGGGCTTTGGGGCCTGGCCAGGGCATCCTCCCCAACCTCCCTCCTGCCCACTCTGCTTTGCCAACCCTCCCCAGTCAGAGGAAGCAGGCAAGCAGCTCGTATTCATGAACCGTAATTCAATCAGGCAGCGACTCCTTGGGGCTGGGTGGGGGTGAGAACGAGGAGGCGCGGACAAAAGGGCCGCTTTATTACCTCCTGCGGGCCGGGAATTGCTGCTCTCCCCCAGCACCGGCCGGAGCCGCCCTTATTGTGTTAACCCATTTGCGTGTCAAGAGCTATTGTGCGCTTTCTCGCCGCCGCCTGTGCGGTGCAGCCGAGGGAGAAGGGCTGCGCTGCCGGCCGGTCACCTCCGCGGGCGCCGCCCGCCGCCCTGATTGGTTGCTAAGCGATTTGCATCCAAGGTAATCACTTTTATCTCAGAAGGATGTCGACTATAATTATAAGCTACTGACATCTTTTGAAATCTGCCTAATGACTATTTTAGTCTGCCCGGGCTGGGGGTGGGGAGAGGGATTCTGCGAAGGGGCGGAGGCTGTGTGTGTGTGTGTGTGTGTGTGTGTGTGTGTGTGTGTGTGTGTGTATGCATTCCTTCCACCTGGACCACTGATTGCTTAGTTGAGAAACAGCTGAGGGCCTACTGGGAGCCTCAAACAAAAGGCAAGCCAAGCCAGTGGCTGGTAGGGCGCTCCTAGCCATCCCTGGTGGAGTTAGTGCCATTTCAGAGATGGAGAAATTGAGGCCTCTGAGGAGCCAGGTGACCAATAGATATCTCAGTCCCTCTCAGACCCCCTAATGTGTTTCACTGGGGACCAGAGGATATGTTCATGCCTGTGGTCACACAGCCAGGGAGCGGCAAGTGACGGAGGGCAGTGGATTCCTGCAGTCAGGATGGGGGTGGGAGCATGGGCAGTGAGGAGGGGTAATTGGGCTGAGATTCTTTTGCCCTGCCATCTCTAGTCCCCTTGGATAGACACTTAGTCCCAATCTGATGAGGGATCCCTGGTGTGCCCAGTGTTGCCCTGTCTTCCAAGAAGAGGCTTCAGAGAGACTGGGTGGGAGCAAGGGTGGCAGGAACCCCAGGAGCAAAAGGCTGTAGCTGCTCAGGGTGGGAGAATCTGCCCAGCCCAGGATGCATGAGGGTGTCTGACCACGAGGGAGTACCCTTGGCCTGGCCAGAAAAGGACAGCTTATAAGAGGGGAGAGTGGGTAAAAGAGAGAGAAGCTAGTGTTGGAGGGGATCATCTCGACGGCCAGCCTACGGATCCCATGTGGTCCAAGGAAAGAAGGGCTTCATCATGGGGAGGTGAACAGGGGCCATGGGGTCCTTAGGCCTGTCTGGGGTGGAACCCCAGTTTCTCTTCCTGTTGGGTATGTGTGTTCCCATACAGATCAATTTATTGACAAGAACAGTTCTCCAGTGGGCTTGTGGGTGGGAAATTTTTGTGTGTATAGACAACTCTTGGGAGACAACTCCTGGGAGCTGTGAGGATGTGTGAGCGAGGCTCACCTCCTGGCCGTTACCTCAGCTCCACCACAAGCCCTTGCCCCAGCTCCAGCTGCTGTGCCCCCCCCCAGGAGCTCCTGTTATTGTATAGAGGCCCAGGGGACAATGGCCTGGGAGGTCAGGAGTTGAGGCCAGAGGATGGCTGTGAACAGGCTCTCAGAGACTTCGACACAGAACTTAATGACCCAGGGCCTATGGGGAGAGGGGCCTCCCTGGGAGGAGGGAATCACACCACCGGCTGCTTCAGGATTCACTCCTGGCTCCCGCAGGCTGCCTGGCAGAGCCAAGGCTGAGCTTGGTGCTGATGGAGGCGGCAGCAGCTTCTTCAGGCCATGCACCCTCCCCATCTGTGTGACCACAGGATCCTCATCTGTCAGGTGGGCCAGAGTCCACCTGAGAGGAAGGCTGTGAGGCTGGCTAAGGTGAGAGCGGGTGGCTGGGGAGCAGGAGTGACCATTGCTGCCCAGTCAGAGGGCTTCTCCCCTCCTGGTGCTGGAGACAAAATTACAGAGACTTGAGTAGCCTCAAAAGATGGTGAGTGCTGAGGGAGAGGCCTCAGACTCTAGATTGGGTGACTGCCACACTAGAGGGATTCCCTGTGCCAGCAAGCCAGGTGGTGATGGCCCTGGTCTGCCCCTGGGACTCTCAGCTCTCCCAAAGCGTGTGGGGACTCATAGGTAGGAACTTAAGTCAGAGAGGAAGGGCTTCATGGAGGGGGAGGTCCTGTTGCTTTCTGGTCCTGCGCCCTTTAAACTCCTCTGCCTGTCATGAGACCTGGAATTTCCTGCACTGGCCTTTGGAATACTCATTTAACGCCCCTGTTGTCCTGCCAAGAGCACTTGTATCCCTGTTGTTTAAGTGGAGAAGTCGGGTGAAGGGGACCCCTCAGGCCAGGGCCCCATGCCAGGGAGGAGGGTCCTCTTCTGTGCAGGCCAGGGCCGGGAAGGTTATCCTCCAAAGATGCCTGGGCAGGAGCCAAGGGGCCTATTTATTGTAGGCCAATCATCTCTTCACATTTTACACAACCTTGAGTCAGTCACTGCCACCTATCTCAATCCAGACGCAGTATGTGCCTTAAAATGTCAAGGATGGTAATTCCTGTGGCAGACCTTGCCAGTCAGTCGCCGCCCTCTTCCCCTGCCTTGTTCCTTTCCTGACCTTGGGCTGCTTCCAGCGCTCTGGGCAGCTAGCGCCAATCAGTCATCTGGGCCTACGGGCTAAAACAAGGTCGGCTGCCTGGCCTTGATGAGCTCAGGGGTCCCTCTGCCATCTGTGGTTCAGAGGCCAGGGGACCACACCTACAGACTCTGAGGGACCTTTTTCGTGTAGGGGTTGTTCCAGAACTAAGTGTGAGGGCCAGTTACTGCCTGCTGTACGAGTTCCAAAGCACCTGGAATCCCTTTACAGTTTGTGTTTATTGATCTCTTCCGGGACACTCTCTCATTCATCACCCCACTGGGCACCCGCGTGCCTCTCTGTACCCCAGTGACGAACTTGGTCCATTTTACAGATGAAGAAGGTGAAGCTTGGCACAGCAGAACACTCCTCACACCTGGGACTCAGAGGCCATAGCCTGGGGGTGTCAGACAGATGTGACAGCCTCTTGAACAAGCTGACAGGCAGGGCTAGGAAGAGGGATGTGCCGGGCAGGAACGGCGTGACAGGTGGGTGGGACCCTCAGGAGGGGACTGGGAGGGGCCAGATGCTGGCCTTGACATTTGGAGGTGGCAGCTCTGAGCAGCAGAGGAGCAATGAGGTACCATCTCCGTATCTAGTGCCTCTACCAACCAGGGTGTTGTGCTTGATACTCCCTGCTTCTGGGCTACTAGAAGCCACCACGGGAGTACCTGGTGCATAGGAGGTAGACAGCCCAGTAGGTTAGATGAATGTATGCATGGCTACAGGGCAGAGATGTTCCTGAGCCCAGGGGATCCAGCTGCTAGGTGGAAAGAGCCCAGAGTCCCCCTCTCCAGGAAAGACTGGAGCCCCCAGGCTGGCAGGGGAGTGGCCCAGGAAGGAGACTCAGCAGATACCTGGGGTAGGGGCCCTATCAGCCCCCCACAGCCCTGTGGCTGTCTGAGGCCTCTTACCGACCTTGTGCTGCTCAGTGTGCACCTGAGCAGCCTTGCCCAGAGGACAGTGTGGGCCCGGCACTTGGGGGGATGAAAGATGAGAGTTCGTGACCATTTTTTAACTCAATAAAGGGAGAGACAAGCTGCAGGCTGCAGGCCGGAGATATAATTAGTCCGCAGCAGTGGCGCTTTCTTGATTTAGCTTCTGAGAGAACAAGACAAGGGTGTGATACCCAATTAGCAGTGACATCTAGTCGGAGCCCCAATAGCTGAGATAGCAAGCTGTTTTTATGACTTTTCTCTCCCAGCATGGAGCGGGCAGGGAAAGGTCCGTCAGGGCCTTATTTCTTTCATCATGGGACAATTATTAGTGATCTCAGGATGTCCCAAAGCCAAATGAGACATTCGTTAACCCAAACAACAGAACATCCTGGGGCAGCAGCTGGAGCTGTATGCCGGCACTAGGAGCCAGGGGTAGCAGGGGGACGCCGGTGGGAGGAGGCACACATGCAACGCCCATTGGTTTGGCAGAGCCGGCCGAGACCCTTGAGAGCGTCTTGGCACCTGCCTTGGTTTCCCTACCTGCTTCCCCTAAGCGGAGGCTGAACTAATTCCTCTGGGGACGAGAGTGAGTCGGATCTGGCCTTCGGCAGCTCTTCTTGGCACCGTTCTCCATCCCTTCTGCCAACTGGGCCGCGGGCTCTGGCTCCTTGGCCCTGCACCTGCATACTGTACTGTGGTTAAGGAACCCCCATCGTGGCATTCAGCATCTACCCTCTCGCCTGTCCCAGGCCCGGTTTCTGGCAGGGCCCGACCATGATTAGCCTCACTGTCCACCTCACTGCCCTGCAATCCAGGCACCCACCCCTAGCCAAGGCCCCACCCAGCTCTCTGCCTATCCTGGTGAACTCCAAGGTGGCTACCTAGAGAATGAGCTGATATGGTCACTGTCACGTCCTATTCATCCAGCCATCCATCAGGCCCCAGTCCTAGGTTCCTGGGCTACTGCCCATCCTGTGGAATCTTGCGTCGCCCCCCACCCCACCCCTCCCCAGCTCCTGTCTGTCAGTGTGGAGCCCTCCACTCATGGTTCAGACGGCTGACAAATCCAGCCATGCAAAGTGGGAGTTTAATTGCAGACAGTTTTTACGGATCATGGGCCCATCTGTGCTACCATATGCAAAAGGAAAAAAATCCCCCTCTTTTTTTTTTCCCTCTCTCTCCCCACTACAATCCCAAACTAACTCAAAAAAAAATATTGTCAGAGGTTTTTTTGGCTGAAGCCAGTACAGCACAGAACCGGGGTTCATCTTGGAAACTTTCTGCAGGGCGAGCCTGGCAAGGCTAGTGCTCAGCTAGCTGCTCCCAACCCCACGGGCTTCCGTCACCTCTCTGGGCCTCTGCATGTGTCATGGGTGTCCTCCTCATACACCTGGCAGGGGCCTTCCACATGACCTTTGCAGCCATGTGTGAGAGAGCAACGGGTTTCTAGGAAGTGGAGCCCTGGTCGTGGGACTGACATCACCAGTTGCCCTGTCCCCTGATCCCCCTTGTCCTGATGCCCTGCCTCGCTGTGCATCTGAGCCCTTGCCATAACAGAAAGGCAATGGTGGGGGGGGGGGTGGGAAGGGCTAGTCCCAGGATGGCAGCTTCTGAGAGGATCTGCCTCTGATGCCGTCTGTCCAGAGGTGTTTCCAGACTGACGTTAGTCTGTTTCTCCTCTGTGCCTCAGTTTCTTCCACTGTAAACTGGAGAAAGGATGACAGGGTGTTCTACACAAGTGCGTTTAGCGCTGTCATCTCTCTTTATCGTGAGGCTGTGAGCCCTGTCAAGGAGGCCCTTCTGAGGCTCTCAGCCCTGTCCCCTGATGCCTTCCCAGGTTCCTAATGGGGACACTTGGCGTCTTTGGGAATTCATGGGTGAGTACATGAGCAAGGATTGCAAGAACAATTCAGCTCATGCACAGGGGACTCAGCATGAGCGTGAACCATGGGTCTGTGAGCTGAGTACGTGACAACCCAGTGAGTGCGTGACAATCCATGTGTGCATGACAACCCAGTGTGTGCATGAGGGGACTGAGCATGAGCGTGAACCATGGGTCTGTGAGCTGAGTACGTGACAACCCAGTGTGTGCGTGACAGTCCAGTGTGTGCATGACAATCCAGTGTGTGCATGAGTGAGTACATGAGATCCAGTGTGTGCATGAGTGAGTACATGACAATCCAGTGTGTGCATGAGTGAATGAATATATGTGCAGTCCAGTGTGTGCATGAGTGAGTACATGACAATCCAGTGTGTGCATGAGTGAGTACATGACAATCCAGTGTGTGCATGAATGAATACATGACAATCCAGCGTGTGCATGAGTGAATGAATATATGTGCAGTCCAGTGTGTGCACGGGCGAATGAGTACATGAGCCAAGGCGTTGAGTACCTGAATGAGTGAGCAAGTGCCTGAGTGCCCGTGTGAGCAGATGTGTGAGCGACCTAGTGAATCAGTCAACGACATGCAGCATTTTCTCCAGGGAGGAGGCAGTATAGGGCCTTGGTCTGTCAGGAATTTGGGATTTCCCCATACCCCCTTTTCCTAGGGTTTAAAACTCACCTTGGGTTCGTTTCAGGTAAGGGAAATAGACTCAGAGATCAAGGGATTCTCCAAAGTCATGCATCTGGAGTCAGGGCAGAGTTAAACCTCTTGACAGGTAAGGCGACCAAGTCCAGAGATCGGAAGAGATTTGGCCAAAGTCACACAATAAGAAAACCGCAACCAGCAATTGTAGGGTTCTTCCTAGTCCATGGGGAACTGAGGGCCTCCAGCCAAAGCCAGACCAGCTTCCCCTCTCTGCTCACCTCCCCGCCCATGGGGCTCCCCACTGTTTCTTCATCAGCATTATAAACTGGCAACCCCGTAGGTGCTAGCAGCTAGGCCCACACTGGGGTTCCGTCCTGTGCCCAAAGTCTGGCACTTGGCGCAGCCCTCCAGCAGCAGGTAGCCGGGAAGTCAGGCTCCAGGCAGCCTCCCCCCACCCTGTGGTGATCACCAGCTCCCGATGTAATCATTAAAACTATTAGAAGGAAACGTTCGCTTGAAGCAAATGTCAGGCGCCGAGTTGTGCTTTGTAAACGCTCACAATTAATGCCAATCAGGCCCAGAAAAAAGCCGGCCCGGAATCCTGTCTGTCTCATCTCATTTGTCAGCTGGTGCCGCTCCGTGTCGCACATTTTCATACAATTGCTATAAACACAAAAGGGAAACTCCACAGCATTCCCAGGCACCCGGATGGTACGCCGTCTTAATTACCTGGTACTCCGCTGTTCACTTGGCTGCCCCAGCTCAGGCGGGCAGGCGGGGAGGAGGGAAACAGGGAGATGTGTGGAAGGGTCAGGGTTCCAGGGGGCAGCAGGGGCGATGAGTCAGGTGAGAGGCCCAGCTCTCCGGCCCCACCCGCTGCAGGCTGCAGGGTTTCTAGGGCTCTGGACCTCAGGGTCTGAGAAGTGAAATAAGAAAATAAAAATCTGCTAAAGACTTCCAGGGTCATTGGTGGGATCCTGGCCTACAAAGCCTAGTGTAGCTCCTGGAATGGCTGCCCGCCTCCTACGTAGCCAGGCACCAGGACACCACTTGTGGCCTTCAGTTCCTACCCTGAGCCTTTAGGGAATCCCCTTGGTTAAGCTTGCTGGACCTGGAGACACCATGAGTCGATTTTTCTCATGGTACTTTAGATCCTCTGAGGGTGAACATCATCTTATGTTCAGGGAGGGTGAGGCATTGAGGTCTTGTTGCAGAGCTCCAGTCTCTGACCGTGGCACCATCCAGTCGCTGTGGAGTTGGGAGGAGGTGAGGTAGCTCTGAGTCCCTGTGTACAGTAGTTGTTTAATAACCAGCAACTGCTGTCATGCCACCACCTAAAGACAGGACCTGAGAGTTTGGCCTGAGAGTCAGTGCCATCAGTTTTGGGCTTTGCCAGATGTGAGGTGGGTTGCTCGGTCTACTCAATTTCCTGAGTCAAACTCAAGAGATGCACATGGATGCCTAAGCCTATGAGATTCCTACCTACCTTCTATCCCCCAAATGGAACAGTTCCCCAGACTGACACCCCAGGTGGCTGGACACGTCACTGTCATAGTCCCCCCTCGACAGAGGGGAAACAGAGGTTTACCCTTGCCCCAGGCTTGTGTGACTAGGAGGTGCAGAAGCTGGAACTTGACGCCCAGAACCCTTGCTGTCCTCTGTCCCCTTCCCCATGGCACCTAGATGGGAAGCCTCACCACAGAGCGCTGTATACCCTCCCAGGATATTTCTGAGGCTCGTGCTCTCTGTGAGCAGGGTCCTCTGGGGCCAGACTGGCTCCACAGGGACACACTGGCCTTTGTGTCTGCTCAGCCGGCTGGGCGGCCAGCAGAGCAGGGAGAGGGTGGCGTGGCCGAGCCAGGCCAGGAACAAATGCTCGGAGAGAAATAGAGGCCCCTTTGTGTGGCTCTCAGTGGGGGAGGGGTGCTGCCACCTGCCACCCCATGTGATGAAGAGGCCAAGCCCTTCTCAGAGGCTTGCCCACCACCCACGGGGCCAGCCGGAAGTCTGTCATCCCTCATCACCACCAGCCACCTCATTTGCTGTGGGCCTACTGTGTGCTGCAGTGGGGACCAGGCCCCTATGAACCCTGATAAGATAGTCAAACGTTATGGCTTGACACCGTGGTTGTCGTGTACGGTGTGACACGGGGTGCCTTCAGTGAAATGAGAGCCAAAGATGGCCCAGCCTCAGACACTGGTCCCTGCCTATAAGGGGTGGGCAGACACAAGCAGCAGTGTCAATGCTGTAAGTCCAAGTTTAGGGTCAAGTGCAGGATGCCCTCAGGACAAAGAACCCCAACCTCAGCTGGGACTCTGAGGCCATCCGATGCTTGTGATATCCAACCATGGTCTTTGAATCCCAAGGCAAGGCGCCGGCGGGGTCCTAGGTGAGCGAGGACTCCGAGAGCTGGAAAATGGCTAAGGTTACCTGAGCTCTGTTCCCAAAGCTACACTCCTCTCCAGAGTGGGAGCCATGGCCACCCACCTCCCAGCAGAACAGCTGCCACCCAACCTCAGAGATGTGAGCTGTTGGGTTGGCTCACTTCTGATGGCCAAGGGAATAGAAGGTTTTGGAAGAGTCTCACTGTAGTCTAGGGCAGCCTAGAACTCGCTCCATAGCCAAGGTTGTGCTGGACCTCCCAGAATTCTCCCACTTCAACCTCCAAATGCTAAAATGAAAGGCATGCACTGCCATGCCAGCCACATTTCTTTTCTTCTTTTCTTTCTTTTTTTTAATTGCATGCAGTCAGCAGCACAAAGAAAAGCCGTGCACAGGCAGACGCGCACGCTTCAGCGATGCCATGTCGTCTGGGCAGGGAGCATGTCAGAGGTCCCAGGTCAGCCCTCCAGCCCTCAGAGCCCACCCCAAGTCACTGCAAACACCCCCGGAAGACACCCCTACTGTGTCTCCTCTACCAGAGGCAGGAGGCAGGGCCCAAGCCGTGAGGGGCACCACCCAAACAGCTATAATCAGCAGCCTCGCCAAGACTTCAAACTCACCCAATTATCCTGCGAAGGAAAAAAAACACAAAATGAAAACAAATTAACATGTTTGCATAGAAGCTGCTGCAGCAACACACACAGAAGCCTGCGCACACGCTCATGCTGGCATGTGCCCTGGCAAGGCTGAGCTGTACTGCCGCCGCTGGCCCTCTTCCTGGCACCTGCCTGGACCAAGACAGGAGCTGGCCCAGTGACCGAATCATCCCCACACTGGCTGGGCATCGCCTCAGGCTACCAGCTTTTGGTTTCTTTTATCTTTATTATTTTTTAGATTCATTTATTTTTATTTTATGTGCATGCATGTCTGTGTATGAGTGTCAGATCCTGGAACTGGAGTTACAGACAGCTGTGAGCTGCCATGTGGGTGCTGGGAATTGAACCCAGATCCTCTGGAAGAGCAGTCAGTGCTCTTAACCGCTGAGCTATTGCTCCAGCCCCTTCTTTTATCTTTAAAGTGCTGGGTATTATTGAACCCAAGACCACATTAGGCAAATGCTTGACTACTAAGCAGTATTTACAAAGCTTTATATTTTTTTCCTTAGTAGATGAGTACTATTTATTGTGTACTAGATTTCTTCCACCTGGTCTGTTATGAACTCCTTTCTAGAGATGGGAAACCAAAGCACAGCTGGCAAATGGGAGAACTGAGTGGGAATCCCAATGCTTTTAGCACTGCAGGTGAGGGTCAGGGCTCCACCTGGCCTCTGAGGACCCCTGCCGTCTCTAACCTGTGTCTTTCCTTGCTCATTACCCACACGGCCCCCCTTTGCCCCATGCTTTCCTCATGTCTAGAAGGACTTCAGACTCTCTGTCTAGGATGGAAGAGCTGTGGCCTCAGCTCTCAGAGGGTTGGGAGATTTAAAAATTCAAGACCAGCGTCTGACTGTGCATCAGTGAGTGTTTCCTCCTAGAACACGGGGATAGTAACAGTCCCCGTTTCAGCCAGGTTAGGACGGAGTGGGAGACTGCTGGCTGCAGTATCATTCCTGGAGACTTCCCCGGTAGCGGTTCCCCACCTACCATGCCTTGTGAACGCTGCCTGCGCCTCTAGCCCCACCAGCCCCTGCTGGGCATGTTTGGGCTCCATACCAAGGCTCCCCTGACCTTGGAGTATTCAGATGTCCAGTCACGGGCCCTCCTTCCCAGGACGCTGTCAGCCCTGCATAGTGCTCTCTTGACTCCCTGAAGTCACAGAGCCCACGGGCCAGGTTCCTGGCGTGTCTTGTCATCTGTGGGGTCTTGCAGTGTGGTGCATGCAGGCCCTTTGAAAAGGGTCGGTGAACATGCCCTGTGGAGCCCCCTCCTCTCTCTGGGAGTTTAGGAGGGACACCCTGCTGGACTGAGTCCCCTCTGCATCACTGCCACCATGGACAGATCCCTCACTTGGCCCTTAGTATTCATCTCTGTCGTCACCACCAAGAGCCAAGAGTGAGTGACAGGCGAGTTCTCCTCAGTACACATCAACCAGATCAGTCTTCTCTGCACACTTCAGATGGGGAAACTGAGGCAGCAAGGGACTTAGGGCAACCCTGCTGGGGAGTGGCAGAGCTGGATTGGAAGTCAGTTTGGGGTTTGCACTTCAGCCGAAGAGCTGCTTTGTGTTTCCTGGAGCGGAACCTACCAGGAGAGATGGGATTAGTGCTTTGTGGCTGGAGAAATTGGGTCGGTAGGACACCAGGATGGGGCTGGTGGTTTGAGGGCGAGGTCACTGGCCTTAGATGGTCCCATTGACATCAGCTTCTTGACATACATCGTGGCAACTAAGTAAGACCAGGACAGTGGCCACCCCTGTAGGGGCCAGTGCCTACCACCTCCATGCTCAGAATCTCCCATAGGACAGCTGTCCCAGTGGCTTCCGAGTCAAGTAGGCATGGGCTCGTGTTCAGGCCCACCAGGTGACCTTGGACGGATCCCTCTTCTCCCACGGCATCTGTAGCTTGCCCTCCTGGGTATGGGAGGCCTGAGGGGTGAGTCTTCTGCCTACCTGCCACTAGAGGAAGCAAGGGGACACCCCTCCTTCAGGGCCTTCCCAGCCTTTCAGCCTCTGTAATGCAGGTCGGGGCAGTGTGTGTTTTTTCAGCCCCAAGGACGGTTGACGGTGAGCCCAGGAGGAAGCCCCCCTCCTCTGCTTGCCACCCCTGCCCTGAGGGGTGTGTGCTCAGCCCTCTGTGACCCACTGTGCCAGTTTGTCATGTTGAGATGGTGAACTATGTGGTGAGGTGGGGTGGGCGAGATCCGACAGCCAGGTAAACCATCTCACCCAACCACACAGGAAAGAACCCCCGGCGTAAAGGCCCAGCCATTCCTGCCTGATTTGAGGCCCCCACAGCGTCACTGCTGGAGGCCCCTGCAGAAGCCACACAACCTCTCTAGATCTAACCTCACAGAACGCTTTGGGCGGGGTGTCTCAGTGAGGTAACATTCTGTATCAGGTAACTGCGAACATGGGTCTGGAAGGCCCCTTCCTTCAGGGGAGAGGCCTGTCCTAAAGGCCACCGTAGAGTTGCAAATGGTGGCAGGTAGCCTACTCCTCCTGGAGTTCTGAGGAAAGATACAGGGGCTGGGCTGCAAACAGTCTCCTCCCTGTTTCAAAAGAAGCATTCTGCTTTCAATATTTGGAAGTGACAAGTCTGATGAATGCTAGAAGCAGCCACCATCTCAAAGCCCTGAGCCAAGGACTTGGTGCCATTTGAAGGAGGATCTGCCCGGGTGTTTCAGAAGCATCCAGTATGCACCTTGCAGCAGTGGCTGACCTGGGCGGAAGGGCAGGCTCCGTGGAGGGTGTGTGGGCGTCACTGCGTCCAGGGTCCAGTCTGTCCTGAGTTCACTGAACTGCATGCTGAGCCCAAGCTCTGGGGAGCCACCTGTCCCCCGAGCAGCCTGTTGTCTGGCATGTGCCGGCGCTGGGTGGCCCTTGCTCTGCACACATCTGATCCCGTCTTTTCCACGTCGGATCATTTGTAACTGTCACTAGGCAGTCGGCCCATTGCTGATTCAGTCTTGGCTTTGTGCTGTCACAGCCGTTTTTCCATGCAGACTGATGGCGAAAGGAGGGCCCATCCTTGATTCCACTTCTCAGCAGCTGTGGGGAGGGGTGCTCGTGTGTGTTGACCTGCATACATGTGCACAGGCATTCCTGCACACGCGCATGTACACACGTGTGCACACCCTAGCCTCCTGCCTCTCACCACTCAATAGGATATGAAGTGAAATAGGCACCCAAGGGGTCCCTGGCCTACTGGCTTCACACGCGCATTCTCCTCTGTCCTCTTAAATACCCACTGTGTGCTCCAGCATGCACACAGTGGGATCTGTGTGCTCCAGCAGCACAGAGCCTTAGCCGTGGAGCAAGAGACTGACATGAGGGTGCCCTAGGAAGTCATTAAGGAAGGGTGGTGATTGGGTTGTGGCCCTGGGGAGGGTGGTTAAGGAGGACTTCCTGAGAAGGTGATAGAGCTGAGGGGGTGGCCTGGCAGGGGACTACCACTTGCAGAACATGGTGACAGGGACCGACTGGGGACAGCAGAGCCAGGTGCTGTTCACAGGTGGCTGCCGAGTCCATCTCCTCTAGATTTCAAGGCTCAGTACAGAAAGGAACGTGGCACACCTTGTCAGTGCCTTAAGGTCTAGCTGTGGACCTTTGGGATTAAGCAAGGTGTGTTGCTATATTAATTCCTCTTGGCTATAGAGAATTTATACTTAGAAATGGAGCTTGCCTAGTTCTGTTGGGCGGTGCTGTGCTGAGACACAGAACCGGAAACGTAAAAGCCCTGTCTGGAGGATCAGAAAGAAAGCCAGTGTGGCCAGGCAGTTAACAAGAGGACAGGGGCTATATAGGCTGTCCTGAGGAAGATACTAGAAACGCCTAAAAGTCAGTGGGGGTGGGGGATGGGTTGTAGGTGGAAAACTTGGCCTGGACCCTGAGGGTAAAGAGCAGTGTGGAACCTTTGGGGCCTTGGCTCTCCCAGAGCCAAGTCTATGGCAGAAGGGTCGCTGCTGGCACTTGTGCTGGCTCCCGAAAGCTGAGTGCTTTTTCTCTCTGCCTCGGCTTCTGGTCCTCTGTCTGTCTGTCTGTCTGTCTGTCTGCCCACCCCCCATCCAGACCTTCCTCCACAACAGCTGCTGCCTGTCCCATGAGTGGTTTACCCTGAGCCTTCTATCTGTCTTCCGACAGCTAGAGATTCTGAAAACTAACAAAACACAAGAGACGCTTGTCCGAGGTAGAAACATTAGGCTCCAGAAGGCACAAAGAAGAAAAATACAGCTCCCTCCCACAAACACCAAAGAAAACTGCCTCACAACTGAGCTGAAATTCGAACCAGGTGCTCCAGCTCTTGTGCTGGGTTCTTTGGAAACCGTGGTGCCCTGTGCCTGGGTGACATGGGGATTTTCTGGCTCGCAGCAGAGGTTGACAGCTGGAAACTGGACCACGCATGTGACTCCCTGAGGCTCACAAGCTCCCACAGTCACGTTGGCAGCCTAGCAGCAGAGCTGCCCTGGGGCAGTGTCTTCATCCTGGCCATGTCCTGAAGATGTCACTCAACCCTTGCCCCAGATGCTCCTCCCCTACACCACTCATCTCTCCATCTTTCAAACATTTTTGGACCATTCCAGCCAGCCCGCCTCCCCTCAGCTCTGTATAAATCCCAGTATCCCTCTCATCCCAGGAAGTTTTCTCTTTTCTCCATCACCCAATCACTAGGAATCCTGCTCAGCCATGCTGCTTCCTTGGGTGTAAGGTAACTGTCCCTGTGAGAGAGTGGGTTAAATGTGGCGATGTCTGACATTCTGAGTCAGTGGGGAGCACACAAAGACCTCCCCAGCCCTTGGTGCCCCTTCTGGCTGCCTGGCTTAACCTTAAATTATGGGTTCAGGAACTTGGGGTGCTCTCCCACTTTACATAGCTTTAACTTTGCATACAGCGTTGCCTCTTCAGAGACCCCTCACACCCAGGGTTACCTGATTACATGTTTCTTTTGGGACCCTCTGAAATATACGACCCTCTCCAGAAATACTGGGCTAGGGCCTGCCTTCCAGGCCCACACCCTCACAACACCCACAGCTCATATTGACTCCTGGCTTCTCCCAGCCTTTGCTGGGATGTAACAAGGAGGGACCCCAAGCTTCACACCTTGGGGTCTGGTACCGTAGAAGAGTTTCAGAAGGTCAGAACTAGAGAGGGAGTCTGCACGTCCCCTTAGCTAGAACCTGGTCCATCAGCACTAGTCCCCTGCTTCTGCCTGGATTAGGGACGAGGTTCCCCTCCAGTGTGAGCTTCACGCATCTACTCATTGAGAACAGCCTTGGCTCTGAGAGAGGATCAGCTATGTCATGACAATGGTAATGACCGATCCTCTGTCATTGCACTGGGAGTGTCTTTGAACCTTCATAGTGAGTCCTCATCACTGTACCTTCAAGTTTCTCCCAGTGCTGAGTTCACACTTGTCCATCTGAAGCCGACCACTTGTCCATCTGAAGCCGACCTCCTGAGGTTAAGGCCTGACTGGCTTCACACAAACTAGGCGCTTTGAGTGCACACGCTCACGCCTGCTCTCATCTGGGTGTGTTCTGCAGCAGCCAGTGACCTCCCAAGGTCTTCTCGTTAGTCCCTTGGGATCATTGCTGTTGAGTATGTTTCAATTGGTCTCACTTGAGTTATCTCCCATGGAGGCCTGGTGTATACCTTTACAGATTATGGAAAGGAAGTTTTAAAAGTTGGTAGTGTGTGTGTGTGTGTGTGTGTGTGTGTGTGTGTGCGTGCGCGCGCACGCGCGCGCACATACACCCAGGGATGGGGATGTGCATGCATGTGGAGGCCAGGGGACAACTTTGGGAATCTGTTCTCGCCCTCCACCTTGTTGAAGCAGGATTACCCTAGTTTTTGCTGCACACTCCAGGCTTATCGGGGTGTAGGAGCTTCCAAGCTTCCTTGAGCCTCAACCTTCCTTCTCACAGTAAGAATGTTGGGATTAACTGGCGGTAGTGGCGCACACTTTTAGTCCCAGCACTCAGGAGGCAGAGGCAGGAGGATCTCTGTAAGCTTAAGGCCAGCCTGGTCTACAGATGAGTTCTAGGATAGCCAGGGCTATACAGAGAAACCTTGTCTCAGATCCCCACCACTACCACCACAAAAAAGTGTTTGGATTACAGATAATTGCCACTATAAACAGCTTTCTCCTGTGGGTTTCCAGGATCAGATTCAGATTGTCTGGCATGGTGACTGCCTCCACCTTCTGAGTCATTTTGCCAGTCCACGGAAAGGAGACTGATGAAGCGATTGAGACTCAAACCAAGCTCAGACATAGGACTGTGAGTTAGTTCAGGGACAGAACTCAAGCGCCTGGACTCATAGTTCAGGACACAGTACTGCCACCTTCCTTATGGGATTGTTCGGTGGCCTTCTTCTTGGTACTCCCAGGCTGGGTAGGATGACCCCCATCATGGTGATCCCGTCCTGCCTTATTGTCCCTCTGAGTGTCATACCTCCTCAGGTCTGTGACAAGTCAGCGTTTGCACAGGACCTGGCACACAGTAAGGGCTTTGTCTGGTGTTCCCAGAAGTTGGCATGTGTAGAGAAAAGCAGGCACCGCTGATTCCAATGGCTACTGGCTTCCATGCCCTCTCAGAGTTGGCCCCGCCCCTTTCCTGGGACCTTGCTCTGGGAGCTAGCCATGGTTCTGAAGGACTTGAGTGGGCTGCCTACCTTGCATCCCCTGCCTCACAGGGTGACACGTGCTGAGACCCATATCTTGCCCATTCTTCCCTCTGGAGATGTTTCCCTGGGGACCTACTGTGTGCAGGTACTGGTGAGCCACACAGGAAGGTTGGAGATCTACATTAGGAGCTACGAGTCACTCTCATGCACCCTAGACGTCTTCAAAGTCCCATGGAATCTGGGCTTCAGGTGAAAGTCAAGAAACATCATAAAGAATATTTGCCAGGCAGCGGTGGCGCACGCCTTTAACCCCAGCACTCAGGTTCGAGGCCAGCCTGGTCTACAAAGGGAGTTCCAGGACAGCCAGGGCTACACAAAGAAACCCTGTTTCAAAAAGCAAAACTAACAAGAGAGTCTTCTGCCGGAAGGAGGGGCTAAAGTGCAGTGCAGGAGCCGGGTCCACAGCGTGTGTGTGTGGGGGGGGGGGGGGGGCTTGTGATGGGAGAGGCTGTCTAAGTGTTCCTGTGGCTGCCGTACGATGCCATGACCAAAAAGCGACCTGGGGAGGAAGAGGGGTGCTTCCTCCCAGAACTCTCAGGTCACACTGCATGCTGAAGAAGTCAGTGCAGGCACTGAGGCAGAGCCCTTGGAGGAACATTACTTCCTCTCTGGCTCTTCATGGCTTGCCCAGCTTGCTTTGCCATACACCCTAGGACCACCAGCCTAGAGGTAGCCCCACCCACCATAGGCCTGGCCTTCCACCTCAATCAGTAATTAAGAAAGTGAATTGCCAACTTTGCCTACAGGCCAGATTTCATGGAGACATTTTCCTAGTTGAGGTTCCCTCTTCCCAAGTTGACTCTAGCTTGTGTCAGGTTGACGTAAAGCCAGCCGGCAGAGAAGCCTACCCAAGCACTCTGCTTACATCCAGATTTTGAAATTGCCACTTTAGTTTTTGTTTTACCCTTTGGCCCAGAACTAACAGTGTCTCTGGCTCTGCCCTTCCCAGACTAGAAAGCTAAAAATAGCAGAAGAGGACCGAATGGGAGAGGTGTCGGGCCACACAGGAGCATATGGGGCGGGCATCTTAGGCGCCTCAGGCCTGTGGGGTTGGGGGTAGTAATCCTGTCTCGGGAGACGAGGCTCCCCATCCCTGCCCTCAAAAGAGTGAAAATCCCCTTCTCTTGCCAGCCCTACTGGCAGGGGGAAATAATCACTTTTCACAGGTCCCCTTATCCATAGCCCAGCCCTGGGCCTGTTTAATCAGCAGTGCCCACCCCTTGACTTGAAGATTCCCTGGCTAGAGAGATGGAGAGAGGGGTTAAAGAAAATTACCCTGGCCTCCTCCATGCTAATGTAATCTCTAACCAGATCTGCCCAGCCGCAGCTCAAATTGCTTTTTAGATTAACATTTAATTATTAACAGGGTCCCCTGGAAGGCCTTGGGCTCTGGGAACCCGGGGTGGGGGAGGGAACAACAGGAAGGAGGCGGGGTGGGCTTCTGCTCTGGCTGCCTCAAAGAGACAGTGATGGGAAGAGAGACCAAGAACAAGGCAGGGAGAGCAAGGGGGTCAGGCAGGGAGACACAGCAAGGGGAGAGGGAGGTGGAGAGGAGTCCTGTGGGGTCTTGTGCAGCCTAGGGACCCTTGGCACTTCTCTGCATTGTGCTGACTGGCATTTTCTGAGGAAGTGACTTGTGGAGGGGTAGTGCTCTCTCAGAGGCGCACAGCCAGGCTTTGACCCCAGTGCCTCCAACTTAGTGCTGTTTCTCCTTCCTGGGTCTGGGCCTCTCAACACTGCAGGACTCTTCCTAGTTCTAGAGGCGTCTGTGTGGTCAGGACAAGGTGAAAAGGGAGGCTTCTCTGACAACCAGAGGTGAGCAGAGCCTGTGTGAACACCCCAGGTTTCCTGTTTCTTCTCTCCACTCTGGGTCCTGACTCCTTAAGGGATAGGAGCTGCATCTATTTATATGACAACAGGCCAAGGACCCAGCCCTGGGTCTCACATATAGCTGATGCTATGGATTGTTCTGAAAAGTCAAAGGGTGGCATGCTCCCACTTCCAGTCTGGCTAGTTCCCATCAAGTCTCAGCCAGGGAAGGAGATGCAGAGAGGCACTGTACATCCTCATAGTCACTGGAGACCTCAGAGCCCAGCCCTTGCCTAGCGGCCGCCGCCGCCATAGCTCCCTGTGGCTGCCTTTCCTCTCTGAACTCCTCATGCTGGTAGGCCTGGTGTGACCTTCCTCTCCAGGCTGCAACTTGTATTTGGCCTTGAGAAGAGCTGCAGACATCTGCTTAGGCAGTTCTAGATAAGGGCAGAGATGGATGCTGGAAGGGGCACAGGCTGTGGCCTTCATGGAGTCATAACCCTCCCCAGAGGCCAAGTGTTTCTGTGCATTCAGCCGTACTCCAGGGACAGACTAGATTGCCTTACCCCTTGAGGCAGGTGGGCATGTTTTCCCTATGAGGGAGAAGAGGCTGGCACAGTCTATTTTCAGCTTACCCTGGATTTCACCAGGGAGGGCAATTCTGAGTGGGTGATATCCTGGAGCCTTATGACAGGTCATGCTTACATATGTCGCATAGGGGTGGCCCCCCAAAAGGTGTTCTCAAGTGTTACTGCCCAGGTGAATGGGGGGGCAGGGTTCCACCTTCTGCATGGCACGCATGCTATGTTCTGTTGAGTGGTTATAGAATGTGTGGGTGGCCTCCAGGGAGCCTCTGTCTTCTTTCTCTGCCTCTCCTCTCTTCCCAGCCCCTCTCAGGGTAGAATCCAAGTGGATTGTGGGCTCTGAGGGGAACCAGGGCTTTGCAGCTGTCCCTCCGTGGTCCCTTGACTGTAGGCAGGGGCTTCTGGGATTCCCCCGACTACGATGGACTTGCCGTACAGTGATCTGAGGGTTAGGATCTGATACCCTTGGACTCTGCCTATTAAAAATCCGTCTGATCTTGTACACATTGCGCCTCCCACACACACACGGTGATCATTTCTTGCCATGTGAAAGGAGGCTAAAACCAGCCTCTAGCCAGGGCCGCCCTGCCGGTTGGGTTGAAGGACAGGATGTACTCAGATCTCCAAGCAGAGTGCTGCATCTAAGTGCTGTCCTCAGTACCCAGCACCCTGCTAGTTTCCCATTCTCCCTCCCACCCCTTGGGACTCCCTGGCACCCCCTGCAGCCAGACCCAGAGGAGCTGATGACAAAAAGGTAGCAAGGCTAACCTCCCACCCCCAAGACGACTCTGAATAAAATAAAGACGGCCCGTAGACAGCGTTCGCTCATTGTTTGCCACTCGGGCATCAGACTTAATTCTCCTCAGCTCAGAAAGTTTCTGTCCTCCTTCCCTCCCCTGTCACAGCTCTTATCTACAGTCCAGCTATGAAAGGGCACATTGACAGCTGGGGGTGTTATCTGGTGGACGGGACCTTTTCCTTGGGTGTCTCCCAGATAAGACGTCTTATCAGCCCCCACGTCAGGGACAGTGCCAGAGCATTCTAATCATTGAGGCTTGCGACATTTTCCCTCCCATCCCCCACCCCCTTTTATTATCAAAGTCACAAAAGGCCTTGAGCTTATAAACAGTCTGATTTGCAGACAGTGTGGCTCTCCAGATGGTCCCCGCTGGGCTAGATGGTGATGGTTTTGTGCTAGAGGGTTGAGGGACCCACCATCTGCAGATGGGGTGGGGCTGGGGAAGGAGAAGGAGAAGGCAGGCCAGAAGTCACAGGAAAGGCGTGGTTGTTTGTTTTTTTTTTTTTTTTTCAGACAGGGCTTCTCTGTGTAGTTCTGGCTATACTGGAAATCACTCTGTAGACCAGGCTGGCCTCAAACTCACTGAGCTACTCCTGCATCTGCTCCCGAGTGCTGGGATTAAAGGTGTGCACCACCACCACCTGATGGCATGGGTTTTTAAGTGCCCACTTCAGCCCTATTCCTGGCTCACTGTGTGACCTTGTGCAGGATCCTTGATGTCTCTGGGCTTTTCATCTCACAATGGCCAGTTCGTTTGGTGCAGCCATTATTTGGGTGCCTTATTTTTACGTTATTTTTATTTGTATGTCTGCATGAGGGTATACCGTGTATACACATGTGCTGTGTCTTCTGTGTGAGGGTGTGCCATGTGTGTACCTCTTGGAGCTGGAATGACATGGGACCTAGAAACCAAACTCAGGTCCTCTTTAAGAGCAACAAACACTGTTAACTGCATAGCTGTCTCCAAACATCTACTTATTAAATGATTATTCCTGGCCAGACACTGGGGAGATGGAAACTAATAAGACATATCCCTCGCCCCATAGAAACTCACAGTTCAGCAGAGATGGACAGACATGAAGTTGGCAGTTACAACTCGATATGATTAGGGCTGTGGTGAGGGGCACCCAGATGGCCAGCCAAGCCATCTGAAATGGCCCTGAATTAACATGGCTGGGGGGCAGTGCCATAGGCCCAGGGTACAGCAGGTGCCATGGTCGGGAGGTATGAGGCTGTTAGCCAAAGGAGGGCCTTGTGGGAGCATTGAGAGATTGGCGGCTGGGAGAGAGCTGGACCAGTCAGAGAAGGTTGGTTATGTTAGGAGTTTAAAGGCCAAAGTGTTGGGGTGTTATGGGAACTTGAGGTGGGCATCTCACTCCCCATGATGCTTGGCTGGCCCCTGGCTTATCTGAGATCATCCCCCCACAACCCTCCATTTCCCACAGCAGGGCACAGGGTTTGGAGAGAATGGACAGTGATCTGGGAGACTTGAGGAAACAGAGAGGCCCCCTGTCCACCTCCAAATGAAGCTGGTGTCCCAGGCTATGTATGGGCCAGTCAGCCTGGTTCCTCCAGAGGTGAGAACTGCCCTGAGAAGCTGAGAGGAGCCAGAAATGGACATGGTCCATTCCCTCCCAGCCTAGTGGCCCCCGTGGCCCCGAGACTGCTTGGACATCCTAGCTCTGGAGACTAGAGGCCCTGGGAGGCAGCTGGGTTACTGCAGCAGGCAGGCTGCCCTCATTCAACAGCTGCAGCCCGTCATGCCCTTTTTAGCTCCAAGTGTGCTAGGGTGGGTGGCCCACCAGGGTGCCCTCATCCTGGAGTGAGGCTGGAACTCTGGCCTCCTGCACCTGGTCAGAGAATGGGTCAGGATTCTAGAGTAATATGTGGGGGGGGTCTGCTAGAAGACTCATGGAGTGGCTCTTACAAGCCAGAGATCAGTTCCAGCCAGGGCAGGAACTGGGGGGAGGGGACTCTAGGCTTTAACCTCCCTGTTCCTAGTCAAGGCTGCCTGGGGGCCCCAGGTTCTTCCCCTCCAGACCAGTACCACTTGTGAAGAGAAGGGCGTGGGCAGGTTTTGTGCATCAGGGTGGCAGGAAACAGATGGGGGGGGGGGTTGGGAGAAGTGGGCGGGGTCAAGGTAAGTGCCACAGGCCACTCACACCTGTGGGTGTACCAGCCGAGCCTCCCCGTGGGCTGTCAACATGTCCATTTCAGGGGCCCACCCCCGTGACGGAGTGTGACACAAGGTATACACTGCATATCTGCAGTGTGTGTGGAAGCCCGGCACACTCAGTCCGAATGCTGTGCACTGTGACCTCAAGGCGGGATGGTGGCGTGTGGCGGCGGTGGCCCCAGCAGGCCAGTTTCTGCCACCTGCTCCCATCCCAGGCCCCGCTTTCTGCAGTCAAGGACTTCCATCCCTGCAACGAGCTCCACTTCACTCCCTCCGCAAGCTGTGTCATTTCTGCCTGATTGTAATGGCATATTTTAAAATTACCAGAAATCAAAGCTGAGAAGTGGATATTGCTGCTTTTATTGCCTCGCTCACTGTGTTAAGACTGGCAACTGGGGGAGGGGGAGGCTCTTCCCCCTCCCCCACACCTATCCATCCCCCACTTCCTTTTTCTTTCTTTCTTCTTTTTTCTTTCTCTTTTTTTTTTATAGACAGTAATAGGAGAAAATTGGTTTTGAAACTGAATAAAAGTCCCTTTCAGAGGAAATCTTTACTCGCGGGTACCTCTGCTGAAAGTAAAATAGAAGCATAATGAAAGGTGGTTACGTGATGATTGTCTTTCATTTACCGAGAGGCCAGGACAGACGGGAGGCTGCCACCGTCTCGGGGAATACAAGATTGGAATAATTGCACCGTAACAAGGAGCTTGTTGTGAAATTAGTATCCTAAGAAAGTGGTGAAAAAAGGTTTTTCCTCATGAATACTTCATTATTAGAAGCAGCAGAATTCCGGGCTTCAGACACCTGTTTAGTATTAAATACCTTCCCTCTCTCCCCTTAAACACCCCCCTCCTCCTTTTCAGCCAGCTCAGGATGGAGGCAACCCAGGTTGGCTGCCAGGGGTGGGAATGGCTGGTGATGGGGAGGACGCAAGGACCTTAGGGTACCCAGGCTGAGCCCTTCTCTGTGGCACAGAGAAAGGATCAACCCCCGGGACACCCCCATCTTCTACGGTGGCCTCTAAGGCTGGCTTGTCAGGGTACCACACCCTCAGGAAGGTGGGCTTTGTGGGGGCATGTGTGTGTGCTTCCTGTGTCCCCTTACCCCTGGTGTCTGTCTGGCTTAGGTAGGTGAATAACAGCATGGGCTGTGGGGAGGCCCATCTCAGCTGCCATCTAAGGACTGCTGTGGGTGGCTCTGGCCCTGCCCAGGCCTCCTCCCCAGGACACCATCCTGACACTTTGTCTCCAGGGGTGATATGACAACACTCCAAACAGGTGCTACCCGAGTGACTTATTTGTGCAAACAGGGACACTGTACCTACTGGCCCTGCCTGAATATTCCTGACCAAATGGGCCCATTCCCTGTGAGCTGGGGTCCACACCAACCAAAGGACAGCTTGTTGGAGGGGTGACAATCTGAAACATTTGGGGGTGACGCACACACTTGAGCTAGCCAAAGGTACACAGGATTCATGAGTTCTGGCCATGCTGTGGTAGAAGGACACCTCTGATCCCACCCCGCGATGCCTTTGGGGCACGTATGGATGCCTCACTTTCCTCCTCTGAAGGAGATGCAATGTCTGTTCTGAACATCTGCCCAAAAGCAGACATGGTGGCAATGCCTCTGGGGGACTATATGCTGTAGGCTAGCCTGGAATACAAAGAGAGAGAGAGGTCTCAAAAACAACCCATCTGTGATGTTCCTTGGGGTGCTGGGGAGAGCAGGAGGTGGCTTGGAACAGCTCTCAGTGACCCTTTGTCTCCCTCTGCACAGGGACCCTGCTGCAGAACGTGCCCCACCTGGGGCTCCCAGCTCAGCCATGCTGGCCTGTCTGCAGAGGACTCAGAACCCGCCCGGCCAACACCTGG
This sequence comes from Mesocricetus auratus, assembly GCF_017639785.1. Lineage (NCBI taxonomy): Eukaryota > Metazoa > Chordata > Mammalia > Rodentia > Cricetidae > Mesocricetus > Mesocricetus auratus. The sequence goes on from NW_024429206.1 coordinate 5,952,039, forward strand.
TCTGTCCAAGCAAGAGCCTGGAGCTGCGCAAGTGTGAGTGAGACCCGTCCACTGCCTCCTGTTCCCTGTTCCCTCCTCTGCATACCCTGCTTTCCCCTCCTCAGGCTTCTGTAGGGTGGGCCATGGCCCAATCTGACCCCCGTCTGGGGTGTTCATGCAGGACCTCTACATTGAGATACCTTGGGAGGCCTCTGCTCATCCCCCAGGGAACCCACCCGCCACATGCGTCCAAGTCAGACTACATACTTCAGGACATAAAGCAGGGATGGGACATGGATCTCCAGCGAGGCACAGGATATTCTGCCCTGTGGCCTCAAAGCGGCTGTTTACACTGTTGCTGCTGCTGCTTCAACTATTTATTTATCTTGAAAGTAGCATTCTTGTCCAACATTCCTAAGGAAGGAAGGAGACCCAAGCCCCACCCCCTCAGAGGCAGCTGTTGTCCATTTCCTGTGTGCCCTCAGATGTTTTATGAGCTCTGGCAAATGCTCACACATCTGATACGGTCCAGCGCCTCGCTGCCTCGCTTGGCCATCCATACTTACCAGGTCACCTGCCAAAGAGCTGCCTCTTCCCGTGTCCCCTTCTCTGGCAAGGATGAGCCATAATTTATTCGGTCAACCCTCTATTTAAACTGTCCACAACCTGTTGATTTGATGAGCAGTGTAGCAGTAAGCCCCGTGTTGTCACCAGGTGTGATACAGCGGGGGGGACGGACGGACGGACGACACGGGGGACTCTGGAATACAGGCTCAGGGCAGGTTGGACACGTCATCATGCTGGTGGGTGTGGTCTGATAGCTTTAGCTGTTGCACCCTGGGGCATATAAAGGTCCCACTTCCCCACATCCTCACGCCCTCCAGAACAGACCCTGACACCTGGGCAGTGGTGGGCACAGGTTTATGTGTGGTTTTCATTTGCGATGACAGAAGTTCAGTGTTTTTGTGTCATACCATTTGTTCTAACTTTGAGCATTCTGTGTGTCTGTTGGTCCTTTTTTTTTGATGGGGTGGTGGGTTTGTCCGTCTTTATTGATCTGTGGGAGCTGTGGTACGTGACATGTGAACTGCATGTCTCCCTGGTTTGTCCTTCGTGTAGATTCTGATCTCTTGTTTAGAAGTATATGACTTACATGCTTCAAAAGGCCTCTCTGTTTTTATAGTGTTAAAAAGTGTTTGCAGGTCAGGCGATTGGTGGCACAAGCCTTTAATCCCAGCAACTGGGGAGGCAGAGGCAAGTGTATCTCTGTGAGTTCCAGGCCAGCTTGGTCACCATGGTGAGTTCTAGGACAGCAGGGCTATGTAGAGATACCTTGTGTCAAAACAAAACAAATTGTTTCATAACTTACTGGCTTTGAAGTATGAGGTTGAGATCTAAGTGTCATCATCAGTAGTCAGCCCGGTACTGGTCTCTTTCCTTTCTGTTTGGCGACTCTGGGGCTTGAACCAGGTCCTCACTGAAGCGCTAAGCAAGCTCTTTTACCACTGAGCTAGCTATCAAGGGTCACCATGCTCTCATCCATATTCATCCTCCCCACCCCGCCCGCCACCCCCAGTTCACTTTTTTTTTTTTTTTTGAGGCAAGGCCTTAAGTAGCCTAGGCTAGCCTTGAACTCACCGTGAAGTCAAAGATGACTTTGGCCTCCTCATGCCTAGGTCACACTACCACAGCTGCTGTTGTCACTGCTGAGGGTTGGAAACTTTGGTGAGTTTACTGAGCTATGACCCCGTTCAGCCAGCACTCACAGTCTGATTAGCATCATACCCAACGGCAGCTGCCGCCTCCCTCCACCCCTTCTCCACAGAGAAGTCCAACTCTCGGCTTTCATAAGCGACTCACTCATGTGTGTTCTTTTGTGGTTGTTTCTCTGTCATTGCATTTCTTTCTTTTACGAGTGAGCACGTACACAGTGTCAATCAAGCACACGGGGAGGTCAGAGGACAGCTTATCTCATTCCATCATATGCATCCCAAAAATCAAACTCGGGGCCTTCTGGCTTGGTGGCCAGCACCTTTACCCACTGAGCCATGCGGCTGGCCCAGTGTGGCAGGTTCTCCAAGGTCGGCCACATTGCAGCATGGATAACATATGCTGACGTTCACTTGGCGCTTCGTGCTCCTTGGTAACCCACTCCAGATTCCCATGGTAACCTTGTTTATTTGCCTTCTGACCTGAGCAGCCACTTACTTAGGGGTGTTGTTCATAGGGGGAGTGCATACCTTGACAGATGGATCCCCGGAGAAATGGTGTTTTGTAATGCTCTTTCCCTCCCAGAGCGAGGCATGCCTGTATGTTCAGACTTCCTCCTGTGTCCCCCGGGAATGTTCTAAGTCACTGCATTTAGCTCCCACACATTTGGGGGCCAGTCTGCTTCTGGAGAGGAGAGCATTTTCGATGTGCTGCGTCCCGTCCCATCCCTGCCCCCCATAGCAGAAGCTGGTCATGTGACTGCAGCCGACTCCTGCCACCCTCTTGCATTCTGTTGTTACAAGAGCTTTCCAGTTTAGTCTCTCCGGTTTTATAATAGTGAAAATGATAATCTACTCACTACCTTGTCTGAGACCAGCCTCGTGTGGTCTGGCTGGCTGCAAACTTGCCACGTAAGTGAGAATGCACTCATCACCATATTGCTTCCACCTGTAGGGAGTTGGGATTACAGGCACGCACTACCAGCTGAGTTGTTGTTGTATATGGTGTTTTTCAGACAGGGTCTCCCTCTGTAGCCCAGGCTGGCCTCAAATTCACCAACATCCGCCTGCTTCTGCCTCCCCAGTGCTGGGGACTAAAGGTGTGGGTGACCATGTCTGGCTCCTAGTTTACCTTGGTTTTGCTGACTAGGGTTGACGTTCTGACTGTCATCCCTGGAACCCTGACGACGACAGTGGTAGCCGCCATCCCACATACTCTAGTGTGCAGATGGCCCTGCCAAGGAAACACTAGCTGTGAAATGAGTATTTGATCAAGTTAAGTCAGTCTCCATTTTATTAAAGTTTTACAATCAAAAATGGGGGCTGGAACATTTCCAGATGGCTTTGCAGGTTATGAGCCTAGGATTGGTGATGTCACTGGATACCTTCATGTACCCTTGCATTCTGGTTGAACCCCACGTGGTCATGGGGGAATCGTTCTTTTATAACGCTTTCAGGCTTGAATCTGTTATTTAAGATTCTTACCTTAGAGGTTTTTTTTTATCGTTAATGCAGGGTCTTGTCGCCCTAACCCTACTCCCCTGCCCTGCATCAGAACAATTAGGTGTTGACTGTCGCCATCTGCAGCTTCCCTCCCTCCCTGGACACTTGGTGAGCGAAGTGGAATTGTCTGTTGTAAAGCTTGCTCAGTTCCAGGGCAAAACTAAGCCAGTGTGTGCTGGGTGGGGCTGGGAGCCTTTTAATGCTGTTTCTTCTCTGGTAATTGTCTTAATTATTCTCCTGCTCCGTGAATGGGTCTGATACATTTTTTGATGAGGTTACATAGGGATGAACGTAGTAGTGTAATATGATCACCCTGACGCCGGATGTTTTCTTTGTGTTTGTGTGTGCGTGTGCAGCTTCATGCGCAACTCAGGGGCCAGAGGACCTGAGGTTCCCACCCTTGTCTGGGACGTCTCTCTCCTGGCCGGAACTTGCTGATTTGGCTGCCAGTGAGCTCCAGGCGTTGGGCTGTTTTGCTTCTCCAGTGCTGGGGTTACAGTCACGTGTCACTGCGTCTTTTGTGGGTTCTAAGGATCACAGGCACTTTGCTGAGCCATCTCCTGGCCTCTTCCCCTGTCCTTGATTACATTAGCTAATGATACGATCTATTTCCATTCCCTAAAGATCAATCTATAGTATTTATTAGGAATATTACCCTTTTAAGGGATTCTAAGTCATTGATTTATGTTTTTATCTTTATTAAAATCTTGCTGCTTTTTGAAGTTATTTTTGAGTTAGAGGCTTAGAAATTTTTTATTTCTACTTTGTTTTTTAAATTACACTTATCTGTGTGTGTATGAGAAAGTGGACGCCACAGCTGGTGGGTGGAGTCAGAGGACAACTTGCAGGGTCAGTTCTCTCCTTTCACCATGCGGGTTCCAAGGACTGAATCGGGTCTCAGATGTGGCAGCAAGTACCTTTACCTACTGAGCCATCTTGCTGCTCTGCAATGATTTAAATTTTTTCTTTTTTAAGAAAAAGGCTACAAAGTCTACACTGGTATTTTGAATTTTACTTTCTAGTTGTTTTACGGTTTTGGTTCTGACTTTTCTGAGCCCTAACTGTCCATCTAAGCATGAGGGGTGTAGGTGTGCAGAGATGCCTCTGAAAATTTATTGAAAAGTTTTTTTGTGTGTCTAGGGCCATACCACCCACAAATTACCAGATCTTGTTTGCAGCCCTTGATGATACAAAGTAACCTTTGGTTTTGTCAATGAGAACTTAGAAGAAGGCAAGCCTGTCTCTGGTCCAGCGGTTGGCACACACACTCATTCTCCTCTCAGTCTTGGAGGTGGAGCTAGGTGCCCTCCGCTAATGAGCTAGCTCCAGGCTGTTTCTTCTTGTAGACTCCATACAGATACCGCAGTGCTGTTTAACGTGCAAGGGTTAGTACTGTAAACCTTCATAGTAATCCTAAAGAAAGAAAAAATGTAACACATTGGGACCTGGATGAGATCGTAAGATAATTAACCCCTGCTTTTGAACTCACGTTTTCTTGACACCTTTGCCAGTTCTCTGAGTAACTTTGTTTCCATGTGACTCTAATGCTGTGATTGGGTTAAGCTTTGTGATCAAACACAAGACCTCCCCCTTTACTACTTACGGGGTGGGGGTGGGGGATGCCTTCATCCATTGCTCTCCACCATCTCCCTCTAAACGCAGTGCTCACCGGGTCGCAAAGCTGGATGCCCAGGCACTCCGTACCCATACAGCCAAGGGTCTGGACTTCAGTGCTCGTGTTGGCAGGGCAGGCACTTCAGACGGAGCCCAGTTGTGTCATTTTCCCTGGAGAAAATGGTGGAATCGGTGTGTTCAGCAGTTGCTCTTTGGAGTTGACTTTACATTTGCAACCTCAGCAGCTGCACGTGGCACCTTCTGGTCCCAGCTAGTAAAGACGATGGTGCTGTGCTGTAACCAGCCCCTCGTGCCCGTCCACAGACAGCAGCACCGTCACTGTGGCCTCAACTCAGCCCCTGGTTTTGTTTCACTGTGTTTTCAAGACATAAAATCAGCTCGCCAATGTGTTAGCTTTACGTTCCATCATCGGAAGTTAGGTGGCCTCGGATAATCCATGTTCATGATTTCGTGCTTCCCAAATGCTCCATCTCTTATATCTCTACTTGAGAGGGTTAAAGAAAACGGAACTTCATGCCGCCCTGCACCCACCCCTGTATCCTTGTTTTCAAACTTAGGTGTTCCCTATCCAGTTACTTTACCAAACTGCATGGGTTGACCAGTTTGTACCTCTTTCCCAGAACTGCTAAGCCCGGCTCCTAGCTTTCATTCCGCCCTTCCCCTCTGTCCTCTCCTCTCTCTCCCCCTCCCCCACCCCTGCACTTTGTGGCCCATTCTCTCCTTCTGTGCAGCTGCTTTGTGCTCTTGCCTTCCAGACACAGTTGCTGTCACCTGTCTCCCCTGCAGTCCATCTTACCACAGCACTGGGCTGCCATCTCTTCGATTGCGACGGTCTTCTCTTGGGATGTAGTTTTTATATCAACCATGACCTTGCCCGGGTTTTGTTTTGATGAGGTCTGATGCTTGCTCACCGTGGCTTACCTCTGGAGAAAGTGAGTTTGTCCCGCCCAGCTGTTTGCAGGAAGTTCATGGTTCAGAAAAGCTGAGGCCAGGCCCTGTGACTGGACTTTTAAAAGTGTCACAGATGTGGCCATTGCTCCCGGGCTGCAAAGCAGATGGGACATGGCTATGTGATTTTGTTCGTAATCCTGTGTTCTCTTCAGCCAGGTGTGTCCCATGTACCCCTCCTGTCTCTCCTGAAGGGGCTTAGGCTTTGTATTTGGGGTGTCCCCATGGCCTTGGGGAGCGCATCACCACTTTCCTGCAGTGCTGTTTTTTCACCTGACCTGATCTTTACAGCATGCATCTTTGCATTCAGGCCTTAGCAGCCAAGTGCACTCTACACGGGGGGAATGGCTCGTTTAGACACTGCTGGTTGTATCTGGGATGTTTCTAGTCAGTTCATTTCTTCTAGGAGGGCCTTGCGCTCACAGGATCTGCCCTTGTTCGATAGGATCTCATCGTGTAGTCTAGGTTGGTCTCGAACTCCTGGCGATCCTCTGGCCTCTGCTTCCCAAGGACTGGGATCATAGGTGTGGGCCGCCATGCCTAGTTGGGCAGTGGCTGCATTTCCTCCTGCTCCAAGGCTGGAACGGACGGAAGAGCACAGAAGGTCATCGCAGACACACTTCTCCCATCCAGTCCTTACCTCCACACCGACCAGAAGAGATGCAAGAGAGAGCAAGATAGGAGAGTGTACTGTGTCCCAGGCGCCGCTGCCAGCCCCTCCCTCACACCCGGGTGAGGCTCCTGCCTTTCCCATCTGGGTGTGGCCAACAGGAGAGGAGCCCTCTCATTTCTTTTGTCCCCAGAAGAACTTGGAGTGGAGGGGCTGGCCTGGGTTGCCACCAGGGTAGGAAGGTCTTGGCCAGGCTATGGACAGAGTAACCTTGGACAATTTGATCAGTCTCCTAGGACATGTGTCCCCTTCTGTAAAGCGAAGGGACAGATGAGGAGGATAGAAAAAGTCTAGCCCTGGCCACCTGTGACTGATAACATCTAAAGATTCAGAGGGTGGGGAGCCGGCTTGAGACCCTGTCCTCCTGTATGAGGGGATCACAGTGGCCTGACTTAAAGAACTGCAGCAAGCACCAGCTGCCACATGTGCCCAGAGCACACCTAAGGGACCAGCAGTGGCGGCCTATTCTAGGTAACTGCAGAAAGTGACCTGAAAAGAAAGAATAGTGTGTGTGTCCTACCCTACCTTAGGCCTAAAAGCTAAGTCTTTCCAACTGTCCAGGGTCCCCAGCCTGACCTGATCACCCACCCCCACAGAGACCTTCATCTCAGCGATGCAGAACCTCACCAGCTGATACGAATTTGCCTTTCTCACTGCAGTGCTAATACACAAACCGAGCTGTGTGCTACCACAACCACAGGCTCTGCAGAGAGCCCCCAAGGCGTAGCTGGTGGGGGGGCAGCTCAAGGACTGGGGCTCTGCTGTACCCAAGGCCACTGTGGGGGGATGGGCAGCTGCCCAAGAGCAGTGGCCAACTAGTCCAAGACCTTGCCCCCCCCAGGAACTGAGATGGATGGGTCTGAGAGGTCAGCAGCCAGACCCCACACAGGGCATGTGTTGTGTGACTTTAGGAGAGTGACTGACCACTATGACATACGAATAAGAAGGGAAGGAAAACTTCAGGGACCAACAGCCAGTTCCGATGGGTTGCCTGCCATCTTCCCAACCCCCAGCTCCTGTCTCTACAGCTGTGTAAGAGGGCCCCCCCCCATGGCTGAGAAACACTGAAGGGCATCTAACTCAAGAGCAGGTAGACTTTCACCCTGACTCACCCTTCCCTACTGCTGGGCATTCCCTATGGCCTACCCCAGTGAACTTTGAGCCGCTGGCAAGATGGCTCAGCAGGTAAAGGTGCTTGCTGCCAAGCCTGGTAACGTCACTGCAATTCCTGGGACCAACATGGTAAGGAGAGAACTGACTCTAACCTCCACATGTGTTGTCTTCACTCTGTCAAAAATGTAGGGGCTGGAGAGATGGCTCAGAGGTTAAGAGCATTGACTGCGGTCCTGAGTTCAATTCCCAGCAACCACATGGTGGCTCACAACTATCTGTAATGAGACCTGGTGCCTTCGTCTAGCCAGCAGGTATACATGTATGCAGAACACTGAATACATAATAAACAAATCTTTAAAAAATAAAAATTAAAAGAAAAACTGTAAGGAGCAAACATTCACTCACTGTGTCCTTTCTGAGGGGGTCTGGTATGCTGGGTCCATGCCCACTCCATCTGGAAAATCCAGGCAGACTCAGTGTTGGTGAACCTAAGAGCTCAGAACAGGGTGGGAGTAAAGGCCCCAGGCCACACTGCCTGTGCACAGGGCAGGGGGAGGGGTCCTGGCAGCCAATAAGACAGCAATAGAATATGAACACATCAGGGTCATACATAGGACATCTGGGAAAAGACAACTTGAGCAAGAGTGACTCTAAACCAACTTCTACAACAGAGGCTGCCGGACTTTGTGTAATCCCTAACTTTCTGAGAAACTGCCATACTGATTTCCACAGGGGCTGTACAAATTTGTACTCCCACTAGCAATGAAGGCGTGTTCCCCCTTACTCCACATCCTCACCAGCATAAGCTGTCATTGGTGTTTTTGATCTTAGCAAATCTGATCGGTACAAGATGGAATCTCAGGGTGGTTTTGATTTGCATTTCCTAAAGTGTCTTTCCACCATTTGAGATTGTTGAGAATTCTCTGCTTAGATCTGTGCCCCATTTTTTAATTGGATTGTTTGGTAGTTTGATGTCTAGTTTCTTGAGTTCTTTGTATATTTTGGAGATCAGCCTTCTCTCAGGTGTGGGGTTGGTGAAGATCTTTTCCCATTCTGTAGGGAGCCAGACTGTGTTCATTGCTATAGCTCTATAGTAAGAGTTTGAAGTCAGGGATGATGATACCCCCAGATGATCCTTTATTGTACAGGATTGTTTTGGCTATCCTGGTTTTTTTGTTTTCCATATGAAGTTGAGTATTCTTTCAAGGTCTATGAAAAATTGTGCTGGAATTTTGATGGGGATTGCATCGAATCTGTAGATTACTTTTGGTAGGATTGCCATTTTTACTATGTTGATCCTACCTATTCAAGATCATAGGAGATCTTTCCATTTCCTGACTAAAGAAAGAAATTAAAGACTTGAAGTTCTTGTCATACAGGTCTTGTACTTGTTTGGTTAGAGTCACCCCAAGATACTTTATTTGTGGCTATTGTAAAGGGTGGTTTCTCTAATTTCTTTCTCAGACCATTTATTATCTGTATATAGGAGGGCTACTGATTTTTTTGTTGTTTTAGTTATTCTTGTATCTGCTTACTGGCTTTTATTGAAGAAATGTCTGTACAGCCCCTCTTTCAACTCCATTACTTATCTTTTCCTCGGGTTATCCAGGCCCCATGTGTATTCTGGGTCCTAGTCCTGTTTCATGTGCGTGATTTGTAAGAATCCTCTCCCGTCCTGGGCTATCTTCCTCACACCCATTTGAAGCACCCAAACTGTTTAATTCTGACGTCATGTCCATTGTCAGGTGCTTTTGCACAAGGTCCTGTATGACCCGAGCTGTTGTGTGGCCTGCTGGGTTTTCTAGTCAACAGTGAGACCGTGCGGTGGGTGGAGGTGCCTGCTGCCAAGTCTTCGGACCTGACCTGATGCCCAGGACCCACAAGGTGGAAATAGTTGTCATCCCTGTGCACACTTGGAGCTTCCTGTCCACCATCACATATAATAAATAAAAAGGTTTTGAAAAGTTTTTAACTTTTCCATGATAGGTCTTGATTACAATCTAGAGTTGATTTTTGTATATGGAAATGATCCAACCTCAGTATTTCGAATGCAGCTGTCTGGTTATCACCACCAATATCTCCATACCTAGTTGTCTTCAACACCTGTCACTGGAAAGGTCAACTTCTTCCTCCTGAGTGCTCATGTGAATCTGTCCCCTGAGCTGCTGGTGCCTCTCCTTATGCCTGGTACCTATAGGGGCCCGGTCATTTTAACTCTTTATTAGGCTTCAGAATTAGAAATTGGACTTTTCTGGATTCCCAGAAAGTTGGGACAAGCTTCTTAGTCCCAGTCCATGGACATGGGGTACCTTCCCATTTATTCCATTCTTTCAACATTTTATCACCTTCAGATTATTTTGTCCTTCTGTTAAAATTTGTTCCTGTTATTTCTGATGCTGTTTTAACAGAATTAAGCTTTGTTTCTGTGTTTTGTTTCTCCTAGGGCCTTGTACCCCTGAGCTACATGCTCATCCCTAGTATTTAATTTTATTTTCTGAAATGTGAGCAGATAGAAATAGAACCGTAAGAAGGCAGGGGACTGACTAGCAGTGGGTAAAGGGCATGAGACCCGGAAGAGGAGGCTTGGTGTAGCAGGGCTGAGTCAGGCTGACCCGTGTGTGGCTAGCACAGACTAGCGTCATACATGGTGGAAACAGCCAGGCCGAGGGGCAAATAAGAAATCATGAGGCTTAGGTGAGGGGCAGGCTAGTTAGGGTGGAGAAGGATGAAGTGACACAGAGGCCAACCCAGGGCTCCAGCCCGCCTGGGGGTGAGGAAGGCCCCGGGAGCGCCTGCCTGCCTGGTGCAGGATGTGCAGGATGTCCCCTGACTAGCTCTCGTGGCTTCCTCCCCATGCTTGAGCATCTGAACATTCTCCCACTCAGTCTTCACCTCCATCCCGAGAGAGACAGGCCAGAGAGCTGTAGACAGACAAATGGGGATGGAGACAGACAGACAGACAGACAGACAGACAGACAGACACACACACACACACACACGAGGTCCCCAGCCATTAACAAACAGAGCATGCCTGGAATTATCCAGGGTCCGATCCTCTGGTTGACCACCAGGGGTCAGTATGTGCAGCGGATTGGGGTTCCTGGGACAGCCAGCAAGGTGCCAAGCAGCCATCCCTGTGACTGCTTGAGTCCTTCCCAATAAAGACCAGAGAACAGCTGCTCTCCCCTGCCCAGTCGCCACCCCCACCCCCACCCCGAGCGGCCTCATTAGGCATTCTGCTGGTGCCACCAGCTAATTAGTGTCACGTTAATTGAGCATTCAGGAGGCTGCCACCTCCAAGGGCACAGCGTCACAGTGAAGGGGAATGCAGATGGAGGGTGGTGCCCTGGGACTTCCTGAACCCGTGTGAGAGAGGCAGGGGCTGGACGGAAGAGAGGAAGTCATCTCACTGGTGGCATTATCGCTCTCGCACTCCTGTGGGAACATGACAGCACCCAGAAATCTGAGGTTCCCCTGGAACTGCTCTGGGGGCCGGGCCACCAGGGGAAGACCCTGTTGTAAGTGTGCTGCCCCAGCCCCAGGCCCCTGAGCGGAGCCTGCCCTCCCAGAACCTCACGTCTTTCTGTCATGTGTAGCTAGCCCCAGTAAACACCTCACAAAACATCCTGCCCCGCCCAGCCTCTTCAGTGATACAGGCCTGGATCCTGCAAGGGTATCTGGAGCACAGGGCCAGGAATTCTGGGGTGGTGGCTTCCCACTCTCCCTTGGACAAGCATCTCGTTGCACGCTTAGGTCTCCTGGAACCCCCTCTTCAGCCCCACGCTGGAAGGAACACAGGCTGCCTGAGGTTGGCATTGTCAAGGTGAAGCCCATGACCCAGTCCCACCACTTAGCCTCTCCTGTGCTCCGTGGCCCCCATAGCAGAGCCCCGCCCTCCCTTCCCTTCCCACCACCACTGGCAGCAGTGCAGTGAAGCCCTCTCTTGTCTCCCTGAGGCAACATTAAACCCCACTCAGAGGGCTGGTTTTAATTGGCTTAATATACTCGTTAATAACCGCGTCTATTTAACACACCTGTAAAAGGCCCATAACATTAACTTAATGGCAGCGACAGCTCGCCCGGCACTTCCTGCCAGCCTTTTAAATCTCCAGACAAGCCGTTAATGGGGGCTTCCTGGATGGAGATGGATTAGGGGAGAGCTGAGCTGGGAGAGGCAGGCCAGGTCACCCTTACTTGATGCCAACCCGCATGTCTAACCTTTTTGGAGCACTGGGCCCTTCGAAGCAGACTCAGGAGGGCACAGTGCCTGACCCAGGGGAAGCTGTGACACTGTGTGTGCCTTCAGGGTCTGTGACGGGAAAGGAGGCTGCCAAAGGAGGTCTGGGTCAGGCGGCCAGCACCTCCATTGAACAGTGTATCTTACTGAAGGCTGTTACAGAGGAGCTGAGTGGGGATGTCACACAGAGCTTCAAAGAGATCATTGTCACGCTGGCCCAGGCCCAGGCCTCCCAGGAAGACTAGTCCTCTGCTCCCCCACCCTCCGGGCTCAAGCAGTGAAGCCAACTTAGCATGGGCTTGGCAGGGGCAGCCACACCCTGAGGGCACACGGGGCAGACCTGGGAGCTAAAAGCTCGTTCTTACTCAGTTGGCCTACTTTCTCCAGCCAGGCCCACCTCATGGTCAACTCAAGATGAACAACACACTGACGCATTAACCCGTTAGTCCCCTCAAAGCCCCATCAGCCCTACTTACGCCACCAGCAAGGGACCAAGCCTTCAACACAGGGGCCCTTCAGGGGATTATATGTAATATGGTGTCTCCCCTGGGAACCTACCATGTGGAGCTCACACCAGATGACCACGGAGGCCTGGGGTCTGGACATTTGGGCTGCTGGTCCCTCTGCTCAGATCCTGTATGACTCCTCCCCCCCCTCTCCTCTTCTCCCCCCTACTCAGAAGTTGCATCCTCACTGACCACTGGGTCCTAGCCACAAGCCCTTCCAGCCCACCATTCAGCCCACTGGACCTTACTGTTGATTCCCAGGGTAGCACATCAAACTATCCCAGGAGTCAGTGCCAGGCAGCCGCTATGCCCCAGACACGACAGTGAGGAGCTGCCCAGGGGTGTTCCCGCGGTGGAGGGAGAAGGGTCTAGGGTCTTCTGAACTCGAGGTACCTGTCTTATGGCCTTTTACCAAGTCACCACGAGTGGTAGTGAACACCTTTAATCCCAGCACTCGGGAGGCAGAAGCAGGTGAATCTGTGAGAAGTTTTGTGAGGTCTACATAGTTAAGTTCCAGGACAGCCAGGACGACATAGAGAGACCCTATCTTTCAAAAAAAAAAAAAAAGTCGCCTCGTGAAAGTCACTTAGCACCACAACTCTACCTACCCACCCACACTACAGTCTTCTCAATATAATGAACCCACTAATCCAACTCATGTCAAACTAGGGCAGCCAGACACCGCTATTTACAGTAGACGTGCCCAAGAATGCGGATGTGTCCACGACACCTGTCAAGCTGCCACCATCCCGTTTCTGGGGCTTGTTGCTGCCCACCATCCCCATGCAGGGTGCTGGCTCCTTCCCTCGCTGTCTGCATGGTAGACTCAGGAAACTGAGTGTGCAGCCAAGGCAGTGGCGGGGTCCCGAATGGACGGGCTCCAGCGTCCACAGTGCCCTATGGGTAATGGAGCCCCAGCCGTGCACAAGCCAGTAGAGGGAGCCCTGAGTGTGGAGGCCAACTGCGGTCGGTCCACTGTGGTCCCTTCAGCGATGACAGATGCCACTGAGACTCCCAAACCAACCAGAACACAGGGAGTGGGTTGGGTGGGGGTGGGGGGCCGCGGGGGCCGGGCTTCCCCAGCGAGGCCATGCAGCCTCCCCCAGCCCCCAGAGCTCCACAGCCCCTCCCATAAGGACCTTTCCCTATTCACTACTGCCCTGTGTTTACTAAGCAGACCACGTGGTGGTGCAAGCACTTGTAATTGGTTTTTCTCCACTGGAAAGTCTGGGACTTTGCCAACCTGGGCCCAGGAGCCAAGTAGTTTAGGGTCCCAAGCCAGGTCCACTGCAGAACAGGCTGTGTTTAAAGCACTGTGGGGTAGCCAGAAAAAAAAAAAAAAACAAAACAGGTCTTTTAGGGACCAAGGCTTAAGCCGGGGATACCATCTCAAAGGCGTATATGGGGTCTACGATTAAACCAGGCTGTAATGGGAGACTCCAGCAATATCGCTGTCACCATGTCCTGAAAGAGGCTCACTAAACACCAGCCCAGCCAGTCCCTGAGCAGCTGAATGATGGCGCGTGAGGGTGGCCTTCGGCCCTCAGACATGCCCCAGCCCCGCCAGGCACTGCCCGGGATGGAGTGACGGGGACACAGAAGACAGTCTGAGTTAGTCTGCCTTTGACTGGCTGTAACCTCCGACCTCTTCACCTATAAAATGGGGACCCGTGTGTCATCTTACCATGTGACAGGTGACGACCCTGTGTGAAACCCAAGGGCCTCCTGGCTGAGTGTCTGGAGGGGTGGCTGGGACTGAACATGGCTCTCATTACCTCTCGAGGTCCAGTGTGACTGGGTTCTGTGGGAGAGCCAAACTTCAGAAACCCGTGGTCCTTCCCAAGGGTCCTTCTGGCTGTACAGTTCAACCCTGCCTAGTGTGGGAACCTGGAGACTGCAGGGGCTTGAGTACCAGGTGGTGAGAATCACTAGGGAAGCAGGGCTCCAGGCTGGATGCCACATGTCACACAGTCCCTTCGTACATCGCAGAGATGCCGTCCCCACCCTCTCACCGTTGTCCGGCCCTCCACACACAAGCTACTCAGAAAAAGATGGATGCAGGGCCCGCACCTAGCCCGTGAGGCTCTGCATGCAGGACACACTCTCCCTCCAGAGCCACCACCTGCAGGATGGCCCACTGGCCAGATGGGGGCGAGGTGGGCCCTCGCTTGGTAAGAGGGCCAGGGAAGCAGGCATTTCCTCCCCTTTCTTAAGGTTCTGAACACCTAATTTATTCCATCCATTAGATAGATTTTGTAGATTTAATCATTTTCACAGTTGGTGGCTCATTGGATACTCAAGATAAACTCCGAATGAAAGCATAATGCAGAGGACAAATGAGTTTTCACACCACAATGGCAGAGCCTTGCTTGGAAAGAGAGTTTAAGGGGAACAAAAATACACACGGCTATCATTTTTTCCCCCTCCCGGCAGCTGCTTTTGCTGAGTCTGGTAGGTTTCCACAGCTAATTTCACCAGTTTTGTTCATCTGTAAAATTGCATAAAAGTGACATTTTTGTGCTCATTATAGCAACTGCTGATTTATGGCTGGCAAATGAAGAGCTGGTCCCTTTTTCACGGGACTCTCAGAGCGGTGCTAAGCGCCCATGAAATTGCTTGTATAATGTAGTTTAAATCCAATCGCAGAGAAAGATTCCCCCGTTGGCCAAAGTGACATTTCCATTCTCCACACCAAGTTTATTTTAGGCCACTTAGGAGCTGGGGATGCCCAGAGCAGGGTTGAGGTGGACTTACCTTCTGTGCCCAGGTTAGGCTTAACAGACGGAGAGATGGAGAAATGCTACCCTGTTCCATGTTGTCACTGTCTCCTTCTGCCCTGCTGCATCTGGGCCTTGCTGGCCCACGGGGCTGGGTGGATCAAGCCTGTTCTGTCCTGTGTACTGTGGCATGTGAGGCAGCCACCAGTCTGCAGAGCCCTAGTCATGACAAGCATATTATCTCCAACTGTTTGGAGTGCCCGGGGTGGTGAGAAGCCGCCCTCAGGTGCACAGGCGCTGCCTCTGGCAACCCTGTCTGGGAGAAGCTGCCTCTGCTGCCAGCCTACCTAACACAGAGAACCACCGGCCAGGCTAAGGTTGGACCAAGGCCATGAGGGTCAGGGCTCTGGGAGGACCAGGTAGGAAGCCTCCAGCTGAAAGGTCGTCATGGGTGTGTCCCTCCCTGGTGAGGCCCTGCCCCAGGCCAGGCTTGAACATTGCTCTTCCTCACCACCGCCGAAATGGACCTAAATCCTCACAGCCACCCTCGGGGGAAATGGAGGCTCAGCATGGTGAAGCCCCTTACCTAAGTCCCCCAGGGTTTCGATAGCCCATCACCCACTGTGTGCCTCCCGCCACCGGGGCCCCTCGGCACTGCCGCCCTGGCACCGTTATTATACCCATTCACCAAGTGAGAAAGCTGAAGCTTGCTAAGCACTCAGTTGCCTAGGCTACACACATTACCAGAGTTCCACCCAAGCTCTGCCAGCACCAGTACAGGTCTTCCTGTGTGTCACTCCGAACCCCTCTCTGTCACCCCACCTCAGAGGATCCAGCAACTCACCTGCCCCATGGCAGAGCCAGTAGTGACTGTCTATGGTGGGTAAGTCTCACGATCTAGAATGTCACACACAGTATCAACAGGCCAGCCACCATGGGCACCCGGTGTTCGAGTCATCCCATCCAGCCCAGAATGCCAGCACAGCTACTCCGTGTTGCTGGACGTGGGGGTAGAGCTGAAGATGCCTGGTTGGTAGGGCGCTTGCCTGGCACTGTGAGGCTCTGGGTTCGATTCCAGGCATGCATAACAGATGTGATGTCATATAGCTGTAACCCTAGCTCTTGGGAGGGAGAGGTAGGAGGACCAGAAGTTCAAGGTCATTCTTGTATACACATCAAGTTTGAGGCCAACCTGGGACACACGCAGGGCCCTGTCTCAGAGAGGAAAAGAAGTGGCAAGCTTGGCTGTGGCCGAGGAGGGGTGGGGCGTGTATCTCAACCTTGGACGCGTGTGCAGGTTCCCCTGTGAACCTTACGCTTCCGGGAGTGTGGGAGGAGCAGAGGAAAAACCAGTGAGGGACGGGGACTCCGCGGCTCCCGGGAGTCCTGGTAGGGAAGGAGGGGTTGTGGCTGCCAGCCTGACTCTCACTGTGCCTTCTGTCTCCCTGCAGGTGAGTCAGTGGCCAGCCCTATGCGTTCCTCCCGCTACCCCAGCCCAGCCGAGCTGGATGCCTACGCCGAGAAGGTGGCCAACAGCCCACTGTCCATCAAGATCTTCCCCACCAACATCCGAGTGCCCCAGCACAAGCACCTGAGCCGCACAGTCAACGGCTACGACACCAGTGGCCAGCGCTACAGTCCCTACCCTCAGCACTCCACCGGCTACCAGGGCCTGCTGGCCATTGTCAAGGCTGCGGTCGCCTCCTCCAGTTCAGCCGTGCCCTCTGGACACACCAAAGGCGTGCTGAAGAGTGTGGAGGGCAAGCGGACTAAACTGTCCCCGGCCACCGTGCAGGTGGGCATCGCACCCTACCCGGTGCCCAGCACGCTGGGGCCTTTGGCTTACCCGAAGCCACCCGAGGCGCCCGCCCCACCGCCCAGCCTGCCTGCAGCTGCCACTGCCACCTCTGTGATCCCTCTGCCGGGCCGGGGCCTCCCCCCTGCCACCCTCCAATCTGCCCTCTATCCATAGCATCCTCTACCAGCTCAACCAGCAGTGCCAAGCCCCAGGTGCTGCACCAGGCGCCTGTCAGGGCGTGGCTGTGCCCCACCCCAGTCCAGCCAAGCATGGCCCGGTGCCCAACTTCCCTAGCATGGCTTACTCAGCCACAGCCGGTCTGCCAGACTGCCGGAAAGGCACAGAACTGAGCCAGGGAGCCACACCAGCACTGACACTGCCTGGGGCCACCAAGCCCGCAGGGTATGCAGACGGTGGCCTGGATTACCTGCTGTGGCCACAGAAGCCACCCCCACCCCCACCCCAGCCACTTAGAGCCTACAGTAGCAGCACTGTAGCCAACAAGTCCCCGGAGACTTGTGGCGGGCGGGCATTCGAGAGGGCCAACGGGTCGCCCCACAACTGTGGCGTGGGGCTGCCCACCAGCTTCACCGTGGGCCAGTACTTCGCTGCCCCTTGGAACAGTGTTCTGGTGACGCCTACTAGCGACTGCTACAATCCAGCAGCAGCTGCAGTAGTGACGGAGCTGGGGCCCGGAGCTGCCAGGGAGCTAACGGCGCCTCCTGCAGACACACTCTCGGGCCTGGCCAGCAAGAGTGTGTGCAACACAGCGGTGCTGAGCAGCAGCCTGCAGTCCCTGGAGTATCTTATCAATGACATTCGGCCACCCTGCATCAAGGAGCAGATGCTGGGCAAGGGCTACGAGACGGTGGCTGTACCGCGGCTGCTGGACCACCAGCACGCCCACATCCGCCTACCGGTCTACAGATAAGGTCTGCCCCGCGGGCACACGGACTGACGGGCGGATGGACAAGGTGCTGGGAGTTGCAGGCCACAGCACAGGGCAGGATGCTAGCAGGGCGTCCCACCTGCCCTGGGGCCATGTGTCCTGCACGGCGGTGGGCAGGCAGATCGACCTCACACAACAGGGCTTCCCCCTGCCCCCAGTTTGCTGCCCTAGGAAGCAGGGAGGGTCCAGGGCTGCCTGTAAGGCCCATCCTTCCTCCTCGGGGGCGGGGAAAGAGGACCTTCGGCAGACAGGAAGTTCCTTCTGGGGCTCCAGCAGAGGCCCTCAGACCAGGGGTGCTCCAGTCAGCCAAGCCACCCACTCGGTTTCTACCCACAATGCCCTAGTCTCTCAGAAAAGGAGCGGAAGGAAGCATGGGGGTCCCTGGGCCCAGAGTGCCCCATCCCCACCAACTAACCAGGTAAAGACCACTCCGACTCCAGACTCCTAGAGGCCTCAGGACAACTCCCAGCCCCCCAGCCCCGAGCACCCTTCTTACTAGGAATCATGCCCCACCCTGCGCTCTCCACTGGCTGGACCCCACCTCTTCTCCTTCCCCTCGGGTACACCTTACAGGGCTGTTGGGGACAGCTGGTGCATCGCACAAGGGCACCCTGCCCAAGGAGATGCCACTCGCCTCCTAGACTTGTATATTTATTACAGTCGTCTGCATTTCGACAAAGGGGCACCATTTTCCTATTCGCACAAAGATGTCACAGGGGCTAGCAAGGGGCCTGTAAATTCAGACTCTGTTCACAAGGACGATCTTGCTTCTTGGAGTGTGGGGTCTCCTGGGAAGAAGTAGTGAGGGGGTCACCTACTGGCTATAACTGGAATACCCCACCCAGCTCCTTTTCTGCACTCGCCCCTCCTCCCAGGCCTGCACTGTTGGGGGGGGCGGGGGAGGGCGTAGGTAAGTCCAAGAAGTGGTCAAGGCCCTGCAGTCCCCTGGCCCCAGGCGCTCGCTCCGGAAGCAGTACCGTATCTCTCCAAGGCCTGTCCAAGCACTAAGTGCATTTACAAATCTCCGAGAATGTTTTTTTATACTAAAATTGACCATTATATTCTACTGTGAGAAGTGCAGTCTGCACTATATTGTTTTAAAAACGAAGAGAAAGAAAAAAAACAGAAAACAGATGGTGTCTCAGATGTGTGCTTGCTGCAAAGCTGTTGCCACTCTTGCTGGCTCCCTCCCTCTGGGATCCATGGGAGGGCGCCCCAGGGAGCCTGGTGGGCGGGGTGGGGTGGGATAGCATAGCAGTGTTCCAAGCCCCACGTTATTACAAAGCTCTGCGAGCTTGGTGCTACCCCATGCATTATGCATCATCTTTGGTGGCCAATGGTCCATCCACAGGAGCGAAACCAGAATCAACCCTGAGCTCTTTCTAATGCTGAGTGGCTCCTAAACCACCCCCACCCCCATTGTCAGTCCCTCCCCAGCCCCTTTCTGTTTGTCATCCTCCCAGCTTAAATGGTAGCAGAGTAGCTGGGGACAGGCTTGCCATCATCCTGGTCAGCCCAGATGATGCTGGACTAGACACCTATCAATCCTGTCACTAGGGGCTCACCAGGGACCAGTAGGACCTTGTCAGACACAACATCCTTGGGAGGCAGGAAGTCTCCTGCCTGAGGCCACAGTGGCGTGGGCTGGGTGCCCACACGGAGAAAGGTAAGAGACCTGTCCTACAGTCTGCCGGGGGTGGGGTGTCTAGGTTCAGAGCACTCAGTAAGAGGGGAGCAGGAGGAAGGGTCCAACCCCACAACATGAGGGCTTCGTTGTACCCTGTCCCCACCCCTGCTTGTCCCCAGCTCCATTCCTGGCCAAGAGCCAGATATCTATGCCAGGAAAAACTGGGACCTCCAGTCTGAGGCAGCCCTCCCATCCCACATGGAGCCCGGGCTGGTGTGGTGGGGCTTAGAGCAGAGGTCCCGCCAAACCTTCAGCCAAGCCTTCAGCGGCGGCGGCAGTCTCCTGAAACCTTCCTGCAACCCGGAGTCCACTCAAAGGGAACAGTTTCAATGTGGACATAGCCAGGCTTTTTCGTGGTAAGTGCAGGAGCCAGGCACCATCTGATAGCCCAGGGGATACATGAGACCAGGCGATGGGTTAGCACGCAGAAGACAGCCAGGGTGGAATCACAGAGAATCAGCAGGTGACAGACATGATGACCTCAGTGACCCAATCAGGTGAGAATGAGATCATACCTGTTTCCCAGACACAGGACCCAAGGAACACCTGCAAAATAATGGCAGCCCCACACCCCCTAAAACCAAAGCCAGTGGGACACCCAGAGCCGAGACAGGCATAGCAGCAGCTGGACAGGGTCTGAGCCCCAACTGCCACACAGAGCTGCCCTTAAGTAAGCTTTCCTCCCCAAACTGGCATATTGTGATGAAAACAAAGTCGTCAGGAGCATGATAGAAGGGTCGGCCAGTCAGCCCTGTGGCTGGGTTCCTTCTCCCTAGGCCTCAGTTTCCCTTTCTGGGAGCTGAGATGGCTGACCTGAAGGACATTCTAGATGTCATGGCACTGACCCATGCTTTCACAGGGACCCTGGATGGACAGGACAGCCTTGAGACAGGTCAGGCCACCAGAGCGATAGAAGGTGACAGTCAAAGCAGGCTCAGGACCAAGCAGCTCCTGCCGGCACAGAACGGTGCACAGGCGAGTCTGGTGAGGCCCACCGCAAGCCCACGGCCTCCTAATCAGGGCTGCCCTCCCATTCCATCTCCTAACTGCTCTATGCATGGCTGGAGCAACATACATGCTCCAGGCTTTGTTTGCCTTCAGAAGCAGGGGTTGGCTCTCTCCCCCTGGAACTATCTTGGGCTCCCGTGTCTCCAGGCTGAGCAGATGAGGTGGCCAGGCATGCTGAACTACATTCATGGCCACAAAGTCAAACAAACCGAAGAGCTGAAGAGGTGGCTCGGTGGACCTGGGTTTGATTCCCAGCATGCAAAGGACAACTGCATCTTCCAAATCACTACAGCCAGGGGCTGAGAGCAACTGGGACAGACCTAATGCCTTAGGTACCCAGCACTGCCCCAAACAAGAAACAGCACTCCCGAGATACACATAGCACCGGCATAGCAAAGACTCCGAAAAGGTCTGCAGGCTAATAAATACCCTTTAGACTTCAGCCCATTATTCTGCCAACATTTGAACCTAAGTTTGTGTTTCAATTAATGTCCCAGGGAACAAAACTTAGTTTGGAGAAACTCTGTGTTGCAGTGGAGGAAAATGAATGCCTCCTCTACACACACACACACACCACACACACACACACACACACACACACACCACACACCACACACCCCTGCCTCAGTTTCCCCAGTTGTAACACAAAACTTCATAATGAGCTGCAGGGGAGTAAGGATTTGACTCCAACCATAACCAGGAGTCACCGGGCCTCATACCTAGATTCATAGCATCCTATTAGGGATGTCAGTGGGGCAGATCCGGGAACACACATTGGTTTGTTTGGGGCAGGGACCCTAGAACACGAGATTCCCTGCCTCAGGTTGCGGACTAAGCTAAAGTCCCTGGCACTACCTGAATGATAATTAACAGTCTTGAGAAGTAGTTGTTAAGACCAGAGTTCCCGTGAAGCCTCACTTGACCTGACCCCTTTGCTTTAATCGCCAATGTATCCATTATTTCCCAAAGAGCTTTAAACTTGGGGGACAGTGGCAGTCACACATGTATGCATGCTCACCCCTAATGAGCCCCTCCAGGAGGGAAGTCAGAGATCCTTGAAGGGACAGGGTGCCAAGAGAGCAAGGAGGTGGGGGCTGGGGGCCTGCTGACTGTCAGGGTCCCCACGCAGAAGCAATGGAGGGAGGCAGAGGTCATGAGGGCACCAAACTGGGTTCAAATCTTACCTTTACTGTTGGTGGCCCTTGCAACGGTCCTGGCTTCTCGAATGCCATAGAGTTCTGATTTGGGGTCTGGCTGGCTTCTGAATCCATTAACTATAGCTCACTGCACTATCAGGAAAATAAACCAAGGGCTGGAGAGATGGCTCGGCGGTTAAGAGCACTGGCTGCTCTCGAACAGAGGACCCGGGTTTGAGTCCCAGCATCCACGGCCATCTGTAACTCGTTCCATAACCTCCGTGGGCACTACACTCACACGGTGCACAGATAAACACGCAGGCAAGACAAGGATAAAAATAAACCATCTTAAAAAATAATCAAGGAAACTCAGCAGCATCCTAACTCGTTCACATCTCAGGCATCTGTGGGTTTTTCGTGAGCTCTGCAAACTCACCTGGGGCACGTGGCTCCGCACCTGCAGAGACCCTCACGCCCGCCTTGAGGCTGACCGTGACCATCTGCTCACATCCCATTGGTTAACACACATCACGTGGTCTCACCCAGGTGAAGTGAATTATGCTCAGCTCACAGCAGGGGCGAAGCAAAGTGGACAAGAAATGGGGCGTGATGGCTCACACCTGTCGTGCCTGCCTGCACTCGGGAGGCGGAGGCAGGACTGAGGGTTCAAGGCCAGTCTGCGATATGGGGCGGAAGTAAATAAGTAAAAACAAAGAGAAGAGCTGTGGTGCCATCTAGCATTAACTGCTACAGGCTAACTTTCCTGGGTGGGGGAGGTGGCTGGTCCCCCTCCTCAGTCCCGCCTTGGGGGGGGGGAAGGGACGCTAGGCAAATAAGATCTGACCAATGAGAGCAATCCGCTTCCCTGCCCTCAGAGATCAGCTTAGGACGGACAAGTGTCCTGAGCCGTCCCAGTAAGAGGCAGCCCTGGGTACGGCTGGAACGGTGCATGAAGTGGCAAGTGCCCTGGACCAGCACCCTGGGAAAGCCGGCCTGGAACAAAACCCACAGGAAAGAAGCCGGGGTTGAGGCCCGAAAGACGGAATCTTGAGGACCCAGGCTGAGCCCCTGGATCCAGCCATGCCTGAAGCCAGGATGCATGGTCATTCTCCTCCAGCTGGGAGGCTGAGTTAGGGCGCTGCGTTCGTGGCCAGCTCGAACTACAGAGCAAGTTCAAGGCTGAGCTGGGCAGCCCAGGCGGATTCAGTCACCAGGTCATACCCAGACGTCTTGTCACATACAGCAGAAAAAGTATGTGAGATACTCGTGGGGAGTATTAAGGCTACCAGCCTGGGCCATTGAGACGGCTCAGCGTGCAAGCGTGGTTACCACCAAGACAGGTGATCTGCATTCGGTCCCCAGTATGCACATAGTAGAGGTAGAGAAACCGGCCATTGTCTTCTGACCTTCGCACATGTGTGCTCCCATGCACACAAAAGCAAATAAAGGTAACAAAGTTTAATTAAAAAGAGGGACTGGAGAGGTGGCTCAGTGGTCCTAGGTCCTAGCGGTCCTGTTGTGACCCACAAGTCGACTCACAACAGTAACTCCAGTTCCAGGGTACCTGCGCCCTCCTGTGGCCTCTGCATGCACTGCATGCACCACGGTAACATGCAGGCAAAACACCCACACGCATAAAAAAAATTAAATTTCAATTTAAATAGTGCCAACTTTGTAAGATTCCCCACGAGATTAAAATGGGGTGACAAGGAAGCCTGGAGGTGTCTGTGTCTGTTAACAAAGGTAGGCCTGCACCATCATAAAGTCTGTGAGAAACACTAGAGACCCCTGCAGAACGGGCCTCTGCAACCCTGAGCATGCAAGAGTGCAGAACGGACCTCTGCAACCTGAACATGCAAGAGTGCAGGGAGGGTGGGATGTCTTTGTAGGCCTGCACTCACGGGGTGGCTGTGTGCCCCCGAGCAAAACTCCCCTGAACTCATGGGAGGTTGGGGTGTGGCTCCATGACAGAGTCCCTGCCTAACACACTTGAGGCCCTGGGGTCCATCCCAGAACCCCAAATAGCACTAGAGAAGATGGACTGGGCCTCAGGATAAGTGGGTCCATGCCCCGGCCATTGTGAATTATGACTTATGAATTATGACATCACAATGCTTCATTGTGACATCACTGCCCAACTGTGCCATCACAGGCCTTCCTAGGCTGGCTATTCCACGTGAAACAGCTAATTCTCAGAGTGTCCCAGCTTGGTGACACAGCCCTGCACATGTGGGAGCTTTGGCACTTTCCCAAAAATACTGTCCCACAGATCACTAACGGGACGGGACGGGACGGGGGGGGGGTCAAAAATTCACAGCACGGCCCTAACCACAGGTGGCTCACTTGCCCACCATTGGGAAGTCTGAAAACATGTAGCATCTGTCAAGTCCTCAGCCTTAGAGACACTTCAGGCAGGCACTGGAGACACGTCACAGGGAGGATCATGGCCGCTGGAGGGAGGGGCTGGAGGGACAAGGGTGGGCAGTCTCGGGTGCGGTGTGGGCTGAGACTGAAAAATCAAACATTACTTTTTTTTTTTTTTTTTTTTTTGGTTTTACGAGACAGGGTTTCTCTGTATTGTTTTGGAGGCTGTCGGTCCAGCCCGGCCTCGAACTCACAGAGATCCGCCTGCCTCTGCCTCCCGAGTGCTGGGATTAAAGGCGTGCGCCACCACCGCCCCGCAAGACATTACTTTTTATTTCTTCTTTAGATGGGATCTCATAGCCCAGGTTTGCCTTGAACTCATGGTGTAAACTTGAATTGTTGTTCATTTTGAAACAGTCTCACTATGCACCTCTGGCTGGCCTGGAACTTTCTGTGCAAACCAGGCTCTGGCCTTGAACTCTAGAAAGCCATCTGCCCCTGCCTCTGAGGATTGTGTCACCATGCCTGGCTAAAGAGTGATTTTTTTTAACACCCCCCCCCCCCCCTTCACACACACACAATGAACCACAGCCCTTCTCGGTGACATTGCTGAAGGCAGAGACAGGACATCTGGGGCAAGGACCATAGCAGATGCTTCTGAAGCCTCCCCGGATGCCCTCAGCCTCCTTTCTCACACAGCTCTGACCTGCTAGGGATCACGTCTGCCATTTTAGGGATTTACTGCGTCCTGTGTGCTGACTGGCTGAAGCGTTAGACACACAGCCCTGGCCAATAGTCTGAGGGCAGAGGCGAGGCTAAGGTTGTTCATGGCACAGGCTGAAGAGAGAGAGGCAGAGGCAGCCCTTTGAGTCTTCCTGGGGTGCCTGGATCTGGCATATATTGTGTCCCTGTGGGAAGCCAGTGTGGGAAGGCCTGCACGAGCCCAAGGGCCTCACATGTAGTTGAAACTGAAAACCTAAACGAGTGTAGAACCGGGCTCTTTTATGACTCGGTCCTGGAATCAGCCAGTATCAGTGGGATTTTCTGCCATGCGGGATGATAAATTCTAACTTTTCTGTTGACTGGCTGTCTGAACCACACAACTGTGTGTGCCCACCACAACCCTAACCCTGTGTATTTGGGGAATCCCAACGAGTCACTGTATCTTCATCCCTTTTAGTGGCCAAATCCTATTCCATTATATAGCTTCATGGCAGGCCAAATCCTATTCCATTATATAGCTTCATGGCATTTTGTTTATCCACGCACACCTAAGCCTGGGAAACAGGCTTGTGGCCGTGTCCTAAGGACCCTGAAAATTCCTAAGGAAAGGCTGGAGCCCAGTTCCCTGCTCTGAAGGAAGAGCCCTCTGGAACCTTCTCCCATGTTTTCAACCTCACTGTCCCCAAACCAGGAGCACCCAAGACAGACAGGGCCTTCCCTGTGTCTCCAGCACACACCTTCAGAGAACAGCCAGGTCCCATCTTGTTTTGTGACCACCCAAAGAGCAAGCCCAGAACCTGGGATTATGCACACAGGTACGCCCACCTCAGCCAGAGTCAAGGATGATCAGCCAACCCCACCCTGCTCAGAGCCCCACCTGCTCCAGCTGCAGCTGCCCCACCCTGGCCTAAGGGGAAGGCTCCTGGCCTAAGGGGAAGGCTCCTGGCCTGTCACGTGGCTCTTCCAGCTGCAGTCCTGTGGGGTTCTGGAAAGGCCCAGCGAGGTTAGTCACCCTGTCTCCTGGTCACAAGGTGGGCTCAGGCCTGGCCTGACACCCAAAGTCCCTGCAATGGTTTCTGGGACTCCTGTTGAGAATGCTAAGTGGGCCGCTCTTGCTGGGTGCCCTGGGAGGCTGGGCACCCCCAGGCTCCTGGCCCCAACACAGAGGGAGAGTTGGGCTGTCAGGAAGGACGGTGAAGATCCGGCTTCCTCCTGTCACCATCCACATCCTCTGGCAAGCAAGGACACAGAGGCCCAGATGTCACACAGAGCACAAGATGCCACGGCCTAGGTGTAGGCAGAGGAGGAAAGCCAGTGTGCAGCCCGGGCTGTGGACTCTGTCCACTACAGCTGCCTTCAACTGTGACCTCCTCGGGCACGCATGCTCCCTGTGGACGCCACAGGATGGGAGGTGCCCGCCTGAGCTGGGGAGGTCAGAGGTGACATCGCCAGCTATGACTCCTTTTGAAGAGTCCGCAGGTGTGTGGGGACCTCTCCTTGTGCCAGCAGAGCAGAGTCCTGACAGCATGGATCCACTGCCTCTCCCTCCCCCCCATCCCTGTCCCCATCAGTGTCTCCTCCCCGACCGGCCCTGGGCCTCCACACAGCACCCATCACTCTTCCCTTATCTCTGCCTCCCACCACGCTGCCCCATGCTTACCTGTCTCCCAAATACCACCTCCCCGGGGTCATACCAACACCTCCTCCTTCACACCCGTGATCACACCCAACACCTCCTCCTTCACACCCGTGATCACACCCAACACCTCCCCCATGATCACACCCAACACCTCCACCTTCACACCCGTGATCACACCCAACACCTCCACCTTCACACCCGTGATCACACCCAACACCTCCACCTTCACACCCGTGATCACACCCAACACCTCCTCCTTCACACCCGTGATCACACCCAACACCTCCTCCTTCACACCCGTGATCACACCCAACACCTCCTCCTTCACACCCGTGATCACACCCAACACCTCCCCCAGGATCACACCCAACACCTCCACCTTCACACCCGTGATCACACCCAACACCTCCTCCTTCACACCCGTGATCACACCCAACACCTCCTCCTTCACACCTGTGATCACACCTAACACCTCCCCCATGATCACACCCAACACCTCCACCTTCACACCCGTGATCACACCCAACACCTCCTCCTTCACACCCGTGATCACACCCAACACCTCCTCCTTCACACCCGTGATCACACCCAACACCTCCTCCTTCACACCCGTGATCACACCCAACACCTCCTCCTTCACACCCGTGATCACACCCAACACCTCCCCCATGATCACACCCAACACCTCCACCTTCACACCCGTGATCACACCCAACACCTCCTCCTTCACACCCGTGATCCAACACCTCCTCCTTCACACCCGGATCACACCCAACACCTCCCCTGGGATCACACTCAACACCTCCCCGGGATCACACCCAACACCTCCCCGGGATCACACCCAACACCTCCCCGGGATCACACCCAACACCTCCACCTTCACACTGGGATCACACCCAACACCTCCACCTTCACACCTGTGCTCACACCCAACACCTCCACCTCCACACCGGGATCACTCCAACAACTCCCCCGGGATCACACCACTAGCCTTTCCCCTGCCAATACTCGAGTGCCTGGTTCTCACCAGCTCTCCCGTTCTCCCACCTCCCTTGGTGTCGCTGTGCCTGTCACCCTCCCATTTCCGTCCTAATCCCCACCATCTCCACAATGAATAAACAAACATTTATTGAGCACCAATGGCCCCAGTCTCTACAAAGCACAGAAGGCCTGCCCTAGCCAGGGCTAGCTGGTCAGGGCGTGGCTGCTGCAGGGTCCCCGCGTGAGCTACAGCCCTGGCCGGGTCCCAGTGCAGGTGGGGTCCTGCCATGTCACTTTCCTGAGGAGAGCAATAAATAATGCACAGAGGGGCGGGGCCTCAGCCCTGAGCTGGCTTAGATGACTCCATGGGAGTGAACAGGTGGCCAGGAGCCCCATCCCCCACGTGGGGAGGAGCAGAGCTGAGGGCAGGAGTCTTGGTGGAGACCAGAGGGTCCTGGGGCCTCCCATTGCGTCCGTAGGCCCTCACCTCTGGTCTCACTAGTGGGCGTGGGAAGACACAGGACAAACGGTGAAATGCAGGCGGACAGCAGACAGGAGAGAGGGCCAAGGCTGGGCTGCATGCCCTGGCCCTGGAGCAGCCCCTAGAGGGGAGCGTCCTCTGCCCTCCACTTGGGGGCGTAGCCCTGCTGGTGGCGGTCACAGTTGGGGTTCCCCAGGTTATCCAGGGGCACCACCACCTCGTCTGGGCTCGTGCTCTTGTTCAGCTCCACCACACGGGGCACCACTGAGGACCAGCGATCTAGAGGGAGAATACAGAGAGGGAGAGAGTTGATGGGCGGCTTGTGCAAGCACTGGGCGCCACTGAATACTGGGCACTCTGCAGTGATTTACCGAGAGAGGTATTAGGAGGGTGCTATCACGTGCTGGTGGCCCCTCCCACCTTCCTCTTCTCTGGAAAGGAAGAGTCTGCGGCCAGACAGTCCCTCCTGGGGGGGACCCCCACCACACTCACCCCTGCCCAAGTGCCACACTCACCCCTGCGGAGGCGCCCCACGGTGTGGGAGAAGCCATAGTACTGGTAGATCTCGCTCTTGCCTGGGTCCTCGTTAATGATGCCCAAGTTCTGATTCCAGTGAGACCAGTTCACCTCGTCCACCCTGGCGGACAGAAGCAGTTGGGGGGGGGAGGTCTGCAAATACTGTCCCCAACCCCATGTCCCCTCCCTGACCTAGCACTTCCCAGCGAGCCCCGCCCACACGCCAAGCCTCCACTCCAGTCACTTTCTAGTCCACAACCACATCCACAGCGCTGGGCGGCTGTCACCAGTTTCCCAGAGTCCTCAGTGCTCACTCACATGCAACAGCCCCTCCCCCTCCCTGCTCCTGGGTGTGCCTGCCCTGTCCTTTTACAGGAATATAAATGAAACCAACAGCCCCATGGGATTTCATGTCTGGCTTCTTTCATTTAGCAAGTGGTTCTCAACCTGTGGGTTGTGACCCTTTTGGGGAGTCACAAATCAGGTATCCACATTATGATTCACAACAGTAGCAAAGTTGCAGCTATAAAGTTGTTGGGGGCCACCACAACATGAACTGTATTGAAGGGCTGCTGCATTAGGAGGTTTGAGAGTCACTGGTTTAGCATGTTTTTAAGGTTCATACACGCTGTGGCAGGGATTAGAACTTCCTTTTTAACAGCCAAATAATATTCCATTGTATGGATATACCACACTCTGTTTGTCTGTTCATTCCTTAATGGATATATTCCTTGATACAGTATCCTCTTTTTATTAAGACATTGGTAAAGTCTGGGGATCGTCTCTTAGAACAAACTGGCCCAATATAAGTTGTGTTTCTTAAAGTTATTCTGTGTTACGTTCCATACAACCTCTATTTGTGAAGCAACAGCTGCATGAGACGCAGCAAGAGAGATGCATTTGCTGTTACTATTTACTGATGAGGAACCCAAGACCTGTGATGGGCGCTTCTTTCCTGGTCACAGAATTCTAGACCTCTGGAGGGGGTGCTGGTGCACCTCATTCCCCAGATAAGCAGAGCAGACAGGGCCTGCTTCCCAGGGGCATGCTATACTCTACGCTGGTTGGTGGGCTCTTGTCGAGGAACAGAACACCTTCTAACAAGTAAAGGCATCAGCAATGTGGGTCATCTGCAGATGAGTGGGGGGTCCCAAGCCCCCAAGATGATGACCCCTCAGCCTCCCCATTTCAGACACCACACAACCTCACCCATGGGCAGCAGACAGCGGGTAATGCAATAGATGAGCCCCCTCCCTTCCCCCCATGAGGGGCCATGGAGCCTCCAGGCATCCCAATATCCCAACATGTATAGAACGCCATTGAAGGTTCTAGGTGCCAAGGATGGCGCCATCATCATGCCCACCTCACAGTCAAAGGAACCGAGGCTGAGAGAGCAAGACCCCCTTAAGGGACTGAATTCTAGAACAGCCTATCAGAGCCTCAGGATGCAGTGTGTTGGAAACCCAGGCTCCCTCTGGAACCGGCCCCTCTGGCTCCAGTGCCTCCAGGCCTCACCTGAAACACCATCTGCGGTCTGGAGTGCCGTCTGAGCTCTTGCCCACAGTCACCATCTCTCCAGATCGGAAGGCCTTCCTCAGAAACACCGGGAAGGAACGCTCAATGTCCAGGATGGTGGTGGCCCACTGCGGGAGCAAGGACACGGGTGCACCGGTAAGCTTCCCCGGCAGGCGCCTGCTTCACGGCAACCATGAGCCAAGTAAACGCCTTTTTTCTTTAGGGCAGGTCTCATGTAGCCCAAGCTAGCCTCAAACTCCATATGTAGCTAAGGCTGGCCTTGACTGCCCCATCCTCCTGCCTTTACCGCCCAAGTGTTGGGATGTATGTGTCCACCACCACGCATGATTTTTAAACAGTTCTGTTGTTGTTGTTTGGGACGGGGTTTCTCTGTGTGACCCTGGCTGTCCTAGAACTCACTCTGTAGACCAGGCTGATGTCTGAGTCAGAGATCCACATGCCTCTGCCTGCTGGGACTAAAGGCATGTGCCACCACACCCAGTTTAAACAACAGCTCTGATTGGCTGAGCCCGGTGGGTAAAGTGCCAGCCTCAGGGGCCTCCTGCCTAGAACTGGTCCATAAACCCTTTTTCCCAGGAGATCCTGTAGAAAAACAAAGCAAAGCAGACCAGGGGCAGAATGGCCATGGGCTGTGGCCATGTCACAGCAGCGACCACTCTCTAGGGCCTGAATACAATAGAGACAGTCTCCCCTGTAGGTATAGCATCTCTCCCTCACCCAGGACTGCCAGGCGGGGAGGCTGCCATTGCCTGGGCCCCAGCCCTTTGCAGAAGGGCCAGGAGCTGGGGCTTAAAAGGGGCGGGGGAAGGGTTGCTTCACTTTTACATGACATTTTTTTTATGGGGTGGTCTGGTGAGACTGTGGCTCAGAGAAGTTGTAACACGGGAAAGCTGGGAGCAGACCCATATGGATTCCCTCACACTCAGACCAGAAGGGTGACGGGGTGTGGGGTGGCCATAGGTTTGACATTCACTGTGAATTTTCAGGTTTGCGGATGCAAATGGCCCGGGAGTCCCAGATTTCCAGAACACAAAGAACCCTCTTCTGGGAGCAGCTCTCCAGCCACAGGCTACTTCATCTCTGAGCTGTGGGTGGGAGCAGAGAAAAGCCCCCAGAGAACACTGAGCCTGCCACAAGGGGGCGCCGCGGGCCTGCTGTGTTCATGTGGATGGGGCTGTCAGGCATGAATGCACCTGAAGTCAGAGGACAACCTAGGGTGCTGCATCAGCGTCCATCTTATTTGAGATGGGGTCGCTTGTCTGCTGTTTGCACCCCAGGCTAGCTCGCCTGTCTCCAGGGGTCCTCCCACCACCCCAGGCTAGCTCGCCTGCCTCCAGGGGTCCTCCCATCCCATCCTCCCATCTTGCCATGGAAGCCTAGGACTCCCACACCCAGCTTTACAAAATGGATTGGGGGATCTGAATCCAGGCCCTTTTGTTTGTCGTGTGGCAGGCACTTTGCCTGGAGCTATCGGCCTTTCCAGGTCCTATTCTCACTTCTGAATTAAGGTGAGGCACAGGCTCAGCACAAAACCCCTTAAAATGTCTGAGCTGCCCGCTGTGGCTTCCCTCGGGAGTTCCTAGGCTCCTGTGTTGATGGGGTTTGAAGTGTGAGGGCATTCCCTGCAGTCAGCAATTAAGGTCAGATGCGGCCTAGGCAGAGCCGACACGAGAAAGTACCAGAAGACAGACTCACAGTGAAGCCTCCACCACAGCAGGATTAAAGCAAGAGGGCTCTTGCCAGAGACAGCACCATACCTGAACTTCCAAGCCTCCAAAACCATGAACCAAACGAATCTTTATTCTTTTCGTTGTCGTTGCTTTGAGAGACAGGGTTTCTCTGTCTAACAGCTCCGGCTGGCCTGGAACTGGCTCTGTAGACCAGGCTGGCCTGGAACTCACGGAGCTCCGCCTGCCTCTGCCTCCCAATTGCTGGGATTAAAGGTGTGCGCCACCTTCGAGACCAGGCTGGACCGACAGCCCCCAAAACGAGAAACCCTGTCTCGTAAAAACCAAAAAAAAAAAAAAAAAAAAAAAAAAAAGCCGTGCGCCACCAACCGCCTAACCCCTTTCTTCTTTATAAATGGCTCTGCTTCAGGGATTTTTGTTACAGTGACTGAGAATGGAGGGAGGCTCTCTGAGCATGCTCCGTGCTGACAGCTGGGTCCCCTGAGCAGGACCACGGCTGAAGTGCAGAGAACTAAACAGATGTTTGGGGGTGGGGGGGAATGGAGCAACTTTTTAAGACCCAGGCAGTGACAGTGCTGGAAGGTGAGGGATGCTCGTGCCAGCCTCACCTGCAGCTTCCAGATATGCTTGCTCTCCTTGGACACCTGGCCCACAGTCTCACCCATGAGGGCGATGAGCATGTTAAGCAGAAGCACGAAGGTGAGGATGATGTAAGTGACCAGCAGGAGGATGAAGACCACCGGGTACTTGGCGCTGCTCAGCATCTCCAGGTCGCCCATGCCGATGGTGAGCT
The DNA here is from genome assembly GCF_017639785.1 of Mesocricetus auratus. NCBI lineage: Eukaryota > Metazoa > Chordata > Mammalia > Rodentia > Cricetidae > Mesocricetus > Mesocricetus auratus. Next base: position 5,984,355 of record NW_024429206.1, read on the forward strand.
TGAAGAGGTCCAGCAGGAAGGCGCTGAAGGTCTCGCTGTCGCGGCAGGCGGGGTACGTGGGCACCGTGCAGTTCTGGTCCTCATCACACACCTTCATGTTGGTGCATGGGTTCAGGAGGGTGACCAGGGCTGCAGAAGGGACGGGAGGGGTTGAGCGGGTATTCCTGCTGGATGGGTGGGAGGGGCATGCGGGTCTCAGGTTAACCAGCAGGAAGCCAAGCCGGCAAGCACATGCAGAGCCTGGGGCGTCTCTGCACTCCCCCCAAACTCTCTGAGGAGTTAGGGGTTGTCAGAATGGAGTCTGGAGCTACCCAGCCTCATTATTTTCTCTCAGGGCACATTTTGTGGTACCTTCTGGAGACAGGGTCGGTAGTTATAAATGACCAGTGGGTGGCTATGCTGGCATCTAGTGTGTGGGGTCAGGGATGCAGCTACATCCTACAGTGCATGGGACAAGGGTGGCCAGACCCTATGTGTCCCCAGAAGTCCTAACGCAGCCTGTCATTTGCAGAGCATTGGGCACTCCTAGAGACAGACTCCACCCAGGTGCCTCTTCCCCCTCCACACTCCCAGAGATGAAGCACAGGGCTGACCACCCCATCCCGCTGGTCCCGGAGACTCGACTCTGTAAGGGCCCTCATGTCTGCACACATCCCATGCTGTTCTTGGCGCCATCTTTTCCTGCTAAGTCCAGATGGAGCTGTGTAGCTTTAGCAGCAACAAGCTACCTACGCTACCCCTAAGCCAGCCAGGGCAGGGAGCCAGGGCAGGGAGGCTGAGGCCCGGCACTCAGCAGGCTGTAGGAAGCTACACTGCCTTCAACTAAAGAGTGTGGTCAACACTCTTCAACTCACAGACCAAAGCAATCAAATTGTGTAGTGGATACGCAAACGATGTGTGTGAAGGACTCTAAGACCTGATTTAGGTGCAACAGAAAAATCATTCTGTGCTCCATTAGCAATGTCTGCTTTGGGCACAAGCGTGAGTAACTTGAGCATGTGCGTTCTGCTTGTGTCATATCTAGCCCTGACCTATAACCTAGTGTACCATAACCTGACCTCTAAGTTTCAGCTTTAGTTTGCTTCACAGAAGTAGATAATATGCCACTTGCACATTTACTGGCTTAAAAAATGTTTTCATGGGGGCTGGAGAGATGGCTCAGAGGTTAAAAGCACTGACTGCTCTTCCAGAGGTCCTGAGTTCAATTCCCAGCAACCACACGGTGGCTCACAACCATCTGTAATGAGATCTGGTGCCCTCTTCTGGCATGTAGACAGAACACTGTATATGTAATAAATAAGTAAATCTTTTTTTAAAAAATGTTTTCATTACACTCATTTAGTTGAGTGTACCTATGAGTGGGGGCGGGGCATACACACACGCCATGACACACCATGACACACATGTACGGGTGAGGGGATGACAGTCAGAAGTCAAGTGCTTCCTTCCACTCTGTGGGTCCCAGGGATAAAACTCAGGTCATCAGGCTTGACCGCAAGCCTCTGCGCCCACTGAGCCATCCTGCTGGCCCTCCATTTCGTAGCTTTTGAACACATGCAGCATATGGGACCTCTCTGACCTGAGACTGCTCATCTGTACTGGGATGTTGAAGGCTTTCGCCTTGCAGGCTTGCTGGTAAGGGGAATGCAGCTTGGCTGGTCTTGGCCCCCACCCACGGGGATACCCCTTGTCCTCAGCCTATGATGGCGTCCCTCCTAGGCCTGTCACCACCACCACCCCGCACCCCCACGCTCACCTGAAGCATAGCCGATCATGAAGAGCAGGTAGACCAGCAGGAACCGGAAGAGGTCTTTGAAGAGGATCTAACGTGGGAGGGGCGGGGGTGTTATAAAGGAAAGGGCACACACCGGGCACACAACCCTCCACTCCCCTGTCCCACCTTTCTCTCCAAGCCCCACTCTGTCTTGGCCCAGGCTGGAGCAGGCCCACCGTCCCCCAGCACTCGTCCTCAGGTCTACAGATCACAGAACAGGCATGCTGGGAGCGCAGCGAGTCCCTGTGCAAACCTTCTGGATCATGATGCTGTAGGTGCCGGTCAGTTTCAGCCCTCGGGTGAAGTAAAGGGCATTCATCCAGCCCAGCGTCAGAGCAAAGACCATCACAGCCAGGTAGGCCTCGATCCCTGCCAGGTAGAGCGCCGCAGAGACGACCACCAGCACGGAGTAGATGAAGCTACAGGGCAGTGGAGATGGCGGGGAAGGGGGGTGAGACCTTGCAGGAGACCGTGCAGGAGAGTTGTTCTCAAACCCTTCAGGGCACCAAGAAGTCCCAGTGCCTTCAAGACCCCGGAAGACAACAGGGGTACCCGACATCTCAGCATCCAGTCAACAAGGTAGTGTGATGTCCGTCCCCCCGGCCCCCCCCCCCGTAGAGACAGGGTCTATTGTGTGTCCTTGGCTGTCCTGAAGCTCACTCCGTAGGCCAGGCTGACCTAGAACTCCCTGAGACCTGCCTCCCTCCTGAGTGTGGGATTAAAGGTGTGCACTGCCACCACCTGGCTCCAGACACTGGCTCCTAGGCCCTACAAGACCCCAAAGCCATGCCTTTGGGAGTTGTTAAGAAAGATCAGAGGGCTGGAGAGATGGCTCAGGGGTTAAGAGCTCACTGTTTCACGAAGGACCTGAGTTTGATTCCCAGCACCTAGATCAGGCAGCTCACAACTGCCTATAACTCCAGCTCCAGGTGATCTGGCATCCTCTGATCTTCTACACACACACACACACACACACACACACACACACACACACACACACACTCATACACACACATAAAAATGAAAGAAAATGGTTAAAGGAAAGAAGGAAGGAAAACTGGCGGATTGATTCGGAGTTCTGTGGAGATTTTGTGGCTAAATTTCATAGTTTTCTAATTCTAAAGGAAATGGAAAAGATGTAGCACACGTACAGTAATTCCCACATTCTGTGACCTGGGCAGACATCATTAATCGATAGCAGCACTTCTCCACACTAAACAGAGACAGTAGCACAATTCTTTTTTTTTTTTTTTTTTTTTTTTTTGGTTTTACGAGACAGGGTTTCTCTGTATTGTTCTGGAGGCTGTCAGTCCAGCCCGGCCTCGATCTCACAGAGATCCTCCTGCCTCTGCCTCTCGAGTGCTAGGATTAAAGGAGTGCGCCACCACTGCCCGGCCAACAGTAGCACAATTCTTAATCACAAGCCAACACTAGCATTTAATCACCAGCATAAGAGGTCAAAATTCTTTCTCTCCATTGTATAGGTGTACTCCCTAGCAAGCAAGCCTTGCCATGCCCAGCCTTTTGATTATGGCTGCCTGGCTGGACGAATTCACTGCTAATAGTGCCACCTCGCCCCACTATGTGGGTGGCCATCCCCACCCGGAAGCTCCGCCCTGGCTCCTCTACTCACTAGAGCAGCTGGAAGGAGCCATCAACGAAGAGAGAATTCACCCCAGGGCACTTCTTCATGAACAAGTCTTTGATCTGGGAGAGAAGAAACAGTCAGTGGCAGGAGAGGAGGAGTCAGGGGAGGAAGGGGAAGGGATAGAAGAGAGGGAGGCAGAGTGGAGGAGGGGAAAGGGAGCACGGGCTCAGTTGCTGAGGGAGGAAAGGGAGAGAACAGAATTATAGGATGGAGAAGGGAGAAGAGAAAGAGGAGGAGGAAGAGGGAGAGGAGGAGGGAAAGGAGGAGGGAGGGGGAGGAGGGAGAGGAGAAGGGAGAAGAGAAGAAGGAAGAGGAAGAGGAACAGGATGTTATGAAACAATCTTTTTGTACAATGTGAAGATGTCACTCTGACTGGTTTAATAAAAAGCTGAATGGCCGGGCTGGAGAGGTGGCTCAGAGGTTAAGAGCACTGACTGCTCTTTCAGAGGTCCTGAGTTCAATTCCCAGCAACCACATGGTGGCTCCAAACCATCTGGTGCCCTCTTCTGGCCTACAGGTGTACATGCAGGCAGAACATTGTGTTCATAATAAATAAATAAAATCTTAAAAAAAAAAAAGCTGAATGGCCAATAGTGAGGTGGGATTTCCAGGCACAGAGGATGCTGGGAAGAAGAAGGGTGGAGTCACCATCCAGAGGCATAACAAGCAGCATGGCCGTTATGAAGTAAAGGGAGCAGAGCCGTGTGGCCACACACAGATGAATAGAAACGGGTTAAGTCACAAGAGCTAGTTAGAAACAAGCCTAAGCTATCGGCTGAGCTTCCATAATTAATAAGAAGTCTCTGTGTTGTTAGTTGGGAGCTGGCTGGAGGGACAGAGAAATTCTGCCTGCAAGAGGAGGAAGGAGGAGAGGGGAAGGGGGAGAGGAGGGGGAGGAGAAGCGAAATGAGGAAGAGGAGTAAAAGCAGGAGGGAAGGAGAGGAGGAGGGAGGGGAGGACTCTGCAGGCAGATGGCACTGGGCCAAGCACTCACACTGGTAAAGAAGAACAGGACTCCCGTGAAGAGTGTGATGATCTCACCAGCCAGCCTCAGGTAGTCCACTGTGGTGCGGTAAGGGTAGGGTGGCTGGGGAGGGTGCGACAGGTCCTCATCTGCTCTCAACATTTGGCCCCACCCAGGTGCTCCCCACTGCCCCAAACACCTGGGTCCTGAGCAACGCCCCCCTCCCCGTCTTCAGGGCGGCTCCTGCCCTGGCCCAGCTCCCGAGCAAGCACTCACCGTGCCCTCCAGGGGCTGGTAGTAGGCCGTGAGGGTAAAGATGACCATGGCACACAGATAGGAGACCACGTTGATGTAGAAGGACACGGCCCCAAACTTGCGCCACTTGTCCCTCAGCAGCTCGTTGATGGGCTCCACAGCCAGCATCTCATGGCGGTTCTGTGAAAGGTGGGGTGTCATGGCTGCCTTTCCGTGCAGGGGATCCAGGCAGGCTCACTGCAGCAGGGCTTCCCTCTGTCTATACTTCCTCTCCCAAGCCATTCCCCGCTACACTCTGAGATCCTCAAGGAGGCGGGTGGTCTCGGTGCTCAAGGTTCTACACAGTTCTGCCTCAACTTACCCTTCCTTGAGATCCTGTGGCACCACATAACCAGAAAGTCCTCAAGGAACATCTATTCTGGGCCACCGAGATGGCTCAGCAGGCAAAGGTGCTTGCTGTGTAAATCTGAGGACCCCAGTTCAATCCCAGAAGCCCATGTAATGGTGGAAGGAGAAAACAGATGCCACAAGATTGCCCTCCAACCTCCACATGTTCACTGTGGCACACACATGCTTGCACACACACAGTAGTTGAGCTTGGAGTCACCCACCCAAAATCATAGCACTTAGGAAACTGAGCCAAGGGGATTACAAGTTCATGAACTACATGGCAAAAGCACCTCTCAAAAAAACCAAGGATGCAGAACTGAAGAGCAGGCTTGGAACACCACACAGAACCTGGATTCAGTTCTCAGCACCCACACTGTGGCTGGCAACCATCTTTAACTCCAGATCCAGGGGATCCAGTGCCCTCTTCTGGCCTTGATAGGCACTGCACACATGTAGCGCACATACATAAATACATACAGGCAAATAGTCATAAACATAAAATAAAAATAAATAAAATCTTTTTCTTTAAAAATGGGCTGGGCTGGGCGGTGGTGGTGCATGCCTTTAATCCCAGCACTCGGGAGGCAGAGACAGGCAGATCTCTGTGAGTTTGAGGCCGGGCTGGACCGACAGCCTCCAAAACAATACAGAGAAACCCTGTCTCGTAAAACAGAAAAAAAAATGGGCTGGACAGATGGTTCAGCAGTTAAGAGCCTTGATGCTCTTGCAAAGAACTTGGGTTCAGTTCCCAGTACCCACATGACAACTCTCAACTGTCTGTAACTCTAGTTCCAGGGGCTCTGGTGCCCTCTTCTGGCCTCTCGGGGCACCAGGCATGGACATGCATGCAGGCAAAACACCTACACATAAAATGAAATGAAATTTTTAAGGGGATGGGGTCACCAGGTGTGGTAGCACACACCTTTAATCCCAACACTCGTGAGGCAGAGGCAGGCAGATCTTTGTGAGTTTGAGGCCAGCCTGGTCTAAATAGCTACTTCCTTACCAGCCAGGGCTACATAGTGAAATCTTGTAAACCCAAGGGGCTGGGAAAATAAATCAGAGATAGAAGACTTGCCTAGCAAGTACAAGGCACTGGGCTGGTTCCACGGCACCACAAAAATCAACCCCCCACACACACTTTTTGCATGCTCCCCAAATCTGATCTTGCTGAAAGTATAAATTCTTGGTTCCACATTCAGAGAGTCTGATCAGGGAACAGGTTTGGGACACTTAGCGCAACAACACATCACTGATGTGCCATAATTCTCCAGTGATGGATTTTTCACCCAAGAGCAGACATCAATAGCTGAGCCCTGCACAATAGCGCTCTACAGTTCTCCCAGAAGATGCTAGCTGTGGGTAGGTTTACACTGGAGACACAACACCTACAGCTTGGATCTCTGAAGTCGGGGTCTCATCTCAGGAGTGAGAGGACACCTCAGTGCCAGAGCCATGAGCCACAGCAGTGCTGGGAGGCAGGCTACCCAACCTACCCCACCCCATCTTCTACTCATTGGTTCAGCATGCTGTTCATCTAGTGGCTGGGATCCCGTGACAATGTGGCCATAAAGGACTACCGTAGCCCGTTCTTCAGAGTTATGGGACGGACCCACTAAATGACGGAACATTTACACACAGCACCGAGGCACAGGGAGAGTATTCCCTGATGGAAACTGGTATTTACTAAAGACTGCTCAGTGAACAAGGCTTTCAAAGCTCTGTATTACAACCACATATGACAATGGCTGATGGAACTGTGTCCGTTCCATGATTTTCTAAAATGGACTCATCTGGTCCCCCAACAACCCCGCACTACAAATGAGAAAGGTGACTCAGAGACATTGAGCCACTCACCCTGCGTCACACAGCGTGTATTTGACAGAGTAGGACCCACATCCAGGACCTACCTGTCCCAAAGTCCGCCCTCCCACAAGCCCTGTTCTGCTCCCTAGCTGCTGGACACTGTCCTGGATGTTTAGTTGACCCTGGTCTCCTGCTTTAGGTCCCAGAGGCCGCAGCCACAGCCGCAGCCTGACCACCCTCCCAGCCCCGGTGCTCACCTCAATCTTGCTGTTGTAGACCAGAATCTCCAGCACTGACACCTCCTCCCCACACGTGTCCAGGGAGGACAGATCATAGAGGGAAGAATACACAGGCCCGTAGGCCCAGTCCTTGAACTTGCGAGACAGGTGACGTGTGTCTTCATCCGTCACCTCCCGCCGGATAATGTGCTGGAAGACCTGCAGAGAGGACGTTTGCTCTCAGACAGACAGATGATTGATAGAGATTGATAAGAGACATATCTGACAGACTGACTGACTGACATATATGACAGGTAATAGACATGATATATGATAGGCGATAGACATGACTGATAGACAGATGACAGACAATAGGTAGGTAGATTGATTGATTGACTGATAATAGACGGTTGATAGGTAGATAGATGATAGACAGATAATAGGTAGATAATAGGTAGATAAACAGTGGATAGATTGATTGATAATGGACTGGTGGCAGACAGTTGATAGAGACAGATGATGACTAAACATAAAGATGATTGATATATACAGACAAAAGTGATAAACGTGATAGATGACTGATAGATTGTCAGGTGACAGATGATTGATAGAGACATAAAGATGCCTGTGGTGGTGAGAGAAAATGGCCCCCAAAGGGAGTGGCACTATTAGGAGGTGTGACTTTGTTGGAGTGGCCTTGTTAAAATGGCCTTGCCAAAGGAAGTGTGTCACTGTGGAGGCGGGCTTTGAAGTCTTTTATATGCTTAAGCCACACCCAGTAATACAGACCACTTCCTCTTGCCTGCAAGTCAAGATGTAGGACAATTACCTACTTCTCCAGCACGGTCTTCCTGCATGCCACCATGTCCCAGTATGATGATAATGGGCTGAACTTCTGAAAATGTCAGCCACGCCAATGAAATGTTCTCCTTTGTAAGAGTTGTTATGGTCTTGGTGTCTCTTCACAGCAATAGAAACCATAGCTAAGATAATTATAGATGGCTAATAATGATGGACAGATATACAGAAAGATAAATGATTGATACGTTGAGGCACAGATGATAGGTGGTTGATGACAGACAGACAGACAGATTTTCAATGCTGGGGTAGAACCCAGGGCCTTGAGTGTTCTAGACATGACTTCCACCACTGAGTTATTTGCCTGGCCTTCCCTTCGCCTCCTCAAGTCACCCAAGTTGTCCTTGAACTTGCTCTGTAGCGAGGCTGATCTGAACTTTCAATTCTCCCACCACAGCCTCCCAAGTCACATGGCTGTCCATGGTGCTTGGGTCCCATGGCTAGTCCTTCACCGCATCCTGAGCACTTGTCCCCACCTCAGCTGTATGTGCCTCACCTCTTTGTCACAGCAATGCTCCACCAGATAAGGAAACTGAGGCACACAGCCAGACAGGGTGGGGTGGGGCCTGAGCCCCCACTGGGAAGCACCGAAAACCACAGCCCGGTTCCTAACTGCAGACTACTCTGGCCTGGCTCTCAGTCAGGGCAATGGCACCTCCCAAGGGACAGTCAGGCAGTATCTACAGACATGTCTGAGGTCACAGTGCATGGCAGGGGTGCTGCTGGCATCAGTGGATCAAGGCCAGGATGTCCCACAACACAGAAGACAGCACAGACCAGCCCACACACAGTGTCCACAGTGAGAGACTAGGAGGAGAGGGCCCAGCTGAAGGAAGGCAGCAGGGCAGAGGCTGGGAGCACTGCAGGGCCAGAGCCCTGGGCCTCAGTTTACATCAGTGACTTATCCTGACTGACAGGGGCGGGACAGGGAGCAACAATTGGGGATGATGTAAGTCGACCTGCAAAGATGGATATGGGGTAATAAATGCCAGTGACAGCTCCAGGGGGAGCTGGGTCCACTCACCCCGATCTTGCCCGTCTTGGCAGCCATCATGAGGGGTGAAAGGCCATCATTGTTGAGCACGGTCTCCAGGTTGCTGTCAGGGAAGAGGCGGGAACACTTGAGAAGCAACAGGTCGTACATCTTGGTGACAAACTTGGTGTTCTCTCGGGTGTTGTCGGCGATGGCCACCAGCGCATGGAGCACCGTGTTGCCCCGGGAGTCCTGTCTCCGCATATCTGCTTTCTTGTGAGGGTTCTCCGTCAGGTAGTTGACGATGTGTGGCTGGTTGGTGCAGGCTGCCAGGGACAAGGGCAGCTCCCCTGGTGCCAAGGAAACGGAGAGTCAATGCAGGGGACCAAGGTGGGGCTTTACCTGCCATGCTGGGGATGGGGACAGATGCCACCACCTGCTCCACACAACTTTGTGTGGGCCTGGGGCTTCTCATGGTGACTGCTGGAGAGGCAGGGCTGGCATTCTGGGGACACGGCCCATGCAATCTGGAAGCTGTGTGGGTCTGGACTCCTGGTGACAGGACTCTTTGTGGAACTTTGGCTCTGAGTCCCATGTCAAGTGTGGTGTTTGCAGGGTGACGCTCAGAATGTTTCGTTGGTTCAATTGTGGCAACACAGTGGCAACTGTGACTGTAAGATCCCACCCTTCGTATGGCGTTAGTCAGACCAAAGGACACTTGCATATTAGGGTGCAGGATGCTGACACCCCACCACAGCCCTCATCGTTCTCCTGATCTCCAGCTATGGATGGGGAGACTTGAGTATCATTCAGTCATGTGCCCAGGGGGAGCAAGGTGAGGATTTGAACCTCAGGCCCTTCTGAGCTTTCTGCAGAGCTCCCATGCTGAGGCATGGCCTCAGCAAGCAGGACCCTGGGGATCCATGTCATAGGAAGGGTCAGGACCTATGGTACCCCAGCTCTGAGTGTATTGGGCGTCACCAGACCTGTCCCCGGTCTCCCACCCTCAGCCACCCCTGCTCACCAAAGTAGAAGTAGCCGCCCTCATCCTTGGGCTGGAAGAAGCGGCCTCGGGCCTGGGCGTGCACATCGGCTCCCTGGGCCACCAGCAGTTCCACATAGTGCTTGCAGCGGCGTTCAATAGCGATATGCAGGGAGGTCTGGCCTGGGGAGGAAGGCAGCCAGGCTCTGGCATGGCAGGGGTTCAGCCACACTCACTGAGGGGTACAGAGTGGGCTACCAGATGTGGAAATCGGGCTAGGGACCTCAAGGCCAAGCCTTGGCCAGCAATCACCAGAAGACTGACGTGGAATTTGGGGTGCATGATGGGCAGGGCCTGCTGAGTTCTGAAGCAGACCTTTACGCTCACAGGAAGAATGACTTGAGGGATCCAGGAGTGAGGTCTCAGACACACGAGCTTTAACCCTGGAGGCGCGATGCCCCTCCAGGCCTCAGAATTTTGACTGCTCAGTGTGAGTGTTATCTTAGAGTCTAGCAGGAGGGGAAGCTTCTCAGGGGACACTGATGGAGTATACAGCCTGGAAAGATGCCCATGGCATAGTGGAGGAGGAAGGGAACCCCCACCCAGCCATGGGGTCAGCAAAATCAACCCTGGAGGTCAGAGGGGTGACAGGTTAGCTAGTTTGGTGACTCTCTGACACACCCATGAACTTCACAGACTTTGTTGATATTTTACAGTCTTAGTAGAGGTCAGCTTTTGTTCCTAGGCTCTCGGAACCAGAGGGCAGAGAACTTCTGCACAGGACACCTTTGCCTCCCGGAACCTCTGGCTCAGCATGGTGCACTGTGGAGCCTCAAGTGGCCTAAATGCCCAACCCCACAGCCTCTAGGGTTCAGTTTCCTAGATCATGGGAATCTCTCATCCTGAAATTCAGAATAGCAAAGGGCAAGGGATAGTTGCTACCCATTCATTCATTCAATCATTCATTCACTCACCCATCCATTCAGTAATGGCATGGCATACCAACACTGCCCAGCCAGACCTACCGCGGTAGTAGATGTCTCTGAAGGGCGAGTTGATGAACTCGCGCATGTTGCCTGTGCGCTCTGCAATGTCCAACAACACTGGGATGGTATCATTGCGGCCATTGTGCAGGTTCAGCAGCGCCTTGGGTAGGCAGGTCTTCCCTGTGGATGGCTCTTTGGGGGGAGGGCAGGAAGAGGAGAGGGCTTAGATCCTGGCTGTGAATTTGGGGCAGGAACAGGATCCCTGGCCTAGCTGTCCTGTCTCTGAGATGCCCTCTGCCTGCTTGGTGGGGACACAGTGTCCCTCTGGGCCTCACGGTGCACAGGGTGTCCAGGTGTGTGTGGTGATAGATACACTTTGACATATAGGAGACCACAGCCTAGACTGGTGTGCACTTAATCATATTTGGGGATCTCTCTTTGACACAGGGTCTCATTACGAACCCCAGGCTGGTCTTGAACACTCCATCTTCTTGCCTCAACTTCCAGAGTGCTGGGATTACAGGTGTGTGCCACTGTGCCCTGCACTTGAGGGAAGTTTTCGTTTTTATTTTATTTATGTGTATGGGTGTGCTGCCTGTACATATGTCTGTGCGCCATGTACATACAGTGCCCGTGGATGTTAGAAGAGGGCATCGGATTCCCTAAAACTGAAGCTGCAGGTGGTTGTGAGCCACCGTGTGGGGGCTGGAACTGAGCCAGGTCCCTCTGCAAGAGCAGCAACTGCTTTAACCACTGAGCCACCTCTCCAGCCCATAGAGGGAATGTTTTAAAGGGCTTTGTAAGCAGAGTAAATGGGAATAGAGAGCTAAACACCACCCAGGCTGGGACAATGTGGGTACATGTGTGTACATGTACATGTGCGCATGTACGTGTGTGTGTGTGTGTGTGTGTGTGTGTGTGTGTTAAAAAGAGTAACCATACATCTTTTTGTTGGTTTTTGTTGTTGTTTGTTTTGAGGCAAGGTCTCACTGTATAGCTCAGGCTATCCTGGAACTCACTACTCAGACCAGGCTGGCCTTGAATTCAGAGATCCGCCTGCCTCAGCCTTCCGAGTGCTGGGATTAAAGGCATGCACCACAATGCCCAGCCCCAACCATCCATCTTTACCACAGGACCTGGCAGAGCCTCTCTCCTCCCCTCTGTCCTTCCCCGACTTCCTTCCTGCGTATACAGGTGTTCCCATGGTATGGTGGCCAGAGGTCAACACTGGGGGTCCGCCTCCATCTCTCTCCACCTTACTTTTCAGACAGAGTCTCTCATTGAACCTGGAGGTCACTGGTTCAGCAAGGCCGGCCCTGAGGAATCTGCCTGCTCTCCCCTCCCCAGAGCTGGGGCCCCTGGCATGCGCCATCTTGCCTGACTCTTTCCATGGTTGCTGCATTTCTGAAGCCAGGCTCTCAGGTCTGCACAGCGGGCACTTCCACACTACTGAGTACTTCCCCTTTAATCAGCTCTGAAAGCAAGACATGCCAGCCAGCACGTGGCCACTGTGGGAACACAGAACCCTGTGCCATGGGAAGAGAAGGGTCACAGTGTCCCTGAAATGTGGACTGACTCTGCGGAGAAGGTGACATCTTAAGACCAGTGGGATGTCTGGGGGTCCCAGAGATGGGGTAGGTGTAAACGTTTTCCATAACTGTCCAACACCTTTGGAGGTCTGAGTCTGCCAGGAACCTGTCACCTCTCCCTGTGTCGCCAACACGCTCTTCCAAGTTTCCGTCCTTCGTTGTGATGTGTTTGGTTATAGGAACTAGCATCTATCTCTAGACAATCATTGAAAAACAAATCCCCCACTACATTACCAATCTTGCCTGGAAAATGGATTCAAGGTGGGTTGGGGCGAGGACCTGCTCTGCAGGCTGGCACCTCAGGGTGGGAGTCGTGGCTTCCCCTCTAGTTCAGCAGCAACCAAGGGGACACCAATGATTCAACCAATGATTCAACCAATATAGTGGTTAGCAGGACCCCAGGGAGCAATGTGCCTTGTATACATACATATCAATGCTGCACTTTGTGTCCTGTGGGAGAGAGTGTAGGACCACCTCCCCAGATGCAGGGAGAGCCGGAAGCCTGGGAAACTTCCAGTACAAACACCAGGAGTGAGCATGCCTGACAGCCTTTCTCTGCAGCTGCTCTCGCCTGTCAGCTGGCCCAGGATGGCACCAGCTAGCTGTCTGTCGAATGCACCAAAGACTACACCTTCCCACAGGCTTCAGGTAGGGGCTGTCCTGAATGCTGGCCAAAGCCCTGGGGGCTGTGCAGATGTACCCCTCCCCAATCTCTGGTCTGGGGGTGGCATCAGTATCGTCAGACAACCACCAGCTGTCCGTGCCAACCCAGGTCCCCTCCCAGCCCTGGCGTCCCATTCCCCCAGAATACTGTTCCCATCAGCCTACATCCCCAGCGGGGCCCCTTCTTCCCACACCTGCCCCCGGTGTGTCTATTTTAACCATTTTTCTTGTACCCCCTGGACTGTCACCTCTGCTCGCATCACCCTGAGCCAGGCGCAGTCTCTCACAAGCCCAAGCTACTCCCCTGGTGTGACCAGCCTCTGAGATTCTCCTTCATCCACATGGCACACAGCAGCTGTTACAAGTCGCCTCAGAGATCACGGTGGGCCAGCTGTCACTTCACTGCCCCCCAACCCGAAACACCCCTCCCTCCCTTCCTTTTCACGCACAAATGCAACTCACTCAGACTTAGCTTGGGATTCACATCCTCCAGGAAGCCCTCCTGGGTTTCCTGACATTCCAGTATGTCTCTTTTTTTCTTTTTCTTTTTCTTTTTTCTTTTTTCTTTTTTTTTTTTGTTTTGAGACAGGGTTTCTCTGTGGCTTTGGAGGCTGTCCTGGAACTTGCTCTTGTAGACCAGGCTGGCCTCGAACTCACAGAGATCCGCCTGCCTCTGCCTCCCAAGTGCTGGGATTAAAGGCGTGAGCCACCAATGCCCGGCCCCGTATGTCTCTTGTAGACACCTTTTTACGGTTTTAACTGTACTTAGTTCTGTGGCTGCTTGATCAATGTCTGCCCCACCTGGAAGCCTGAGAGCCACTTGAGACCGAGGCCGTTTATCTGCCTTCCTCATCCATTCCTCATTTTCAGCCCTCCCCCCAACTTCCCTACCTAACCACCCACGGGGGCCCAGTGCCTGGTACTTAATTGGTGCCCAAAGGCATCTTGATAAACCAGGAAGAACTCACTAAAGGAGCCACCCAGGCACCTCCAGTGACACCAAATCACAGCTGGCACAAGGGAAATGGGGAAACTAGGTCCTGGGCCCAGCTTCTATGCCCTCCTCCCAGGTTATGGAGAATCTGGGTCCAACCACTGCTAAGGAGGAAGCAATTCCTCAACTGACCACCAGGGGGACTCTCTGGCTATGGAGCCTGCTGGAACCAGAGGCCCTAAATTGCCCATTGACAAACAGGAGGTTGTGAAACTACCCAAATTGGGGGCAGGGGACAGATAGTCCACCCTGAAAATTAGATGAGCTCATCAGCCCTCCAGCCAGAAAAACACGCAGGGGAGGAGCCAGGTTTGGTGAAGCCAGAAGTTTGTACAATTTGGGGGCTCTGTGGTAAGACCGTGAACTGTAAATACAAAAGCCAGTCTAAGACCCTAGACAGAGTTTGTTCTTTGCAAGAGAGGCCGTAAAGCTTTGCTGGTGTTAGAAGTCCACACTAGGGCCCCCGGTATCACATTACAACCTCAGGCCCAGCCGAGTCCCCCACATTCCCACTGAAATGTCTAGGGTTTCTGGATAGGGCTAAGAGACCCTCGCCTCAGCCCCAAGCCCAGAAGCCAGAAGCTTGGAGGACCAGCTCCTTGGGACTCTGTCCTGCCCAAAGTTCTGGGACAGTGGCCTTGCATCAGAGCTACTTCCTAGAAGACTCCCTTTGCCTGACGTGTGGGGTGCACAGGAGAGGGGGTACATGGCCAATATGTGCCACCAACATACTCTGTGACCTCTCCAAACTCCAAACTTGCACCCACCACAAAACTGGGCATCACAATACTTTGTTGAATCCGGTAATTCCCAATGGACAGACCCAAAGATCTGGAGGGAGCTGTGACCGTGTAAAGAATCGGGTTGAGGAACTGGACGGACAGCACCGTAGTTAAGAGCACTGGCAGTCAGAGTTCAATTCCCAGCAACCACATGGTGGCTTGCAGCCATCTATAATGGGATCCAGTGCCCTCTTCTGGTGTACAGGTGCACATGCAGATACAGGTGTATATGCAGATAGAGAGCACCATATACATAAAATAAATACATCTTTTTAAAAAAGAAACCTTGTCTTGAAAAATAAATAAGAACAAAGTAAAATAAATAAATAATTTTTTAAAAAGAAATCAGGTTGATACTCCGTGAGTTCAAGGCCAGCTTAGTCTACAGAGTAAGTTCCAGGACAGGGCTGTTACACAGAGAAACCTTGTCTCAAAACTCCTGCCACCACCCGACCCACCACCGCAAAAAATCAGGTTGATAAAAAGCAAAATATAACAGTAAGGGGGGTAAGGGGGAAAAATCAAACCAAAAGGAACAGTCTAGACAACTCTGGGGAAATGTGACTCCCAGCTTTGGTGATCTGCTTTGGCACTGAGTTTACCCTGAAGTCTCAAAAAAGCGGGACCTCTGGTGACCACCTCCCCAAACTTTCCCAGACTTGAGTTCCAGGCCAATCAAGCCAAACTTGCCCAGACGGGCACTTTGTAGCAGGGACTACACTTTGCACTGATTTGTGGGGTCCTTCGGCAAGTCATCTCCAGTGGCCTGGTGTCAGCACATGGATACAGGTGAGACCAGGGGAGCTCACAAAGATCTGGGTCCACAGAGGGGATCTGAGGTTTGACAGGAAAAACAGGCCCTGCAGAGGGAAAGTTCGGAGTGGTGGCCCAGGGAGTCAGATCTCTAGAAGTGCAAGCAGGAACCCTGATATCCTCCAGCCCTTACCCCTGGGGAACAGGGAATCCTGGCTACCTGTGTTTAGCACTTCAAGCACAGTCTGTCATGCTATGGAAAAGCCACACCACCATATTAAGTGGAGAAGTGTGTTAGAGTCCCCATGGTTAAACTCTGTGTAGCTACTATATGAATGAATATTCGCAGCAGTCAAGACCCAGAGAGATTTTGTATGTGGTAAAGGACGCACCCAGACTTGGCCCAAGGTTCTACTGATGTATTTGGCCCAAAGAGATTTGTGAAAGAGGAAAGCTTTTACCCAAAGCCGAGCAGATCCCCCGCCCCCGCTATGCCCACCAGGGCAGCTCACCCCGGAACTCCTCATCAGTCAGGCGCTTCTTGTGTGTCAACAAGAAGGAGAGCAGTCCGTCCAGGTCAGCAGTGGAGCCCCGGGACACGATGTCAAAGAGGATGGGCCGGTTGAAGACTTTGAGGATGGGGGGTGGCTGGGGTGCAGGAGCCTTAGGGATCTGCGGCTGTTTCCTAGAGGAGGGAGAGAGAAGACACCAGGAGCTTATTCTCTGCCTGCCTTGCTTCCCTGTCCTTAAGGAGCCAGAGGTTGGGGGAGACGAAACCCAAAGGGAAGTCCAAACTGAAGAATGCTATGGATTGCTTTATCCAGGAAGGGATAAGCTGGCCTACTGTGTGTTGGGCAGAAAAACAGAAGGAAAATCACACAAGTCTGCCCGATCCCCTGCCCACCTACTGCCCATCTACCCACCCTCTCTGCCTCCATCTAACCACTCAACCATACATACATACATACATACATCCGCTCATCCATCCACCCACCTCTCCATCTGTTTATTCATTCATCCATCCACCCATCCACCATCCATCTATCCACATACCCACCCACTCACCCCCATCCACCCACTCACCCCTCTATCCACCCATCCACACATCTACATACTCACCATCCATCTCACACCTAGTTACCATTCATCCCTCCCCTCACATACCCACTTACCTTCCCCTCGACCTACTCATCCATCCATCTGTCATTTAATGAACACTGGATACCGTGTGCGTGTGTGCATGTGTGTGTGTGTGTGTGTGAGAGAGAGAGAGAGAGAGAGAGAGAGAGAGAGAGAGAGAGAGAGAGAGAGAGAGAGAGAGAGAGAGAGAAAGCCTTCACTCTCAAGTGCTGGGATGCAGGTGTGTGCCACCATGCCTGGTTTACGTAGGGCTGGGGACGGAAGCCAGGGCTTCAAGCACGCAAGGCTGGTACTCTACCACCTGCACTGACTGCCTGGCCCTTGCTGAGTACCATCTAAGGTAGATGAAGGCTGAGAGAAAGCAGGGAAGCAACAAAGTAAAAGAACACATCTCATTCACTCCATCACTCATCAATTTCATCGGCAGCAGGGACTGAACCCAGTGACCACTACACAGGAAATATGTTAGCTACAGTCACCATCATTCCTGAGAGCCATTTGTCTGAATCCTGTATGTTCAGGGGAGAGGTGCTGAGCTACAGAGGCAGGCAGAGGGATGACGTGACCCAGAAAGGGCTGAGGAAGACAAAGAGGGGGAAATGACTCGTTGACTCATTCAGCAGGCATTAAATGGGCAACAGTAGCGTGCTAGGCTCTGGGAGAGAAAGGGCTAGCCTGGGCACCATGAAGACAGAGATCTTTGCTCTGCCATGTGTCCACACAGCACGCATGGAATGCAGCAGAACTTGTTAGTGAATACGAGGACAGAGAGACAAAGAGGGAGGCAGGGGGCTGGGAAAGGAGAGAAATACATGGGGCTAGGAGAGGGAGGCCTGGGACAGGCAGTCTCTCTCCTTCAACTATCTGTTCGGGGCCCAAAGGCGCCATGGGAAAGGGGGTGCTGGCCATGGAATGGGACTTTACGAAGTGCAGCCCTGCCCATAGAGCAAGGACCAGGGAATGCTCCAACCAGCACTCCTGAACCTGGGCCTGTGAGCCTCCATAAAAAGAACATTGTTCCCACCTGACGCCACTGGATGTCACTGAATGTCTTTTCAGTCTCAGCCTCTCAACTTTGTCCTCCAAGCTCTCTCTAATGCCTCCAAGGACCAGGGACACAGCTAGGCTGAAACCCCAAGAAGACTCAAGGAAGGAAGGGAGGCAGTGACCCCAGCATGCAGGACCTCAGTGGACCTGGCTCAGAGGATCAAGTACACTGGGGCTCCTTGTTGCCCTGGGCCTCAGTTTCCCCATCTGAACAGTGGGTGGACAAAGTGCCCAATATGAGGTGGACTATGAGCTCCCTGGTCCTGACGAGTCACACTTTTGTCCATGAGTTTGCCCCCTAGCCTGGGATGTCCTCCCAGCCTGTGGTTGCCCTGTCTCGTTGTCACCTTCTTGAGAAGTCTTCTAGAACCACTCACTGCTCCGGTCCCCAGTCCCCATCTAACCTGAGTGCCTCCCAACAGAGTCATGTATTGTCAAGGCTCTTCTTCACTCTGGGGCTGAGTCTGGTCTGACTCATTGCAGGAGCCTCGGGACCAGTCACGCCCACCTCTGAGCAGCTGAGGTGCTCAAGAAACACCAGGGAGTCCACAGTAACAAGCCAGCTCCTGGCTGTGCAAGGATGGAGGAGACAGTGGGCTCCACTCTGCAGGGAAGCCAGCCTTGGTGAACAAGGGCTAAAGGCCTCAACAGTCCCAGGCATCTCCAGACTTCAGGGTGGCACTTTAGGACACACACACACACACACACACACACACAGATCCTGGGAGTTTCCAAGAAGGAAAAGGGTTGATGTCCATGGAGAAGACAGGCCTAGATGAGGGTATCTGGTACTGAAGGCTCTTGTCCACAACTGAGCTAGCAGAGAATACAATCCAAGGGACCTATACTGTGCCCCACAGGGGT
This sequence comes from Mesocricetus auratus, assembly GCF_017639785.1. Classification (NCBI taxonomy): domain Eukaryota; kingdom Metazoa; phylum Chordata; class Mammalia; order Rodentia; family Cricetidae; genus Mesocricetus; species Mesocricetus auratus. The sequence goes on from NW_024429206.1 coordinate 6,003,041, forward strand.
TTCTCGAACTTTTCCATTGTCCAGCCAGGCCCCCTTCATGGGAGACGGCTGGGTGATGGGCAAGTAGGAAAGGAATGGGGAGGGGGGAGGGATGGCAGCTAAAGATGGAAGGATGATGGACAGGTAGGAAATGAAAGGAAGACGAATGTATGAATGAGTGGATGAGTCAGTGGCCAAGAACATGGGTGAATGAACTGGTAGTTAGCAAAGAGAAAGGAGAAAGAGGAAGGAGAGGAGAAGCAGGCAGCCACCAAATATTTAGTGAACGAGCATGGAGCGGTACCACACGCCTGTAACCCCGGAAGTCGGGGGCCCAGACAAGAAGTTAAGGCCAGTAAGGCTGTACACCGAGCCCTGTCACAAAAAACATCTTCTACACATATGTGGGTAATAACGAACAAGTGCACTACTGGGTGTGTGGGTAGACAGGTGGACAGATGGACAGATGGGTTTGTGGATGAAGGCACACGCCTTTAATCCCAGCACTCAGAGTCAGAGGCAGGCAGAGCTCCTGTGAGTTCAAAGGCAGCTTGGTCTACAGAGATGAGAAGTGACAGATAGGTATAGGTGGTTATATAAAGGAGAAGATAAATGTATGTGCATATAGATAGGTAGATGGAGGGAGAGATAGTGGATAGGTAGAAGGATGGATAGATGAGGAATGGGTGGATTGATGAGTGGGTGGATAGGAGGTAGAAAGATAGATGATAGATGTACTAATGTATGGTTGGAGGATGGATGAACAAAGAAACAGATGGATGGGCAAGTGGATGGGGATGATGGAGGGAGGGATAAATGTATGAATGGGTGGGTGGGTGGATGGATGAATGAATGGAAGGATGGGTGGATGGATAATGATAGGTAGGTGCATGGATGGGTGAATGGATGATGGATGGGTAGATAATGGATAGATGGATGGGTGGGCAGATGGGTGGGTGGGTGAATGGATGGATGGTTGGATGGTTGGATGGATGAGTTGGTGGATGGATGAATGGGTGGATGGGTAGAAAGATGGGTGGGTGAATGGGTGAATGGATGGATGGATGGATGGATGGATGGATGGGTAGGTGGATGGGTGGATGGATGGGTGGGTGGATGGATAGATGGATGGATGGATGGATGGGTGGGTGGGTGGATGGGTGGGTGGGTGGGTGGATGGATGGATGGATAGGTGGGTGGGTGGATGGATGGATGGATAGATGGATGGATGGGTTGGTGGGTGAATGGATGGGTATGTGGATAGATGGGTGGATGGGTGGATGGATGGATGGGTGGGTGGGTGGGTGGATGGGTGGATGGATGGGTGGGTGGGTGGATGGGTGGATGGATGGGTGGGTGGATGGATGGGTGGATGGGTGGATGGATGGATGGGTGGGTGGGTGGGTGGATGGATGGATGGGTGGGTGGGTGGGTGGATGGATGGATGGGTGGGTGGGTGGGTGGGTGGATGGATTCAATATAGAAGAGACTTCCAACCAGAGAGCCAGGAATACTCACTCTATGACCTTTCTCCTCCACCTCTTGTTGTCACTGGGGTGGTGACGGTAAGTGCCATAATCAAACAATGAGTCCATGGGCGCTTTCTTGGGCCCGGGCACTACCGAGGACTCATACAGGGTAGACTCCAACAGGTCAATGGGGTTGGGAACCCCCTTGCGGAAAGCGCCTTGGAACTTCATACGCAGGTTCGGACGTCCATCACCAGAGCCAGCAGGGCGGCTAGCATCAGCCGGTGAAAGCGAAGAGGAACCTTCCTCCCCCTCGAACAGATTGGCCAGGGAAGAGAGGGGGAAGGCCTCCCCACCAGAGGTGCCGCTCTCATCTCCAGGGGGCTCAGTCATCTCCCCAGGCACTGCACGGGGGCTGTCACCAGGATCCGCCATACTGGCCCCAGATCTGTTCCTACTGTCCAGCCTGCTGGGGAGCAAAGGGGGTCAGACAGAGCCCAGTCAGTAGTGGAGGCTCCAGGAAGCCCCCTCCCACGTGAGCAAACAGCACTGCTGCCAGTTGCTTCAAAGCCACTGTTGTAATGACAGGGGCTGAGGTGGCCACTCCCAGATGTGGTCAGCGGCCAGCCCCAGGCAGGAGCTATAACAGGGCCTCTTTGAGGAACCTAGAGACATGGATCGGCCTCCAGCTCAGCTACCCTGGGCACTATCTGGATAAAAAGGGCTAGGAGTCACCCCGAAGCCTGGATACTGACCCCTCTGGCCCGGTTTCATAGCCAGGCTCCACACAACTGCTGTGTAACGCTAAAGCAATCAGCATTCCACAGCCTCCATTTCCTCCTCTGTGAGACGGGACACCAGGCTTCACAGGGAAGCTAGTAGAGAAGACGAGGGACAGTGCCCTGCATGCCCACGGGCACCATCTTGACCAGTAGGTGCTCTGAGGAGCCACGTGAACTTACTGGGCAGGGCAGCGGTCCCGGCAGCCACTCCGGCATCTTCTTTGACCCCTCCTACAGGTCTGTAATGGAGTCTCCCAGATTTAAATCCATGTCAGAGGCTAAGTAATGCCCCTCCCCTCAGCCTGAGGGGCTTCTACCCACCTGTGTCCCCTCCTCTGAGAAGTCTCTCCTATCCTTTAGTGTCTCTCTGTGTCTCTGTCTCTCCCTTTCTCTCCCTCCTTCCCTCCCTCCCTCCCTCTCCCTCTGCCCCTAGATTAACTGCCAGGCCATGACAGAAGGGAACACATCCATCCCAAGTCTCCATAGCATAGAGGACCAGACACAAAGGTGTCCTTTGTACCCATTTCTCAAATGAGGAGACTGAGGCATTTAGGGGGCAGACACACTAGCTTGTAAAGACAAGACTTGCCAGTTCTCAGGCCCAATGTGTGCTCACCCAGAGTGGACAGGGCAGAGCCCCCTACAGCTAGGCCCTGGAATTTGTGTGTTGGACCTCCTAGGGCCCCACACGAAGAAGACCAACACACTGATGCCCATCATGTTTGTTTTTGCAACTGCCAGGAGAGGCTTGCCTAGGTGGGAAGATGGCAAGGGGCCGCCCTTGTGGGCATAGCTGGGCACGCAGAGGGGAGGAAAGCCTGGCAAGAGCCGGCTTCTCTTGACGCCAGCAAGAGAAGCTGAACTTTCAAGTCACTCTGGCTTTAGTTCTGAGCCCAATTTTGCTGTTTACACAGAGTGTGCCTGTGGGTAAGTTACTGGAGAGCCAGAGCCTCTGTGTTCCCCTCTGGGCAATGGGCACAATGGTAGCTTCTTCAGACCTATGGCAGGAGGAATGAGGCTGAATCTAGTTGGAATTTCTTACTCTGGGCCTTGGCTTTGTCACCTGTAAGCTGGGGTGACCACACCTCCTCCTGGGGTCTCCCAGGTATGTGAGGCATCACTCAGAGCTGGGCCTCTGAGGCCACAGGCCCTGTCCACCTGCCATCTGTACGTGATGGGACCTTGTGACTACGGTCTCTGCTCTGTAGGAGCAGAGGGTGGGTGAAGGCACCGTGGGGGAGGGGCATTAAGGGGCCAGCTGCTTGAAATATCCTCCCAGGCACAGTGTACCCACCTCAGGGGGGACCCCGAAGTCGGGCAGGAAGCAATGCCAGCTATGTGCCATCAGCATTACTGACCGTTACGCCCCTGGCCAGGGCAGCCCTGTGACGACACCAAAGTCCCACTAAGAAGCTGCCACCGTGTCTCATCTCCTCCCCTGCAGAACCCCAAACTGGACAGCAGCCGGGCTCTTGGGGAGACGCCAAGTCAGGACACCCGGAGTCAGCCAGTCCTGATCATGCAACATGAAGCTGGCATGGCCACGCTGATCATGACTGGCTTGGATCACGTTGGGATGATTGCAAATCAATCACCATTGTTGGGAATACAGAGCTTTGATTGTACCTGGCCCTTAGTGCCTCACACACATGCCTCCTAAAATGATGGACCAGGGACATAGGGCTGTGTTCACTGACACACGCAGTTGTCTTACTGTCCAGGGGAACGAGCCACTGACGGCTAGTGGGTCAAGGCCAGGATGCCAAGAACCCTCATTCAACACCCAAGGCAATGCTTCAAAAAAGTCAGCCCCAAAAGCCAATAGGGCAGAGGCTGAGAAACCCTGTCCCGGGGGTGAGTAGGCGCTGCTACAATTATCCTGTTATGGATGAGAAAACACAGAGGTTCAGAGACATGAGGTAAGTCGCCTGAGGCCACACAGGTTAGTGGCAAAGCCAAGATTCAAATCTCTAAGAGTGAGTCCCTACAACATGGCAGGAGAGCTTCTGGGCCACCCAGGGAGAGAGGGCTTATCTTCCTCTAATACCCTTGAGCTTCAGGGTGTCTACCTGTGGAAGAGAGGTGCCCACAGACAGCAACCTCCACTGTAGGCTGTGACAGAGAGTCGGTCATATGTCTCCAGGGCATCAACCACACTGAAGATGGTGCCTCTTGTACCTAATCACTATTGTCACAATGTAACACGGTCCCTGAGGTATTCCCCACTCCTTCCCACTCCACTGTAGTACGGCCCCTGGGAAAGTTGGCCACGCCCCTCCAGCGATTCCATCACTCAAGTCCCCTCCCACTACCACCCTGCGGAAAAAACTGTTTCCATTTTACAGCTGAGCAAAATAAAGCCATCCAGGGGGCAAATGACTTTGAAGAGTCTCTGAGAGGCTCCTTCTCCCCTCAAACACCCAGGATGCCCATGTGCGAGCGTGCGCTCTCTTTCTCTCTCTCTCTCTCTCTGTCTCACACACACACACACACACACACACACACACACACACACACACACACACACACACACACACACTGCCAGGGCTCTTTCTCTGTGGCCAGGAAGAGTTCACTCCCTGTTCTAATTTGCCCTGAAGGCTGTTATTACGCATTCCAAGCTGTGCCAGCCAAGCAGGGAGGGCCCAGCAGCAGAGAGGCGGGGGTGGGGCAGTGTCTCCTCTCTCCCATGTTCTGTTTCTTTCTCCATGTTCACACACGTGCCCACTCTGGGAGCAAGCCCGGGCCCTTTGTCCCTTCAGGTCAGTATGATTTGCTGATGCCACTAAGCGAGGGAGTCTCTACTGCACATCTGGGACACCATGCATGCAAAGGACAGACACCCTCGTACAACATCCTCCCCACTGCATATCTTAGTCCCAAGTGTCTTTACTGTGCTTATCTTATTTATTTTTTAAGTCTGTATATCAATCAGACATGGTGTTGCATGCCTGCTATCTCAGTATTTGGGAGGTGGAGGGGGGTAGGTCAAGGGTTCAAGGCCATCCTCTGCTACACAATAAATTTAAGGACAAACCCCTGTCTCAGAAAAACCTAAGAGAAGCAAAACCCATAAATCAAAGCCAGGTACAGGGTTGCACACCTCGCAATCCCAGAATTGAGGAGGAAGAGGCAAGAAAAGCCCAAACTCAAAGCCAGCCTGTAAGGTTTGCCAGCGATATTCCTCCTCGAATCTATGCGGCAAACTGGCATCCGCACAGATGACAGCTTCCACAGAATGGATTCAGGGAAGGTACAAGTCACAGGATCACTCCTGCAGTCCACAAAACCCTCCTGACTACCTACTGTGTGCCAGATCCGTGTCCAATCAGGGATACCAACGTGAGCAAATTTGGTAGCAATCCCTCCTTGGGGAACAGCACGCTAGACAGACCAGCAGAGTTAGCCAGTGGCGTTGAGAGCTGTACAGCCCATAGGAGCTCAAGAGTGGCCCAGGGAAGCAGAGTGGGATCCCAGTGGGACTCAGGTCCAAGTCAAGGTCCCCTTACCTTCCTTTCTGCCCACAGAAGCCCAGACTCTACAGTCATGGCCCCTTGGCCAGTGGGGTGTGGAGAAAGTGTGCAGGCCGACATTACACTTTCTGAGGGTCTGATTGCAGGCCCTGGCTAACTGTAAGGTTCGCCGGCCTCTGGGAGCCTTGGTCTCTGCACTTGCTCAAGGGCAGAGGTTTCCAGGTGTGCCGGCACCTGATCCAGCTGCACCAAGGATGCCCAGTACTGAGACCCCAGGATGCTGTGCGACCAGTACTGAGACCCCAGGATGCTGTGTGACCAGAGGGCTCTGGCGCCATTGTCTACTCTGTTTGCACACCGTGGCATGGGGCCCAGCTTCGTCACTCCCAGGGCTTCGCCTGGCCTCATGGAAACCTTGGCACAAGTCTACCAGATGCCGACCTGATTATATGAGCCAGGAAAGCTGCTTAAATCTGGGGGCAGGTTTGGGCATGCAGGACATCTCTCCTCCTGGGGATGGTGGCAGGGGGCTGGTTTCTCTTACGTCTTTCCTTTTGGATCAACACATTCCAAATGGGCAACTGTTAGCTGCCGTCTGTATGCACTGCTCTGGGGTGGATAAAAAGGGATGAAGGACATGATACCCTAGTGTGGGGGGGGGGAGGCTGGTGGCCTTTGCTGTGTCTGCCATGCCTTCTGTCACTGGCTGGCTCTGGTTCACTCTCAGCTCAACATTTCCTATTTCTTTATTCTCCCTCCAATGTTGGGGCAGGAACTCAGGGCCTTGAGCATGCTAGGCCCTGCTCAATCTGAGCCGCCTCCAGCCCCACAAGTCTCCTCTTTAAAGAACACAGGGTGTTCCTAGGGAAGACCTTACCCTCTCTGTGGAGCAGATGGGAGGAGGAGGGGGAGTGGGGGGAGTAGGAGGAAAGGAGGGACAGGGAACTGGGATTGGAATGTAAAAAATAAATTAATAAAGAAAAAAAGAACACTGGGTGGTGGCGTACGCCTTTCTTTAATCCCAGCACACAGGAGATCTTTGTGAGTTTGAGGCCAGCCTGGTCTACACAGAGTTCCAGGTCTGCTTAGTGAGCCTCTGTCTCAAAAGAGAGGAGTGGGGGGCTGCAGAGACGGCCACTCTTGTAGAGGATCCAGGTTCAATTCCCAGCACCCACATGGCAGCTCACCACTGTGACTTCAGTCCCAGGAGACAGGATGCTCTCTCTGGCCTCCATGGGCACCAGGCACACGTGTGACACACAGACACACATGCAGGTGAAACACAAACAAAAATAAACAATAGGATTTTTGTTGTTGTTCTTGTTGTTTGGTTTTTCGAGACAGGGCTTCTGTCTGTCCTGGAGCTTGCTCTGCAGACTTGAACTCACTGGAGCTCTGCCTGCCTCTGCCTCCTGAGTGCTGGAATTAAAGGCATGTGCCGCCACCAACAGGTCAGAGAGGGAGGCACAGGAGGGGGAGAGTTTAAAAATGAGTAAAAAGGATCACTGGTCTGGAAAGCTTCCCTGGTTTAAATCAACTTTTTATGTCACACTGAGGGTGACAGGAGATGTCCTGTGCAGCACATTTCACATCCAGCATAGATCATCTTTGGTTTATCTCCTCTTTCCCTCCAGGAACCCAGTCCTTGAAGAAGGCAGCCATCTGGGGCCACCAGTCCTCTAGGATTTAACGCCATGTGGGACCACAGTGGGACATCTGCCAATACTTCTTTTCCAGACCACAGGGGCCCCTGAGGTTCCTGCAGGTGCTGGGCAAGAGAGCAGAGTCCTGGGGGTGGGGTGGCTGGAGGAGCAGCGTGTTTGGACCAGAGCTCCCTACTGATGGGGGAAGTCCTTCTGTATAGGTGTTACTGATTGATGAATAAAACACTGTTTGGCCAATAGAGTCAGGAAGATAGGCGGGGCTAGGAGACGAGGTGAATTCTGGGAAAGGTAGGCAGACAGGGCATACCATATAGCCAAGGAAAGAGTAGCAGATCTGGACCCTTCTCCGGTAAGATAAGACCACATGGAAATACTTAGATGTATAGAAATGGGTTAATAATTAAGACAGAGCTGGCCAGTAAGAAGCCCTAGTCATCAGCCAAACAGTTTTATAGTTGATATGAGTCTTCCTGTGTTTATTTGGTGCTGAGAAGGGTGGCGGGGCCTGCTGGGACAAGAAAACAACAGTTACACCCTACCTAGGGTGAGATAAAGGTGGGATTCAGAAAGTGCAGGGCAAGGACCAGGGGCGAGCGAGTGACGGCAGGGGCAGGACAGGTAGGAGACAGACCCTGGACCCTCGGACAACCCTTGGGTGCTTCAACCTCTCCATCCTGGGGCTCCTTGGCCAATCTGTGGGAACCGATTCCTGTGGAACCCTCAAATAAATATGACTGCTGTGGAATATTAACTGGAGATGGGTTACATTCGCTTACACTGTGGAGCATTTTAACAGTGCAAACGGATGTTGGATTCTTTTATGCTGCATTTGTTTGACTCTGTGAAGCTGTGTTACTTTGCCTGTCTAAAACAACCCGGTTGCAGCTGAACAGCCAATAGCTGGCCAGGAGTGGGACAGGTGGGGCTGGCAAGCAGAGAGGATAAATGGAGAAAAAGAGAAGATTGAGGAGTGAAAAAAGAAGGGGCTAGCCACCCAGTCAGACATGGAAAGAAAGGAAAGAAAGGACACACAGAAACGGAGAAAGGTAAAAACCTGACCATCTTAGAACTAGGCCAGACTGGTCTTAAACTCACAGAGATCCACCTGCCTCTGCCTCCCGAGTGCTGGGATTAAAGGTGCGTGCCACCACTGCTCAGCCTAGATAGGATAATTTAGGAAAAGCTGGCTAGAAACAAACCAAGCTAAGGCCAGGCATTTATAACTAAGAAAATGTCTCAGCGTGTGATCATTTGGGAGGTGGGTAGCAGGCCCCCAACGAGCATAGAATGAAAACCAAAACCAACAACCAACTATACATAACCATGAATGCCAGCTATCTGGTTCAGTCTGGGGGAAAGGGCTAGAAGGATGGGACACTAAGGCTATAGGGTCCCGGAGAGAGCACCATCTGGGTGGCCCCACCTTCTGAACTAGGAAGCTAAGGTCAAGAAGTGGCTTCACCACTTCCTGGCTCCTGGGGTGGGGGAGGAGCAGGGCAACACCCAGGCACCGGAGCTGGACTGTGTTTTGAGACAGGATCTCTTGCCTCTCAAGCTGGCCCTGGCCTTGCTGAGAATCCAAGGACAGCTTTCAACTTCTGCTCTTCCTGTCTCTACACCTCCTGGGTGCTGGAGTTCCAGGCTTGTGCCACCATACCCAGTGCATGCGGGGTTAAGGATTAAAGCCAGGGCTTCATGTGGCCATGCTAGGCAAGCATTCCATCCACTTAAGCCGCTTCCCCAGCCAGGCCTGGGCCTTCCGTGGGCTATTTCACTCAGGGGACTCAGGTAGGTGAAGGGGCATATGGGTGGGGTTATGGGACTCTGAGATAGGGTCCTGGTCTTCCTGGGCCGTGGGTGAATGGTGTCAACAGCGGCAACCTCCCCAGAGTACTGTCACAGGAGTTAGGTGACACAAAGTGAGTTAAGTACAGCCTGGGAATGGCCAGGCTGGCCTGTGAGCCCTCGGTGTCACCCTCATATTAGTACTATCATTAGGACACTCCTGGACAGACAGGGGACCGAGTGTGGAGGTAGAAAAGGATGATGGGTCCCCCCGGGAGGTGGACTCTAGCAGCCACTTGAGAGTAGCTGCCACCGGGAGCAACTAACGGGAGCGCAGTCCCTTGGCAGAGTGAGACCCGCTGCCTGCCAGGCTGTGGCTGCCCACAGCTCCCCAAGCCCCTGGCAGGCGGCAGCACATCATACCATGAAGGGCCCTCCCTGCCTGTATTTACCCAGGCTCAGCCCAGCCCATTTCCTGGTTGCTGCACAGTGGCCGTCTGTCCAGAGCAGACAGAGCCCCAGTGTCCTGCGGGGTCCCTCCACCTGGAGGGTGTCCCCCTCGATGCTCACACCATCCAAGCTGGACACGGCTGGAGTGACTCACAAGGAGGGCAAGGCCAACGTGGCCACAGCCGTCACTCAGTTTTTTTCATAAGCCTTGGAGGACTGGCTCATGTCACAGAGACATGCCTAGGAGCCCTCACTGAGATGGGGGCAGCTGACCCCAGCTCTGGAGGGCTGGACTGGTGGAAAGACGTGGTTCAGACACTAAGGCCACGTCCTGTGGGACTCCATTCCTCGTGGGGCGGCAGCACACTCTGGAGTCAGTGACGATGTTCATTCAGCTGGCACTACTAAAAACCCACTAAGCTGTGCGTCTTCAAAGTGCCAGCAGGTGGCATGTGACTAGACCTAAGTGACCCTTCCGAGCTCAGTGACCCTAGTAGTTTCTCACTGCATTGTGAAGGGCTGAACACATATAAAAACGCAGTTTCACAGAGCCTGGCACACAGAGACAGGAAAGCTCTGTGTTCTCCCATGACCCACCAAGCCAAGTTCCAGCTTGGAAAAAGGGAAAGTGGTCTTATGGGGCCTCCTTCTCCCCAGCCAGTTCCTGTCCTGGGGGTGGGGTAGTTCCCGCCACAAAGAACCCTGGAGAGGGTTTTGCAGCCTCGAAACGTTGCCCAGTCTATTCTGCACCTCTCCTGCTGCTGCAGAAGTCACTCCTCCTGTCCTGAGCCCTTGTTTTCTCATCTGTAAAATGGGGATAAAACTTTCTACCTCCTAGGGGCAATTGCTCCTATTGCTGTTCATAGCTATCTATTTGGTACACTACGTCCCTGCTTTCAATCATACAGTAGGGTGTGGCAGCATTTACCTGTTATCCCAGCACTGGAGAGTCAGACAGGAGGATCCTTAGCCTAAGGCCAACCTCAGCTGGTTGAAGAAGTCCTATCTCAAAAATCCAAGGGCCGGGCATGTACCAGTGTTGAAGGCATTTGTTTGGCATGTGCCAGGCCCCGGGTTTTACCCCTGGCGCTGAAAAAGTAACAGCTCCTATCCCAAGGGTCTCTGTGAGGATTAAATGCTATCATTTCAGTTCTGGCACAAAGGAAGGGATCAGTAATGGTGGTCTCTGTGTCACTGTGTTTAACCTCCCTTCAGCTCACGGCAGAGACTCGAGCACTGGGTGGGTGCTGGAATCCAGACTTCCTGGTTCCGATTCCAGGGCTGGTCAGGGCTCCTTCGGGTGAAGACAGAAAAGCTTCTCTGTGGCAATGGGGCTCAACAGGAAGGGACTCTGAGGCATAAATTCAATCAGGGCCCTGCCTGGGCAGTCACAGCATGCCACCGTCTCCAGGGATTCTACGTGGAGGCTCAGCTAAATGCCCGCCCACTAAATGCCTTCCACGTGTTCCCATCTAAATCCTAACTCCTCAAGCTAGGCACCACTGTCCTCCCCAGAAGAGTAAACTAAGTCACAGAAAGACAAGGCCTGGTATTTATCCAAACTGATGCGTAATGGGGACAACTTCCACATGAGGTTAGGATACTATGCTTCCAAGGGCCATCCTGAACCCCCGGAATGCCCTAGCAGCTGGCATCATGGGCAGTGAGGAGCTGACAGGCTTGGAGTCTACAGATTGGCTCTGGCGCTAAGTAACTCTGTGAGGCCAGCTAGAACTCTCCACCTCTGCACCTGCTGTGGGATCCTTGGTCACTGTGGGTGTCATAATGATGGAGTCAGAGGCACAAGTAGTTATTCTCCTTAGGGACAACTAGCCTGGAAAGTAGAGCCTCTACCCAAGTGACTACCTACCCAACTTCTGCCCTCCCACCCACAAACAGGTAATTTACTGAGTACCTACTGTATATAGGGCTGACTGACCTCTGAGACCCAGCAACCCCATAGGGTGATATTTTATCCCGAGTCCCTTTGTAGATAAGGAAACTGAGGCTCAGTTAGGCAGGACACTCCCCCTACTGGCTCTCAAAGTCAGAGCTTGTATCTAAACGGGGTTCTGATGGCCTTCATGGTGCTGACATGTCTGGCCTTCCCTCCCGTCCCAGCTCATAAGCATTCTGATACCCCACTGTGTCAAGCTGACACAGGAGGGAGCCAGGCCAATGGGCCCCCCTGCAGTTAGCTCCATGATCGCTGTTCCTACTCACCTACTGGGATCGACTCAGAGCCTGTGGATCCATCACACACACACACACACACACACACACACACACACACACACAGACCTGCCCACAGGCAGTCGTCTCTTTGGTGAACAGGGTGGACCCCAGGCCACTCCACCCTCAGGAAAAACAGTCACCCAGGGGACTGAAGAGCCCTTTGTGCCGGGCAGGGAGAACAGTGGGTGGGGGAGGTAGCCTTACTCACTACCGAAGGAAAACACCGATTCCCACTGCCTGGCTGCCCACTCCCCACTCCACCTCCTGGGGCCGCTCCAACTCCCTGACCTCATCTGGGACAGACCCGAGAAGGTTTCCTCTATCCCGGGCCTGGTGGCCTGGGACCCTCCCTTACTATTGAGGGACTGTGACGGGAAAGGTGGGGCGGTGTCCCTGGGCTCACACAGCTAGGAGAGGCCAGAGCCTCAGACTGAAAGGGGAAGCCACGGTCAGGGATGGGCTCAAGGGTGGGAAGGAAGCAGGAGGGAAGGCCTGATCTTCCTGCCTGGCCAACTTACACGACCAAGTGGACTAATAATGTCCAGCTCCCAGGACCCAAGGGCACCCAAGGTAGGGAAGCCCAGGCCAGGGCAGGGGTGACAGCTAGAGTGACACACGCCTCCCTCGTGCTGGCAGAAGTCTGATCTACAGCAATTCCTGGGTGGCAGCTCTGGGAACAGAGAGGTGAAGCCACCTCCAGGAGTCACACAGCAGCTGACAGCTGAGCTAGAAAGTGGTTCAGACTCAGGAGGGGTGACTGCAAGATGGCTTTTGTGACAACAAGCTGAGCCAGTCACCGGCTGTTCTGAGACCCGAGAGGACCAAGAGTTACCCGATGCTGGCTTCTAGGTCTGCGAGGACCCAGCTGTCCCTGTGGACTTTCTCCCTTCCCAAGACTCAGTGTCCTCACTTGTAAGGTGTGCCTCCATTGGAAACGATGCTGTCACAAGTGGCTGGATGACAGATGGTGACTGAGCTGGAGTAGGTCCACAGAGACTCAGCAAGGCACGTGCAGGTGGGGAAACTGAGGCTGGAGGAACCCTTCAACCACCCGGGAGCTGGGCTCAGACCTGAGCAGCCGGCTTCTGAACATTAAGCCAGGACAATGGGGAAGTTGAGGGACTCTGGCACTCGGCCACTGCCCAGCACTGCTGCATGGCCAGAGGCCTTCATCATCCATTCAATGCAAGTCTAGTTTTGCCTGCTGCCTGGCACAGAGGGCTCCCAGGGTGCCAGGAAACATATCCTGGACCAGACGGAAGGACAAAGGGTGATGAAGAAGCCTGGAACTTCAGGGGTCATCTGTGGGTCTTAGGCTGGCCTGGCAGAATGAACCTGAGAGCAAGCCCCTTTCACAGGTAAGAAAACTGAGGCTTGGAAATGCCTGGTAACCTTCCCAAACTCCCAGCAGAAAGTAGCAGGCTTAGGCTTCCCCCTATGGTTATAGGACCCCTTCCTCATGTCTCAGGCCTTTCCTAGAGAGGGTCCCAACAAATGGGGACAGGCCATCTCAGAGATTAAGGACATCGATTTTGAAAACAAACAACCAAGACTTAGGTTGAGGTCCCTTGTGAGCAGAATGATTCTAAGGGAAATGACTTCACCGTGCAGGCCTCAGTCCCTACCTCTGAATAATGGGCACAAGTTTTGTTATCTGATGTACTTAGCATGTCTGGCCCATCACCTGAGACATGGAAAGTGCTCAGTCCAATCTTGCTACCATCCTAGTAACTGGTAATGCAGCACAGGCTTGACCAAGGCACACTGACTCTGTAACCAGAGTTCACGGCAGTTACAGGGGCCAGGACCACAAGTATCTCCAGAGATCAGAATTAATGGTTAACAGGTGCTCCAAATCAGTGATGTGGAACATTCTAGAGGACCTGTGGCGTGAAACAAATGTTCTTTCAGATCCCTAGATCTTGTTACAGACAGGAACCATCTCCCAGGTCCCATGGGAAACAGACTGGGTTATTTTCCCCAAAGTCAAATTAGAGGAAACTGAGGCAAAGGTCAGAGCCATGACCCACGAGAGGTAAAGACACTTAGTCTCAGCTGCCCCCCCCCAACTCTAGGTATACAAAACACTAAGGACCTCTTGCAAGCACTTGCACAGGGGAAATCTGGTAGTCTTGAGAAACCCAGGGGCCTCTTTGAGCTGTGCCTCAAACCCTGAGCAAATGCTTGCAGGAGGGCCTTAGTGTGGCTTCCCAAGCCAGCTCCTGCAGCCATTTCCATGCAGCTAAACAGGATTTTTCTATACCACACCAGCAACAGCAGCACCGCTCACCCCAGCTTCCAGGGCTTCTAAGTCGGCCTTGGCCTGGCTCACACACTCTGGACAAATGGAAGTCTCTCTGATCCACACATCCTACACCCCCCAGCGGTAACAATGCGAGACATGTCTTAACCAGCGCCAGTCCCTCCAAATGCCCTCTCCTCTGGTTCTGCATTTACTCTTCAAGGTGTGGCCCAGCCACCACCTTGACCAAAGGTGCCCGGACCTGATGCCTTCTGGGTCTGCACTCCACTCTCCACCCTCCGATCGTGCATTTTACAACAGCCATCTCCCTGATGCACCAGTGGTGCCCACCTGGAAGCTGGCACTGCGTGAGGGAGGAGGGCGGGGCAGACATGCACTGTTCACACCCCTCAGGCTACAACTAAGCCAGTCTTAGGGACCGGAGTGCCAGCATCCAGTGGTGTCCAGCTTCCAGAGCGCCTACTGGAGACAAAGAAGTAGGCAGGCGATGCCCATGAGACAGGAAGATGCCTTCTTTACTGGCCATAAGGTATCTGGATTTCCCCGGGAGCCTAGGTACCTTCTCAGGGCTCACAAGAATCCTGCCCCAAAACTGGAGAGATGGCTCAGCGGTTAAGAGCACAGGCTGCTCTTCCAAAAGACCTGGATTCAATTCCCAGCACCCACATGGCAGCTCACGACTGTCTGTAGTTCCAGCTCCAGAGGATCTAACACCCTCATACAGACATGTATTATGAAAGCAAAACACCAACGTACATAAAATACAAATAAATAATTAAAAAATAAAAGAATCCTGTCTCAGTATGCCTCAGGCCCCTCTCTCTGGTGAACCCCATGTAAACACCATCCCTTGTGGCTGAACAAAGCAAGAGGGGTGTTTGCCAACTGTGGGGAGTCCCCCCTCCCAAAAGGCAACAATGAGGGGTCTCCTCTGTCTTTAGGATCCCTCATTCCCCACAAAAGAGCAGGAGGGAGAATAAAAACGGCTTCTTCCTGGTCCTCTGCTAAGACAAGTAAGGAATGGCCAGCACCAAACTGCTGTGGCAAACTCCCCACAACAGCCCTGGAGTGTTCCCAGTGACTATATTCAAAAGGCTCAGGCAGCGAGGGGACTAGGCCAAGGTCACACCGCAGAGGAGAGCAGAGCATGCCCAGAGCCCACCCAGGCAGAGCTCCTAAGCTGGCAATTCCAGGACCTGGGCCTGGAAGGCACCTCACCCTCACCGTGGGCAGCCTAGGGCCTGAGCTGTCCCCAAATGGCAAACAGCCAAGGCAGCCGGACTGAACTCTGCCAGGGTTTCTTACCTCCCCGAACAAAGCTCACATGTGACATGTGCTTACAAGTTCAAGGTTCATGCCACCCCTTACCCCAGCCCCCACCACTTCCCAGCCCCAACTCTGTTGTGCAGAGCCGGCTGGGGACAGGCCAGTGGAGAGGGTTTCAATCCACTTGGCTCCATCCTTACCCCAAGCCTGGGTGTTTTCATCCCCACAAGGGAAAGGGAATGGATGGGCTGGGCCCCTCTGGAGTGGAAGACATCCCCAAGAGAGTCTGGGCTTGGATTTTCCGTCAAGTGAGGAGTGTGGAGGTCTCTCTCTCCTTGGAGATCACCAGGAGTCTCCATGGAGAAGCTAAGGTAAAAGATTTGCAGACTCTCCGGCTGAGCCATCTCTCTGAAACTCCAGAAGCGGCCCGGCCCAGAAAGTTGCCAGCTCGCAGTTCCCTCCCGCGCGCACCCATCCCTGCCACGAGCCCTAGGTGGGGCTGGTCCCTGCCTGGCCATCGATTTGGGGACTTGGGTCTAGTTGACCTAGATCTGTACCCCTCAGGCCCATGCCAGCGCTCAATCCACAGGTGACACTCTGAGTGGCGGCGCCTCCCGCTTCCCGCGAGCGGCGGGGACGGCGAGTCTGGGACCCCTTCGGCAGGGGGCGGGAGGCGCCGGGACATCGCGGACCCTTTCCCTCCGGGAGTCGCCCCACTCACCTCGGGACGCGGGCTCAGCGCGGCCGCTTCCTGATCCCGCCGCGTCCTCCTCCCGCTGCGCTTGGGCCGCACCGCCCCGCGGGGTCCCGCCCACCCGCGCCCGCCCACCCCAGGGTCCTCCCCAGCCTTTGCGCAGATACCTGGCTCAGCGCCTCGCTCTTCCATTCATCACTGGCCCCTGCTCCTGGGCCATCCCCTGCTTGGCCAACCCCGGAGCCCGCTTGACCGCGTCGTCCATCAAGGCTGGTAGAAAAGCCCGGGAGGCACCTTTCACTGTAGAGGACTCTCTGCCACTCACCACACTCTCCCTCTGCAGAGCCTGTCTGTGCCTCAGTGTCCCCACTCTGAAGGCTCCACGTAGCCATCTCCAGGAAGATGCTAGAAGCACCAGGTCCTCACAGAGCCCCAAACATCAGCCACTCTGATCAGGATTACTTTTCTTCAGCTGAGGGGACTGACTGACTGCCCTGGCGGGCACAGGGAGGTCCGTGCTCAGCCTGGGTACAGGCGCAGCCCTCAGGAGGCCCAGCCGGAGCAGACAACTAGCAAGAGGCAGGTGGAGGAGGTGGGGTGGGGGATTAGAGAAGGACAGGAGGAGTCTAAAGAGAAGCAACATGACAAAAAAACTAGAGAAGGAACAAATCTTAATAATTAACTCACTAATTAAGGTGGGAGGGTGGCATCCTCAAGTAAACTTCCTTTAGCTGGGCCTGAGGTGAGCTGCACTGGGCCCACTAGCAGGTGGGAAACCGACCCAGAGAGAATGATGCATCCCCTCAAGCTGCTGCCTCAGGCTGGGGAAAAAACATCCCTCTCTGGGTGGCCATGGTCTCCCGCAGAGGGAGCTGGCAGCATCCGGCAGTAGCAAGGTGTGCACAGGCTGTCCCTCACCTCCCTGACAAGAAGCCTCCTGCAGAGGCCTCTCACACCTCAAGTTGGGGCTGAACCAGGGTAGGGACCCAAGAAGCTGAGTTACTCTTCTCCAAGGTCAGCGGAAGGAGCCTTCAACCTACGGTAGCCATACTCTCCCAACCTCACCTCACAGACTGGGAGACAGGTTCCCTGGTAAGAGATGCCTGGCTTGGGCTAGGAAGCCGGTGACTGACAGCAACGTGGACACCTGGATAAAAATCCTGCCCCGCCACGGATCAGGCAAGAGCTCCCATGTGCTACTCCAGGTTCTTCAACTAGAACATGGGTATTTGAGGAGGTAGGGGACCCTGTGTCCAGTCCCCAGGACAAACACTTGGCACTTAGCAGATACTTTCAAAAGCTCGGGTTGAGGGGCCCTGGGAGATGGCTCTGGGTCTTGTTTTATTGGGTGGAGTTTTAGCCTCAAAAGAGGCAGGGAATACAGCAGGTGGATGGTGGTGATGGCTGCCCAGTACAAATGTCCTCAGTACCACTGATCCGTGCTGGGGCAGAGGGCTTGCCTGTGAGTCATTGTGTTCCATCCCCAGACTCTCTGTCTCTCTCTGTCTCTGTCTCTGTCTCTGTCTCTCTCTCTGTCTCTCTGTCTCTCTCTCTCTCACACACACACACACACACACACACACACACACACACACACACACACACACACACACTCGAATAGTGATCTTGGTGAACATCTATCTGATTTACATTAGCAGTGAAAACAGGGAAACAGGGTTAGCTGAAAGCTAGAAGATCTGCCTGGGTAGAAGAACAAGCAGACAGGAAGCAAATGTGATGAGGTACCCAGCAAATACAAGCTGGGGCCACTGAATACTGTGGGTCCCCTGGTGGGCTGGAGACCCTCTAACTCTACCCAGAAAGAGAAGAGGCTGTTGACCTTTTGCTGGAAGGGAAGAAACATAGAAGATCTTTAATGACAGGGAGTCCCATAGAGGCACGGGGATGGATGTCAGTCCTGAATCCCACATAGCTCCAGGATGGCTTACCTGGTGGGTCTGACCACTCCCCCTCCAGGGCCTCCTGGAGAGCAGCAGAGGGCTTGGTTCTGCGCTTATGGGGTGCCTCTTGTATGCCAGGCCCAGGGCCATGTACCATAGAGATCCATGAGCCGTGCTGTTAGGAGCAGGTTACTAAATAAGATAATTGCACATCAGTTGACATCCTACCAGCCTAGAAGGGAAAGGGTCTCACACCACTGAGTAGAAAAGAGAGGCCGCTTATGGAAGATGCCATAGCTGGGAGGATTTGAACCCAGGCAGCTGACCCTTGGGCATAGCACAGCTGGATGGATCACAATCTCTACAGAGGACTGAGTTCGAGGATTTGGACACAGGGCTCCTGTGGAAACCAGGCACCTAGTTCCTCAAATGTTGAGAACACAGTGACACATGACACAGCAAGGCCACTCCTAAGGGACACAGCTGAGGGAACTGAAATTCAGCTTATGTTTGACAAAATCAGAGTGCTGAGAGCAGTGTTATTCAAAATATCTTAAAAGGAACCCAAATGCTGAACAGATAAATCAGGCAGGTGTGTCTGTTCAATAGAATACACTGTTTCACTATTCACAGTGAAAAGAAACAACTAATTAATGGTTCAGTACAGATGAACCTCTAAAAGAGATGGGCCAGCAACATGTTTGGGCAGGATGTGGTGTAACAGTTTTGATAGAAACATTCCATCTTCAGAGAAGCTCCTTAAGCAGGAAGGTGAACAACTTAAACAGCTTCAGGAAGTCCCTAAAACTGACCAGATTCATTAGGCTCCTCCCTGCCAGAGTAAGCAGAGTCAAGCTGGGGAGAAGACTTGGGTAGGCTGAGCTACAGCCATCCGGAAGAACCAAAACCAGTCAAGTTGCCAAGGTGCACCATGTGATCCAGTGTCACCCGTGTGTGAGCTGTCACCCATGCCAGGGTGGGCTTTGGTGATCAGGTGTCTTTGAGTCATTTCTGCTCTTTTAAGTAACCCCAATAAAACTCATGGGTTCACCAAGTTGGATTTCGGTGGTATCTGTACTTTGGTCTGTTGTAGGCTCCCTATCTGGGGTGAATAGATGTGTGTGTTTTGTCTTTCCAAGGAAAGTTTTGTCACACAACAGTGGGTAAAGGTGCTTGCCACCAAGCCTGACAATCTGAGGTCGATTCTGCGATTCCATGTAATAGAAGGAGATAATCAATTCTCGCAAGACGTCTTCTGACCTCCACATGCATGATTATGTGCGTGAGCACATAAACAAATAAAGAAGCCAGACCTGAAAGGCCACACATTGTGTGACTGAATGTTTAGAAATGACAAGACTCCGTAGAGACAGTTGTGGTTGCAGAGCTGGAGGAAGGGGAAGAAATTGGACCACGGATGATGACTTTGAGGTTGGGGGCTTGTTTTTAGGGTGACGAAAACGCTGTGACATTGACTGTGATGATGGCCCCTTGTATCTATGAATACCCTGAAGATGACTGCATCACCTGACTCACGTGAGACGTGATTGTGTCCTAGGCTGTTAGGAGAGAGTAAAAGAAAACTCTGGTCTCTGACATCAAACAGTTCCACACATCTAAGCCATGTGACCCTGGGCAGAGGTGACCCTGCCTCTCCGATCCTAGAGTCCCTCTGCTGTATAATGGGACAGAACCTTGTGGATCCGGAGAATTGAATACAGTGTTCATGAAGCGTGGGTAGTGCCCGTGAATTATGTAACTGCTCAGTAGACAATCACGCTCAGTGGTGGGGTATGGTTTGAGAAAGTTGCCGTCAGTCAAATTTGCTTTTCTAGAAAGATTTCAGAGTGTGTCCACACAGACTAAGTTGGCTATGGTGTCCCTGGGTAGTATAGTGTCATAATTCATCATGGCACTTGTCCTTAGCCAACTTGCCATTATTCCATGCAAGACTCTCAGAATGGCAACAGCCTGCCTCTACCTGACCAATTCCATGTGTTCTCCAGGTTTTCTGAGACCTTGTGTAGTTGTGTCATGCTTCCCACTGACCTTGTGAGCTGGTTTTAGTGTTCCCACTTTACAGACAACTACAATAGCAAATGTTGCTAAGAGGGAAGCCCTCAGTCCTGCCCTACATTGGGCCCAAGGACTAGTGACTAGGTCCCTGGGGGCCTAGAGTAGTGCCCGGAATTACAGACAAACCCAGAACTGAAGCGGAAGAGAAGGGAAAAATCAGGCTGGAGAGATGGCTCAGTGGTTATGAGCACTGGGTGCTCTGACAGAGGACCCAGGTTCAATTCCCAGCACCAACATGCCAGCTCACAGCTGCCTGTAGCTCCAGTTCCAAGGGATCTGGCGCCCTCTTATGGCCTCTGCAGACACCTGCATGCATATGATGTCTCGTAGTACATAGAAGAAAATGAAGGAAGGGAGGAAGGGAGGAAAAGTAAGTTAGGGAGTCTTGAGAAGGGGAGAGGCCTGACCGGCAATGTAGCCTGCTTTCCTTGGTGACCAGAGTCAACTTTGGCACAACTGATAAAACCAAAGTTGCTGGCAGAGTTAATGTGTTTTCCTCAAGATACCTCAAATGAGGATTTAAGTGCAGCAAATGAGGGTTGCTCACTTAGGGTCAGAATGTCTGTGACCTTGAGTTTGATCTTGTTGGTCCTCCTCAGTCACCCCCAAATCTAAATGAAGAGTGCAACATCATCAAAACACATCTTACAATTTCATTTACAAAAGGAAAAAAGTTTTTTTTTCAGTTTCCTCAAATCCACTACAAAGCCAAGGATGACCTTGAACTTCTGAACATCTGACCCTCCCGATTACAGACCTGCCACCAAGCCTGCTTTATGTGGTGCTGGGAATGGAAGGCGGAGCTTCAAGTGCGCCACATGCCAGCCCACCAGGAAATCCTTTAACGGAAGCAGCCAGCTCATACATTTCTGCTTCTTTGGTTTGTTTTTATTTTTTGAGACAAGGTTTCTCTGTAGCTTTGGAGCCCGTCCTGGAACTCACTGTGTAGACCAGGCTGGCCTCGAACTCACAGAGATCTGCCTGCCTCTGCCTCCTGAGTGCTGGGATTAAAGGCGTGCGCCACCAACACCCGGCTTTCTGCTTCGTTTTTAACTGAAAATGTAAGTTTGGCTTAATCTTTAAATGTTGTTATACATTATTTCCTTTCATCAATATAAAGACAGCATATATATTTATATGTGTGCGCGCACGTGTGTGCGTGTGCGGACACACACACACACACACACACAAACGGACTGGGAAATGCACATTTGTGTAGCACTTGCTATGCACCAGGCACTGTATAGAGCTTTGTCCTCTGAACTCCCCGTGGATACAGGAGAGGAAGCACACACCCAGAGAGGCAAAGACGTCTACCCAGAGCCACACAGCCGAGGGCAGGGTCAAATGAGCTCCCCATGAAGTCACACCCCCATGTCTTCCCAGAAGCCATGGAGACACAGGGTACAAGGAGGCTGGGGACGATGAGCTGGTTTGTATACCTTGGTCCTGAAAAGAGCTGGCTTTCTTCCCAGAGTCTGAGACTCCACCCTGCCAAAGACCCAGCTTCAATCAGGCTCTTCTGGAATTCTCCCTAGGGCAGAAACCTGAGGCCAGGTGGGGTGGAAGCCTGTCTCCTCAGATGACCGTTACCATGGGCACAGCCACTCAAAGGGTTTAGCCGTTGGGTGTGATGCCAATCCTCCAGGCAGCTGGCCTGGCAGCCTGTGGGTGTGGCTTAGCCACCGCTGGCCAGGGGACTTCAGAGGCGGCACGGGGAGGGAGAGGGCATTAGGACTTGTTCACAGGGGTCTCTGGATGGCTGCTGGTGCGGGTGAAGGTCTCTGAGATGTGAATGAGTCTGTCCGAAGCAAGGACTATGATGATTTTTTTTTTTTTGGTGACCACAAGTATTCTGAACTTTCTTTGAATTTGCTATGTAGCTGAGGGTGACCTTGAACTTCTGATCCTCTTACTACCACCTTCTGAGTCTGGGATAATAGGTGTGTGCCAGCCACCACATCCAGGCTATGTGATGCTGGGGCTTTTGCCTGCCTTTGCTGAGTGCTCTAACAGCTGAACTATAGTTCCAGACTCGGGACCATGACTTGGAAGACACCACCACCACCACGCTATCAGGTCTGGCCACAAAGGCAAGTAATGCAGGTACCCATGTCTGTACCAGCAGGAAAGAGCCAGGCATTTATTAGGACAGGGAAGGGCACAGCTGTTTTCTGGAGTCCATAATAGGGCCTCCTTGAGCACCTGGCGAACAGCTGCTTACAGTATAAACTTGTCATTGTCTTCTCAGGAGTAATGAGACAGTTCCCCGTTCTTAGGACAGAAACCAAACCCTCATGGCTACACTCGGCACCTATAGGCAGCACATTCCCTAGACGGTCTGCCTCTGGCTACCCGGGCCTCTGTTTGTCCCTAAGACATGCCCACTCTTGTCTGAGACATGGCTCAGTGGTAGAACTTGCCTGACCAGGAAAGACAGAATGCTCCAATCTGTCCTTTCCAACTCCCTGACCTGTGCATTAGCTACTACCTGCCTCTCTCCAGATTTCAGAGAGCTCACCCAACACCCACGCCCCCTCCTGGTTTAAATCAAGACTCCCATAACACTACCCTGTCTTCCATTCCCTGCCTAGCTCCATGATTCTCCTCCTCTGCTCTGTGCCTGGGGGGTGGGGGGCAGGCACCTGTATGCCTTGTTGCAGGATTCCCTGAGCCCATGTCAGGGTCTTACACAGATTAGGTGCTCAGTAAGCAGGAGCCGAAGAACTCAGTCTACCAGGCAGTCATCTCAGACCAAGGAATGATATACTGTTAGTCACCAAGTAGCCATGACTTCTCCAGAGCTCAAGGCTTCACTGAACCCCTGCATGTGTGGTCTCATCCCAGGCCACGGACAGAGGACTGATGTCACTGCATAACCGGACAAGCACAAGGCTGGTCTCAGGGATTAGGTGTCCACTGCAGATTAACAGATTAAAGATGACAAAACAGAGGCCCCAGAGTCATACAACACACCTGAGGAGAGGCAGAAAGAGCAGCCAGATTACAGGACATGTTCTAGGCTGTTGGTTGCTTGGTTTGTTTTGAGATAGAGTCTCACTATACAGCCCTGGCTAGCCTGGAACTCTCTAGGTAGGTCAGGCTGGCCTCAAACTCAGAGATCTGCCTGCCTCTACCTCCCGAGTGCCGGGATTACAGATACACACCACCACACTGGGCTCCTGGGCTGTTCTTTATCGTTGTGTTACACGTGGCATGGGTTCTGCTGTGTGATTAAGAACAAGAAGTAGGGGCTGGGTTGTCCCTTCAGAAGCTCTGGTCAGGTGGCAGAATCACAATAAATAAAAAATAATAGCAAAGGTGAATGTTGCCCATCTGTGCATCAGACATTTTATTAAATTAAAAAAAATTATTTTACTGTATGAGTGTTTTGCAGGCGTGTGTGTACATGTGGACACCATGTGCATTACAGCGCCCACAGAGATCAGAGAGGGCGTCTGTCCCATGAAACTGGAGTTACAGGCGGTTGTCACCCTCAGTGTGGGTACTGGGAATGGAACCTGGGTCTTCTGGAAGAGCAGCCATCTCTCCAGCAATATTTATTTGTTTGTGTTTGGTTTTGCGTCAGGCATTTTCACACAGTACTGTACATAATCCTGAAAAACAGAGATGCTCCTGTCTCGTACACGTGGGGAAACTGGGGCTCAAGGAGGCTGACTGAAAGAGCCGCGGAACTGGACTGGCATCCAAGAACCGTCAGGTGCTGATAGCGCAGCAGCAGCGACATTAAAAGTTTCCTAGGATTCCTCCAAAGCGGAAACTGGCTGAGCCCGCCCACTGTGGGCGTGGCCACATGCGGGACAAGAAGGAGGGACTGGAAGATTCCGCCCCCTGGCTCTCCAGAAGCAGCACGTGCCGACAGCGCCACCTACCCGTATACGCGAGAACTGCGGGCACGGTTCCATTGGCCGAGCTAGGACCTGTGGGTACCGGAACCACGCGGGTGGGGGTGGTTTCGCCTAAGCTCAGTCACATCCCACACGCCCTCCACTTGGCGGTGCAGTTTTAACACTCGCCAAAGCAGTTCCAAAACGCTGCAGTCGCGTTGTAGATACTGCGGTAAGATTTAAACTTATGCCTGGTACGACCTCAGCGTTACACATTAGGAAACTGAGGCCTGAAGAGTGGAGGAAGCATTGGTCTGTCGTCGGTAACCAGCACTCGTTAGAATGAGTTTGAGACTAGTCATTTGAAATGGAGCAAATAGATCGAGGGCAAGCTCGGGGCTGTTGGAGTTTCTTGGCACTAAGGGGTTGGTTACCTACGGGGTTATTTGGGGGTTGCAGGACCATGGACTCACTGTCGGGGCATACAGTCAGGTGGAAGCTCCTTGGGGGGGGGGCTTGTTTTCTCCTCTGATGAGTGGGGCTCCCGATATCCCAGATGGCTGCGAACTGATGTATTAAAGCACTTTTGCTGGGCCTGGTATACAGGCTGTGTGCAAAGTGTGTGCATTCCCTCCCTGCCCGGGGCAGATCTCAATGCCCGGATGACAAGGATGAGCTAGCTGCCGGAGGGAAGGAGGCTGGCCCTGGGCAAGTCTCTCCCTTCAAAAAAGAAAGTGCCCACTGACCTCACTGTAGAACATCAGCGCTAGAAGGAAGACACAGAGTTCTCTTTGTTGGCAGAGTGTTGTGTTTCTAGGAAGCTCTGGCTCCGAAAGCAATTTCAGCGTAGTAAGAACAGCGGCATTCTGAGTTTGAGTGATATTAGAACACATCACCAAGTAGGAGACAGTTAAAAACTTGGTTCAGGCTTCTATCCCTTAGCCACATCTGAGGCAGCCTTCCAAATCGGGTATCTGGAGGCTCGAGCCTCGTGAGATGATCTGTAATTTTCCGGATGAAGCCCCAATGCCATAGTAACAGTGTGAGACACACACAGCTGAACCCACTCAAGGCAACGTCACCGTGTCTGTGTCCTGGAGTGTCCCATTCCTGCCCACACCCTGACTTCCTTGCAAGTTCTGATTCCTCAAGGTACACTCTGGGGGGGGGTGGCATCTACCCAAAGCCCTGACTCCCTCTGGGCACTGACCCACCTCTAGTGTACCCAGTCTGGAGAGCAGAGGTCAAGGGAAGCATTTTCCTCTCCTTGTCACTGTAGTATCACAGAAAGGGTCAGCATTTGGTCAGTGGGCTGAGCAGGAACCATGACAAATGAAGAATACACCCTTTTCTCCTTTCTAGCCAAGGGTGGTCATTTCTCAGTTTCTATTAAGAGTGATTCTGCTGGGCGTTGGTGGCGCACACCTTTAATCCCAGCACTTGGGAGGCAGAGGCAGGTGGATCTCTGTGAATTCAAGGCCAGCCTGGTCTACAGAGCGAGTTCCAGGACAGGCTCCAAAGCAATACAGAGAAACCCTGTCTCAAAAAACAAACAAACAAACAACAAACAAACAAAATGATTCTTTCTTCCCCTTCTCTCTTGCTCAACAATCTTTCTATGTAGCCCAGGCTGGCCTGAAATCACAAGCACATGCCACCATGTCTTCCTCCCGGGGTTTCAAAAGGAGTTACATATGTGACTTCTCTGTGAAATACAACCCAGTTACATTTTTTACAACAGAGGCCAGAAGAGAGGTCCTTGCAGGATTTGGCCTAAGGCTCCCTATTCTAGTGTGCTTTCTGTGGCTGTGGCCAAACCTCAGACCAAAAGTATCTTGGGGGATAAAGAATTCATTGGTCTCCCAAGTCATGCCCGGTCTGTCACAGAGTGAAGTCAAGGCAGGAACCTGGAGATGAGAACTGAAGTAAAGACAGCTTACTCCTTCCTTTCTTACATGGTGCAGGTCTCCTGCCTGGGGATGGTAACACTGAGGCAGCCGACCCTTCTGCATCAATTAGCAGTCAAGAAAATGCACCACAGATGTGCCCACAGGCCTATCAGAAGGAGCAATTCCTTAGCTGGGTTCCCTTTTCCCAGGTGTGCCGAGTTAACGCCTATGACACTCCCCAACTGTGACCTCTGATGCAGAAAACAATAAAAGAATCAAGAACCACTGAAGCATCCAGAAGACTTCAAAATATAGATTTATTTATTACGGATTATTTAATTTCTGCATAAAAATCACCAATTGTTCCTCATTGGGTTTTTTTTTTCCTTTAACACACATCAGGGTTTTTTTACCCTTATACTTTAAAAAATATAGCTCTTCTTAGCGCCAGAAGGACACTTAAGGCAGCAAGGCAGTTACTTGGGTCTTCAGAGCTGGAGGGCTCCTGTGACAGGCAGTTTCTTAGGTTGGAAAACCCGTCCCTGAAGAAAATAATTACGCAGTAGAATGCAAATTTGGTCACGTACCGTCACCTGTGTGTGCCTAGTCAATTGCTTGAAAAGGCTTGCTGGTACATTTCGGCTTAAAAAAAAAAACCTGTCTGACAGAGAGAGAGAGAGAGAGAGAGAGAGAGAGAGAGAGAGAGAGAGAGAGAGAGAGAGAGAGAGAGAGAGAGAGAGAGAGAGAGAGCAGCAGGGCTGGCAATGTTAGATGTGCTTGTCATGTGAGGGCTCCTGCCAGCTTGCTTTTTAAACAGACACCACAGCAGCAAGGACCCTGCTGAACTTCCAATCAGACTCCATTGTCCTCCAAACATCTAAGAGATCCTTGGGCCAGACAGACCAGGTTTCTTTGCTGGGTGAGGTGTATGCCTCCCCTGAGCTGGGCTCCTCCTGAACTGGGTAGGAGAGGAAGAGACAGAAAACCCTAGGAATTGATCATTAGCAACGTTAGTTGGTTTTGACCACATTGGAAGGAAGGTGTGCTCCATCTGGGTTTCTGAGGAAGCGGGAGTGAGTAGGTATTTATTGCTCCATTAGAATAGGCGAAAAAAGACAAGACAAAGAGAACGACCTCTAACAAGCTGAGGCTGCCACCTGCAGACCTAGGCTGGCCTGGCAGCTGGGCTGGGGACCCCAGCTCGATTCACAGTGATGCGGGGTTGGTTGCTCCCACTCGGGGCTGTGTGTCTGGGCGCCTACACCGTGTAGTCGAGCTCCGCGTTCATCTTGGTGTACAAGTCATAGATGGCGTCGATGGTGGCCGTGTAGTTGACCAGGAAGAGGCGGATCTTCTCCAGGCACTCCTCCTCTGTCACGTTCTGCCCCTTGGAGAGTGCCTTCAGGAAGTCAGACTTGTAGGGTGCTGCATACAGCGCTGCCTTGAGAGGAAGAGGGAAAGCAGGAGCACCATTAGTAGGACTAGACCAGGCTAGCCCACTGGCTCCAGGGGCGTGTGTCCCTGACACCTTGCTGGTGGTCTATCCGCTCACGTTGGAAGGGAAAAGAAAAGTGCGCCTTCCTTCTCCCTTTTAAGTACCCTGGTTTATGGGGTGAGGGGGGGTCACACATGATGGAGATAATAACTGCTTTGGGGCCTTGAACCTAAGTCACGCGCTGCACACTGTGCAGATAACTCCTTCCTTTCCTCAGAGATCCAGAGGTGTGAGAGATGAGGTGACGGTGACTGAGCTCAGGGAGGCAGGCTCCCAGGTGCCCACTTTTGTTTCTGAGACGGGACTCTGAGTGTGGCTCAGAAGGCCCGTGTCTGCGATCATCCTGGGAAGAGGCGCAGCTGCCAGGCCAAGGCGGAGCCAGGACCTTGAGACCATCACAGGGCGAAGCATGAAACAGCGCCCACTAGCGGTGCACTCTCGGAGAGTGGGTTGCCCGAGATGACCCCTCACACCCCTCCCCGCCATGGCCAGGTTGAAGGCCCAGAGGTGGCCACATTTCCTGTCTCATGATCTGTTCTTCCTGCTTGGACCCAGCTTGCCTTGGGATCCTTCCTGTCAGAACCTGGGCTTCCTGGGGAAGGAGGGGTAGTCTGATGAGGACATCGTGAGGGGCAAGATAGCTGGGGACATTTGGGAGGCCTTTTGCTATTCCTTAAGCCTCCCAGCCTGATGAACCTAGGGCCTCTCAGGTACCCAAGTTGGCACAAGAGCCCTTTCCAGGAACTGTGGTCAGTATCACCCCAACATAGGCCACAGCACACCGAGGGCCGGGGTGTTCACAGCAGCAGGACCCTCCCCTTGGGGGCAGGACCCTTCTTCCCCTCTGTGCCTGGGGTGAGAGGGAAGCCAATGAGGGCCAGCCCGCCATCACCCCACGGTTGTTGAGTCTGCAGACCTGACTCTTCTCTCAGCCATGGAACCAACAGGTCAAGGGGACTGCAGGGACACTAAGGAGCACCTGCGGCCACATACATGGTTGGCCATGATTGCACGAGGGCCTCTGCATCAGGCCATCCCATTGGGTGAGCCTGCCTGGGATAAGCAGGGCAGTGGGCAGGGCCCAAGTCTCCGGGTCCCCGGGGCTCACCTTGAAGATTTTCTGCACTAGCCAGCCATGGTATTTCTTTAGGGCCATCTCATAGGCCTTGTTGGCGTTTACTCGGATGAGGTTGGGGTGGTTCTCATCCCGTTCCCCGTCACAGATACTCTGCAGGAACACCTGGATGAAGCGCAGGCCCCTGTGGGCCAAGGGGACAGTCATTTAGGACGGTGGCCCATAGCAGTGCACGTACAGGGGAGGGCCTCCCCAGGTGACCCTGGTCGGCTCTGCTTCTGAGCAATGTGAAGACCCAGCTCTGGTGCTACGTGCCACTGGAGCCTATTCTGGGTCCCTGCAACCTCTCGTGGCGAAAGGGATGAAGCCAGCATGGCCTTTGGAGGGTTCAAGGGTAAAGGATAAAGCCAGCATGGCCTTTGGAGGGCTCAAGGGTAAAGGATGAAGCCAGTGTGACCCTCGGAGGGTTCTAAGGCCAGGGATATGTCAGGCATACTGCCTCCCGGGCTATTAGCTTCCACTGCACAGTGACCCTGGCTAAGGGGCTTCATGGGGCCCTGAATAGAAAACAAGGCCACAGCCAGTCCTGTGGTGTGGTTTAAGACAACAGAAAGGTCCCCAGAGGTTCCTACGCTGAAGGCTTATATGTGCCGAAGGAAGTAAGTCCGTAGTGACTTCCTGTTTCCTGTCAGCCATGAGATGAGTAGCTTCTTCCTCACAGTGCTGTTTGGAGGCTGTCTTGCCTCTCAGTGGGCCTAGAATCATTGAAGCTGACCCAGGACTGAGCCCTCAGAGACCGTGGGCTAAAAGGAACCCTTCCTTTCCATCTGGCTCATTCTGCCATGGCCACAAGAGTGTAATTCACATGGGCCCCATATCATACTCCCTTCAAACAGGGAGCAGGGCACTGAGAGCGGGTCTCCGTCCCAGCTTGTCCTGACCGGAAGCTTCTTCATATGACAGGTGTCCAGCATACTCCATCTGTGCTGGGCTCCAGAGCCAGCACCGCCTTCCCAGTCGCCCATGGGTCCACAGGTGACTTAGATATGAGGCGCAGCATCACCTGCCTGGGTAAATGGGCTAGGGGCTGTCCCTCAGTCCAGGCCTTCAAAGCCTGCTGACAAGGTGGGGCAGTGTGCCTGGGAGCAACCACCCAGCCTTTGGGAAGCTAACTTCCCCAGGCCCAGTTCACCAGAGAAGCAAGTGTTGGGGGCTGGGAGATGGACTTTGGGTGACAAGCTGTCTTCCTGGGTCCTGGCCCAGGCCCCTGAGATGTCCACAGTGGGAAGTGATGGAGGGTAGGGCAAGGGTCCCTGGTTTCTTAGTGGCTACTGGAATCACACAGCTAGAGAATTCTGGAGCTACTAGCCCACTGAAAAGACTCAGGAAGGACACACCTGTGCAAACCCAAGAGCACTCCTACTGTGTTTCTATCAAGAGAGTCATAACACGCAAATCCACTGTGCACGCAGCACACCACCTGTCCCACTGCAGAAGACCCGGATTGTGACCCAGATGCTGCTGCGTCCTCCGTGAGATGGGGAGGTGCCACATCTAACTCACAGTGTGTGATATTCTATCGGGTCCACAAAGAACTGAGACGGAGACCAAAGCTGGAAAATGCACTCCCCTGCTTTCTCTGGAGCTAGAGCAAGGCAGCGCCACCGTGAATCTGTCATTCTTGGGAAGTGTCTTGTGGCTATTAAATGGCAGTGCTGGCACGCTCCACCCGACATGGCTCAGCCCCGCCCTGCTCCGCCCCCCCCCCCCCCCCGCCCCCAGCCCATCACCCGACATGGCTCAGCCCCGCCCCGCCCCCAGCCCATCACCCGACATGGCTCAGCCATGCCCCGCCCCCAGCCTATCACCTTTTTAGCCACAGCAGTGCCAGTGTGGCTCCCACTTTGGGCCACTCTGCTCCATACATTCCCTTCTCCACTTCCAGGATGTTCTGCAGGGTCCTGTACTTGGCTGGGTCAGTGTCGTACACGGCTTTGATTTTCTGGAACAGAGCACAGACGCTCTCCCGTCACAGGCTGCCCTGCAGACAGCTTCCGCACACTGGGCAGAGTGTCCCACCCTACAGGCACTGCCACCCACCTGCCCAGGAAGCTGGGCCCCTGAAATGCTTCAAGTGCCTCACATAGTCCTTTTGGAGATCCTGACCCCACTCCCAGAACCCAGTCAAGGGATTAGGACATTGAGGCTGAGGGGTCAAAGGCCACAGGTTTGGGACAGGGAGTGGGTCCTAGCCTGCTGGCTCCAAAACCCATGTCTTCCCACTGCTATCGACACTGTCACAGACATCAGAAACCTGAAGTCCCACGGTGAATGGACACAAGCAAAATGGTTCAAAGCTATGCACACAAAACAGCCCCTGAACCGGCTAGTCAGTCTAGCCAGGCTGGCCAAGTCTGAATCCCACTGAATTGCGCCTGTCACTCTCTTGCTGTGTGACCTTAAACTGGTCATCAACCACTCTGAGCTTCAAGCTCCTCATCTGTGTGAAGGCAGTAACTCACACAGCAGGACCAGGCTCACAGTTCCCTAGGTTGGAGAAGTGAGACCGTGCAGCGGATCCCAAGTCCGGTGCCACCCCGAGTGTGCCTCTCCCCAGAAGCACCTAGCATGGAAGAGCCAAGATGGCGCCACCATGGACTTGACTTCTTGTTCTTTTCTTGGTGGTGGGATGCCTGACGAGATAGCCTAGGCTAGCATGGATCCTTGGTACTCAGCCTGAGTGCTGGGGTTACAGGACTGCCTGCATGATGATGCTTAGCTGAAGGGGTGTGTGTATGAGAGGACAGCTGTGTGCGAACACATATATGTGTATGCATGTGTGTATGTGTGTGTGGACACATGTGAGTACCAATGGAGGCCAGAAGAGGGCATTAGATCTCTGGAGATGGAGTTACAGGCACTGGAGAGCTGCCGGTGTTGGTGCTGGGATGAAACTCCAGGCCTTTGAAAGAGCAGCAAGCACCCTTGACCACTGGAGCAATCTCACCAGCCTTCCACCTTAACTTTTTTAAAGACACAGGCTCTCACTGGCTGGCCGATGACCAACAGGAATCCACCTCTCTCCACTCCTTCAGCACTGGGGTTATTCTTGGGCTGCCCAGTGACACTTTTCAATAGGTTTTGGGGTCCTAACTCAGGCCTGCATGTTTGTAAATCTGCTGAACTATTTCCCCATGTCTGGAGTTCTTGTTTGGTGGAGGGGGTGGCAGAGTGTCTGGCCAACCCTGAATTGTGTGTTTGCAAGGGGGCACTGAGAACCTTGGCCCTTTGGGGGAGGGACAAGGACTCCATGCCTTCTTCCCCGACCTCAGGTGGGAACCAGGCAGGGGTGGGTTCAGACTTACCGTGATGTTCCCACTTATGTCCGCCTTGATGGGTGTGAACACTGGGGATCCAAGGCAATCTGGGAATAGAATGAGAAGAGATTTAAAGAGACTTAGATTCCCATCCTCGATGGCATTCAGAACCATCGCAGGCCGTGGAAGACAACACCCGTGCGTTTAGGGGCCAGGAAGAATTGTTTGCAGGTGTTTGGAGGGTCCCGTGGTCAAGTGAATTGAGGGGGTGCTGGGCTCTGGATGAGAGCAGGTTGTCACCCCCAGAACTGGTCAGGGCCTCTGAGGGCTGCTGGAGTTGCTCTCCTCATCACGGCACCATCCAAGAGAACTCTCTACAGCGGTGGAAATGGCTAGACAGTCTGCACTGTCTAGCTGGTGACCTGGGACTTCACTTGTGCCCCCTCACTTGGCAGGGTAGGCTTGGACACTGCCTTTCATCTGAGCTTCAAGTTTCCCACCTTGTGAGCAGGACAGGTGTGTGACGAGCAGCCCCAGACACACATGCTCTTCACCCTGGGGCCACAGTGCTTCCATGTGGAGGTGGGAACCTTTCTTGGCAGGTCCCGGTAGAATGGGGTGCAGTACAAGCAGGGACACCTTCGAGCAGATGGCACACGGACCAGGAGACACCTGGTCATGCGTGCTTGGAACCCCAGGCTCCACGTGGGGTGTGAGTTCCGCTCCTGTCTCTTCTGCCCCTCCCGGCTGCTTCGCTCCTCTTGGCACCACAGCCAGAGAGTCACACCAGCCAAAACTGCTCGTGGAGGAGGGGTGCAGGCCTGGGGCGTCACCTTCCAGCACTGGCCTCACTGTCAGAACCTGGGCAAAGATGTCGTGCTCCCCTGACACCTTCTTCCTGCTGGGAAGTGAGCTTGCTAAGTCTGACTCAGAGTCAAGGGCACAAGGACACTCTAGTGGGTCAGAACTGGCGTTGAACCGACAGAAGGGAGGCGGACAAGGGCTTGAGGACTTCCCTAATGGCCACAGGGGAAGAACTTCTACAGGTCAAATCCCAGTGAAGGTGACCGGCACACATGGCTGGCCATCTAGAAAACTCTTTCACTGCTGACATGAAGAGGTGTGTGCTGGAGCACCTGTGGTGACACATCCCAGACACAGTGGAATGATGGATGAGGAACCAGATAGGTGGTGGTGAGATCTGCCCGGCATCCCTCCGTGAGACATCTCCCAAACCACATGCCTGTTTCCTCCCGTGTGAGCCAGGGAACTCAGTGCTTAGGACTGGCACACAAATTAGGGTTTGAAATGCACCAACCAGGCCGGTGGTACGCACCTGAAACCCCCATACTTAGGAGGCAGAGGCAGGAACACTGAGAGTTTGAGGCCAGCCTGGGCTACAAAGCAGAGTCTCTGGAAAGAAAACAAGAAACAATGATGTATCTGGGTTGGGGACATGGCTCAGAGCAATGGTGGCAGAGCCACTGGGTGGCATGTGTGAGGCCCTGGGTGCGACCCTCATCACCAAAAAAAATTAAGGGCCAGAGAGATGAGTCAGTGGCAACCTTGGTGCCAAGCCTGGAGACCAGAGTTCAATCCCTGGGACCCACATGGTAGAAGGGAGAACAGATCTCCACAGGTTGTCGTTTGACCCCCCACTCAGGTGCCATGGCTCACACACACACACATGCTCACACAAATAAATGCAATAATCAATTTAAAAGAAAAATACTTTGGACCTACTTAGCAGGGTGCCCCGCACAGGGCAAAGACTGGGAAAGGGGCACTGATCATTCTATGACTCTCTAGTTCTAGGGTCGGGCTTCTTGACCTATCAAATCTCCCCAAACCTCTGCAAGTGCAAACCCCGCTGCACCCCATGCTTCTCTCTTTCTGAGAGACAGCATTGTATAGCCCGTGGTCCCCCTGCCTCAGCCTCCATACTCCGGGATGACAGGTGTGTGCCACCACATCCAGCCCACTGAGGTCCCTCATGCAGGGACTGCCCCAGGTAGCATTGAGCCGGTCTCTGTGGTGCCCATGAAGTGGGTGAATGGACTCTCCTTGCCACTCACTGAAGCCGGTGCTCACTAACCGGACAGGTATCAAGCTCCAAGGATTCTCTTGTCCCCACCCCTTCCCCATACAGACAGACCAGGTGTCATTTTGCCCCCTTGGGAGCCAGGCATTCAAACTCAGCTTCATGGTGGCACAGTAGGCACTTTACCAATGGTGACATCCTCCTCCCTCTTTGTCTATACTCTTTTCTTCTTTTAAATATTATTTAACTTTATTTTATGTGCGCCAGTGTGAAGGTGTCAGATCCCCTGGAACTGGAGTCACAGACAGTTGTGAACTGCCATGTGGGTGCTGGGAACTGAACCCAGGTCCTCTGGAAGAGCAGCCAGTGCTCTTAACTGCTGAGCCATCTCTCCAGCCCCCTTGTCTGAACTCTTCAGCATAGTTCAGATGACCCCCAAGGGTTAGTTTTAAGCACCCACCCACCCAAGATAGCAGAGGGTCTGTATAGCAACTTGGGCTTTGGTCTTCCTCTCTGTGAAGTGAGACTAGGACTCCCGTGCAGGGCAGGGCTGCTGAGAGGGACATACGGGCTGCACACAGGTGTTGAGTGGTCACAGCCTTCAAAGGGAGATGCCGGGAAGCTGGGCTGGACGGCAGAGCATGGGCAGCTGCAGGCTGATGTGGGACACGATCGCTGTGGTGTGGTGCTGAGCACACACCCTGGTGGCAGGAGAAAGGGCTCATTGTTTGCCATTCTCCTGACAGTGCGACAAGGGTCACAAAGCCACTGGCTGTGGTCAGCGGGCACTGTCCCCACAGCAGCAGTCATTGTGTATGGCTGATAGCTGCTCCCGGGCCAGGGTGCCTATTCTGCTGTGGGGGAAGGGTGTGGTGGGTGGAGGCAGAAGCTAAGGCAGGGATTGCAGGCTCCATGAGGGCCTTTAAGAAAGAGAGTGCATGCTGGACCCTGATGCTGGAGAGTCATGAGTTCTAGGCTAGCTTGGGCTACCCAGTGAGACCCTATCCCAGAAAGGAAAAGATGAGAGTGTTGGCCAGGGTGACCCCAGGTAGATGGGCAGGACAGGCCTGGGATGGTGTGTCCCATGCTGTAGGCCAAACAGGCCAGTAGCATGTAGAAGGTGGGCAGCGTGGCTAGTGGGGACGCTGCCTGTCACTGGGTGTGAACTGTGACTCTGAAATGGCTTTGACAAGTGACTGAGTGTGAACCCTTCACTTCCTGCAGTCCAGAGGTGCTTTGCTGAAAGAAGAGCTCTGAGGACAGTGGGCGGGGGTCTGCTTTCCATGGCTTACATGGGGACCACAGTAGAGAAGCCAGATGACTCAGATGGGAAACAGGGCCAAAGTAACCCACTAGCCCACGTTAGCTTTCTAGAACATACCTGCTGGTGTGAGCTCAGAGAGGGCAGGGCCCCGAAGCATGGCTTGAATCCCCACGCTCATGGTGGCCTTTCTAATAGTTAAATCCCTGCTGGTCCCCACCCAGTCACCTGTTCCCACAGCCTATCAGCTTAACTGTTCCCCCAGAATGCAGCCGGCCCACAAGCACACAAACCACCTTTCTCGTTTGACTAGTTCTGCAGTTCCCTCAAACTCGTTCTGCCTCTGCCTGGAGGGGGAGGGCACTTGATGGTTTTCCAGTTTGTCCTGTAGCCCGCAAAGGAAAGGGAGCAGCCTTTGACACCAGGAAGGTCCACAGTGCCACCACCTCCTGCCCCACAACCAGCCCCAACAGGCAGGCTGCATGGGGAGAGCTGTGGTTTTCTCAGAACACGGGTGGAAGCCCTCTTATGCCTAATAAAGGTTTTTTCCCCCTTAACCCAAAAGGATAAGAAAAGGTCATTAAATCTGATTACAAAACCCAAGTGCTTCTTATAAGAGGCTATCAACAAAGTGGGACAGGAAGCAGAGAAAAATCAATAAAGGCTGTTTATTATCCCAGATATGTAAAGAGTACTTACAGAAAAATAACAAAAAACATTCTTTAGAATGAATAACCCACAGATGAAATAAAAAGATGCTTCATCTCAGTGATAAGGAAGACAAGTAAAATGGAGATGTTTCTATCAACTAAGTAATTTTATGAATATATCAGCTACTAGCTTCACCATTCTGGAAAGCATTTATTAAAATGTAGCACATGGGTTGCAGAGATGGTCAGCAGCTAACAGCACTTGCTGCCCTTCCAGAAGAACTGAGTTCAGTTCCCAGCACCCCTGTCAGGTCACTCACAACCTCCTCTAAACTCCGGTATCAGGGATCTGACTTCCTCTGAGGGTAACACTACACATATAACATATTAAGACACATATACATATAAATTAAAACCATCTGTAGCCTTCTAAATAGGGTCATCATAAAGAATATAAAGGGGTATCCTGTTGATGTCACAGTCTCCCTCAAACCTTCACCATGGGGCACTATATTGAATATCTTCCATCTTTTTAAAAGCACCTCCGGGCTGTTGATGGATATATTTTTCCTGCTTTGCCTGCTGAGTCCAGTAGTTGCTGGGAGAACAAATAGCAAAACAGCAAACTGTTAAAACTACCCGCAAAACAAAAGGAAATGGGAACCAGGAGGGGAATTCATGTGTACCTTCTGGGACAAATGTACCTGGACAGGGGCCACCTGGGGCTTCCTGCCTGGGTCTCCACCACTGCCCAGATGTATGACATTGACCAGAAAGCAGAATTGTCTGTCCGCCAGTCAGCCTGTCACTACATGCCACCCAGAAACACTCATTTCCTCCTTCAGCACAGCTGAACACATATCACTGTACTCAGCCCAGCTGGGGCGTGGCTGGGTGTCACGGGCAGTGCTTGCCAAGTGTGTGCAGGCGTGTGCAAGCCCTGGGTTCCAGCATCGAGATGTGGTTGTGCGTGCCTGCAGCCTTGGCCCTTGGGAGGCTGAGTTCAGGTACTTGCTGTAACTTAGCAACTGACTGAGTTTCCCTTCGCTCCCTATCCAGAAAGGATCACAGCACACATCTGGAAATTTCCATCCTAGATTCCAGATGTGTTTACTGTTTTCCTCTCTCTTTGGGTGTCTGTCTGTGTGGGTGCAACAGGTGTTTGGAAGTCACAGGTCAACTTCAAGGGTCTCTCATTGGCCTGTGGCTTGTTAAGTGAGCTAGACTGGCCAATCAGTGAGCTCCAGGAAGCCACCTGTCCCAATCAGCTTAGCGCTGAGATTGTAAGTGTGCACCACCACACCTGGCTTTTTACCTGGATTCTGGGAATTAAATTCAGGTCTTCTTCCCAAGCCCTGTTTCTGGTTTTTCTCTCTCCCTTCCTCCCTCCTCCTCTCTTTTCCCCCTTCTCTTTCCCTCTCCCTCTCTCTTTTAGAGACAAGATTCTAAGTACAGGCTGGTCTTGAATTTACTTTGTGGCTGAAGATGATCCTGAACTCCTAAGCCTCTAGCCTCCACTTCCCCGGGTGCTAGAATTACAGCCTTGCAGGTTTATCTAATCATAACAAAAGGTGTTCCAATTGTCCCAATTTGGAGCAACAAAGTAAGAGATTAGCCATGTCCTAAGCCTGCACCACCACCACCACCACCACCACCACCACCGGCACCTCCATCGCCACCACCAACACAAGAGCTTGCTTAAACACACACACACACACACACACACACACACACACACACACACACACACACACACACTTCCTCTCAGAATTTTTTTTTTTTTTTTTGGTTTCTGGAGACAGGGTTTCTCTGTATTGTTTTGGAGGCTGTCCTGGAACTCTCTCTGTAAACCAGGCTGGCCTCAAACTCACAGATATCTGCCTGCCTCTGCCTCCCAAGTGCTGGGATTAAAGGCGTGCGCCACCAACGCCTGGTAGAAATCATTTTCATTTAAGAAAAAAAGTCACCCCAGTTCTCAGGGGCTGGAGCAGGAAGATGGAGGGTTCAAAACCAGCCTGAGCCACAGGGCCAGACGCTGTCACAGGTAAGTGAGCAAACACATGAAGGACCAGGATGCACTCTGCTTTTGATGAGACACGCCTAACTCAGCCCCTGCACACTTTCCAAGGAGTGGTCACTGTGTGGCAATAGATGTTAGGTGGTGTAGAGAGGTTCTCCTGGGAATGCCTTTGTTCATAGCCAGACAATAAAATGTTAGTCACTCCCAGCAGATTAATGTTACAGGTCCCAAGTTACAAGACCAGAATGGGTGGTTCAAATTACAGCAGATGGAGATGAATCTTTTATTAATTGGGGAGGGTGTCCAGGCTCAGGTCACGGGCCCGTTCTGAAGGAAGATGTCCACATTCTAAGGCTGGCTCTGCTCTACATTATCCGCCTACCAAGGGAGAAACACCAGTCCAGAGCCCTACTTTAAGAAGCCACCCTGCGTCCACACACTGTCCACAGCTGCCCTTTTTAATAACAGCCAGCCTTGAGGCCAGGCATAGTGACACACACGTTTAGTCTCTCTGCACTCAGGAGGCAGAGCCAGAGTCAGCAGGATCTTCATAAGTTTAAGGCTATTCCTGGTGACCTACATAGTGAGTTCCAAGCCAGCCAGGCTCACAAAAGCCAGCCTCAAGTTTAGCAAGCACAGCTGAGAAAAAATCTGACTTGCTGTGTGACCTAGACGTTTCTGATCTACACTTGCCCGTTAGTAAAATAAGAGCTATGATGACTCCCATCTCACAGGGAAGCTGTGAGGCCTCGGTGAAGGGCTTAGCACAGTTCCTGCAGGGCACCTCAACAAAAAGGCTTATTTATTTATTATGCTTATTACACGGCATAGCATCATTTTTCTCAACAGGCAGGATTTTCCAGAAAGAACATCTAGAAAATAATGATCCTGGTTGCTGGGAAAGAAGGAGACTGGAACTATGATGGGGTGTATGCCTAGCTAGCATGCACAACATGGAAAGGACTAAAGAAATCTGAGAAGGGAAGGGATGGAAGGAGAAATTCCGATGGACCAAGGAGGAAAAGCCAACAGAAATCACCCAGGCATGGCTCCAAGGGAGTTACAGGGGTCTTGCGTGTGAGTCAAGGGATGTCTTTAGAGCAACAGTGTACAGTAGACTTGGGAGCCTGGGGAAGCTGACTGACTAGGGACAGGAGTCTGTTGGTACCTTAAAAGAGCTTAGAAAGCTTAGTTACATTGTAACAATAAAGGGAAAGGGGGCTGAGTAAGAATGTAACAGAAGCAGGGAGACTCACAAAGACATTTAAAAACAGAAACAATAAAGCCTAAGACCAGAGTCCCTCTTTCACCCCACAAGCTCTGACCCTGTCACATGTCACACCCAGCTTCCCCTCCCCTTGTGACACAGCAGTCCAGGAAGTTTTTGCGCAGAAGAGGACTTCCCACAGAACACAGGGCTAGCAGCCCTGTCCCAGGGCTGCATCCACCTCAAGGTTCTCTTTAAGAGACACCACTATCTGCCTTTAATCCCAGTACTCAGGAGGAGGAGGAGGAGGAGGAGGAGGAGGAGAAGGAGGCAGGTGGATCTCTGTGAGTTCGAGGCCAGCCTGGTCTACAAAGTGAGTGTCACGTCAGTCAGGACTGTTTCACAGAGAAACCCTGTCTCAAACAAACAAAACAACCGCCACAATTCCCTTGTTTCTTATTTCCTTCATAAGGGTTAGAAATGCATTTCCACCCACTTCCATGCTTGTCCCCGAGAGGCATCTTAAAGGGGTCAGGCTAGCTGTGATGGGGGCATACATGTGTTTCACAAGGTCCTGGGCCAGATCTTCCATTTGAGCATTGCCTAGCCACCTATGCTCAGTCACGGGAGATTCCCAGCTCTGTGCCTCACCCCTCTGCAGGCCAGGTGAGGAGGTGCCACTCACTATCTGAAAGCCCAGACACACACTTGGCTATTTCCTTTTCTCCTCTGCTCTCACACTAACAGAGGGCAGGCTCCAAGACCTCAGAATCAGATGTCCTGAACAGAGAAAGACCGACAAGCCATCTCAGGAGGCCAGGACGAGCAAGTGGATGACACCAGGGGCCCAGACCTAGTCCACATGGCTCTCAGCTGCACTGGAGGGATTCTCAGACTGAAGCAGCCACCTGTTCATTCTGGGCCCTGGCAGTCAGTCACCAAGGCTCAGGAATGCTTTCTCTGTGGCAGGGCCATCTCCCAAGTGCTGTACTGCGTGCACTCTGGCTGCTTCTCTCACCCATGCAAAAGTGGGGTGACTCTAGGCACCATCATCACCTTGTGAGGTCCCCTTCTGGGGTTTTCAGATGGCAAGTGCATGGGCATGGACTGGATGCTTCTATCCAGACACCAGCAGAACTCGGCTGGATGACAGCATCCGTGTTTCTGTCCATTCGCCTGGCCCAGGTGTTCAGATCACAGGTATGGGAGGAAACTAGTTGGATTCAAAGTCACTGCTCCCCTCTGCTCCTTAAAGTCAGCCATCCTATGGACTGACAACAGTCCTCTCCTAAGGTGCTCACTCACGCCGCCAGGAGCACCAGCACTAGGCCAGGCCCCCATGCCTCCCTCACTACACACCGCCTCCCTCTGATGCCACGGCACTGCAGGACTTTCAAAGAGGAACAAACCAGGACAGAAAGTGTCCCTTCAGCTCTGTGTCCCCTCAGGTACTGTTTCTTCTCCCAAGTGCCCCCTATATCAGCACAGACTATGTGTCCTGCTTTGTGCCTAGAGCCCAGCTCTCAACATTCCGCCACTAAGATTGTCACCAGCCTGCTGGCGCGGCAGGGGAGCACAGCCCCACTGCATTTCTCTTAGGAGAGTCAACAGACATGTTAAACACGGCAGGGCTGTGGACAGGGGTGCAGGAGGCGCATCCCATGTGGTTGGCCTGTGCATCCCGATTAGAGGAAGCACTGTCCTGCTTGGGGCTCCCCAAGCCTAATGGTCCCCAGCCATTCTAATTTGTATAGCAAGAAGCAGGAGTCACAGGCTCAGAGTGGCAGGAGGGTGGTTGACAGAGGTCCCCTGGAGGGACACATGGACATCTACTCTGCAGCTCCCAGGCCATTTGCCATATGGCAAAGTCACTATCATGCCAGAAAAGCTACTGGACTTCTGCAGGGGCCTGACAGCCTGTTTCCACAGGGGGCTCTTCTCCTCTACTAGACGGAAGCCAAGAGCACTGTATGAGGAGTTCAAAGGTCTGGATTCTGGTCTGGATAGACTGGGGATTCATTGGTTGTGTGACCTGGGCAAGTCTTTTTTTTTAAAATAATTTATTTAACTTTATTTTATGTGCATTGGTATGAAGGTGTCAGAGTTACTGACAGTTGGAAGCTGCCATGTGGGTGCTGGGAATTGAACCCAGGTCCTCAGGAAGAACAGCCTGGTGTCACTTCTTCAGTCCTCTGGGCAAGTTTTGTAACTTGTCTGGGCTTGGTTTCTTTGGCTGCAAGAAGCAGGGGACTCTGAGATCGTAAAGCACCACGGCCAGCCACCCCAATGGAGCAAGCATTAAATCAAGAGACAGAGAACCACGTTTTGGACTCATTTTTAGGAACACTGGGTGCCAGTCACCTGCAAAGCCAGCACCCAAGAGCACTGACTTAATTGTGCTGAGAGTCTCAGATGAAGGAAACACATCCCAGCATTAAACCCTCAAGAAGTGAGAGGCAGAGACCATCACCTTAGGCTTCTCCATCCCAGGATTTTCCTTAGACAATGACAGCCAATAGTTGTCACAGGTGTCACCTCACTGACCAATTTTAACTGACCAAGAGAGTGGTCATTCTAAGAAAGACGCTGAGGCTGTGTCTAAACTCAGAGGGGAAACAGAACTGTGGTTGATTAGCAAGGCCTGCCACATGTGCAGGATGGGCAGAGGCGGCAGAGGTTGTGTCTTCTGATTCAAGCCTGTAGTTTAATGTGGGTTAGCCAACCATTTTTGGCAAGAACCTAAAAGAATGGGAATGGGGGGAAAAACAAAAATAAACAAGCAAATAACCCCCCTAAATTCCTTTCATGCAGCCAAGTGTGGAGTAGATCGGAAATGCCAGCACTCTGGAGGCTGAGGCGGGGTGTCACAAATTCAAGGACAGACTGGGCTACAAAGGGCCTCAAAATACTAAAAAAAAAAATAAAAAAGCAAGTAAAGAATAAAGGATGTACTCAGCAAATGTTCCAGCTTGCAGAGTCTTGGGCACAGAAGCTACTCGGAGACACAGAATACAATAGGTCCTAGGAGTTCCTGGGAGGAGGAACGACTCTGGGCAGGGTTATGGCTAAGCCAATTCCTTAAGGACATGTGGACTCCAGCCAGCCAGAAGGAAGGAGGTGTGGGTGGGCAAGCGGAGTGGTATGCAGAGGGGGAGGAAGGCTGACTCCGGAATGCTCTGGGGACACTGGCGCAATGCCATCTGTGGGCCTGGGAGTCATTCAGAAAGTTGGCAGCACAGATTTTAGGAGAGGGAAATAGGGAACCAGTGAGGCTTCTAGCCAGGGGTGGGGGTGGGGGGCAGCAAGCCTCCTGGACTCTAGAGCACTGCATAACTGACCTAAAAGATACGCGAGCAGGAGTCACAGGTCAGCCTTGTAACCGATCAGTTGGGAAGATCCAATTACTAGGTCAGAGGGGAGAAAAAAGATGGGTAAAGGACCAGCCTCTAAGTGGATGTGGGAAGACCTGAACAAGTGGAATTCAGGCTAGAGATACAAAGGCGGGGTGAGTTCCCAGAGGGATGCTGTAAACCAGGGAGCAGGATGACATGAGGCCCACACCCATAGGGGCAGAGAGTCAGTATTGACCAAGCCCAGCCAATGGTCCCAGGCCACACCCTGAGGAGTTAAGGTGGTTGTTCCAACAGGCCCAAAGCCTTCGTGCCCTTGGATCCAGAAAGTTCACTTCTAAAACTGAGAAACACACAAAGAACTACACAGAGAAATAGACCTGGAGATATTGGCAGCAGTACTATCTGCCACAGTGACAAGGAAGAAGCAAGTGGGTATCCAGCATGAGGGGATTGCTAAATTTTGGCCACGTTCAAGCAGTAGAATCTTAAGCCACCGTGGATATGACAAGTGACATGGGAAGGCAGCCTCACTATGTAATTAGATGGGGGAAAATGAGGTTGGGCATTCTCTCTCTCTCTCTCTCTCTCTCTCTCTCTCTCTCTCTCTCTCTCTCTCTCTCTCTAGACAGAAAGAAGAGTCTAGAAGGAAATATTCTGAAGTGACAGCAGAGGGATTGCTCTTTAAAAATCCTACTTCAAAAGGCTGTGAGATGCCAAGAGTGCTGTGATTCCAGCTGTTTGGAAGCTGAGGCAGGAGAACTGTGTTTGAGACCAGCCTGGGATGCACAGTGAGTTCCAGGACAGAGTTAAGTCTTACCACAGAAAACAAAAAACAATAGGTTTCTGACACTGAGTATGGTGGTACTAGATCCTTAGTACCTAGTAAGCGCTCAATAAATGGCAGTCATCATTTGGTTTTGCTCTGATTTGAGAATCTGTTCCCACAATGCCTCTCAGGCTCCTTGTGGCCATCACTCCAGCCAGCCATAGGCCAGGGCCACACACACTGTGCCCAGCTCACCCAAGAGATTGGGGACACTCCAAACACGTACACCAAGACCCCACCTTAAAGTTGACAGTGAGTCTCCAAGGCCAGGGTGGGAGAACCCTACTGACACCTGAGTCTACAGAAGAAATCTCCACCCATAAAGAGCAC
The DNA here is from genome assembly GCF_017639785.1 of Mesocricetus auratus. NCBI lineage: Eukaryota > Metazoa > Chordata > Mammalia > Rodentia > Cricetidae > Mesocricetus > Mesocricetus auratus. The sequence goes on from NW_024429206.1 coordinate 6,046,390, forward strand.
ATTCAACATGTTTTCCTTTATATGAGTGCCAAGAATGACCCTCTTTGGTGAACAGTAAATAGCTCCAGGGTGACCCGTGCCAGTTAACCCTTCATAGGCAAACTCCACTGAAGCATCTGTCTAAACGGTGCTTCTGTCCACAGCTGTGACATCCCACAGCCCAGGATGGCAGCAAAGACAAGAGTCCTTTGAGACCAGGATCAGGGAGGGAGGGACACTCCTCTGCCCTGACTCCAGATGCCTCCTCCCATCTCCTCCCAAACCAGGAAGATGCTCCTAACCACAAGGGGTATCCCCAAGTGCAGAGCTGGCAAGTCACCTCAGAAAGGGAAGAGAAACCATGTCATTATGAGTGGCGCCACAGACAGGCTTTAGCACTCTTTGTGCCGGGACTGTCCTGTGTGTCGAGGGGTGTTACAAGTACCTGGATAGTGCCCCTGTAGCATTCAGCACCACCCCTTCAACTACGAAAAACAAAGCAGATACCAACAAAGGAACAAAACTGCCCTCATTTGAGAACCACTAGCTCCAGTAGATTCGGAACCCACAACAGGCTGGCTCTAACTAGCAACTACTAAGAGAGCCCAGGAAGAAACAGACACAAAACACAAGGCTGCCAGGGTCGACCAGATGGCTCAGTAGGTAAAGGAGCTTGCTGTAAAGCCAGATGACCTGTGTTCGATTTCCAGGACACATAAGGTGGAAGGTAGTAAGTGACTTCTTAAAACTGTCCTCCAGCCCTGGCATACACACACACTCAAATACGTGTGTGTGTGTGTGTGTGTGTGTGTGTGTGTGTGTGTTTAAAAAAACATAATGTAGTCATAAAAATCAAAGCAAAAGCCAGCAGCTCCCTTCCTGGAGATGCAATTTCATCTCCAGCCGAGATACTGATGAGTAGTGATGTCAAGCAGGTCTCATGTACTCAACAGGCTTGACAGAGGACCTACTAGGAGGCCATGGCCAGGGTACCTGGGGCACAGCAGTGACTGTGGAAGCCAAGACCATGTTCTCAGGTCTCCACACTGGTTGGAGGCTCTCACAGACAAGTGCATTCAGGGTTAGGGTTAACACCCATTAGACATCCATGGAAAGGGCCCAAAATTAGATTCAAGAACGTCATACATTACTTCCTCTCCCTCCACAGCAAACATCTGCCCTTCACAAGCCCTCATTTTTGCCCCATATCCAGCCTAGACAAACACCTCCATTTCACAGATGGGAATCCTGAGGCTTAAGAGGAAAACTGGCGTACAGAAGTACACCGCCACAGACCCGCTGTGGAAACGGCTGTCTCTACTAAGTCCTAATCATCTCAAGGCACCAATCAGACCTCCTCTGGCTGAGCAGCCTCAAAGCTCTGTCCAAGTGTGGGTTTCAACTGGACTCTGCCCTGGGGGCTGGTGCTGTCCTGCAAAGTCACTAAATGAGCTAGCAGGGCAGGGCACTGGGAACGTCCCCACCAAGAAGAACGCGAGGCTCAGGTTGCACCCTTAGTGGACTGCGAGGCAAAGGGCAGGGCATTGGTTTTCCTTCCACTTTCCAACAAGGCCTGAGCTGGAGGAGGGGAGGAAGAGGATCTGATGCTCCTAAGAGTTTCTTCAACTTGTGTGGAGCTGTCCTCCTTTTTCCTTTCCAAGCCAGAGCGAGGGAGGGATTCGGGCTAAGCACCCTACCGCTGACATCACACCCACAACCCACCCACTCCCCTTAGGACCCCCTTCCTAAATGGAGGAAAACTTTTTCGGGACTTCCTCTAAAAAGTGCTCTTGAGTTTTGCAGCTCCTTCTTCAAACCCTTGGAGGTAGGGGACGGCCTTTGATGTGGGGTGGGGGAATTGAGAACCATTCCGAAAGGGACTAAGAATGAAGCCGAGGATGAAGGCGTTCGGGGGCGGTTCCGGAGGGTTGGTGCCGCATGCCGGTGGTGCAATAGTAAAAGGATGTTTGGGGCAGGCAGCGATGGGTGAGAGAGAGTGAAGGGCTCGGGTGCATTTGAGGGAGGAGAAGGAGACAGAGAGATCTGGGCAGGTGGGAAGGGCTGGCGGCGCCCGGGACTCACCGAAGAAGGGCGGCAGGTGGGCCACCGCCTCCAGGAAGGGCCCGGTCTCGATCTGCCGGTCCGCGGGCAGCGGCTTGAGCAGGTGCTCGGCCAGCAGCGCCATTTCGGGGTCGAGGCCCTTGGTGATGCCCCAACCCGCGCCGAGGGCGTCCGCGCCCGGGCTGTCGCCGCCCGCCGCCGCCTCCTGGGACGCCAGCCTCGCCACTTCCGCCCGCACCTCTGAGCGAGCGCCGAGCGCCGCCCGCAGGCCGGAGCCATGGAGTGCTCGGCCACGCCCCTTCGCGGATTGGCCAATAGGCGCCCACCGCTGCACCCTCTTGGCCAATGGGAGCCCGCCTCTCCCGCTGCCGCACTGCCATTGGTCTGAAGGCGGGGCTTAGCGGTAGCGCGGGCGGCTGGCACCAGGTGAGACACAGCACTGCCAACCTGTCACTTGTTACTTCATTCCCTAACTTGCGGTTCAGACCGGTGTCGCTCTGTCTCGACCCGCCTACAGTCCAGCCCCCTGGCGGGTCCTTGTTTCCCAATCCCGGGTCCTACAAAGGTCCCAGGTGCACGCCTCCGCAGCCTGCACCCGAGATCGCCTCAACCAGAATCCAGCCTCGCTGCTGTGCCCTAAAATCCAGAGCTCAGTGCACCCCAAGTCCCGCGTCCTGGAGAGCTGGTATGCGCCCGCATTGGATATTCAAGGACTCTGTTCTGCGCGGCTGCTGCTCACTGTGCCAGGCACAGAGGATGCCGTGACCGTGTAGCAAAGTCCTGGAGCAAACAATCTAGTCGGGACTCCGTGCAGCACAACACGCAAATTAACAGTTTCAGAGTTGGCTTGTAAGTGAAGAAAACAAAGCAGATTTGAGGGTATAGCTCAGTTGGCCCTGCGTTGTCTCCCAGCTCCGCATATACTAGACGGGGTACATGCCCGTGACCCCAGCACCTGGGAAATGGAAGCCAAGGGACTCCACTTCAAGGTCGTCCTTGGCTACATAAGGAGCCCGAGGCCAATCTGGGGTAGAGATCCTGTCCCTAGATAAATAAGCAAGGCTGTTGGCTAGACAGAGAATGATGCCGGCTTGATGTAGAGGGTCCGGCCAGCACTTCAGCGTTGAGCAAAGCCTTAAATTGAGGGAGACAATGGTGTGTGCAAGAAACCAGAGAGCTGTGAGAAGTGGGCAGGGAAAGAGATGTGCTAGGAACTGAGATGGTTAGGTGAGCAGGGGCTGCAGAGTGGTTAAGAACTGGTGGTTCATGAGGGCTGCCAGAAAAGCACATGCTAAACCTTGTTAAAGGACTTTAATTTACCCTTTTGGGGGGCAGATGACAAAAGAGATTGATCTAATAGACAGGCATGACCCCTGGAAACCAGGTAGTCACAGGCTGGGAGAGATAGGACCATTATTATCTCTTGCTCACATAGACTATAACATGCCACATCAAGTTAGATCTGTGGATAGACGCCCAAGCCACCAATTTCAGCTTGTTCCCACCCCACCCAGCCTCACTGCCTCAGGCTTCCCAAGATACAATCTTACTAAAGCTACAACAGTCTGCCTACAGCCCTACCTCTGCCAGAACCCCACCTAGCTTTCAGACACCTCCATCAATTCCACAGAGAGATAACAGCCTGTGTGGGGCCTCTGACTTCAGATGATACCCTGATTTCTCAACCTGCTCATCCCAGCCAAGCAGGCCATTCTAAAGCCCATGTGACTCAAGAAAGCTGGTCTTTAAGATGACTTGATGTCCTGGGGCAGGTCCTCCATATGGATATGTGGTGTTTTGAAAGTTCATCCCTCCTTCCCTCCTTCCATCTACCCATCTACCCATCTACCCATCTATCCATCCCTCTCTTCTTCCATCCATCTGGCCATCTGGCCATCCCCCTACTCATCCATCCAACTCATTTGAAAGTGTTTGCTCTCCTGTTGACTCTTGTCTTCCCACAGCTCTCAAGGGTGAAGTCTGGCAAGGGGGTGCTGTGGGCTGGTGTGGTGTGCTGAGCAGTTGGGTCAAGGCTGGGAAGTTAAGGGTGACACAGCCCATCCAAAGGACACTATTATGCTGTTACCCCACCAGCTGTTGTCCTCAGGGTGCTCATTTTTCACATCCCACAAAACAAATTGAAAATCTAGGGTTTTTTTTTTGGTTTAAAAAATAACTTTTTACATATTGGCTACTTAAAAATTACATAAACCACATAAAAATATTTTCTGCTTTTTCTTTCTCCCCACCTTCCTTCTTTTCTCTTTTCCTTTTCCATTTTTATTTATTTACTTCTATTTATTTATTTATTCATTCATTTACAGAGAAACCTGTAATAGAGAAACCTTGGCTGTCCTGGAATTCACTTGTCCAGGTTGGTCTCAAACTCACAGGAGGTCTGTCTCTGCCTCCTGAGTGCTGGGATTAAAGGTGTGCACCACTACTTCCCGATTTATTTTTATTTTTCTTGAGACAAGTATTACTGTATAGCCAAGGCTGGCCTAGCATCAACTATATAGCCCATGCTGGCTTCAAACTCCAGTCAAATCTTGCCTCAGCCTCTCAAGTACCTGATAGTTAAAAAACAATCTTAAATTCTTAGAAATATTGCAAGCCCTATGCAAATGACTTGTCACTGAAATTACCTTAAATACTTTAATGCTCATTTTCTCCAAACAGAGGCGTTCCGCAGAACCGTGTTTACCCCTGAGCAGGAAAACGACGACATTCAGCAGTCTCAATCTGTCTTTTGTGTCTAGGGCCCCAGTCCAGGATCATGTGTCCCATGCCGTGTAGTTGTCCTGCCTGTTGGTGTCTATCATTCTGGAATATTCCTCAGTCTTTCCTGGGCTCCCATGACTGACACTGTTGAAGAGGACAAGCAGATTCTTCCATTGAGGTCCCATTTTCTGTCTCACAGCACAGAGGCAGCATGCTGAGCCCTCTCAGGACACAGATGACATGATGACAATGTGATTTCAATGGTCCTAAATTGAAGTTGTTGAGTTTTGTTTGTTTGGGTTTGGTTTTGGTTTTTCAAGACAGTATGTCTCTATGTAAGAGCCCTGGCTGCTCTGGAACTCCTATGTAGACCAGGTTAGCCTCGAACTCACAGAGATCCACCTGTCTCTGCCCCCTGAGTGCTGGGATTAAAGGCATGAGCCACCACTGCCCAACTTGTTTCATTTTTTCAACAGGGTCTCATATGTAAATCAGGCTGACCTCAAACTCACAGAGAGCTGCCCATTTATGCCTTGTGAGTGTCGAGTTTACAGGTATGTGCCACCATAGTGGGCTCAGACTTTAATTTCATCATCTTATAAGGCAAGGCCCCTTCCACTTTGCAAATACACCATACTTCATGCTATTGTTGCAGTTCTTATCCGAGGTGACAATCCACTACTGCCATGATCTGACTGTCGCAGGTGTGGTCTGTGACAGCCCCTTCAAGCCGGCCTCCGTGTCTGCTCAACACATCCCCACTATGTAGTAAGTACTTCCTCACTCGCTTGCACAAACTATTCCAGGCTTACTATCTTATCCCTCTCTGGCCCCCCTGAGATTAGCCCTCTCCCCAGAGCACCCCCCATTCCCTTCAGTGGTATGTCCTATTCAGAAGCAGAGATCGGGATGTGCTGGTAGCCACTGAGATGACACTGTTTCTGGATCCTCTCAGAGGAGTTTTGAACATACATCTGGAGATGCAGCCTCGGTGGGCATTTGTCTGAATGGAAACTCAGGGTTTTGGCTCTGGTAGATCTAGTCCCAGTGGAAGTCCAAGGGGCTTATTCTTGCCTCTGCCCTTACCGAAGGCGCACCTAGCCCCTTTTTCAGTGCTCTCATTGTTCTGTTGATTTGAGCAAGTTCTTCTTGTTGCTACAGCCCCAAACCCAAGATACTTGTCGTGTCTGCAGTTCCAAGAGGAGACCCGTTTCCTTTCCACGGATCCCAGTTTCCATGCTGGGCCACCTCCATCCATACGAACACCCTTCTTATTCCATTTAGTCTCTGAGACCCCTCTTCAGCATCAGGTACCCTCTCCTTCACCACTGACCCTTGTTCAAGAATGAAAGGAGACCGGTGATGTGGGACACACCTTTAATCCCAGCACTCGGGAGGCAGGTGCATCTCTGTGAGTCCAAGGCCAGCCTGGTCTACAGAGTGAGTTCCAGGACAGTCAGGGCTCTTAAACATAGAAATCCTGTTTCAAAACACCAAAGCCAACCCAAACAAGCAAACCGCCCAGGGAGGCCCCTTCACCACTTGGCACTGCACACTTGGAGCACTTGGTGAGACCGGATGAACTAGTGGCAGTAATTTGAGGGACTGGTACTGACTCTGAGAGGGTGTTCACCTGAAGTTTCTTCATTTTCCTGAACCGTACCCACCCTCTGTTAACAACACCTTCCCACACTGAGTCATCGAAGCCTGCCCTACCCCAGTGGCATCTAAGTTCACAGCCATTGTGACACTTCATCTGAGGAACAGCCTCCAGTGCAGGATTGCTACAATAATGATGACATGGTGACCGTCATGATGATGGTCGTCATCGTGATGGCAGCTAGCATGTATTGAACTCTTGCTATATACACAACCCAACACCATATTTACTTCAAACTAGCTGTGCGGTCTTGGAGGAGTCACTGAGTTTCCTACAGATGCTGAAACAAATGTCTCGGTGACTGAAAACTGAAGTTAGTTAGCTCACAGTTCTGGCATCCAGACATCCAAGCTCAGTATCACAGGGCCAAAATCAAGGTGCGTCTGCACTGCTCCGGCCTCTGCCTCCATCCGCACCTGTCCGCTCCGGTGTGTGCATGGAGTCTCCCTTCATACTCTCTTACATCTGTGGTGGATGGTGCATTAGTCAGCTTCCTGTCACCTCAACAGAACACCCCTGATAGTCACTTTATACGGAGCAAGAGTGGTGGCTGGGGAGACGGCTCTGAGGTTAAGCGCACTGGCTGCTCCCAGCATCCACAGCTCCCAGCTGTCTGCAACTCTGGTTCCAGGGGATCTGATGCCCTCTTCTGGCTTCCTGAGCACCAGGCATAAGCATGGTTCAATACAGACATGCGGGCAAAATGCTCATACACATAAATCAAAATAAATAAGTCTAAAGAGAAAATAAAAGGTTTCTTTTAGCCCTCAGATTTGGATGTCTTTACCCTTGAGCCATTGCTCTAACGGAGGGTACCTTCCTTAGGTTGCTTTTGTCAGGTACCTTGTCATCCCAGTGACAAAAGTAACTCGGATCTTTCCTGCAGATGAGGCAGGATTTAGATGTCTCAAGGGTTAGGAGCTGACCGACCGACAACCCACCATGCTTCTCTTCTGCAGATCCTGGTAGTCTCACCTGTCACGTGAGGAGTCACAGTAGTGGCCTCAGTGTAGGGTTGATGTGAGGCTTCATGGGAACCTGGATGCTGGCACACTGGCAGGAAAAGCTGCCATGAATGGCACAGTTATTAAAAATTAATTTCTTGAGTTATTTCTACCCAGATTGGTTACTGTAGGGGAATTGATCCCAGTGATTGTGTCTCTCCCGTTGCCAGATTTTCTGCAGGATTAAGTGTACCAAACCAGCCTTCTTGTGCCAACTCCCCTTACTGTTAAAAGCCTCTGTGCCAACTACCATTCTGTTCCACAGGGCTGTCTGCCACCTCTCTCTGACGAGTGCCAAGGTGACACACGCTAACAGGACTGCTTGCTGCTATCCTTGGAAGCAAGGCGACATATGGCAGCCAAATATTTGAAAGCTTTTTCAGCTCCTTGAGGAAAATAGCGTATTGGTCATTTAAACAGCAGAGTGCGTGTGTGCGTGCATGCGTGTGTTGTCTGGTGTATCATGGCAGAGTGGTGTGCGTGCATATGCACGTGTGGTGTTTGAGCCAGCACCTTAGTATGTAACCCTGTCTGTCCAGGAATTCGCTCTGTAGACCAGGATGGTCTCAAAGTCACTGATCTACCTGACTCTGCTTCCCAAGTGCTGGGATTAAAGGTGTGCATTTTTTGTGATTTACATATTTTTATTTTATGTGTATGAGTGTTTGCCTGCATGTATGTCTGTGTACTATGGCAGTGTCACCAGGGTCATACACACAATTATGGAGTTCCCTTCTGTAGGACAGCCTAAGACCCAAGTGTCCTCCCAGTAAGCTTTATCACTTTGAAGAGGAACTTGTCTACAATGGCAGATGCCCCATGACTCTCATCTGACCTGTGTCCTGTTTATTCTGACCAAGAGTCTCTGTCACTAAGCTCCACTGAGGTGGGGCATAAACTCCACTTAGCCGGCCAGGTAGGGGTAGAGACATTGCAGTTCTCGTTAAAGGCCCCAGAAGCCAGACATGGTGGCACAGGTCTGTAATCCCAGCACTTTCGAACCAGAGACATAGTCTCAAGTTCAAGGCTAGCCCAGGTGACACAAACCAACAAACAACAACAACAAAAACAACCAAACACACACACACACACACACACACACACACACACACACACACACACTCAAAAACAGAAAACACCCAAAAGAGGGGGAAATGTCCTCCGGGCAATGCAAATGCCATTCTGGATGTACATGTTCAACCAGTGAGAGGTGAAAGAGGGTGACAGAGAAAGACAGGGACAGAAGCAGAGTGACAGAGTCAGTGCTCTCACTGCAGCTAGGGTAGAACTAGACCAGGTTTCTCAAAGGTTTTCTAAATGGTGTTGTAGAGCAAGCTGAGGTAAGGTTCAAGGGATTATGTTGTGACTGAGAGGAAGCCATCGAGGCATATCTGTACAGTCCAGGCAGGAGGAGGCCATCAGCCTGGGTCTCCATTGGAGGAGGCCAGGTAGCTGAGTAAGGCAGATAGCTCTTGGACCACCTTGAATAGCTGGGGAAGGCAGACAGCTGAAACCTGTCTCAGGGCAGATATATGTTACATTTGTTTATGCTGCAGAATATTTAACTGTGTAAAGTTGTGTTACATTTGCTTATGCTGCAGAACATTTAACTGTGTAAAGATGTGTTACATTTGCTTATGCTGCAGAACATTTAACTGTGTAAAAATGTGTTACATTTGTTTATGCTGCATCTGTTTAATTATATAAAATGTGATGCATCTATTTCACCTTGCCTGCCTAAGAGCCTGATTGGTCTAATAAAAAGCGGAATGGCCAATAGCTAGGCAAAGAAAGGATAGGCAGGGTTGGCAGGTAGAGAGAATAAATAGGGGGAGAAATCTAGAGTGAGAGAAGGGAAGAAAACAGAGAACGAGGAGAGACACACACACACCCTCGGCCAAGCAGGCAGTCGACAGCCAGCAGGCATGAGAAGCAGTGTAAGTAAGATACACAGAAGGAAAGAAAAGTAAAAAGCCCCAAGGCAATCAGAAGACAAAGAGAAACAGATTAATTTAAGTTAAAAAAAGCTAGCCAGAAATTAGCCTAAGGTAGACTGAGTGTTCAAAAATAATAATAAGTCTCTGTGTCATGATTTGGGAGATGGTTGGTGGCCCAAAAGAAAACAATCTGGTATATGGGGAAGTTGTCTACACTCACCAGGATGCCAAGACAAATGAACTCTCACACAGCTCCCCAGGTGGTGGAATGGTGTCAGTCAAGAACTTTGTTGTGAATGAGTTTAAGGACACGAAGCCGCAGCCTTAGAGATATTTGAGAGGTGAAGCTAACATGGAAGCATTTGTCTGTCCCCATCATAAAAAATAAAACAATCACACCTTGAATAATTCTGTTCTAGGAAAGTCTGTCCATGAGAACGCTTCCCAGTGACTGAAAAGGACTTAAGCAGGAAATGGAGATAGCTTTTTTTTCCCTCCAAGACAGGGTTTCTCTGTAGCTTTGGAGGCTGTCCTGGAACTCACTCAATAGACCAGGCTGATCCCAAACTCACAGAGATCCATCTGCCTCTGCCTCCCTAGTGCTGGGATTAAAGACATGCACCACCACCGCCCGGCTAGGAAATATATTTTTTAATCTTCTAAAACAGGATCTCAAAGCCAGATGTGACGTACACTCACCATCCCAGAAGGTTGAAACAGGAGGGTCATCCTGAGTTTAAGACCCAAATTGGCTCCACAGTGAGTTCCAGGCCATTCTGAGCTAGAGTGAGACCGTATTTCAGAAAAAATAATGGGCCAGGCAGAAATGGCTGAGGACCCATGTTCAGGTCCCCAGGGCCTACATAAAGCTGAGTGTGGTGGCATACATCTGTAACCCCAACAGGTGGATCCCGGGGTCTCTCTAGTCCAACAGTCTTCAAAGTGATGAGCTCCGGGTTCAGTGAGAGCTCTTATCTCAGACAGTGAAAGGCACGTGCATAGGTGCCTTCTGTCCTCCATAAGCACATGTATGGGAGAGAGCACCTGCATATACAAGTGCACACACACATGCATATATCACACCGACAGAGAAGCACATAGCACCACACATACACCACACACATGTATTTCATACATAACAGATGCAAATATCACACATATGGATACATATGCCACATATCCATATACCACACTCATGCATATGCTACACTATGCATATATCACACATACAGATGCATATAGCACAATACATATACCACCCAAACATGTACATATCACATGCACAAATATATCACACATGCATATATACAACAGATACGCATACCATGCACATACATAGATCACACAGATGCAAACAGCAGATGTACATACACCACACACATGCATTTGCCATACACACACGGACATGCACTCCATAAAATAAAACCGAACAATTCTTTTAAAGGACCTAAGTTATGTGGTCAGGCTTCTTTTTAAGTTTACTGTATTTGATATCGTCATCAGGAACTGACTTCTCCCTTCATTTTACTCTGGTAAATGCAGTGCTGGGTGTATTCATGCTGGGTGTTTTCTTGCTGGTGACATGACAGCTACAGCAGTACTGTGGGTTTCCTGCGTGTGGGATAACAACCCAGTGTCACCATCTCCCCAGCAGATGTCCCCACTTGCCACTGAATGGAACTGTGCCTCAAGCCCATACCCATCCCTGACATTCACAAGGAGTGGAGGTGTGCCGTAGCTGGCTTGGAGGAATCGGGATGTATATCAACCAGAGGGCACAGCTGGAGCAGGGAAACCGAGGGAAGAAAAACAAAGTCAGTCCCCAGTTTCTGGCGTTAGCAGGTGCTATGCAATAAACTGACAATCGTCACACACCACATGCTGACCGTGCATGTCCCTGGCCATGTGTGTAGAAAGCTATTAGTCACTCAGCACCATTTTATCCACAGTTTATACTCAGCAAACCCTGGCTCAGCACCAAGACATTCTTGGAAGTCCATATAGGCTCCTTTCCCACAACAAGCTGGCCTCTAAAGATGATATAAAGGCAGCAAAAACTGCTAGTGCCATTCCATCAGACAAGTGTACTCCAGCAGAAGGAAGCAGGTGGGCTACCTGAAGGTTCTGGAATGGAATTCCACATGTGGCCTCTTGTACACACAAAGCAGGCCTGTCAGAACAAGTTCTGACGAGCTTACCAGATGCTGGGGTATCTTGGCCACATATCTGAAGAAGGCCGTGGAGGGCAGTTGGGGTTTCTGTCTGCAGGAGTGCCCCTTGCGTAGGGAGGACTGTGTGGGACAGGGCTGTGACACAGCAAGCCCATGTGTGTTGGGGGGGGGGAGTACTGTCCCTCCTGCCAGTTTCTGCAGGCAGTTGGAGGGAGAGCAAGGGGCCACGGACAAGTGAAGACATCCGTACAACCCTGGGACCGTCACTAAAAGTGAAGTTCCGTGTGAGCGGGATAGAGGCCTCCAGAGGTATGTTCCCCCTGATGCCCAGAGCTGGTGACCATGTGACTGTATATGTGGCCATAGGGCCTTAGCAGATACGGCGAAAGTAAAAACCCTGACATAGCCGAGCGGTGGTGGCAGGGCACGCCTTTAATCCCAGCACTCGGGAGGCAGAGGCAGGCGGATCTCTGCGAGTTCGAGGCCGGGCTGGACCGATAGCGTCCGAAACAATACAGAGAAACCCTGTCTCGTAAAAACCAAAAAAACAAAACAAAAACAAAAACAAAACAAAAACAAAAACAAAAAACCCTGACATAGGCAGGGTGGCCCATATCACCTCGGCGGCCACACGAACAGAGCTGAGGTGTCTCCAGAGCTATGCTCAGAGGGAGCCTGACCACTGAGGAGGAACTGTACGTGTTCGTTCCTCTTCTCCCCATGTCCGGAGCTAGAGGGGAGCCAGGAGCCTTTGCCTCCCACCCCCCCCCAGCTTCCAGTGAGAATCACAGCCCGGCTCAGTGCTTGACCCTAACCCGCATCATCCATGGTGGACTTTCATCTCACAGAGCACAGAACATGCCAATAATGGGGAGAGAGGCTGCAGAGCTCCACTGCCCTTTCTGGCTTGGTCACAGCCAGGGGTGGGGTGGGCAGGGGTGTAGGCCATCCATGGGGATCTTCATGTATGGAGGCGGCATTCCACGAGTAAATATCTCACAACTGAAGGAAGGCCGAAGAATGCTCTCTTTGTACTGGTGGGATGGACATAGACCTCTGACTCCATACCCTCTAGTTAGCCTCCCTCTAGTCTCTTACAAGGTTGCTCCTAGGGGTCCCCAGGGTCAGCGGGTGAGGTGACCAACCAGGATTGACATATCTAGCATGCTGCAGGTTTGAACCTGGTTGTAGAGGCCCAACACCACCTTGGCTTCCATGAGAAACAGAGGAACAAAGGAATGTGTGAAAAAAATAAAATGGGTGGGAAAATTAAAGAAAAAAAAGAATGAGTGATGGAATATTTGTCTGTTATTTTTACAATATTTTGGGGGTACTGGGTGCTGGGGATTTTGAGTTCAGAGCTAAGCACATACAATCGCCGAGTTCCCCAGCCCTGCTTTGAAAAAAGGGAATAGTTAACGCATAAATACGTGCAGTCATGTGAGCTACAGTTATTAAAACCTCTGCAGTAATCTAAGACTACAGTAGAAATTTACCAAAGACTTGTAATTACCCAGATCAGCGGTTATTGGCCTCCGCTGCCGATGGGCAACACCCCGGGAGCATTGAAAATCATTTCTTTTTCTCTCGGGGCGTCTCCCTGGATTATTTTGATGCTCCCTGTTTGAGAAACATGGGCTTAATTCTCCTCTCAACTATTTCCTTGGCTTCCATCTCCACCCCAGTGACCACCACCCCGACTCTGGGTCATGACTCTGGCACTAGCGACACTTGCTGTCTATTTCCCTCCTACCGCGAGGGGGCGCAAGGACAACCCCTTCACTTTCTTTTCCCGGTGAGCGGCGTCGTCGCGCCGGGGGTATCTTGGCCTTCGCGGCCTCCGTAGTTCCGCGGGCTGCCCGGCAACCGAAGAGGAAACGGCTGGCGTCGCTGCCTCGGGCGCCGCGGGACTCTGGAATCCGGTGAGCGCGCGCTCGGGCTTAGGCCAGCGCCTCTTCTTGGAGAACTTGGGGTGCGGGGAGACACGAGTCAGAGGCTAGGCTAGGCCGAGGCGTCCTCTGTCGTCGCTGGTCGGAGGTCTCCGAACACCGGACGGGTGCATGTCGGGTGCTCTGCACACACTGATAATCTCTAAGTCATAGTCTCTAGTTACTTTTGTTGCTCTGGGGACAGGGCTTCCTGTTTTGCCCACGTTGGCTTTGAACTCCTGGACTCAAGTGATCTCGTGCTGCCTCGACCTCCAAAGTCCTTGGGGCTGCATGGGCCTGCCACGGAGCCCTGCTCGCCCCTGGCATTTTATGGCTTACCCGACCTTGTCAGGACGATGTCTGTGTCGGCAACGTCCCTGATAATGGCTGGCTCGCTGCCAGGTTCATTTAATTTGATAATTTGCAGCCTTGGTGGCACATCATTTAAAACATGCTGGCCTGGGCCTCGTTCTAAAGTTTTGGTCGTTCAGTTGTTCGAGGGTGGGAATGTGGGTCCTAAAGCTGTTATAAAGGTGGAGCCAAAGGGCGAGCGACCCTCGTAAAAGAGAGGAGAGCATCCAAGTCAGGGTTCCTGGGTTTGCAGCCGGCTTCGTTTCTGCCCACTGATGTCCCCTTCAGATGGCGCTCCCCACGCTGCCCTCTTATTGGTACACCCGGAGACCTCTGGACCAAGAGTTAGCACGTCAGCGCCAGCGAGAGCAGGAGGCCCACCTTCGCCAGCAGTGGGAGCAGAACAGCCGTTATTTCAAGACTTCGGACATCCACAGCTCCAAACAGGCGGAATGGAGCTCCAAGACCTCCTACCAAAGGAGGCAAGTATCAGTGAGTCCCTGCCTGCTGGTTCCTACCACTAGCTGCTCGGGGGATGTGGCCTCAGGGCCTTGGGACCATGGCTTGTGACAGCAATGAGTAATCTACATGGTGGTGCTATTCTAGTTGGAAATGGTGTGTGTGTGTGTGGGGGGGGATAACCAGTGAAGTAACGTGCATTTGGAAAGATAAAATGTATGCCAGCAGTTGCCTTCTCTGTAGGTGTTTGTGTTTAAGTGCATAAAAATGCATGTGGAACTGTGGCCTGGGTGTGACTGACGCACAGTGGGCTCCTTACCTAGCATGCACGCCTACCAGCGTGAGAAGATGAAGGAGGCGAAGAGGATGAGTCTGGAGGCCCGCCGTGAGAGACTCAGGCAGCTTGTGCTGGAGGAGCAGGACCTGCTGGCCGCTGAGCTGCAAGAGCTGACGCTGAGCATGAGCCTGCGGGAAAGAACAATCCGGGAACAGCACAAGGATCTGAAGTCAGCCCGAGAAGAACGAAGGAAACTGGTAACCAGCCTAGACCCGGGGAAGGTTGCAGAGTGGGAGTGTCCGCATCTGGGGGTTATTCTTGGGCGCCTTGGTCAGATGAGATGGCCAGTTAATTCCTCATCCCCTAAAGGCACCCGGCTCCTCTGAATAGTGCCACCAGTTGGGGAGCAATTATTTTTGCTGTTGGATTTTTGTTGTTATTTTGAACCGCTCTCACCATGTAGTCCTGGTTTGCCTGGAGCTTTCTTTGTAGACCAGCCTGGCCTCAAAGTCGAAGCGATCTGGCTGCCTCTGAACTTCCTCATGCTGGGAAGAAAGGTGAAACTTGCCTGGCCGAGGGCAAGCATTTAAAATGTGAGCCTGGGGGATAGCTAAGATCCAGCTCATAGCAGTAATCAGAACCAGATATGGTAGAATGTTCTGGATTGCAGGAGGTGGGGAGAACAGCCATGCTTTGTTGGCACTTTGAGCATGTAGTCATGTAGTCCAACAATGACTGTCTCACAACAGACAGGCCAGGCATCCAGCAGTCCACAGGTTTGGATGTCCTGCATGCCCAGCCTGGTGCTAGAGTCTGGAAGGATTTCTGGAGAACATCCGATTTTCTTTTTCTTTTTTTCTGAGACAGGGTTTCTCTGTGTAGCTATGGTGATTTATCATTTATGATTTAATAAAGATTGCCTGAAGTATCAGAAAACAAAGCCAGCCATACTTGTTAGCTGTAGAACCCAAGCAGTGGTGGCACATACATTTAATCCCAGGACTCAGGAGACAGGCAGGTAGATCTCTCTGAGTTCAAGACCACCCTGGCCTACACAAGAGTGAAGAATAACAGAGCTCACGCCTTTGGTCCCAGCACCTGGGATCACATGCCTTTAATCCCAGCCCTGGAGAGGTTTATAAAAGACAGGGACCCAATGTCTCAGGCTGCATTCTGAGGTTTATTCTCCAGCCACACTGAGGAGAGGCAGCAGTCTGAGGCTTGGTAAAGAGTTCGTGGAGACAGGACAGCCCTTTCAACCTGAGGTAGAGCTAAGAGCTAATGGCTGGCTTTACTTTGTCTACCCACAGACAATCTTTATTAAATCATAAATAATGTATTACCACATGTAGCCCTGGCTATTCTGGAACTTATTCTGTAGACCAGGCTGGCCTCAAACTCAGATATCCACCTGCCTCTGCTTCCCAAGTGCTGGAATTAAAGGTGTGCGCTATCAGTACCTAGCTAACTTCTGGTTTTCTGTCTGTAAGAAGTTGGAGTTAATGCCGGCCACAGAACAGGGTGGATGAGTTTGCCAGCAAGAGTGAGGGCAGACAAAAAGCGAGGGCCCATTCTTAAGTGCCTTTATAGGGAGTGTTTGGTTTGTGATAGCTTCTTCTCTGCCTCACAAATCACTACAAGTGATTCCTCCCTCCCCTCTTCAATTCTGCGGTCCCACAAAGGTCTGGGAACACTGTATTTTATCTTCAAGTGGTTCTGGTAACTAGCTTCAGTCTGTGTTTTTCAACTTGCTATGGGCTTGGAAACTCCTAGAAGAGAGCCAGCCATAGCATCAGATCTTAGCTAGCTCTTGGTCCATCCTGCTCTGATATCCTGTCCCCAGACGCGCGCGTGTGTGTGTGTGTGTGTGTGTGTGTGTGTGTGTGTGTGTGTGTGTGTGTGTGTGTAAGGAAAGCAGACTTGAGTGACAGATGTGTTGACATTGCTGAATGGAGGTCATGACCTCACTGACTTCTGTTGGCTTTGTCTAGATGAATGTATTTGAACAGTGACATCAGGTGTTCTGTGTTTTCTCCATAGATTGCTGAACAGCTTTTATATGATCACTGGAAAAAAAACAATCCCAAACTTCGTGAGGTGAGAATTAAGAGCCTTCCATTGCTTTGCCTGGGTAGGTGACAGGGTGTTTTCAGATCGTGTTTGAACCTGGATTCAGAGGACCAGGCAGAGAGAGGCCCGGTGACAGGACTACGCAGTGTCAATGAGCTCTGCTGCACAGACTGCCGCTGGGGATGTGCTCCCACAGACTGAAGAGACCTGGGCGGGTGGGCTCAGGACGTCTCTAAGAGCAGTTTCTGTGGAGGAGTGTGCAATGATGCTGGCTTTAGTTCTGTAGTACGGAGTGAAGAAAGGGCCTTCTGGATGGAGGAATCTAGGAGAACTGGCCTGTGGTGCGAGAACAGAGCCAGGAAGCTGTGAAAGGCCAGGTGGGACCTGGGGGGCAGATAGCAGGACTGGGGGGCCAGATAACGGGACTGGGGAGCCAGATAGCGGGACTGGGGGCCAGAGAGCGGGACTGGGGGGTCAGATAGCAGGACTGGGGGGCCCGATAGTAGCGAGTCCTGAGGTGGTGAAGCTGAAGTAGATGGGCTAGACCTTGAGCAGCATTGCCTGGCCTCCTTCAGCAGTGTGGGGGTCACAGCTGCATCCTGGGGCACCCTTTCGGCAGCATTGTTGGCATGAGCTGGGTGGAGGGTGCTGCTGCTGTGGGGCTCCTAAGGTGAAGGCTCAGACAGGGGCAGAGGGGACACCTGGGGACAGAGAATGTCTTCCTTAACATCACTGAAGGGTATTCAGCCTGTTACTGATAATGTTTATTTGCTTCAGTGTTTGTGCAAGTTTGGTTCTGTCACTTTATATAGCTTCTTAGGCCTAAAAATTTCCAGGTGAGATGGGCTCAGCAGGTAAAGGTGTTTGCTACCAAACCAGGTGACCCGAGTTATCCCAGTACCAACAGAGAGGAGGGAGAGAGCCAACTCCCACAAGTTGTCCTCTGACCTACAGACACACAGACACACACACACAGACACACACACACAGACACACACACACTAAATAAATGTAAATACTAAAATAAGAAAGTTGGGTGGGGTGGTTCACTTTTTTAAATCTTTTTTTATACACTTTTTTTTTCCTAAGATTTATTTAATGTATACAGTGTTCTGTCTGCATGTATCCCTGCAGGCCAGAAGAGGACACAAGATCTCATTACAGATGGTTGTGAGCCACCATGTGGCTGCTGGGAATTGAACTAAGGACTTCTGGAGGATCAGCTAGTGTTCTTAACTACTGAGACATCTCACCCCCACTCCTTTTTTAAAATCTTTTTGGTATCTTGAGATAGGGTCTTCCTGTATAGCCCTGGCTGACCTAGAACTCATTATGTAGACCAACCTGTCCTTTGAACTCACAGAAATTCACCTACTTCTGCCTCCTAAATGCCAAGATTAAAACATGCACCACCACCCTTAGGCTCTGGCTCACTTCTTTAATCCCAGCACTGGAGAGGCAGAAGCAGGCAGATCTCTGAGTTCAAGGCTGGCCTAGTCCAAAGCTGCTACTGTGTAAAGGAAGTTTTGATGAGCCAAGCTCAGGGCTGGTTCTGCTTCTCCTGGGCTGTCCTTTCCAACTGCAGGTCCTTTTCTGAGTGTGCTGGGATGTGTCCTGCTTACCAGGGGCTCCGGGAGCATGCTAACTGGGCTTAGAAGCAGCAGGTCTTTGGTTTCCTATCTGCTGAGTGTTCAGATTGGTTTTGTTGTCATTGATTTTATGGATTACTGTGTGTATGAGGGGCACAAGTGTGCCATGGCGATTGTCTGGAGGTCAGAGGACAACTTTTGAAAGTCAGAAATTTCTCTCCTCCCACCTTGCTGAGGTAGTGTTTGTCTTGTTTCTGCCACTTGGCTGAGCACGCCAAGCTGGCTAGCCCTTGAGTTTCTGGGCTTCTAGGCAGTTCTCTGGCTTCTGCCTCTCATCTTACCACAGAGCTGCTAGGGTCACACACATGCCACCACGTCCTGCTCTTTACATAGGTGGCTCCAGAGGCTGAGCTCAGGTATGCCGGTTCACCTTGAGTGTGTCGTCAGCCCTCTCTTACTGTTCTCATTGGGTTCACCTTACACTTGAAGTTGACAGAGAGAGTCATGGGCAGGTTCCAGCAGATGGCACAGACAGCAAGCAGGTCACCTCTGTCTCACCCAAGCCCACAGGGAAACGAATATTCTCTCTTTCTCACCCTCAGCTTGAGTTGGACCTTCACAAGAAGCACGTGATAAATTCTTGGGCGACACAGACAGAAGAAAAAAACCAGGTGTGTGATGTGTGACGGCACTCACTGTGCCATGGCCCCTCCCCTCCTCCCACTGTGTCTTGTTTCTATACTCTCGGCTAGATGAGCAGCAGGTGCCTGCCTGCATGTTTGCTCTGTGTGTGCCTACATGCATATTCATGCATGTGTCTGTGTGTACAGGTGTGTACACATACATGTGTGGGTGTGCATGTACATGTGTGCATGTGTGTGTGTCTGCATGTGTGTGTACATATTGTCTGTGTGGATGCAGGTGTATGCATTTTTGGGTGTTTGTACGGGTATGTGCATGTGTGGGTGTATATGCAGGTGTGTGCATGTGCTTGCATGGGTGTGTGTTCAGGTGTGTACATGTGTGGGTGTATATGCAGGTGTGTGCATGTGTTTGTGTGGGTGTGTGTTCAGGTGTGTATATGTGTGGATGTGTGTGCAGGTGTGTGCATCTGGACAACCTCTGGTGATGCTCCTCAGGAGCCAGCCGTGTTTTCCTGAGATAGGGTCTCTCAGTGGTCTGTAGCCTTCCCACGTAGACTACTGGGGAACTATGTGACTCACCAGTTTCCACTTCCCGGAAATGAAACTACTACAAGCATGTGCCACTTTGGCCAGCTTTTTAAAATACTTTTTACAAAGTTATTTTTCTGTGTATGGGAGTTTTGCCTGCTGTATCTGTCTACTTCAAGCATGTCTGGCACCTGGGGAGGCCAGAATAGGGTGTCAGGTCATCTGGATCTGGAATTATGGGCAGCTGCGAGCTGTCATATAGGTGCTGGGAATTGAACCCAGGTCCTCTGGAAGAGCAGCCATAGTGCTCTTAACTGTGGAGCCATCTCTCCGGTGCCTAGTTTTTACTTTTTACTTTTTTATGCTTGAGTGTGTGTCACACATGTGCTGGTATCAGAGAGGCCAGATGGGGACATCAGACAGCTGGGAGGTAGTGCGGGTGACTGTGAGATGCCTGAGGTCGCTGCTGGGAGCTGAGCCCTGCTCGTCCTCTGGAAGAGCAGAGGAGCCGGTAACTGCTGAGCCATCTCTCTGGCCACAGCGTCATAAACCTGTATCGCAGGCACGCAATCCTGGCTTATCTATCGCAGCACCTTGGGGAGTCCAGTGTGTACACATCACATTGCTTCTGAGTTCATTGTGTTATGTTGTGGAGGGGGAAGAAGCCTGATGCCCGAGTCCCAGGGTCACTGCTGGAGAGGTGGGGTCCAGGCTGAGCCAACTGAGTGGCAGCAGCGAGCTGAGTCTCTGCGGGCGGTTTGCTGATAGGGCTGCCCTCTGTTAGCAAAGAGCCAGTGCGGAGCAGGAGAAGAAGCGGTTTGAAAATGAGTATGAAGCTGCCCGCAGGGAAGCGATGGAACGGATGCGAGCAGAGGAGGAGAGGAGGCAGCTGGAGGACAAGTTGCAGGCTGAAGCCCTGCGCCAGCAGATGGAGGAGCTGAAGCAGAAGGAGATGGAGGTGAGGGGCCCTCGAGCCCGAGGCAGCCGCTCTGCCGCAGCCTGTGGGGCAAGTGCACACATTTCCAGGGCAGTTCTAAGATGGCAGCAGAGCTGGGGATTCTATGGATGGATCCCCTTCACAGCGCTGGGTGCCCCTCAAGTGTGCACTCCTTTGAGGTTCTGCTGTGACCCTCCATGGTGTGCTCAGACTTTGGGACATTAATGGACACCTGTCCACTTGGATCGGGGGCTTTCCAGTGGGACATGCTGTAGCACACAGTGTTCCCCTTATAGCAGGTTCTGGGTCTCAGAACGTGAGCCATGAGGGATTTTGGTCCAGGAGGCTGTCCTTGAACACTGGTTTCCTGAGAGAACTGAGCCTTGTGTTGAGATGGAGGGAACCTCATCTCTCTGGTCTCTGACCATTTACCTTTCCCAGCCCCATTGTTTTAATAACTAGAAATTGAGTGCCCATCACTAATTCTAGATGCTAGAGATAGGACCTGAGGAAACAGAAGTTAAGTCAGAGTATGTGGGGCCTGCACAGAAAGGAAGTTTTGTTGAGGTGGGACTCGGAATCCCACGGAGGGGACCACAGAGGAGGCCAGGCCGTGCTCATACAGTGCCTGCCAGAGGTGGAGATGATGTAGGAGGACAGTCTGGCTGCCCACCTTACTTGAGTTTGCTGTTGTAACCATAGGCAACCAAGCTGAAGAAGGAGCAGGAGAACCTGATGAGGCAGCGCTGGGAGCTGGAGAGGCTGGAGGAGGAGAGAAGGCAGATGGCAGCCCTCCGGCGCAAGGCAGAGCTGGGGTGTGTGGGGAGCCTGGGCTCTTCCCAGAGGGGGGGCCTCTTACCTTCTCAGACTTCATGGAGTCTCCCCGGAACCAAAAGGGGTGTGGCCTGCATGCTCAGTTGTCGATTGGCCATGCGGACTGACGCTGCTTGATGCCCATCTTTAGGCGCTTCTTGAGACATCAGTACAATGCGCAGCTCACCAGGCGGACCCAGCAGGTCCAGGAGGAGCTGGTGAGTGAAGACGCCCCAGCAGTCCCTTCATCCTTTGGAAACAGCATCCTCAGGAGAATTGCAGCACTCATGGGAGTGGGGAGAAGCCGGTGGATGGTACAGAGGAGTCGAGGACTTTGCAAACATTGGGCCACACTTGACCGTGCTGTCAACACTGTTCCATAGCTGAACTGTGAGGGCTCGGCAGCTCCATGGTGGACTGCCTTAGGTGATCCAGATGCTAACGACTCAGCTGGATCATTTCACAGTGTGGGCACTTGATTCCGGCTCAGTGAGGCGCCGAGCGAGGCCCTCCTCCATGTCCTTCCCACCTCCGGAGATGGCTGCTTCGGAGCGAGCGTGCCCCTGGCTTGTTTACATACACTGCTGCGTTCACTTCCAGTTGCCTTGCTCAGCACATTTCTTTTCGATGTGGTGGAGTGGACACTAGTTGGGCTGTTTATTGGTAGCTGTTTGGTATTCCTGTCACAAGTTTTAATGAGCTTGTGAGTGAGCACATTCAGATTTCCTGACTCTTTGCCTCCTTTGTTAGACCATTGGCTCTGATGTCACTGTTCTGCCCCCACCCCTAGGGTCCCCTCACCCTTTTGTTGTATTATATAGACATAGATAATAGGTCACTTCCTCTCAGTGGTGATTTTGAGTTTTCCCCATTTACAGTAAAGCTGCAGTTAGCAGTTGATACATGCATCTATGTTCATGCACTGCTGTGAACTGAAGCCGAATAGCGCTCTCAAATGTGTCATACACATCCAGGGACATGTGCCTGTGGTGGCACATGTGGCGGGAGGGGTCACTTCAGCGGGAAGCTTCTGGGCCAGTGCAGTACATGAAGTGGGCCTAGGTGGTTATGCAGAAGCAGTCCAGCCCTCCCCTTCTATCCTGAGAATACTTCAGGCCCTGCATGACTGCATGTGTGGGACATGGGACATGCAGACGGGGCTGTGCAGGGAGGCGGCTCCTCTCTGTCTCCTCACTTGACCCCATCACCCATGGGCTACACTCCCTCCTCTAGGAGGCAGACGGGCGGATCCTGCAGGCACTCCTGGAGAAGGAAGATGAGCAGCAGCGTGTCCAACTGGCCAGGCGGGAGCAGGCCCTGGCTGATGCAGCCTGGATGAAACAGGTCATCGAGGAGCAGCTGCAGCTGGAGAAAGCTCGGGAGGCAGAGTTGCAGCTACTGCTGAGGTGAGGGGGCAGCCGCTGGCCTCTACTCTGGTTCTGTGAGACGCCCTGTGAGGTCACTGGGTAGGCCACTTGTTCTGAAGCATCTGTCTTGTAATTCATCATCCCCAGGGAACATGTCTGCTAGTAGCTTGGGGTAATGACCTAACGTTAGTCAAGGTGGGAATGATTACTGTTCAGAGTCATCATCTAAAGTCTTAAAACCATGTGCAGAGAGTGGTTTTTACAGAGCCTCTAAGATCTGTAAAAATCAACCTGTATCCTAATATGCTCCTAAGGACAGTCCTGCCATGTTGCCTTGGCTGGTCTCCACCCCTTGAACTCCTTGGGACCCAGGGGCTGGGACTGCTGGCCTGTGTGCCCAGCTTTGGGGGTCTCAAAGTCCAACTCACAGATGGAAACAGCCAAATAACAGGCAACACACACTGATATACAGACACTGTTCCGCCAAGTGGTGGGTACATGGCTTGTGGAGGCCCGAGCAGCTAGCAGCCATCCTGGGCGTGTGCTGATCAGGCTTGGGCACAGGTAGTGTCCTCCTGCCTCCTGTTTCTGGTCCTGATGATTTATTTACCTCAGTGCTAAATGGCTGTGGTACTTTTTTTTTAATGTAAGAAGATTAAATGATGACCTAAAATACTGGAGAAGTGTTGTCCTTAGCTGTCACCTTTGGGAAGCTGTGTGGATGTGCTTGTCTGAAGCTTGGCGGTTGTGTGTGCTCTGTCTGCCATCACTCCCTGCCTTTGGTGGGGATATAGAGCCTCTGTTGTCCCTTTTGTGCCTGTCCAGGGAGGAGGCCAAGGAGATGTGGGAAAAGAGAGAAGCAGAGTGGGCTCGAGAGCAGAGTGCGCGGGACAGACTGATGAGTGAGGTAATTCCAGCTGCAGGGGCTTGGACGGCCCATGGGGATGTGGGTGACCCCGACTAAATCAGCCCTGGTTATCTTCAGTAGCGTTTACATCACTGTGTAAGTAACACAAGCTTACTAGAAAGAATTCAGACTTACAGAAAGAACAGCACAAGTCCTGAGAGCCCTCTCGTCCACGGCCGCTTACTGCTCTTCTGTCTGCTGTGGCTCAGAGCGTGGCTTAGCTACATGCAGTTCCCCATGCTGTCTGAATGGGGCGCTCTCACCAGCACATCCAGCATCTTGTCAGCGAACACCGCATGCCTGCACCTGCACCTGCCCGTCCTCCCTCCTCAAGTGGATATTCTATGAGGCGCCTGCAGGGCACCTCATGCAGGAGTGTGTGTTCCCTGGGGCCAGCAACCAGCAGTAGACCCGAGTGTGTGAGAGGACCAGGGGATCTGGCTGGCAAGTCCTTGTCACCCTGCGCTGAAAGCTGTGCTGACGTGGGCTGGATGATCAGTTCTGTTGGGAGATCAGCCCTGGTCGGTCGGTTGGTTGGTGCTTGCCTTCGTGTAACATAGCATCCACCCTGCGACTTCCATCCCCCTGGTGATGGCCACACTACGTGTCCCCCTCCTGACAGTGCAGGTGTTGGCCATGTCTGGGGGCTCCTTGGTTCCTGGGATGGGGTAGGGGAATCTCATTGCTCTGGCTCAAGGTCCAGGTTCCACAATAGCAGGTGTCTGCTACTCGGAGCCCCAGAGGATGGTGTGACTGTACACTGTTGCCTGTGGCTTGCTGTTGGCAGGCTGAGTCTTCCTGTATTTGCCTGAAGCTCCTGTGTGCCTGTATAGAGGGCTCTCCAGTGTCTTCCCCCGTAACACTGCTGTGACCTGTAGGCTGCTGCCTTAGTCAGGGTTTCTATTGCTGTGATAGAACATGTGACCTAAAGCAGCCTGGACAGGAAAGGGTTATTGAGGCTTAAAACTCTCAGGTCACATCCATCACTGAGGGAGCAGGGCAGGAACTTGGAGGAAGGAGCTGATGCAGACACCATGGAGGGGAGCGGCTTACTGGCTTGTTCCCTATGACTGGTTTAGCCTGCTTTCCTACATAACTTAGGACCATTTGCCGAGGGGTAGCATCACCCACAGTGGGCTGGGCCCTTCCATGTCAATCATTAACCAGGACAATTCACCGCTGACTTGCTTGTAAGCCAACCTTATGGAGGCATTTTCTCAACTGATATTACTTCCCAGGTGACTCTAGCTTGTGCAGAGTTGGAAGGAAATAAAACTAATCAGGACAGTTGGGATGGCTGGGGAAGGGCCCACACCGGCCTGTGGCCCAGGTCTGCTGCCTGTGAGTGAGGATTAGGCTGGATGAGCTGCATCCTGTGTGAAGCTGGGACTGGGTGTCTTCCACTGAAATGCAAACCTTCTTTCCCCTGTGCCAGGTTCTGGCGGGGAGGCAGCAGCAGATACGAGAAAAGATGGAACAGAACTGGCGGGCTCAAGAGGAGACCCTAAAACACAGGGAGAAACTCCTCCAGAGTCTGGAGGAGGCAAGGCAGTCAGCTCAGCGTGCAAAGGAGGAGCGTGAAATGCTGAAGTCAGCCAGGAAGCAGGAGCTGGAAGCCCAGGTGGGCACCGAGGGCAAGGGCAGCCCCTGCAGTCAGGACCCTGGAGGCAGCAGGCCCTGCAAGGCTCTCAGGACACCGTAGAGCAGAGCTCAGAGTTATGTGACTCAGCTGCTTTGCTCACATCCAGATCCCTTTTGATTTCTGTGTTAGCCCTGACATTTGCCTGTGAGGCTGAATATGGGTTTGTGTACCTGTGTGCAGTGTCCAGGGAGGCCAGTAGAAGGCACTGCATCCCTTGGAGCTAACTCACAGGCAGGCGAGAGCCACTTACCTGCGGTTGCTGAGAACTGAACTTGCTCCTCCGTAAGAGCCATTTGCCCTCCTAACTGCTGAGCCATGTCTCCATGGCACAGGCTTCCTCCTGGTTCCTTTTTTTTCTATCCCATTGCTCTCCAAACCCACGGCTGCATCCAAAGCTTTTGCAAGGTCCATAGCACTGTCCCCATGGCCTCAAGTTCCCATCCTGGCTGCTGGCACTTGCCATCTGCCTCTTTGCTGGGAGGCAGGGCTCTGCCCCATGGGCCTTGTCTCTGGTGACTGTGTTGTTGGTGTCCAGGTTGCAGAGCGTCAGCTCCAGGCTTGGGAAGCAGCCCAGCAGGTGGAGGAGGAAGAGGAGGAGCTCAAGAGGGCAGAACAGCTCTCTGATGCTCTGCTGCAGCAAGAGGCCAAGATCATGGCTGAGGAGGGCTACCGGCCTAAGGTAGGCACCTGCCAGGTGACTGGCCGCCACGTCCCATCCTGGGCTCTCTTGTCCCTCCCTTGTGTCTGTCTTTTCTGGCTGGTTATAGCCTCAGTGCAAAGGCCATCCCTTGACTGGACCTCAAATGGTCCAAGTGGTTTTTCTCTGGTTCCTGTTGCTTCAGTCTTTGCAAAGATGGAGGGCCTGACTGCTGGTCTTGTACCTGTCCACCCTGTTGGACAAAACACAAATGATGACCATATTGGTAAGAGGTGACAGTGGGATCAGGTGCCAACTGCCAGTGAAGCCAGGCGACGGAGAGACCTACTTCCCTGCTCCCCCTTTCCCTTGGCTCTTATCTCTTTCTGTGTTGTTCTTGAGTGACTTGTGTGAGCCCCGAGCAAGGCACCATGTTGTGAGGGACCTGCTGACCAGGCTCTCTGTAACCGGGAGGGACTCAGGCCACCTGGCTCCTGGCATTCCGAGGGGTGTGCGCTGCAGAGAGAGGGCTGACTGCTTCACTGTCGGAGTGAGGGGCCGGGGTGGGCTAAGACTAGCGCGCTCTTTCATTTTCTGTAGGACTTCAAAGTCCGACTAGGCAGAGGGCTCCAAGCACAGGGAATAGCATTTCCAAAGTCACCTGAGCATGCGTCAGTGAGCCAGGGTCAGGGCTTCACGGAGCATCTCAGGGCAGGTCACAGAGGGTGGGCCTCCTTGTGGTTCAGAGTCAGGGTTTTCTCGGCTGTGAGTGAACACTCACTCGTGTGCTCCTAATAGAGTGGGAGGTCAGTTCCCAGAGTTCCAGACTGCCAACTTGATAAATCGTATGCTTTCTTTCTCAGCCCTATGGACATACCAAAATTGCCTGGGACTGACGACGAGCACAGGGAAGCATGCCAACTTGATGCACAGCTCCAGACATTTGTACAGTGCTTGGTTCTGACCAGGGCTCAGGATGTTGCTGGGTAGTTCAACCATGCCTGCTCAGGCACATCATGGTGCAGCTACATGTCAAGATGCCACAGATGTGCAGCGCCTAGTGAGAGCCCTCCCTGCCTCCCTCCCTCAGACAGGTCTTACAGACAGACCTGTTTATACTGCTGCCCAGAAGTCCTATCTAAGTAGATTTGAGAGCTGGTACAAGTTGTATTCCCAGGACAGGATATGTAGGTTCCCCTTGTCTCACCTGTACTTGTCAGCTCTAGATGGGACCATGAGCCAGAGGGAGGAAGGAACATTCCAGGTTTTAAAGTTGCCATTTAGTAAGTTACTCTGTTGAAGGCACACTGGTAGGTCTTGGTGTAGTTGTTTCAGGTTATTAGCTGCTGCATAGCCCCAGAGGTCCATGTGTGTGTTCTGGAAGAGCCTGGCAGCCTGGGCATTTATAGTGCTTTCTGGAAAGTGGGCGACAAAGAAGCTCTGTGTTCTGGAAGTGTTGTGAGGATTCCTTAAGGGCTGGGATGTAGCTCTGTGGAATGCTTCCCTGGAAGTCTATGGTCCTCATTTCAGCACCAGCACCTCCAAGAAAAAAAGAATCCCATAGAGCATCAGAACACATGCCACCCCTGAAGAGTCCTCAAGTCACCAGGTGGGCTAGCCTGATAAAGGCTTTGTTTAACTCTGTGAAGCTGTGTTACTTTGCCTGTCTGAAACACCTGATGGTCTTATAAAGAGCTGAACAGTCTATAGCGTGAAAAAGGATAGGCAGGGCTGGCATGCAGAAAGAATAAATAGGAAGAGAGATCTGGGGAGAGAGAAGAGGAGGAACAAGGGAAGGAGAGGAGGACGCCAGGGGCCAGCCTTCCAACCACCCAGCCAGCCACGGAGTAAGGTGTAAAGACAGGTATATAGAACAGAGAAGGATAGGGACTCAGGGGCAAAAGTTAGATGGGATAATTTAAGTTAAGAAAAGCTGGCTAGAAACAAGCCACGCTAAGGTTGGGCATTCATAAGAATAAGCCTCCCTGCGTTTATTTGGGAACTGTGGCAGGCCCCCAAAAAGCAAAGATTAAAAACAAACAAAAAACTAACTACAGTGTGTGACTTAATCGCTGTGCAAACTGAACTTCCACAAGCCAACACTGTGGGTTCTACACCCCTGGACCCTAGTACATTCCTCCATGACCGTTATTGGTATGTCATTATGTAACACATGACCCTGTTTGATTTAAAATGGTCCAAGATTTCTTCAGTAGGTTCCTCTCACAATCATTCTGTAATAGAGATGGGTTGCAGCCACTGTGGCCATGGGATAATAGATACTACGTACAGTTGTCCTCTGCACTATTCTCAGTGTAGTCTCCCTAGGGAAGTTCCCTCGCTGGCTAAGAACCCTGACTTAGCCACAGATACACGGACAACACTGCGTGAGACAGACCATGGTGCGACCAACAGGAAGGCGATACAGCCCTCTTTGTCTTCTTTTTCTGTTAGCTTATCAAGACAGCGCTTCTCTGTGTAGCCTTGACTGTCTTGGAACTCTGTAGACAACTCAGAGATCCACCTGCCTCTGCCTCCCCCAGTCCCATGTGTTTCCCCAGTCATGGTAATGGCAGCAAACTTCCAAACCAAGTTCTAGACACTAGTCATACCTGGGTAGGCTACTCAAAAGCAGTACTTAACAGAATTCCAGTTTTAAGGAAACAGTATGCATTATGGTGATTTCTAACAGGATAAATGGTACTTTTCATTCTGGCATGTGCCTGCCCAGCCTTGTTTATATGGTGCTGAAAATGGAATCCAGCCAGGGCTTTGTATGTTTGGCAAGTACCAACAGGACTACATCCATATTATTTTCACTTTGGTATTTGTCTGTATTTTATCACAGAGAACAGCTATAGCCTTTGAAATGTAATTTTAAAAATAAAACAGCTGGTGAGATGGTGCAGCATGTACATGGAGCCTGCTGCCGAACCTGGCCGCTGAGGTCCAGCCTCTGGGACCCAGAGAGCTGACTCCTAAAGTTGTCTTCTAAATAAAAACAGATGATGCGAAAGGCAGACAGCAGAGATAAACTTACGGGGTATGAACCAAACCCTAGCTCCTATGGCATGTCCCTGGCAGGGAACATTCACGGCTGTCCTGTCCTGTGTGAGGGAGTCTCCTGTCAGGGTCAGGCCCCTGCCGCTGAGCTCTGGGACTACGTGGAGTGTATGCCAGTCTCAGGAGGGCTCTTCACCTGTTCAGTGAGGTCAAACTGATCCTGGAGATACACACAAGCTTTGTTCAGCTGCCCTGAAGTCTAGAGGATAGAGGCCCACAGGGTCTTGGAAAGACTGCTTGGGTCTCTTACCTGGGCTCACAAGGTCACTTGATAACCCTGCATATAAGGCAGCCACATTCTGGGGGGGAGGAGCGAGCACAGCTCTCCTGGGCCCAGGTTCTGCTTCAGCCAGTGCCTGTCACACAGCAGCCAGATAACTCGTCTTGGGCCAGGTCTCCTTTCTGTGACATGAGTATGGAAATGTAGGCCATGGGGAGCTTCAACGGGGAGCTCAGAAGATCCAGCCTTCCAGGGATGCCTTCTGTGTTGTGTCTGCCAGGCATGTGGACAGAATTCTTCCCATTTGAATCTGGAGTGTTATACCTCATCCTCCTACCTTGCCTGGGGACACCCCTCTACTCAGGATGCACGAGCCTGGAGGGGGCAGGGGCTTCCTTCCTCAGCTCCTGTCAACACCCTGTGAAACCTGGTCCTCAGGCTGTTCCTGTGAGTGAACTGGGCAGTGTCTTCACAGAAACTGGTGTCAGGCAGCAGAGGCTAAGGGTTGCCTCAGTGTGAAACAACCAGAATAGATATCAGTGGGGAAAGGAGGCTCTGGCAGACAAAACAGACGGGGACCGGAGCCACTCTGGACTCCTTCCTTACCTCCCCCTTTTAGCTGCAGGTCTGCTGTCTTTATACTGAGCATCCACTCTCCTGGTAGAGAGAGCCAGGGTTCAGAGCACGGGCCTCATACCCCAAGCTGCTCCACGCTGCCTGTGTCAGCAAGTCTGAGCCTCAGGCTCCTGATCTACAAACTGGGGGAGTTCCAGTTCCTAGTTCTCAGGTGTTGGATAACTGGCAGGAGTGGGGGACTGCAGATAGCACCAGAGTAGTACCATAGTGGGGTTCTGGAAAGGGGCTGGAGAGAGAACACAGAAAGGTTGGAAGATACCAGTGTGTGGATTGACAGGTACAAACTGCAATTTCCAAATGTGCCTGTCTCTTGGGTGTTCTGGGCAAGAGATGAAGTTTACAGAGTAGGCCTCTCAGAAGCAGCAGCCCAGGCTAGCAAAGGGAAGAAGCCCAGGCTAGGTGAGTGTCAGCCTGGACTTTTGGGGAGAGTCTGACCAAGGTGGGCCTGAGAGATGGCAAGAGTTGGGAAGAGGGATTTTTGTAGGCAGAGGCTCTGGAGTCCCTGGACAGATGCTCCATTTGGGAAACAAGACTGAATTCTGAGTGGGTGTGGAGAGTTTGGGAACCTGGGAAGAGGGGAAGCTATGGAGCGTGTGGGATGGGGGATGAGAGCCAGGTGTGTGAGTTGAGGTCATGCCTGCTTCTCTTTGAGACCTGCTTCATGGCTGATGCCATGTTTGTGCAAAGCAGGTAGGCGGGTTTGCGGTTGGGCTAAAGCCTGGAGAAAGAGCCATGGTCAGAGGGCAGAGGTGAGCACCCTCCAGGACTTGTTACTGGACATCTCACACTGCTGGCCTGCTGGGTCCCTCTGTGAGGTGGCCTGTGCTTGGCCTACAGATGGAGGACACATTCACACAGTGCTGAGTCATGGCCAAAGCTTGTTAGTCCTTTCCAACGGCCTCAGTGGACACAAGAGCTCAGCACAGACCCCTCTGTGGAGACCCCAGGCTTTGGGACACAAGTGACAGTGCCATTTGTTTAAGTAGTCTTCGTGGTGCCCTGGCAGCAGGGTTTTGAGGCTTTCAGAGCCCATCACTGGCTACTTCTGCCACATTCTCAAAGATGCCTTGATTTTATGAAAGGTCAGATCCCTCACCTTTCCCAGGCGGGGAATCTGCCTCCTTGTGTGCCAGTTTCTTCTTCAAATGGAAATAAATCTTTCTTCATAGGTTGCTGTGAAGACTGAAGCAGTCATTATTTTGTGTGTGTCTGTAGGTGTGTGCACTTCCCTGTTCATTCACGGGGTTAGAGGACAGCTCACGAAGCCGATGGTCTCTACATGTGGGTTCTGAGTTCAAACTCAGGCTATCAGGCTTGGTTGGAGGCAAGTGCCTTTACTGGCTGAGTTATCTTGCCAGTGCTTTGAAGATGTCCCACGTGACCAGCAGTAGCAGCTGGGATGACAATGTCATGATCAAGAGCTGGAGAGTGTTGTGTGGCGCACAGACCTGCAGCAGCAACAGCCTCAGGGGCACCCACACAACTGAGCCAGCCTAGCATGGGTCTGTGATGGGCTCCGCAGCTCTGCAGGGCTTCTTGGGGACCTGGCCTGGGAAGCAAGTGCTCTGGGTGAGAGCTGCTGGATCTGCCCTGTGGACTGTGAGTTCTCCCAAGATGTCCTCCCTAGAAAGCTGGACCACAGGAGTAACATCCCACCTTTCTTAGGCTTTATTTGGACAGCTGCCTGAGCTACATGTTGAGACCCTGCCTCAAATACAAAACAAACAGCTTACATGCTAAGCACAGGAAGGAAAAGACTAAGCTGGGTCCCCCAAGGTAGGGAGACTTAAAACACCACCTCTCCTTAAAGAAACAGTGACATGGGTACTTGCCCCACCCCTACCTAGTGTCTGGAATCATCCACCAGCCAGAGGGAAGCAAAATGACCACAGACACTTAGACTATTTATTGCATAACTGGCAGGCACAAATTCTAGAATGATTTTCCATGAGGGGACAGTAACTTAAGGACAATGAACAAGAGCATGGCATGATGGACACAGGTGAATGCTTGGGATGAAATGCCTCTCATTTTTTTTTTTATGCAGCATTTTGTTTTGTAAGAGCATGGGTTATATTCAACCAGGATGGGAGCTGTGGAGGATAAAAATGTGTTCCTGTAATCCCAGGCATCAGCCTGGAATCCAGCATGGGACTGATCAAGACCCCCTGAATCTGGGTGTCAGTGAGGAGGCCTAGGTAATCTATTGAGCCTTGGACAGCAGATCAGTACCCATCCCAAGTATACACACGGACTCTGGACTCCCATAGAACAATGTGAGGTGCACTCTCACCCTGAACTCTTGGGGAAGGGTCTAGGCCCTGCCCTATATGAAATGACAGACTATGGACACCCCCATGGAGGGCCTCACCCTCCCTGGGGGAATGAGGGGATAACGGGGGGGGGGGGATGGGGGGAGGGCACGGGAGGAGGGGAGGGAAAGGGAGAGGGACCTCGAACTGACTTGTGAAGCAACCTTGTTTCTTATCTAAATTTAAAATGGAAAATAAAAAAAAATAATAATAAATAAAAAAATGTGTTCCTGTCAACCTAGGTTCTGTGACGGAGGTCACTAGAGTCAGGGCGGCACCCCCAATTGTTCGACTTAAGTCTTTGGCAAGTAAGAACCATCATGCTGAGGCTGTGGTGCCTTCTGCAAATGGAGCTTGGGGCAGGGCCTGCTCAACCTTTGTCCTCTTGGTCTCAGGAAGTAGGGTATGCAGGCAGGAAGGCAGAATAGGAACGAGGGACAGAAAAGCTGGATTGGATACAGAGCTGACTTGTGCAAGGTGATGGGACCCACAAGCAAAAATGACCAGGACAAGCGTTGAGACAAGATGCATTTGCCTATGGGAGCAAATGGAAGGGCTCTCCTGCTGTTTCTGTGGCCTCCACCAGGGAGGGGGAGCTTCAACTGTGAACTCTGGTGTTCTTGAGAACAGCTGGAAACGTAGTACTGGCCCATGTTCCTTAGTTTTCTATAGTGTCCTCTGTGGCAGGCCCTTGCCTCTAACATTTCTCTTGTGAGAAGCCTCCAGCAGACATGGAAACCAGCTCAGGATCGGAACCAGCTCCACAGAGCCTGCCAGGAAGGGTGGTAGAGCCCTTGAAGCAGCAGGCAGAGAAGTTTGTCAAAGACAATGCCTGAGCTCAAGCCAGCAGGCCCCTTTCTGAAAGGCACTCCTAGGCATCCAGCAGCGACCAGCATTTCGGGTTGTACAGACAGGTAAGCAGGCTCAGCTTCTGGAGAGCTGGCCCTTCCGGTGCACACACTGTAGGTAACCTGACCTGGTGAGCTTGACTGATGGTGTACTCCCAAGAGGTGAACTGCACTTTGATCACTCCCACAGAACACACAGGGTGGGGGTGGGGGTGGGGTAGGAGACTGACAGTGACCTCGCATCGGGTCAGAGCTGTCTTCCAGGATTGCCTCAGGGGCTACTTCTGGTGGCCAGTAAAGCCAGCCCTCATGCTGCAGTTTAAAGGCCCAGCAGAGGCTGTGAAAGACAGCCTAGACGCCACAGCTTACTTCCGACTGTTCAGTGGGCATGTCTAGATGACATGCATAAAATAACCCAAATTTCTGCTATCTTGAAAACCAAAACTTTAGCAACTCAGGTCTATTTCTCCACAGCAACATGAGTGAGAGGGAAAAAAGCTGCTGTCCTTGCAGGTTGGGTGGGGCTCCCCAGCTGCCCTCTGTGCCCTGCTGTACACCTGTCTGGGCGGGGCTCCCCAGCTGCCCTCTGTGCCCTGCTGTACACCTGTCTGGGCGGGGCTCCCCAGCTGTCCTCCCTCTGTGCCTGGCTGTACACCTGTCTGGGCGGGGCTCCCCAGCTGCCCTCTGTGCCCTGCTGTACACCTGTCTGGGCGGGGCTCCCCAGCTGCCCTCTGTGCCTGGCTGTACACCTGGCTGGCTTCCTAGCCATACACTGCCGGCTTTCTCAGGTGAGCTCCACCCGTATAAAACAGATGTGGCAAGCTGGGATAGGGATAGGCTGTAATAGTCACAAGAAAGAGCCTTAAGTAATGTAAACACCAGTGCTGCTGTGGTCTAGATGTCAACCTCTGCCCTTACAGAACTATGGGAGAGAGGCAGCTAGAGCATGCTGAGAATATTCCACAGTGCCAAAGGATGTCTAATCTCTAAGTACCAGTGGGGTGAAGGGAAGAGACTGACCATGATGTCTTACCTGGGAAGAAGCCCTTCCAGAGGAGACAAGTGAAGCTGTAAGAGGTCAAAGGATGAAGGGCACCAGGTGTCCACCCACCACAGGAATGTCAGTACCGGTCTGCAAGCCATACATAAGTTCTGAGTGAATTGTCTGGCTGGGGGGAAGGTAGGTCCCTGACAGTGCGCGGTACTCCTGCTCTGAATGTGCCCAGCTGGAACCTGATATGGAGGGTGGATTCGTAACTACTATTTGGACATTATGGAGACTTCAGTATGATGGTAAAATCTTTATAGATAGAAAATCAAGATAAAAATATTAAATAACACAACACTTAACATTATACAAAAGTTAGAAATGGGTCATTCCCTTGTTCTTCCCAAGAGATTTGCTCTCTTTAGCAAGAGGCAAGGACCCTGCTCTCCACACATGCCTAGAGATACCCCAAGCTCTGAGACTCTACGGCAGGATGGAAAATCTACTTATTGCACGATGCTTGGAAGGAAAGGATAACATTGATTTTTTTTTAAGCTCAACTCCCTTAAGAAAATGTTTTACTAAAATATCAATTATAGTTTTAGCCATGGGCAGAGAGTTTTAAAGGATGGAAAAGTTTTAGCAAACTCCAAACAATCCCTTTTAAACACATCCGATCATGACCTAAGCGCTTGGTGACAACACAACAGAAGCTAAGCTGCAAACAGGCACAAATAAGGCAATGGTTAAATCACAGTCAAAAATCTGTTAGAAAACATGCAAAAATAATACTGAGTTTTCCTTTAAAAAGTTTCAATCATTACTAAGCGTCTCTGTAAAATCTGAAGAGTTCATGTCTACACTGAAGCCAAACGTTCAGAAGCCTGCAAAAGAGGAGGGCGAGCCCTTCAGTTCAGCTGTTGTTCTCTTTGGTGGTGATGGTGACAAGCTGTTTGGCAGCCTTGGCGATGTCATAGGCACACTGGATGACCTGCTGCGTGACCAACTGGACATCCGTGGGCAAGCTTGAGTCTCCTGGGAGGGCCTTTCTGCACTCTGACTGGAGTCGGTAGGCACTGGACGTCAGTAACCGGAGGGAAGTCCTCACCGTGTCAGACTTGGGTTTCTAAAATGAAGAGTACAAGTGTTTACTGTGGGCTGCAGGGTAGACATCCAGCAGCAAGGAGTAAGTAAGTCCGCCCCTGAGACCAACTGAGGTTGTTGCGTCCAACCCTTTTCAACTGGGTGTTTTAAACAATCCTAGTTTTATGAATCCTGGCCTAGGAGTGAAGAAATGCTTGCATTTGAGAAGAATTTTAATATGTGCTATTAAAAATATAATCTTGTAGGTAATATATCCTAAACTTCATTCTACTGCTTTGCCTTGTAGCACCTGACTTACATATCCAGATCTTACTAAAACCAATATTCTCGCATAGTGAAAACACCTCAAAGCCCTATAAGATGATGTATTTAAAAACTCTGTGCTACAAAACATAAGAAAAAGGTTATGAGCTGCTGTACAGCTCTATAGGAGAGTGTTTGCCTAGTGTGCACAGGGCCCTGGGTTTCATCCCAACACCCTGCTCCTCACCAAAGACAGTATGAGGTCAGGAAGCAATGCTGAGAAACTCAGCAGAGAGTCAGTAGGAAGTGACTTACTTTGGGGAACAAGGCTGCCATCTCGGTAACAGCGATGTGTATTCTCTCTGAGCAGGGAATATAACTGTAAAACATTGAAGAGGTCATTAAAAAGCAGCTCAAATGATTTAGAGGTAAAGAATGCTCAGAGGCCGGATGAGTTCCGTTTCCACCTGGGTAATGAAGGGCTTAGGTTGGGGCTAGTTGTGTGCACACCCACAGCAGGCACAGCTACAAAGCGTCCCCCTCCTTTCGGGAATACACCCACCCTCGTAACAGTCCCCAGGCCTGAAATCTGCTCTGTGTGCTCTGGGCAACAGAGAGGAAAAATCCACACACGCTCAGCCTGCTTGTTTACTTCTCATACCTACCTTCCAGATTTCTAGAAAGAGAGCAACAGGTCCATGCCAAGGTCCATTAAGGTGAAGAATAAGAATAAAGGACTACTGAAAAAAAATCCCTTAAATGCCAACCGGTGCCTACACTTCACTATTTATGTGCTGCTTGGCCAATGAAGGCGTACAGTTCCTTGCATTAGGAGGCTCCAACAGCAAGGAGGTGTCTGCTTCCCAATGTCACGTATGAACAGCTGTGATGATCTGACTTGTAATGGGAAGAACCAAGACCTCAGTTTTATGCAGGATTCTTATTTTTAGACCCTCACAGAGCAGATACAGCCTGTCAGGTCTGCAGCCTGACGACTATGTGCTATAGGTGTAGAGGGACAGACACAAACTGAGGGGGAACTGAGTGACAGTCACATTGTCACCAAGCCTTGGCTATAGTGCAGGACTTCCCCACTGCCTGAGAGGGACAGGGGCTCCGGGAAAGTACATTAGAAGGCATTTTCTGCAAAGAAACACTGCCAAGACTGCTGTAGGTTTGGCCTGACAAAGCTATTTCTAACCACCAGACTCAATCCTTGAGGAACATTCTTTCCTTGTTTTTTAAAAACCATAAAATTGACTTCTGAATAAACACTATCAAAAGTCATCTCTATTTCTAATTTTATATTGCTCTGTGTATGGAGGGGAGGAAGGGGTGGAGGACAGACATGACCTGGAGCAAGTGAAGCTGCAGGAGCTGGTGTGGGGTGAGGGGCTGCAGGAGAGCTGAGGTGGGGTGAGGGGAGCTTGCTGGACTCAGGCAACTAGAAGTAAGATGGTGGTGTGGAGGCGAGACCCCTAGGTAAACTTATCTAGACCCATATGATAAGGAAGCAGGGAAGGGAGTAAGGCTGTCATTAGCACAGCACCAGGTCCTATGTGAAAGCACAGAGCACCAAATAGTTAATAAAAAGTAAACCCCTTGGCCAACTCTAGTTTTGAATCAGAAGCATAAGCCAGTGATTTTGAAATCATTCTTTTCCCTGGTCTTCAAATGAAAGGAGAGCAAAGCATGAAAGGTGCTACTTGATTTCTATGTAAAAAGCCTTCCTAAACGGAGGCCAATAGCATATTGCCATCTTTGAAGGCTGAAACGGCCTCAGGGCGCACGTTTATATTTCTGACAAGCACTAGAGAGCAGTCACAGTGTGAGGGCAGCCTGAAACACCAGCAGCGTTCATAACTGTGAGGAGTCACAGGCAGAGCACCCCACAAGCTGGGAGCACTCCAGGCGTGGTTCTTGTGTGAGATCCCTTACCACTGTCAGGTGGGGTACCCTGCTCTATGCAGGAAGGTGTGGCCTCCTCCTGCCAAGTGAACATGTGCAACTGTGTGTGTGCACAAGGAAACCAGACAGCTCCAGAGCAGGCTCCCCTCGGGACACCTCCTGTCTGGAATCCTAGTTCTCAAGGAGAATCTTAGCTGCAGCAGTGGCCAGAAGAATCACCTGGGAGTAGTGAGGTGATTTCCTCCCCTGTCTCCAATACATTGCAGTTTTATTTCTAGATGTATTTATTTTCAGATTACTTTGTAACACGATGAAAACAATAAAAACCTCAAACTCAAGACATATATATCCTACTTAAGTTTCCATCCACCCAGAAGTCAGAGCAAAATTCAAGCAGCCCCAACTGGCGCAGACGCACACTGTCAGAGCACAGCTGCAGCTCATACCTGTCGTGTTTGTTCTCCTGGGCTGCTCTTAGGAGCTCCTGGATGTTCTTGGTGATCTGTTCAGTCTTCCGGATGACATCTTCTGTGCTGGGGAGCGCGGGGCTGGGGACCAAGTGGGACTCTGTCGTGTCTAGCAATGAGCCATCACCTTGCCACACCATACTCCTTTGCCGTCCCTTCCGGTTTGACCTGTGGACAGTTAAGAATGGCTTAGCATGACAAGTACTCAGCTGTTTCTGTGGTTTCCTTCCTCCTGCTTACCAGGAGACACAGCAAGCCCTGCTTATCACCAGCACCTACAGCCACATTAAGGTCTTTCATTTTGTCCTGGGCTGGAGTTAGGGCTGCGGTAGACAGTGTGAAGAAGGCAGACAGAGGAAATAACAGATGGGGAGGGTGCAGCTGGAAACGGCCATCCCCAGGCTGCCAACTCCTTGACAAACAAACTCAGACTGTAGCTAATATCGGCCTGGCAGCGCAGCAGACGGAGCACAGCAGACACTGCAGACTGGCAGGAAGGTACAGTACGCTGGCACAAGGGCAAACAGCGGTAACGTGAGCACAGAAAAGACAGCTATGACACTGGGAAACCAAGGCAGCTTAAGACCTTAATGGTCTGAAGACAAAGGGGTGAGGTGGCTCAGGCCTGCCATGTCTGTGCTAACAGCCCCTCCCTGTGCTCTCCCCCGCACATACACTGTGTCATCTGGCTCAGTGCCATAGGGAGTGTTGTCATAGTCACTCTCCGGTGTGCTGTTCTGCTTCTCCAACCTGGATGCCTACAAAAAGAGAAGGGGACCCCAGTTAGATTTGAACATCACACACTTCCTCAGTCTTCCCAGGGAAGATTCCTGCCAGGCTATGCACCTTCATACCCAGAGCTCATTTGGGATAGAAACCAGCCCTTTACTGGAAATGTAGCAAAAGATGAATGAATACTGGGTCCATTTCTCCTTAGCTCACCAGCGGCTCCCTGAAGAGATACACACACTGACACAGGCATACACTCAAGCCTCTCAATTAGCTCTCAACAGAATGGAAGGAGATGCAGTTAGTAACAAACACACCAGCACTTATCTGGACACACACCTTCGGAGCTGGAAGCTAACTGTACATGATCTGGTTTAACACAAGATGAAGAAAAGGACCAAGAGCTAGCTGCTCACTCTCAGGCATTCTGCAGGAGGAGACAAGTGCCAGGCCTCCAGTCTTCTGGAGATACCCACGTCACTACAACCTTGGGAAGTCTGGATGACTGCTCTAAGAACTGCCTTCAAGGATGGTTTTTATGAGCCCTTAGGAAAGCCAGCCATGTGTTGCCTGTGAACCAAGTGGATCAACCTAGTTTGACTCTTAGTTCCACACTTCCCTCTGAAGATATAGGGATTTGGTATAATTGAGAATGTTCAAAATGGGCTGGAGATTCAAAGTAGGGATCCCTAGAAACATTGCAAGGGAACGGCAGTACCGTTAAAGGCAGGGCCTCTCAGTGTGACAAGATGTGGCAAGGACCATGTCCTCTGGAGGAATCTGGTCTGGACCGTGTGGAGAAACTGTCTCTCAGTGTTCATCTTACCGTGTGTGACAATCCATTATCTAGAAATGAGCGTAAGCCAATGCAAAGCCTACACTGATTACTGATTGCTCGTTTCCAGCCGTGCATAGCCAGGGGACTGAACTGCTGAGGGAGTGTGGCACAGGCTGCAGCCCTAAAGGTTTGCTTAGACACATCCAGAAAGAAGGCTGCTGGAGGAGACTGGTTTGAGGAAGTCTGCATACAGTCTGTGGTTTGGCCAGCTCCAAGGTGGGGTGCCTCCTTAGTCCCTCCACACTCAGCCTTCTCTGTCTGTCTGTCTGCTGAGGTCCTTCACATTCCCTCCTGGACTTCCTCTCTCCCGTTCTACAGAAGACACCAGGGTTGGCTTCCTAATACGAACTTTCTTATCCATTCCAACCCATCTGGTAAATGACTGGGTGCTGGCTTGGAACCCTGTGAGATTAAAGCTGAGTTCTTAAGCGCCTGCTCACTGCTATGGGATTTTCATCTGGCTCAGGTCAGTGGGCTACTGACACCAGAGGCCCAGGCGCCAGGCAGAGGAGGTCCCAACCATATTTAGTGCAGGGGCAGTGAAAGTAGAGGCTTGAAGACCTAATCTCAGAACTCCACCACCCCAAGACTTTTCTTACCTTTTACAGGGAATGTCTGACTGATCTTTATTTTTTTCTCAAATATCAAACATATGCACATAAAAACACATGCACACACACACTGCATTTTAATTATGCTGCACAGTCAACTCAGAGCTGCTCCCATGGGAGGAACAATTTAGAAGACAGGATTAATATCCTCTGCACCTTATATTTTGGGTTTTGAGATACAGTGAATTCTGCTATGTAGCCCAGGTCTGCCTTAAACTTGTAATCCTCCTACCTCCTGGAATCCCACGTCTCTATAAGAGATGATTTTGCCTTCCTGGTGTTAAGATGGCAGTCAGAAACTGAATACATTACCCACAATGATCACAAGTGCCATGTTGTTTAAACCTCAGAAGAGGGAGCTGCACCACCATCAAAGTGCTCAGCAAGCCTCCTCAAGTGCAGAGGACCATCACCCAAGGTCAGCTACTTACGCACTCGGTCCTCCTCCGTCGTCAAAAAAGCATACAGGATTTCAATGTAGCCAGCATTTAAGTTTATGAAAATTACTGTGAACATGCAGAGCCAGGGCTGTTAAGTGCTGCTCTCAAAGCTGTTAATAGAAAAGTCACCTTATAGCTGGTGTTGCTTCGGTTCTCTAACAACTTGTCATTTACTCTGCACAGACCGACCACAGAAACCTAAGCCCACGGCAAAGTTGCCGGGAGCTCGGATGAGCCTCAACAACTTCACTCCTCACTGTGCACAAAATCATTTCTGTAACTGGTCCGTCTCAAAGCTACGAAAACTCCATACATTTAAACACCTACAAAATGTTATGGTGGATAAGAAGGGCTTACTTGTCTCTCTTTAAGAAAATCATTAACAGACTGGGGGAATTTCATTATTATTTTGGTGCTCTTAGCTGGGTTATTGGAACAAAACCACTAAGTACATTTTCAGGACAGCCCAGAAGATGGCAAGTATCAAACAGCAACAATTCTTTTGGCTTCACTGCTTCAAAAGGGCTTTGAGGAATCTCGGAGACCTGGCTAGCCATGTGACCCTGGCAGTGGGTGGGGTCCCCATTGCTCTGGGGTAGGGGGCACACAAAGGCTTGCAGGGAAGGAGCTCTCCTGCCCACAGTTCCCTTCCCTCTTCTCACCCTTGCTACAGACTAGGCTGGAATCTGAAGGGCAGGTCTCCAATCCTCGGCTCTCCCCACAGCCTCCCTCAAGAGGAAGTCATCAAGCTCTCTGTGCATGCAAAAACACTTTCCTTTTTAAATGACACTCCTTTGGGAGCAGGGGCCATGACACTTAAAACCTCTGCACCCTTTAGCTGCTCTTCTTAAAGGTGAGTGTGGCAGGGCAGTGGTGGTGCACACCTTTAACCCCAGCACTCGGAGGCAGAGGCAGGCGGATCTCTGTGAGTTCGAGGCCAGGCTGGTCTACAAGAGCTAGTTCCAGGACAGCCTCCAAAACAATAGAGAAACTGTCTCAGAAAAAAAAAAAAAAAGGGGGGGTGGGGTGGGCCCTCTAAAGGAGCTTGAACATGTCCTACTCTGTGCTGTGAGGCACACACCAGTACACATAGGCAGCTTTAAGCCTGCAGCCACCTCCTTTCTGCACTGCTAGCAAGCATGACAGCACCAACTAAGGGCTGGGTTTGTCAGATAAGATGGCTAACATAAAGTCAGTCAGTAGTTAAAAAAAAATCCATGACACTTTCGTGCTAACCCAAGTACTATAAATACTTTTAGTAACTGTAGCTCCAAAAAAAGAAAAAGAAAAAAGAAAACGAGACAGATTTGCCCTACAATATTTAACCAGCGGCCAACTTAATTTTCTGTTTAACAAGACAGTATGCTTAGAATGGCTGCTGCAGGCTGATCGTGAGCTTGGTTACCAGGTGAAAAGGAGCAATGTGGAGTTACACAGGAGGGAAGTGAGGCTGGATCTCAGGAACAGGTGTGCATGAGGGCATGTGCCTGCTGCTGTGAGAAACCAGGAGCCAAGCGCTGTTTCATGCAGGACAGAGGGCAGTTAGCAAGGGGCATGGACAAGAGGACCAGCACCCAAGCACAAAGCACCCAGGAGCACTGCCCCTCCTTCAGGGCAGACCATTCAGAGTGTACTTAACCCTTCGGGCGCTTTCGTCCCTGGACCAGGAAAGTGTGGAGGGGAAGGAAGGCAGAGACGAAGAGGAGGCCACAAGTGCACTCCTCCCAATCTGGAAGTGGAGAGAGAAACAAGCTTGGGAACACACAAAACAAACAGACGCCCACCTCCCGCCCTACAGTTCATCATACAAGAGTCCCATGAGCTCGGTGACAGTGGTGACAGCTGTGACACAGCTCCTGAGAGGCTTAATCCCTGGTGAAGCTAGTGCCTGCTGGACACCCCTCTCCACTCAAGAGGCCTCTTCTCCTTAAGGGAAAAGACACCATAGTTATCATAGCTATGTTCAGCATAGCTGTCAAAACTGGCAGCACCTACCATTAATGCACAGTCTACAATGATGCTTGTTCTCCAATTAAGAGGGATAATAGGACCTAAGTGCTGTGGATGACTAAATTAGTGCACACCATTACTCCAATCTTTAGCACTATAGATACAGGACAAACAACAGCCGTACATCCAACTTCCTCTAAAAATCAAGTACACTGTGTAAGTTACCAAGGGGGATTTTCCTAAGTTTTGTTTTCAGTTATATAAAAGCAGGATTCTTTTTCACTTAGTTCAGATGCAAATACACTGTCTTCAAGCATGAAACCAAACAACCAGAAGCTGAGAGATGGACCCCGGGGTCCACTCCGAAGCTGACAAAATTAAAATCAGGTTCATTTATTAGATTTTCCCCCCCTGGTTTTTCGAGACAGGGTTTCTCTGCGTAATTGTCCTGGCTGTCCTAGAACTCACTCTGTAAACCAGGCTGGCCTTGAACTCACAGAGATCCGCTTGCCTCTGCTTCTCAAGTGCTGGGATGTAAAAGTGTGTGCCACCGCCACCTGGCTAATTTATTAGCTCTTATCATTACTTTGCATTACCCTAAGGATTTTATTGAAACTTTCTATGTACTCTAATTTTGACACCTAAAGGATAAATGTGATGTTCTGAAAAAACAACTGCACAAGGCAGTGTATGCTTGTGGCACTCTGTGAAAACAGACATCTTCCTAATAAGCCAATCAAGAAGACAGAGCATTTTAATGTTGGAGAACCTGGCATCCCAATTTGCAAGCCACTACATAGACCGTGAGAACCTGACACAGAGCAGTCTTCGGAACTGACAGTGCGGGGTGGATGCAGTTTCTATTATTTACAACTTTATTTGTTAAAGTGTATTTTGGAGGTCTCTTCACACAGTCCAGGCAATCCCTCTGTTTCACCTTCCTGAGTGCTGCTATAACTGCTGCTCACACTGCATCTTTATGAAGTGATCAAGCCATGCTAACAGGTGCTGAAGCCCAGAGTCTCATGTATCAGGTCACAGGGCCCAAAAGAGCATCTTTGGTCCTAAGTGCTACAGTTCATAGAGGGGGCATCCTCTGCCGACTTTGTTGCGCTCTAAAAAAGATTAGTTTACGTATAAGTGTTTTGCAAGCATGTATGTGTGCTACGTGCATGCATGTATGTGTGCCTTGGAGGCCAGGAGATGTCAAATCCCCTGAAGCTGGAGTTACAGTTGGCTGTGTGCTGCCATGGGGGTGCCAGGAAATGAACCCAGGTCCTCTGCAAGAGCAGCCAGTGCTCTAACCATTGAGCCATGCCTCCAGCCCCAACCTCTGCCTATTTTGAAGACAAAGACATTTCTGCTACTGACCTTTACAATTGGTTTTTGTTTGTGGAACTCGGGAAGAAAACTTTGCACAAAAAATGCCAACAGAGGCTGTCTGGGAAATACATCACGGGAGAGAGGAACTGGAGGGGAGGGGCTAGTAAGAGCCAGAACACATGACTTAGCCCAAACCTTCCTGTCCACAAGTCTGTGCCACATTGGGCGCAGCTGTAGACATGTTCACGCAGCAGACGCAAGGGCACCTCTCAGAGCCCAGAGAATCTACACGGTCAGAAAAGAGGGGCACACAGTAGGGACGGACACACAGCGGTGCTACTTACATGAGCAGGGAAGGGTTGAAGTCTCGTCCTGGCCTCCTCAGGACGGCTAGCTTCCCCCATTGGGAGGTATGGTTTCTGACCTGACCCAGTCTCATACATGGACATGGGCCTACTGCCCCGGGCAGATGGCCGGCGCTTTAAGGACGAGTGGCTCGAAGTGTCTGGGTAGTCGGGACCAGTCTGCACTTGACAGGCACTGGTTGTGGCCTGCTTCCTGAGGCTTGAATTCTCACACTGG
Source organism: Mesocricetus auratus (assembly GCF_017639785.1). Classification (NCBI taxonomy): domain Eukaryota; kingdom Metazoa; phylum Chordata; class Mammalia; order Rodentia; family Cricetidae; genus Mesocricetus; species Mesocricetus auratus. The sequence continues at coordinate 6,090,334 of NW_024429206.1, forward strand.
AGTGTTTGAAGCTGAAAGAAATGTTAGGCAGTGGGCCTATGATTTTGCACAATAAGCAGACAAAGCAAACACCAAGTACACGAACACAATACCGACTTCATGAGAATAGTAAAGCTAGCTGGGCTGCAAGTGAAAGCGACAAGAACTCTTCCTTCTGGAATAACCCATCTGCAGACAAGCTATACTCTGGATTACCCTAGGGCCAGAACACATCTGCAGACAAGCTATACTCTGGATTACTCTAGCAGACAAGCTATACTCTGGATTACCCTAGGGCCAGAACACATCTGCAGACAAGCTATACTCTGGATTACCCTAGGGCCAGAACACATCTGCAGACAAGCTATACTCTGGATTACTCTAGCAGACAAGCTATACTCTGGATTACCCTAGGGCTAGAACACATCTGCAGACAAGCTATACTCTGGATTACTCTAGCAGACAAGCTATACTCTGGATTACCCTAGGGCTAGAACACATCTGCAGACAAGCTATACTCTGGATTACTCTAGCAGACAAGCTATACTCTGGATTACCCTAGGGCCAGAACACATCTGCAGACAAGCTATACTCTGGATTACTCTAGGGCCAGAACACATCTGCAGATGAGCTGTACTCTGGATTACTCTAGGGCCAGAACACATCTGCAGACAAGCTGTACTCTGGATTACTCTAGGGCCAGAACACATCTGCAGATGAGCTGTACTCTGGATTACTCTAGCAGACAAGCTGTACTCTGGATTACTCTAAGGCCAGAACATCTGCAGACAAGCTATACTCTGGATTACCCTAGGGCTAGAACACATCTGCAGACAAGCTATACTCTGGATTACCCTAGGGCCAGAACACATCTGCAGACAAGCTATACTCTGGATTACTCTAGCAGACAAGCTATACTCTGGATTACCCTAGGGCTAGAACACATCTGCAGACAAGCTATACTCTGGATTACTCTAGCAGACAAGCTATACTCTGGATTACCCTAAGGCTAGAACACATCTGCAGACAAGCTATACTCTGGATTACCCTAGGGCCAGAACACATCTGCAGACAAGCTATACTCTGGATTACCCTAGGGCCAGAACACATCTGCAGACAAGCTATACTCTGGATTACCCTAGGGCCAGAACACATCTGCAGATGAGCTGTACTCTGGATTACTCTAGCAGACAAGCTGTACTCTGGATTACTCTAGGGCCAGAACACATCTGCAGACAAGCTGTACTCTGGATTACTCTAGGGCCAGAACACATCTGCAGATGAGCTGTACTCTGGATTACTCTAGCAGACAAGCTGTACTCTGGATTACTCTAAGGCCAGAACATCTGCAGACAAGCTATACTCTGGATTACCCTAGGGCCAGAACACATCTGCAGACAAGCTATACTCTGGATTACTCTAGCAGACAAGCTATACTCTGGATTACCCTAGGGCCAGAACACATCTGCAGACAAGCTATACTCTGGATTACTCTAGGGCCAGAACACATCTGCAGACAAGCTATACTCTGGATTACTCTAGGGCCAGAACACATCTGCAGACAAGCTATACTCTGGATTACCCTAGGGCCAGAACACATCTGCAGACAAGCTATACTCTGGATTACTCTAGGGCCAGAACACATCTGCAGACAAGCTATACTCTGGATTACCCTAGGGCCAGAACACATCTGCAGATGAGCTGTACTCTGGATTACTCTAGCAGACAAGCTGTACTCTGGATTACTCTAGGGCCAGAACACATCTGCAGATGAGCTGTACTCTGGATTACTCTAGCAGACAAGCTGTACTCTGGATTACTCTAAGGCCAGAACATCTGCAGACAAGCTGTACTCTGGATTACTCTAGGGCCAGAACACATCTGCAGATGAGCTGTACTCTGTTTCAAGGAAGAGGTTCAGAGCGTTAACTAGGATTGTTTCTACATGATCCCTGAGCAATTTACAAATGGGAACAGTGACAGGAGACACCATGGAAGCAGCACAAAGAAACTAGAGGTGCTGGGCAAAGAAGAAACAGAGTGAGGTTCAGCTCAGGGAAAATTTCAGTGCCTTGCGCTTTCCAAAGAGCCAACAAGAAAAATTAGGATAAAAATTTTTTATTGTATAGCACTCTTGATATTCCAAGCACTTTCAAGCATGTCTTTAAAAAAATACGAGGGAACAGAACCACGCTGACTATGCTAAGTTAATATATCACAGAAAACTGGCAACCTAATGGACTATGTTAGCATCTTCACATGATGGGGTGTTCCACGAGGCATACTTGCTTCTCTTTGGTGAACAGTCCTTTTTCTGCCAGGGCTAGTGTACCTGGCCTTTCTCTCATGTGGCTTTGTCACTCAAAAACCATGCAGTAGGTGACGTTGGCTTTAAATGAGCTAGCCTGCCTGGTAGCACCTCACTTTGGTGAGACACTGTCACTTGGAGCCCAGTTTTCACATGTAGGCTGCTTCAAGGTTAAGAGATCAGCAAGGAATTGTGGGGCTGGCAACTTAAATACAAGCAACCATATCCATGCTGCACTAGTCCTTGCATGTCACTGATCAACTGCCTACTCTTTGACAGGACGCACACTCTGACCAAACTGCCCTCCATCGCCAAGGCTTAAGTCCGTAAGCAACTGTGCCTGCACCAGGAGATCCTTGTCTCCAATATCAAGCTCATGCAGGGTTAGGAGTTAACTTTCAATTTTTGTCTAGATATCACGGATCTGTGGAAATACACCAATAGTGGCCGGTCCTCTTCATTAATTAGCATCGTTTCCAAGCAACTGTTAAATGTGAAAGATCAGACATAAATCACACTACTTTGAAGTAAAAATCAATACATCCTTTGCTATGTAAACAAACCCCACATCTTTGTATCAGTAGAGCCACACTTCCACAGAAGCATGGCTTCCTTGCCTGTATCTGCAAACTCTTCTTCCAAGAGAGAGCCTCCAGAAATTCTTGCACTCCAGGACACAGACAGGATTATGAATGGGGAATAGGATGGCCTCAGTGAGAAGTGTAAGTGATTAGGCCCCTAAGTATTAGCCTCATGTGCTAGCCTACATAAAAAGGTCACTGTGGCTTCTCAGACTAGGCTGTGAAAAAAGAAACTCTCAACACTGTTGCTGCATCCAAGATATCCAGTCTGGATTTTGCCCCCTGTTTTCTGAGATGAGCACAAGTTCCTGGTTTCAATCTCCCAGGCCCCTCACAAGGGAGTCTAACCCAGAGTCTCAAGCAGGGAGGCACATGGTCTACTAGAGCCAGGACCCTAGCACACTGAGGCAGCCCAAGTTACTCAGGCTGGCCTTGAACTGGTTCTTAGCCCAAGAAAGCTTTGGATTTGTGATTCTTCTGCCTTACCTCTGAAGTAGTTGGGATTGCAGGTTTGTGTTTAAAAAAAAATGTAATCACTTTGTATTTACAAGAGAAGACACCCTTAGATAAACTTTAATTATGTTCATCTTTATAAGAACCAGGCAGCCAGGGGTGGTGGCACACACCTTTAATCCCAGCACTTGGGAGGCAGAGGCAGGAGGATCTCTGAGTTAGAGGCCAAGCTGGTCTACAGAGTAAGATCCAGGACAGCCAGGACTACACAACACAGTGAAACTCTGCCCCAAGAAACAAAAACAAAACAAAAAAGAACCAGGTTACTATACTCTGTTTGGAAAAAGTATGGCAGGAAATAAAAAGTTACAGGTAATTAAACAGTTTCAGAAACCAAAAGGCATTTGTAAGAATTGAAGAGAAAATCAATGAGCAATGGCCCTGCTCAACATTTCCTTTTAAAAATTTCTATTGATTTCTTTGTGTGCATGTGTATGTGCCTAGGTGGGTGCACACCATGGCACCTTGTGTGGAGTTGGGGAGCTGGGGTTTTCCTTCCACTGTGTGTGTTTGGGGAACTGAACGCAGGTCATCAGGCTTGGTGGCAAGTGCTTTACCTGATAAGCCATCTCCCCAGTCCTTGTTCTACATTTCCTAAAGAAAAACAAGACATCTGCTTTTGGAGATATGGGTTGCCTCTAGAAATTAAAATAAAAACAAAAAAATTATGGTGTGTGCATGTGTATGACGTTTGAGTTGTGGTGGTTGGAGGACAGTTTTATGGTGCCCTTTCCTGCAGGCTGTCAGGCTTCTGCAATAAGTTCCTTCACCTGCTGGGCCATCTCACCAGCCAATTAGTTTGCCTTATTAACTTTTTGCATGTGTGGGTACCTCCCGCAATCACTCCCTCCCTTATAAATGGAGACAAGTTTCAGGAAAAAAATCACTCCAAGAAAACGATTTGTATGACAACCACACTAAACTACATCTGTGTGTCTTCAAAGAGGGTGGAGGAAATGCAAGGCCTGCATGTTACAGCAAAGGGCTCTGAGGCCCGTCGGTCTTGGCTGTGACAGGCCTAGATGGCCCTGTGCGGCAGGGCCGAGCATCTGCAGGCATTCTCATCCTTGGTAGTACAGGTATGGCAGCCACCCATTTCAAAGGTTCTCACAACCATAATCCCCAGCAAGCAAGAGCTCGAGTCTCTGGCTCTCCTTTGGGAGGTGCACCTTGTGACCAGATCTTAAGGGTTTTAGTCTGACCCAGTGCATTCCTCAAAGACAGCATAAACCACAAACCAGCCTCTGGGTGCATATAAAGCTTATTTCTCAAGAGAGTCAATGAGTGTAGTCCTCATAATGCAGGGACAATACTGGCAGCTTTTCAATGCCCTGCTCTCGCCCACTCCTACAGGTGAATGCACTCACGCAGTTCCCCGTCTCCAGAGCAGAGGTTCTCAACCTTCCTGATGCTGCAACCCTTTAACACAACTCTTAATGGTGTGGTGACCCCCAGTCATAAAATTATTTTTGTTGCTACTTCATAACTGTAATTTTGCTACTGTTACAAATTGCAACACAAGTATCTGTATTTTCCAGTTGTCTTTTGGGGGTGTGACCCACTGCACTAGGGAACTGGCTAGGAATGTGCTGAACACATGGTTGTCACTCCTTGCTAGTACAGGTGGAATGTGTGGGAATCTGCTATGTGTCAAAGCCTGCTCTAGGTGGCAAGTTCTAGCAACCTGAGATGCTGAAGAGGGTTGCAGGGTAGCAGCTAGAGTCAGTGCCAACATACGACCTTCACAATGTTTTGCATTGTGTGATTAAACTTTACAATCAGTAACGGGGGGGGAGGGAGAACCACATCCTAGAAGTAGCTTCCAGACTCCCAGGAAGCCCAGGGTAAGGCAAAGCTCTGCTGCGTCACACAAACACCAGGCTGTTTGTTAGGTCTTTGGAGCATTTACTCTGAATGCATTTTTAGATGCCAATAATGCATTTAGAAGCACACACTGAGGGGCTGGAGAGATGGCTCAGCGGTTAAGAGCACTGACTGTTCTTCCAGAGGTCCTGAGTTCAATTCCCAGCAACCACATGGTGGCTCACAACCACCTTGAATGAGATCTGGTGCCCTCTACTGGCATGCTGAAGATTGTATACATAATAAATAAATAAAATATTAAAAAAAAAAAAAAGAAGCACACACTGAACTGTATCTCCAGCCAAATAGGAAAACAGAACCCAGGGCCTTATGCATGCGAGGTAGATGCTCAACCACTGAGATGCGGTCCCTCTTCCTACTCTGGATGCATTTCTAATCAGAAGCATTTCATTTCAAACATCCACAACATCTGGCTTTCAAGAAGACAGCTTGGCCCGGAACTTCTATCTGTCACAGTAAATGTTTTCTTCCCTCGCCCTTCTGCTCTGGGATCAGCGAGTCAACCATCCTGGCATTGATTAACATGTTACCTTTTTCTGCATAATTCTCAGCTCGTCACTCAAGTTGTTATTCACCTTCATTAGCTGCTGTATCTTGGCCTCAGAAGCCACTAGGGCGTTTTTTGACCTCCATAAACTCCTGCACAGTGACTGGTCCATCTGACAAATCTGAATCTAGGCTCTAAAAATAAATTGGGGAAAATGTTCACAATCTGAGACGATAATGTTAAAGACTAACAGCTAAAGAGTTTCAATCTCTGGTCACGCCAGTGAAATTGCAAAGTTAAACCAACAAGAAGCAGGGCACTGCAGTACTTTTGAAGTTTTAGTCAGAATTTCCTAAAGTCAGGTAGGGAGCTGCAAACCTATACGGACACTGACTGGCTACAGTCTGTTCTGACTTGCATACATTTCCCTTCATTCATTCCACACTATTTATTCAGCACCAAGCAATTTCAGAAGAAAAAGCAAACCGAGACTGCTGCTTCCATGGTGTTTGTGTCCCGGTGTTTGTGTCCCAGCAGTGTGAGAAGGAGATAACTGACATGTGATACCCAGTGGACTGAGGTGATTAGTGCTATGGAAACAGATGCAGTGGAGCAGGGCAGGGCGCAAAGCTGAACCAGCACATTAAGGAAATGAGGTGAGCTGTAAGTAGTAACTGACAGGCTGAGAGCATCAGTGAGAACGTCTGGGGGAGACGCTTCAAACCAGCAGGGAGCTCAGCTAGAAGGAGCAGGTGCTTGGAGGGGAAGGTGGGAACCTAGTCAATCAATGGAGGGTCTAGCCCTGAGGGTCTGGTAATGATTTAGGCTTTCACTGAGTGTACTAGCACCTGGGCAGTCCTGGCAGGGATGTCCTTTCTGCAATTGTGAGGCAGCAAATGCTGGACACATCTCTAGGTCTACCTCCCTGCTTCAAGCCTCCAACTCTCTGGCCTATCTTCCTCTTATTCTAGTATCTGTAGGGTGCCTGTGGGTCAGTCCTGGGGCTTTAGCTTGCAGTGGGGCAGGGCCTTGCAGACTCCTTGTTCACAGTGCAGTGCCTCGGTCTCCTCCACTGGCCCCTGTGGTCCGAGCGCTGAGGCAGATCTGCGGTCAGCCCTTCAGCTAGCCATCTAAGCAGCTTGCCAGCTACAACTTCCCGGGCTCTGCACTGCCTGCCCTCTAGGCCTCCGCTCTCCTCCAGTGTGGTGTCATGGACCCTGCACTGTGGGACTTTGAGGCCCTGGCTGCTCCTCCCCTCTGCCCAGACTTCCCTGCCCCATCTTCTCCCTGTCTAAGATCCCTAGGCTGTGGAGAGCTCCGCCTGTGTGCTCTTCGCACCCCTAGCTTGTCTGTACTTCGTAACCTATGCCACCTGTATGGCGTATGCTTTACTGTCACCACCCCCATCGGTGACATCTGGGGCAAGGAGAAGAGCATGCAGAGAAGCTGCTCAACAAAACTTGAGTGCACAAAAGCCTCTGGTCATGCTGCACAAAACAGTCATGACACCAACAGGCCGACTCTCCATTTGCTCAGGGACAAAGGGTCTTATTTTAAGAGCATCTACTTTTTGTCAGTGCTTGGCCTGAGGTAGCAGGGAACACAACTTCATCCACAGCACCTTCGAAGGGCTAACCTTGCCAATTTTTCAGGCAAGCTTTATCTATCTATCTATCTATCTATCTATCTATCTATCTATCTATCTATCTATCTATATCTATCTTTACATGTGTATGTGTTCTTTGCCTAGTGGTGCTGGGAATTGAACTCAGGGCCTTGTTCATGTTCGGCAAGCACTGTGCCATTCAGCGTCAGCCCCAGTTTAAGAGACACAAGTCTGTCCTCTGTGTGTGTGTGTGTGTGTGTGTGTGTGTGTGTGTGTGTGTGTGTGTGTATGTGTGTGTGTCCTCTCACCTTCTGCCGGTGTGCCTTGCTTGCTCTGGTTTCCACATCTGTGTCTTCATCTGAGGCCACACTGTCATAGTCTGGCTGGTCGTTGTCCTGGCTCTCAGTGCTATGCTGGTTACTGACAGTTCTCAGTATGAGTTCGACATTATCTAGTCACAGAAGAGGGAAAACTATTTCAGACTTAAAATATAATTTTTTCCTTCTAAAATAAACTATTAGGATGACTTTCTGGTTTACCTAAATAAAAGACTGAAAGAAAATGACAGAAACAGTAACATTATAATCTTGCTCACAGAGGGCTAACATAGTAAGCAGCCCAATGGACAGTTATACAGAGAAAGTCAAGTCCCTTATCCAAGCCTGAAGGGTCTCACCTAGGTCCCCTGAACATATGCTACGGCTGAGTACCTTGGTGTTCTTGTGGGACTCATAATAGTGGGAGCAGGGGCTGTCTCTGACTCTTTTGCCTGCTTGAGGAACCCTTTTCCTCCTACTGGGCTGCTGCGTCCAGTCTTGATGAGATGGTGTGTGCCTGGTCTTACTGTGGCTTGTTATGCTGTGTTTGGTTGATGTCCCTGGGAGGTCAGCTCTTTTCTGAGGGGAGACAGAGTAAGAGTGGTCTGGAGGAGAGCAGAAGGGTGGGGTTGAGACTGAGGGGAGGGGAGGGAGGGGAAACTTTGATCAGGATGTAATGTATGAGAGAAAAAAAAAAAAGTCCCTGATCTGCGTGCCGTGGCTGGACAAACTCCAGGTCTGCTAGAGTAAGGAGGAACATCTTGGGCTTGCATACGTGGAGCACAGCTTCACAGCTAAAAACATAAGGTGAAGTGATGCAACTGGATAGTACTTTTGACACTCCTATAGGGGATGGCAAGTTAAACAGAAAGTAGTCAAGTGTGGTGACACTTGCCTTTAATCACAGAACCAGAGAGGCAGAGGCAGGAGATTTCTATAGGTTAGAGGCTAGTCTCATCTACACAGAGAGTTCCAGGACAGCCAAGGCTACATAGAGACCCTGTCTCAAAAACAAACACCCAGAAAGCACACAGCCTAGAAACCAGGTGCTCAAAGAATAGGGACTGTGGTTACAAGTCAGACAAATGAAGAGTGGATACACATGTACATTAACAGTCATGTCTGCTTCATGGACAAGCAATGACTTACAGGCTCTGATATGTTTAGAATAAAAAGCTCACAAACCACCCAAGTTTGTGATTTATTTTGGGCAACTCAAGTTATGTTCCAATTTCTAAGACTGTTTTACAGGCAGCTTTACATGGAGGTAAATTCTGGTTTCTTATAATTTTGGTAGTAAGCCTAGCCTTTAACGGCTGAGCCATTTCTCCAGCCCAATTCTGGCTTCTTAAGAGGTAGAGGTGTTATTTTAATTTTTAAGATCAATCTTTAAAAAAACAGCTGACTACAGGGGATGGTAACACTAATGAGTGATGGTGGGGACTACTGCAGGCTCTGCCATACGCTGGCCTCTTTCTCTCTGGTCATCTCTGTTATTCTTGCCACTGAGCTTCTTAGAAGAAACAGAGGACTAGAATTCTTGAGAGCCACTGGTCACAGCATTTTCATGAGTCTTGTTTTACAAGCTTCTGTCTAAGGACTAACTCCCTATGTAACACACAGTGGATTCATGACCACGGTCTGTAACACACAGTGGATTCATGACCACGGTCTGAGGCCAACAGTCATGCCAGGAAATCAGACACACAACCTAACACACACACACCTTCCCCCACGCTTCTTTTCTGCCTCCTGGCACTCAGGAACACTGCTCAACACCTTCCCCACTATGCTTGGAGCCATTTTTTTTTAAAGCAGTGAAATTGCTAACAAAAAGTATGAGAACATGGTACTAAGTGGTCTATGAAAGGCACTTACACAGTATGCGACCTGAAACACAGAAGCAGGAAGTCACAAGACTCAACTTCAGCCAGGGATACACTTTGGGCAAATACTGAATCTGCTGTCGAGGAGCACAGTTACATGTGCACATTCACATATGGTCTAGTCTCCTGGGCACAGCCATCTACGTAAATACACTTCCCTTACAAAATGGAGATGACACCAAACTTTTAAACATGTACTGTTTCACTTCATATCACTGCTTCTGGAATATGTCTGTGTGCTACTCATGTGACTGCTTCTCTAGAATTTATTATTTAGCTGTTTCTGATGTCTTTGATATTATACACAACACACATGAGACATCATTGCTCTTTTGGAGTAGGCTTGTTTTGAGGTTTTATGCAGACTCTCCACACTGCACCTTCACCAATCTAATGCACCTTCCCAGTCTTCATTCCTGGTTGAGTTAACAGAACCAACTTCTTCAAGCAGGAAACACAAATTATTGTCAGTTTACTGTCTGCCTTATGCAATAATGACTAGAACCTTAATTTTTATGACACAGATATCTTATTAAGTGCCTCAAAATAAAAGACATCATTTCTGTACATAGAAAAATTGAGAGTAGAGTTACGAGTTGGCTATGGAGGAAGCGGCTCCTATGACTGCAGACTGGCCCTGTAAGAGTCATTCTGAAATGGATGCTCAGCGCATTTTACACTGCTGGTCACAACGTTTCTTGCTACAGACACTTAAATTTTACAGCAGTAAATTCCAATTATTTAGAGGCTGAGGGCTCTGAAAGTAAGTGACAGCAGTGAAAATGAACTCTAATCAAGAACCTTCACATTCTCATTTACGTCCTTGGTAAAATTTAAGTTAACTTTTGGGTTAATTTCAAAGTGCCAATTTTATGGGGAAATATGTGATAAGGGAAAAAATCTCATATAAGATAAATCTTAATAATACTTGGTAATTTTGAAGTACTCTTTATTCAACAGGGCTCCAACAGGTACCTTTCGTCATAATATATTAGCAATGATGCTCCCAGGATGGTAAGGCTATACTTGTGACTGCCCCATTACCCCAGCTCTGGATTAAACACTGTGTCTTAGAAGGCCCAGGCACACTCTCTGTCAGGGTGGGACACTTGCCTTGTGACCGGGACAGAGGACTGCCCTGCTGCTGTCTCCTCTTGGCATCACCAAGGATGTCGATGACCAGCGTAGCAAATTCATGTGCATTAAACCGAGCTAATTTCTGTCTGCCCTAAAGGGGAGAAAATAATGGGAAATAATCTTCAATGTAAAAATATAAACATGAGTAGTGACAGCAAATGTCCAAGACTGTCACATTTATGCCAGGATCGTCCAGCTCAACCACATAACTCCATTGCCACCCTTCTTCAATCCACACCAATATTTGCTGTTACAAATTCAAATAAAATGGCTCTGGCAGGATGTGTCGCTCACGCTGGAACATGTGATTAGCACATGAGGCCAAGTTCAATCTCCAGCACTATCAGAATATAAAAACATAGTTCTAGCCGGCCGGTGATGATGCATACCTTTAATCTCAGCACTTGGGAGGCAGAGGCAGGCCTCTATGAGTTTGAGGCCAGCCTGGACTACCAAGCTACACAGAGAAACCCTGTCCTGAAAAACCAACCAACCAACCAACCAACCAACCAACCAACCACCCACCCAACCAAAATCCCCCCAAAACAAACAACAATAAAACAAATATAAAAACATAGTTCTATTATCAATGATTTAATTTTGAGTTGAGTGAAAAGTGAATCTGGAGGGAAATTTCCAAATTTAAAGATGAGGTTATAGTCTGGATATGGGCTCTGTTCCTTCAGACAGTTGTTAGCTGGAACTAAAACCCTTCCTCATTTTCTCATTCCTCTGTCACACAATGAGACTCCTTTTAATGTACTATTGTTACAGACAAAACACATGTATAAATCTGCTTTTTTCAGAAGTATTCTTAAATGATTCCTTCGTACAAGGATTTACATAAATTTGAGGCTTCTGATCAATCAATAAATCTTTCTCCCTTCCTCTCTCCCCCATCTCTGTCACAGTCTTGCTATGTAGCCCAGGCTGGCTTCAAGCTTGAGGTCCTCCTGTCCCAGCTTCCTGAGCATTGAGATCACACAAGGAGCCAACAAGCCACCTGCCATACGCAGCCACCCACAGTCTTGTCAGTGGCATGAGAGCCCATCCTGCTCCACCACCAGCCAAGAGTGCCCTTTACTGTCTTTTACCATTTCCTTTCATGTTTGTAAGTTCTTTGTATTTTTTCTGTTCATATCTGCTTTTCTTATTCAATCTCAAGTTGTCTATTTACAAGTATACAGGAATACAGGACACTAAATACCAAGACATAAGTCATTTCCCAAATAATACTAACTTTTCACACTGGGTCACTTGCCTGGTTTCGTGTTGAGGAGTACTCAGGATTGACCGGAAGGAAGGGGACGACAGTTGTCTCGGTTACCAGGGTGCTGTGGTTTTGCGTGGCAAGCCAGACTAGCCGGAGGAAAAGAGCCAGAGACAGAATCTCATCACACCTGTGGTGCCAGAGCTCTGCAGGGAGGCACGGCTCACATACTACGAGGTAGACTTGGGGAAGCACACTCCAAAGCCAACACACGCAAAAGTACATGTCAACACATGGGTTATGAGGACAGTAGCAACTGGGCAAGTAAAACAGGCTGGCAGCTTGCCACCTCCCACTGAGAACAGAAGCCTAGTAAAGCCACATGTTAAGTCACCTGCATCAGTCTCTCGCCTGTCAACTTCATCGTATACATCCATGGCAAGTTCTTCAAACAAATGATTACTTAGCTGAAAGTAAAAATATCAGGACACAAGGGACAACAGTTAACACCAGGAGGATAGCTGTGAAGTAGTCACCCTTTATCTCCAATGTCGTATGCAAAGCCAGTGCCTAGTGAACACCTGCTGTTACCATTTCCCTGCTAGCAGCAGCTGCCTCTCAGAGACCCTACTCTATGACAGGCAGGTTACTGACATGGAGAGGCAAGACAGGTTCCCACCCTGCTGACACTGTGGCAGCCAGCACCCTAGTCTCTGCTGTCCTGAGAACTGTTGTCTGCTCCCCCTAAGTCCCTGCAGGATAAACAAGTGGAAGCCTGGGGTGGTGGTGGCAACTGAGTGCAGGGCAGGATGGAAGGCCCTGGGCCCGACAGCCACGCTGGTGGGAGTGGGTGAGCACGCGGCTGCTCCACACTTCCCAGCTAGGTTTCCTTGCTGACTTTCAGCACAAGAGCTGAGCTTCCCCATCAAGCAAAGCAGACTGTGGCTCACCACACAATCACACAGAGCCAGGAACTGGGAGGATGACCAGGGTCTTCCCGGCTGAGATAAGAGCCAGGCTCTGGCTCTTCCATGTCATCCTGACACTCAGCAACTGTGATCTCTTTACTAACTGCTTCGTGCTCCCAGGGCAGATGCGGAACTTGTCACACTGCCACTCTGTTCCTGACACCACAAACGGTGCCTGGCATTTGGAGGGACATCCACTCAGATGAACCTGGAGGTCTTTTATTTAACACTAAAAAACCCACAAAAAACAGAACACTGGCTACAGAGCCCTCAGGGGAAATGCCTATGATGCCCTGCTGGGTTAAAAAAAAGCAGAGTATGAAATTCTGGTATACAACTTCTAGAAGAAAAAAATAGAAACAGGTACAAATAGGAGATAAAAACTGAAGGAAATACCCCAAATGCTGAGCCTGAGCTCATGGAGAGCGAAATAACTCAGGACAAGTCATCTCCTTTTAGTTTTTCTAGTGTTCTCACAACATGTTAATTGTTCACAATAAACCCTGCAAGAATCTTGCCAGGGAATAAGAGGAAGTCTGGGAGCTCAAGCATGCTTGAGAATCACCCAGTTTCTACCTCCAAAGACTGGACTGCAAACTATTTTGTTATCACCAGTGGCAACGTGGCCCACACTGCTGAGGGCCTGCATCTTTTTTTTTTTTCCAAGACAGGGTTTCTCTGTATTGCTTTGGAGGTTGTCCTGGAACTTACTCTGTAGACCAGGCTGGCCTCGAGCTCATAGATCCACCTGCTTCTGCCTCCCAAGTGCTAGGATTAAAGGCATGCGCCACCAACACCCAGCAAGGGCCTGCATCTTAAGACATGGTACTAACAGCACCCTGTTTAATACCTTCAGTGAAGGTAGAATTTACTATTGTCCCATTTTACAGACAAGAAAATTGAGGAACAGACATTACTGGCCTTAAGACTTCAAAATGTTAACATTTAATAATTCAAGAATACATTGTTTTTGGTTGTATTTCCCTCAGTTTTTCACTAGGAAGGAAAGTGAGCATATGAGACAGGGAGGGAAGAATGAAAGAAGGGAAAAGAACAGAAGGGCACATGGAGGAGGAAGGTGGTAGGAGATGGATGCTACCCTAGCACTGGAAGAGCAGCCACCTCTGAGAAGCAGACCCTGGGACACCCTTTTCCCCAGCACCACTGCTGGAAGGGGGGAGGTTCTGTGCTTGTATGGCTGAGGGAGAGCCTGGCCGTTGGGCCTTACACACAGCCTAAGGTCTTGAGAGCATTCTAAACTCTGTCCAAGCTGTTTATTTAATGCCTGTCCCATGTTAGATATCATAGACAAGCTCAGGTTCCCTGTGGCATCCAGCTTAGTCAACACAGTCAGGAGTCTGTCTGTCTGTCGTGTATCAAAAGTCTACCTACAGATGACCAGTACTAAAGGAAAACACACATTCTCCTGCTGCCCTGAAAGCTCGGCATCTCATTTATCTTACTATATGTCCTCCTGAATTTAAGAAAGGCATTAAAACACACAAACTGCAGATACAGAACACAGAGACACCAAACAAATTGCATAAAACACATTTATTTCACAATACATTTAAGTACTAGTAAGGATAAATTTTCTTTATGTGATACTCAGTGGTACTGGGTGAGGTTCTAAAAGGATCTCTTGTGAAAAGGGGAAGGAGGGGAAAATCACAAATCAGGGAAGTTGGGCTTTACTGACACTGGAGGCGCTCAGACTCCACAAGTGCTAAGAGGAATGGGAACTAGGCAAGGCAAACGTGCAGCAAGACTCCTGGAGCAGGGCTCGAAGCAGTTACTTTTGACTTCAGAGAGCTAATTCAGAGTCACCCCAACATCGCTTGTATACCTAACCATATGGGGAAGTAACACTGTGCTAAAGGATCCTTAAGGGTGGCAAAAAGAAGCAAGGGATCTTGGTTCTTACCCAAGGAGCATCGAGTAGAGGAAAGGAGTGAAATCTCACAAGGGGAGCAATAAGCACATGGTGAGGTTTCATGGGAAGGACTGATAAAGGGAAATCACTCTCCCGGGGCATCTCCAAATACAAAGATTAATGTAACCAACAGGCCTGGGTAGACACACATAGGTCCAGACCATCAGCTTTCAGAAGCATAAACATAAAATGCTCTGAGGAATGGCATACAACGGGCAGCAGGAAGAATCATGCCACTCCAGTGAATGAATGTACCTGACTCACTGCCCTGGCTATTGCTATTCCTTACTGTCCTGTGTGACTGATGTAAGCAATGCCACAGAAGGACACCTCACTCACTCCAGTACCTGAGAAACACCCAGAATTCTGGCAAAAAGCACAGGCAGGGGCTGCATTTTTAACACGACAGAGAAGAACATAGATTGTTTGAAGTCTGCAGAGCACTGGATATACTCAAGTGCTTTTGGTCTTCATTGCTACATATAGCCTGACAGTCTACTTCTAATTCAACAGTCATTTGATGTAATAGGTAACTCAGACCCACAATAGGGACCAGCAGGTTTCCATGCTGGGGCTCACCAGGAAGAGATACTCACAGACTGAAGCTTCTTCTTGGCAGCTTTTGCCAACTCAGATACATCCAGGCTGCTGAGGAAATGCACAAACCATTAAGCAAGTAAACAGAAGCTGTGAGTGCTCTATAAGATTAAGATGCCCAAGGGACGAAACTACTACGGTTCATGGAACCGCTGGAACCAAGCATCTGTAGCCAAAGAGTCACTAAGAGACTGAAACAGTTTGGCCAGCGACTCCTAGAAACCCAGCAGTCAGGTAATATGCTACAGAGAAAAGGTGCTGCCCCACAGCTGGATGACAAAAACTACTGTTCACTTCATCAATAGGCCTTGGCGTGTGGTTAAGTGTTTGTCTAATGTGTGAGCTGCTGAGTTCCATCCGTAGCACAGAGGAAAAAAAGAGCAAAAGATAAAAAGAAAAATGGAGAAGAAAACTGAAGAGCCAGGCAGACAAGAGCACAGCCGGAACAGCGGTGACTGTCCCTGCACTCTGGCAGCACTGGCTGAGAGCTGTGGGCGCATGGCTGGGACAGTGAAGCCACCTCACCCACCCCATAGCGGGCGGCCGCAAGCTACGGCCTTTTTTTTTGCCCAGCTCATGAAGGAAGGATGCTTTTACATTTTAAACATTTTGGGTAGAGAAGGAAAAAGACCATTCATTTCTCAAGATCTAAAAATTTGAGTTTCAGTACCCAGTCCATTATCTTAAGAGTCCTCTGACTCTAGAGGACAAGCTGACAACTGTGACAGGCTCACAGAACTTAACGTATTTCCTAGCCTTTAACAAAATTGTTTGCCAACCTCTGTTGTAGGCCAAGAATATAATCTCCTGCGACACAGAAACACCTGTGAATATGACCTCTCAATACAAAATACCAGGACAACTGGCCAAAACAGTGGCAGCAACTCCTTATTAGTCTATCTGGGATCTGTGCTCTTTCCAAGTTAAGTTTCACACGGTGGTTTACTTACAGCCGTCTTATTTCCAAAGTGTATAGCCATAAAAGAGAAAAATGTATGGGCTCTGTTAAACACAAAATATAACACACTTGCATACTGCAAACCAAGGCAATGCTGGGCAGATAAACTGGACTGGTCCTTACCTGTCTGCCATTTGAGGGATTATAAAATGCTGTCCATTTTTGTGATCTGAAACAGAAACCAAAGTTTTGTTCATATCAACATTGAGATATACAAAGGAGTGACACCATTTTTTACTTTCAGTCTAAATTTTCCTGTTAGTCACCTTTCATAATCGTATGTCACATGGGGAAACAAAGAAGTTCCGAGTGGCTACAAGTTCCCTGAGACCAATCCAGTTCCAGACATCATTCGGCAGAAAACCCATGCTTGTCCCAATCCTTGCAACTGATTGGCTCACCCCCAGAACTGACAGAAGAAAGCTGAAGGAGCTAGGTCAGCTGAGAGCAGGCTCGTCAGCTCCGGGTGGCAGATGGCAGAGCCGCACCAAGCTTGGGAGAGGTTCAATGGAACAATCAGGGAAGATGGCCAGGGCTAGAGCAGGTGTGCTTTGCACATAGATCCAGAGCGACTCCACCTTGCCATCTGCTGAGCGACTGTGCCCTAGACTACATTCTAGATCAATGATTTACATTCCAATGAACAAACCACTACAAGCACCTATGCGGGTTTTGTGTATACTCAGTTTACCCTCTTAGGCAATGCCTGGGAGTGAGAGCACATGGTAAATGTGCGTCTTACTTGGGAGGACAGCTACAGAGTATGGTGGCTCAGGCCTGCAATTTCAGCACAAGGGTAGCTAAGGCAGAGGCACTGTGAGTCTGAGGCCTACCCGAGCTACACAGCAAGATCCTGTCTCCTAAAGACAAACAGTAACAGCAAACCCCGTCTTCAGTGTTGTCCGCACAGTGGTGCGCATGTGGGACTTACAGTTACTCCATGTCTTTCCCTAAACGACACTACTAGTTCTGGGGCAGCGTCTGTCACACTGGTTCTAATTTTCTAATTTGCATTTCTGTAGTGGCTAATGACGCTAAACTCCATGTGCTTGTTTTTTGTTATTGTTTGTTTTGTTTTTCTCTTTCTCATCTTTAAGAGATGGTCTTGAACTCCAGGGCTTAGGAAATGGCCCACAGCTCAGCAGGTAAAACCTCTAGCTGTGAAAGCCTGACAACCCGAGCCTCAGATGTAGTGGCAAACACAGGTGCTCACGCGCACACACATGCAAGCCTACAGGGAGGTGGGAGATAGAGACAAGAGACTGCCTGGAAGCTCCTGGGTCAGCTAGGTTGGCGTACAGTCAGAGACAAGAAAGAAGCTCGATGGGGCTGCAGAGATGGCTCAGAGATTAAGAGCACTGACTGTTCTTACAGGGGTTCTGAGTTCAATTCCCAGCAACCACATGGTGGCTCACAACTATCCACAATTCAATCTGGTGCCCTCTTCCGGCATGTAGGCAGGGCACTGTATATGTAATAAATAAATCTTAAAAGAAAGAAGCTCCACAAAGTGGACAGAACTGACTTCAGAACATTGACCCACGTGTACACACCCACATAAACCTGTACACACAGTCTCACACATACACAGACATGATACTGCATGTCTATAATCCCAGCCCTTAGGAGGACAATCAGAGTTCAAGGTCATCTTTGAACACATAGCAAATTAGAGACCAGCCTAAGTTAATGAGATCCTGTTTGATTTTTTTCTTTAAATTAAAAAAATATTTATGTGTATTCATGTTTCCCCTGCATACCACAAGGGTGCCTTGTACCCACAGAGCCCAAAAGGTCAATAGATCTCTTGGAACTGGAGTTGTAGGCAGTTGTGAACCCAGGTCCTCTGCAAGAGTAGCAAATGTTCTCAACTACTGAGCCATCTCTATATTTTGATCCCTCCCACCCTCACTCTCTTTTAGACAGGGTCTCACTTGTGTAGTCCTAGCTGGCCTGGAACTCAAGAGACCTTCCTGCTTCTGCCTCTCATATGCTGAGACTAAGGGTGTGCACCACCACTACCCTGTCAAGATTCTGTTTGCAAAACTATGAAAGAGAAACGAATCTTCTGAGGAAACAAGACTACATTCTTTGACTCAGCTCCTTTTATGGGCAGTCAGGTGTTCAGGCTTCTTACAGCAGGAGTATCACGAGAACCAGATCGGTGCCCAGTCCAATTGTCATCAGAAGTCAATTGTCATCAGAGGCTTCTTCCAGCAGCAGATGGGAGCAGATGTCAAGACCCGCAGCCAAACACTAGGCAGAGAAAGAGCCTAAACTGGAGATCTGCACTGAGTCCCTCACCTTGGAGCTTGGGGAACCTCCAGAAAGGAGAGGAAGAACTGTAGAAGTCAGGAAGGTTGAGGACACCAGGAGAACATGGCCCACAGAATCAACTAAGCAAGGTTCATATGGGCTCAGAGAGCAAAGTGACAATCATGGAGCCTGTACTGATCTATGCTAAGTCCTCTGCATGTATGTCATGGTTCCTAGCTTGTTTTTATGAGAGTCCTAACAGTGGGGGTGTCTCAGACTCTTTTGCCTGCTCTTAAAACTCTTCCTCTTATTGAATTGCCTCGCCTGGTTCTGGTTTGAGGGTTTGTGCCTAGTCTTATTGCATCTTGCTATCCTATGTTGACTAGGTATCCCTGGGAGACCTGCTCCTTTCTGAAGGGAAACAGAAGAGGAGTGGATCTGGGGGAGAGGAAAAATTGGGGTGTGCTGGGAAGAGTGGAGAGGGGAAACTGCAGTCAGGATGTGTTGTGAAACAGAATATTACTTTATGTAAAGATGTGTGGCATTTGTTTAACTATGTAAACATGTGCTGCTTTGCCTGCCTAAGGCACCTGATTGGTCTAGAAAAAGCTGAACAGTAGTAGAGGGATAGGTGGGGCTGATAGGCAGAAAGAATAAGGAGGAGAAGGGCTCTAGGCGTGAGAGACTCAGAAAATGAGGGAAAAGAGAGGGAGAGGCCTGGGGCCAGCCAGGCAACCACCAGTCAGCCACAGAGTAAGACATACAGAATGAACAATAAAAGCCCCAAAGCAAAGCATAGATAAAGAGAAACAGGTTAATTTAGGTTATAAGAGCTAGTGGAACAAGCATAAGATAAGACCAGGCATTCATAACTAATAAGTCTCCATGTTATGATTTGGAAGCTGGTTGGCAGTCCAAGAAAGGCTGCTACAAGGATGTATTGTATGAGAGAATAAAGAAAAAACCCGATCCTTCCCCAGACTCTACTACTGGTGCTGCAGGTCTGCTGCGCCAGCACTGCACGGCTGAGCTTTGGTGTTTAAACTTTCCAGATGCATATGTTCTTGGTGCACATTCTTTATTGAGGTTGTGGAGTGAGCAGGACCTTCTGGTTTTGAGGCCAGGTGTGATGATGCACACCTGTAACCCAGGACTAGAGGGCTGAGCAAAAAGGACGGCATGACTTTGATGTCAGTTTTGTATATGACAGACAGAGACTCACAAACAAAGTGAGTGAGGAAATGAGAGTGTTTTTGACAAAGCACAAATTATTAACAAAACAAAATCTAAGAACTTTAACCAGGATCACAAGATCCTTCCTTAGTTTATAACTTTAGGTCTTATAATTAGACCTATGGCCTAGATTACTCTGGTATAGTTTTGGTAGATGGAGTGCAGTTGTTTCTATAAGGCAATACCACATGCATTCGCACTAAATAATAAAGGGAATGATTTGGAGCTGTGGGTTTTGTGCTGTGATCTTCCTATACTTTGTTTTAGGGATTTTCTTTTTGGTTCCTTGGGATTCTCCATATAGATACTATCTCATCTGAGTGGGAAAAGTTTTAGTTCTTCCTTTTTCAATCTCTATGGGAGGTAGATTTCTGGAATTTCGCTGAGTAGAAGTGGTGAGAATGGACACTGGTCTCAGGAGAGCAGCTGCTTCTCTGGGGTAGACAGGATCCAGTTAAGCAAGCCCCATCTGTTTCTAGTTTGCTAGTCTTTTCCCCCAAAATTATGAATGGATGTTGAATTTGGCCAAATGCCCTTTCTATACTCACTGACAATTGTATAATTTCTGCCTTTTAGTTTATTAATGCCCTGAACTACATTAACTGGTTTTTTTTTTTTATTATGTGTATGGGTGTTTTGTCTGCAAGTATGTATGGGCACCATGCGTGTATCTGTGTGCCCAAAGTCAGAAAATGGTGCCAGATGCCGTGAAACTGGAATTACAGATGACTGTGAGGCAGTTTGTGGGAGCTGAGACCTGAACCTGGGTCCTCTGCAAGAGAAGCAAGTGCTCTTTCTTAACCATCGAGTCATCACTCCAGTCACATTCACTGTCGTCCTCAAGTAAGCTATGTTCCAGTGGTTATGTTGCCTTTTTTTCTTTTTATACATCGTTGGATTTACTGTGCTAAAATTTGCTGAGAATTTTTGTTTCTGTTCATGCCCCCCCATGGCCCATTCTTTCCTACGGCTAGGTTTGGTATCCCGCTAAACCTCTAACATGCATTGTGAGGCATTCCTGACCTTCTCGTTCGCTTTCCTGAAAAGATTCTCATTTTGTGTGTGTGAGTCTTTTGCCTGTGTGCAGCAACACCACTTCTGTGCCTGGTGCCCATGGAGGCCACAAGGGGATGGAGACGCCTTTGGAACTGGAGTTACACATGGCTGTGGACTGCCACGTTGGTCCAGGAAAGAGCTTGGCGCTCTGGAAGAGCCATCTCACCAGCCTTCTTCCTATTTTTTGAACCTGACGTTTTCTCTAATGAGATATGTTAAGGTATAAATTCAAATTCTTGAAAAATACAGTTTTACAGGGCTGGGAACCCAGCCAAGTAGCAGAGCATTTGCCTAGCATGCACGAAACCTGATGCCCTGGGTTTAGTCATGGCAAAAGGGATTGGGGAGGAAATGTGTGTGAGTGTATTTATGAATATGCATATAAGATTGTATGTTTATATCCTCCTTTTTCTCAGGATGGATTTTGGTAGCCTGTGGCCTTTAAAGGATTAGTATTACATTTTATCTAAATTGTCATATTTATGTGCACAGTTGTGGTATCTTCCTACTGTTGTTTTCTAGTGCTTGGTGATCAAGCACAGAGCCTTGCACACACCGAGTCACAGCCTCGGCTCCTGTTTTTTTCTTTTTTAAATTCACTTTCTAGATTCCTTCTTTCTTTTTTTAAGATTTATTTATTTATAACATATCCAGTGTTCTGCCTATATGCCAGAAGAGGGCACCAGATTGAATTGTAGATGGCTGTGAGCCACCATGTGGTTGCTAGGAATTGAACTCAGGACCTCTGGAAGAGCAGTCCGTGCTCTTAACCTCTGAGCCATCTCTCCAGCCCCTCCTGTTTTTCATTAGCCATTAACTGGCTGGTGTTAAGATCCTTCTTTCTTTAGTTGTTTTTTTGTTTTGTTTTGTTTTGCTGGGCATGAATAGCCCCTCTATCCATTTTGTTGATCTTCTATGAAGCACCGCCATGGCAATGCTAATTTTCCCCACTGTTTTCAGTGTAACTGTCCCATGCTGGGCTAGCCATCCTCATACTGGGTCACCCGTGCTCACACTCATCCCTAGCTCCTTTGTGAGGAGACTGACTTGAGAACTACCTTCTCTTCACATACAAGTATTTAATGCAATAAAATCTCCTGTAAACACTGATTAAATATACCCCCATGAACATATCTCTCTCCCTCCCCATCATCCCCCCTTTCTGTTTTTGATGCAGGGTCTTACTATATAGCTGTGGCTGGCCTAGAGCTCATGGCACAAACTAGATTGGCTTTGAATTCACAGGTATTCCAAATGCTGGATGGATTAACAGTGCGCACCACCAGGCCCATCTAATCCTACAAATTTTGATACTGTATTTTTATTTTCATTTAGCTGGAAGTACTTTTGAGCCAGGCATGGTAGGCTGTGGTGAGTGTGAGGTTAGCCTGGGATACAGCATGCTACTGTTTTAGAACAACTCTCAAACCCCGTATGTACTAACTTCCCAAAAGGTGGGGTACAGAACTAAACAGAGGATTCTCAATAGAGGAGGCTAAAATGGCCAAGAGACACTTAAGAAAGTGCTCAACATCTTTAGCCATCAGGGAAATGCAAATCCAAACAATTTTGAGATACCATCTTACTCCTGTCAGATGGCCAAAATAAAAAACACCTAAGACAATTTATGCTGGAGAGGATGTGGAGAGAGGGGAACATTCCTCCACTGCTGGTGGGAGTGCCAGCTCGTACAGCCACTTTGGAAAGCAGTATGGAGATTCCTCAGGAAAATGGGAATCAATCTACCACAAGACCCAGCAATTCCACTCTTAGGCATATATCCAAAGGAGGAAAATTCATACAACAAGGACATCTGCTCCACTATGTTCATAGCAGCATTACTTGTAATAGCCAGAACCTGGAAGCAACCTAGATGCCCCTCAACTGAACAGTGGATAGAAAAAATGTGGTACATTTACACAATGGAGTATTACTCAGCAGAAAAAAACAATGGAATCTTGAAATTCGCAGGTAAATGGATAGCACTGGAAGAAACTATCCTGAGTGAGGTAACCCAGTCACAAAAGGACAAACATGGTATGTACTCACTCATATATGGATTTTAGACATGGACCAGGAGAGTGCCAGTCTACACTTCCACTGACAGAGAGTCTGGGAAACAGGAAAGAACCTAAAAGATATGCATGGTACCCAAGAGAAGAGAAATGAGGCAAGATCCTCTGAACAGATGGGAACACGGTGAGGGGTGGAGGGGAGGGGGTCCTGGGAAATAGAGAGGGGGAGAAGTGGAAGAGAGAGTAGGACGTGGAGGAACAGGAAGGTTGACTGGGGGGGGGGTAGGATAAGGGGAAGAGGGAATCATAGGTTAGAAGACAGATCAGGCACCATTGTAACCTCTAGTGATCTAAATTGGCAAGCTAAGCAATAGTGTAGAGACCACCCCGAATGCCCATTCCTGATAATGAACTTGATGTCTATAACCATCCTGGAGCCTTCATCCAGTGACTGATGGAAGCAGAGGCAAACACCCACAGTTAAACACTGAACAGAACCCAAGGAACCCAGCGACAGAGAGAGAGGAGCGATGAGCAAATTGGCAAACAATGGGCTGGCAAAACCAGCAGAGACAGCTGATCTGAACAGGGGAGAGCTCTTGGACCCCAGACCGACAGCTGGGAGGCCAGCATGGGACCGATCCAGACCCCCTGAATGTGAGAGTCAGTGAGGAGGCCTGGGCTACCTATGGGGTCCTGAGCAGTGGATCAGTGTCTATCCCTCGAATACTAACAGACATCGTGTGTCCATAACACAAAGAGGGTTGCTCTCTCTGCCTGGACTCTTAGGGAAGTGCCTGGACCCTACCCTGAGTGAAATGATAGACTCTAGATATCCCCTATGCTGAAGAAATTGGCAATAGGGTGGAGGATGGGGGGGATGGTGGGGGGTGCGGAAGGAGGGGAGGGAGAGGGAACTGGGATTGACATGTAAAATTTAAAATTAAAATTAAAAAAAAAAGATTGTCTTTGATACCCACAGATGACCTAAAAATGTGTTCCAAGCTCTTGAGTATTTTCATTTTTATAAATTTCTAGCTCAATCATTATGATCAGAAGATAAACTTTGTAGAAGTTTAAACTTTTTAGAATAGCTAAGGTTTATCACCCAGAACATGGCTTCCCTTGCTAAAGGTGATTCCAAAAGCAGTATGTGGAGTACGCAGGAAGGACTGTGCCTGAGCTTCCTCTCAGCTCTACTGGGTTCAGTACTCTGTGCCCACACACATACATGTGGATTCGTGGGTGCCATGGCATGCGTGTGCAAGTCAGATGACAATCCCCAGGTGGGTCCTGGAGCTTGAACTCAGGTTGTTCAGTGCTTTGCCTGCTGAGCCTTGGAGGCTCTCCCTCGGTTCTGTTAACACTTGCTTTCTGTGATTTGCAGTGCTGCAGCTGGCTATGCAGTTAGGCTTGCATCTTCTCAGTGTATGCTGACCTTTTTGTCATTGTCTCACGTCCCCTCTATCTTTGCTATTTTTCCTTGCCCTGAGGTCTACTCTGACCCATTCAGGTGGTAGGTCACAGACAGCCTGACACTGGCACAGCTCCGAAGTCTGCATAGACAACTGTTTTCTACC
Source organism: Mesocricetus auratus (assembly GCF_017639785.1). Lineage (NCBI taxonomy): Eukaryota > Metazoa > Chordata > Mammalia > Rodentia > Cricetidae > Mesocricetus > Mesocricetus auratus. Next base: position 6,114,838 of record NW_024429206.1, read on the forward strand.
TTCTAGTGCTGACTTAGTCATAGTACTGAAGCTGGTTTCTTATACAGTGTAGAGCTCAGCTTTTGTTCTGTAACATTTTCCTGACATCACTGCTTCTAAATGGTCTGTTTACGTCATTAACAGTACAGTTGTATCTAGATTTATGTCATTTATTACTTTCTTTTTGGGTTTCAGTTTCCTGTTTTCTTTTAATATTTTCAGTAAAGATCTTTCAATTATTGAGTACTACTTAACATTTTAAAATTTACCTCTAAGATCTTAAAAAAGATTTATTTATTTATGTATGTGGGTGTTTTCTTGCACGTATGTCTGTCGTACCATTAGTGTGCACTGCCTGCAAAGGCCAGAAGGCACTGGATCCTATGCAACTGGAGTTACAGATGGTTGCAAGCCGCCAAGCAGGTGCTGGGAATTCAACCTGGGTCCTCTAGAAGAGCAGTCAGTGTTCTTAACCTTAGCACTATCTCTCTAGCCCCTATCTCTAGGCTTTTTGATCACACCACTTTGTCTTTCTCTTGTAGTGGCTGTGTTAAGGATTACACAAGAAATTACTCTTTAGAAATGTTACCTTCCCACTTCAAGCAGAATGTAGGAATGTCACTGTATTTCTTTCACCCTTTTTTGTTCCTGCTGAAGCTGCCCAGTACACATACACAGTCTGCAGTACACCGCTTGGTAGAGCCATTGCTGTCAGCTGCCATGCAAATCTGCAGCCTGGACTCCTCTGCTACCATGCACTACTCGATGCGGCTGTTTATCCTGGTCTAAGATGCCCTCAGGTCCACGCTGACCTGAAGACCCTTCTCTAGCACTGCTGTTAGAGCAATGAAGTCTCTGGTTTTCTTCATCTTGCAATGTGTTTAATTTGCCTTCACGCTAATGGTAAGGCTTTACTAGTGGCTGAGGCTCCAGGCAGGTAATTCTTTTGCCACTTTAACAATAACATTTAATCTCTCCTTCATTCCCATGACTTCTGAGGAGCATAAGGGCAACCATAGGATGCTCAGAAAGGTTGGCACTTCAGATTTCTGCTTCAGAAATCTACAGCAAATATTCCAAACCATTTTTTAAGGAAAATATGAAACCTGTAGCATTTCTGGTACTAGGCATTTCAGATAAAAGATATTCAACCTTGATGTGTGAAATGCTGCTCAGGATGTTTTTAAAATATTTTTCTTTTCCAGAAACCCTGTCTCAAAAAACCAAAAAAATTTTTTTCAATGTTAGCTTTCAGTAATTTGTTTTGATGTGTCTCAAGTATAGTTTTCTTTTGTATTCACCTTCTTTGAAGTTTCATGAATCTATGTAGCCCTGGCTGTCCTGGAACTTGTTTTGTAGACCAGGCTGGCCTCAGACTCAGAGATCTGCCTGCCTCTGCTTCCGAGTGCTGAGATTAAAGGAGTGCACCACTACTGCCAGGCACAAGTTTCACAAATCTTTGTTTTTTCACAAACTTAGATTTTTTTGGGAATATTTCCTGTGCATAAATGTAGAGGCCAGGGGTGGACAGTGTGTCTTCCTGAAGCACTTTTCCAACCCATTATTCCTATTTTTTAAATATTTATTTTATTTTATGTACATGTGTGTTTTTCCTGCATGTATACACATGAACCAATTTGTGCTGGGTGCCTGCAGAGGAAGAAGAGGGCTTTGTGTCCCCCCAAGAACTTGAGTTACAGGTGACTGTGAGCTGTCATGTGGGTTCTGGGAACCAAATCCAGATCTCATGCAAGAGTATCTAGTGCTCTTAACTTCTAGTTCCTCTACCCTGACTGGCCTGGGACTCACTCTGTAGACCAGGCTGGCCTTGAACTCACAGAGGCCTGCCTTCCTCTGCCTCCCGAGTGCAGAGATTTAAAGGTATGAGCCCCACTTCTACTCCTTTTAAAAATTATGTATTTTTGAGATTATAATTATATCACATTCCCTTCCCCTTTCCTCTAATCCCTCTCATACAACCCTCCCTGCTTTCAAACTCATGGACTCTTTCATCATTATTTTATGTGCACACATGTATATGTATATACCACTCTTATTTTTTGAGATAGGGTCTCTCACTGAAACCTGGTACTCACTGACTGGTCAGACCAGCTAACCAGCAAGGCCCCATGATCCTACTTTCTCTGCTTCCCCTGTGGTGGAACTTATAGCACATACCACAGGCCTGGTTTCTTACACCTGCTAGGACCAAGCATAGATCTTCATGCTTGCAAAGCAAGCATTGTAATAATGTAGCGCCCCACTCCACAGGTGGTATTCCCCACAGGTCCCTGAAGCACGCTGCTGTGGGCTCTCCTTCTCTTGTGCTGGGGACTGAGCCCAGAGCCTTCCTTCCACATGGCAGGTAACCCCTCTACCACTGAGCTACATCACTATCTATCTAGTTTCAATTTGCTTTTTCTAATATTTCCAGCATGCTATTAAACCTATTAATTTGGAATTTTTAGCTACTGTAATCTTCAACTCCAATATTCCTTCTCTGTTCTTCTCTGTGTCTTTAAGAAAGTTCATTGCTTTTCAGACCATGGTCTTAGCGGCTGGTTTAAAATGTTTGTGACAATTCCAACAGGACAACTCCTGTGAACTGGTTCTCTCCCTCTATTATGTAGGTCACAGGTCATTCAGGTCACTGGACAGCTCATCATCTTCACCTGCTGGCCACCAGCTGGCCCCAGGCCTAGCATCTGTTGACTGCTTTCTCCTGAAGCCCCTGAGGTTTTCTTGGCTCTTTATACACCGAGTCATTGGGGATGGAATATGAGATGTTCTAAACATCGTATTGTAAGACTTTGGGCCTTTTCAAATCTATGCAAAGTGTTACTTCTGTTTAGCAGGCTACAGAGCAGGTTGGGCTCTGCCTGCTGAGCAGGCAGCAAGAGAAAGCAATAAAAGAAAAGCAATCCATATTCCCCCATGCAGTGGTCAGACATTTAGGCACCTGAATTGTATACTGCCATCACCGTGCTGCCTGCCCATATTCTGGGATAAGAGAAAGCTGGGGAATCCCCTTCCTGTCTGCCTCGAGTCTCATTTCTTTTCAAATCAGAAAACCTTTTGGCACCTGTTCGGCAGCTGCAGCTCACAGACCTCCAAGAAGTCCCATCAGAAGTGAAAGTAAGACACCGCCACCTTGATGGGACTTCAGGTCCTGTCACTCTTATCTAGCATTTACTTTAGAGTTACTCTGAACATCCTGTCCATAGCTTTTAGCTCCATTCAGCAGGAGAGATGGGGTAGAGTATGCTTGTTGACACCTTGCCCCCAAAATGGCTCCTAATTCCATTGCACAACCAGGGTGAGGAACAACTGTACACATCTGCATGGACGCTGCATCAAGAGATGGCTCAGCAGGTAAAAGCACTTGCCACCACATCTGACAACCTAAGTGTGATCTCCAGAAACGACATGGTGGGACAGAATGACTCCTGTAAGTTGGCCTCTGTCCTACACACACATACTCACCCACCCAGTATGTGGCCCCAACAAACATTTTTTCAAGAGATGGCAAATGCCTTATGAGTCGAACAGATAATGCTTTAGGCTTTGTGTTTATCTGCTGCAACTGTGCTTTGCTGCTGTTCTGTGACAGCAGCCACACATTACAGCATCAGCAGGCATGGCTACCTTTCAGTAAAATATTATTTGATAAAACTGGTCACAGAGCTGGGCGGTGGTGGCGCACACCTTTAATCCCAGCACTCGGAAGGCAGAGGTAGGCGGATCTCTGTGAGTTTGAGGCCAGCCTGGACTACAGAGTGAGTGCCAGGACAGCCTCCAAAATAATACAGAGAAACCCTATCTCAAAAAACCAAAAACCAAAAACAAACAAAAAAAAACACCAAAAAAATAAAATTTCAGGTTGACAAGACAGTTCTGTAAGCAAAGCTGCTGATGACCTGAGTTGTCTCTGTAGAACCCACACACTAAGAAAGGACTAAATCATGCAAGGTGTCCTTTGACACACACACACACACACACACACACACACACACACACATCTATAATTCTAGCATTCAGGGAGCAGAGGCAGAAGGATCAAGATCACTAAGCAGACCTCCAAAGGAGGAAAGCAACCCCCAGCTATGACGACTATGAACTACAACAACTATCAGTACCGCATGATAACCCTAAGGGTGCAGTAGTGGCAGGCACACCTTGGCTGCAACCAACAGTTCTGTAATTGGACTTGGGATCCCCTCAATTAGAGGGAAGTCATGCCTGGTACTGGAAACTCAAGTCAACTATGTTCTAAATATTTGTCTTTATTCCCACAGATAAGTACAGTCCTCATCCCTCAAAGGAAACTTCTCTCTGAAACAGATAGGAGACCATCACAGAAAAACACAATCAAAAATGCAGTTCCAACGGATCATCTACATCACAACCCTTGCACCTAAGGCTTAGGGATAATTGTAGAAGAGGAACTGGGAGATTACGTGAGACTGTGTCTCCTAGAAATGTCACAAGCTACACCCATGAAGTTTCACCAACACGGCTGCCTAAACGAGATCTGAACAAGGACGGCACAAACAGATAAGCTAACATGGAAGAGGTAGCTCACCAGGCTCAACCCTCCACAGAGAATTACAGGTAACCAGACTGCTGAGAGGAGAACAAAGTCTTTCCCAGGGAAGCACACCGATTATAACCAATGCTAAGTGGCCAACCATTAAGATATACCTACATACAAATAACATACTACAAACAGGTAAAGTTCTACCTATATGCTTAGAAATATATAGATGTATGTACGAACACACACACACACACTCCACCACCAATTAAAGAAAAAAGAGGCCATGAGGTCAAAGGAGAGCAAGGTGAGGGGAACATGGGAAGGTCTGGAGGGAAGAAAGGGAAGGGGGAAATGATGTAATTATATTATCTCAAAAAAAAATTAAAAAGTTAAGACAGCAAAGTTCCAGGTCAAACTGGGATATACTCTGGGACCCTATCCAAAAAGTAAACAAAAACAAAAATAAAAATTCTGCAGTTGTTATCCTTCCAAATAGAAACCCTCAAGGCAGTCTTCTTGAGGTCACTTTAAGGCAGAGGAAATCATAAAAATGTTGTCCTGACCTGTCTTTCCAGACCAGAGGAGCAGCAAGGTCACCTCTTCTCCCTCACCTGGTTTCCTGCCGCAGAGGTAGAAGGCCAGCCTGTCAGTCAGCTCGTACTGTATCTCCACGAGGCGCTCCGCCAGCTCATGGTGCCCTCCTTGCCTACCAAGAGAACAAAGCCCCATTGACACGGCTCAGTTCACCGGCATTGAGTCCACAGAGCACAGAACCATTCTGAGACACTGAGCAGCTTATCACACGTGACTCTCTGGAAGGCTGCATGCTGCCTGTCATGATCCTTTCAGTGCTTCCTTGGGAGCCGTGCAAGACTCATGAAAGGGATCATAAGGTGAGAAAATCTAATAAATAGAAGAGGTTCTCAAAGCCAACTAGAGTGTTCCCAGAAACACCCACCTTGGGAGCTCTGATCAGGAAGGACAGGATGGCCCCAGGCTGCTATCCTGAATAAGTCCCTTCCTCCACAGGATCTTGATGCCTGTGGCCACTGCCCTGTCAAAGCCTTGAAGTCACTTTAAAGACTTCAAGGCAGACAGACTAACCTGATGCACAGCTCATCCCTGCAGCTTCTTCTGTCTTTGTACCTGCCATTTCTGCAACAGGAAACAGTGTTTTCCTTTCTTTATTCATAAAACATGTGAGCTGCTTGGAATCCTTTGAGCATATAAGTAAACCGTTACACTGAGACTATTACATGCCAAGTACATGGGAGATTCCAAAGTGAAAAAAGTATTGACTGTGGATTCTGTTATCTTCCAAGATCAAATCTAGCTCCAGTCAGTCTCTCTCCACATACTTCCTGACCTACTACACATACCTGAATCTAACAGGCGTGCTTTCTCAGTAGGTGAAATGGGCTGTAGTGGTGCGTCTGGTGGAGCTTTCTCTGTTTCTCTGTCAGCGGGGACCGAAATGAAGCAGCATGGTCCAATCCCAGAGCTGATCAAACATTGCCTTCCTCTCCCCACTCCCACACCCTTGCCTTCTCCAGTCCCATCTCCAAGGTGATGAACATACTCTATCCATCCTCACCCCCCACCCTTGACTCCGCCTTTTCTCTCTCAATGATGCTTTAGTTCTTCTTCCACAGGTCCAAATCCAACCCACTCCTCAACAACCACTGAAGAAATCTAATCATTAGGGCCACAACGAAGAAACCTTACATATGCTCATTTTCTGTTACTGTGTGTATGATGTAGACATGAAACACGTTTGCATGTATGTGGGCCCATGTGAGCACATGTGTGCGTGTGGATGCACACATATATGGAGGTTCAAAGCTTATGTCAGGAATCTTCCTTGACTGCTTTCCACCTTATCATTGAGGCAGAGTCTTGACTGAGCCCAGAACTTGATGACAGAGCTAATCTTGATAGTCAGGTAGCTACAGGGATTCTCTGTCTGACTTCTACTGCTGGAATAAACAGGACCACTACGATCACACACCGCACTCACCCACCACGATCACAAGGTGTTTGTGTGAGCTCTGAGGATCTGGTCTTCATGCATGTACAGCAAGTGCTTTAGTCAGTAGGCCATCTCCACAGCCCCTTACACGTGCTTTTTAAACTTTTACCATGGATTTGAAGGCATGTGTGGGAATGGGTTCTTGCTCTCATCTCTCTAGATTGTGCCATGCTGCACATACCAACATAGCTGGCTCACAAGCTTTATAACTCTCTCTGCCTCCCATCTTGCTGTGGGTGCGGGGACTACAGATGTGTGAACACCACACCTGGCTTTTCATATGGGTTCTGGAGACCACACTCAGGTTTCCATACTAGCCACGTGTACTTTTTAAGACCCACTTATCAGCAGTGCATAGTAGCTCACACCCGCAATCATGCATGGGGAGAGGGAGGATATCATAGGCAGGAATACTGATGTGAATTCAAGGCCAACCTGGGTTACACAGTCAGACCCTGTCTCAAAACACAAAACACAAAACACAACATGGCTAACTGTCCATTTTGTCAACAATTCATATATAATCTTGCCTCAATTCCTTCAGGCATTTATTAGCCAACTCTTCCAGAGAAGTAAAGATAGGATTCTGAGATAGACTTTGGTCATTTCCCCTGTTTAATTCTTTGTGAAGCAGAACAAGATGCTTCATAGTTAATACATCTGGAAAGAGAAGGAAAGATTTCCATCTTCCCTCACCTAGACCTGCATGTTTAAAAGGATTTATTAAACCCTGTCAAATTACTTCATGCTCCAGCATTTCAGCTGTAGCAGGACATAGCAGTTACTCAGGTGCACATAGTAAGAAATTCAAGATCTGCATGGGCATCAAAACAAAACAAACCACAGCAGGAACAATTTAAAGATGCATTAAAAACTTGAAGAGTGGGTTTTGCATTTTCCCCAATGCCAGGGACTGACTCGTGTTCAAGCCCTGTGCTATGGTTCTAGCCCTATTTTGTTCCTCATATGTATAGGCAGGCAGGCCACTCAGTGGGCCATTTCTCTAGCCTCCTCTCTAATTCTTATTTAATTTTTTAAATTAAGATTTATTTATTTCTATGTGTAAATATTCTGGCTGCATGTAAGTACATTTCAGGTGTGCCTGGTGCCCTTGGAGGCCAGAAGAGGGTGTTGGAGTTACAGATGAGGCAACATGTGGTGCTGGGAACCGAACCCTGAACCCCAGTGCTCTGCAAGAGTAGCTGGTGACTTTAACCACTGAGCCAAGTCTACAGCCACCGAGACTCCCAATTCTTGATACTTGATTTGTATGCTGTGGCTTGAACACTACTTTGTTACAAAGACTGGAAGTTAAGCACACCAGTTTATGATTCTAGATTCCATGATCTTGCCTGTCTCAGCTGATGTTGAGATGTCTTCATTCACAAAATAATAGAATGTAAATCTCTAAAGGGCTGAACACAAGTCATACACAATTCAGTCACTTAGTAAGGAAACATATTCAGCATACAGGCTATCCAAGACCCTCAGCCCCTGACCTTGCATAGTCAACAGGAGTCTTCCCAGTAGAGTCCTGCGTGCCTGGGTCAGCTCCGTATACTGCCAATAATTCAGCCTGTAAAATCTGTCCTGCTTTGGAGGCGACATGGAGTGGAGTGCTTCCTTTTTCCTAAGAATTAATAAAGGTAGACAAAAAAAAAAAAAAAAAAAAAAGAAAGAAAAAAGAAAAAAAGAAAGAAAGAAAACTAAACAGCGTATTCAAATGCAACTCAGTCAATCTGACATCTGAATCAATTGATGTTTCCGTACAGGATGAAAGAAGTTGGCTTGGGCTCCTAGAGATAGCAGTCTCAGACAGGTCTCCAGGTTCCCTGTTCTCACACTCGAATGGAGTTGCTGAAAAACAAACAAAGAGTAGTTGTAAAAAGAGTTATGAGTGATGTGCTGGAGCAGCTGGTGACCTATTTTAATGCACTCTCCGTTAGTAACAGATCTTTCTTTGGCTCAGGAAGACAAGGACTTCACAATGGCTGCAGGCTGTAGATGAGTCTCACACATTTTTACCCACAAGGAGCTAGAACTGTGAAGGCCAGTCTGCCAAATATGGGGTGCCAGGTAGAGGTACAACTATAACCCAAGTGGGAAGCATTTTAAGATGGGGGGCTCTGAGGTTGAGTGGAATGCATTTCAAGGCCTACTGCTGCCCCCCTGTATTATCTGACAAAAGCTCTTTGGGCAGTAGAATCTGGATACCATGAAGATTCAATGACACAGGAAACACTTCAAAACTCAGGCATAACTACACCAGTCATTATTAGATGCTGCCACGGGTACTTGCTGACCCTGAGCTTCAAGCTGCCCTGCATAACTACATCTACCTTACACCATCCGCCATCAGTCTGCATTGTTCATCTAGCCACTAAATGCTTTCACCAGGCTGCTCTTAGTGGGAAACAGGACTGTGCTCCACCAAATTCCTTATTACCACAGAAAATCTTTAAAACAAGCACAAAGCAAGGCGCTTTCCTTCAAGTTTAACCTAGAGCTGCTCCAGATGCAGTAATTGGCACCATAGGAACAGAGAAACGCACCGCAGCCAGTCTTTTTTTTTTAATTATATGTATGTGTGCACATATGTGCGCATTGAGTGCTGGTGCCCAGAGAAGCCAGAAGAGGGCATCAGATCCCCTGGAGCTACATTACAAATGGTTGTGAGTCATCCATCTGATAAATCATCAGCAGGAACACTATGCATTTGCTCTTAATTACTCATCCATCTCTCCAGCCCCCAATTTTATTAACACACACACACACACACACACACACACACACACACACACACACACACACACACTTTTACACAAGGTCTTACTATGTAATCCTGGCAGGCCTGGAACTCACTGTATAGACCAGATCAGCTTTGAATTCACAGCTATCTCCCTGCCTCTGACTCCCAAAAGCCGGGGATTACATAGCCACCACACCTGGCTGTTTTTTACTTGGTAAAAAAGGAGAGAAACTATATAGGTCTATTAATTAGCAGAAAATTATGCATATATCTATGTAAATTAGTACTCTGAATTGTACATGTGCTCTGTTCAAATCACTGCTCCAAAACTTAAGATGTGCGTTTCTATACCATCTCTCCTAGACACCCGAGGCTCCTAGACACACTGTTCACCAGTGTGACAGATCCTGCATGGGACGAGTCACACTCTACCTTCTCAAGGTCCTCCTCTCCCTGCACCTGGGAAGCTGAAGCAGTTAGCCTCCTCCCTCCTCTGTTCTAGTCTCAAACATCCTGAAAACTTCCTAGGCCCTTCCAGAAACACTCCTTTGAAATGGCTGTTATTTCCAAGTAGAGGACTTACCAAAACATATACGTGAAAATCGTACTGAAAAAAAAACACAACTTAATTAAAAATTTTTTTTAAAAAAAAGGAAAACAAGGTGGTGGTGCACGCCTTTAATCCCAGCACTCGGGAGGCAGAGGCAAGGCGGATCTCTGAGTTCGAGGCCAGGCTGGACCAACAGCCTCCAAAACAATCAGAGAAACCCTGTCTCGTAAAACAAAACAAAACAAAAGGAAAACAAATCCTGTCTCTGAGACACTTATTTTCCCTCTTTGGCTGGTATGATCAAAAGAGCAACTGCCACTTAAAAAAACGACAACAGACAGCTGTCAGTTACTTAAAGGTGCGGAAGATCCTGGTTTCCTCCTCCTGTACTACTTCCAAGTGAATAGGACCACTGTGTCACCAGGCTCCCCGAGGGACTGTAAAGAGTGTGCCCACCTTACTAAGATCTTTGGCAGTCACACTGTCGTCGTCACGGCAGGGCAATCGGTGGACAAACGCTAACATCTGATACTTCGCTCTGATGAATTCTGCTTTATTGGGGCTGGTTTGAAAACAAAAAGGAAAACAGTTCACTTGCAGTTCAGGCACATTTCATTCTTTATACTTTAAGAGGAAGTGACCACATCCCCCACTTGAGAATACATTTCAGCAGTGCTGAAGAATGATCTGAAAACACATTACCACTTTTATAGCGTCTTTTTTCCCTTTCTAACTTTCTTAACTGATGGAATCTCAGGAGGAAGCAGCATTTAGTCCCTCATTAGGTGAGGCACTGGGCAGAAGCTGCTGGAAGCCAGGTTTCTGGTCTGACTGTCAACAGTTCTAACCACACCTAGTCACCAAGCTCTGGTCTCTAACTGGAGAAATCATTGCATTCAGCTGGATAACCAAACAAGCACCTGCCTCACTCTGCCTTTCGAACAGCAAAAGCCCCAGATACAAGGCCATTCAAAATAGCCACATTCCTTCCAACAGGGCCATTTGTCGTGAAGAAATAGAAGTAGTTTGAAACATGGCACTCACTGTACTTTATCCTGTGGATTAGCTTTCCGTCTTCCACTCATAATAGATGCGGGGTCCAGCAAAGAATGCTCCCATATAGAATTAGCACCATTGTTATACAAGGTCTCAACCATCTGAAACCAAGTAGTATGAAATGATATTTTATTTCCTCAAATATTCAAAGAGAATCAGTGAAAAAAAATGGAAAATAGTACACCATTAAACATACTAGCACGTCTGCATACGGCCCCATTACTATTCTGATCGTAGAGTCAGACTGAGGAGCTCCAGGCAGAATTCAGCTTTGCTTGTAGAATAGCCAATCTGGCTTGATTGTACATACTTATAAACTGAAGAGAAAGTGACTGATGATGCTTTAGGGTGGCATTTCCGTGCCTGAACAAATGCTACTTTAGCCCCGTACACACTAGTCATTTTAATAATTGTTAGTTTTCTTATACACGCCTAAGTAAAATAATGCAATAAATGTATATCTGAGTGCTATCTCTTTGACATGCCCCATTGGAGTTCATGTCCCACCTTAGTGTCAACCCTGGCATTTTCAACTACTCATCTCTAGACAGTTTGTAAATTCTTAAACTGTAAACAAAGACAGTCCTGGGAGTAGCACACTACTTTCGTGTGAGAATGGACCTTTGGGAACTTCTAGGAAGAATGTTTTTGTTTGGTTGTTTTGAGTTTTGGAAGACAGGGTTTCTCTGTGTAGCCCTGGCTGTTCTATAACTCACCTCTTGAGTGCTGGGATGAAAGGCAGGTGCCACCACTGCCTGGCTTAAGTACACCACCTTAACAAACATCTCAACTTCATTTCCCAACAGGATTCCTAGGAAGGCCCATCTGCTCATGGGCATCTCTCTCTCTCTCTCTCTTTTTTTTTAAACGAAATTATTTATTTAACCTTTATTTTATGTGCGGGGTGAAGATATCAGATCCCCTGGAACTAGAGTTACAAGTTGTAAGCTGCCATGTGGGTCCTGGGAATTGAACCCGGGTCTTTTGGAATAACAGTCAGTGTTCTTAACCACTGAGCCATCTCTCCAGCCGTCATGGGCTTCTTTTATCAGAAACTCAAAGCACTTGCTTTGATACCTTGGTTCCTCTGAGTTTAAGGAGTGCCATGTAGAGCGATTGCAGATTTAGTGAGACATGTATTAAGACAAATAACACAAAAAAATGCACTGCTGTGGAATAATCCTTCTGTACACTGTGAAAATGTCCCACTGAAAAACTCAGGCTACAATGCGCGATTAATCCCAAGTTTCAAAAGAACTTAAGAAGTGTACCCCAAATAAAAGTAAAAGGAACATGACATCAACTCCCAAATAAGACAAAGACCCCCCTGACAAGTGTTAGGTACACATCAAAACATGTTCGCTTAGTCTCTGCCTGACAGTGAGGCTTTAAGAAAACCTCAGATGCTGAAGGGATTTCTGAAGAATCCCAGTCTATGCTTTGATCAAAGCAGGGAAAAATGGTATAAAAATATGAGCAGGGACTCAGGAATTGCAGGTTAACGACAAGTTTTTCAGCAGTGGCTTTCAGGATCATTTATCACAGTATACAGGAAAGACAGACCTTTTAAAAATAATTTCTAGGGGCTGGAGAGATGGCTCAGTGTTCTAAACGAAGCATTTGTTGTTCTTGCAGAAGACCGGGGTTTGAGTCCCAGCACCCACTTGGTGGTAACTCCAGTTTCAGGGGATTCTGTGCCCTCTTCTGGCCTCTGTGGGCACATGTATATATGGAGGGAAAATACTTATACATATAAAATAAATAAATCTAAAAAAAGGCTAAAAAAACAAAAATAATTTCTGGGGGGCTGGAGAGATGGTTCAGTAGTTGAGAACACTGGCTACTCTTCCAAAGTATACAGGTTCAATTCCCAGAACTCATACGGCAGCTCACAGGTGTCTGTAACTCCAGTTCTAGGGGATCCTGACACCTTCATACAAACATGCATTCAGGCAAAAGCACCAATGAATTAAAAATAAATTAACTAAAAAATAATCTCTGATGTTGGGCATGGTGGTGCATACTTTTAATTTTAGCACTTAGGGAGCAGAGGTGAGAGGATGTCTGTGAGTTCAAGACCAGCCAGGGCTACATAGTGAGACTCTTGTCTCAAACAAAACAAAACAAACTCTGGTGACAATCTAGAAAATCAGCAGTGAAAATTTACTAAGAAATATAAACTTTTATTGATACATTCTATTGATATATCTGTCTATGTATAACTGCATTTCAGGGAATAACATTATGTTAGGTGATCAAAGAAAGAATAGGTAATGATTTCAATACAGGACAATACTTTATACTATACATAGAAATGAAGGGCAAAACACTTTATCCAATTATGATCCAAACATTTTTATGTTAGATCTTTTAGTTGCTAAAACAACAATCCTAAAACACAAATTTCCAATTATGAAATTTTTTCTTATCATTTACCTGAAGCAGTGTTGGAGGCCATGGTGTGTGTTTAAGATGCCTTACTTGGGAGATATGGCGCCCTAGACTCCGATGTACACTGCAACACTCGTCACATATAAAAGTTCCCCTATTTACTGATGCCCAGGAAGGATCTGGAAAAAGAACGACACCTCAGTGGCAAGGACACTAATTGGCTGCTATATACATGGGGATGAAAGATGGCTGATGCTTGGTTTTTAAGAAAAAACAGAACACATTTTTGTTGTTTTATATGTTTCTCAATATATGACTCGGATGGACTGGCCTGAGGGTCCCACCCATCTTGACTGAACTAAGACTCACAGCCCTACACAGCAGCTGTCTTCTTCCTGTGCAGGCCCATCTGCAGCATGACTGTGGATCTACCACCATTGACAGGTACTCTTACAGAACGGTAAAGAAGCAGATTGAGGGAGCAGGGTGGGTCATTCTACTCTGTTTCCTTGCAGTGCTGGGGACTGAACCTGGGGCCTTGCCCATACTGGGCAAGTGCTCTATCATTGAGCTACATCTCAGCTCAATGAAATCATTTTGCATCCATCTTTATAAATAAGACTACCCGTTCTTGACAGTGAATTATCCTCATACAGTATCTAAGGTAAACAGTGACGTGCCCACCGCCCGATGCAGGAAGTCAAGGACCATATACTAACAGAAAGCCAGAAGAGAACTGCAGAAGCACTCAGCTCTTCTGAGGCAGGAAAGGGTGGTTCACTCCACTAAGGTGATGCTCTTTGACAACACCAGTTGTTTTAGATAACCTGTTGGATCCAGTTTTGCAGCTGACTCGAAGGAAGGCGTCTCACAGAAATAAAGACATAAAACAAAATGAACAGTATTTCTTGTTGAGTACAATATTTTCTTTCCTTTGAAATCCACAAAATTTCATCAGACAACCTTTCATAAGAGGAATAATTTACACTACTCAGGCATGATGGTTCTGGACAAATAAACTGAGTCTTAGAAACCTGAAATAAACACAGGCCTTTCCCATTCCATCAGACGCTCAGTGGGGTGATAATAGGTGCTACTCAAGCTGCCTGGCCTAAGGGCTACACTTTAAACTTTTTCAATGTCCACAAAAATCTCTAAAATGCATGTATATCAGTTTATTCTGACCCCTTCAAACCATACAATGAAAAGTTATGGGATTTCAATCAAAGACAAACCCTGGGAGACAGAGAATATGGTGGTAAGAGGGTTGATTATGGAGACAAAGAGTCCATGGTTTGAATCCCAACTCTGTCACCACTTCTTGAGCAATAATCTGAGGCAAATTACTTCTTTGAGTGTCCTCACAGTGGGACAGGAAGGGCCGATGAAAATAAGAATAAATAAAAGTATCTGTCATGGGGGCACAGAAATGATGCATTTTAAATGAACTAGATTCATTAAAAAAAAAAGAATCAGGGCTGGGCAAGCGGCTCTCCTAGCACCACAAAGGTAGACAAGACATAATCATAGTGTCTTCCCTAGGACAAACAGAAAAGAATCCAGCAGGTCCAACCACAGGTGCTACTATGGTGTTCTAAGGAGTGGGTGGGGAGCATGAAGACTCTGGCAGACGCATGACAACACTGCTTCTGCATCCTCTGTTAGTATTAGGATTGGACTGTGGCTTTGTTTTTTTATTGTCAGAGGTTCACAGTACTCTTGGGCAAATCAGCCAGGAGGGGAGCAATGGTTTAGCCCACATTAAGCAATGGTCTCAATCACTGAAACACTGTGGATCAGAATCCCAAGGATTCTGACAACACAGAAAATGAAAATCAAGCTTTTGTGAATGAGGTTGGATGAAATCCTTCCAGGTTCTCTGGAAGGCTCCATGAACAAACACCACACATGGATTTCAAAGGTATATGTGCCCCCGCCCATCACTATGCAAATTCTGTCCAGGAGAGTTACGAATTTGAGCATCTTCTGAGATGGCCTTAGCATTATTTCAAAGGAGCCCTAACCCTAAGTGGTGCACAAAAGACAGTACAAATTCCTAGTCTGCCAGTTCACCCTTCAAGGTAGCCTCACTATATACAAAACAGGAAGGAAATGACTCAAGTCTTTCTAGATTTTGGCATTCAAGACAACTAATATGAAACAACATACAAGGTCCTGAAACGGCACAAATGGACAAGACAGTTTTTGGGGTGGCAGGGAGAAGCCATCTGCTTTTGCCATGTACCTTCCCGTGGAGAAGTAAAGAATGTGCATCCCAAGAGGAAGTTTTAAGTTAGACACACATGAATCAACGGAAAACAGGCAAGAAAAGAAGGAAGCGGAACAAACGACATTTTAAGAGAAAATGATAGTTTGTATAAACCTGGCTTACAGTATAAAGCACTCCTTTAAAAACCCTCCCTGCCTGCCCTTTACCTTCCGTCCCAACTGTTAACCCGGAGTACCCAGGTCTACGAAATGAGTAAGGGTTGGCACAGCACCATTTAAAATCAGCCTCTGCTTCTAATTGACAAGATGAAAACAGTTGCAAACCTGTGTTCAACGACTTAATTAGGCTTGCTTACTGAACACCGCTGTTCCAGGAAAGTCATCTAATACGTAACTGACTTCACACTCGAAGTTAACCAAGTCCAAGAACCAAAACGAGCACAGAAATATTCGAATCTAGACCCGTCAATTGGGTTCCAATTACTAAACCAGATCCAATCTTCAAATCCAAACACTATCTGCAGTAGGAGTAGTTTTGGCCGTTCGATGTCGCCGAGTTTACAACGCCAGCGACTGTGTGTTTGGTACGACTCTGAAGCCAAACTGCAGCTGAAGGAACTACAACGGTTTTCAACTGAGTAACGTCTTACAAAAGACACGACCCCCTAGGGAATATCCACTGACCACTGGCGAACCGTACTGGTGATAGTTTCCACCGGGAAAACGAGGAAAACCAGGTTAGAGCAACTGAAGTAATCAGTGCAAGGTCACGCAGAGGGGCGAAATCTGGTGGGAAACTCAGATCCTCAAACTTGAGAATCCGAGCTCGGGCTGTCCCCCCAGGAGCGGCTGCCGGACGCGGGCCAACCCTCCACTCGGGGCCCCACGGGCAGCGCAGCCGAGCGGTAGCGCGCACGCTCGGGCCGGGGGCCGGGGAAAGGGAAACACCTGCAGCCTCGCTCGGGCCGCCGGTAACTGCCTCCTGTCACTCGCTTTCCGGGGCCGCCGAACCCTTCCCGTCCTCTCCGCTCCCGGGCCCCGTCGCCTCTGCCCTCGGCCGGGCCGCGGGAGGGAGAGAGGGGAAGAGGGAAGAAGCGACCCCCGGGTCGCGCGGCTGACAGGCCCGGGACCGTCTCGCGCCCCGGGCGGCCCGGAGGTCGGCGTGGCTGGGCCGCAGTCAAGCTCCCGCCCGCGGGGACCGCCCCGCCAGGGGTCCCGACCCCGAGAGCGCGGCGAGCGGGCCCCGCCGGCTTCGCTCACCCGGCCCGCTGCAGTCGGCGCACACGTCGCTGCTCCGGAGCCGCTTCGACATGGCTCCCGCTTCACCTGCCGGGAACCCCACGACCGCAGAGGCGGCGGCGGCGCTTCCGCTCTAACGGGTCCCCGGGCGGCGCTGGCGGCGCCTCTCCCCTCAGCGCCTCGCAGCCCCGGCACACTACGCACGCGCGGGGAGACGTCCTGCGGAGCCTGGCGGGTCATGTGACCGGAAAGGGCACGCTTCCTTGTCGCCATCTTGAATAAGGGCAGAGGTCGCCTGAGCATCCTTTGACTGTAAATACTCCCACAGTTGGACTCTCCCTTTTGGGAAGCGATTCCTTGATCCAGGACTGATTAGTACCAGAGGAAGAAGCAAAACCTTGTGACAAAAACTCTAAACGTACACTCTCCCGGAGACAGTCAGCAGCTAAGTTCATTTAGTCATGCCCATCTCTCCCATGCGATGTTTGATAGTTGCCACACACTCTTCCATTAAAGCTTTTAGGTACCATCTTGGTGTTACTGATACCCGTACTAGCTTCACTCAGGAGAGTGGGCTAGGTCGGTTACAATCCTTGACCGGCCCTTGCACTCATCTGAAAAACTGGACGGAACAGGGAACGCTCGCCTGTCACACTGGACGACTTCGTGGCAGCTGTAAACATCTGGGCAGACAGCACTGGGTTCTTCACTGTGTCAAGAAGAAGATATAGTGCCTGTAGTCGCAGCCCAGAGGATGGATTTCACTTGCGCCTGTTGTGGGCCAACCTGGATACTTACTCTGTTAGTCCTCTGGGACACAATCCTAAATCCGAGTGGTTAGTTTAACGAGACTGGTGCGGGTTAGACCTTCACGGTAAGTACTTTGAATTATAGCCGAGTTGGGAATTCAGACTAAATAAGTGGTTTTCAACTGGGCGAGTTTTGGTTTTTGTTGTTGTTTGTTTTTAACCTCCGGAGGACAAATGAGAACGTCTGGAGACCGTTTTGGGGAGAGTGATGATGGCATTGAGTAGGCAGAGCTCAGCCTCCTACAAAGCGTCGGATAACCTCCATATCAAAGAACCCTCCAGTTCAAATACTCCAAAACGTAGAATCCCAGAGACACAACTACCCTGATATTATGAGGGTATGTAGTGCCACCTCTCCAGGGTTCAGTCCTTCCGTAGAAACGATTTCGCGTTGCCCACTTCCAAAATGGCTTCTGACCAATCGTGAAAGGCTCCAGCCAGATGGTTTAGTCCAGGCTCGCACCCCTAGGGCTGCAGAGCCAATGGAAAGGGCCCAGTTTGTGGAGTGAACCACTGGAGGGGGCTGGAGCGGGTGGGGAGAGTCAGGGGGCGCGCACCCTGAATTTTGCGCACGGGGATCTCGGGCTTCCCGGGGGATCCCACGGTTCCATAGAGCGTTGATTGTTGTGTGTCCTGGCGTGGGGATGCGGCGGGACGAAATGTATAAAGGCTCGGGTCGGTCTCGGGGCCGCGTCCCCCGCCGCGGCGCTCGGTGGAACGCCCCGAGCACTTCCCTGTTCGGGGCGGTTCGGCCGGCGGCAGTCGGTTCGCGAGCTGTCAGCGCGGGCGCGAGCGCGCGGGGCGCGGGGTGGGCGCGGCCGAGCGGGTCCCCGAGCCGGTCCCCAGCCCGGCCCGCGACCCCGGGCCTCCAGAGCCGCCCGCTCCGGCCTCGGAGACCCGCGGCGCCCGCCGCGCCCCGCACTCGCCCGCTCGGCGCTCTCCTCCCCTCGCTCTCCGGCCAGTCGGGCGGGAGGGCCCCCGAGACCCCGTCGGATCGAGACTGGTGGCGGCAGGCGGGCGGTCAGGCCCGGGCCGCGGCCTCCTCGCCATGTCCTCGGACCGCGACGCCAGCAGCCGCTTCCCGCTGCACCTCCTGGTCTGGAACAACGACTACCGGCAGCTGGAGAAGGAGCTGCGGGGCCAGGTGAGGTGCGCGGCGCCAAGTCGGAGTCGATTCGTCTCCCGAGCCCCGCTAGGACCCGCATCGAGCGATTCCTGTAGACCGGGCCGTGTGCCGAGGGCTTTTGGTACAGTGTCCCCTTTCCAGCGTCGCTAGGAGTGAATGCTGATATGACAGGGAAGGAAACTGAGACCCCAGAACCTACTTGCGCAAGGCCACCAGGCTAATGAGTACCAAGTCGGGAGCTTTTATCTCAGGCTGGCTGGCCCCAGAATGCACCTTTAGGCCTTATGGCCTCGAAGGCGGAAGAGCAACACACACAGCCCTTACTTCACCTACCCTTTTTCTGGGGAAGAGCTTGGTTGGCTTCGGAGGCCGGGTTCTAGCTCCCTAGTGACCTTGGGCGAAGCAGCTGCGTTCTGGGGCCCATTCTACCTTACCCGTAGGGTGAGGATGTTGGCAGCGATGTGGGAAAACCCAGTACCTTTCAAGATTGATGGTTCTGGGTCTGGGCCTAGGAATCAGAATTTAACGAGCTCCCCAAGGCGGCTGATGTAATGTTTGAGATTGTCTGGAGCTCAGACCCTTAGGATCCCTCCCTGTTCTGAAATGCTTTGGTATTTTTTTTTCCTTTAAAAAAATACATCGCTGCCTCTCAAAACTCAGTGGTTCTCAATTGGAGATTACAGGGGGCATGTGGTAGTGCAAGAAGACATTTTGGTTGTTATACTTGGGAGTTGGGTGCTGCTAGCATCTAGATGGGTGGAGGCAAGGAACCCTTCTGTGTCCTACAGTGTTCAAGCTGGCCACCCACCCACAACAGAGTTCCCTGATTTCAAATGTCAATAGTGCTTTGGTTGAGATTGAGAAGCTTTGCCTTATGAGTATATTCTTATTTTGTTGTTTGGGGTTTCTTGGTTTTCCTTTTCTTTCTATTCACTGTGTAGCCCAGGCTAGCCCTTAACTTGGGAGATAGCCTCCTGAAGTCTGAGCCACCACCTGGCCTGAGATGATGACATTACTGACACTGCAACAATTTTAGTAGGTATTGGTGTCTTCTAGTTCCATATTAACTCGTAGCAAATAAGATAAGGGTCTGTAATTACTCCTGGAATCTGTCATGGCTGTTAGTGTGGCTTTGTTCATCTTATTCAGTGTGTAAAAGGCCTGCTTTTGGACGACTTGACATCCACACCGTAATTGTCAAGAACCTTTGGTGCTCTTGGTTGGCAAACATTGGGCACACTCCATAGACTGCTGTTTGAACAGGTCTGTTAAGTGTTGGTTTGCAGCCTGCCATATGTATTTTAAGTTGTATGGGCACTCAAAAAGAGCCAGAAGTCACTTTTTTCATTAAAAAAAAAGATTCCTTGGAAGGTGTGGGGGGATGCACTCTATTAAGCCATGGCACCCAGGTGGTTGAAGCAAGATTAGAGTTGGAGGCTAGCCTGGGGAATTTGGAGAGAGTCTGTCTGAAAATAAACAAGAAAGCTCAGTGGTTGGTATAACACTTGTCTGTTATGTGGGAGGCCCTGGGTTTCATCCTCAGAGTGAAGGGGGGGTATAACCAGACAGAACAAGGTTCTGTAAGAGTCATTGTTCTTAATTAGATGACACAGTAGCTATCTAAGAGTTAACGAGATAGTGACACATGCCCCCAGAGAGAATGATTCACTGCCAACCATCTCAATGTACCTGCTGATATCATTCAGAGACCTTCTCTAAAGTCTTAAATCAGGTCTCTGGGCATAATGACCCACACCTATAACTGAAGCTGAGGCAGGAGAATTGTAAGTTCAAGGTCAGTATGGGCAAATTAGACTCAGTCTCTAAATAAACATTTTTTAATTACAGAAAAGGAATTGGGGTGTATAGCTGAGTGCTGACACTTGCCTGGCATGTATGGCTCTGGGCTCAGACCTCACTCACGCTCCTTTAACTGTAGACCCAAGTTCTCAGCTTGTGCCTTGTTGAGAGTACGGAGAAAGTCACGGAATTACAATCCCATATGATAAAAAAAGTTCATTATCAGCCCATGGACTTCCAGTCCTGAGTTTTGGAAACGCATTCTGCTCATTGAAGAGGAAGAACAAAAGTTAGAGCCACACCTTGGTGCAGGCTCTCCTCAGCAGCTAAGTCACCATTTCCTGCTAACTCTGGTAAAGGTGTCCATTGAAAGTTCTGTCTTTGACTGTGACAAATGTTAAGGACATTTGTAATTAAAATTTAGGAATTAATTTTTTTTGAGGCAATGTGTCACTGTGTCACTAACTCTAGGTAGCCTGAAAGTCATCTGTGTAGCCCAGGCTGGCTCCAGATCCTCTCTGTGACACCCCACCCCAACCTGACTTGGATCACAGGCTTGGTAGCGCTCAGGAATTAAAATCTTGCGGTAGATCTTGACTTCAAGGCTGAGAAAGAACTACTCATACTCTCTGGTTTGATGTTGCTCTTATTACAATGGGCCATTTCACAATGTAGCACTTGCCTTTGGGGAGGAGGCCTTGTCATGGACATCTTGACTGTCTAATGGTACAGTCCATCTTGAGCCTTGGAATTTCTTTGTTCAAGTGGTGGGGACAGCAGCTGTGTAGGGCCTCATGCTCTGCCATCACCATTGTGAATTCTTCACTATTTTGAACAAGGGGCACCTTGCACTTTCATTTTGTCTGAGTCCTTGCATTTTATAGAACCGGTTTGGGGTCAAGATAATCAATATCACTAAAATATCCTTAAGTAACATGGCAGGAAAAGTGTGTCGCTTCATGTCTATCCACATTCCCTGTTGATTATGACAGCCACCTTCCTTTCTGACCAGGAGACAGCTGGGTTTAGTGGTCAGTACTAATGGTGACCAAGCCGTGTGTGGGCATGTGACTTGCCCCTGTTGAATTGTCACCTGAGGAGGTGGGGAGTGGGACATGGAAGGCAGCTTGCTCTTGCTGAATGTGGACTGAGATGAGTGGTTGGTTTGCTCATCTGTAGTGGTGGAGCTCAACTGTAGCCGAGGCTGGCCTTGGATTCCTGGCGGTCCTCCTGCCTCACTCAGTCTCCTAGTACTGGAATTAAAGACATGAGCCATTGTGCTCAGCTTCTACTAAAGTATTTTTTTAATAATTAAATTTTGCTCTCGTGGGTGTTTGCATGCATGCGTGTGTTTCAGGGAAGGGGGAGATTAACCTGTGCTCAGGAGCACAAGTGCACTTTCTTCTTCCACTGTGTGGTTCAGAGATCAGAGTCAAGTCTTCAGGTTTGGTGGCAGGTGCCTCTACCAGTGAGCCACCCCATCTCATGGGTCCCTGGGATCTTTGATTCAGTTCTGCCAGCTCTCTGAGGCAGGAGTCACTGTGTGTCTCGTCTTGGAGATCTGAAAAGCATCTCACTTATGTGCTTAGCTTGTGTTTGAGCCATAATTTGAAACCTGAGAGGAGAGCTGTATTCTGTCTGAATCCTGTCTCTTCTCCGCTTCCTCCCTCTTTCCCTCTTTACTTATCCCCTTCCCTTCTGGAGAGACAAGTAGAAGAAATTAAAAAGCAAAATTCTGTACTTTTTTTTCCCTTGGTGTTATATATGTTTGTGGTATGTGTGTGTTCCTGGTTGTGCTTGGCTGTGAGGGTGCATGGGGGAGGCCAGAGGATGTTGGGATGTCTTCCCCAGTCATTTCTCTTTTTGAGACAGGGTTTTATCACTGATTCTGGAGCTCATGCTGTCTGCTAGTCTAGATGGTCAGTGAAGCCTCAGGGTGCTCTTGTCTCTGTCCTACTGTGAGAGTGGCAGGTGTGTGCGATGCTTGGCTTTTAAGTGGGGTTTTGACTTCAGGTCCTGTCTTTTCTCTCTAAGCCACCTTTCCAGCTCCTGCTTTGTGTGGCTGTTTTTTTGAGACAAGGTTTCACTGTGCAGTCCTGGCTGCCCTCAGCAGTCTTCTTCCTGCTCAGCCTCCTGAGTGCTGGGATTGTAGGGGTGTCCACCACCCCTGGCAATTAAAATCTTACAACCAACTGGCCCAGGCTAGCCATAAAACTGTCTTTCTACCCTCTGTTCATCCTTCAGGGAGCTTGCCTCTCCCTCAGGGGAACTAAGGATGACAATAGATCAAACTTCTAGTATACGGTAAGGGGGCGCAATGCCACCGAGCAGCCTGGGCAGTAGCCACTGATCCCAAACCTGGGAATTTAGCTGCTTTATACATGTCCAGTTTTCTGCAGGAGTCAGGAGTTAACTGCAAAATCAAAACTAAAGAATTGCCATTATCTCAATAATGAATTCCTGTTTGCCTTTCTGTGTCATCGTCATTGAGTTTCTGCTGTCTGCTCCCTTCAGTCATCAACACACAGTGGGGCTTGAAGTTGGCATATTAGAATTTATTTTGTTCCAGGACCTATTGCAGCACAAAAAAGAGTTGAGTTTGTCCAAACAAGGACACTAAAGTCTTGTCAGCATCAGCTTTGAGTGTTGCTGGTGGCTGGAACTGGTATAACTTGGCTGCCTGTGAGTATTTCAGACTTCAGAAGAGGCACTTACAGTGCCTCTTAACCCAACAGCTCTTTAATGGTCAATGGGGCTTGAAGTTTGGCAGCTGTAGTAGAAAGCGTTTGTGTTCAGTTGTGGTTAGCCAGGAGGTCTTTGGAACTTCATTGGTCATCCACTCGTGCTGGAGAATGAATGAATGCCTGCAGGGATGAAGGTGAAGGGGCGTCCTAAGTGAGCTTAGGAAGCACTGGGATCAAGTTGGGCAGAAAGTGGCAGATAGAAATTCTTCTCTGAAGCTAGCTGCGGACACAGAGCAGCCACCAGGGGAGAGAATGTTCCAGACAGCAGCAGGCAGGACAGGTGAGGTCACTAGGCACACATTCTAGTCAACGCCCTTTGCCTGGAGCCAGTGTGGAGCCATCAGAGGTGAAGCATCTCCTCCTTGGTCATCACAGGCTCTGCTGCTCCTCCTTGGTCATCAGGAACTCAAGCTCACAAAACCACGTGGGAATATCTTTTCCTATCTAATGAGGCAGGAGCCCCAGGCAGTCTGAGAGAGGAGAGGAGTGAGGGTGGTTCCTGTGCTGCACCCTTCTGTTAGGGGCCTCAGGTAGCGATTGCCATGCACTAGGTAGCACAGGCATTGAGAAGTCATGGAAGCTAGTAGGGAAGCTGGAATTGGGGCCCAGGTTGTTTGCAGCTGGCCCTCAAAACTCAGCTACTCACTGCCTCTGCTGGTAGGGTGGTAAAGAGACTTTTGTGCAAGAAAAGTGGATTTAGCAAGCATGAAGGAGATGTGAGAGTCCTTATTCTTTGACTTCACTACAGACTCAAAGGAGGGGAGGGACTTTTAATTTGATACAGCTCATGGCTGAGTCAGAACATGGAATTTGTTGAATCCTGAAAGCCCACACTCTCTGAACTCCTGTTAGCTGCAGTGTAACTATCGACACTAAGCCAACCTCTGCGGAAGAGTGACAGCTGATCCGAACCTCCAGTGTGGGTAGCTGCTCACTGTGGTGTCAAGCACCGTGCCAGCTCGGGCCTTGCCCTGTGAGAACTGCGAGGTGGGTGCCTTTATAGCTCTCCTTTTACAAGGGAATTGAAGCAACATGTCAGGTAGTAAAACAGTCTATAAATGGTAGATTAGTCTTATGTGCCACATATAAACACACATGGTTTTTCCAATATCTTTATTGACACACAGTTCACTTATAAATCTGTCTGTGGTGGTTTGAACAAACTATATTTTTACACCTAGTTCCAAGCTAGTGGTATGTTTGGGGGGTTTTAGTGGTGCAGCCTTGCTGGAGGAAGTACATTACTTGGGAGTGGACTTTGAGATCTCTCTGTCTCTCTCTGTCTCTGTGTGTGTGTGTCTCTCTCTCTATCTATCTCACACACACACACACACACACACACACACACACATGCATGTACTATAGTGGACTCCTAACTGTAAGCAAATAAATAAATAAATAAATAAATAAATGCATAAATAAATAAATAAATAATTTCATTTCAGTTGCCATGGTCATGGTATTTTTTTCACAGCAACAGAGAAGTAGCTAATACACTGTCCATCTAAAGCTCTTGGTTTTTAGTGTGTCCACCCCCACTTGCCAAATGCTGCATGTCACCTGTGCCACTGTCCATCGTCAAGCAGTTGCCTGGTCCGTTTGCCTCAGCCCAGCCCCTTCAGTGTGCTATTTTTGGCAAAATCCAAACTTGGATTTTGTTTTTTAAACTATTAACACTTGAAATTCTAAAAAAACAAAAAACCAAAACAAAAACCATTTAAATTATTTTTAAAATAGTAAAGGAATAAAAAAGGAAGCATATATTCTTAGCATCTACTTTTCGCCTCCCTAATCCCTCCAGTCCCAGGCAGCTAATGTATTTTCTGTCTGGTAAATCTGTCTCATCCATACACTGCACATAAATAGACTTGTGTAATACGGCCTTTTGTGTCTAGCATGATGTTTTGCAGATTGATGTATATTATGGTGTGTATCAGTTCTCCATTTTTATGGCTAAATGGAATTATTTTTCATAGATAGGCTGTCTTGTTCATTTATAATATGCTCGCTGTTTAACTTTTTGAGGAATTTCTGATTTTCAGAGTGGTTACTTTTTTTTTTTTTTTTTTTTTTTGAGGCAGGCTTTCTCTGAGTAACAGCCTTGTCCTGGAACTTGCTCTGTAGACCAAGCTGGTCTCGAACTCACAGAGAAAGGCATGCATTACCATCATCCACCTTTATTTTTTAGACAGTCTCTGTGGAGTTTGGGCTCCTCTGAAATGTGCTGTGTAGCCTTTGGTAGCCTTGAAGTTATGAACCTCCGGCCTCTGCCGCCAGCGCTGGGACTCCAGGTGTGAATAGCATGCTCCGCTAAAGGGAATGCTCCTTCCCAGTGAGTCATTCTGGTGCCGTTGTTGAACTTTTACTGAGTTCCATGGTGCCTGCTGTAATACAGACACTGGGGTAGAGGCACACAGGAGCCCCAGGTCATATTCAACTCCATAGCAAGTTCAGGCCATCCTGGACCAGGGAGACCTTGTCACAAACAACAGCACAAATCTAAATAAAGCAAAAAGAGTGTTTGTGTATTTCAGGGTTCCAGATTAAACCCCAGTAACTAGATGTCTTTCCTCATGGTAGCACCACGTTTGCCTGATAGCTGGTTTTTGTGTAGTAAGTTTTAAAATTGTAAAATGTATGTCCTTGAACTTGTCTCTTCTCTTTTAAATCCGCATGTATGTCTGGGCACCATGTGTGCATGTATGCCTGTGTGCCATGTGTGCATACATGCCTGTGTGCCATGTGTGCATGCGTGCCATGTGTGCATGCATGCCTGGGTGCCATGTGTGCATGCATGCCTGTGTGCCATGTGTGCATGCATGCCTGGGTGCCATGTGTGCATGCATGCCTGTGTGCCATGTGTGCATGCATGCCTGGGTGCCATGTGTGCATGTATGCCTGGGTGCCATGTGTGCATGCGTGCCATGTGTGCATGCATGCCTGTGTGCCATGTGTGCTGTGCATGCCTGTGTGCCATGTGTGCATGCATGCCTGTGTGCCATGTGTGCTGTGCATGCCTGTGTGCCATGTGTGCATGTATGCCTGTGTGCCATGTGTGCATGTATGCCTGGGTGCGATGTGTGCATGTATGCCTGGGTGCCATGTGTGCATGCATGCCTGGGTGCGATGTGTGCATGTATGCCTGGGTGCCGTGTGTGCATGCATGCCTGGGTGCCGTGTGTGCATGTATGCCTGGGTGCCATGTGTGCCTGTGTGCCATGTGTGCCATGTGTGCCTGTGTGCCTGTGTGCCATGTGTGCATGTATGCCTGTGTGCCGTGTATGCCTGTGTGCCATGTGTGCCTGTGTGCCGTGTATGCCTGTGTGCCATGTGTGCCTGTGTGCCATGTGTGCATGTATGCCTGTGTGCCGTGTATGCCTGTGTGCCATGTGTGCCTGTGTGCCATGTGTGCATGTATGCCTGTGTGCCATGTGTGCCTGTGTGCCGTGTATGCCTGTGTGCCGTGTATGCCTGGGCGCCATGTGTGCATGTGTGCCATGTGTGCATGTGTGCCATGTGTGCATGTGTGCCTGTGTGCCATGTGTGCATGCATGCCTGTGTGCCATGTGTGCCTGTGTGCCGTGTATGCCTGGGCGCCATGTGTGCATGTGTGCCATGTGTGCATGTGTGCCATGTGTGCAGGTATGCCTGTGTGCCATGTGTGCATGTATGCCTGTGTGCCATGTGTGCATGTATGCCTGGGCGCCATGTGTGTGCCTCCTGCCCTCAGAAATCATAAGAGAGCATTGGATTCCCTGAATCTGGAGTTGTGGGTAGTTGTAGGTTTTGTTGTGGGCGTGGTAACTTTTGCTGAGGTCCCCTGAAAGAGCAGCCAGGCCTCCTAACTGCTGAGCCTTCTCTCCAGCCCCCTGGCTTTTTCTTTTTATGATTACTCTAGGTTCTGTGCATTTCCATGTAATTTAGAATCCATTTGTCAGTTTCTACAAAGGCCTGCTGGGATTTTGATGGGAATTGCATTGAGTCTACCTTAATTTGGCAAGTGTTGTCTCTTGCTTGTCTTCTGAACCATGAACATGAGCTGTGCCAATGTTTATTTAAATTCTTTTTAAAATTCTTTTAGACTACTAAGTATGTCTCTTTTGGTTTTTTGAGACAGGGTTTCTGTGTGTAGCTTTGGAGCCTGTCCTGGCACTTGTTATGTAGACCAGGCTGGTCTTGCACTCACAGAGATCCACCTGCCTCTCTGCCTCCTGAGTGCTGGGATTAAAGGTGTGTGCCACCACCATGGCTAAAGTGTATTCCTTAGGATTTTCTGTGTCCATGATCCTGTAATGAGTAGAGATATTTTATTTCTTTACATTTGATTTATGTGTAGTCTTGTGCTTTTCTTCATGAGTGTATACCATGTGAGTGGGAGTGCTCAGAAAGACCAGAAGTGGGCGCCAGATCCCCTGGAACTAGAGATAGAGGAGGGTGAGCTCCCTCTGTAGCAGCAGCCTGAGCCCTACAGCCCCCACACTTTACCAGGGCTCTGGGAGCGTGCCTAGGGGGGCAGCTTGTGTGGGAAGTGCTTCCACAGGCAGAGATGCATCCTCTGCGCCCGTTCATTCTTGATTTGAACAGCTTTTGATTTAATACCCCAGGTGTTTTTTCTTAGCATCTGTCAGTGCAGTGGATGCCTTTGGGGGGCTTTGCTGGTTTGAAAGCTCCTTATCCCTCGCCCCCCCCATCTTTATTCTCTCACAATTTTCAAGTCACATTGTCACCATAATGTAGTCAGGGGATTTATTCAAGCCTTTCTCTTTTCAAGTAAGAAAGGGAGGCATGGTAAGCCCTGGAATATTCCCATCAGCCCCACAAAAAGTGATGCCGAATGTGTCTTCCTGTGGCTTAGGACAGAAGGCAGTTAACAGCATAGTGAACTGGAGTTTTTGTTTTTGTATCATGTCTGAGATGAATTGCCCAGGAGGTGAGTGTTGGCTGCAGCCTCAGTTGGTGCTTATTTGTTTCTGGGCATGGGCTGAGTAAGCGGTTCCCTTCCTATGGTCAATGTGGTAATGCTAAGAAGCCCTCCTGTGTGCTGAGCCTGCGCCTTTAGTCTACACTGGAGTTCTGCATGTGTGTCATGGATAGGAGGGAAGAGAATGAGTTTGCTAATTCCTTCCTTACAGTTGAGCTTCAACTGTGTTCCTACTTCACAAGTTTACAGTCTTGCTGCTTTTAGGAAAACAATTATTTAATGCATGTTAAAGAGGAGGATGGCAGAAGCTAAGAAATGTAATACTTAGACCCTGTTTCTGTTTGTCTTTATGGTTTCAATCTCTTTGATGCAATGGACTAGCCATACCTTGGTGAAGTTTGGAGAGACCTGGGAGGTGGTGTGGACCATAGATGGGAACATGATAGTACAGTGGTCTCCCCTTTATAAGGCTTTCCTTTCTGTTAGGTTGACACAACCTAGAATTGTCTGGGAAGAGATTCTGCAGGGCTTGTCTACCCTGGGTTGACCAGTGGGCATGTCTAGAAAGATTGTCTATACTGGGTTGGCCAGTGGGTGTGTCTGGAGGGATTGTGTACATGGGGTTGGCTAGTGGGCATGTCTTTAGGAATTGTCTATACTAAGTCGGCCAGTGGGTGTGTATGCAGAGAGTGTTTACACTGGTCTGGTCAATGGGCATGTCTAGAGGGATTGTGTATGCTGGGTTGGCCAGTGGGCAGGTCTGTAGGGATTGTCTACACTGGGTTGGACAGTGGGCGTGTCTATAGGGAGTGTCCACACTGGGTTGGACAGTGGGCATGTCTAGAAGGATTGTCTATGCTGGGTTGGCCAGTGGGTGTGTCTTCGGGGACTGTGTATACTGGGTTGACCAGTGGGCAGGTCTGTAGGGATTGTACACACTGGGTTGGCCACTGGGCAGGTCTGTAGGGATTGTCTTAATTGTCTTAGTTGATGTGGGAAGATTCAGCTCATTGTGGGTGGCCCCATTCCCTGTGAAGGGGGTTCTGAATGTGTTGAAAGGGGGTTGGAGAAATAGTTCAGCAGTTAACAGCAGTGGCTCTTCTCCCAGAGGTCCAGAGTTCACTTCCCAGCAACCACCTGGTGGCTCACAACCATCTGTAGAGGTATCTGATGTCCTCTTCTGGGATAAAAGTGTACATGCAGATAGAGCACCATATGCATAAAATAAATAAATAAATCTTTTTTAAAAGAGTGGAGAAACTGAGAACTGGCAGTGAGCATGATGTGTTTTTTCTGCTCTTGACTGCACTTGTGATGTAAGCAGCCATCTCAAGTTCCTGCCATTGTAACCTAATGGACAGTGAGTGGCCTGGAATTAGGAGCCAAATAACCCTCCCTCCTCCTAAACTGCTCTTTTGTCAGGGTATTTTACCACAGCAACAGAAGTGAAACTAGAGCATCACCCATGACCAGCCACAGTCTGCAGCCACTAAGCGTTAAATTCCAGAGGGAATTCATCCATTCTCAGTCGCGTGTGGCTCCGAGTACTGGAATGAAATCCCTACTTACCACTGCTCAGTCCTGCTGTCCTGCTGGTGACATGGTCTTCCTTGTCCAGCAAGCCCACACTGCATGCTGCTGTCCATCAGTCACTGAGCAGTCACCATGCACATCAGCTCTTGAGGTGGAAGTGCATCACCATGTTGTACTCAAATGCCCCTTATTTTACTTAGTGTCCCCAAAGTACAAGATGTTGTAGGCAGCTGGGATGTGCCAAAGGGGAAGCTAAAGGCAGTCCTTTCAGTGCAGAGATGAAAAGGCTGAATTAATTAATTGAAACAGGGTCTCACTGTGTAACCCTGCTGACCTGGAAATTGCTATGTAGACCAGGCTGGCCTTGAACACAGAGATTCCCGTGCCTTACCTCCAGGGTACTATGATTAAGCGTTGGTGGCGCACGCCTTTAATCCCAGCACTCGGGAGGCAGAGGCAGGCGGATCTCTGTGAGTTCGAGACCAGCCTGGACTACCAAGTGAGTTCCAGGACAGCCTCCAAAGCCACAGAGAAACCCTGTCTCGAAAAACCAAAAAAAAAAAAAAAAGATATGGGCCCCCTGCTGGATGAAAATTCTTCATCTTATTCTATGAATATGTGAGTAGGAAAAGCATAGTGTATTTTTGGGGTTCGTACTGTACTTAGCGTTAGCTTCAGGCTCTCACAAGGTTTCCTGGGACCTCTCCCCCATAAAAAGGTGGGGGGTATCCTGTTTTAGCACCTGGGAGAGTGCTGAGGCCTGGGATTGGCCCAGGGACTTCACATTCAGCAAGAGCACTGCTTCCCACTTCTTTTCCTCGATAACGATTCTTATCTTCATTGCACAATAGCTACGATATAATTTTAGCAGAACAGGAGGTTGCGTAACTGTCAGAGCGTGGCCATTAACCCTCCGCCCACTTTACTTCCTTTCCTTAGCCTGTGATGGTGTTTGTGACCACAGTTTACCAAAACAACTAGGTCTCAAGGCAGAGCACTTTTCCTATGGAACTGTCAGCGCTTAGAAAGCCTCATTCCCCAAGTCCACAGCAGTGCACCGTGTCCTTGGAAGAACTTGCAGAGCTGTGCAATGCAGGCAGAGCCGCGTCATGACGCCCGTTCACACCAGACTCTGCTGCTTGGCTCTGGAGCTCCAGAGGAGGGCTTGAAAGGAGGGCTCTGGTAGCAGAATAGGAGTGAAGACTGCAGGCCGTGTGTGTGTGTGTGTGTGTGTGTGTGTGTGTGTGTGTGTGTGTGTGTGTGTGTGTGTGTCTTCTCCCTCTTCCTATGTGTGTCCACAGACGTCCTGACAGGTCTCTCTGACTGCCAGTCAGTGATACCCACAGCTGCTCCATGTGTTCCTTCTGGACATTTGGAACTCAGCACACACCATGAGAGAAGGGCTTTGTACAAGTCCATCTGGGGAATGTAATCCTAATCTGACTCAGTTATCGCCTATGCTTTCAGTTTTGATTATCGCCCTGCACTTCCTGTTCTGAGCATGGTACTGCCATGCGCTTGAGAATGACACCATCTGTGGTACATTGAGAAGTGACACCATCTGTGACACAGGGCAGTCCTTCTCCATGGAAGCCCCTGGCCCTCTTAAACCTCACTTGAATGGTGTTGAAGGCTTCTTGTTTATGGTGGATGCCATGAGGCCTAGAGTCTTGTTTGTCTATTAGGCCCATAACTTCATAGAAAAAGGAACTCATTGTTTAGAAACTTAGCTGAAACAAAGAACTTGGGCACTGTGAAATCTCAGCACAGGGGTGGGGGGGCGGGGTGCAGGCAGGAAGATGAGGAGCTCGAGGCCAGTCTTGTCTACATGAGAAACTGTTTCCAACAATAACAAAACCCACCCGACTCAGTGACAACCTCCTTTGTCTCTAGTTCCCCGCTGGTGTTTGACCAGTGCTCACATGCACACACACCTTGTAGCACCTGCTGCTAAAGTGTGCCCATAGATGATCTGTTTTCCTGCACTTCATAAGTTCAAAAGCACATTGTCATACTCTTCGTGCCCAGTATGTGAACACCAGTGTTTGTTCCCCAGAATGCCGAGGTCCTGGACCCGCGGGGTCGGACGTTACTGCACCTTGCGGTTTCTTTGGGGCATTTGGAATCTGCTCGAGTCTTGCTGCGACATAAAGCAGATGTGACCAAAGAAAATGGCCAGGGATGGACAGGCAAGTATACATATTACCTAGTCATTCATCTCCATGTCTCTGGCTGAAAGTAATGAGTCTCGGTGGTAATTTTCCTCTCAGTCAGCTGTCTTTCTCAGGGCAGTGGGCAGGGATGACAAGATAAAGACAGGATGCTGGGCTTGCAGTCCTGAACCCTCAGTGGAGGCTGACCTCTCTTCCAGAAACGGCCCTCTCCAGCCTCTGTCAGCAAAGCCGTTTTACTCTGGGGTATGGTAGGAACTCCATTGAGGCCAGTGAGATCAAAGATATATGGGTGCCAGAAGTAGCCTCTTGTGGTGAAATTTTGGTGTTCCCTGTTTAGACACCCTCTTCCTATCAGTGACAGTAGTTTTAGTTTTGTGTGGACTAAGCAAGGGTATTGTATGTGCAAGTGCTACCTGCCAGAGCGATGTCTGAATACTTGCAGAGGTGTGATCAGAACTGTAAGCATGCTACATTTTCTTGTGAAGTGATGAGTTAGCAATCAGAAGTCATGGCCATGCCTCATCAAATCCAGCTTCAGTCCTCTGCCTCTCTGAGGTACATATTGAGCTGCACAGATGGCTTTTCATGCTGTCACTGGAATTTGTCAGAGAGCGTGAGGCTACTTAGTGATTCAGTTTTGCCCTTTGTTTTCTAGTTTTACATGAAGCCGTGAGCACGGGCGACCCCGAGATGGTATACACAGTCCTGCAACATCGAGACTACCACAACACATCCATGGCCCTCGAAGGTGTACCTGAGCTGCTACACAAAATTCTTGAGGTAACCATAAGACTGGCCACACCATACTCTGAGCCAAATACTGCCGTGGTCACTGGATCTGCCCCACAGCCTTGTTTGTCTTCTTAAGCCTTAAGAATAGTGAAGATGGTATTTTGTTGCCAATGCTGACTGACCTCTGTCTATCTTACAGTACAGGGCCTCTTACAAGTTGTGTTTCTGGGGCACAATGCTTAACCTTTCTCACAGCCACTTTAAAATTCAAGCTTCAGGACAATGGATAGCAAACACAATTTACCTAGGGCCATGTGTTCCTAACAGCAGAGCCCTGTGCTGAGGCAGTCATAGGAATGGTGAGGGCATGGTTGCTGAGAGGGCATTGCCAGGGTCTGCGTAAACACATCTCCTCACCACTCTTGTCACTTGTAGCCACTAGTATGACTTCAAATCCATTTCCTGAATCCATTTACAGTTAATGGCTTTGGGGACATTATCTGTCAGTGTGAGATTCTTTAAAACCCAGTCACTCCTAGGTTCCAGGGTAGTTTGGGATGTTGGCTGCCGTTCTTTAGGGGAATCTGCTATTTGAGGGACTGTCTCAGGAGCACCTGTGGTATGCCCAGGGCAGCCATGGACACAGGCAGTGGAAACTCATTGTTCATTGTTCTGGGGTCTCAGCTTAAGCACAGAAGTGACTTTTCCTGGAGTAGCTCCTTGGCTGGTAGCTAGTTCAGTCAGTTTTACAGCATTAGTTAAGGCACATTCTTGAGGAAAATGGCTGTCTGGAGAGAGGGAAGAACTTGGCTATAAAGAAAGCAACTGCTGGGCCTTGTCTTTAGAACAGTTTATATAAATCTTAAGAGAAATCTTGTAAAGATACATACTCATTTCTCATGTAACCATGATGCAACTTCCCATGAAGTATGAAGTAGTTACATATGTTGTTTTAAAAATAGATATCCATGTAGTGGTGTGCAGAGGTCACATGACTCTGTACTGTAAGTGGAACCAAGTCATTTGTGGTTTGGTTTTTTGCTGTTGTTGTTCTTGAAGCAATGTCCCATGTAACTTAGGCTGGTCAGCCCAGGATGACTGGGCTCCTGGTTCTCCCACCTCTGCCTCCCAAGGCTGGGATCACAGGTGTGCACCATGCCTGCTTCTTGTAAGTGCTGGGATGGAATTCAGGGCTTCTGGTTGTGAGGCAAGTACTATATACACTGAGCTATGTCGCCAGCCTTTCAATTGTCTGTTTGATCAAGAAGAATTAGGATTCAGTGTAGAGGATTTTTTTTAAGGTCCTGTATTGACCCTTAGAAGTGGATTGCATTGCTCAGGGTACAGAC
The DNA here is from genome assembly GCF_017639785.1 of Mesocricetus auratus. Taxonomy (NCBI): domain Eukaryota; kingdom Metazoa; phylum Chordata; class Mammalia; order Rodentia; family Cricetidae; genus Mesocricetus; species Mesocricetus auratus. The sequence continues at coordinate 6,148,785 of NW_024429206.1, forward strand.
AGTCCATAAAATATTTCTAGTGGCACTGGAACCTATTGTTGATGGGTGTATGTTTCAGCGATGTCTCTTAGAACATATATTAGCATTCCTTTCTTACCAGCTGTCCTTGGATGTTGTTGTTGCTCAATATTAAGACCTTGACTGATTTCACTCAGGGTAGAATTCCTTGCCTTCTGCTCTATGCAGGGGCAAAAACCAATGCAAACCCTTGGTGGGAGAATAAGGAAACAATTCAATCTCCCTCAAGACATTCTCACTTTGTAGCCCAGTGTAGAGCCTTGGAAGTGGAAAAGTAATAGGAAAATAAAAAAAACAGTTTGATCTATATGGTGCCCAAGACACCATATGGTGTCTCACTGTGTAGCCCCAGCGATCCTGGAACTCACTCTGTAGATCAGGCTGGCCTCAAACTCAGAGATCCTCTTACCTCTGTCTCCCAAGTGCTGGAATTGAACATGTGCAACACAATGCCCAGCACATCTGTCCTTTTGGATGGTCAGTTGGCTTTCTTAAGTAGCTCTTCAAGAGCCCTCTGTAAGAAATTAATGAGAGGTGTGCACACACGTACCACAAAGTCCTAAAAACAAGGATGTTGTGGTGGCATGAAACTTCAGAAAGCCGAATTCTAAAAGTTTAAGAGGGAACTGGGACATTGGTTAAGCAAAGGGAAACCCACTTCCTGAGGAGGTGATGTCTAGCCTCTCAGTTTCATTTTCATACCGTTGGCCAATAAATGTGGAGAACTTCCCAGCAGGTCCAGCCTTTTATAATCAAGTTCCCCATAGGGCACTGAATTCCTCCTCTTCCCCGTGTGTAGCCGTCACCCACGTTATATGGCCATTCTTGATTCTTTAATACTGAGAGCCTGATAGTTCCATCCCAACCTGGTCACTTTCTGCTAACTTTTTTCTTTTCTTCTTTTAAGTGGCATTTACTTATTTGGAGTGAGGGGTGCATGTGTACCACCGCATGTGTGTGCTTCATAGGACATCATGTGGGAGTTGGTTCTCTCCTTCCACCATGTGGGTCCCAGAGAGGGGACTTGGGTCATCAGTCTTGGCTGCTAGCACCTTTGCCCACTGAGCTGTCTAGCTGATGCCTCTTAGCTTTCTTAGCTATTTGGAAGCATTTTCATCAGGGCAAAGTAACAAATAAGATGCAAATTCTTTGTTTTAGTGCTCACAGTTGTTTTCTCTCTCCTCCCTTGATTGTTTAGTAGCCACATTAACCCTGCTATGCTTGTTTGGTTGATCATGTCATAGGTCACCTATTATAAACCTTTGTCTGCCCTTCAGGCCCCGGATTTCTATGTGCAGATGAAATGGGAGTTCACCAGCTGGGGTGAGTGGCTGTGGGCTTGGGATTTATTTGTGTCCAAATTTACAAAGACTTTTGATAGATTTATGTTCCTTTGTAAAAACTGTGTGTGTGTGTGTGTGTGTGTGTGTCTGTCTGTCTGTCTGTCTGTCTCAGTGTGGTATGGGTGTATGTATTTTACACCCAAATCTGGTAGATGACCTGCATTCCCATTTAGTTTCTCCTAGTGTGTCCTTTTGAGTACTGGACTGAACATGTATAAGCAGAGCATACAGACACTTGTCTCCTCCTGGCATGTATAAGCAGAGCATACAGACACTTGTCTCCTCCTGCCATTGTGCATCCCCAACACCCACTTTATTAGCTTGATTGCTTTTTATTATTTTCAGGGCTGAGTAGGATTGGGTTGCTATAGCCTTGCTTGGCAATTCTACTTTATGTAGCCCATGCTGGCCTCAGATCCTTGTCAGTCCTGCCCCTCAGCCTCCCGTGCTGGGATCACGAGTGTGTACCGAAGCGTGCAGCTTCTTTGAGAAGCAGGGTTTGGTTGTGGCCTCTGGACCTGGGCTGAAGTAACCTTCTTGCCTCAGCTGGGACTAGGTGTGTACACTCACTCTGCCTGGCCATCTTACTAGTTTTAAATGCCTGTTTGTAGTACTAACATCTCTGTGACTTACTACAATTTGTTACTTATGTTGTTTAGCTTGATTTCTTGATTCTCTCAAGCTTGTTGTTCTTGGGAAAATGAGACAAATATTTGGAATAGTTTTCTTTGTTTTTTTATTTAATTTTCTGCAAAAATGAATGTTTTTCCCCAGAATGCTCTATAAGGCAACTGATAACATATTTTCCTAGGTGTCTGCTTTTCTTTCTTGTAGCTTAGTGAACTGACACTGGCCTTTATGGCTTTTTCATATCACTAGGATTTCCAGTTTTGATAAAAAGCAGATTTTAGAGCCTTGATATATTGTGAGTGGAGGCTGTAGTGTGGGTGCTGTGGCCACGCAGCAGATGTGTGAGAAACCCAGACAGGTGCACTCCTCACTCAGCCCTGGGAGACCAGTCCAAGCTGGAAACCACTGGGAAATCCGTTTACTCTTTTCTCTGATGTGTTGAAATAACAGACTCAGTTTTCTTTATTTTTAGTTATTTTTTAATGCTGGGAATTGAGCCCCAGGCCTGTCCACACTAAGCATACACTGTACCACTGAATTACACCTGTAGCCTTCCTATTTGTCTGTCTGTCTGTCTGTGCTGCTGGGGTTGAATTAGTGTATGCCAGTGACCTATCATGGGGATGGATATATAACTCCAGCCACTTGATTTTGTTGTTGTTGTTGTTGTTGTTTAAAATGGCCTTATTAGCTTGGCTCTTCTCAAACTTGCTGTGTGGCACAGGCTAACCTCAAAATGGAACTCCTGCCTCAGCCTCTTGGGTGCAATGAGTAGAGGTAAGCTTCACCTTGCCCAGCTTCCATTTCTGGTTTTCAAGATGAGTTCCTTTACAGGTGTGAAGGGAGAAGTCCCGTTGTGTTTGACCTGTCATGACCTAACTAACCACTCTGCCCCGTTTAAGTCAGAACCCCAAGTTCCTGGCTCACGCATTCTGCTGAGCCCTGCTTTTTTCTCAGTAATACACCTTTCTCTTCCAGTGCCCTTGGTTTCTAGAATATGTCCAAATGATGTCTGTCGCATTTGGAAGAGTGGTGCCAAGCTGCGTGTGGACATTACTTTGCTGGGGTTTGAAAACATGAGCTGGATAAGAGGGAGACGGAGTTTCATATTTAAGGGAGGAGGTAAGTGACCCTATTGTAGAAATCCCTGTTCAAGCCAAGCCCCAGGGTTACTTTGTTGTTGTTACTGAGACAGGGTCTCACTGTGTTGCCTTGGTTGACCTGGAGCTCTCCTTGTAGACCAGGCTGGCCCTGGGATAAAGGTATACACCACCATGTCCAGCAGCACAGAATTGTGAGCCATCCAAATGTGTCTGTGTCTGCTCAGTGCTTCGTCTTTGTGGTTGTTGTAATCAGCTATTTGGCTTTTCATCCCTCTCGTTTTGGAGACTGGCTAGTTCCCCTGGTCATTCCATTCATTACTTAACACCAGTTGTCTACCACACGTGCGGTAACTCACTTTCCTGGGCCTTGGAGTAGACGTCTCTGTCTGTGACATTCTGTATTCCCTTCATAACAGGGCAGGACTCTCTGCTAGTGAAGGGTGAAAAGGAGCACTGCTCGCCAGGGTGGTAAACAGACCATTTACATGAACTCTGCAGCAGTGTTTCCTGAAGGTCATAGGTGAAATGTGTTGCTAATGAAAAAGGAATATTACCTTTAAAATCTCCAGGCTCTGGGGTCTCCTAGAGTTGTAGAGAGCTGGCCAGACAAACCCTGTGCAAGGAGAGCCAGTAATACGGGGAATCTTGGAGGTACTCAGTGGTGGTATGCTTCCTGTCACCCTGAGCGCTGGTTCAGTCTCCAACGTCTGGGGCGGGGAGAGGAAGCCAAACAAGAGAGAGCACTGTAGGTTTGCCAGCAGTGCATCTGAGGGGAGAGACGGGCAGGTGGCATTGCAGGCGTTCTCCTCACACGAGCGCTCTTGTTAACAGACAACTGGGCAGAGCTGATGGAAGTCAACCACGATGATAGAGTGGTCACCACTGAACACTTCGATCTTTCCCAAGAAATGGAGCGCCTCACCCTGGACCTCATGAAGCCAAAAAGCAGGGAGGTTGAGCGGCGACTCACAAGCCCAGTCATCAACACCAGCCTTGATACTAAGAATATCGCCTTTGAAAGGTAGGAATTGGACCCCAGTTTACCATCTAGTCTGGGACTGCTTCATTAATGGCATGTGTGCAGTAACTGGAGTTGTGGTTGGACTAGGACCTTGTCTTTCCTAATATGGTTGATGCTAGTGACTTTTAAGGGAGATCTCTAATGCTAACTGAATAAGAGTCATAATTGATGTTGTGTGTTGTGTGTTGAAGTCTTGTCTTTGTATATTTCTGTGGGCACGGTCTTCTGGGTTCCCTGGATCTTGTTTTCGTTTTGGTGATTTTGGATGTGTAACACTTCTTCATCCCAAAATGTGGAACGTGAGTTTCCTGAAGCTAGAATTGGCATTGACATTGTATTAAACTATGTTGACATTAGGAAGTCACATTTATACTCACTGTAATGTATTGTAGTCCCTCCCCCTTCCTGTGAGGCCCAGTCATGTTGAAGAGTCTGAAGGGTGGCCCTTCTTTCCAGGTACTATGAAGGCAGCTCTCCAGAGAGGCCTGTGCCTTGGTTCACACAGTTCCTAGTATTCACCTGTGGGGCATGCTGGGCGGTACAGGATGCTTTAAGCATGAAGGAAATAAAAACTGTCACCATCTCTGGGGTGGAGCACAACAAACTAAGGAAGTCTGTAGCATCCCTGGTCTTTGCCTAGGATGTCACATCCAACTGCCTGTGACTTATTGTGACCTGAACTAATTATTCTGGACACTTCCGTATCTAGGCATTCCTCTTTCTCCATGAATATTCTAACCAATCTCTTTAAATTATTTCCTTGTTTCCAGTATACAAGTGGCTAAGAAAACTGAGAGATGTCTCTTTAGGCAAATCTAAAATATAATTGCCCCTTTCCTTTTTGTTTAAATAAAGCCATGAAAGCAGGGTGTCTGTAACAGGCCAGGATGTGCAGCCTGTTGTGTCTGGGGGCCGCTTCTGCTTTGGAAGGAGGAAATGGATTCCTGAAGACACAAGTCTCTTGCCAAGCTCCAGGCTAGGGACACTGAGGGTTAGGGACTGACTGTGGGATCACCCGCAGGGATCATGCTAGATGTCTCCAGGCTTCAGTGTGTGCCTCTACAGGCAGGGGAGACCTTTCAGTGTGAGGCTCTAGACTGGAGGAGGCCACTGTCAACACCACAGCCTGTCAGCAGAGAGAGAGCAGGATGATTAGCATCAGTGGCTGTGGGCAAGTGGCCCAGCTCTCCAGTTTCCTCGGCTGGAAGGAAAACAAGCAAGTGGGCTTCAGAACAAAGCTCCCAAGACCTGCGACCCTAAGGTCGTGATTCCCTGTGACCTTCCCAGCGGGATTTTTAGAGCCATTGTTTGCCATGAAATGAGGCGTATCCAGGGCCTGTAGACTGAACTGGCTTTAGTCCACTGAGTGCAGAGGAAACAAGGGTGCTTTCCGTTGTACTGAGGACGAAGGTACATTGTGTATTCGTGTGGGAGCAGTGTTTTCAGTCAGTGCTAGCTGGCTTGCTTGACGCTGGCAGTGGGCTGAAGCGAGAGTGCCAGAAGACAGCTGTTGGCTCAGTTCTGTTGTGACGATGCTCATATGCGGTCAGTGAACTTTGGCGTCAATGGAGATTTGAGGCACTCCTAAGTGTGAGGTCTGCTGAGTCAAAGATATGTGAACAATGGTGATTGTGGCTCTCTTTGTGGTCTTTTGCCATGTTGTCCTTTCCCTGGGTCTGCACCAGGAGTTGGATGCTTACAAATCGCTACCCTCCCTGATGAGCTTAGGCAGGTGGTATGTACTGGTCACATTTGGGATTTTACTCTTTTTCTGAAAGATTATGCTATGCCATATCAAAAAAAAAATCCCTACCACTTCAGAGTTGCCTTTAAATTGTGTGATAGTCACCAAGTCACAGTGCCTGCTAAGTGACCTTTGGTGTTGGTGTCAGGTGGAACAGGCAGGAGGAAACTGGCTGCTATGTCATCTTTAGATGCCTGTGCATGCAGAGCTAACAGGAGGCACACGGAGTCATAGGAACTGGGTTTAAAATAGGTGACACTGACATTGAGCAGTCTAACTCATGCAGAGTGGAATTGTGGGGAGGGTAGGGGGGGCTGTGCTGAGCATGGAGGGACTGGTCCGCCAAGCACTGATGCAGCATGGGGTGGAGTACGCATCAGCACACCTTACGCTATGTGTCTGGAAACAACAGTTAAACATTGTCATCTGCAAAAATAAGGAACTGAGGAATGAGTTAGTTAGCTACTGGTGACACAAGAGTTGTGACTTACTAGTCAGTTGGGCGTGGTCCCTAGCCGATGTTCTTTGTGCAATGTTAACTAGAGCAGCTAGCATTTGCCGTAATCCCTTTAGCACTCCATCTCTTGCTGTATGGGTCTTGTTACACTTCTAGACACCCAAGAGGAAAATTAACATCCATGGGTCTTCCTCTTATGATGGGTTAAAACAGACATTAAAACGCATTATGTCCCTTGATTTGATTTACCAAATTCCATTAGGAAGGAAACCAAAAACAAAATGTAAAACTTGCACTCTGCTTTTGTGACTTGGCTAACCTGCCACCATTCTCTGAGTTTCCTGTGTCCACTTCACTCGGTCAGACAGGGCAAAGGGTAGACTTTTGACAGCTCCATACAGTGCCAGGCAAAGCAAGGATGTGATGTCCTAGACAAAGGGGGTGCTGGTTGGGCTCCTGAGGGGAAACACCTCCCAGGGCAAGATGCTCTGAAAACAAATCTCACCCTTGAGAGATGGGAACCTCTTGCCTGTAACTGTAGCACTTTGGAGGTAGAGACAAGAGGCTCACAAGTTTGGGACAAGCCTGACCCATAAAGCAACATCCTCTCTTTAAAACGCAACACATAAAAGAAAAATAATCAGAACCTAGAGGCTGTTCTTGGATCCTGAATGTGTTTTCCCCCAGAAGTGTGTGGCCCTGGGTAACTGGGTTTCTAAGCACATAGCCCATGCTGCAGCTGTGACTGCACCCTGGGCTACCTCAAAATTCGCCCATAGATTGGAATCAGTGGCTGGACTGAAAAGCCACTTGTCATGTCCTTCCCCAGTAGTCTGCCTGACCTGATGGACACGTGACTCTGCAATCATTCTGAAAGCTTTAATGGCCTTCTCTAGCCTCAGCATTATTATGGGCTTCTACTCCATCTGCCTTTCTTCGAGAGGTGGGGAGCCCTGGGTTTCACTTCTGAGAATTCCTGGGTGGAGATGGAGGCTCTTACACCCCTGCCTGCAGTAGATATTTCCTTGTAGCAAGCAAGACCTTGGACAGTGGTCATCCTTCACTCAAGTCTTTTGGATAGATGTTCAGCAAATGTCACCTTTGTCCCCTGTGCTGGCAGTTCCAGTTTAGAAGCCAAGAGTGCAAGCTTTCTTTGCCTGGAGTGAGGCAAAATGATTGATAACTGTGGGAGGCGGGTGGGGGATGTCTAAGCCATCTGTCATGGGTAGCATCCGTTTGTGGACAATGGAACCATGATTTCCAAGTGTCCTTGACTAACTTAAGCTGGGGACTGTAAAGCTACAGGGGTGAACTCTGAATGGCTTATTGTACATGTGGAAATTTGTGGTGTTCACTTTTTATCAGAACTAAATCCGGATTCTGGGGCTGGAGGACAGATAAAGCAGAAGTTGTTAATGGTTACGAAGCAAAGGTAAAAGGAAACTCTTAAAATAAGATTGTTATAGCTTTGTAGCTGCTATGCAAATGAGGAGTCTGTTCTGATTGTCTCATGCACCTGTGTCAGAGGACCCCTGGGGATAATTCTAAAGTGTCTCTTACTGGATGTCCAATCTTAGTGATTTTCAGAAAATGGGGTAGCATGCCCTGAGCAGGTCCATAGCTTCCCAAAAGAGAAATGATTGCTGAGAAATGAGTGAGTCATTCCTTTGATTCTATTTCTTTACATTAAATGTCATCGGTCTATCTTTTTAAAGAAGGCACCATGTAGTCAGTAGTATCTGTGAGTCTTTATTACTTAAGTTTAGTTGATTCTAGAGCTGATGCTGTCTCAGTTTTTCAAAGATCAGTCCTGCCCCCTTACATGGCATGAGTGAACTGAAATACCACTGTAATTGTAGGGATGCCTGTCTGCCATCGGGCACGTTATCAGTTGACAGGTCATTTGCTGGACTTCCCTTGGTGTGCAGCGGGGATGAAGGGAGCCAGGTGCTGTAGAGTCCTCTGCTGGCCTCTGAGGGAGCAAAACAGCTCCACATACTCAGCAAGCTGCATTTAGAAACAGCTGCCATGGTACAGACTGCTTCTGCAGCTGTCAGCACAGCAGACCCAGACCCTCAGACAGCACTGAAAACACCGCTTCCTCTGGCAGGTAGCAGCCTTTTTCTTGTGTCAGTGTCTCTGACCTCCCAGTCAGTAGTTAGAAGAGCACCACAGGTCACGGGAGGCAGGTTCAGGAGCAAGAGGAGCCCTGTGGAAACCCTATTTGCAGTTACCTGCTGAGCCCCTTTAGCAATAAGAAGGAAGGGTAAGGCTGCTGCTGTGTTCCTGGGGTTCCCAGGTGGGAGCTGTCTCTCCATCTGGAGGAGACTGGGGGTTGGTGACCGAGCCTCACTTTTGTCTTGCTTGATTTTTGCTTCGGCCTTCTTGGTCTTGCTGAGCTTGCGTTGGCTTTCGATTCCCTGTGTCACTGTTGTCTTTTGCACACATCTCTCAAGGTTTACACAGTGAACAATGTGAGTGTGATAACCAAAATACGCACAGAACACCTGACAGAGGAGGAAAAGAAGAGATACAAAGGTAATCGGCGCCACCCACCTCTTTTCCCTGTTGATGGATTGATTGTGTAGAGGTTCTCAACCTTCCTGCTGCTGCTACCCTTAACACAGTTCTTCATGCTGGTCTGCACAGAGCTCTGTTTAGTTTGGGGTAAATATATTTGGACATACAAATTCTAGCTTTCCTTTGTAAAAATTTCCTTAGTTTGATTCATTCTTGGAGTTTTTTCACAGTTGGTTTCAGTTGTAATTAAAGCCATTCACGAGGGCTTGTCTATGTGTTATTGAAAATAACTGTTGGATTTAGAGCAACAACAATAACAACAAAAATGGAGTGTGAGAAGATATTGGGGTATGTTATCACTGGGATGAGTGGCTTTGCCTCCATTATAGTGATGAGATTTTCATAAACTTGGGCTCTCCCCAGGCGTTGGTGGTACACACCTTTAATCCCAGCACTTGGGAGGAAGAGGCAGGCGGATCTCTGTGAGTTCGAGACCAGCCTGGTCTACAAGACCTAGTTCCAGAACAGCCTCCAAAACAATACAGAGAAACCCTGTCTCGAAAAACCAAAAAAAAAAAAAAAAAAAAAAAAAAAGAACTTGGGCTCTCTGCCGAATCACCATGGATATGTGGTTATTATATCCTGGCTTTGCCATCTCTGTGACCTTGTGAAGTGGTCCATGCTGTAGACCTCATTTGCCTGTGTAGTTAAATGGAGGTGGTGCTAGGCCATTCTTACAGTCGCTGAGAGGATTCGATGAGTTACCACATGCAAACATCTAGGAATTGCAGGTAGTGACTTGGCCACCAGCTGTACTCCAGGTGGGCAGGCCAGTGCCAGAGCACATTACTGAGCGGCCAGGGTGAAGGGATCTACACCCAGCTGTCCCCTAAGCAAGGTGCTAAACTCTGCTTGAATTCTTGTTTCTGTTTTTTCTTTTCCCTAATTGATACAATGGTTTCCATGGTGATACCATGGATTCTTACAGTGGTCCTCCAGGCTAAAGCTCCTAATGAGAAGATACTCTAAGGATAGACTCACTTTGTGGGTGGTTTTGATTATCTTGATCTTCCCTCCTCTCTAGAGGACCGGAATCCACTGGAGTCTCTGCTGGGAACTGTGGAACATCAGTTTGGTGCTCAAGGGGTGAGTTGAAGACAGGGTATCCAGTGTGGCAGCCACGGGGTGCTGGCTGGGTCACGTGACTTAGGAAGTAACATCAGTTCCCAAGATGTACCACGGATAGGATATTCTTTTGGGAGAGAATTAGATGAATGAGACTTTGAAACATGAAGATTTTGGAGAAAGGGTAGGTCCTAGAATTGGGCTGTCTCTCGTCTGTGATAAGCAAGGGCCTTCTCTGCTTGAAGCTCTTGAGACAGGCTTAGGGCTTTACTATGCCCAGCAAGCATTTGGTGCAGTGGGCGCCAGCTTCCAAACCCACACCTGCTCACATGGTTCTGTCTTCTATACCCAGGAAGTAAAGCTAGGAAGAGGGTGTGGACTCAACCAGGAAGGCTGTTAGACTTGCTTGCTCATGCACTGACATAACCTTAGTGGAGCCGGTTGTGGGGCTGCATGGTGGAGTCGGGCACTCAGTCCTGACTCTCCTGACTTCTGGATCAGCAGGACCTCACTACGGAGTGTGCCACCGTAAACAACCCCACGGCCATCACACCGGATGAGTACTTTGACGAAGACTTTGATCTGAAAGACAGGGACATTGGAAGACCAAAAGAGCTAACGATCAGAACACAAAAGTAAGTGGAGGTGTGCTGCCCCGTTCACCTCTGGGACTGCCTCAGATTGCACTGTCAGGGTTGGGTTTGGCCATGCCTTGCCCCTTCCCTTTAAAGGCAATGCTGAAGTTACTTAACCTGACAAAATCCAACAGTTAATGGCTCTCTGCTTAGCCTTTGTCATAGAGAACAGATAGGAGAGCACCTCTGTTCTATATTTATATTCTATTCCACTGAACCAGTAAAGCTCAGCAGATGAGATGAAATGCTGTTGGGCCCTTTCCCTCACAAGTCCTGAGTTCAGGGATGATGAGGAGTCCCGGGGCTGGAGGGTGGTGTCTAGCCTGCTGAGTAGCAGTGACCTGCCTCTCACAGCAGGGGAGGTAGCTTCAACCCTCACTATATGGAACCCTGCAGGTTTAAAGCTACACTGTGGATGTGCGAAGAGTTCCCGCTCTCCCTGGTGGAACAGGTCATTCCCATCATCGACCTCATGGCACGAACCAGCGCTCATTTTGCAAGGCTGAGGGACTTCATCAAACTGGACTTTCCTCCTGGATTCCCTGTCAAAATAGGTGTGTGTGGCTAGATAAAATGAGGGGCATTTGCAAGCTCTTGCCTGTTTGTTTGGGACTAAATGTGCATAGGAAAAATTGGCAGCAGGGTGTGGTGGCACATGCCTTTAAACCCAGCACTTAGAGACAGAAGCAGGTAGATTTCTGTGAGTTTGAGGCCAGTCTGGTGTACATAGTGAGTTCTAAGACAGCCAGGGCTATGTAGAGAGCCTTTCTAAAATGGGGGGAACCCCCAGACCAATAACATTTAAAAAAATCAGAGCTGGGCAAGTGTGGTGGCACACATCATTAATTTCAGCACTTGGAGACAGGAGCAGGTAGATCTCTGTGAATTCTCAGCTAGCCAGGGTTACATAGAGAGACCCTGTCTCAAAAAGCAAAAAGAACAAGTTTGCATACGATAATCAGAATGGAGGAGGCCAAAATTGTCCTTGGGCTTGACTGCATTTGAAGACTGGGTATGATGTTGATTCCTTTTATCAAAATGAAAGGGTTTCCACCAGCAGTTCTGTGTGCAGACGGTACCAACAGGCCTGAGACGGTACCAGTAGACCTGAAACAGTACCAACAGGCCTACCATGGTACCAACAAACAGGTGTAAGAAGGGTCAGGGGTGGTGGTGCATGCCTGTGATCCCAGTACCCAGTAGACAGGCCATGGGATATATGTGCGCTGAGGTCAGCCTGGTCTACACAGTGAGCTCCAGGCAAGGCAAATCTACATTATGAGACCTATCTCAAAAAGCAAAAGCAATCCTCCTCGCCTCCCAAAAAATAAGGAATATGAATTTTTGTTTTAATGGCATACCTTTAATGTAAGTAAGCTTCAAGTTGAATAATTTTATTTTAAGCTTTTGGATTATTTTTAATATTTTGTTAACACTCTGATAATTGTGTGTGCACGCACTTTGCATCACACTTTATGCCCCCTCTTCTCATAACATAACTAATCCTAGATTCTCTCCTCGCTATTAGGTAATTATTAAATGAAGGCATTTGACGCATGATACACATGCTTTAGCTTTAGGATTCATGTGGACAAGGCTGGTTTGGATTTTGGATGATTGAATATTCATGACACTTGACTCCTGTCTTGATCACCCCTTGCTGTGATCTAGGAGAAAGTTCTTCACCTGGGTCTGACCCAGTCTCAGTTTTCTCATCGGTGGGGGGGGGCAGCGCTGCCTAGGGACCGAAGGAACCCTGCCGGTAAAGTGTGCTTTGCGTAGTGTGAGCCAGTGATTATGGTTCTCAGTGAAGTCTGCTGACAGAAGCTCTTACTTTGTCAGAGATCCCCCTGTTCCACGTTTTGAACGCACGGATTACGTTTGGAAATGTTAATGGCTGCAGCACTGCTGAGGAGAGTCAGAGTGTGGAGGGGATCCAGGCCGACACAGGTACAGCCCAAAGACTGCTTTTGTCATACCGAACAGTGTGAGTAAGTCTGTGATGCATGAGGGAAAAATTTAGATGAAATTTATGGGGCACTGTATCAGTTTTGAAACTGTGACAAGAACTTGGAGCAACTGAAGGAGGAAGTGTATACATTTCAGCCATGGTTTCAGGTCGGTCCATTGGCTCCGTTAGGGAGAAGAGCCTCCCGCTCAATCTCTACAGTCCACCAAGTTTCCATGTTATGATTACATGTTAGTTTTCCACCAAGAAAAATCAAAACACAACGAAAAACGGTGTTCTGGTGAACTTTACTGTCACAGTTGTTCTTTTGAAGTCTTTGAATGGCGGATTGATTAATACTATTTCATCTTTTACATTTTATTATTCACAGCCCTGCACTGCTGAACCAAGAGCCTGCCATGCTGGCGAGCTCTGTCCTACCCAGCTACACCCTGGCTCCTGGGTTGTAACTGGTTTCATTCTTTTAATTTGAAATGTTTTTAAGCTGGGTGCAGTGATTCATGCCTGGCACCCCAGCACCTGGAGGCTGAGGCAGGAGGATTTTAGTATAGGACTGTGAAGTCAGCATGAACATTGCAGTAAGATTCCCCACTTCAGGAAAGAACAATCAAGAAAACATCTAATTCCTCCATCATACACACACACACACACACACACACACACACAGGAAAACACACCATAGTATGAGACAGGAGGGTTATGTGTTTGCAGCCAGCCTGGGCTATGTTTTCAGTTTGAGGCCAGCTTGAGCTACATAGACCCTATCTCATTAAAAAAAAAAAAAAAAAAGGTCTGAATTGCTTGTAATGAGTAGAGACACTGGACAGTTGCCTTTGTCTTTCAGCTTCCGAGGTCACAAACTTCGAGGTTGATCAGTCTGTGTTTGAAATCCCCGAGTCCTACCATGTGCAGGACAATGGCAGGAATGTGCATCTCCAAGATGAGGACTATGAAATAATGCAGTTTGCCATCCAGCAGAGCCTGCTGGAGTCCAGCAGGAGCCAGGTGGGCTGTCAGGAGGATGCATCCCCCCCCTCCTCATCCTTTCCCCACCCTCTCCTCACCCCGTTCCCACCCTCTCCTCACTCCCTATACCCCACACCCCCATCCCCACTCAGGCTAGCCCTAAGTAAGAGGGCACGCTCACTCTGTGCAGGTCTGTTCACATCACCCCAGCTGGCGTCGTCCACAAGGTGCCTCCAGGCACAGTTCCTTTAACTCAAGTTCACCGTGTAGCTCTTGTGTGTTTATCGAAGTGTGCGTTATAATCTTCTAGAACTGAAGTGTTATGTTTATGTCAGTAGTCCCAGTTAAGGTAGTGATGTGGACTTCCATCCCGGCTCCCCAAAGACGACAGTCATTGTGTAACAGTTGCATGGACAGTTTTTTCCCATGTACTCTGAGGAGTCTCCTTAAACTCTTTGTACATCTCAGTCAGAGCTGCGGTTACACCTTGTCCCCTGCCTCCCTCGGCTTTTCCAGGAGGCTTGCTCGTCCACCCTCTGCTGTGGTCTCCCTGCCGCTGCTCCTAACTCGGGCAGAGGTCAGCTTAGGCACACAGACAACTCCCTACCTGCTGAAGACAACGGAGTATCAGTACTCTTTGTTCTTTGCTTTTTCTCTAAAGCGGTCTCATGTGGTCTACAATGGCCTTGTGTCCCAGGATTTTGCTTCCAGTTGTTGGTTATCCGTTTCTTCTTTCCTTCCACTGTCCATTCCGCAGGAATTTGCATAGCATGCTGGGAATTCTTGGTGAAATAACTTCTGCTCTGTGAGCTTCTTTTTCATTAGTTTTTAAATGTGTTTGGGTGTTTTTCTGGCATGTATGTCTGTGTCTGGTGCCTGAGGCAGCCAGAAGAGTGTTGGATCCCCTGGAACTGGCGTAGAGATGGTTATGAGCTGCTACATGGGTGTTGGGAACCAAACCTGGGTCCTGGAAAAGCAGCCAGTGCTTTTCAACACTGAGCCATCTCTCCAGCCCTCATTTGGGGGTGGGGATGGGTAGGGTGGTGTTGGTTATTTACTATTTTGGCAGCTGGGCTATCATCTGCTTTTGGGAAGACCCAACCCCTAGACAAAACTGTCAGTGCTTCCTCTTCATGTGCAAATGAGCTTAGCTTTGCTCTCCCAATAGCTATAAAACCGTGGTAACTATTGATGAGGGCAATAGCTAGAGTCTAGGTCAACACACACCGAACTATGTCTTCTCAGTTTATCTTTAAAGCAGGCCCTGCCTTGATTCGATTTGACTGTTGCCCTGGGATAGTGGTTCAAGACTAGAACTATATAAAATCTGAGAAGGTGGTAATTACTGATGCCCTGTACCATATGGTACCTGACAGTTGCTGTGAGCATCCGCACGGCAGTCAGTGACACGTTGTAAATACTGTACATTTTGTTAATTTTGGCAGCCATTCCTCCTATGAGGTGTTGATGCCATCCTTTATTTTTTCCAGGACCTTTCAGGACCAGCATCAAATGGAGGGATCAGCCCCACCCACAGCTATGAAGCCCAGTATGAGAGGTAACTATGGGACTTGTCCTGATATGGCTTTTGTCAAACCTGGGTTGGCACGGGCACTTGATACCAGGCACCTGTGTGGCTGCGCTCAGTGGCAGGTTTTAGAGTCCGCTTTCCTGGTTCTTCTCACCGTGGTTACTCATCAAACCAGCTCTGAACCGAGTGCCGACTGCTTCACAGGTTAGGGCTGCTCCCAGTGAAGCGCTGGGTAAATGGTTTCTGACTGCTTGGTCTTCTGTGAATGTGAGATTGCAGGTCTGGCTGGGTGAGGATATATGTGGTTAAAGGTGGTTGGGGAGGAGCTACGGATGTGGTGGGAACTGCAGTAGTGCCTCCTTTTCCCATGTGAGGCATGTGTGAGCACTGGAGGGCAAGCACCTCAGCTGTGCTTTCCAACAGACCAGAGTTCCATTCATGGCTTAGCACTGGGTGATGCAGTCACATAGGCCCAGCAGCATCGTGCATCAGGACTGCTTGGTAATCACTAAGGATGTACTTGCTGCCACCTCCAGGATAGGAATAACTCTGTCCCGTTCCCACCCTAGGGCCATCCAGGAGAGCCTCCTAACCACCATGGAAGGTCCGTGCCCAGGTGCCCTCAGTGAGTCGAGCCGTTTTGATAGCGACCTGCAGCTGGCCATGGAGCTGTCTGCCAAAGAGCTGGCGGAGCAGGAGCTACGGCTCCAGGAGGAAGAAGCTGAACTCCAGCAAGTCTTGCAGCTGTCACTCACTGAGAAATAGACATTTCTGTCCAGGGGCTGCTCTGGGCTGCATGGGAGTGCTTCATCAGCTGAGACCCTAGACAGAGGGCCTACACTTCCTGCAGACAGCAGCTGCCCCTTCCTTGGTGCAGGACCAGGAACTCCCCAGAGTGGAGGAGGGGAGCATTGGCAGGCCCCATCTCCAGGCTGCAGGGAGGAGAGCATCGTCACCTTCTTCCATTTAGCTGTCCTGGCTTGCAGGTCACATTTTTACTACCAGCTTTAGACAGAGACGCCAAGCCCTGCAGTTAGTAGATACATCTTAATCAGACATGGTAGCAGTTACTGCAGAGTCAGGGTGCTTTTCTACACGAGAGCAGCAGCCTTTGTAGAGTGTTCACCAAAGAAACGGGTTCTGCTGCCCTCTTCATTTTCCCTTCTGCCAGGGTTCCTAGGACATGGCCGTTACTCCTCCCCATCTCTGCCCTGTTCCATGCCCTTTACCCCAGCTAAGAGGATATGTACAGGATCTATTTTAGATTATGGCTAACTATTTGCATCAAATTAAGATATACAGATGACTACAGATGTTGCCTTAGCCTTAAAAATTAATAGTTTTAAGTCACCTCACTCCACACGCTGAGGACCTGACTTCAGTCCATAAAGGTAGTTCCTTTGGGAGCAGCATCCTCCAGGCTAAACCGAAGGCAGCTAATCCTGTCCTTAGGGGCAGCTAGGGGAATCCAAGGCTGGTTCTCATGACCGGCAAGCTGACCAAACCATTGGACAGCAGAGAACCTAGCCACCGTGGCGGTGCCCGCTCCGGTGAAGGATTTCCTACCGCAGGAGAGCCAGCGCATGGCCTAGCATCGTTAGAGAGGACAGGATGGACTTGAAACCAGAAGGGAGCTCACATGGAGTAGAGGTTCTTCATTCAAAAGGGAAAAGTGACGACTCCTCATTGCTTTTTAGAGTTCAAATCAACATCTTTCTGGATAAATATATTTTTTAACAGAATCTTTTTATTATTTTTAAAAGATATAAAAATGACTACTCCCATCAGTAGCAATACAAGGTTATGCATTTTAACCAGATTTTCTCAGGCCTTTTTTGAATACGTTTAGTAGTTAACTATTTTGTCTAACCCTCCTGTAAATACCTATTGCATAACAGACTGCCCCTGGGGAATCAGCCAAGGGCACCTTGCGCCTCTCACCTGGTGCAGGCATTCACCCCCACAGGCTGCGCCGATCACATGGTAATAATACCTTCCCGTTTTTGCTTCTGTTTCCTGTTACACTTCTGGGGACAGGAAAAGAATTCACAGTCCCCAGAAATGTCTGTTCGATACAGTCAGTGTTGCCAGTAAAATGTTCTTAGACAAAAAGAATTGTGATTTTAATTCCTCATGGCCTCTTGTGGTCTAACCAGATTCCTTCCCTGTATATAAGGCCAGCATGGCCATCACATTTGTACTCAGCTTGGTGGTCTGTTTACTTGGCATTCGCTAGGAGCAAAGACACTGGCAGGAATGGCTGCACTGGGCCGTGTTTACTCACTAAGATGAACCCTGTGTCTGCATTCCATTGCTCCGTTTCCTGAAGTCTGTGTCCCCAGGCAGTCACCTAAAAAGGGACTGAGCATTGTTGCAGCTTTCCCCATGTGTTCTATCTTAAAAGGCAAATAAATACGCTTCCACCGAAGGTGCTGAGTCCTGACAGCCAGAGTCCTGTCTCTTCCGCAGTGCTTCCTCTTGTCACTGGAGGACACGCACTCCCTGTCCAGTGCCTGCCCCAGCCTTCCTGCCCAGGGCACAGGCAACACTCCTCACAGCTTGTGCCAGGTGGAAATAAATGAAAAGCATCCAGTGCTGCACGTGCACCTTCTCAAAAGAAGAGCAAATGGGCCAACATCAGCACCACTGATCCTGGAAGCCAGAGTGCTGGGGGGCTATTAAGATATTCAAGTGAAAATTGGGGCCTTAAAAGAAAAAGGCCGTGGCTGGATGACGGTGTTGGGGTTCTAGAAGGGGCTCTGCCTTTGGGGAGGGAAGGGAAGCTGCCTTTGGGGAGTAAGCAGAACTTGAGCCACAGGCATCATGAACACCCCCTTACAGGCCACGGTGTGTGCGGTCTAAGGACTACTTCACACTGCGCGGTTCACCACGGCTCACGCTCCAGTCACTTCTACCTGGGAGCACTGCCGGCACTGAGTGCAGGTTTCCGAGACACTGTCCAGTCTTGTCATGCTACACAAAGTGAAGTGTGGAGGGAAAGTTGGCTTTGAATAGTGACAGGAACACATAGGCAGCAGCTTGGCCTCAGGCTCCTCCTGACCATGATGACATCAAGGGAGATGGACTGGACTGTAGAAACTTTTAAGTGACCATGGGACAGTAAGTGATGGAGGGTAAAGTACTACCTAGCCCTGGGTCTAGAAGTGGGTGTGGGTTTAAGACTGAAGTCCAGCTAGAAGCTGTGTGACTAGCGCTCCAGAGTCCCCAGACCTCAAGCAGCATGAGGACACAAACCCAATTTTAAGAGACAGGTGCTTCAAACTTGAATAGATTAATGAATAAACATATACACATTAAAAAAGTTTGCTAGCAGCTGTGTGGTTTGGACTGGTCATGTGTTCAGTGGCTACATATGTGAGCACCATTCCTTACAGCCTTGCATTCCCTTTCAAAAAGCTATTTATGTGGGACAGGATCCATCTGTGTAGCCCTGATTGGTGAGAGAACATCTGCGTCTGCCTTGTGAGTGCTGAGATCAAAGGTGTGCACCACCAGGCCTGGAAATTTGTCTTAAACACATAATCGTGTGTCTGAGGAGGGAAGGCGTGCATGAATGTTAGTGTTCTTAGAAGCCAGGGGCTCCCTACAGCAGCAGTAGAGGCAGCTGTGAGCTGCCTGACGTAGATGCTGGGAATCAGCTCTGGGAGAGCAATACATGCTCTTAGTTGCTGAGCCATCTCTCCAGCCCCACAACTGCCATTTCTAACCAGGTGTCTCTGGTCTAATTCTTTGCCCTGGGACTCATCCATGTCTGCAGCGGCCTACTGGTTGTCAGCAAGCCAAGAGCAATAATGAACATTATAGGCTTGGCAAGGTACTCTGTTAAAATCTTAAAAATGCAACAAGTAGTATAGTGGCACATCAAAACAGGCTGTCCATCAAGTGGGACTGAACATGGATCTATCAGGCAATAACCTGGAACTCCTGGGGACAGCAGCCCGGCTGTGGCCATGTCCTCTACATTTCAGTATTTTACATCACCCAGGAGTCAGCATTACTGCTGATAAGGAAACTGAGGCTCCTTATAGCTGGCCTTGAACAAAGATGCAGGACTGCTGTCCCAGCCTGAGAGTGAGTCTAGCTCAGCCTTACTATTTCACATACGAGTTTAAATTCCACTGCACAGGTCTTCCTTAAACGAATGAGGCCAGATTCAAACCACATCACACCACACCACACCACACCACACCTGCATTAAAGTTTTTAAAAGACTATGCCTCTGATGTCTGTTCACTACATGTATCCTTGGTCCACCAGAGGTCAGCAGAGGGTATCAGACCCTTGGAACTGGACTTACAGGAGGTTGGTTGTAAGCTACCACCTGGGTCCTGGGAACCAAACCTGGGTTCTCTACTAACCCATGCACTCAGTACAGCTCTACCCCTGACTGTAAACACTTGGGAACATGATGATGAATAAAAGAGCAGACAGGTTTCTCTTTAATTTGGACATTTTAATGGCTCAGTGTTACAAGGTCAAGACCCCAAAAGTTACAGTGCTCCTCAGTTAATTCAAATCAAGTACACGTTAGATTATGAAACAAAAAAGACCAGTGCTGTGCTTGCAGGGAACACAAGATTAAACGTTACAACAACATTATAACAAAATTAAATCTAGATCTTTCAAATAAATACTGATAGCCACTCTATAACTATGAAAAGTATCAACAGGGGAAATCTAGTTCAGTAGCAGCACTTTGAGAGCTGTCAGTCCTGTAAACACAGCAGCCTGCACAATGGACACATGGATGACCCCTCTACACCAGGGAGAAGAGGGAGAGCTAAGTCTCTCAGGCTCCCGTTTGGAAAGCTACCAAAAACTTCAGGCTGTGGGTGAGAAGGACAGCTAACCGTGAGTCAGGTGGAGTCGTTCTTCTGATAGACAGTAGCATTCCCAGTCCAACCCAGAGCCTTCCAGGCCAAGGGGGCACGACTACAGGCCTAGGATACAATTCTGGTTCAGCTTTGGGGACTCAAGTACAGCACAGATGCAGGTAAGGAATGATGGCCTCAGTTCCCCACAGTGAACACTGGCTCTCCAACCAGGAGAGTGGAAATGTGGGCTGTTTTTATATTTATTCGGGTGTGGGGGTCAGAGAACCTGCGAAGTCGGTTCTTTCCTTCCACCATGTGACTTCCAGGAACTAAACTCAGGTTATCAGGCTCAGTGGCAAGCCTCTCTACCTGCTGAGCCATCTTGCTGGCCCCCATGTGTGACTAACACACCGTGACAGAATGGTTGAAAGCAGGGGATGTCTACATGTTAAGTCTTCCTTACTATTTCGAGCATCAGTGATTAGTCCTCCAGCGTGGTTCTTCTGCACACTTGGAAATGGACACATTTTACAGGGAACCTTGGAGCTCCAGGCTTTACTTTTAACCAGCACAGCCAAACAAAAACAAATACTGAGACTCTGACTCAGTTGCCAATAACCGATGTTAGGGAAACAATTACTGCTAGATGCTTTTCTAACCTGTAGCATTTACCACCCGTCCAGATCAGTGGTCACTTCCTAGATGTTCTGATCCCACCATCTCCAGTGGCTCACATGCAACACAACTTATGCTGTTTCAGAAACTTGAAGCACGATGATCTTGCGTAGCTGTCACCGGCGACGAATGGGCTTGTAGACACAAAATGCCATAAGGATGACGGTCACCAGCAGGATGCTAAAAATGGTCCCCATCAACACTGCAAAGGGAAAACAGGTTACCTCGTGCACACTCCAGGCTCCATGATTTCATTAAGAGACAGCGCTTTTCCAATTGCTACCGGAACCAAGGGTACTTACTGGGCTGGGTGCCAGAACTAGCCATAATAGGCACTTCCTCAAGTCACCCCACAGATACGGGAAAGTAAATGTGAGGTTCTTCTTATAGCCTGAGTCCAGGAAGAATCCCAATATGACAGACGAGGCTGGGCAACAGCAGACAGGAGGGGGCGGAGCAACTGAGGGGTCAGCAAAGCAAGGGCCTTGGGCACCAGAACAAGCCCAGCACATGCGGCAAGCAGTCAGGCTGGTATCACAGAAGGCACACTGAGAAGCAGGAGGCAAGCCAGGGAACACAGGGCCGTGCAGACAACCAAAGAAGCGAGACTGATTGCTCACTAATGTGCAAGTGTCCACCCCGTTCATGTGTTTGCAGGGCCAACACAAGAGTCAGGTCTCTTCCTCTATCGCCCTCCACCTTACTGCCTTCAGAGGGTCTCCCACTGAACCTGAAACTGGCTAGTTTGGGCTGGGTTAGCTGAGCAGTTGACAAGTTCTTTGTCCCCTAATGCTGGGGTTACCGCCCCAAGCAGCCATGTGCAGCTCTTTGTGTGGGTGCTAGGGACTCGAACTTAGGTCCTCAGGCTTGCAGACCAAGCGCTCTTACTGAGGCATCTGCCAGGTCCATCTGCCACTAAATGTTAAGAAAGGCCTTTGGAAGGCAAGGACCATTGTGATCTGGTTAGTTGAGGAATAAGGTCCTCTAGATTCTGCCTGAGACTACAGGAGATGAGAGCCGGGGCCCATCCATCTTGCCTGGAGATTTGATAAATAAGCCAGTTCAGTGGCTGGATGAATCCTGACAAGGGGCTTCTCACCAAAACGCCATAACTCTGCAAGCCTGCCTTGAAAAGAGCAAAAACTTTAAAAACTTGTATTTTTGTATGTGCCTGTGCATGCACAGGGGTCAAAGAACAATTTCAGGAGTCTGCTCCCTTCAATATGTGTCCCAGAGATCAAATCCAGGTCTCTGGGATTAGCAGCAAGCACCTTTACCTGCTGTACCATCTTGCTGACTCAACTGTGTGTGTGTGTAAAGATGAGTGTGTGTGCTGTGTGTGTACAGGTCCCTGCAGAGACCAGATGAGACACTGGACCCCTGGAACTAGAATTACTGGAGGTTGTGAGCCACTGAGTGAATGCTGGGAATCAAACTCAGGTCTGGAACAGTGGGAAGCACTCTTAACCTACAAGCCATCTCTCCAGGCCCGAATTGTGTTTTAAAACATCTTTTGTGTGTGGGTGTTTTGCCTACACATATGCCTGTGTACCACATGGATGCTGGTGCCTGCAGAGGTCCCAAGGGGATAGGGTCAGAATCCCTGGGACTAGGGTTACAAAAGTTCGAGCTGGCATGAGAGTCCTGGGAATCAAACCCAGGGCTTCTGCGAGAGCTGCTGATGTTCTGACTGCTGAGCTGTCTCTTCAGCCCCCAGTTGTGTTTTGTGAGGGTAAGTTCATGTCTAGAACATTCTATGAGCTCAGGGAAGAAGTGGATGTACAAGTGGACTCAGCCTGGAGGGACAGGACTTTAGGGCACTAATGGAAGCCACTTGCTTCACTCAGCAGCAGCAAGTTTCTGTGACATTCAAAATGCTGTGACGTTTAATAAGTGAAGGAGCATTCATAAACCTTTAGTTCCAAGAGTGTGAGCCCATGCCAGGCTCCAGCAGGCTTGACTCTGGTTGTGCTGGTTGAGGTCCAGGTCTCTGAAAAGCCACCTGACGACTTTCAAGGCCGTTGTTTCAGAGCATCTGTGCCTGCTCCACCGCTACCCCATCACATCCTCTTAGTCCAGTTCTTACACACAAAGAGCTTCTCTTCTTGGTGACAGGGAAAAAGGAACTCACAGAGACCCGCCTGCCTCTGCCTACCGAGTGCCGGGATTAAAGGTGTGCACCACCAACGCCCTGGCTTGGAAATTCAAGACTTTTGACAATCTGGCCAGGTATTTAGTTGATCTGGGCTATCTGAAGATACGGCATTTAGCTCATCTAAGACCAAGATGGTGTTAAACAAAGACTCAGAGCCCATACTGGACCCAGCACACCATACCCATAACTCTAGTTCCAGGGGATAAGATACCCAATTCTGGCCTCATTGAACATTGAAAACACACACACACACACACACACACACACACACACACACACACACACACACACAAATCCAAACAAAGGAGAAAGGAAAAAGCTTTAATTAAAGACATATGCTAGGTGCACAACATCATTTGGATTAATATCTACTTGGAGCTCATAAGCTCCTCCATCATCCTTGTACTCACCTCTCGTGCAGGACACATCAGTAACCAGATTGGTTCTGGTTACCTTAAAATAATTTTTTTCTTCAACGCAGGGTTCTCTGTGTAGCCCTGTCTGTCCTGGAACTCACTCTGTAGACCAGGCTTGGCCTTGAACTCAGAGATCCACCTGCCACTGTCTCCCGAGTGCTGGGATTAAAGGTGTGTGCCGCCACCACCACCACCGCCACCCAGCTTTATAAGATGATTTTAACTCCATCCCGTGGTCACTCTCCATCACTGAGCCTCATGTTCCCCATCAACAAAGTGGGACAAATGAAAATCCAGTTAAAAGGATTCCTTGAAGCTCAACTATGGATTACCTTCAAAAGTGTTCAACCAAGTGCTGGGCATACATACAGCAGGTGCAGACAGGTGAACACTTCACTTGAGGTCAAGACCGGCAGCAGTCAGGGAAGTGAAGAGCTCAGGGTTTGGGGTCGGACTGCCTGGGTTCCGTACTTCCTACAAGTACCCAACTTCTCTGTATCCTTGTTCATGAAATCAGAGACAAAAATACCACTGCCTTCAACTGCCTGGGGCTGCATTTCTTAACCTCCAGGTGGTAAAGAACAGTTACTTCTACTTTGTTCCAGACCTCTGGATGTATGCATGATTACTAAACAGGCCACCTCCAAGCATCCACTACAGACACGCTACCTGCTTGGATGTTGCAATGTTACAAAGTCAACTTTCATTAACACTATTTCTGCAGTTATTGTTTTTGCAGGTCATACAGTTTGGGAGCATCCTCAGCTTGCTGGTCTGTTAGGAGTGGAAACATTTTGATTATGTGGACTACAAGTGTCGGGTGTGACTGCATCCAGAGGATAAAGGACGGCTCCTAAACATCCTCCTGTGCTCAGGACAGCCTCTCCCCATCCCTCCAGCTTTAAAATAAGTAAAAATCACATGATCTAAGGTATCAGTAGTCTCCAGGCTGACAAATCCAGGTCTAAAGGATTAGGCTGGAAATCTCCAAAGTGGTTAAAACGTGGGAGAAAACAAGCAGATAGACAATTCAGAACGCTACCAGGTGGTCACCCAATTCAAATACACAGATGTACTAATGAGGTAGGAAGGGGGGCCAGAGGCAGGACAGACAGATTTACCCTGGTTTGCCCAGTATTAAGCACTAGAGCTCCTTTCGGGCCATGCCCTCCTATGTGGGGGCATGTATGTAACAGATACTACTCAAAGTTGTTTCAAGCCCCACAAACCCCAGACTCAAATACTGGCATTCGCCACGCCCTACCCGCGTGTCCCTGATTAACATAACTTTACCTTTGGGCTTCATTTTCTTTTTCCGTTAAAACAGGATTGAAAAGTCTTACTTTTCTCATTAGCTTACAATGAAGATCCCATCCCCCCCGCGCGCGCGCCAAACACACACACACACAAGTAAACAGCGCTGAGCACAACACAGGGTGAGTAGGAAATGCTAAAGCGTGGCGATTACAAACGCCATCACTGAGAACGGGACTATGTGGTAGGAAGAGGGATGCGTGCTGGATGAGCCCTGCTGCCTAGCCTGAATCCACAGAGGCGGACATGAGCGCATGGACACGAGCGCACAAACCCAGGCCGCAGCTTCCAGTTCCAGCAGGTGCCGCCAGCACACAGGGAACAAGCGCTGGCTCCCAAGCCTGGGGCTGACAGCGGAAAACCGGCTTCGTGAGGACCAGCGAGAGGACAGCTCCCAAGCCCCTGGCAAGTTCCTGGTACCCGGCTCAGGCTACAAACGCGCACCGCGCCCGCCCCTCCGCGCTTACCCAAGTTCTGCCCACGCAGCACCGCGTAGGGCCGGCTCCGCTCCGGCGGCAACCCGGGGCTCGGGGCCTGGGCCTGCCCCAGCAGGAGGCAGCAGAACGCGGCACACAGCCGCAGCCACCACGCACGCAGCATCTCTGCAGCCGGCCCCGCACCGAGCGTGCGGACGCCGCTTCCGCCGCAAGCCCCGCCCCTGGACGCACCCTTTCCGCGACCAGCCCACTGGGCTTGCGTGGTTGCTATAGAAACTAAACGAGGGTTGGGGGGGGAAGCAGGCCAGACCTGACGAGGTTCTGCCCATGCGCAGCGGTCCTGCCTTGCAGCTTCCTCGGGGATCAACGTTCTGTTCCGCCTAGAATGTGACCCCATTACTGCAAGCGCTCAAGTCAGCCTTCCCTGTGGAAGACTTTACAAACCCATGCATTTTCGTATTCAGTCGTCACCCCAGTTTGGAAAAACAGACCGTGCGATCCTATTTTACACATACTCTCTCAAGGAACCCATACCCTGAACATTTTTTTCTAAAACTACAGCCTCCCCATCTCTCAGAAGTATACCCAGACAACATTCTCAGTGCTGGAATACGTACAGAGAAGTTTTCTCAGACATTTGTTGAGTGGAGGTAGAACAGTAACACCGAAGGAGAAACGTTCAACTAAAAGGACCGAGGAAGAAAAACAAAAGGATATTAAATGGCCCTTTGCTCCACTTACTAACTTCACATATACTTGTGCTGGCTAGTTTTGGGTCAACTTGACACAGTCACTGGAGAGGAGGGAGCCTCAACTAAGAAATATCTTCATAATACCTGGCTATAGGGCATTTGCCTAATCAGCGATTTGATTGGGGAGGGCCCAGCCATGGTGGGTGATGTCATCCCTGGGCTAAGCAAGCCATGGGGAACAAGCCAGTAAGCAGCACCCTCCATGGCCTCTGCATCAGCTCCTGTCTCCAGGTTCCTGCCCTGTTTGAGTTCCTATCCTGACTTCTTTCAGTGATGAACAGTGGTGTGGAAGTTTGGGCATGATCACAGGTGCAGACATGACCGGTGATAAGGATTACGTTTGGGGCTCAAAGATTTCTCTAGCTTTCTGTGCGGTTGTGGAGAGCATCCGGGTGGCAGGGTCAGCATCCTTGGAGTGGGAACCCACCGCGGTCATTTGTTTCCTGTGTAAGTGCAAGCTCCCCGAATAAACTTCAGTTCACCTGTACAGAGGCTAGTGAATCTTGATTCCCACGCCTTTAAGGGTGTTCCCTCACAGCTATAGCAACGCTGACTAAGACATTTGTAAATTCCTAACACAGTGGATTCAGAACTAAATATAACAACCATCAAACATTTATGGCTCTAGACCATTTGATGCTTTTTGAGAGATTGCCTCCAATTGTCCTTTTCCTTCAGCTGAGGTAGAAAGGAAACAGCTGCATTCTCAGCTCCTCCCTTCCACACAGATACTCTACCTCTAGTCACCATGCTGACATCAAACAGGCAGCCCACAGGCAACCTTAGACAACTTTCCTTGAGAACTTGAGATCACATTCTTAAAAAGTTAAAACTATGCGCTGGGCGGTGGTGGCGCACGCCTTTAATCCCAGCACTCGGGAGGCAGAGGCAGGCGGATCTCTGTGAGTTCAAGGCCGGGCTGGACCGACAGCCTCCAAAACAATACAGAGAACCTGTCTCTTAAAAACCAAAAAAAAAAAAAAGTTAAAACAATGCAGTAGAGCACCAGATCTCGCAAACAATGCATGCGCAGCACCAATCTCAGAAGTGATGCATGCGCAGCACCAGTCACAGAAATGATGCATGCGCAGCACCAGTCACAGAAATGATGCATGCGCAGCACCAGTCACAGAAATGATGCATGCGCAGCACCAGTCACAGCAATGATGCATGCACAGCATCAGTCACAGAAATGATGCATGCGCAGCACCAATCTCAGAAATGATGCATGTGCAGCACCAATCTCAGAAATGATGCATGTGCAGCACCAGTCACAGAAATGATGCATGCACAGCACCAATCACAGAAATGATGTGTGCGCAGCACCAGTCACAGAAATGATGCATGCACAGCACCAGTCACAGAAATGATGCATGCACAGCACCAGTCACAGAAATGATGCATGCACAGCACCAGTCACAGAAATGATGCATGCACAGCACCAGTCACAGAAATGATGCATGCACAGCACCAGTCACAGAAATGATGCAAGCAGAACGCCAGTCACAGCAATGATGCATGCGCAGCATCAATCTCAGAAATGATGCATGCGCAGCACCAGTCACAGAAATGATGCATGTGCAGCACCAGTCACAGAAATGATGCATGCGCAGCACCAATCTCAGAAATGATGCATATGCAGCACCAATCTCAGAAATGATGCATATGCAGCACCAATCTCAGAAATGATGCATGCGCAGCACCAATCTCAGAAATGATGCATGTGCAGCACCAGTCACAGAAATGATGCATGTGCAGCACCAGTCACAGAAATGATGCATGCGCAGCACCAATCTCAGAAATGATGCATATGCAGCACCAATCTCAGAAATGATGCATATGCAGCACCAATCTCAGAAATGATGCATGCGCAGCACCAATCTCAGAAATGATGCATGTGCAGCACCAGTCACAGAAATGATGCATGCACAGCACCAGTCACAGAAATGATGCATGCACAGCACCAGTCACAGAAATGATGCATGCGCAGCACCAGTCACAGAAATGATGCATGCACAGCACCAATCTCAGAAATGATGCATGTGCAGCACCAGTCACAGAAATGATGCATGCACAGCACCAATCTCAGAAATGATGCATGCACAGCACCAGTCACAGAAATGATGCATGCACAGCACCAATCTCAGAAATGATGCATGCATAACACCAATCTCAGAAATGATGCATGCACAGCACCAATCTCAGAAATGATGCATGCACAGCACCAGTCACAGAAATGATGCATGCGCAGCACCAATCTCAGAAATGATGCATGCATAACACCAATCTCAGAAATGATGCATGCACAGCACCAATCTCAGAAATGATGCATGCACAGCACCAGTCACAGCAATGATGCATGCGCAGCACCAATCTCAGAAATGATGCACGCACAGCACCAATCTCAGAAATGATGCATGCACAGCACCAATCTCAGAAATGATGCATGTGCAGCACCAATCTCAGAAATGATGCATGCGCAGCACCAATCACAGAAATGATGCATGCGCAGCACCAGTCACAGAAATGATGCATGTGCAGCACCAATCTCAGAAATGATGCATGTGCAGCACCAATCACAGAAATGATGCATGTGCAGCACCAATCACAGAAATGATGCATGCATAACACCAATCACAGAAATGATGCAAGCAGAACGCCAGTCACAGAAATGATGCATTGCAGCACCAATCTCAGAAATGATGCATGCACAGCACCAATCTCAGAAATGATGCATGCACAGCACCAGTCACAGAAATGATGCACGCACAGCACCAATCTCAGAAATGATGCATGCACAGCACCAGTCACAGAAATGATGCATGCGCAGCACCAGTCACAGCAATGATGCATGCACAGCACCAATCTCAGAAATGATGCATGCGCAGCACCAGTCACAGAAATGATGCATGTGCAGCACCAGTCACAGAAATGATGCATGCACAGCACCAGTCACAGAAATGATGCATGCACAGCATCAGTCACAGAAATGATGCATGCATAACACCAATCTCAGAAATGATGCAAGCAGAACGCCAGTCACAGAAATGATGCCAGTGGAGCACTAGATCACATATCTGAGAGCATCCTGTCTGTGTAACTGGACTGAAAATTCTACTGGGGCTGCAGGACACTTGGTTAAAATTTTAGATAAGGAATGTTGTTGAGTATAAATACATTCCTAATAGTGTGGGGGTGTCAAATATGCACGATGTACAATGATGCATGTGTGAAATGTCATAATAAATCTCATTGTCTTTAATTTTTTGAAATTTTACTTGCATTTTCATGTTTTTTTGTTTGTTTCTGAGACAGTTTCTCTGTGTAGCCCTGGCTATCTTAGAACTCCCTCTGTAGACCAGAATGGTCCTGAACTTGGAGATCTGCCTGCCTCTGCCTCCCAAGTGCTGGGATCAAAGGTATTGCTGCCACCACCACCACCACCTGGCTTATTTTCATTTTATGGCATTTTGCATGCATGTATGTCTGTGCACCACCTACCTGCAGTGGCCATAGAGACCAGAAAAGGGTGTTGGATCCTCTGGAACTGGAGTGACAGATGGTTGTGAGCCACCATGTGCATGTTGACAACTGAACCTGAGTCCTCTGGAAGAGCAGCCAGTGCTCTTAGTCACGGAGTCATCTCTCCAGAACCATTAGCTTTATTCATGCATGCCTGTGAATGCACATGTGTGTGCGTGCATGCGTGTGTGTGTGTGCATGCACCCGTGTGCGTGCGTGCACGCACGTGCTCACGCTTACCTGCTTGCCTGCTTGCTTGTTTGCTTGCTCGCATTTGTGTGTGTATGAATGCAAGCTACATAAGTGCAATGTCTGTGGTGGTCACTAGAGGCTGCTGTACATCCTGTAGCACCTGAAGCCTCTGTCCTTTATACTAAAAATGTTAAAAACTAAAAAAAGTACATTACAAGTATCTCATGGAATATCACACTTGTTATTATCTATTTGAAGTTCAAATGTATGATGATGGTGGACATAGCTGGTTGGGCTGTCCAAGATCTTGTTCCTTTTTGAGTTACAGTTGGTGACCAGCTGGAACCCATGGGTTCTGGAGTCCTTGATAAATATTTTGAAATCCTGGCTAGTGGGTTTCTCCACCAATGCAATAAACCAAACACAGTCAAATTAATAAGGCCAGGTATAATAAACAGAGCAAAGCAACTCCCAGGTGATCTTGGGGTGGGGAAAGCAAGAGAGAAAAACTCGTGGCAGCTTTAGGGACAAAAGCTTGAGTGTAGCTGCAGTTTCTTGTCCTACCAGGTACCACTGCCGCTTCAGCCCCAAATAAACACACAGACGCTATATTGCTATATTAATTGTAAAACTATTGGCCGATGTCTAGGGCTTCTTATTGGCTAGCTCTGTCTTAATCATTAACCCATTTCTATAAATCTTTGTGTTTCCACGTGGTCTTGGCTTACCGGAGAATGCCCAGACCTGTTACTTCTTTGGTGGCTACATGACTTCTCTTTTCAGTCTTCCTCTGCCTACCTTTCCCAGAATTCTCCTCATCTCCTAGCCCCACATATCTTCCTGCCTCTAGTGGCCAAACAGTGCTTTATTCATCAACCAATAAGAGAAACATATACACACAAGGACATCCCCCATCACCTGAGTACTCTGTAGGCAAGGTCTTGAGCAGTTGTGGGGGAGAAGTCACTGATGGCAGACTTTCTGAAGGTGGAAGTGGAGTCTGGAGAGGAGAGAGAGAGAGGGAGGGAGAGAGAGAGAGGGAGGGAGAGAGAGAGAGAGACAGAGAGGGAGGGAGGGAGGGAGGGAGGGAGGGAGGGGGGAGGGAGAGAGGTGGGGCCAAGGCAGAGTTCTCAGCTAAACATCTGGGCAGGATTTGGAGAGAGAGGAGTTTGAGGTGGAGTTTCCACCTAAGCACTCTCCTGTAACCAATAGCATCTTCCATCCTTTTGGCTGCAAAGCCTAGTTCAGGACTTCGTGTGTGACCTGCCTTAGACCAGTGAGTTACAGGCAGGCCTCCTTCCATCCCAGCTTTGAGCGACACTTGTTGTTGTTGTTGAGATGAGGTATCTCTAAATAGCCCTGCCCTAGAACTCTAGACCAAACTGATCTTAAATTCATCAACAATTTTTTTATTTTATGAGCACTAGTGTTTTGCCTGCATATATGTCTGTGAGAAGGTGCTGGGTCCCCTGAAAGCTAAAGACAGTTGTGAGCTGCCATGTGGGTTCTGGGAATTGAACTTGAGTCCTTTGAAAGAGCAGTCAGTGCTCCTAACCACTGAGCAGTCCCTCCAGCCCCCTATTGATGGGGGAAGTCCTTCTGTGTATATGTTGTTCTATTGGTTGATGAATAAAGCCCTGTTGGCCAATAGGGAAGCAAGATAGGTGGGATTAGAAGTTGAGGATGATTCTGGGAAATGTAGTCAAGAGTAAGAGTTGCCATGTGATCCCGAGAGGAGAGAGTGAAAGTCTGGTGTTCTCAGTAAAATAAGTCCTTATAAAAATACATATTAGTAATTATGGGTTAATAATTAAGTCACAGGTAGCCATTAAGAAACCATAGCAAGCCAGGCGTTGGTGGCGCACGCCTTTAATCCCAGCACTCGGGAGGCAGAGGCAGGCGGATCTCTGTGAGTTCGAGGCCAGCCTGGTCTACAAAGTGAGTTCCAGGACAGCCTCCAAAGCCACAGAGAAACCCTGTCTCGAAAAACCAAAAAAAAAAAAAAAAAAAAAGAAACCATAGCAAACAGCCAGCAGCTTCATAATTAATATGGTGTCTCGTGTGTTATTTGGGGGCTGAGACAGCGGTGGGACCCAGACAACTGGTGAGAAAAAATACACGATACACCATATACAATCATTTTTAAGGTTTATTTTATGGATATGAGTGTTTTGCTTGCATGTACGTGTGTGTACTGCATGGGTGCCTGGTGCTGACAAAGGCTAGAAGAAGCTGTTTGCTCCTCGATAACTGGAGTTGAGCCAAGTGTAGCCCAGACTTGTAATTTCCACCTTCAGAAAGCTGACAAAAGTGGCCTTCACAAACCTGATATGAGTCAGGGCCAATAGTAATCCCTGGTGAATCAGAAAAACTGCATATAGTCTCCTCAATTCTTTTTTAAAGAAAAAAATGATAAAAGACACTGCACTGATTAGAAGTCACGGCACAGGGTGCCCAGACACAGACACGTGACCCCTTGGCAGTACCATCTCACTGTCCTAGAGTAACCTTGGTGATGAACTCATTCGTGTCTTGGAAACGATGGCCAAATTCTCCAAGGAATGCAGCAAGACTGGTTTTCAGATGCTGTGTCGAAGGCACAGTATGTGTCGCACATCAGACTCACCATTCACCAGACCCCTCTCACCCCCGAGTGTCCTGACTGCTGCTGGTTCTAGAAAGGACATGCGTAGGACTCCCTCCCCGACATCTGCAGTTGCTTTTATGCTATTAATAGCTCAAGTCTTATGCCGGGAAATTCGAAGTTTTTTGTTTTTTGTGGGGTTTTTTTTTTGGTTTTTTATGAGACAGGGTTTCTCTGTATTGTTTTGGAGGCTGTCGGTCCAGCCCAGCCTCGAACTCACAGAGATCCGCCTGCCTCTGCCTCCCGAGTGCTGGGATTAAAGGCGTGCACCACCACCGCCCGGCAATCATCAAGTTTTATCACACATCCTTAACCAAGTCAGATTTTTTTAAACAAATTATAGTGGATAAAAGGTTAAATTCTCAATGGAAATATTTCTCTAGATGGCATTCATCTAGGTAAAACACTTAATCCTAAGTGTGCCTTTATTCCCCATGAGAAGATGAAATTGCCTCTTTATTTTAGATCACACCTAACAGTGACATCACAAGATCATTTAAATGTATTTGAGATTTTATTTCTACTTTATGTATGTGAGTTTTGCATGAATGTGTATGTCTGTGCATTACATTGGTACAGTGTCCTCAGAGGGCATCAGATCCCCTGGGACCAGAGTTACAGATGGCTGTGAGCCACCATGTGGGTGCTGGGAATGGAACCCAGGTCCTCTGGACCGGGAAATTGGTTCTCTTAACTGCTGAGCCATAAGCTCCTGCGTTTGAATGCTTGGTGGTTGGGTGTGGCCTCATTGGAGGAGGTGTGGTCTTGGAGGAGGTGTGTCCCTGTGGATTTGAGCTTTCAAAAGCCCATGGCAGGAAGCTAGAAAGATGGCTCAGCGTTAAGAGCACTGGCTGGGTTCTGTTCTCAGCACCCACATGTTGGCTCACAACCGTCTGTAGTGGTATCTGATGCCCTTTTCAGTTATAAAGTTGTGTGTCCAGATAGGGCACTCATACACCTAAAGTAAGTCTAAAATAAAAAAATTTTAAAAAGCCCATGCCGGGCTCCTCCTCGCTCTCTGCCTGTTTACTGTGGATCAGGATGCAAGCTCTCTGCTACTTCTCCAGTGACACACTTGCCCATTCGCCACCACTCTCTTCGCTATGATGACCGTGGGCTGACCTCCTCCTGAAACTGTAAGCAAGTCCCCCAATTCAACGCTTTAAAAAAAAACTTTATTTATTCTTTGTGTCTTCCACACTGTTCATCTCAGTGCCCTTCATTTCTCCATCCCTTCATATCCACCCTCTGCATTTGCACCTCCCTCCCTGCCAAAAAATAAAATTTAAGAGAAAAAAAGGAGAGAGAAATCAATCTCATCATGGAAACTGCAGTGTGACACAGTAAACCACCCACTCCCTTTTTTTAAAAAAAGATTTATTTATTATGTATACAGTGTTCTGTCTGCATGTCTGCCTATAGGCCAGAAGAGGGCACCAGATTTCATTGCAGATGGTTGTGAGTCACCATGTGGTTGCTGGGAATTGAACTCAGGACCTCTGGAAGATCAGTCAGTGCAGAAAGTCATTGGTCTGGTTCGAGGCCTCTACTACACTATCGATGCTGGGCCCTCCCTGGGACTCCCCTTGTATATCATATCCTGTTATTGCCCTCTGTTGTGGAGATCCTGCACCTTTACAGCAGGACGGCTCCTTTCACATGTTCCAGCAGATCATAGATGGGGCAGATGTTGGGATGGGCCAACTCATAACTCTGGTTCTGGGCCTGGGTAGTGGCAAGGTTGGTCAGTCCTCCGGCTCTCCCCTGACCTCACCAACCGGGTTACCTCTCCAGCATTACCCCGTCTAGTTCACCCCTTGCAGACATGAGCAAGAGGTGGGGCAGCTCTCCTGCTTCTATGCCCTCAGGATCTACTCTTCCAAACCTACACCATCAGAGTCAGCTCTACTGTGTTGTCCAGGCGAGGTGCCGGGGCTGCTGTCCCAAGGGGGCAGGACAGCTGTGCCGTTCTTATGATCTCAGGGACAGCTCTCTCACCCACCTCAGGAGGCATAGAGCTTGGGGGGGGTTCTCTTCCCCGCCCCTGTCTCCACGTGGCCAGATGGCTCATGCTCACGTTCCTGGGGCCGCTCATCCGCACACCTGTCAGCTCCAACTGTGCTGCCAAGGCAAGGGACAGGGCCAACTTTCCCGAGTGTTGCAACTGGTAAAGGGGAGGGTCAGCTCCCTTCACCAGCTGGAGGCAATAGGGGTCAGGGGAGAGGGCATCTTTCCCTGGCCCGCACCACCACACCGCAGACCAGGGAGGCGGTACTTGCTATGTCCCTCACACGCCCTCAGGGCTGACTCACCCGTGCCCCTGCCTGCAGGGTCCACTCTATTATGACGCCCAGGCAACGCACAGGACCTGTTTGCAGCTGGTGAGGGGTGGCTCAGGTCCCCCACCTGCTGTGGGTGTCAATGAGTGAGAGGAGGAGAGCATCTTTTCCCATGTTACCTCATGGAAGACAAGAGAGGCACGACCTGCTTTTCCTTTGTCACACCCTGAAGGGCCAGCTCGCCCATGCCCCTGCAGACAGGGTCAACCCTATTGTGCTCTCCAGGTGAGGGGTAGGAGCCTCTCTCCTGAGTGCTTCCACTGGTGAGATGTAGGACCAGCTCTCCCTAGTGTTGTAGCCAGTGGGGGCAGCGGGAGAGGGAGGCCGGCAACTCTGCACAGCCCTGTCATCTCAGCCTTTGGTGGTATCAGGAGTCACAGACATCAACAGAAAACCGGATTGCACCAGAGCCTGAACCCAGACATGGGCCCCAGCAGCAGGCGAGGCCCAGACTTCACCATGGCCCTCGCTTGATTAAATGCAGAGTTACAATGTGCGAATCCAGGGTTTGGTTTTAAAATAAATGCGTCTTCTTACACGACACCCTGCAGCACTACAGGAGCACCCTATAGGGTACAGGTGTTCACGTGACTATTCCCTGGTCACCCATCGCCAGTGCTGTTGTGTGACAAGGCACATCTAGTTTTCCATTCCAACCGTCTCTCATTGAGCCGAGCGCTCCACATCTGGAAGTTGCAGGGGCATCCCCAGGGTCGTCTTCGATGAAAACCTTGCACTACTGCTTTGGAGGTGTGTTTGCACTTGGTTTTATGGGTGTAGCTTCCTCAGACAGACTGGCTCCGTTTCATAAAGTGTATTTTCCTTCTTGTATTCACGACCCCCATCAAATTTCTGTACTGATTTTTAATTTTTTATTACTCCGTTTTTTTTTTATTCTCTCAAATTGCTTGTCTTAAGTAATTTCCTAAAGTTGGGAAAACTGTACTGTAGGTGGAGTTTCTTGGCGTCCCAGCAGTCATTGCCCAAATAACCACAAAGAAACTTATTAAGTATAAATGCTCAGCCGATAGCTTCAACTTGTCTTCAGTCAGCTCTTGCAACTTAAGTTAACCCATTTCTATTTACCTATGTGCTGCCCCATGGCTCGTTTACCTCATCTATGAACTTTCCACGTTGCTTCTTTGGAGTCTAGTTTGAGACTTCTCAGACTCCACCCCTTTTCTTCCCAGCATTCTCTTTGTCCCCCAAATCCTGCCTAACTAGTGGCCAGTCAGCTTTTTATTAACAATGAGAGCAACACATTTTCATAGTGTACAGAAGTATTATCCCATAGTGCTGTACATTTTTTAAGGCCTTAAAGTTTTTAGCTCTTTCTTTCTCTTTCTTTCATTTCTTTTTTCTTTTTTTTTGTTTTTTTGTTTTTTTTTTTCAAGACAGGGTTTCTCTATGTAGCTTTGTAGGCCAGGCTAGCCTCAAATTCACAGAGCTCTACCTCCCAGGTACTGGGATTAAAGGCATGAGCCACTGCCAATCGGCAAAGTTTTTAATTCTTTTTTTTTGGGGGGGGTGGATTGAGACAGGGTTTCTCTGTATTGTTTTGGAGGCTGTCCTAGAACTCAACTCTGTAGACCAGGCTGGCCTCGAACTCACAGAGATCCACTTGCCTCTGCCTCCTGAGCATCAATGCCTGGCTGTTTTTAATTCTTTAATGTACAAAGACTAGACCTATATCTTTCAGTGGGTAGTCGGACTAGTATAATCCATTCAAGGAAAAGTCACTTAATCCAACCGGATAAAAACCCATGTCCTTTAAGTACAGATGGAAATACTGCCTGCAAGTGTTCATCCTGTATCTCTGAGTCAGGTCTTGCTCTTAGCAGATGGGAACCCTGAGTGACCTTCTGAAGGTGACTCCAGTAGAGCTGCTGGTGACCTATCTTGCCTTCAGAAGGCCAAAGAGGGAATAAAACCCTACATTTCTTATCAGTTTTGTATATACCAGTTCTCAACCTGTGGGTTGCAACCGACTCTTTTACAGGGGTCAAAAAGGTCTTCCTGCATATCAGATATTTATACTGTAATTCATAACGGTAACAAAAATTTGTTTTTGGTTTTTCAAGACAGGGTTTCTCTGTAGCTATGGAGACTGTCCTGGAACTCATTTTGTAGACCAGGCTGGCCTCGAACTCACAGAGATCCGCCTGCCTCTTCCTCCCGAGTGCTGGGATTAAAGGCATGGCCACCAACACCCGGCTAACGGTAACAAAATTACAGCTATGGGATGAGCGCTGTCTTGGCCCATCAAACACCATCAGAGCTCTAATTGGCTGAAGCCGTGAGCAATCCTCCCAAGGTCATCAACTGTGACCACTGTGACCTTCTGGAGGAGTGACTTGGGCTGCTCTTCAGTGTGTCAATCAGAAGTGGCTAAAAACTTTTCATTTTCTTGCCCTAGTTAGTAGTCACATGAAAGTCATCAAATTGTGACTGGAGAATATTGATGGCATGTCACTTTTTGATTCTATGATGCAAAGGAAGACTCTGGAATATGGTTGTCAATATGTGTCTTAGTCAGGGTTTCTGTTGCTGTGAAGAGACACCATGACCACAGCAACTTTTAGAAAGGAAACCACTCAATTGGGTAGCTTCCTGTTTCAGAGGTTTAGTCCATTATCATCACGGCAGGATGTGGCGGTGTGCAAGCAGACATGGTGCTGGAGACGGAGCTGAGAATTAATATGTCTTGAACTCAACTAGGGGTAGCTTGAGCATAGTAGACATCAAAGTCCTCCCCCACAGTGACAACACTTCTCCCAACAAGGCCACACCTTCTAATAGTACCACTCCCTAGGAGCTTGTGGGGGTCATTTGCATTCAAATTGTATATGTAAATTTGTTTTCATGTATCTTAATCACTTATGCCATGCTATGTAAATAAAAACATTTTAAAGAAGAAGGTTCATCCTTGGGTTTCTGTGGTGCCACTGTGTCTTTACTCATAGGGACCTCTGCATATTCTAGTTGCCACATTTAGTCCATCTTAGTCCTGTAACAGAGGACCCGAAACTGGGTCTTATTTCTTGAGAGCTTGTTTGGAGGTTCTAGCAGGGGAGCGCAGCTACTCGTATACCCTTGGCCGAAGCCCAGTCTCTATTCAGGGAAGGTTGTCCTCGTCCATCGAGTATGTAGCTTCGGGAAGGACACACACGGAGTGGTGAGGGAGGAAAGGGACGCCCACCTAGCCAACAATTCAACCAAATCCACCCTGGCGATCAATGGGGTGACAGATGTCACAGCCAGATCGCCCTCACATCCCTGGGTCTTATTTCTTAGTTCTAGAGTCTGGAAAAGTCTAAAATCAAGGGCCTGGTGCCTAGCCAAGCCAGCCTACTGTGTCCATCTGTTGCACTCCCCAGGCAAGATGATAATGCTGGGCTGAATCTGTCCACTTGCCAACCCCGCCCATGCTCCCGCAGCCTCAGAGTCATCCATTCATGACTGCGGCACCATCAGAGAGAACTCCCTTGAAACACCCCGTTGTGTCTAGGCCTGTTGCATTGAGGATTACAATTCCAACACATGCACCTTGGGGGACCATTCATCCCCAAATATTCAGCCAGTCTTGCAGAGGGGGCCTAGGAGAGCTCCAGTTTCAGATCAGTGTGGGGAGCCAGCAAAGGAGTCGCCTATCCAACCAAGAGCTCCCCAACAAGGTCCCTGTTTCTCAAGAGGTCTCTGTCTTAGAGCAACCTCTCTCCCTCGAGAGGGGCCCATGAAGCAGCACCCGCTGACAAGGGTAGTACGGGCATGCGTGTGTATCATCTGGGGCAGACGCAATCTAGTAACAGGGAGCAAAGTCTGGTCACCATGGAGCTCAAGATGGGAGCTTTGTCGAGGGACTAGGGACGTTACTGTGGAATGGGACCTTTAGACCTGACAGGCTAGAAATATCAGGATTGACTGGACAATTCTCTTGTCTGAATGGAGATGGAAATTTGAAGTAGAATTGGCAGCACTTGAGGAAATGGCAGAAGGCACTTCTGTGACTTGTCTTAGACCCAAGAGAGGTACAGCTGGTGCAGGGATGGGTCCCAGTTTTCCCTGTGCCAGCCTCAAGTCTGCAGGCATGGGGAGAGGATGAGACAGGGAAGAGGGGGTCAAAGCAGTGGCTGTGGTGTCACTATTGATCCCAGCACTCGGGAGGCAGAGGCAAGGAGATCTCCATGAGTCCCAGGCCAGTCAGGGAAATACATAGTGAGACATTTTCTTAAGAAACAGGAAAGGTTAAGGGGAAGCGTTTCAGCAACTGTTTATGCTCCAGGAGGGTGTGGAGTGGAAATTTGAAGCTCACTTCTTCCCACCAGGGACATCTGCTGAGAAGAGCCTGTACTTATTCCCAGGACAAGCTGAGCACAATGGCACACGTCTTCCCTGTTAGGTGAAACACCCCAGCAGGGATGTGCAGGCTCTCAGCCTGCCCTGGTCCACAGCTCAGCTGTCTCAGCATCTCTGAGAGGGGCCCATTGTCTCCGTGTCAAGTGTCCCCCACCCTTGCAGTCACTTCTCAGGATAAGAGCAGGAGGACACCCAGGCACTGTTCCCAAGGCTGCTGCCTCCAGGGCCCACAGGGAAGAACAGCAGCCTTTGGGCAAGTCAGTCCCTCTGGCCTCTCACTCCAGCAACCTGAGGGTGAGCATACAACTTTGTGCTCCCTCAGGAATCTGTGGCATGGGCATGGACAGTGCCTTCTGCGCCCACCTACCACTTTTTTCTTTTTTTTTTATTTAAGTTAGAAACAAGCTTGTCTGACATGTCAATCCCAGTTCCTTCTCCCTCCCCCACCTACCACTCCTTTGCTCACGCATTTCAACCATGGACCAACCATGGACCATGCTTTGCCGAGATCAAAGGCAAGCCGGTGAAAGAGAAGGCATAGGTAGGTTCTCTACAACAGAGCAGCAGCCTCCCCGCCTGCTTCTGTCCTGGGCCTGCACAGGCTCTAAGGCACAAGGACCTGTAAAAAGCCAGCTGCCCCGAGCATGCATGTGGACTCCCAGCTTCCCCTGAATGGCCGCCATCCCTCAGCTGCCCCTCCTCCAGCTGGCAGGACATCTCAAGGATCCAGTGAAATTGCATGTGTAGTTTACTAGTGTTGTCTAGACACCACTCCATGACCAAGCGCCTTGGGGTCCTTCCTAGATCCCTGCAGAATTCTGCAGGCCTCTTCATTGGAGGAGGCTGCTGAGGAGAGCTCACCTCACAACCCAGTGCACTGTCTACTGAACTTATCTCTGGCAGAGCTGAGAGAGTTTGTGGGTTTGCCCCATGCACACCCAGGTGTGTCCAAGACCCTTGCAAAAAGAAGACTGCATTCGGAGCCCCAGGACACTGCAGAAAGGGAGGGAAGTGACCACCGCGCAGGTGAGCAGTAGGCCAGCAGAGCCGTGGTTCAACAGGGATGCAACTCAGCATTTAAGTTCCTCCGGATCCTGCCTGCCCGGGCCAGGGCTCTACAATAAAGCTCTGAAAACAGCTCTAACCAGAGTTCCAGACCCGGACTGTGAACTCTGGCCCCAAGTGTACCACCATCCAGAGTCACACAACTCAACCCAAGGTTTCCTGCCACTTCAGAGGAGGGAGGAGCCTCATCCCACTGCAAGCTGCCACCCAAGCATCCTCTAGAAAAGAAGGCGGTACCCTGTGTTCCAGATGAATCTCTGGTGTCAGACAGGAGCAGACGCTATCACATGAATCACACACAGGAGAAAGGTCTAAGGATGAAAACGGGAGATTCCTATGCTCACACCTATATGAGGGGACTCTGTCCCTTGCCATCACCCAGACTGGGCCTTACAATCATCAGCACCCATTACCTTCCTGCTCTCCGCTCTGCTGCCCAGGCTCTCATGCATAAGCGTGGCAGAGGAACTGGAGGGAGAGGGATACCCATGCCCCGGGCCTTGGAAACCTGCTGCATCCCCATGTCTGGAAGGAAGCATGGCTGTCCTGCCCACGCCTTCCCTCCCAGGCCCTTTCAGCCCATGTGTATATTCCTTGCCTTCAGCCCTGACTCACTGCTCAGTCTGCTCCTAGTAAGGCCTGCATCACAGGACCCACACATGCCTCCCCCGCCCTTACCTGGGCAGCTCTCCCCGCCCCCAGCCCCCCTCCCCTGCCTGCCCCCTGGCTAAGAGCATATTCTCTCTGCACGGAAAGACCAAGCCACTTGACATCTCAGGGCGACATTCACAGCACCTGTCCACCTGACGGTAGCACCTGACCCCTTCAGTGTGGTCTCCTCTCAGGGTCCTCCAACTCACATCATGGAGACCCACACCCTGGCCCTTCTACAGCTGTCCCTGCTCTGGGGCCCGGCCTCACACCAGCACATGTTACTCATCACAGTACTGCCCCCAGTCCTGGCAGTAGTTCCTTTCTTTGTGAAAAATGGCAGTCTAGACATTTCCCACAGTCCTTCCCGGTTCCTAGAGTCTACGGTTCACTCAGCAGGAGAGGCTCCTTACAGCCTCCAAAACTCAGCTTAAAAGTCAGCTTCCTCCAACAGGGACTCCGCGCATCTTTCTGCCATCCCGAGCCTGTTCTGCTCTTCAAAACTGTGTGCCTGAGGGTTGCAGCGCAGGGCAGTTTGTCCCGGCAAGCAGGCCAAGCAGGAATCAGCTGTGTCCTGTCTTTTTTTCCTTCAAAATTCTCTTTAGATGGGAGTGACCTAAATATACAGTTAGAGGTAAGAGACTAGCACAGCGGATTAAACAGCAGCAAGACCTGCACGTATGTGAACAACAACAAGAAAAGTCGACCTTCAATACAGAAACCCAAGCTAAGATAAAGGGGTGAGGAAGGCGCCTGCTTTGCTCTCACAAGTCAAATGTAGACTGAGCAGAGCCACCAAACAAAGCAGCCACCACCATGAGTCACATGATCACGGACAAAGTTCACCTTTGCTCAGTAGGTCAGCCCTCAAAGTCACCGTCCCCAGCATCCATGCCCCTGGGTTCCCTTACGTCGTAGGAGGCAAAACCAGGTAGATTTGCAGAAGAGGCATATAGGTCCCTTCGCACAGTGGGAGACTTAAGTCTTCCTTTAGTAACTGATAAATGCAGATGACAGAAAGGCAGGAAGAACCTCACAGACAGGCGAGGCCTCACCTGGATCGTATCAGCCTCCGCACAATGCTGCCATGAGCAATGAGAGCCTATATCAGGAGCCATGAGACATTCCTGGACAGCCCATGGTGTTAGCGCTGCCCTCACCCAGCACAGCACAGTGCATCCGGGAGAGCCACACAGACACACGTGGAGCACAGACAGCTGGGAAGTCCACACGTGTTCTGAGAACTGATGGGACGTGAAAACTGTGGAATCAAAAGGAACTAAGATAAATCTGAAGATGTCACATGAGATACGGAGCAGGTCAACTCATATGGCAGGTCAACGTTGAGCTCAGTACCGGGTACACACACAGCAGGAAAAGGGGAAAGACCCAATCACTAACTTCAGCCTCTGCCATGGGAAACTAGCTCAGGAGACAGAGGGGGAAGCCGCACTGCCTCCTTGGCCCACTCTTCAAATTCCTGTCTCCTTGGCCAAATTCTGTCGACCTCCCAGGCCAGCTATGACTCGTGGAGGAAGATGATGTCAACTGGGAGGAGCTATCTGAGGTGTGAGGGCCTGGAAATCCCTTGGGAACCATAATCTTCAATTTCTCAGGATGGCGGCTGAGTGCCAGGCGCCATGCCAGCACCGGCCACTGGTGATCTCACTGGAGCCCATCCCCACTGGCTTCCTTCTCTCTCTCCAAAAATGCTTTCCGCCCTAACCTTGAGTGCTGTCTCTAGTACAGTGCATCTGTGACACTTTCTGTGTTGGTGCCAGAGTCGCGTGTGTGCTGTCCACACTCGTGTAGTAGCTAATGGGCACCTGAAACAAGAATAGCTTCTTACTTATCACCCAATTCTGGGAGTAGCTCTCCAGCCAGGTGTTGCGTAGACTTTGTTGGCCAAGGGTTGTTTTGCCTACCAAAGGCAGAGTGAAACCACGGCGCCAGGAGACCAATACAGACCCCTCTAGACTTAGAGAAGGAATGGCGCCTGGGCTCTCATGCCAGGGAAATACCAGCAAGGTGATGGGAGTTGGTTGGTGTGGATCATACTCCCTCTTCTCACGCGGAGATAACATCACTTTGACTCTGTCTCTACAATGCCTTGAATCATCATTTCTAACTGTTCCTGGGTGGAGAGAGCTAGGTTGGTCACTGAAAAAGCAGGGTTATGTCTTCCAGAC
This sequence comes from Mesocricetus auratus, assembly GCF_017639785.1. Lineage (NCBI taxonomy): Eukaryota > Metazoa > Chordata > Mammalia > Rodentia > Cricetidae > Mesocricetus > Mesocricetus auratus. The sequence goes on from NW_024429206.1 coordinate 6,191,389, forward strand.
GAGCCAAGCCTCCCACAGACCCAGCCTTTGGACAGCCCGCTTAGGGCCCTGGGAGTCTCTGCTGAATGCTCATGAATGAGGCTCTCTCTCAGATATGGGAAGGGTTCTACACAGCTACTCAAGACCATTGGGGCCCACACCATAGAAGTTAGAGTGACTGCTAGGGTTCTGCAGTGGGGTCAGAAGCAAGAGGCTGGGTTCCCGAAGACAGCTCCACTTCCCTGTCTCCTCCCTCCCCCCTTCCCTATCCCACATCCCCTCCTCCCTCCACCCCCCCGTCCCCCATCTCCCCACCTCCGCCCCAGCACCCACTGCTCTGGTTCCATTTGCCGATTTAATGCCTGATTTAAGCCTTCGTTGTGCTAGGAATGCCACCGGGCATGGATATGGACCTCACTGCTTTACTGTGGCTATGCCTCACAGATGTCTAACCTTTGTGTATTAGCTTCAGGAGCACATGGATGTAACCACTCCTCTGCAGGGTACTGGGAGAGCAGCCATGTCTAATTGCCCATTGGATTGTAGGTCTCTGCCATCCAGCTTAGCAATCATGATCTGGGTGTACTTCTTTAGCCAATTATTAGTTAAGCTAATCAAAACACAGACATCTAATGCCACAGCTATGCCAGCTGTCTTTCAAGGACCCCAGAGAGACATCAGCACCAGAATCTACAATGAAAAATGTACATGATGTTCATAGAGTGATGTCCAGCTTCCGACATCAGCCTGCACCTCAGGGTCTGCACGCTGAACACCTCGAGCCCAAAATGTGTCAGTCACTGTAGGAATTTGATGCTGCTAGGATTGATGTGGTGGCTTTGGGGAAATGGGGGAGTGTGGATTTGATGGTGATGACTGCAAGCTCTTGTTTTTCATTTGAGGGTTTCCTACTCCCAAGGAGATCAAGGGTGATCAACGTCTTGCTGAAGGCCCCTGACCCTGCAGGGCTCGGCATGAGTCTGAGAGCCCAAAAAAGCACAGGTGGTCGTGTGTGATGCACCAGGGCCACAGCTGGAACAGCAGCCACAGTCTAGAACTTTCTACTTATGCCTCTGGTTCCGGAGGTCAGACTGCTGGCAGGCCAGGTGTGATTCCCGCCACAATGGGTGACGTCACTCAGGTCCGAGCAACACCAGCGATGGGAGACTGTGCCCAGAGCAGTCAGTGTGCACCCTCTGCATCACAGACTGGGGGAGGGGCTTGTGCATCAAGCAGGAAAAGGGAGAGTGCACGGGAGTCTGCTCTCGCCATGTTTCAGTGACCCTGCCGAAGGGGTTGTGCGCCTCGGGCTGATGTCTCTGTCACCCCCTTTTCTTGCTCTGCCATTTAGATGGGATCCTTCCTAGGAGGCCAATCCTTTATCGCAGGGATTTTCAAAGCCCTGGGACATGTTTGGTAGAACATCTACTGTATGGCACACAAAATTTGGGTTGGGGTGTGACTCAATGGAAGGGATCTCCCAGGAAAGGACTGTCCAGGCACAGCCTTGAACATGAGGACAATGCCCGAGCAGGTGCCGGGTGGTGGGTGAGAATCTCCACACTGCACCATCAGCTCTGCTGGCTCCGGGATTCAGGACTCGAGAGTTCAGGGCAGGGCTGAGGACTGACCTCAAAGAGAATTGGGAACTGGCTCAGCTCAGCCTCTGCCCCACCCAAGGATGAGAGAACTGTGTCTGACTGTCACTCAACTCCTTTTGTGGCAGGAAGCCCAGAGAACGGGCAGGAGGGAACTGTACCTCAGCCCTCATAGACTCTCACTGGCTTTCTCTGCTGGAATTGGCAGGCCAAGGATGGAACCTCAGGGAAGCAGATCCAGAATGTCACTATATTCAGAGAGCCACAACTCCAGATAGAGTTACTGTGTCCCTAATCTCCGGGTACATCCCTGACCTTTCTATCCATGCAATCCAGTGGACTGTGCAAACTCTGGTAGGTCTCTTATACATAACTCCTTAACCCAAAGACTCAGGGACTTGGAGAAGTTGTGTCATCTCTACACCTGCACTTAGCATCTTAATGGCCTGGGAATTTAGGGGTTGGTGTATAGGTTTAATATTGTCTGTGTGTCTAATATGATGTCAGGTGCTAAGCGATGACTCAGTTACCCAATATGGGACTCATTTTATCTCTAATCCCATGGCCAGGGCTCCAGACCTACAGTAATGGAGTCAATGATGCCTTGGACTGAAAGGTGTCTCTATTCCTCTATATTCTCCTATTGGAGACATCTGTGACAGGAGTTAGTGGACAAGGAGAAAGGGAATGAATGCAATTCAGGATAAAGGATGGTGAACAAAGTCAATGTCACATCACACACGACATCCTTCGCTAAAATCACAAGACAGAACTCAGTGGCCACTGGATCTGAGCACCAGAAGGGTTTGAAAAGCCTTCTGGAACTGCACAGCCTCCCAGCCAGCCACGCCCTCCCCCTTCCTGACTGCATCTCTGCTGTATCCACCTATACTGCTGCAAAACGCTCTAATGAGACAGGGACACCAGGAAGCTCAATGACCTGCATCCCTGGCTCTCACAGCCATCTGGCTGCATGTTCTTTCCTCTCTGTAAAACAGTGTTTGCATTGGCTAGCCTAACGGACAAGGTAGGGAATTAACGTTGTGTTTGATTCTTCCGAATTTCATGCTGATCATGTGCCTGTTCTATATTGAGTGTAAATTTCCAGGAAGAAAAAATATCTCAGGCCCAGGGAACTTCCTCTGAGTTCTACCAAGTATTTCAGGTACAAACTGTGCCAGTGGTGTACTTCCACAGTGTGCCTCTCAGCAGCCCCTTACACGGAACACACAGCACGGCTTGACAACGTGAGGAGGGATGAAGAGTGGGGAGAGGGAACCCAGAGTGTCGGGAGGGGTGGTGAGCAGAGGCAGAATGCTCCCATGCTTCCCTCTGCTTCCTTGGCTTTCAATTTTGGGAAACCAGGATCAAGGAAAGGGCCGTGGTGGCCCAAGATCATAGGAAAACTCATGAAGTGAATGCATGTCCTGAGAAATCCTCCTCCAGCATAGGGACTTGTTTCTAGTTAAAGGCACAAGCCAGCTGGGTGGGGATATCAGAAATAAAGTGGCCCCTGTACAGGGTAGGCATGGAGGAGCCCTGCATGGCTCCACCCAGTTACCATCAGGCCCCTGAGTCTCTGGGTCCACGGGTACTTGAGAGTCAGCTTCTCCACCCAGGGTCCAGGAGATGCCCCATCCTCTGCTTCAGCTCACTGTCAGAGATGCCCCCGAAGCCTGCTCAGTGAGAGCCCAGACGACCTCCCTGTGGAGGACTGTCACAGCCCTCCCACAGACAACACCCTTAGCTAATGTCACAAGACAGAACTCGGTAGCTGCCCGGTGAGAGTAGCCAGATATCTGAGGAGCATTCTAGAATGACACAGCCTCCCAGCTAGCCTCCTCCTCCTCCTCCTCCTCCTCCTCCTCCTCCTCCTCCTCCTCCTCCTCCTCCTCCTGCTCGGTCACTGCATCTCCCCTGGGACCGACCTCACACACCCCCTTCCTGTGCTGCTGCAAACTTCTATAATGAGAAAAAGACCCCTTGGAGGGTCAATGACCCGCCTACCTGGCACTCACAGCCACCTGGCTGCATGTCCCCTCCTGTCTGTAAAATGGGGTTTGCATTGGTTAGATTGACTGGACAATTTAGGGAATTAACATTGTGTTCGACTCTTCCATATTGAATGCTGCTCATGCGTTTTATATTGAGTGTAAATTTCTAGGAGGCGAACCTCAGGCCCAGGGAGCCTCCCCTGGGTTCTACCAAACACCCAGGTAGGAACTGTGCCGACCTTTCTGAGTGTAGACCTGAAGGGAAGCCCGACCATTTTTCCCTAGGACAGGATGCTCTTGGTGCCACCTCAGCAACCAACACCGCAGGAAAGCTGAATTACAGCCCTAACGTCGCGGGAGACACATGTCAAAACCTGATATCACTAAGACTCAGATGTGTTCAGAAAGGAGAGGTTGGGGTTACAGGGCCTCACCCATGAGGTGGGTGAGGACAGAGTCCCTGCTTTGGGGTGCCGCTAGGACTGCTTTAGAGGGACCCTGCCATCAGGTTAATGTAGGGACAGAGGAACATTTGGTGATAGCAAGGCCTGGGTAGTTCTTGGCATGAACTATGTGCCACCAGTCACAGGCAGTAGCTATATACTCTTCTCCCTGGTCCTATGTAGTTTCGACAGGATGAGAGGTATTGTGGGTTTTGGTGAGCAGAAGGTGGTAAGAGCAAGCATGGATGCAGACATTTCCTGGTCTCAGCCAGGATTCTTTATGCTAGACCACATATGAGATCATAAAGATGCCCGAAGGTACATGGCAGCTTCCTTCCCTAGCCTTGGTACCACACTTAGTCCTGACTCATCAGAACTAATGATTTATCTGAAGCCCTTCAGCTGAGTCCAAGCTGTGGCCACGGACTACTTCAGAAGGTTTGAGTCTTGAGCCACAAGAGCCAAGGAGACCAATGGTCCTCCAGAGGCTCCCCCCTGCTGCCAATGAGGGAAATTCTTACAAAGTGGGACCTAGAAGAGACCCTTCACTCCTTCAAGAGGTTTCCTTTTGGGAACATGTCCTAACCTGCAGTGCAGAGCGGGGAGTCTGGGTCAGCTACACGCCATTCTCTTGGCCAAGCACTCCTTCTGGGTGCCTACTCTCTCCACAGCCTCTGTGGGGTGAGAAAATCTGGGGAAAGGGGTGAGGGAGCCCTTGGGAGGGAGTCCACAACATCAGCATGGACTCTGGTTCATGCTCTGTCCCCAGGGAGCCAAGCACGTTTCTTCCATCTGGTCCATGAGACCTGTGTGACTCTGGGCAAGTCATTCATGGACTGACTATAGATACGTAACGTTCCCCTCACCCCACAGGGCTGGTGGGGCCACAGGAATGGTAACAGCTCCTCCTGGGAAATTCCGTAATACCATGCTCACAATACCACGCTGAACCTAACAAATGGCCACTTAGCTTTTTGGCTAGAGGTAACAACTCCAAACACCAGGCTCCCTCCAGACTGGTGGTGTTGGCTGCTTAGGCATAGCCAGGAAACACCAGTTCTTTTTCCTCGGGTTTCATGTACACTCAATATATTAAGCTTTTTTTTCTGTATATAGATATCCACCCTCATGGGGAGATTTTACTCACTTTACAAACCAACCACAGTTCCCCCTGTTGATGTCCTGGCTTTTCCCTCTCCCTGGGTCCTGGGCAACCTGGCCCTGTTCTTACTCCCAACTCCTCTCTTTCTTCGCCCTGGTGGTTTCTCCTGAGCATCCACCTGTCCCTCCATGCCAACCTTCTCCTGGGCCTGGGCCTTCTCCTTAGGGAACCTTTCCTGGTTGCATGGCCTCTCTAATCCTCAGGTTCTCTCCTCGCCCCACCCACCCCGATTTCTTTTCTCAGAGCGACCTTCTGGATCTGTCATTGACAGGTGATCTCTCCTTGCTGACAGCTCAAAGGCTGTCAAATGTTGCATGGCTATATCGTGCATGTGTGCGTTCATTAAGTGGTTGCATAAGGACACTGCATGCAGAAACCATGCTGAGCTGGGGCCAATGGCAGCTCAACGACCCCAACTGCTAAGCTTCATTCTAAACGGTTCCCATTCCTATATGAACAAGGAGCCTCTTGTCTGTCCTTTCTCTTTCCATTGCTGCTACAGATCAGTCGACACCTACCCCTCCCTTTGCTCCCTTTCCCAATAAACTCCATGTGTGTTTGTTGAGTTTGGTGGTTCATGTTTCATCACCCAAAACTGCAGCAAAGAACAACATCCCCTCTGTCCCCTCTTCCCCCCTTCAATATATTAATACCCTGAGAATAGCCTGGACTTTGGGCCACTATACTTTTCTCTTTAAAATAATCCAGGAGTCTGACCCTTGAGCAATTTAAGTTTTCACCACACTGTAAGACCCTCTTCCCAATCCGGCTGTGGTTCAGCTGGCGCCTGAGGCAGCTGGGGGACCACAGAAGAAAAGAACACCTCAGCACAGGGGGAAATATGGTGATGTGTTCCCTGGGCACCAGTCTCTCTCTTTTGAATATGCTTTCTAAGCTTGCCGCTGAAGGACATATGAGACAGAGATGCTGAGACATTCAAACGCAGTAACCCAGAAAGCTACTGCAGTGCCTGCAAGAGATCCTTGTCAAGAGAATCCGGGACAGGCCAGGAGGCAGCCACCAAGGGCATCCTGCTATCTACCGCAGTGCAGGGTTTGCTGGGCTCCTCTCAGCAGTGCCACGTAGTGAGTGCTTTTGGCACACTAGCGGCCAAGTCCCAGTGAGCTAGGATGTGAGCAGGAGGGTGCAGCTCCCAGTGTGGCAGCCACAGCCAGCTCTCAACCTCACTCGTGTCCAGGCTGCCTCGGTGGATCAGTCAGATCTAGTCAACATGACCTTGGAAACAGTAGACTTCCCTGAACCATCCAGCCCCAACCCAGCAGCTCCTCCCAACCCCTTAGTCATCACCCTCCTCCAGGTTTGATCAGTTCAGGCAGATCTAATTATTTATGCAACTGTCACGCGGGCAGTTGGTTGGAATGTCCCGAGTTCCGGGCCAGTTGGGCATTAAACATACCAGATCTCACTGGTCATTCTCAATGGTCACCTGACTATTTTTTCCTGGCACATTGGAATTTAAGCATGCCTGAGGAAGAGGGCACAAAGTCACTGGTCCCTCAAGCCCACTGTCCTCTTCTGATGCCCTGATGACTGACGGACAGCCTCCAGTGCACTTCTCTGTAATATATTTTTACATGCAATGTCACAAATTCCAGGGTGACTGGTTTGGACAAGGTACTTGGAGATCGGTGCTAGTCCTCTAGACTCTACCCATGCACCACCCCCTCTGTATTTTAATATTCCTCTACTCTAGCAAATCATCAATTTGTCTTGAGTCCCATCCCTAGAGAATTACAAAAGGCACAGATGCTCTTGGAGCCTTTCAACACAAGCACACATATGCAGGTACACACACACACACACACACACACACACACACACACACACACACACACACGCAATAGATACGATCCCTTAAGAAGTCTGGACATAAGACTTACTAGACAGAAGCTGTATCACCTACTGGAAACACAGTCAAGGACTTAGTTGAACTATTCCTGAAATCTAAATGCATGGAAAGTATGTTCTTGCACCGTATCCATGCAGCTACAGGACAGACCTGACTATGGCAGCGAGAGAATGAAGAAAAGATCAACAAGACAGATGCACACAGATACTGGGGAATTGGGCTGTCGGGGCTGCTGGCTGGATAAAATGCAGCACCCTGAAAGCTTAGCATGTTTACAATGTAGAGCAGAACAGGGAGGAGGGGTTATGGCACACAGCTGTCAAGGAGGCAGGGTTATTACATACAGATAAACAAGGAAACAGGTATAGCTAATCTCAATAGGCACAGTCTGTAAGGAGGCAGTCTCCGGGCCATAAATACTCAGAGTAGAGAAAGCTATGTGGGCAGATTCTGCACACACTGTCAACACTTGGACTTGGTCCCACAAGGAAAGCTTTGGTATGCCTTTGAATCTCACTCACTCAGGGGAAAGGCGTTAATGTCTTCCTTCATGGGTCTGAGGATATGGGGTCTTTGACATGGGCAGCTCCTGTCAAGACACACATTCACTCAGGACTGTACTACATAGGGGCCTTCTCCATTCCCTACATTCATAAAATAGAAAATAAGAGATATAAACCATAACAAAGTCAATGTAAAAACCATTAGCCTAAACTTTCCCTCTTAACAGAGGAGGGTCTTGGGCTTGTTTGAACAAACCACCGTGTGTGTGGCTTACACAAGCAGAAAGCTGTTCACTTTGCTCTGGAGGACACATTTCCATGTAACAGTGTCAAATGGGACTCATTTGAGGGCAGAAGCATCTTCAATTGCTATACCACCCTGAAAACTGTAGACACTTGTCTTCGTCTGCCTCCTCGCAGCTTCTGCTGAAATCCCTGGCAGACCTTGGCTTCCACTCTACTTTCTACCTGTCGTCACATGTCCCTGTTGATTCCGTGTCTTGTGTCCACACTTTACCGTGGTCATCACAGTGATGGTCATTCAATTAGAGTCCACATAGATGCAGGATAAAGTGCATCTTAATTAATGTGACCCAATATCCAAACAAAGGCACAGTGACTAACACTGAACATTAGGCGTGTACACTGGAGGACACAGTTCACCTCTGACTTCCCTGGAGAGCAGATCTAAGCAGGAAGAAGAAAGAGCCAGAGCCTATAGAGCAATTGACTGATGCCATCAAGTCTGAGTTATAGGAAAGATACATAAGCAAGCTAGCAAGCACAGGGGCATGGGCATGAGGAGAATCTAGCAAGAGAGGACAGCAAGAACATGTGAAGTAGGGAGAGCCCAGAGCTCTCAAATAAAACTTCAGACATTACAAAACAAACCATTATAAAACTCGCCTCACACTGAACTAGTTGAGGTCAAGAGAGGCAGAGAACTGACAAGAGTCATTTATCGTGTGCAGAGGGCCACACACAAAGTCAACCCAGCTATGGACTGTTATAGAATATTGTTTTACGGTGTGTCACATTTGTTTATGCTCTGGAACATTTGTTTAATGATGCGAAGATGTGTTACTTTTGTTTATGCTTCATTTGGTTAACTCTGTGAAGCTGTGATTCTTTGCCTGTCTAAAACACCTGATGGTCTAATAAAGAGCTGAATGGCCAATAGCAAGGCAGGAGCAAGGACAGGCGGGGCTGGCAAGCAGAGAAGATAAACAGAAGGAGAAATCTGGGCGAAGAGGGAAGGAGAAAGAGGATGAGGAGAAGAGGATGCTAGGGGCTGACCAGCCAGTCACAGAGTAAGAGTTGAAAGTAAGATATACAGAAGTAAGAAAAGGAAAAAGCCCAGAAGCAAAAGGTAGACAGGATGATTTAAGTTAGAAAAGCTGGCTAGAAACAAACCAAACTAAGCCTGGGCATTCATAAGTAAGAATAAGCCTCCATGTGTGTGATTTATTTGGGAGCTGGGTGGCAGCCCCCTCCAAGGCAAAGAATAATAAGAGTGAAAAAAACAAACACCAGAAGGGAAAAGGATGTGGTGACAGTGGCGTGGGGCAACAGAATTCCCGGTGCCTCATTGGAAATATCTAGGAAGAAGCAGCTCTGCCCGTTCTGAAAGCATGAAAGAGCTGCCATGTGGCCCAGCACCTCATATGGCCAGGAGAAGTGAAAGTCAAATATTCACACAGACATGAGAGTTCACCATGCCACCGTCCTTCATAGCCAAGATGTGGAACTAAGCCATTTGTCATCAACCGATATGTGGGAAAACAAAATGTGTTACACTCCCAGGATGGCTGCTATGCAGCCATAACCAAGGTGCAGTGCTGATGCATACCACAGCATAGATGAGCCCTGAGGGCATCTTACTGACCCAAGACACTAGACATGATGGATCTCACAGCTTGGTATAGAGATCGGTTTGCATGAGATGTCCAGAACAATTGAAGCAGCCAAGGAGATTGCCAGGTGGACAGAGAGAAAACTGACTGATTCTGAGAACAGAATTCCATACTGGGATGATTTAAAAAAAAAAAACACCCTGAAAGTAGGTAGCAGAAAGATCTTAAAACTAAAAAATGCCAAAAATGCACTTTAAAAAGTAAGTTTATGAGTTATTCCTGACTAGAAAGAGAACACGGCTTTAAAAAAAAAGTCTAACTTCAAGCCTATGCTCTATAGTACCCTAAGCTACACCATACTCCTCACCCTGATGTACCTCAACACTGAGTCCCACGGGCTCACTAGGGCAGGGGGTGAGATGGTACAGGCGGCTTAGCACTGCCCCTTGCTCGGAGCCCACTTTGCTGCTGCTGAATGGCTGTGGGGTCAGGCAGTACATTTTCTTTCCGAGGATCTTCCCTACTCATGTCACTGGTGTGATTCAGTAAGAGTCCAAGTTACACACCTGAGAGTCACCAAAGAACCTGGCAATGTGGGGATAGACCTGGGAGGGACAGTGGTGGATCTCAAGTGACTCGAGGATTTATCTACCTGCCAGAGAGCTCCCTCCTTTTTGCTTGTTTGTTTTTGGAGACAGGGTTTCTCTATACCTTTTGGAGGTTGTCCTGGAACTCGCTCTGTAGACCAGGCTGGCCTCGAACTCAGAGATCTGCCTGCCTTTGCCTCCCGAGTACTGGGATTAAAGGTGTGCACCACCACTGTCCGACTAGCTCCCTCCATTTTTGTATCCGTTTTTCATTTGCAAATGATTCCACTCTTTTAAATTCCTTCATGCACCCAAGCGTATGCAGCAACTGAGCGTGCATGTGCCGACTGGTGGCCTCCACCCACCCGAGAGCCCTTTGTCCCCACCTGGGAAGCTCCAGAGCAAGAACAACGTACTGACACTTCCTGTTTCCTCCCTGACTCCCTGAAGGTCCTGATGAAGATGGTTCCTTGTGAGGAGGAGGAGGAGGACTTGACTCTTATGAAGGTAAAGTTGTCCTTGTCCGAGATGCTGTTCACTTGGCCTCTGTCTGTCAATCAGCGGATTGCCTTTGTGGAGGGCTGTGAAGTGCCCAGTTGCTCTCACATTAGACACCATCTATTACCAATTTGGCATAGCAAGCTCAGTATGCTTTTGCCTGCTTCCAAAAGAATTTTGTATGCGTTACCCACCCCAAACAGACTTGAGAGTGCTTCCTTGCAGTGCCCTTGCATTTCCTTAAATGCTCTCTGTGCCTCACTTGGGGGGCGTGGCCTTCTTCATCTCCATTTTCATCCAGCTCTAGTGTCACTGCAGAAGGTAACGGAACTGTGAAAATGGGACTTAGCTTAGTCTGGCCCTCTTAGCACCCTTCGTGTATACCCTCATAAAATAGATCTCCCACGTGGAGACGGTGCAGAAATGAATGGCTCAGACTCGCTAAGCACGGATCCAGGTGCTGATATTCTGAGGTACGCCGACAGTCGTCATTCAGCCCTGGAGCACCGAGGGCTGGATCCGAACCCTTTGTCTATAGGAGGATAGCCGGTGGGTTTTCCCAGGCTCTATCCATCTTCATAATGTAGTCACATTAGGCACGTTAACCAGAATGTACATTTAGCAGCAGAGACAGCTCACATGGTTTGGTTCAGAATATAGATTCTGAGAGGCTGGAGGAATCTGACAGATTGACATTTAGCGCTCTGCTCCTTCCTACCCCTCATGCATAGCAGATACATATCAGATCCCTGTTGTATCTAATAACACAGTGAAGATGCTCAGTGTCATTCAGAAACACACCCAAGGGACAGTGACAAACAGCTCAAAGTCAACTTGTTCTTTTTAAGTCTGGGGGTGCAGTGTCCTTGGTACATATCCCTGGCTCAGCTGGGTAAGGAGTGCTGGCACTCACCATATGCCAAAGTCTGCGATGAGCTGTCCCACCATGGGAGTGAGCTGACCTGGGCAGCCACTACTTTGGGCAGAAAAGGCAAATTGGAAGCTAAAGTGTTACATGATTAGTCACGTTTGATTGAGTGGCAGCATTTCTATATTTTCAAATCATTGTTAGTTAGAGATTATCATTCTAAATGATTAGCCAGTAAATATGAAAGGACATCTGGTTAGAATTAAATCCAGACTCTGAACTAAGGATGACATTAATCAAGCACAAATCATCAAGAGAGATAAGACATACAGTGACATAAGCGAATGCCATAAGCAGCAGAAGGCGGGGACTGAGCTCGGTCTCTGGGCTCCTCTTCCATCTCCTCTAATTCCATCTCCAGGCTCCTGCACAGTCCATGAGCAACACTGTCAGCGTGCTGACACTCCCTCTGGGTCTTCCTAGCTGTCCCCGAGGTCTTGCTGGACTCCCATGCAAACCCGGGAAATGCTCACAGGATGAGATACGTTTCACAACCACTGTCCCTGGATAAGTCAAAGCTTCGTTTAACCAAGAACATCCCCTCTGTGCCCTCTGCATCTGCCCATGGCATTTGACTGGCCAGAATTTCTCACTCAGGATTCCCTATTCACAAGTCTTTTTTGAAAAGCCTCAAAGTTCCTTTTCCATGACTCATCTTCAGCATGAATTCTGGGTTCAAAGATTCTCTGAAATAGGACCTTGCTATAGCCAGAGAAAGATTCTGATAGGAATCTGAGACAGAATGGACACTAAAGTTGACCCTGAGATAGGGGCTCACAGGCCCAAACATCCTGAGTCTAAAACTCCTTCTCACTGTCCATCTGCTTCCAGATGCCTGCCATCTGGTCCTGATGTTGACAATGCTGTTAAAGTGTTTTCTGTTTGAGAAACACGTGGTGTTTACCCGGGATAAGATATCGCTCTTTCTGGAAAAATTCCACCCCTCAGACTGTGGTGGCCCAGCTGGAGCTAGCTGTCCATCTGGGCTATGACTATGCTCAGGAGATAAGACCATCTCCTGGAGTTAGTACTCTGTCTTCCTTCTGTCCCTGATGCATCCATTGATTCCTCACACTGTGCCCATCCAAAGAGCATAGCTAGACCTTGATGCTAACATCACCAGATTAGTGTCCCCAACATCTCACAAAAAAGCTAGCCTTGCCCATGTACCAAGGGAGGGCTTGAGAGTTTGGGAGCAGATTAGGGCAAGCGAACAACTCTGCAACAAAACGCCAGGAAACAGCAGGTCAGATTGCCTCATTGTTGGACTCTCTTGGTCTTTGCAACCCAATACCATAGCTATGACAGAGCTATCTATTTTACATTGATTTAAATGAGACGAACTGTCCAGACACTCAGTCCACTCCCCACATTTCATGTTCCCTGTGGACAGGTTGTTTATGGTGCAGAGCTCATCTTCTCATGGGTGGCTGCTCTGAGACTGGTCCAGCTCTGTTCATCAAACCCACGTATGACAAAGCATCCCCTTCACAGCTGGAAATTATAGCTTGATAGATGCAGAGGTGATAGCTATCCTGGGCTACCAAAAAAGCAAACTGGGAGGTGAATGTCCAGCTTGCAAGGATGGCCTCTGTTTTGCTGAAGGCTCCTGAGTCTTCAGAGCCCGGGAAACATCTCAGAGTCCAGGGACAGGACAGAGCAGAGTAATCTTCAGCGATCTACTGCACTAGCCGGTTTCTATAACGTAACAAAATGCCTATTGTAGGTAGGGAAGTTTAGATTACAATCTGGGGGCTCAAGAGTCCATCATGAGCATGAACTTGGATTTCATGATGATTCCTGGGTCACTACAACACAGGGGTGGGAATTCAGACCACAGTTCACCCCAGAGATGGACTTGTCATGTGTGCCAGGTGGAGGGTGAGAAGTCCACCCCACACCACACCACAACACACCACCCAGCACTTTCAAGGCTCACGGCATTTTCTGTTCTGAGCTCTCGGTTCACTCCTGGTTTAAAGGGCAAAATGTCATGGGGTGGGCGAGGGGTGAGCTCTAGACTGTTGCTCTGGGAGTCCCGGCATATGTTTCTGTACCTTTTGTAGTAGACCCGTAGAAACACATTCTTGGTCGTTATTTCTCGTTATTGTTCTTCACCCTGGGACTACCAACAGCACCCGAAGTTACTTCCACTGAGAGGCCTGTGGCTAGCTGCCTTTCCAGTCATCCAGTGCAAGCCAGTTGCCATAGAGGGCATGTGGAAACAAGCTGCATCTACTGACTCACACTCCTACTGACCTGTCTCCTCTCTAGGAGTTAAGCAAAGCTTAGCAAAGGGCTTCTAGGTAGCAGGGTCTATGTCACTTCTGCTTAACCCAGTCCCACCCCTCCAGGTAACACCGCTGTTTCCTGTCCTCAGACTGCTGGTGGCCTTGACTGTCGGCTCTTCTGGGGCCCAGTGCAAACAGTGCCAGGCCCCTCTTTAGGTCACTATATTTATGTCTCCCTACTGTAGGATATAATTACAAAGTAGGAGTTTGATTTCACCTCTCAACTTCTCTCTAGTCACCTCTGCAATTGTCATGAAGATCCAGTGTTTTCGTAGTTCCTCATGCCATCCTAACCTCAGAAACTCACTCAATAGGTAGGTTAGTTATAACCTCTCCCACGAGACACAATAGAACCCTGGTCCCACAACAGGTCTCGAGGTTTGGGGTGGGTAGCGGGGAAGTAGCTGAGAAAGCGGAGATGGGAGGGAAGTAGCCCTGGTCTCCCAGCAGTGTGTCCACACTGGAGGAGCCTTCATAGTGGAAGCTGACAAGGACCCAGAAATGGCAGAAACAGGCACTTTGAGGAAGGACAGAGCGAGGGAGATCGGTGCCGGGCAGGGGTCACAGAGACCTTGGCTGCATCTTGAAAGACACAGGCAGTGCGCCAGTCAGTATGGTGATGGGATCTGGGCTGCAAAAGAGCCGTGGATTCCAGCCACTGTCCGCAGTGCACAGCGAGGTGACCGCGGCAGCTCTGAGACACCAGAAGCAGCTCTCTGGACTTGAACTCTGTCCTCCTCTCCCCAAGGTCACCCCGTCCTGGTCACTGTCCTGGCATATTCAGAAGTATGTTTCATGGATTCTGAGGATTCAGGAAGTGAGAACAGAAACTGGTATGTAGATTATCCTCTGCATTTCTCTATGTGCTTTCAATTCTTAAAATTTTGATTAGTCTAAATCATTATTGAGTTTTACTCTACCATTATTGTAGAAGTATGCCATTCAGTCCCGTAACTCCTTCCTGTGTCCCCCACTCTAGCTTATCCCTGTTTTCTTCCCATATGGTCCCATATATACTATCATAGCACACACGATAGCCCATATAGAAATATGACTTGGGACAATTCTTTACATGGTATTTGTTGTGAACTGTACTCTTTTGTTGATTATAAATTTCTGTTATTTATTTATTTATTTGGTTTTTCAAGACAGGGTTTCTCTGTGTAGCTTTGGAGTCTATCCTGGCACCCGCTCAAACTCAGAGATCCACCTGCCTCTGCCTCCCGAGTGCTGGTACGCCACCAACGCCTGGCTGTTTATAAATTTCAAATAAAGATTTCCTTCAGAAATCTTTGCTGTTTTTTGCATTTTTTATTGTACTCCATGATTCCTATAAAATAATGCTTTAAACAATTTCCAGAAGGGAAATAAAATGCTTGAAATTTTTAAAAAGTATAAGGCTGGGAGTATCACAGTGCCTAGCTCCATAGTGTATCATAGAACCACAGGGAACAAAACCAGCATGGGACCAGCACAAAAATACAACTAACAAGACAGAGCAGAAGAGCAAAAAGACACCCACACAGGAGCAGTCACCTAATTCTGACAAATGTGCCCAAACACATTGGGAACAAGACAGTCTATGCAAATGGCTCAGGGAAACTGCATACCCACATACAGAATGAAGTAGATGTCTACCCCTCATCCCGGAAAAGATGGGCTCAAGGAGCCATTGGCATGGCTCAGCGGGTTAAATGACTAGCATGCGAGTCCAAAGGGCCGAGCCCCATCCCTGGAACCCGAACAAAGGTGGAACGAGAGAGGTGACCCACAAAATTGTCCTCTGATCTCCATGTGTGTACCACAAACATGCACCTCCCCGAATCATATGCACATAACATGTACAGCAACAGCAACAACAAAATAGTAAAAAAAAAAAAATGGGTCAGAGGCCTTCATGTAAAACGAAAAACTTCATTTAGGGAAAACAGAAACATCAAGAAACAGGCACAAATGGAATTCCTGGAAAAGACTCTTACTCTTACTTGTAGCATGATTTATAAAAACCCAGAGATTGGTATTGGGGTTCAAGCTTCAAGCTGAAGATCGGAAAAGCAAAACAGCCAGACACTAGCTCTTACGTCTACCTCAGGTGGAAAGGGATGTCTTGTCCTCAGTGTGGCTGGAGAATCAGTCTCTCTACCAAACCTCAGACTGCAGCAATACTGTCTCCACCAAGCCTCACTCTGCAATCCTAGACTGCTGCCTCTCCTCAACATGGCTAAAGAATAAATCTCAGAATGCAAACTGAGACACTGGGCTCCTGTCTTTTATACACCTCTCTAGGGCTGGGATTAAAGATGTGAGCTCTAATTCTCTCTTAGACTGATAAACTCTAATGTAACCCTGGGTGGCCTTGAACTCATAGAGATCCATCTGCCTTTATCTCTTGAGTCCTGTGATTAAAGGTATATGCCACCACCACCCAGCTTCTATAACTAACTAGTGTGGCTGGTTTTGCACTTTGATCCCCAGTGGCTTTATTAGACCATAAATAATATATCACCACACTTACTAGCTCAGGGAATAGTAACAAGAATTGTCAAATGGGATAGTGTGAAACTTAAAACGCTTCTGTATAGCTGCGGGGTGGTGGTGCATGCCTTTAATCCCAGAACTTGGGAGGCAGAGGCAGGCAGATCTCTGGGAGTTCAAGGCCAGCCTGGTCTACTGAGTAAGTTCCAGGATAGCCAGGACTGTTTCATAGAGAAACCCTGTCTTGAACCCCCCCCAAAAAAAAACAACTAAACAAAACTTCCCGCATAGCAAAGGAAGCCATGAAACAACAGAGGAGATAAGGCACTGATTGGGAGAACATGTTTTCCAGGTAACCACCCGACAGTGATTTACTGCCAATATACGAAGAGCTCCAAGGACTCTCATAGCCCAGATAAACTAAGCGATAAAGGGGTAGGTGAATCAAAGAAAAACAAATGAAGCATAAACGTATGAAAAATGTCCAACATCCTTAGCCATCGTGGGAATCAGAATCAAAATTGCACTGACATCTCATCTCAACCCAGTCAGGACGATCAGAAAGCCAATCACTTGAATGCCAGCAAGGGCGCCAGGGGTAGAAACTTTCATACACCACTTGTGGGGATGGAAGTGCGGCCACTGTGGAAATCACACAGAGGACCCTTGAAAAATTAAGATCATGCAACAGATCTAGATCTGGGAATACACCCAGGACTCCATGCCTCAGAGGGACCTACACAACCATGAATGTTGCCCACTCTTCACAGGAACCAAATTATGGAATCAGATTGTCCATTCACAGATGAACAGATTTGGAAAATATGGTGTATGTACCCACACAGAGGTTTATTCAGCCACAAAACCTGTATCTTTTGCAGGAAAATGGATGGAAGTAGAGAGTCTCACATCAAGTGAAAAACCCACACTCACAGAGACACATCTCATGTTTCATTGCTAGTGAAACATACACACTTTAAACCAACAAGAGAAAGCGAATAGAAAACCAGCTGGGACATTGCACATTGGCAGTCCCAGTCTTCTGGAGACTAAGACAGGAGGATGACCATAAAATTATTTATTTATTTATTTATTTATTTATCGAGACAGGGTTTCTCTGTGGCTTTGGAGCCTGTCCTGGAACTCACTCTGTAGACCAGGCTGCCCTCGAACTCACAGAGATCCACCTGCCTCTGCCTCCTGAGTGCTGGGATTAAAGGCGTGCGCCACCAATGCCCGGCTGGATGACCATAAATTTAGAGTGAATTATCCCTACTAGCAACTGTATCAAAGACGCAGAGTTTAAGAATTCTAGATAACATCGATCTATATGCAGTGCATGTTGCTGCAGCTGCTGCGGTGGGCAATGAAACACGAACCACCAAACTTCAACAAACCCGCATGGGGTTTATTAGGAAAGGGAGCGGAGGGAGGGGCAGATGTTGGCCAAACAGGAACAGAGATGGAAGGGGAAGAGAAAAGAGATAAAGAGACACAGAGACAGAGAGAAAGGGGACAGGAGAGAAGAGGGAGACAGGAAAAGTCCGGTCTGCCCCAGGGAAACAGCAGGAAAGAGAGGAGAACGGGGAAAGAGAGAGTGGAAAGAGAGGAGAGGAGAGGGGAAGGGAAGAGAGCAGAAAGAGATGAACCGGCAGAAAAGACCCTTAAATGGGCGGGGTCTTTCTCTTAAAGGGGTCCTTTGTGCCTCCATGGAACCCTGGCCTGACCAGGGTACTGCCTGAGTGCATTCTGCCAAGTAACAGGGGCAGGCCAGCATAATGCTTTAGTCGTTATAGTGCGGCTTTAAGAAAGCATTTATGGTTTTTTTAAGACAGGGTCTCTATGAAGACCTGATTGGCCTAGAACTTAACGTGTGTCACAGGACAGGCCAAACTCGATGGCAGTGCCTTAGTCACTTTACTATTGCTGTGACTGGACACCATGGCCAAGGCAACTTATAAAAGAAAGCGTTTGATGGGGCTCACAATACCAGGCAGTAGTGGATCTCGTGACCATGACGGTGGGGAGCACTACAGCAGGCAGGAGGGCATGACCCTAGCACACTAGCTGAGAGCTCACATCTGATCTACAAACTCAGGCAGAGAGAGCTAACTGAAAATAACTCTGTCTTTGAAGCACCCAAACCCACCCCTGCTGACACACCTCCGCCAATAGGGCACCCCTCCTAACCCTTCCTACACAGTTCACCAACTGGGAGCCAAGATTTCAAATATATGAGCCTGTGGAAGCTGTTCTCATTCAGTCGGCCACAGGCCATCCTCCTGCCTCAGCCACACGCATGAGCCACCAGATGCATAACCCTAAACACCCTGAGGTTCCGTCACTGACAAGAACATCTGCTAAGTGAACTCTCCAGGGTTCTTTCCTTCTTGGGGACTGAAAGCCAGCCTCTGGTATTGCTAATAGAGGTATAATTAGCATAGTTCTTTTCCTCAAATGTCTTTTTAATTCATTTAATTCAGTGCCTTCCCTATGTCTTCACTCCCCTTCCCAACGTTTAATGACTTTCCTATTAGAACTCACTTGGGTCCTACACAGTCAGTGTCCATTAAAGCCCTAGGCAGGTCCCACCTTTTGACATAGTGACAACGATGTTGTCACCTGCAAAGTGCATGCCCAAGGACCAGGCAATAAAGGGTTTTTTGGGTTTTTTTTTGTCTTTTTTTTCCTAGTCACATATAAACAACTCGAATTTTCAGTAAGTTTATGAATTTTGGGTAGAGCACATTCATAGCTGTCTCCCACCTCATGTGGGCCACAGGTTATACCCATCTACCAGTCTTCTCAGCCTCTTAGTGGTAAGAAAATTTGGGAGTAGCAGGGAAGTGGTGGTGCACACCTTTAATTCCAGCTCTCAAATCAAGTTCCTGCACAGCCAACAGAGAAAGCCTATTTTGAAAAAAAAAAAAAAAAGCAAAGGAAAGAGAAGGAAGGAAGGAAGGAAGGAAGGAAGGAAGGAAGGAAGGAAGGAAATTTGGGAAGTAGAACAAGGACGGTACTTAGCTTTAGTGTCCATAGCACGGCCTAGAAACTCTGGTTTGAGAAATCGGTCCCTAAGGACACTTGTACATACACTCTGTCTCGTGTCTCTTTTAGAAGTGCCTTGATGCACCGAGGGCAGAGGATGCATCCACATTCCATTGCTTTCAAGACTGGATGGGAAAGTGGAGCATTTGCTCGCCTTTAGAAACAGTTCTGCTCTCCTGCTGTGTTCATTGTGGACCAGGCTGGCTTTGCACTCACAGAGATCTGCCTGCCTCTGCCTCCTAGATGCCGGCATTAAAGGCGCGTGCCACCACCACTGCCCGGCAGCATGTTAGTTCTTATTCCTCTTTCATTATATTTCCATGATCAAAGGCACCAAATCTCATGGTTGTAAACCACTATGTGGTTGCTAGGAATTGAACTCAGGACCTCTGGAAAAGCAGCCAGTGCCCTTAACCTCAGATCCACCTCTCCAGCCCGGTGGCAGACATTCGTTAGTCATTTGTTTTAATAAACACAGGAGTGGAGACTGCTTGCTGGCTAGCACAAGACACAAAGTTCAAGCCACAGGGGAAAACAGGACTAAGTATGGTATAATTATTTTTATATTATAGTATAATGCTGTACGGGTCTGGAATCCAGCTTTTGAAACAAAACATGCCATCTTAGACAACACACTTCTACACAGCACTACAACAGCATCCCGTAAAAAGGCAGGTGCTCCGAACATTCTATGATGAATGGTCGCCATGGCAATGTGCACATGCACGTCTGGCCTTCCATTCCAACTGTATCTCGGTGAACTGAACAGTCCACATTTGAGAGCAGTAGAGCCAGGTTTTAGGTTGATACCTAGAATTCTCTGAGATGGGAAACCTGAAATGTTGCTGCAGAGGTACGTCCACTCTCCTCAGAGGGGCCAGTCCAGTCTCACACAATGTAGATTCCCTGGCATGTCACCAGAGCGTCACCGTCCCATTTCAAATTTTCCACGGATTTTTAAGTTTGTTTTCCATGTTACTTGATCCGTACTCGTAACTCTTCTCTCAGACTGGTTGGCTTAAATTTGTTTTACTAATAGTGTTAGTACATGTCCTGCTTCCAACTTTGTATAGTCTTCTAGAGACTAGGCACAGGACAGCATGGCCACATGGGAGAATCTTGACACTCAGCCTAGGGATAGACACTCCATAAAAGGAGAACGACGAGAGAGACTCTTCTCAGTGCGCATGGTGAAATCCAAATCCAGGACTGGGGAGACGGCTCAGTGGGCCAAGAGCTTGTAGCAATCCTGACAACTTGAGTTCAGATCCCCAGAACCCATGTAAAAACTAAACAAAGCAGTGCCAGTGTGTGTGATCCCACCGTGCCCATCCCGACTGGGAGTACAAGAGCCAACTAGGTCATAGCATGCAGCAGTGAACAAGAGAGACCCGGTCTCGAATAAGAGGGTGAGGTATGATGCTGGAAATTGGCCTCTGGCTTCTGCACGCATACCATGGCATACAGGTGCACACACATACAAATGAGAGAGAGATGCTCAGAGACAACGTTAGATTGTAGCACTTAGATTCCAGAGTTGTTAAAAGGAAACAAAGTGGTGTTTCTGTGGAGACTGACTTCAAGCTGCCTAGGAGCTGCTGAGACACTGGTGACAGGGTACAGTGCCCTGAGTTCAATGAGAGGGCTTGACTAGGGTTCAGAAAGTGTCCTTTGTAGGGTCACAGGCTGTGACTAAGACACTTCCACTGTGCTCCTAGCCTGGTGGGATCTGCTCATTCTCTGCCAAGCCTTCCTCCAGATGCTCAGCCCAGTAGCCAGATGACATGGGCACATACCAACGGCTTCCACTGAGCCCCTGCCACTTCAGACACAAGAGTAACACAGAATATCACATAGACAAGACCAAAAAAGAAACTATCCCATGACACATTGTAGTTAAAATACAGGACAAAAAAAAAAAAAAAAAAAAAAAAAGCTACTGGCAGCCGCAAGAGAAAAAGGCCAAGCAGCTTACAAAGGCAGGACCAGTAGATCAATAGCTGATTGTACAGTAGAAACAACACTGGGACACTAAATCAAAAAAGGTCTAAGGAAACACTGAAAATGCAAATCTTAAGACCCAACCTTCAGCAGTCAATCGTCTTAACAACCCAATGGGTTCTTTTTGTTAAGGACAGTCACAGCCTGTACAATAAAACCCCAGAACTTGGGCTGGGGAAATAACTCAGCAGGTAGGGGGCACCTTCTGTCCTAGGGTTTGGTTATCAGCAACACATCAGGCAGCTCACAACCACCTCTAACTCCAGCTCCATGCGATCACACACACACACACAGTATTTTATTTTTAACCAACATATTCCTAAAGTCCACCTGCAACACAGCCTTTTCAATGCCTGCCAACCACAGGCTTACTCTCACCTCCTGGGATTCATTGTTTGTTTGTTTGGATTTTGTTGTTTTTCTATGGCTTTTGAAGCCCTGGCTTTCCTGGAATGTGCGCCATTCATTTCTTAATTTCCCTCATGTGAGTTTTGTTCTGTGCCTGGCTTATTTCACTCAGCACGATGCCCTCCACTTCTGGTGCCTGTTGCCCCCAAAGTACACAATTTTCCTTCAGCACAAACAGTAATATGTAAGTGATGTTGAAACTGGTATCATTGGATGATAAACACATATCTCAAAATAGACCTGCCTCAAAATATGCAGGTTTATACGATTGTCAAGACAGTGTCTGACTGAAAGCAACTGTTAAAATTTAGCAAGTATAAGATGCCAGCATCTGTCTTCAACCTCTCCTATCTCCTAGGTTGCTGCATCCCAGATGAAGATGTTCCTCAGAGGAGGAGACATTTTGTCCACGGGACAAGGATCCGATTGTGGCCACCCAGCAGGGTGGAGCCCATTTATCCCAATGACGGTCTGTGAAAATTCAGTCCTTGAATCAATAATGACTCTATGTTGTCAGGATTCTGCATTTCAGAGAAAACTGTGACTGTCTTAGGTCATGCATTTCTTTATTCGACATATGCAAATGCACAGTCAGTCACTAGCAACCTCAGGAATGAAAACACCTATTTGCAACAGTTTGTACCCTGGGTTGGCCTCCAACCTCCAGATGTCCTCCTGCCTCAGCTTCTCAAGGGCAGAGATTACTTGTGTGCCCCACCACAGCTGAGTTTTGATGTGGAATTTTTCAGTGGCATAATTTGACTACAGCATGGTGTTCAGTTCAACTGTACCATCATTTTTGTTCTTGCTGGGCCAGCCGGGGCTGTTTAGGGCATAGTGAAGTCTTCCATTCATTTGCATCACACTGCAGTCCTTTCTCACCCCTTCCCCCCCCCCCCCCGTTTGCCTCTGGGTTCACGCCCTTTACTTCCCTCACCCTCTAAGGAGTGTGCCCCAGCAGCGACTGAAGCTGCGTGTCAATGGGGCCACCTCCACCCCTTCCAGTTCTGTGTCCACACCACGCCAGGTAAGACCGGTGGACTGACACTACCCTGCTTCCTTCCAGTTTCCAACAAAGTCATAATGGAGGTGGTTCCCTGTGTCTTCCCAGACGAGGTGGAGGAACTGTCTCTCAGGAAGGTAAGACTGGTCCTTCTTTGTCTGAGGTAGACAGGTTTTGCTGATTTCTTTCTTTGGGAATCAAGTGCAGACATTAAACTCCATACGGAAAATTTCCTTGGTGGAGAAATGTCAAGTGCAAGTCTATTGCCAACTGATGTCTGATTCCAGATGGTTTTCATAAGGATCAATGTCAGCTACCAAGTGGAGGCTAGCTCCTGTGTTTCTTCAAATGCAGTCTGACTTCATTTTAGGGACATTGTAGAGATCACTGTTCCTCATGCAATCGTGCAATTTTCTTCCTTCCTTCCTTCCTTCCTCTTCCTTTTTTTTTTTTTTTTTTTGAGACAGGGTTTCTCTGTAGCTTTGGAGCCTGTCCTGGAACTCACTCTGTAGAGCAGACTGGCCTCTAACTCACAGAGATCCGTCTGCCTCTTCCTCCCAAGTGTTGGGATTAAAGGCGTGTGTCATCACTGCCTGGCTTCTCACGAAGTTTTCTAATGCTGCTATAGTGAACAAAAGACCTGAGCAAACAGAACTGGGTGTGGCCTGATCCTTACATTATTTTTTCTTTCTGTAACCACAGGTGGAACCCTCAGACAAGGAAAACAGTAAGTATCCCAAACTCACATGCTGAGGGTAATTTTAAATGCTAAAAAGGGATAGATTTTCTTGCCTGTTTTTGTTGAAAAATCCACCCTGATTCTAATCCCCAGTTGGAAAGGAGGAATGGGCTGTAGTTACCCGAGTTGGCGATCCAATGAAAAGTTAGGTCCGTCTACAACTGCGGAAGCAGCTATATTATTTTGGTAGTGTGGCTTTGTATGCACGAAGATTTGGAAGGTAGCTGTGGATGAGTCCAAGAGGAATAAAACCCCACACTCCAAAACAAACAACCCCAAGCATAGCTTAATGTCAAGATCAGTTTCATACATGCAGAGACACTTCATAGCTGACTGGTCCATGATCATGGCTCTGTATGGTTGGAGGCAAAGGAGGACTCCCAAGGTTGATGATCGGAGCTTCAGACCCACATTCTAGTCCCAGTTGTGGGATCCACTGTCACCATGCCAGGTTATTGCAGCCCAGGCAAATACCTGATGTGATTCCACCTACAGAGTTCCCAACACTGCTCATCGTTGGAAAGCAGCCACAGTGTTCACACAATCCAGGCTGCATTTAAAAGCACACATGGAGGCCGGGTGGTAATGGCACACACCTTTAATCGCAGCACTTGGGAGGCAGAGGCCTGATCTACAGAGCTAGTTCTAGGACAGTCAAGGCTACACAAAGAAACCCTATCTCAACCAACCAACAAACAAACCAAAAAAAGCACCAAAGTCATTCATGTGAAATTTGAATAGGCCCCTTAGGTAGGTGAGGTACCTGTACCACAGTGTAAGTCAATGTGTGTCAAGGCTGTGTGAGCTCTTCCTCACCCCTTGCTCACAGCAGATAAGTATCATGTGGTTATTTGACTACATGTAATGAGATGATCATCTAAACCCTTACAGACACTCAAATTCCCTAGCAGGCACATCTAAAAGACTGTGCAACCGAAAGCTCCAACTGGCTGGTACTCTTGAGTCCAGCGCCCTGTGCCCACCTGTGGTTTATCTCAGATAGGGGGTGGAGACACCTCATGCTGATTAAGCTGGATGTCCAGCTGTGCGAGCCTCATATGAGCTAGTCAGCCACCAACCCCATGGATACCACCAGACCTTCTGGACAGATGGAAGACAAGGAAAACTGTCACACCTTGCAGGTGGTTTTCTGGAAATGACAGCCTTTCATTATTTCCATAGTTATAAATCATCTCAAGAAGAATTAACAACTAGAGCATTTTTCTAGAAATTAACCCATTCTCCTAACAAAGGTCACTTTTTTTTTAGATAGGGTCATCACTTTGTAGTCCTGGCTAGCCTGGAACTATATAAACCAGGCTGACCTCAGACACACAGATATGCCTGCCTCTGCCTCCTGAGCACTAGTGTTAAAGGCATGTGCCACCGTAGCTGGCAAAGGTCACATCTTTTTCTCTTGTAAGCAAATAGGGAGAGAATGTATAGAAACATGTGAAGATCTGGGGAAGAAAAGGTCTCAGACGTTACCGGGAAGATAATGGCAGTTGAGGTCAGCTTCTTACCGGACAGAGGAGGCATGGAACTAGGTGCCTGGGACCTAGCATATGCTTCATGTTCATCCCATGTAGACAGTTTTACAAGCTAGGATGCCTTCAGCTGGAGAGCTAAATTCCCTGCCTCCCACCCCCTCCTGCCCCTGCCTTCTGTCTTTGCCCGTGTCTATGCACTGATGCCCCTTCATAACCCAGGAGCAGAAGTGTCAGGGCACTGACCACCTCCCTCTCTTCCTAGTCATCCTGGAGACCTTGAGGGATAACTTCCATCATCACAGAAGATCAGAGGAATCCATCGAATACCTGAGTAGGTTGACTGCATCTCCGTAGAACGTAGAAGTTGCTTTCTGACAGGCGTTGTTTCCAACGGTGTCACGGTGTGGTCATGAGAACACAGACATGTGGCACAGGGCAGACATACGTTAATGGGATCTTAAGGAATCCACACATGTCACACACGTTCCATAGCAGCTTACTCCTGACACATTTCTTTCCTCAATAGAAGACACTTTTGCGTTAGCCAACAATAACATGCTTGATGCAGACATTGTTCATGAACACCTCAGGTTTCTTTTTTCTTTTTCAATTTTGTTTTTATGTGTATAGCGTTTTGTCTGCACATATATCTATTCACATAATGAATAGATATACATTAGAGAGTCTTGGACCCCCAGGAACTTGCATTACAGACAATTATGAGCCATCGTGTGGGAGCTGGGAGCTGAACCAGGGTCCTCTGGAAGAGATAAGCACTGAGCTACCTCTCCAGCATCACCTGGTGTTTCTTTTCTTTTCTTTCTTTTTTCTTTCTTTTCTTTTTTCTGTCCAGCTTTGTATCTTTTTTAAATTTTATTTTAGAAACACTCTTATTTACATATCAATCCCCCCATTCCCTTGCCTTCCCATCCTCCCATGCTTCCCACCCCCCAACCCACCCACCACCCACTCCCCAGGGATAGTGAGACGCTTCACGGGGGATCATCAAAGTTCATTACATCATTTGGGGGAGGGCCCAGGCCCTTCTTTCTGTATCTGGACTGCAATAGTATCCCTCCATAGGGAATGGGCTCCCCAAGTCCATTTGTGATCTAGGAATAAACAATGACTCCACTGTTAGAGGTTCCACAGACTGCGTTGGCTGGTACCCACATTCAGGGGGCTTGGTCCCCCCCCTCCGCTTTACAACCAGAGTCTGCGTGCTCTCATTAGGTCAGGTCAACTGTTTCTGCGGGTATCTCCAGTTCCATCTTAGTTCATTTGCTCATCTCTCCTCCCTCTCCACAACTGGATTCCGAGAGTATGGCTCAGTGTTTAGCTGTGGGTGCCTGTTGCTGCTTCAATCAGCTACTGGGTCACGGATCTAGGAATGGTAACCAAGGTAGTCATCAATCTCATTACAGGAGAAGGGCATCAAAGGAGCCTCTCCACCACTGCCTAGATTCTTAGTTGGGGTCATCCCTGTGGATCCCCTACCATTTCCTCTGTGCCAGACCTCTCTCCAAACCTGGTGTTTCTTAATAGGAGTAGATTTGATTTGCCTTATGCCTTTGGATTCCTTTGAGCCTAAACTCCCTGTGGTCAGGACAGAGACAGCGTCTATGGTCACTGGCTCACTTGCCAAAGGGCATCACTTTCCAACTGGCTCTTGCGTCAACACGGCTGACGGACTATTATCTGGTACACTGAAAGTGGATTGAGCCTCCAAGGGCACAGCCTGTATGACTGGAAGACATTGTTCTTTAGGGAGGGTAAAGCATGAAGGCACGACCCCAGTAGAGACGAGCATAGTGTATCAATGGGGCATGACCCCACGCTCCAGGTTATTCCGTTAGCTCCCACGTATGGCCCTTGGAACATAACTTTGGAAACCTCTGTTGCATCTTGACATTGCCGCTTCCAGTTGCTATCAGCGTCCTCATCTTCACACTGACAGATGTTCCGGTCATGACTCTGACAGCAGGAACAGAGTTTCTCCTTCTCACTGGACTCAGCCCTAGACAGCTATCACACTTCTGGTGAGCATCTGCCGAGCTGAGGCATTGCTCATGTGCAGAAAGCAGAAAGCTTCGTCCTCAGCCTGCTCAGCCTACTGTGCCCTACACGGGTCCAAAAGTCTATGACGATGACCAGCTGGGGGGGGGGCAGTGAGGGTGGCTCCTGAAGTGAACACCTTGACCCTTCTGTTTCCAATTGCTTCTGAACAGGATGCCCTGGGCCTTGCTGGAGCCCAGCTGGGCCTCGAAGTTAAACTCATTGATTTAGCATCCAGAGGACTTTAAAGCATACCCAGTCCTTTTGTATGTGCCCAGTGAGCCTTGTAATGTATGATGAGATGGGGCGGCAGATTACTCCACAAGAGAACATGAAGGGAAGGGGAGAGGTTGGATCTCCTCATCTTTGCCCTCTCTTTCCCACAGCCACCAAACCAATGTATTACCTAAATTATATTAATTCAAATACAAACATTGAAGATCCCAGCCCTGTAGCAGCAGTTCATGTCTCCAATGGACAGATGCGTACATAATGTAGGGGAAGAATAATGCCATAATCTCACGGGCACTTGGCCTATAGTCTGTTCTCTGATCTTAGATACTTTAGCTCACACACACACACACACACACACACACACACACACACACACACACCGTGGTGGAGGGGGGGCTTGATATGTTTGGAAATAGGATCTGTACTGGGTGAGAACTGAAATCTGATCCTTCAGCTTCTCTCTCCTGCTTGAAGGCTTACAAGACCCTGCAGGCTCATACTGGAGGCTTCAGAGTCCACAGAAGCCAGGAAATGTCTGAGAACCCAGAGAACAGGTCCACAGTGTACTATTAATCAGTTTCCCACGACTACCACGAGAAGGCTTGACCTTGATTCGGCCATCTGCTTTCCTCTTTTTAATAATACACCACTCAGATAGGAACTAAGCAGGCCCTGAGCAAACCACAGTAACTCTATATTGGCATGGCGGCCCAATGACCCATTTGTGACATTCATTTATTTACGGTGTGTGAGCGTGGGTGGGTGTGGGTGAGCACGTGCTATAGCACAAGCGTGGAGGTCAGAGGGCAACTTGTGGGACTCAGTTTTCTCCTTTCACCATGCACCTTTTACCTGTTGAGCCAGCTTGCTGTCTTCAGATAGTCTATTTACACCCCACCTGAGGCCACTTCCAAAAGAGTTCACCTCCTCTCCATATCCCTGCACTCAACACTGGAGGGCACACCATACCTACAAACCATCCCCTGCCGTCGCCACAAGAGACACAGAAGGCATGGGAAAGGCTGTCCACCGACGGTCTTGCTGGTGCTTATGTCTCTAAAGGTTGGCATGTCCACAGGCAGTGGGACTGGAGCAGCGATGAGGATGACTTGGAAGGTATGTAACCTCTTGGGTAGAACTGGACGGGAAAAGGCTCCCGGGAGGAGTGGGGTGGATGTGCTGCTCTGGGGACTATGGGAGTAAAGTGTAAACAGGCAGGAAACAGCCCCCAACAGCAGAGATGCCTTCCCTCTTTCCCTGCTTTATAATGAATCAGTGCCCTGTTGGAGTGTCTGTTCTGCTTTTCTAGTTGACAATAGCCCTCTCCACAAGCCCCGCCTCTGATGCTTCTGTGCCAGATACCTCCACAGTGGGCAGTGACTGCGGGCCACCTGCTGGAGACTGTGCATAAGATATTTGGTTTGGGGTTCGTGCCCCCCACAGCTTGAGGAGTCTACAGACACAGGTCTCGCTGTCAGGCACAGCATGGGTGGTGGGTGGGAAGTCCACCCTCCTTTCCCCCTCTATCAGGCCTCCGAATGTCAGCGATTCTCTGCCCTGTCCTCTCACTGATGCCTATTTTTAATGGACACTTAGGCAACCGGGAGGACACTGCATGCTCCGGGGTCCCCGAGAAGGCTGGCGATTTCATCTCCAGTCACCTCCACTCTGACTCCATGTCCCATACCGCGGGACTAGGGGCGAACCCTGAATATGCTTCCACCAGGGACTCCTATGTCCAGCGGGCCCTTGAGCCTCTAAGGCAGTAGTAACAGAGCGTGCACTGGAATGGTCAGCACACACAGGCACTCAACCCGCCACTGGTCTTGTTTGGGCAGCCACAGGCTAAGGGATGGAGGCCCTGTCCAGCAGGTTTAAGCCCCCCCCCATCCTATCCAGGTATACTGCTCTGCAGACAGTGGTCTCCCATCTTCTAATCTTGTCCCTGGGGCTCAGACCTGCTAGTCACCTTCTCCGCATACTGTAAAAACCGTCTGGCCCCCTCTTCTTTAGGTCACCACACATCTGTTTCCTGAAAGATGAGAACAAGGGGGATTCGGCCCTTTTGTTCAAACTGGCAGCTTGTGTTTAACACATCCTGTCAGCAATGGAACTTCTGTGATGTCCTAATGCCCACCAAGACTCTCAGGCCATCACAGGCCCAGAATATTTATCAGCATGTGTGTTGGGCTATCATTCTATTGCACAAGACAAACACAACTCCTGGCTCCTGACAGGGGCACTTGTGTGTAAAGGCCATAGTTAATTGCATAGTTAGGGAGGTGACAATGTACTCTTGATCCCTCCTCCAATCTCCCCATATTGGAGAACTCTATGGGAGCAAGGTGGAGGAGGAGGAGAGCGGAAACTGGCGGCAGTGATGGAGGGGACAGGTGACATGAGGCAGCACACAAGCAGGGAGGCCACCGCCACACACACAGGGTCATGGAGGCTGTGGCAGCCCCTAGGAAGAACAGGGGAACACGGGCACTGCCCCCTGGCATCATGGAGAGTCTGGGCTGGAAAAAGATCCCCAGAGCCCGTCCTCAGTGGCTGGGTAGGGGACAAAGACCCCGAGGCAGGAGCAGAGGGGTGGGGAACTGTAGTCTGAGGTAGTGCAGCAGAGGCCCAGACCCTCACCCTAGCCTTCATCTCCCTCCTCCTTTCTCCAAGGTCATTCCATCTCTGCCACTGCCCTAGTGCACGCAGAAGCATGTTTCTCTGATGCCAAGGAGGAGAGGGCAGATCCAGCCATTGGTATGTCTCTGGTTTTCCTTCAACTCTTTCTCTGTAGCTCTCTTGACGCCCCCCCACCACCACCACCACATTTTCCAACTCTCCTGTGGTGGGGCCTGGCCTCTTGCACACATTCGTAGTCCTTGAACTTGAACTTGCTCTTCACCCTCCTCCTTAACCCAGCCTCAGTTTCTTTTTCTTGGTGTGGTGATGCCATAGGTAGAACCCAAAGCCTCATTGGTGCCCTGCCACTGACCTCCAGTTCTAGTCCCTATGATTTCTGAAGATCATAGGACGGACAAGGTGGCGGTGCATGACAATCAGGCAGCTGTCTGTTTACCCTGAGGGTCTCGGGATGGGCCATAGAGGAGGAAAGGGTCATGGAGAGGGAAGGCAGGTCATGGTGCCACTCACTTATCAGAGCTAATGGTCTCCGGTGAACCCCATGTGTCGATTCAGCCTGCCTGTTCCACCACCCCAGGGACATCCTCTCCTGAGGTTCAGGTTTACTGTGTTTCAGGGTCCGGTGATGACATCTACAAGGAGGCAGAACTGTGATCATGATCACGAAGACGGGGCCTGCTGTGCTCGCACGCTGCCCCTTTGTGCAATGGGCTACTCTAGTAGTTTGGATTTAGGATTTTTGTACATATGTTTGCTTCTTTTCGTTGTTACAAACGCTCTGTTTCTACTGTTGGCTATTTAACACTGTAAATACGTTTCTCCTATCTTGGTGCATAGTGTATATTAAATGAAAATTGATTCCTGCCGGTCTGTAGTAAAACCTTTCTTGTCGGGTAAGCACTGCTAGAGCAAACCTAAAGAGAAGCCGATCCTCAACTTCGTGACCCGCCGTCACTCCCTTGGGCCAGCGCCACACTGTGTCCCCACTGAACACAACCACTGCCCCAGGAGCATGTGTCACCTGTCCTTAAGTCACTGTTGCTCTAGGCCTGTGGCTGACTCTGCTTTCTGAATCCCCAGGCAAGCTTTAACAGAGCATAAATAATACGTGACCACATCCAGCCTGTCCTGAGGAGCCCAGGAAGTTCTCAGAACAGTGTGAACTCACTTAGGAGGAAAGTTCCTCCCCAGGCTGATAGCATCAGGCCTTTCCGGTCCCCAGTGTCAGAGTTCTAGGGAAATTAACAGTTCTTTGGTACCCATAGTTTCACAGAAGGTTCTCTTTATAATAGGCCATCTTGAGGCAGGAATTCTGGCGGGGGTGGGGGGAGCATCAGTTCAGGGCACTAACTGCTCTAACAGAGGGCCTGGATTTAGTTTCCAGCTGCAGTTACCTGTAATTCCAGTTCTTTCTTATAGCACCCAGGCCCACCAGCGGGGGTGGGGAGGTGGGGGGTCTCACACTGCCCACAGTGAGCTGGGCCTTCCCACATTAATCATTAACCAAGACAGTTCAGTATCTTCCCAGGTTTGCCTACAGGCCACTCCTAGGGGGCATTTTTAAAACTAAGAATCCCTCTTCCCAGATGTGCTAGGTGTGTGAAGTTGACAGAGAACAGCCAGCATGGTGTCTCACGTCAGTGATACTTGCTCATCTGTGGCCTTTGCTGCTCTTTTCAGAGCAGCACGGAAATGGAATCGGCCTTGATGTCCACCAGCAGTAAGACATGTACACACACTAGAGTTTTATTCAGCTGTTAAAAAAAATGAAATCTGCAAGGAAAAAAATAGATAGACCTGTAAGACTCAGAAAGCAAGTACAGCATCTTCTTGCACACATGGGAACCCTAGCATCTAATTGTCACGAGTGTGCATTTTAAAAGATTTATTTATTATGTATACAGTGTTCTATCTACATGTTTGCCTGTACACCAGAAGAGGGCACCATATCTCATTATAGATGGTTGTGAGCCACCATGTGGTTGCTGGGAATTGAACTCAGGACCTCTGAGCCATCTCTCCGACTAGTGTGCATTTCTATGGGAGTGAGTGTGCAGAGACTAGGAAAGAAGTGAGGGGCCTGCGACGTGGGGAAAGAAGAGATGTATGGCAGTTAAAGAGGGAATACTAGTGATGGAAGGATACAAGGGAGACTGGGGCCAGGGAGATGAAGGAGAGGAAAGGCAGGAGGATCAACCAAAACTAGGTACATATGAAAAGGCCTGAACACAAGCTACAGGCGAGCAGCCCTGGGGAGGTAGGCTGAGGACCGCGGAACCAACGACCCTCAGCGTAACTACTCGCAAGAGACACTGTTAGTGATTAAGATTGAAATAAAAGAGTGTGCCTCTGCCAGGTCACCGGGGCAGATGCGATTATCTGGCAATTGCTGCCACTGAAACTGCAGAAAAGACACATTCAGTGTACACAACAGAGCCTGCGGGGGGAGGGGTGCTGTTCCTTCCAGCCTTGAAGAACAGGGAACTGATTCTCCCATGCAGTTTTACTTTCAATTCTCCGGAAAGCCTAGTTTCAGTTTCCAGACTGGCTGGCTGCAGAGCTGAGAAGCCGACCAGGGAGGGAGGAGCAGAGCTTTGCCTGGAGACTTCTTCATTTAGTATTTCTCCGTCCCTCCGTCATCTTCCCCAGAGTTTATCTGGGGAAGGCTGGAAATTTCTCCCTGAGCAAAAGCACCGAGGATTCACTCCAAGGAACAGGGTGATCCCACAGAGATGGATCCATCCCCTGACCTATACGAAACCCCTGGGGACAGTCTGGACCACTTTGTGGAGCACAGCCTTCAGCCCCGGAGGGACTGGAAAGAGGAAGGGCAGGACGCCTGGGAGAGAATCGAGAGGTTCCTTCGGGACCAATGCTTCCAGGATGAGCTGCTTCTGGACCAAGAAGTCAAGGTGCTCAAGGTGGTGAAGGTGAGCACAAAGGGTCCTGGGTTCAAGTCCCATCTCTGCCCTGTGGGATCTGTGACCGGGGGAGATGGGCCACTTCACCCCTCTGAGCCTCAGGCTCCTCTTCTTAGTTGGGTTTATCATAGGCAATGAATGGATAGAGCATAGGAAAGGCTTCTGCATATAAAATTAGTCTTGCAAAGCTGAAGGACGGTGGTGGTAATGAGAATTTGCGATTCTGATCTCAGGATGGACCACAGTCACCAGTTTCCATAAAATGTGTGCCTCCTAGCA
The DNA here is from genome assembly GCF_017639785.1 of Mesocricetus auratus. NCBI lineage: Eukaryota > Metazoa > Chordata > Mammalia > Rodentia > Cricetidae > Mesocricetus > Mesocricetus auratus. The sequence goes on from NW_024429206.1 coordinate 6,224,388, forward strand.
AGACAATAAATAGTTGGTAAGCTCAATGGGACTCCAGGGGCTACCTGGGTAAGTAATTCAGCATCTACTTAAAATCTGTAGTCTCAGCCAGGCGGTGGTGGCGCATGCCTTTAATCCCAGCACTCCGGAGGCAGGGGCAGGTGGATCTCTGTGAGTTCGAGACCAAGCCTGGTCTACCGAGCGAGTTCCAGGACAGGCTCCAAAACAATACAGAGAAACCCTGTCTTGAAAAAACAAAAATAAATAAAATAAAATCTGTCTTCTCTGCTGGAAAAGTGCAAACTTAAAACACATCCCCTTCAATCAAGATTGTTTGGATCAGAAATCCAGGTGTTCTTCATTTTGCTAAAATGAAAGACATCTTACCTAAACTGGAGTAAGTCAGACTTTATCCAGGACCCCTGACTCCATGCATGGCCAAAGAGATAAGAACTGGAGAGAAAGGACTTAGGACTATGATGAACCTAAACAGACAGACAGCTGACACCAAAGATCAGGAAGAGCTGTTAGCAAAACAGGTTTCAAGCTCCTACAGTTGCCTCAAAAGCTGCAACCCACCCCTTTGGTATTCCAGCCCTCTAAACCTCTGCCTCAGCCAACAGCTCCCGGGTCTAGGGCTCCATCAGCCTCTTTGCTTCTGAGATGCTGAAAGAAACAACAAAAAACAGGAAGTCCAGAGCTGGGCATGGCAGCCCCCACCTGTGACCCCAGCATTTAGGAGGTCGAAGCAGGAAGATTACCAGTTTAAGGCTGTCAAGTCTGGGCTATGTAGCAAGTTCCAGGTCAGTCTTGGCTACCCAGTGAGGCACTGTCTAGGGGAAAAGGAGATGCTGAGATTCATGTTCTCTCATCTTGTTAGTTCTGAAACGCAGCACTGTGTTTCATTATAGCATTTTTCAAACAGTAATTTGTTTGGTGCTGGGGATGTAGCTCTGAGATTGATATGTTGTTTGCCTAGTATGTAAATCCATCTGTAACTCTAGTTCCAGAGGACCCACACCCTCTTTCTGGCTCTGGGGACATCAGGCACACATGTGGTGCACAAACATACATGCAGGCAAAACCCATACACGTAAGGAGTGTTTGTTTATTGTTCTTTATTTTCTTTCTAAGTTTGAGATTTCCGAACATTTGGATTTCTCAGTTTGGGCCTAGGGATGCGCAACCTATAATATCCACAGCAAAGGTCTCCCTCCATGATGGGGACCAATGGTTTCCCTTTTGTGTGTGGTTTTTTTCAAGACAGGGTTTCTCTACTTAATTTTGACTCCTGGAACTCATTCTGTAGACCTGGGTGGCCTCAAATTCATGTAGATCTGCCTGCCTCTGCTTCCTGGGTGCTGGAATTAAAGGTGTGCACCACCGCTGCCTGGTCCAACTGCTTCTTTTAAGGATTTTTTGTTAGTTTGTTTTGTTTTTCAAGACAGGGTTCCTCTGTATTGCTTTGGAGCCTGTCCTGGAACTTGCTTTGTAGACCAGGCTGGTCTCGAACTCACAGAGATCCACCTACTTCTGCCTCCCAAGTGCTGGGATTAAAGGCGTGTGCCACCACCGCCCGGCTCTTCTTTTAAGGATTGTATAGGGGACTTACCACTAATGCATTTGGCCTACCTAGAAACCTCAAAGCACCAAATCTCAGGATAGGTCAATTTGTACTGTCCCCTCCACAGGGAGGCTCCTCTGGAAAGGGGACAACGCTGAACCACAGATCTGATCAGGACATGGTTCTGTTCCTGAGCTGCTTTTCCAGTTTCAAACATCAGGCGAGACTCCGAGAAGTCATCATCAACTTCATCAAGGCAAGGCTGCTTCACTGCAGGGAAAGCCTGGCCTACAACATCACTGTGATTAAACAGAGAGAAGGAAATAGGACCCCTCGCTCCCTGACCTTAAAGGTCCAGCCCAGAAAGAGTGACGACATTATTCGGATGGATGTTCTGCCGGCTTATGATGCTTTGGGTAAACCTAGTGCTGGATCTGTTTCAAGGAAATGGTTCTGGGGTCTGTTCTTTCTGGGAGAGGCTACAAAAAATAGAAACCACTGAAGTTTACTCTTTAGTGGGGAGGTAGGAGTGGGAACATCCCCTGAAGATGTGCATCCCTCCACAAATGCATGGGTCCCCAAGTCCCAGTGTTGCCCAGAGAAAGACGATTCATCGAAATGAATTCCTACCTACCCTCTGGGAAACACAGGTCAAACAACAGTTCTAAGGTCTTTGGTGTTAGCCAGAACTGGATTTAAATCATCTGTAAAACAAGGCTCTCATGTGTTCACATTTTATAACCTGTGTTACCTTGGGTCAGCAACTTGGGCCTCCAGACTTGAGTGCACTAACTCAGTGCATGTAATAATGTTAAGGAGAGTCATGGTAACTGACAATACTTGCCCACATTTGAGTTATAAAAATGGCAATTTCCCATGGTTGCCTTTGAATTTACCTCCTTTTTGGAGCTGATCTGAGGACTCCACGAGCTTAACTGTGATCTCTGTGCTCAGGAAGCAGAGGCAGGTGGATCATAAGCCTGATGGCAGCCTGGGATCCACAGAGAGACCCTGTCAAGAAGGGAGGGAAGAGGGAGGGAGGAAGGGAGAGGGGGAAGATTGAAGGAGGATGGAGGTGGGGAGAGAGGGGTGAAGGGGGTGAAATAGGGCAAGGGAAGAGGGAGGCTTTCCTATCTCGCCCGTCTCAAAACCTAGAGTTTCCTGACCAGATAACTTTCTCCTTCCAGGATCCTTCTCCCGAGATTTGAAACCAGACCCAGAAATCTATGAAGATCTAATAAGAACTAAAGGCAATCCCGGGGAGTTCTCACCAAGCTTCACAGAGCTGCAGAGACATTTTGTGAAAAGCCGCCCTGTTAAACTGAAGAACCTCCTCCGGCTAGTGAAGTTCTGGTACCAGCAGGTGAGGGCTAGGAGAAGAGGAAGGGGAGGGTGGGCACAGCCCGTTATGTTTTTAAAGAGGGGATGTAGCTTGCTGCCAGGGAGCTTGCTTGGGATGCATACGGGCCTGGGTTTGGTCCCCGGCACCATCTAGAGAGGTAGAGTGGGGACGAGAGGAGCAGATGAGAGGCAGGATAAACAGTGAACGAAGCTGGACAAATGGAGTCTATTCACGACCTGCAGCACTGAACAGTATCAGAGCCAGGCATCACTATGGCGATGGTGTTTGTGTCTTGCTTAGAGCCTCCTGCTTCCAGTGACACCGTCCCCAAGGGCAATTAAACACTCACTGGCGAGAACAAACAGACACATGGCATTTTGATAAAAACAATACTAAACATAAAGAGAACATTGTGAAGTACTATGTCCGGTGATCTAGGCTGTATGTGCCACGTGATTTCCCCATTCGGTGTTTGTGGCTAATGCCTAGTGGGTGGACACTACCCTCATTTTGGAGATGAGAACACTGAGCTGAAATGTTAAAGGCAGAGCTAAGGTGTGAACAAGAGTGCTTGACTCTGGGATCTGTGCCCTTCAGCGGTGACAGGGACTGTTCTTTATAGCATCTTTTCTTTCCAGTTATCTGAATGTCGTAAAGGGTTCATTATAAAAATTTTTTATAAAAGGAAAAAAAAAACCAAAGTGGGAAAATGCAAAAGGAAGAAAGTGAAATTCACACGCAGTCCCAGGGTAAACCAGCAATAATGCATTAATGCAGCAGCTGCCTTTTCATGTTTTTTTTATCTGTATTCACACAGCTCACACTCAAACCATAGGTAACCAGAATCATGCCAGGACCCACCCTTTAAACAAACACACATGCTGTTGACCTTTGGCATTGGATGTGAGAGCACTGTCTATTTATGTCACTTGCACGCTTTGTTATTTCCTCATCAACTTTAAGACCTCATGAACTGCCGGGCGTTGGTGGCACACACCTTTAATCCCAGCACTGGGGAGGCAGAGGCAGGCGGATCTCTGTGAGTTCGAGGCCAGCTTGGTCTACAGAGTGAGTTCCAAGACAGCCTCCAAAACAATACAGAGAAACCCTGTCTCAAAAAACCAAAAAAAAAAAAAAAAAAAAAAAAAAAGACCTCATGAACTGCATGCATTTGCTATTCTTCCCGTCTGCACTGCAAATGTTGGCATGGATACACCACTCACCTACTGGCTCTAACTAGGCCAGCTTTAAGAACACAATGGGCTGGCTCAGCATTTAAGAGCATGTACTGCTCTTGCACCAGACCCAAGTTCAATTCCCAACACCCACACTGGGCAGCTCGCAACTGCAATAACTCCAGCTACAGGGAAGCCAATGCCCTCTTCTGGCCTCCAAAGGCACTACACTCACATGCACATACCCAATCACAGACACACATTTATACACAATTAAGGACACAGTTATTGGAAAATTATGTGTATAGTGTTTTGTGTGTTTGTATATCCGTGTATGTGTGTGTGTGTATGTGTGTGTGTGTGTGTGTGTGTGTAGGCAAAATTATGCGTATAGTGTCTTTGTATGTTTGTCTGTATATCCATGGGTGTGTGTGTGTGTGTGTGTGTGTATGTGTATGTGTGTGTAGGCCTCAGGCTGATGTCAGGAGTCTTCCTTGATCTTTTTCATATATACTGGGACAATGTCTTTCAGTTGACCCTAGGCTTGTCTACGTGGCTGTCTAGCCAGCTTGCTCCATGGGGCCCCATCTCTGCCTCCCAAGTACTGGGATTATAGGCTGTTACAACACCCACCCAGCTTTTATGTGGCTTCTGGGTATAAGAACACTGGTCCTTACCCTTGCATGGAAAACCCTTTATCCACTGAGCCCTCTCCCAGGCTCAGATTTCTGCAGATGAATATTTCTGACCTTCTATGATAGATTTTGGTTACTTATCTGAACTACCTCTTTCTCTCCATAGGGAATATATATATATATGTATATATATAGTTATTTGAATATTACAATGGACCCATCATAAAATTCAAACAGCATAAAAATCTAATAATAAGGTAAAAGTATTGTGTGTACGGATGTGTGCATATCAGTATGGGAATATGCTACACTCATGCTCATAAGGGCAACCCCAAAACTGGACTGAGGGTATGTGTGTGTGTGACTTCTTAGCCACCTAATTTTTCTTATGTTTATTACATGCTTTAATTCATTTTAACTTGTTCTTGAATATGGCATGACTTTGGCAATGCTTTTATTTTCTTCCGAATGACGAACAAGTTGTACATCACAGTTTGAATTATGCAACCTTTTCTCACTGTACTAAAATACTACTTTTGTTAACACTGTTAAATCCACAAATCTAGTGGGGACTAATTCTGAGCATCTATTCTGCTTCACTTGACTGGTTTCCTTTTTAAGTTCTGAGGGACTGAACCCAGGATCTTTTGCATGGTAGAGAAGCACTACTAAGCTGCTACAGCCCTGACCCTTGACCATTGTTCATTCTTATGCCCCCAAACTGCTGTTTTTGTTACCAGGTAGAAAGTGAGGAATGGCACCCAAGTTTGACCTGTGACCTCCACATGTGTGGCAAGCACACACCCCCACACACACACATACAATACACATACAAGACAGAAATCAGTGACAGCCAGGCAGACTGTGCACACCTACAGTCCCAACACATAAGAGGCTGAGGCAGAAGAATTGCAAGCTTCAGGCTAGCCTGGGCTACACAGCAAGACTGTCTCAAAAATAAAAATCACCTGGAGTTTAAATAGAATCTACTACTGTTGTCTTACTCAATGGACATGGCATCAAATTGTCTTCTAAATACGTGTCATTAAAGCCAGGGATTAGTGTAGTTATCTGCTCTCATCAGAAAAGACTCCCCCCACCTGCCCTCAGGACACAGTAGCTATCACAGACTCACAACTAGTCTAAGTGCAGAGAACAAGTGACCGCGGGGCACTCAGCCCCACGTGGGGCATCAATATCACCCTGTCTACAAGGCTAAGAACACTGTGCACGAGGAGGCGGAAGGAGTCTGAGCCGGAGATCATGGTGGTTGGGGGGCGGGATGGCTATGAAATAGTGTCCTCTGGACATGACAGATAGACAGATTCCCACTACTCAGGTGCTCACAGCAGTGTCAGCTACCTGCAAGAGACCGGAGCAAGATTTAGTTAATCAGCAACCCAGGGTTGCTGGGAGAGAGCTGAGAGCTACTGGCTGTTGATAGCAGCTGGGAGAGGGAGAGGTGGTTTTGTCCTCAGAGGTGCGGCTGATGGGTGGCCCCACATCCGTGGACATGATCGACTCCAACTGGATTCCATGGGTTACAGAAAAAATAGAAGAGGATGAGGAAGAAGATATTGGGGGAGGGTAAGAAGGTAAAAGGGGTGAAGGTGGATATGATCAAAATACTGTATACAGGCACAGAATTCTCCAACGATATATGAATAAATAAAATAAATCTAAAGGCTGCCATAAATTTATTAATTAATTTAGGAGGAATTAAACACTTACTGGCATTCCTTCTTCTTTCATTTTATTCAGTTTTTTGTTTTGTTTTTCTGAGACAGGGTTTCTCTGTATTGCTTTGGAGTCTATCCTGGAATTCTCTCTGTAGACCAGGTTGGCCTCGAACTCACAGAGATCTGCCTGCCTCTGCCTCCAGAGCGCTGGGATTAAAGTTGTGAGCCGCTGGGCGTTGATGGTGCACGCCTTTAATCCCAGCGCTTGGGAAGCAGAGGCAGGCGGATCTCTGTGAGTTCGAGGCCAGCCTGGTCTACAGAGCTAGTTCCAGGACAGCCTCCAAAACAAAAGAGAAACACTGTCTCGAAAAACCAAAACTAAATAAATAAAGGTGTGAGCCATCAACATCCGAGCATTTTATTCAGTTTTGAGCTGTCTGTGTGTTGTAGATTTTTGCAGTTACTTCCTGCATTTGCTGTATCACATTGCCTTCTCCATTCTAACTTAAAAGCATGGACAGATATGCAGACGGTCCACAAGAGACCCCAGATCAAAAGTCCACCCAGGTCCCACTGTTTCATGGCTGTCACATAAAGCATCAGAGGAACCCGAAAGCTCTTAAAGCATCAAGAACATATTCTTCTGCCCTCCCTCCCTCTCTTTCTTCCCTCCTCCCTCCCCCTCACTTCCTTCTGTTCCTCCCTTTCTCCAGTACCTGAGAAGACAGCATAGAAGAGCAGCATTGCCCCCAAAATATTCTCTGGAGCTACTAACCATCTATGCCTGGGAAATGGGTACAGAGAGCAGCGAAAACTTCAATTTGGATGAAGGATTTGTAGCCGTGATGGAGCTCCTCAGAGACTACCAAGACATCTGTGTCTACTGGACCAAGTACTATGATTTCCAAAATGAAGTCGTCGGAAACTTTCTCAAAAAACAGCTGAAGAGAGACCGGTATGTCAACCATATTACTTATGACTTTTAGGAATAGAAACCCTGACTGAAGTGTCGTAGAAAAGTAAGAGACTCAAGTGGCTTTTGCAACTGAAACATTCGAAGAAAACTTCAAGTATAACCACGTCACCAAGGTCTCTTTCTGTGAGTTGGTCACCCCCACCCTTCCCAGGGCTTCACTTCCGGTTTATCCCTTCAAGGCTGCAATTGTTCTAGCCTTCTCCACTAGGCGCCAACTTTCCAGTATAGAACTGGTATGTCAAGCAAGATCTCAGAGGTCCAGTCTCACGAGCCTCCTTAGGCTCCAATCCTAATCAAGGGCTTTACTTGCAGGTATCGCTTCTGCCCAAAGGTGCATGCAACTCCTGCTCTGGACATTCTGAAGAATGTGCCCTGTTGGCCATAGTTTCAGTTTCAAATGAGTGAGTTAGGAAGTATATAGTCGGGCGGTGGTGGCACATGCCTTTAATCCCAGCACTCGGGAGGCAGAGACAGGTGGATCGCTGTGAGTTCAAAGCCAGCCTGATCTACCGAGGGAGTTCCAGGACAAGTTCCAATGCTACAGAGAAACCCTGTCTTTTTGTTTTGTTTTGTTTTGTTTTGTTTTGTTTTTTTGTTTTTACGAGACAGGGTTTCTCTGTATTATTTTGGAGGCTGTCGGTCCAGCCCAGCCTCGAACTCACAGAGATCCGCCTGCTTCTGCCTCCCGAGTGCTGGGATTAAAGGTGTGCCCCACTACCGCCCGGCGAGAAACCCTGTCTTGAGAAGTAAAAACAAAAAGAAGTTTATAGAGATCAGAAGTAAAAGAAAAAATAGCAAGTAGAGGAGCAGCCAATAGCAGAATATATTCAATCGGGTGCTCGCAAATCCAGTGGAGACAACATGAGCAGCCTGACTGGGAGAGCAAACAAAGGCAAGAGCATCAGACTGCTTAGGACACCTGCAGACATCAGCCAGGGAAGTGGGGGGGGGTGGTCATCGGGAGTTCCCCATGGATGAGATTCCCATGTGTGAGCCATGGCTGGACCCCCAGCTTCTTGTTCCCACTGTAGCATGGGATAAACAACAGTGGCCTCTGGATGGAAATGGCTCCCCTTCCAGCTGTTCTCAATGTCCATTTCCCCATTACAGAGCGGCAGGTGGGAGGGACAGCAGGAAGGACCCAAGACAAAGAGTCTTGGAAGAACTCTTCGAGCTACACGTTTGGGATTGTGGCTTAAACACCACATGGCAATTTACGATTATAATGTGTTTTACGATTCCACAGACATGAGGGCCAAGGGCCAGCATCCAGACCTTAACAAGGATCTGTTTCCATTCTCTCCTCAGGCCCATCATCCTAGACCCAGCTGACCCCACCAACAACTTAGGAAGTAGAAATGGATGGGACCTGGTGGCGAGAGAAGCTTCCTACTGCCTGCAGCAGACCTGTTGCTGGACTGGAAACCCCAGCAGGGGCTGGGATGTCCCGGTACAGTGCAGTCTCATACTCAGACCTCACAGTAGCTCTTCCCTCAGCACCCATAAGTCCCAGGACAGGCAACACAGTTAGGTATCGTAGCCTAATTCTCACCTATAGATGTTTAGGCATTCCCCAGGGGTTCCATAAATACAACACTGTAGTGTGCCCACGGTGGGTGAAGATTCTGCATAGTTCCTCACAGAAAGAGTATCCTTTAGACACCAGTTGTTGCTCTGGCTTTGGTAAGTCGAGGAACACAGTGTGACTTGGTGGTACGCTAAGCCTAGGGTGGCGAAGCAGCTCTCCTGTTGCCTTATGTATTTACTCAGAATCTCCCTGTTTGTCTCGGTACATGGTAATTTCTACCAGGAAGGGAGAAACTCTGTAGATAGTAGACGGTTCTCATCACACAGATGCCCTTTCTCTCTCTTACCTCTCTTGCAGCCAGCAAGGAAAATTCAGGTGACAGTGAAACAAACAGAAAAGGAAACCTGGAGGCTCTGGGTAGACCCCTATAGTCCCATCAGGAAGATGAAGGCAAAGATCAAAAGGACAAATGGCACCTCCGGGGAGCTACGCATCTCCTTCCTGGATCCACAAGGGGAGAGGCAACCGCTCAGCAGCCAGAAGACCCTATCCGATTATGGAATATTCTCTAAGGTGGCCGTCCGGGTGCTGGAGACCTTTTCTCCTGAGATCCAGGTCTTTGTGAAGGATTCCAGTGGCCAGAGCAAGCCTTACGCCATCGACCCTGACCATACCATCTATGACCTGAAGGAGAAGATTGAAGATGCTGGAGGGCCTTGCACAGAGAATCAGGTACTGATGTTGGGGAATAAGAAGCTGAAAGATCGTTGCAGCCTTGCAGCACTACAGATAAGAGACTGTGACACCATCCAGCTCAGGGTGATCTAGCCCTAGTCTGCCTACTGTATGACGTCAACACTTGACGCCTCCCTGTCTCAACCCTTTACCCAGACGTTGTGTTCATTCTGTACCCTAAATATCAACATTTGCTCACACATACAGAATGAAGTTCAAGTTTCTTTGCTGAATAGTGAGTCTTTGATGCAATCAAGCCAAGCCCTACTTCCTTCTCCGTCCCCACTCAAAACGCACCAGTCTCCCAAATACTCAAAACTCACGCTAAATGTCAAGTCATGCCCCCGTCACTTTGAGTCAGTTATTCTTTCCCCTTGGCCCACGTTTTCATATTTCAAGACTTAGACTTGTAAGTCACTGAATCTCAAAGTGCAGACCCCGGACTGACAGACTCACCATTACTCCAGGAACCTCTTAGAAAAGGAAATTGACCCAAGTCAGATATTCTACCGAGGCAGCCGTCAGTGCCATGATAAGCTCTCCAAGTTGTTCTGATGCATGCTCAAGTTTGAAAATGACTGGTGTACGGCCCATGAGCTGGCCAAGTCATCTTATGCTCGTATTCTCTCTCTTCGTCCACAGTAACCTTCTGTGAGAGGAAGTTGGGTGTTAATCATGTTGTTTTGTTAGATCTCTCTCTCTAGAACATTGAGACATAATTGTTTTTCTTGAATGCTTTATGCCTTGGCCCTTGTGATCTAGAATGGTACCGATCCAGTGTAAATATTTGACGTGTACCTGTTGAATAGATAAACAAACCAAAGAATGGCGTTGAATCCCTCAATGTTGTCTTCATCATATCTGATGCCATTTTAGAGTCCACGTAGTTTGAGGTGCCCCTAGCCTACATGTCATTCTCTAAAGATGTTCCCAAGTAACTTTTACAAACATCATACTGGTGGGTAGACATGGTCTCCCTCTGTCTAAACCCACCTGGACCAAAGGTGATGAGGGTAGACTCCATCCACTGGTTATCCTTAGGCAGGCCCATATTTCAATCTTGGAAAGCAGGGCCTGGTACAGTAAACTTCTTGAAAGAAGCTGAACAGTCAAGAATAGACCCACCCTTGCTTAAATACAGACAGAGAACCATTCTCCCACAGAACAGAGCCACACACAGCAAGAGACAGAGCCAGAGCATGCTCTCACGCCCAGGGAGAGGCTACACGAGTCGTTTGTCCCTCCTGCTACCCAAGTTCTCCTTGTACCTTCTCATCATCCTCATGTCACTGAATAAATCCAAGCGGGACATCTTTTCTGCCCTGAGACCTCTGTTTCCACAGCTAAGTTCAGGTCACTTATCTGTCCCTCAACACACGCAGAGTCCCATGCACCCGTGTGGCCTTTATACCAAGAGTCTCCATAGACAACATCATTTGGCTGTCTTCACAGCTGCCTTAGAGCTGGATGGACTTGTAGAAATAACAACCCTTCTACATTTTACATATGGGAGAAACAACAACAACAAACAAACAAGCAAACAAAAAGCTTAAAATATAGAAAATCAGCCGGGAGGAGGTGACACATTCCTTTAGTCCCAGCAGCACTCTGGAGGCAGAGGCAGGCCGATCTCTGAGTTTGAAGTCAACCTAGTCTACACAGTCCATTCCAGGACAGCCAGGGCTACACAGAGAAACCCTGTGTCAAAAAACAAACAAACCAAAAAAGTCCCTGCAAAAAGATGGATGGACGTCACATTGAGAGTGAGGGCTAGAAGGCTAAAAGCAGGTCCCCTCTCCCATCTCCCTCTCTCTGGTACCAGGAGGTGCCACTCACATTTTGGGTGGGTCTTTCCTATTCAAATGACATGATCAATAATAATAATAACAGTCCCTCACAAGAATGCCCAGTGGCTTGCCTTTCAGTTGATTCTAGATCCAGTCAGGTTGACAACTAAACTCATCCACCTCAGACTCCATCAGGTTACAAGTGACAGAAGCCTAAACAAATACAGTTTGAGCTAAATTAACTCATGACCAGGTGACGGCTCACACCTGTAACCCCAGGACTCAGGAGTCTGAGACAGGAAAATTGCTGTTCAGTTGGAGCCTACAGTTGGCCCCTGCACGATTTGGAAAGTTCTATTCCTGTCTGTCTGTCTTTCCATACCCCTTCAGTTCAGAGGGTCTCGGAACAGAGGAAAGGAGCCAAAATCCCAGCTCCGCATTCTTGCCAGCTGCTGCAACTTCCTCCCCTATGGCCGCCAGTCACTCAGCTTTTGACCATACTTGGGCACAAACCCAACTTATGGCAGACACATCATCGCCCCTTGGCTACAATCTATAAAACTTTCCTGCCCTGGTCTGGGTGCTTGGCTTCTCTGGCCTCCATCTCTGGGACTGGAGAACCTGCCCAGGAGGTGCTTTTTCAGTTAAGCTCAAGCTTTTAAAACTTTCAAACACCATCCAAAGTATTAGGAGTGAAATGATTGATGCTTCTTGGCCCTTGGGCACTTCATGAAGGTGAACAGAAAGAATATGTGAGACCTGAGTACTTTTTGTGTGAATAAATTGTCACTAGAAATATGGTGAACGTTGAGTCATAGTCTGTGTTGACTGAGTGCTGTTCTTTAAAATGTCATAATATGGTATGACTTAAGAACTAGTTGCTGGGCTGGAGAGATGGCTCAGTGGTTGAGAGCACTGGCTGCTCTTCCAGAAGATCAGGGTTCAATTCCCAGCACCCACATGGAAGTTCATAACTTCCTGTAACTCCAGTTCCAAGGGATCTGACACCTTCACATAGACATATATGCAGGCAAAACACAAATGCACATGGAATAAAAGTAAATAAGATGTAGTAAACACTGGGTGCTGAGGATAGACCCAATGAGAGATGGGGGAGGTGCTGAGGCTAGACCAGATGAGGGATGAGGGAGGTGCTGAGGATAGACCAGATGAGGGATGAGGGAGGTGCTGAGGATAGACCAGATGAAAGATGGGGGAGGTGCTGAGGATAGACCAGATATGGGCTAACTAACACTAAGGATGTCTGAACAGCTGTATAGAAGCCTGCTATTTCATAAGCTCATATTCACATAAAATATTTCAACTAGCATTATCCTACATAGGAAATAACCCTCTTCCCAGAAGATATACATACATTGCCAAATAAAAACTCCAACACCAAGCTGGGATACTGCCCCCCCCCCAATTGTCAGTCAGGGGCACCCTGGAGACTCCCAAACAATTTGAACTTTTGCCATTGCTCTTGCTTGCTGGGTGTAATGACACACGCCCTTAATCTCAGCACCTAGGATGCAGAGGCAAAAGCCTGTGAGTTTTCAGACAACCTGGTCTATAGAGTGAAGTCCAGACTACATAGGACTACACAGTGAGGTCCTGTCTTTAAAAAAAAAAAAGTCCTATTTGGGACTTGGGAAAGTCAACATTGTGAAACTCCCCCTGGTGGCTAGCTTTCATAGTACATGGAAGGTGCTATGCCAGCTGCTGAGGGTAAGTCATCAATAATCTTACCCACTGTAGCCTTCGAGCTACAGTAATGACCACCTAGCAATAGTGGCATGAGTGTTATAGGGGTCTGCTTCCTGATTACATTTAAGGTCTGTTCCATGGGAGGAAACACATGCCCAGTACTATAAAGCTAGCCCAGAATCCATAGCTGGAGAGCTCAGAGGTTATCAAGGTTGAACCTAGTACAGCGATATTCCTGATGAACTCTAAATTCAGCTCACAAAAATAAATGGCCTAGGGAGATGGAAAAAATAAAAAAATCATATCTCTGTACCCATAGATCAGTGAAGCTCCCGACCTCATCAGAGAACTTTCATTTTGGAGTGATTTTTGCACAAACTCCTCACTGGTTAAAGGACAGAGAATAAGCATGTGTGGCATGCTCAGCCATCGATGGGACACATACCACACTTTTCCTTGATGAGGTTCAGGAGCCATAAAAGAGGGGGAGACAGAGGTCAGGGAGGATATCAGCAAAAGAGCTGCCCTTGTGAAGTCACAAGCTGTGGCTGCTTGCACAGGACCTGCACAAGACCAAGCCTGTCTGTAGAATATTATTTTAAGGGTGTTACATTTGCTTATACTGTGGAACATCTGTTTTAATGATGCAAAAATGTGTTGTATCCTTTTATGTTGCATTTGTTTAACTCTGTAAAGCTGTGTTACTTTGCCTGTCTAAAACACCTGATGGTCTAATAAAGAGCTGAACAGCCAATAGTGAGGCAGGAGCAAGGGTAGGCAGGGCTGGCAGGCAGGATAAATAGAAGGAGAAATCTGAGAGAGGAAAAAGAAAGAGGAGCAAGAGAAGGAAGGGAGGACACCAGGGGCTAGTCCCCCAGCTATACAGCCAGCCATGGAGTAAGAATGAAAGAAAGATATACATAAATAAGAAAAAGAAAAATCCCAGAGGCAAAAAAGGTAGATGGGATAATCTAAAGAAAAGCTGGCTAGAAAAAAGCCAAGCTAAGGACAGGCATTTATAAGAAAGAATAAGACTCTGTGTGTGTCATTTATTTGGGAGGTAGGTGCGAGCCTTCAAAAGAGGCAAAAGGGTAAAACAACCAACACAAGCCAGTCACCCCTGCAGCATGGAGGGATGAGGGGCTCAGGAGCTCCTGCCCTTCGCCGAAGAACCAATGACAATTGATGCCTGCTGGGGGAGGAGTCTGTTTTCTTTAAGAGTGCGGCCCCTGGTATGATGATCATGTAGAGGAGGGAGAATGGAGGACAGATCTGAAAGGTACTAAGGAGTGGGAGTAACTGTGTTCAAATATGCATGTATGAAATACTCAAAGAATTCATAAGAATATGTGGTTTTGCAGGGTGGTGGCGGTGCATGCCTTCAATCCCAGCACTCAGGAGTCAGAGGCAGGAGATCTCTGTGAGTTTGAGGCCAGCCTGGTCTACAGAGCGAATTCCAGGACAGACTCCAAAGCATTGCAGAGAAACCCTGTCTCAAAAAAGAAACACACACACACACACAAAAGATTTATTTATTTATGAGTGCTCTATCTGCATGTATGTCTGCACACCAGAAGAGGGCACTAGACCTCATTACAGACAGTTGTTAGTCACCACATGGTTGCCGGGAATTGAACTCAGGACCTCTAGAAGAGCAGCCAGTGCTCTTAACCCCTGAGCCATCTCTCCAGCATGAGACTTTTAATAGTCGACATAATAAAAATGCAATGCTTCCCACTGAGATGAGCCAGTTTGAAAGTTGACGCTGAAATCCCCCATGAGCAGGAGAAGGGGTTGTTCATGTCCCTGGTCTCCCTTCCCCTTGTCCCACTTCCTCTTCAACACTTCCATGTTACTTCCGGGATGGCAGAAAATTCCATTTTGTTCATGATTTCAGAGGCATCAGCCGCTCATAGCAAGGTGGATGTGGAACAGCTCACACCAGTGGTTCTCAGTCTATGGCGCGTGACCCCTTTGGGGGTCAGATGACCCTTTCAGGGGGGTTACATATCGGCTATCCTGCATATCAGATATTTACAGTATGATTCATAGCAGTAGCAGAGTTACAGTTATGAAGCAGCAACGGAATAATTACATGGTTGGGGGCTCGCCACAACATGAGGAAATGTATTAAAGAGTCACAGCATTTGGAAGTCACTAGCAAACAGGAAACAGAGTTGAGCAACAACAGGAAGGAGTCAGGGCCAGGTAATACGCAAGGATGTGCACCCCCGGCCCCCCTCAATTCATTTCCTCTAAGCAGATCCCCCCTTCTGCAGATCCGCCACCTACCAACAGTCAACTCAAACTTTGAATCCATTAGTGGCTTAAGTTAATGCTTAGGCTGGGCTCATCCAGAGATGGGCTTTAGCAATCTCCTCGGGGATTCCTAATCCAGTCACATTGACAATCACACTTCACCGTCATATTACACTCACCATGATTTATGCTCTCACCTCGCCCAAAAAGCAGCAACCACTTTGATCTCTCTCTCTCTCTCTCTCTCTCTCTCTCTCTCTCTCTCTCTCTCTCTCTCTCTCTCTCTCTCTCTCTCTCTCTCTCTCTGTTTTGGTTTAGTTTTTGTCTTTTGTTTTGTTTTTTATTGTTGTTGGTTTCGGTTTCGGTTTCGGTTTTGGTTTTGGTCTTCAAGACAGGGTTCCTCTGTGTAGCCCTGGTTTTCCTAGAACTTGCTCTGTAGACCAGGGTGGCCTCAAACTCAGAGACCTGTGTTTTCATAAGCATGCAATGTGGAAGATTTTTTAAACTACTGACTTTGTCCCCACCTCTTTGGACACTCCTTCTAGGACAGCATGCATTTCTTTCCATCACCTAAATTATACTGCAAGGTACCATCTGTATGACAAGAAAACCAAATGTGGTCTTCACACGGACTCCCCCCCCTTCATTCGTGGACACCTCCAAGTCTTCCCTGAGAGACTTACTCCTGGGCTTCCATCATATCCACAGTCCCTCCTCTTTCTGACGGTGGCCCAAGAACAACGCCTAAGATGGGGCAGTCACCTGTTTTCTCCTGTCCTTCCCACCTCCTGTCCCCACCTCCTCCTACAGAGACTAGAACCAAGCCCCCCTCCCTACCTCCTCCATGCCCAATCCTGGTCCAGGCCATTGCTCCCATCTTTTCTTTTTTCAGACAGGGCCTCATTACATAGCCTCAGCTGTTCTGGAACTCACCATGTAGACCGGGCCAGTTTCAGGTTCACAGAGACCCCCCTGCCTCTGCCTCCCTAGTGCTGGGGTCCAAGGCGTGCGCCACCACCAGCCAGCCCCTGTTGTGTCCCCACTTGGACCACCACACAGGGCCCAGACCATAATCTGCTCTTGCACTTCTGCCATCCATCCTCAGGACAGACGGGGACAAAGCAATTGCCTAGAGTCTAAATTCACTGCGCGGCATGCTTGTGACTCACCACTGCCGCCTTTGGGACAGAGTCAGGACAGATTCACCTGGCATGTGACCCAGTGGGCCACTTCCTCTTTCTCAAACAGTGTTATCACTTGGCTTCCAGAACATTCTGCTTTGCTTCACCCTGCAGCTCTTCCTTGTTCTGCTTTGCTGAACGCTTCTCGCATCTCCCCAGACTCTGGGCCCTGTGACTGCTTCAGAGCTCAGCCTCCCTTCACTCTTCCTTCTTGTGGCTCTGCCTCCGTGCTAGTGGCATCTTCATTCGGGCTTTTGTTTTTTCCTTTTAAATACTTCATTTTATTAATATTGTCCGGGACGCATGTGTGAGTGCATATACGCACATTCAAGCTATAGTTAATTAAACAAAAGGCTGGAGAGATGACCTAGGGGGTTCAATTCCCAGCACCCACATGGCAGCTCACAACTGTCCGGTGACTTCAGTTCCAAGAGATCTGATACCTTCATGCACATAAAATAAAGTTAAATACATTTTTTAAAAACATCAGTCAGAGCAAGAGAGGGATTGCACACACCTTTAACCCCAGCACTTAGGAGGCAGATGCAGGTGGATCTCTGTGAGTTCCAGGACAGCCAGGGCTACACAGAGAAACCCTGTCTCAAAAAACCAAAAGGAAAAAAAAATCAGTCAGACAGTACATCCATCCTCTGCTCAGGACTCTCCCCACTGTTCCTCATTTTGTTCCCAATAACGCCAAAGCCGTAACGTCATCCTTGAGAGTCCTCAGCATTTGCCTCCCACTCTATGATTCCGTCCTTATTCCCTTTCAACTCCATGACCCTTCTGCTCTAGGCATCCTGATATTCCTCAGACCCCACAAGCACAGCACCACCACAGGGCCTTTGCATATGCTCTTGCTTTTCTTCCTGCTAAAAAGGATCTCTTCTGTCTGCCATACGTGTGGCTCACTCTACACTGCCTCCTTGTTTTTGCTCAAGCTCTCCTTCTCAAGTAAGCCCTTCTTGTTTATATAGAACAAGTACCTAAATCACACACACACACACACACACACACACACACACACATACACCCTATTGATTCCTTTCTCTGTTTTATTTTTTCTACTTAGTTCTCATCCACCTTTACCTACTCTCACTTCCCTTATTAATCCTGCTCATCGTTTCCACCACTAGTATGTAAGCTCTCCGGGGATAGGGATTCTTGTACCTGGAACATAGTAGGTGCTCAGTAAATGCTTGTTGGATGAATGAGTACAGGAAAGTGGGGATAAGTGAGCCTTGTACTCTCCCACCCAGGTGTCTCTATCCCCTCTTCAACAAAGGCCAAGGTCCATTCACCCCGAGTCCCTGGCACCAGGCTTGTTCCCACTTCTCAGCTTCCACTCCCTCCCTCCTCACCGGCTGATTCCTAAGTTGTCTGAGTTTCTTTGCTGTTCTGTGGGGTTCAGTCTAGGGCTCTTCACGCCCTCCTCAAACCTTCTTCCTCCAAGCTATAGCATCCCTTTAGTCTTTAAGACTCATGTTAGGGGCTGAAGAGATGGCTCAGAGGTTAAGAGCACTGACTACTCTTCCAGGGGTCCTGAGTTCAATTCCCTGCAACCACATGGTGGCTCACAACCATCTACAATTCAATCTGGTGCCCTCTCCTGGCATGTAGGCAGAACACTGTATATGTAATAAATAAATAAGTCTTAAAAAAAAAAGACTCATGTTAAACAGGCTTTTGCTGCCATTGCCTGTGGCCCTAAACAAATTCTTCTTTCTGTCTCCTTAGTGTGTGTACCCCGCTGGCATCACACTAAGACTATAAGGAATCTCCTTCCTGCTCATTTGCCCCATTGCTCAGAGGGTCCTGTGGGGCATGAAGCTTTTCTTATTTTGTTTTCCTAGCATGGTGTCCGATAGTCACTTAATAAAGTGAGGGCTGGGGCTGGCGAGATGGCTCAGTAGTTAAAGGGGCTTGCTGCCAAGCCTGACGACCTGCGTTTGATTCCTGGAACCCACATGGTGGAAGCAGAGAAATGACCCCTGCGGGTTGTCCTTTTACCCCCACATTCCTGCCATGGCACAACCCCCCCCCGCAAAAAAAAAACAAATAAATAAATATAATTTAAAATTTAAGATCCTTTTAAATAAAACAGGAGGATCCAAGAGGCCAAGCATGTGGCACAGGCACAGGCTTCTGAGTGTCCTTTCGATTCCAGAATCCTCACTCCTTAATCATGAGTAGGCCCTTTCTGTTTCCAAACCTCAGTTTCCATATGATGGGTGGGGGCAGCCGGCCTGAGTCATCTAGATGAGGTGTCCCCAGAAGGTCAAACTCAAGCCAATTTCAGTTTACACACGTCACAAAAGGGAAACTCCAAAGGCTGAGAATCGAAACTTATAGCACAAATGTTGGCCATTGGCCAGAAGCCAGCCTTGTTAAGGTGGCCCGGACCTGCCAACCCCGGCCTCCCCTCCCTCCAGCACACCTCCCATGACAATAAATCTCCAAGACGCTGACCCCCAGTGGGCCCATTGCTCCCTTGTTCCTCCCTTCCCCCACCCTTTCCACCACAGGGTACTAGAGGTCAGCAGGAAAAGAACCGCCTTAAAAACAGGAGGTGTGTGCAGGAGTTGGGTGGGTGCCTGGCTATATAGCCCTGCAAGCCCTGCAGCGGTAGCAGGAACGTTCAGCACCAACATGGCACTGGCCCAGGAGCTGTACAGCTTCCCAGCCTCCAAGCTGGACTCCTTCGTGACTCAGTGGCTGCAGCCCACCAGAGAGTGGAAAGAAGAGGTGCTGGAGACTGTGAGGACGGTGGAGGAGTTCCTGAGGCAGGAGAACTTCCATGGAGAGCGTGGCCTGCCCAGGGATGTGCGGGTGCTGAAGGTGGTCAAGGTAAGGCTGGGCATCTCCATGTCCAGCCAGGATGAGGCAAAAAACCCCATGCCGGGGGTCCCCTTAACTCACGCTTCTGACATCTCAGGACAGCCCGGTTAGCTGTCCACAGCCCACTGCCTTGGGCAGAATGAACTAGTGCAGAAGCTGATGATAGGCCACCTTGGGGAGTCGGACGCCCAACCCTTAACGTTCTGTCATTAAGGGTTATGCTCTGTGAGGTAGACACCATTCTTTTCCCCCTTACAGATGAGGCCAGCAGAGGTATAAGAGCTATAATGATCACTTGCCATGCGAGGCCTCTGGCTGGATCCTGATACATAATCTGTAAAATACAGTTTGGGGGGCCTGACTTGGGGGACCCACTCCTGCCGTCTCAGCACTTGGGAGCCGGCCTGGGTTGCAAGTTTCAGATAAGGAGAAGGAGAGAGTGTGTGTGTTTCGAGACGACTGGTAAATGTTTAATATGGGGTACATTTTAGTAACAAAACTGCCGCTTTGTCAAGTCTAATAGCAACTGCTGGGTGGAGGCTCTCTTTTGGGGGACAAAGCTCCTTGTTGCCTGTTGAGATGAAGCAAACGTGGGGCTGTAGCCTCAGCGCTCCAGTGCAAACCTAGCATGTATGAGGCTCTGGGCCTACAAAAGACAGACAGACAGACAGATGTGGCCGGTTCTGACGTTGCTGAGTGCCTGGGTGATCTTTGTATTTTTTCTTATTTGTCCATGTTTTAATTTTTTGATAATAGGAAGATTTTTATAATGGAGGCTGAGGGGGGCAATGTGGCTTGCTCAGGGTTGCACAGCTGGCCTCAGAGCTGGGACTTACATTTGAATACTCAAGCTGTGACCCAAGGATCGCACTAAGACTTTTTTCCCCTTAAATTCCTCCTCTGGCTGCCTCATCCACCCTTGTTGCTAGCTAGGACCACAGCTCCGGATTGGCAGAGTTTAACAAATCCTGGAAGGGGGTGGGACAACTACAAACTGAAGATCTGGGTTTGTTTTCCTGCTCCCCTATAAAGAGCTGAGTGCGGTTTCACACACTTAGAACTCCAGCCCTGGGGAAGCAGAGACAGGAGAATCACCAGCACTCCCTGGCCCACCAGCCTAGCCAGATCAGCAAACCCCAGGCCAGAGTAAGAGATCCTGTGTCAAAAATCCAAGCTGGACAGCCTAAAGAATGATACCCAAGGTAACCCTAACCTCTGGCCTCCACATGCAGGCACCCGTGCACACACAACTTTGGAGAATTAGCCTCAGCCAATTATTCATTTAAATATGAAGGAGACTGACACAGAGAGATAGTGACATAGCCCAATGCCACACACCAAATTTGGTGGCAATATCCAGACTAGAATTAAGACTCTGGACTCCCAGCCTAAGGGTTTAACTTTTGCTCTTGGGAAGAATTTAGTAGCCTTGAGGGCTCAAGACCTCCCCAACTCCCCCACCCCCCACCCCCTGCCTTCCTTGCACGGATCCTGTCTCCAAGGCTCTAGGTGATTTAGAAGTGGCAGTCCTAGCTCAGTCACCACACAGACCTTTTCCTCTCACCAGCTGTGTGACTCTGATGGTCCCATCTCCTGTCTCAGGCCCTTGGACTACTCACCTATGATTGTAACATCGTGAACATCATCCCCCACTGCCCGGCACTGAGGCAGTGCATCCTAAAGGTTATCTCAGGGTAAATTCTTAGGTTTCATTGTGACGCTTGCCTAAGGCTTCCTTCTAGTCTTTGGGATTTCTGTCTTAGGCAGGGCCCTCCTCTGGACCACGCCCTCTCTGGCACACCCAGTGAATAGGATAGAAAAGGAAGACTCAACAAACAGAAGGATGGCAACAGATGTTAACTGCAGAGCCTCAGTTCTCCTCCCCGTAGCCCACTAAATGATAGCCACACCCAAATAGCAAGACCCAGAGGATGCACCCTAGACTCAAAGCCTCTTCCCTGCACTCTTGGAGTTGGGGGATGGATTGGGGGGGCAGGGCTGGGCTGTCCACATGACTGAATGCCCTTCTAACCAATCAGGTGTGAGTAGATTTCAACAGATGCAGATCATGAAGTCTGTTCTAAGCTGTTGGGATCAGGAAGGGAGAGGCAGTGTGGACAGGACCTGCAGAGGGACTGCCCTCTGCCCACATCCAGCATCAGCCTCCAGGCCTTATCTCAGGGCAGGCTACTGAGTCTGGCCACTAGTGGGATGAGAATAAAGCTGGAGAATAAAGATGGTGGGTGCCTGCTCCTGGGGAGCAGAGTAGAGTTCGTAGACAGTATCCCAGGATGGAGAGGAGGAAGAGCCACTGGCCGTGTCTCCTGACTTTCTGTCTGTCTGACTGGTTGGGGGACCTTGCAAACAGGTCATGTCTTACTGCCTCTGTATTCCCAGCTGGGGAGATGGGTCACAGGGCCCATCTCCATGGTGATTAGAAAGGGGACGTGTATTAAATGACCTTAGTGGTGCCAGATACAGGGGCTGCTCAGCCTGTGACAGTAGGATTTTCATTTCTAGAGTGATCCCACTGACCAGGAAATGTAGCCACCTGGACACAGACCCTCCCCCAGCAGCCCCAGGTCGACCAATATGGGGTGAGCTAGAGAGATGCAGGGCCTTGTGTGCCAGGAGGCAGAGTCTGGAGAGTAAGTCCCGCTGTCTCTTCAGAATCATCTGGCTCTGGGGCCAGCAAGATGCCTCAGCATGGAAGGTGCTTACTGCCAAGCCTGAGGATAATCCAGGGAAACCCACAGGGTGACATGAACTCCCATTAGTTGTCCTCTGATGTTCACGTGTGTGCTGTGGCATGCGCGCACGCGTGCGCGCGCGCACGCACGCACACACACACACTAAATAAATAAAATGGAAAAACTGTAAATAGTCCAGTCCCGTTCCATTAAGAGATGGGGAAACTAATGTCTAGGCAGCAGAGGAGTCCGCTGGATGAAAGGATACACACTGCGGACATCCAGGACACCAGGCCCTATGCCCAGCCCCTGGCGTACAGTATTTTAACTGACCCTCCCTGTATTCTAATAACTCACATTTCGTCATTGTTTTCCTTTTACTCATGTTGGACTTTGGGCTCCTAATGATCACATAGCAGATAAGTCAAGGATAAGGTTCAAGGTTGGGGCTAGGCATACAGTTCTAATGCCAAAGTGCTTGCCCTGCCATCATGGAGGTACCTTGGTCCACTCAAGCATAATGGGAGGGAGGGAGCATGATGGATGAGACTGACCATCTGTTTCACAGCCTGTTCAATAGATATTTCTACCAGCTGGGAGCCCTTTATCAGACACTTAGGTCTAGAAGTGTTTCAGGTTTGGAAACCCCCCCCCCAGGCTTTGACCTATTTACATAAACATAACAAGATATCTTAAGATAGGACCCAGACCTTCTAATAAGTTCGTGTGTCTCCACATAGCTCGAAGGCAATTTTGTACAGTATTTTTGGTCATGTGGGGAGTTTCCTACTCATGGCAGCATGGCAGCAGGTAAATACTGTTGGATTTTGAACATTTTGGAGTTTTCAGGTAGGGATACTCAGCCACTGTTCCCTTGGAGTGGGCATTGCTCTGGGTTGGACAAGACTTGAGTCTCCAACGGTGTCCAGTGCAGTGGATAAGCAAGGGCTGCTTGCTATAGCAGGGCACACCTGCAACCACATGGCTTGGGAGGCTGAGTCGGTCAGGAGGGTCATGAGTTCAAGGACAGCCTGAGCTATACAGTCAGGCCAGCCGTGGGCTGCCTAGGGAGAGAACACAGGGGAGCCTGGCTGCTGGAGGGCAGCTACCAGAGATCGTGAGTGCAAAACTCAACATCTGTCTGTCTGCATGGGATGGCAGCACTTCTCACCCAGCCCTTGTAGAAAGACCGTATTACAAAGGGTTACATTGCATGAAGAGCTCCAAGGTTGCCGGGCACAGGGCAGAGGGCCTTGGGGTGACAGGGTCCTGTCTTCCGCAGGTGGGCTCCTTCGGGAATGGCACGGTGCTTAGGAGTACCACGGACGTGGAGCTGGTGGCGTTTCTGAGCTGCTTCCACAGCTTCCAGGAAGAGGCCAAGCACCACCACACTGTACTGAGGCTGATACAGAAAAAAATGTTCTATTGCCAAGACCTTCTGGACCTCGGACTCGATAACCTGGGAGTGACAGAAGGATTCCCCAGTGGTCTCATCTTCACTTTGCGGACAAGGGAGACGTGGGAGCCAATCACTGTCACCATCATTCCCGCCTTCAGAGCCCTGGGTAAGGGGAACATGCAAGTCCTACGTGGCCAGCCGGCCAGGCCCAGGAGACTGTGACCCCTTGCCTCTGGTGGACATATCCTTCCCATGTCCTGGCCTGGGGCTGAGCTGCCACGGTGTGCTCAGGACTAACAGACTCGGACCTGGGAAACAGAAACTTCTCACAGAGGCACACTGTGGGCACATGACAAAAGGTGGAAGGGAGTGGGGTGCGATGGGTAACCACCCAATAATGTCCAGGGGAGGCCTCACTGTGGGAAGAATGCTCTGAAAGGCCTGAGTGAGACCCAGCCAGGGGAAGGACTCAGATTAGGAACTGAGTCCTTCCTACGAGACACTTGCTGTGTCTGGACACGCACTTCATTCCTAGAAGCAGACCTGTGGCAAGGACGGGACGAGGGACACATGCACGTCATTAGGGAATTAAAACAGAAAGGGGAAGGAGATAGATGCCTTACTGGGCTGTGAGTAGCTGGTTCCCTGCCCCTGAAGGATTCAAATAGCTGTGGGAACACCCTGCGCCCCGCCCGCTACCTCGCTGCACTGCAGTGGGTGGCCATTAGCTGAGCGCAGCCTGGGACTCAGGAGGGCTAAGTCACCCACCCTTGCTGTTTGTACTCAGGAGGAGAATCCCAAGTGTTCACTCTCCGCCATGTTTTATTCTAAGGCCGCTGATACAGATTTGATGTCAGTAAGCTTCCCAACACTGTGACAAGATACCTAAGGCAAGCCTCAGTCGGGCTCACGGTGTTGGAAGTTTTCGGGGACCGATCATGTGCTTCTTCCTGTTGTTTCCGGCCTGTGTGCCAAGATAGCGGGTCGTAATGAACACAGGAGGAGACTTGCTCATCTTCCAGGAAGACGTGGTGGGAGGGAGGGAACCGCCCATAAGAGAAGTGTCTCTATATTCCCTTCAAAGGTGGCCCCAAGACCCGGCTTCCTTCCACTAGTCTCCGGCCCTTAACAGTTCTGCTACAGTCCAACAGCACCCTAGACTGACAACTAGGCCTTTAGCACATGGGTCTTCGGGGGCACTTGCTGTCCAAACCAGGACTGGAGAGATGGCTCTGTGGTTAAGGGAGATTACTATAACAGAGGTTCTGGTTTATGGATCACATAGCACCTCACGACCCCCTGAACCTCCAGCTCCATGGGATCCAGCGCCCTCTTCTGACCTCCTTGGGTACCCACATGCATGTTGTGCACACACAAACTTATGCAGGCACACACACGGAGATATAAAAGAAAAAAACACATAAATCTCAAGACCCAAACCATGGTGAGTTTTGCATCATGTGCCAGCTCCCCCTGGTTACAGGCTGTTCGGCATTATTCCATGGTGTCAGACATGGGGTACAGTCTTAGGAAGACAGTCATTTGTGGTGTGGCACGGACCCAGTTCTTCCCAGTAAATATCGACAGATTTCAATAAATCACCCAGAAAGAGATCTACTGATAAAACAGACATTAAGGAAAGCTGGAAGTGTTGGGGACATCCAGGGAGGACCTGAAGTATGGAGAGCCCAAAGCTGGCCCTCCTGAATAAGAATCTTACCAGGCTGGGTGTGGTGGAGGATGCCTTTAATACCAGCACTCAGAAAAGAATATCACCGGGTGGATGTCTAAGAGTTTGAGGCCAGCCCAGTCTATATAACAAGTAGCCATGGGTATATAGTCACCAAGGTAAAATTTAAAATGTTAAATTTTAAAAAACCTCACCAGAAAATCTCAGCAGTGATGGCACACACCTTTAACCACAACAGTCAGGAGGCAGGTGGATCTCTGTGAGTTCAAGGCCAGCCTGGTCTACAGAGTGAGTTCCAGGGCAGCTAGGGTTACACAGCAAAACCCTGTCCTGAGAGAGAGAGAGAGAGAGAGAGAGAGAGAGAGAGAGAGAGAGAGAGAGAGAGGTGGAGAGAGAGAATAAATCTTACTGGAAAGCCCATCACGCAAGGTCTCAAGCCTCCCTGGAGACATAACTGCAGAGTGAGCAGGTCGTCCCCAAATGACAGCTTGGTTCCCCAGGGCTTCTAGGAGCTTCACCCAGTCTTTGTTTCCACTCTCCTCAGGCCCTTCCTGTCTCACCTCTCAGTTACCCCCAGAGGTCTATGTGAATCTGATCCAGGCTAATGGGTACCCTGGAAATTTCTCTCCATCCTTCAGCGAGCTGCAGAGAAACTTCATGAAGCATCGGCCAACTAAGCTGAAGAGCTTCCTGCGGCTGGTCAAACACTGGTACCAGCAGGTAAGGGGGCTGCCAGGGTGAGGGGGTAGGGACATCGGGAGGAAACAGGGTTGGGGGAAGAGTGGGAGAGGGTAGGATGTAGTTGCATTTTCTTTGGGCCACCAACCAACTCCCAAATAAAGACACAGAGACTTATTAATTATGAGCGCCTTAGCTTAAGCTTGTGCCACTAGCTATTTTAACTTGATTTAACTTGTTTCTATTCATCACACATGGAGGCTTATTATTTCTTAGCTTGACTTGTTTCTAGTCAGTTTTTATTAACTTAAATTATCCCATCTTTTTTTTTAACTTCTTACTTCTGTAATCTTACTTTCACTCTTACTCTGTGGTTTGCTATGTGGTTGGCTCCTTCTTTTCTCTCTCCTTGATCTCTCGTTTCCTTATCCCTCTTTTTCCTCCTCCTATTTATTATCTCTCCCTGTCAGCCCTGTCCATCCTTTCTCCTGTCTTGCTATTGGATGTTCAGCTCTGTATTAGACCAATCAGGTGTTTTAGACAGGCAAAGCAACACAGCTTCACAGAGTTAAACAAATGCAACATAAAAGAATGCAACACATCTTTGCATCATTAAATAAATGTTCCACAGCATAAATGAATGTAGCAAACCTTAAGCTAATATTCCACAACACCAAGTTCAACAAGAAAGCCTGTCTCAACATGTGGAGAGCGACTGAGGAAAATATGTTGTACTGACCTCTAGCCTCCACACCCATGCTCATGGGTTGTCACACATACATACATACATACTTATATACATCATACAAAAAGAATTTCAAATCCATCTGGTGAGATGTCTCGGTGGGCTAAAGGTACTTGTCACAAAAGCCTGGTGAGTAGAATTTAACCCCAGGAACCCATGCAAAGGTTGAAGGAAAGAATTAACTTCATGAAGTCTAGTTCTGACTTCCATACCTGAAGCACACCATGGTATGCACACATAGGCACACACACATAGATATACACACATGCACACACTCACACAGACACATACATGCATGCATGTACACAGACACATGCACATATGCATGCACACACACCCAAATGCATCACACACACAAAAACACATATGTGCACACACACATACTCACACAGACACTAGCATGAATGCATACACACACACATGCATGCATACACCACATACACATACAGGAAGAAGAGATTCAAAAATAAACTATATTCACCTAAATTTGAATTCAGATGCAATTTGAAGTCTACTAACCTAAGCCCTTAATCCTAAAATGGTGAAACCAAGGCCCAGAGAGGGGAAGCGACTTGGCCAAGGTCACACAGCTAGTAGGTAGAAGAACTAAGGTTAGACTTTGGACTTTCTGCCCCTGGACCTGATACCCTCCTTACACTTAATCTTTACATCCCTCTCCATCTCTTTCCCCCTCTCTCTGCAGTATGTGAGAGACAAGTGCCCCCGGGCCAACCTGCCCCCTCTCTATGCCCTGGAACTACTAACTGTCTATGCATGGGAAGCAGGCACCCAGGAAGACACTAACTTCAGGCTGGATGAAGGGCTCACCACTGTGATGGAGTTGCTCCAGGATCACGAACTCATCTGCATCTACTGGACCAAGTACTACACGCTGCAGAATCCAGTCATCGAGGACTGTGTCAGGAGACAGCTCAAGCGAGAAAGGTACTCACTGTCAGCCACCAGGTCTCACAGAAAAGGCAGAAAGAGAGACTGGGGGCAGGGAGTGCGGAATTTTACGATTTGACTTTACTAAGTATGTGCCGAGACTGCCTACGGGACAGCACAGGCTGCTCCCTTATCTTAGTCAGAGAATCCGGGATGCTTGAGCCACAGGCATGGAGCTCAGGGTTTGCAGTTCACCCCCATGAGCCTGCTTTCTCATTTTATCACAGAGACAAAGTCACCACTCCTAACCCCAAACTCTAGGAATGCAAAGTGTAGTTCTTACTTATGGGCATGGAGCCTACCTCAGGCAATCTCCCAAGGGGCCATGAAGGCCACCAGACTCCACTCAAGCCAGTAATATTCGATCATTCCATGTTTGCATACAGAAGAGACACCTGAGAGGCAACTTGAGCTGTCCCTGTTGAGGCAGTAGAATTAGAACCTTCTCCATCAGCCATGAGGCCTTGGGGTCTGTGTCTCCATTCCTTCACCTCTAAAACGGGGGTAGCAATAATAGTAAGAAAGCTCCCTATAGAACCGTTGGGAGATTAAAGCAGGTTCTCTTGGGTTCTGTCCGGTGCTTCAAAAGCAATCAATACATGTTGGTGGTGTCACTGTGATCAAAGACCATCCAGCAAATTTGGCCACAGGTTTGTGCAGCCTGTCATGACCCTGCGGGAGGGGGCATCTGGTGCTGCTCCAGGATGTACCCAGCAGCCTCATCCTCTCTCAAATCTCATCATCTCCATGCCCTTGCCCTCCGGTGGTATTTTGAGGCCCTTCTTGACTGACAGCTCTGAGGGATGGACAGATGCTCAGTGGCTGGAAAGGACGGTGTCTGAGAAACATCTCCTCAGACAATAGCCTCCAAACTGGTAAGAGCCTGGGCATCCTCTCTCTGTGTTGCAGACCCATCATCCTGGACCCAGCAGACCCCACCCACAATGTGGCGGAAGGATACAGATGGGACATAGTTGCTCAGCGGGCCAACCAGTGTCTGAAACAGGACTGTTGCTATGACAACAGGGACACCCCAGTCCCCAGCTGGACTGTGAAGGTAATGCTTCCTCCAAGGACTGTCAGTGTCCTGGCAATCCCAATGCTATACCTGCATAGTGTTGGTTCTCCCAGGTAGGGGCCTGTGGAGACAACACTTCAGAGGCCTGAAGCCTGTGATACCACTCTGCAGTCAGTTATGAACCTGGGGAATTCTTTGACTTCCTAAGCCTTGAGATGCTAACTCTTACATCCTTATACTTCCCCTACTGGAATGTCAGGTTCCCATTGCTAATCTCTGAGTGTGTTGAGTACAGCTATGTCAAGTCACTCAGCCATTAGGCGCCAGCACTAGACTTGGGGTTGGTGAGAGAGGAAGGAGGGAGGGTGGAGGGTACAGAAATGGGACACGACCTTGTCCTCAAGGAATGTATACAACACTGTTAGATACAAGCAAGCTTGCACACACCTGCAAGACAGGTTACTGGAAGAGATGAGACTCTCTGAAAATGAAAAGTGCTAAGAAACACCTTGCCTTGGTACACCTCTGACACAGGCAACAGGCAAAGAGCATAATAATCTAGTATTTACAATTTGCAAAGTATTTTTCCAGGGGCTGTCTCCACTGATCTCCACAGGCAATTCTATAAAAAGGTTGAACATTATCACTATTTTTCTTGTTTGTTACTGTAAGTACGATTGTTTCCATTTCTCAGAAAGCAAGCTGAGGCTCCCAAGGGTAAAGTCAATGAATCAAGCTCATAGTGGTGATAGACAGCAAAGCCCATTAGCAAAGGTTCAGTTGGGTCTTTAACAAGGCTCTAGAAACAGTAAACATTAGCTAGAACCACCTGGAAAGATTACCTTCTGGAAGTGAGCACGAAGCACCAGACAAGGGTATAAATGCTGGTGAGATGGCTCTGTGGGTAAGGAGAACTGCTGCTAAACCTGAGGGCCTGAGTTCGATCCCTGAATCCCTGGTGCCTACATGGGGGGAGAAGTGACTCCTGAAAGTTGTCTGCCCTCCACGTGTATGCTATCACACACACACACACACACACACACACACACACACACAAACAATCTCTCTATGTATCTATCTGTCTATCATTTATCTATCTCCATGGACTGCAGGTTGAAGAGAAAGGAACAGGAAGTGGGAGTGTATGGGAACAAGAGGCAGAAACTAGAGCAGAGGCTCTAAAGTAAGGTGCACATAGAAAACGAGGGGCTTCAGTCAAATAAAACTAATTGATGGGAGGGAAAGGGCGTGCCTCTGGGGTTTGTTACTGAAACCAGAACTATGTAACCCTGGCTGTCCTGGAGCTCTCTATATAGACCAGGCTGGCCTCAAACTCACAGTGATCCACCCGCCTGTTCTGGAGTTAAAGGTGCACGTGCACCACCACCGGCCAATCTGTGCCTCTGGAATTTTTAAGGCAAGGCTTCACTATGTGTCCCGGGATACTCTCAAACTCACAACCCCCATGTTCTGAGTGCTGGAATGACACATATATGTCACTTTCCACTGTGCTGGAGGATTTTTTTTCTTGAGAACTCTATAACCCTAGGCTTAGAGTCCTTCCTGACAATGACAATGATGAATCTGGGAAGGGAATTTATAGGTCATCAGACAGAAATGTGACCCTAATCTCACCTCTCCTCTCTTGCAGAGAGCACCAGATATCCAGGTGACAGTGGAGCAGTGGGGTCACTCTGATTTAATCCTCTGGGTGAACCCTTATGAACCTATAAAGAAACTTAAAGAGAAAATCCGCCGGAGCCGGGGCTACTCGGGCCTGCAGCGTCTGTCCTTTCAGGAACCTGGTGGCCCACGGCAGCTCCTCAGAAGCCATTGCTCACTGGCCTACTACGGAATCTTCTCCCACATCCACATCTGCCTGCTGGACACCATCTCCCCCGAGATCCAGGTCTTTGTGAAAAACCCGAATGGTGGGAGCCATGCCTATGCCATCCACCCACTTGACTTCATCCTGAGCCTCAAACAGCAGATTGAAGACAGGCAGGGCTTTCCCAGCCAGGAGCAGCAGCTGGAGTTCCAGGGCCATGTCCTGCAGGACTGGTTTGACTTTAAATCCTATGACATCCAAGACAGTGTCACCCTCATCCTGTCCAAGAAGAAGGAGGGGAAAGTTCCATTTGCACCCAGCTAGTTTCCTCTGTAAGCGTCTCTGCATTTTTGCTCACTGTCTTATCCTAGACTCGGCCTAGTGATCCTCCTTCCAATCCTCTGCTGGGATGATTCAAGTCTTCAGTACCCTGCCAGGATGGAACCAGAAGGGATGTGCGGAGTCGTATGCAACCAGGCAATAGCCGGACACTGTGTGTGACAGTGGAATTTCTGTAGTCACTGCTGCAATCCTCATAGTCACACTATCAGGACTTGGTCAGTTTCACTGACAAACTCTTAACTTGTTCAGAGGAAGCCAAATAGGCTTCTCAACCAATTATATGGATCCAGCTTCAGGTTGTCTCATCTCTAACTTCCCTACACCAGCAACCTCTATCAGGGTTGAAGCCTTCCCTGTCCCCCAACTCCCTTCTGCCGGCCTCTGACTATCAAAGGCAAGGTAGGACATCAAGCACCTTTTAAATTGAGAATAAACAGCCTTTGTTTCTTCCTGTTTTAGTGGTTTTCATTCATTTCTACAGATGACTCTCAACTCTAGGGATTGATGAGGACAGAGAACCTGAGATGAAAAGAGACAAAGTCTCAGAGATTGAAGATGAGACAAAGTTTTAAAAAATCCCTTCTGGGCATGGTGGCAGGCCTTTGATTCCAGCACTTGGGAAACTGAAGCAGGTAGATGTCTGTGAGTTGGAGGCCAGGCTGGTCTACATTGCAAGTTATAGACCAGCCAGAGCTACATGGTGAGACCCTGACTCAAAGTTTTCTGCCCATAATAGTCTAGAGACAAAAAAAAAAAACAAACCCACATTTTTATTGCCAAAGGATATTGTGGTTGGGTTTATGCCAAACATTACACACGAATAAATACATGTAATACAAACCTTTTTTTTTTTTTTTTTTTTTGGTTTTACGAGACAGGGTTTCTCTGTATTGTTTTGGAGGCTGTTGGTCCAGCCCGGCCTCAAACTCACAGAGATCCGCCTGCCTCTGCCTCCCGAGTGCCAGCCTGGTCTACCAAGTGAGTTCCAGGACAGGCTCCAAAACAATACAGAGAAACCCTGTCTCAAAAAAACAAAAACAAAAAAAAAAAAAAACAAGGGAGACAGCAAAGGTGAGAGACAGCCCACCTATGTGCACACGAATCTACATATGCATGAACCTGCACAAATGCACACCCGTGAAAAGAGACAAAAGCAATTTTGCCTGGTAATGAGATAGATACATTTGATACTGTGGGACACAGAACTCCTTGAATGTTTGTCAGAGTGGATCAATATTTTGGCTCCATAATCATCGATGCTGAGAATGCCTCTTCTCAGAAATGCACTGTACAAAACAGCAGACACATATTTAAGGCCATTTCAGAAGTTGTTGGAAATGCTATCCTAAAACCAAGACAGACGTCTACCATTTTTCTAAAGAAATCCAAGTTAGCAACTTTTCATTTGCATCGGTATTTTGCCTGCATGTGTGAGGGTGTCAGACCTTAGGGATACAGACCGGTGAGAATTAAACCTGGGTCTTCTGGAAGAACAGTCAGTGCTCTTAACTACTAAGCCATTTCCCCCAGCCCTAAGTTAGCAACTTTTACAATCAAATATTCTAACAGAAACCAATCCAAAGATGTACTGATTTGGTATGTGCTCAGGAATGACATTTCGGCTTTAAAAAAAACCTGTCTGACGAGAGAGAGAGAGAGAGAGAGAGAGAGAGAGAGAGAGAGAGAGAGAGAGGTGGAAGATCACTGCCATTCATGGCATACCACATTAGTCCCATAGCTAAGCCAGTGAGTTTCAGCATTCATTGGTGTTACGTGGTATGGAGACACATGCAGTACAGTGTACACATCATGTGTTCAATGCTGCAGTAAAGTTATGCAAGTGCCAGAAACATCACAGGTCCATCACATGCTTGACTTTGAAATGCTTTTGCTCTTCCCACATTCAGAAATCTTTACTATTTCCTAACTCTTCATGACCAACCACATTCAGTTCCCCACAATTTAAGATGCTGGGCGGGGGGGTGCAAAATCGCAGTATTTCCCAGACTAAACCGTTCATCCAACCCACTTTAAATATCCCCTCATGTACTTGTCACAGGAGGAGTTTAGGAAACAGGTCTGCTTAAGTGTTCATCTGCAGTTGTCTTATGGACTATGCTGTACCTGGCAAGGCCTCAGCTACTCCAAGAGTCGTTCTGACCTGATTTGCTTTGTTTGTAAGACCCTGAAAGCCTATAGTTTAGCAGTCTTCCTAAGATCAAAATCTGAACTAAAAAAGGTGGGTAGTTGCCTTCCAAATTTCATCAAATCGCAAATAAATTCATTTTTTCCTTTAATAAAACAGCTAATCCTGCTTCTGTCACTACCTTCTTGTTTGGCTTTAGGGTATTATTGTTCTATATATAATATATATATATATATATCACTTACATATGATATATATCCTATATATACACACACACATATATTTCCCCATCCAGTAAATATTGGAAGCCAGGTATGGGGGTGCATGCCTGAAACCCCAGACCACAGGAGGGTGAAGAAAAAGTTCCAGGTTAACATAAGCTACACAGCAAGACCCTATATCAACATAATAAAATAAATAAATAAATAAAAATCAAGAAATATAGAGAGGGGTAAAAGGAAGGAGGAAAGAAGAGAAAATAGATGCTAAGGAAAAGAAAAGGAGAGAAAAAAGGATTGAAGAAGCTGGTCCCTTGGACCCTTCAAGAGCTCCTCTTTCAGGACGGTTCACGACCAACGGCGGTCTGAGAACTACAATCCCCATAATGCTCTGAGCGTCCCCGGCGCTCACGTGAGTCATGTTAAATGGAGACGTCGAATCAAAAAATGGGCGCTTTCCCCACAATCCTTTGCGGCACCTCAAGATGGTGGCGCCCAGTGGTACCATGAGCGATTCCGAGAGCAGCAGCAGTAGTAACAGCGATGCCGAGGAGCTGGCGCGGTGCCGGGAGGCGGCGATGCCCGCCTGGGGGCTGGAGCAGCGCCCGCAGGGAGCAGAGAAGCCCAGATCCGGTAGGGGGCCGTCCGAGGGGCGGGGTTCTTCCCCGGGGGCCTGTAAAGGATGGACGGTGGGGTCGCGGCGTCTTGGCGTCTTGGAGGAGCTTTCTGAAGCACCCGTTCCTGTGCTCTCACTGTCCGGCCTCCCCTGGTGCTCATGCTGTCCAACCGTGGTTCCCTAGCACACTAGAAGTAAATCCCGAGTCTGTCACTACAGGGTTCTTAATCATGGTTAGAGAATCCAACGGGCCCTGTGATTTGAAATAGAAAAAATACTGCATCTTGCATGAACTCCTAACTGAAATTTAACATCTTTTCCCCCCTCCTCATGCTTGTGAGAAACAAGCCACAGTCATTGAACAATACCTGCGACTTTGTCACCAAATTGTTATATCCCTCCCATTACAGTCTTTTACAGGGACCCCCAAGTATTTTATCCACAGTACAATGTTGAAAAGAAATCATTGACACTACCACCCTCTGCTTTAAAATTCCTGTAATTTTTGGACCCATTCCTAGGTCAGTAGACGGCTCAAGGACCCCGGAACCCATGGTAGAAGGAGAGTGTATTCTTAAACACACAACAACGATGATAAACATGTCAAGTCAAGGAAGGGGGTGGACATGAAAACGACGTATATAACACTATGAAAGGTGTTTTGTTTGGTTAGTTGGGTTTTGTTTTGTTTTGTTTTTGAGACAGGGTGTCTCTGGATAGAACTTGCAGTCCTGGAATTCACTATGTAGCTCAAACTGGCCTTGAACTCACAGAGATCTGGCTGCCTTTGCCTCAGTGCTGGGATTAAAGGGGGGGGCCGCCATATCTTTTTTAAAAGTGTGGTGCACGCCTTTAATCCCAGCACTCGGGAGGCAGAGGCAGGCGGATCTCTGTGAGTTCCAGACCAGCCTGGACTACCAAGCGAGTTCCAGGACAGCCTCCAAAGCCACAGAGAAACCCTGTCTCAAAAAACCAAAAAAAAAAAAAAAAAAAAAAAGTGATCCTTACATTTTTCATTACGTTTGCTCTGTGTGTCCATACACATGTGCACATGCACACAGGTGCCACAACATACATGTGGATATCAGAAATCACTTCTCTCCTTCCACCATGTGGGTCTGGGGGAATCAAGCTCAAGTTGTCAGGCTTGGTGGCAAGTGCCTGGTGAACCAGGCCGCCATTCATCACCTTGTTCAGTGGACTCCCCAGTTTCTTCCCCACAGCATATGGCTCTGCATAGCAGACACTCAATAAACCATAATCACATCAAGTAGTCTTGCCCGTTAAGCATTAAGAGGCCTCTGGAACCAAAAGACCTGTACCCTGTTTCTAGCTCCCATTAAATTAGCTATTAGTCATGCATGAGCTCCAGGCTAACCTGGGCTATGTAACTAAATCTCATTTTTAAAAAAATTAGTTTTTCAACCTTAGCCAAATTGTTTTACATGTCATTCATTGGCTTTATCGCTTTGGCAGAATGGGGATAATGGTCACCTCTCAAGTGGAAATGGGGGAGTGGGTGAGTCCTTGAGCCATATATGTAATCACTTAAAATGTACTTGGCCCACAGCCACTGTTGTTCACTGTGTAAACGCATGGTTTTTTATCTTTCCACAGATGCTGCAGGTAAACAAGCTCCCGCGCCATCCCAGCGAAGCCTCAGGTACTGTGTTGCGCTTCAGATAGAGGCTCCTAAGTCACTGAACGAATGTTGGTGCCCTGTGTGTCCCAGATGCTAGGTTAGACCACAGGGTGTCAGTGGGAACAAGACAAGTGGTTCCTCAGCTAAGCTGTCAGGAAGTGATGTCCTTGCGTGTGTTACAGGCGTGAGGTGAACCAGCACGATGAAGATGGCAATGAGCTTCAGACCACTCCTGAGTTCCGAGCCCATGTGGCCAAAAAGCTGGGGGCCATGCTGGACAGGTGAGCAGGAGTGTGCTTTATCTCGTGATCTTACCTCAGCCTCCCAAATTCTGGGATTACAATCTTGTGCCCCAAACCCACCCCCCCCCCAAAATAAGACAGACAGAAAGAAGAAACAAAGAAAAATTTTAGATTTAAAAACAAAGGGTAGCCGGGCGTTGGTGGCGCACGCCTTTAATCCCAGCACTCGGGAGGCAGAAGCAGGCGGATCTCTGTGAGTTCGAGACCAGCCTGGACTACCAAGTGAGTTCCAGGACAGCCTCCAAAGCCAAAGAGAAACCCTGTCTCGAAAAAACAAAAAACAAAGGGTACTTTTGTTGTTACCCAAAATGTCATCCTAAGTCTGGCACCTCCTCTCTCTTAGCTCCATCGCCATCTCAGAAGTGTGGAAGAAGCCACGCAAGGCGGAGGTGCGGCAGGTAGCAGAGGAGGACGATGGTGAGTCGTTAAAGTGCCCATAAGTGCTGCCGTGGGGAGCTGCCACTGTGTGCCTGTGGGCCAGCAGCGCTGTGGCGCAGGTTTCTTCTCGCGTCTGCTCTCCCCACACTCTGAGGCAGGAACTTTGGTGCCCCGTGCTCAGCATGAGCTAGCTGTGAGAACCCTCACTTGCCCTGGTGCCTGCAGAAGCATTTTGCCCTCTCATTCCACAGTCTTTCCCGCCCACTCCGTCTGATCGTGTCTTATACTTGGGCCTTTTGGGGGGCTGCCACAGGTAAGAGGCTCAATTGCTGACTTCTGGAAGCTTCTGAAGGCTGGGTGTGTGGCACAGGCCTTTAATCCCTGCACTTGAGGCAGAGGCAGAGGCAGGTGGATCTCTGTGAGTTTGAGGTCAGCCTGGTCTACATAGCAAGCTGTGAGACAGCCAGAGCTACATAGAGAGACCCTGTTTCAAAACAGTGTCTACCAGAAGCGGCTGATGTTTGCTGTCTGGATGGAAACACACACCAGCACCACCCCCAGCTCCATAGGAGAGCAAGCAAGCGGTTTCTCAGACAAGCCTTGGTTTACACACACATGACAGGGGTGCCTGAGCCTTTACCACTAGACTGGGATGTCTGAGGACGGGGTGGTGCCCGCTTCTCTAATTGCTGGCTCTGTCCCCACAATTCTTAGGCTTCCGCCTTTTCTTCACATCTATCCCTGGAGGCCACGAGAAGGAAGCTTCTCCGAAACCCTGCCAAAAGCGACAGCCTCCCAGCTCCAGGTGAGAGCCCACAGCCTCTCCTCTCCTGGCTGATGCAGTGAAATAACTAATCGGCCCCAGAAAGGTCCAGACCAAGGGAAGAGGCCTATGAGGTGACAAGGCAGTGTGCCCCAGCAGGAAGCGTACAGGGTCTTCTAGGGGGAGCTAAGGCTCTCCACACATCTTGAGCAGCCATCTTGGAGCAGATCCCTCCCCTACCGTCCTTGTCTCCTGAGATGCTCTGTGAGGTTTGGGTGCTGTTAAAGTCCCTCGACGTAGGTGGGGGCCCTGAGTTCAGTGAGGTAAGGTCACATGACTGACAAGCAGAGAAGCTGACCTTGGACCCTGAGTCTACCTCGTCCTGAGCCCGAGGCAGCAAGGCAGCTGTAAGGCCTGTCCAGATGGCCACTAATCTTGTGACTCTCCCTAACAGCAGCGAAGACAGTGACGAGGAGTGGCAGCGGTGCCGAGAGGCAGCTGTGTCCGCTTCGGATGTTCTCCAGGAGTCAGCCATACACCATCCTGCCGAGGTGCAGAAGGAGGCAGAGAAGAAGTTGAAAAAGAAAGCCAAGAAGGAGGCGGGCATTGACTTGGCTGGAGCCACAGGCCTGAAACAGGTCAAGGAGGCAGGCAGCGTCAATGGGGACCCAGCATCGCTTGGGATCAAAAAGAAGAAAAGGAGGAAAAAGGCCAAGAAAGCCAGGGAGACTTCTCTGTGCCCAGCCGCTGACGCCTGAAAACTGACTCCAGGCTGTAGGCGCCACGGCCACTGGCTCTTGAGAATGAGGCACCCGTGGGGTCAAAGACAAGGCCAAGCCATACTTCCTCCAGGTTCCAGCACTGCTTCTGCTCACTGGTGACCTGGTAACTTCAGTGTGTGGAGAAGCCTGAGCAGGGCTGGATGGAAAGGCGCAGAGCTGTGTGTGTGTGTGTGTGTGTGTGTGTGTGTGTGTGTGTGTGTGTGTGTGTGTGTCTCACACCTGCCCAGCCTGGTGTGACAAGTGATCTTTAAGGATGAGGGGGAGGGCTCTCTAAGCTACTGAGGCCCAGAAAAACTTCTGTACCTCTCCCCCAGCCCACACAGACTTAACGTTGTCTAGAAAAGAAAGGTATTCTCTCCCTTCTTTTCCCCCCAGAATTTTCTTACTCCAAATTGTTAATATACTATCCATAATAATGTGTCTAAGTCAGCTCAGTTATTGAAAATCAGGTATCAGAGTGCTGGGGACCCACTTAATGTTCCCAGGGTGCAGGCTTAGCTACAGAGCCCCGAGTTCTGTCCCCAGCACCAAAGAGAAAAGGGGAAAATAAGTCAGGTGACCCAAGATGTAGGCTAGGTATTGCACCTGCTCGGTGCTAACCAAGGTGAAGACGAGGTACTGCCTCTGCTTGGTGACGACCCTCTTTGTTTTATTGTTTGTCTGAAAAGGTGTCTCTGTGTGGCTCAAATTGGCCTGAGACCGGCCAATCTGCTTCTGCCTCCCGAGTAGGGTGACAAGAATGAGCCATCAGTGCTGTGATGATTGTTGCCAGGGATCAAGCCTGCAAGTGTTCTGCCACCGAGCCACATCCTCAATGCTGAAAGTTAGGGGACATCTTAACTAAAAACCACATGTGGGACCCACATCCACACCCTCAGATCGACTTCCTCATCCCAGCTTCCAGACTCCAGGAAATGGCACCACACATGGACTAGGTTTCTTGCAGTGAATCTTCTGCAAGGAGGAGTTACAGGCGCAGATGGAGTCACCTTGCCTCATTTCCATTAAACAAGGGAAACAGATGTGTGAACATGTGTCCCAGACATGTCTGTGCCTCAGGCCCCTGGCTGGCACTCAACTTCCTTCTGCCTTCCCTCTTGGCCGCTGAGAGATAAGCAGGGAGCTCCCATACATTTTTTCGTTGACTTTACTAAAAGTTAAATAAATGTACAGGCTTGTCCATGGCTGGCTGTGAGCTGCAGGGAACACTGGCTGTCTCCAGGCCCTCCTCAGTCCTAGACAGGAGCCCACCAGGAGCCAGGTCCTCTGCAGTAAGCCGGGGAGATGAGGTCATGTGCTCTGGGTTCTCACAGCTGCTTTGCCCCTCACAGCCCCACTCAGAGCCTTGGCTTCCTCAGAATGGCTGGCAGCCCCCAGGCTTCAGCCCAGGCTGCATAGGTGGCTTCTCTCTACTGGTCTCAGCATTCTGTCCACCAGACACAGCTCAGCCTTGCCTTCTGAGTCCTGCCTCCCCCGCACCAGGAAGAAAGAGTCCCTGAAGTGGCCTTGGAGACGAGATACCAGGCTGGCATCAGCAGATGGCCTGTGAATGAGATCCTAAGGCTGGGAGAGGGGATGGCTCCATTTGAGAAAGCCCAGAAGAGCCCTGCATGCCTTCCCCTCAGCTCCCAGGCCTCACAGAACAGCCACTTGGAGAATTCCTGTCTGGGCTGGGGTAGGTGACCGCCAAACAGCCATGTGGCTTACTGGAAGTTGCTGGTGCTCGTGGGATGGCCTGGGGTTGCACAGGAGACAGGAGGCAGCCATGTGGATCTAGGCCCCCAAGCTCAACACAGAGATCCTGTGTGGGTACCAGCATCACAGGCTCCCCTTTGTCCCAAGTGTCGAGTTCCCTATTCTCTGCAGGAGGATGGTCTTCCAACGCTGTCCAGACCGGGCTGTCCTCAAGCCCTTTATGGTCCCTTCTCAGGGTGAGACTCCCCAGAGCCATCCCTCTCTGATGCTGCTGGAGAAGTCGGGTGAAAGCGGGGGTGTATGGGAAGGCCACCAGCCTACGGCAGGAGACACATGGCAGTCGCAGATGTCCTCCAGGCAGCATGGCCTTGGCCTTCTCACCCCCTATGCAGGCAGTGTGGGCTCTGGGAACCCAGCTCCTGAGAGGCCATCACCATGGTTACTGGGAGGAGGAGGCCATCTGGGTGGAGATAAAAGTCTCGATGACACCATGGTTGGATGGCAGCAGGTGGCTATGCCCGTTGGTGGAGTCCGAGCTCTGGTACAACACCAGGCTGCTGGAGGACACTGCAGAAGCAAACGCGGTCACCGGCTGTCAGCCAACCCCACTCTGACCTCCACCCTACCTGCCTGTCCCTAGGGAACCTCACATCCTGAATCACAACAGATTCCAGGAGCCCAATCGGCCCTCTCCCCTCAGGACCTACAGGGAGCCTCTTGGATGCTGGGCTGAGTCAAACACTAACGTGTCTAGGGATGGTTCCCCCAGCGCTGTGAGTGTGCATTTGCCCTTCTGTGCAATGAGACAGTGTCTCCAGTAACTGCCGTTACAGCCCCAAGGGCCAGTGGGGGGACCTGAGGCTCCAGAGGATAGCAGCTTTCCTGAATCGCAAAATTGGGGGTGGAGGATACCCCAGACCTCAGCCCAGGAGTGGGACAGACTGAGGGTGCATGCATGTCTGCTGTGATGTAAGAACATGAGTCCTCCCAGCTTCACAGATGAGCAGAGATCCAGACTCCTAGGTGAAAGCTGAGTTCTTTGGTTTTCGTTTGCTGTTTTGGTTTTTCGAGACAGGGTTTCTCTGTGTAACAGCTCTGGCTCTCCTGGAACCCACTTTGTGAACCAGGCTGGTCTCAAACAAAGAGAAGCCCCTGCCACTGCCCAGCAAAAGCTGAATTTATAACGCTGGCTGCTTGTTCAAAGAATATGAAGCACTGAGCCCTGGGGAGATGGC
Organism: Mesocricetus auratus; assembly: GCF_017639785.1. Lineage (NCBI taxonomy): Eukaryota > Metazoa > Chordata > Mammalia > Rodentia > Cricetidae > Mesocricetus > Mesocricetus auratus. The sequence continues at coordinate 6,264,888 of NW_024429206.1, forward strand.
ATGGTTGGTAAGAGTGATTCAGAGTAGGTGAAAGGGTAAAAGAAGCTGATGACCTCAGTTCAGTCCTTGGGACCCACGTGCTGGAGAGAGAACCAGCTCCTGAATGTTGGCCTCTGACCTCCATTCAGGAGGTCCCCCCTCATCCCCCCTCACTCCATCATTGAACACACCACCTCATCCTACTGGGAGACAGCAGACCGCTCACCGGTGGGACTGGTGCTGAGCCGGTGAGCCGGCTGCAGGTGCTGGATGCTAGATGGGTCCTGGCTGGGGATGTGGATGGTGGTGGCTGGAGACGATGGTTCATGAAGTCCAGGCTCACTGGAGGCCTCTGTGTCTGAGGTGAAGACCTGGGGAACCAGGGTAACACCCTGAGCCCATGGCTTGGAAGTGGGACTCTGGGTGGGGATTCAGGACGCAGGGCCTTACCTGCTTGGTGGGCGTGAGGCTGGCAAGGGCGCTGAGGTTGGTGTCCGTGATCAGCATAGTCTGCGGAAGCAGGCTTGTGTGCGTGTACTGGGCCACCTCAGGCTTGTGGCTGTAGAGGGCTGGAAGAGAGGACACAGATAGATAGACGTGGCTCCCTGGACCCTTCCCTCAAGACTCAGCAGTCTGTGAGAAGTGGGCATGGGACCTGATGACTACCATGTTGGAGTGATGCTTGGGGATCCAGGTGGGAGAGATGGACCCTATCTTCCCATTATAGAGGCCTATTTAGCTAAGCAGGGTGGGGAGCAGCCAGGCGAAGGCCCAGCATCAACTCAGCTCACTGTGCGTTTGTTCCCCCACTGCCCTAGGTGGAATACAACCCAGCTATGTATAAGCAAACGAGGAGCAGAGGCACAGTAGGCCTGTGCTACGTACAGGGGATGTATAGACACAGTTACTGCTACAGTAAACGTAGGTGGAACTGTTGTACCAAGTGCGGGGGCTCTCTAGTTCTGTTCCCAGTATGTTATGCTAAGCAAAGGGACCACAGCAGCATGTGCAGGTGCTGTGTACCAAACGCAGGCATCTGAAGGAAAGACTGGCAGCCTCCATCTAGGTAAGCAGAGCAGAGGCTCGCAATACCTCTATCTCCAGGACAACTCCAACATGAAACAAAGTTTCCCTTCTAGACTCTCCAGGAGACTTGAGCGCTGATAGTAATGGCATGCTCTCCCAGGATGGGACACCCACACAGAAAGATTCATTTTCAGCCTCAACACAGGTCCCCAAAGTTGGTGGGCAGCTTCATGCAAATGTGGTGTGAGGTTATGTAAGTGTGCATGCATACATCTGTGTGTGTGTGTGTGTGTGTGTGTGTGTCTGTCTGTCTGTCTGTCCACATACAACTATAGGCATGTGAGGCCAATAAAACCTCAGCTGTGGTTCATCAGGAACCACCCACCCTGGTTTTTGAGACGGTTCTCCCACTGGCCTGGAGCTCACCAAGCAGGCTAGACCGACTGGCATGGGCCCCAGGGGTCGTCAGTCAACCTCCACCTCGTCAGCTCTGGGGTTATAAGAAGCACACACCGCCATGTCCCATGCCCCACGGCTTCTGAAGGATGTGTCTTCAGCACTTTACTGACTGAGCTGTTTCCCCCCAGCCCTGCATGAATCTTTAATCTACTGCATATAGTCCCATCTTTTATTTCAGGAATAACAGTGCTCTGTGGACAGGCACTGCCCATGCTGTACTGGGAGTAGTATGTAACACGTGATATATCCACAAGCCACCTTTCTAAAACTGGAAAAGTCATAAACTGAAGTGTGCATAGCCCCAAGGGTTTCAGGTAATAGGCTGTGGCCTGCATCCCAGCACCCAGACAAACAGACCTGGGAATGTGACCGGTACACCAGCATTGTACACACTGAAAAGTTCACACGAGCTCCTGTGCACACACAGAAGCAGGCTGGTGGCCTGTAGATACCTGCACCACACACAAGCAGACCACAGCACCTGCTACCTGCTCTGTCTTGAGCCTACCCACAGCCAACCCCTAGCCCACCTCCCCTAGACCAGTGTGAGGGATGCTTACCGTGGGGGCTCTGCAGCTGGGCCATGGTGGCCATGAAGGGACTCTGGGCCACGTGGCTCTGTACAGGGGGCATGAGTGGCTGCTGGTAGGAGGGGTGCAGTGGCTGGGAGAACTGGACCGGCTGCAGGGTGGTCAGGCTGCTGCCCATGCTGTTGATGACCGGCACACTCTGTGCCTGAGTGGAGGCCAGACCTGGTGCGGGACAAGCAGGAGTCAGCCAAGCCTCATACCCGCCACCCTGTGCCCCCCCCAGGCCCACCCCAGACCCCTGCCACCCTGTGCCCCCCCAGACCCACCCCAGACCCTCTGAGGGACACTAGCCCTCCTTCCCAGGACCTGTGGGTTAAAAGAGGGAGGGGAGGGGCTGAGAAGCAGCCCTGCAGTAGGACCAGCCACAAACAAGTGGCCTTTAGCTCCTCATCTGGCCTAGTGGGAAAGGCAGGCTGGGAGTAGATTAGAGGCAAAGTCCCCGGGGTTCACTCTCTGCTCCCCTCCTCAAGCAGCTCCCTATGTTTTAGATATTGAGCAGTAGTTCTTGCATATAAATGGTTTGCAACTTAAAAAAAAAAGCCAAGACCCTAGAAAACATCACACGCATGCATCCTTACTCTGTGGTCTTCTCAGACTGTGATTTCAGTGTAGTTTCTACACTGTGCTCATTAGTTCTGTTTGGTCCACTGTCTGGGATCATGGGTGCCTGGCCACAGGCACGCAGGTGTTGGATGGGTGGATGGATGATGGATGGGTGGATGGATGGATGGGTGGGTGGATGGGTGGGTGGGTGGGTGAATGGGTAGGTGGATAATGGATGGGTGAGTGGGTGGATGGGTGGGTGGATGAATGGATGGATGAGCTCCTGTGGCTCTTTCCAGATCCCAGACTTCAGGAGACACAGGGGTCCCCATCATCCCCACCTGCTTACCAATGACCAGGGTAGAGGCGCCTGTGTTAGTGAATGTGGGGCCCAGGGAGGCAGGCTCCCCAGGTCCAATGGTCATGACCCCAGGCAGTGAAGCCATGATGAGGTTCTGTGGCTGCTGGTTGAGACCTGGAGACGTCTGCTCCAAGTTGTGCAGTGCTGTCAGGGTGCTGACTGGAGGCAGGGGACCCCCAGTGGCTGAGACCTGTAAGAGTAGGTCAAGTTGAGTTGGAGTGTCCTCACACTGTCTCCTAGCCATAGAACATGGGGCTAGGAGGGGACTCCACACAGGGTGTAGCAGCTCACTCACCAACTTGGCTTCAGTGCTCAGCAGGCTGCTGCTGGGCTCCAGGCCTGTGGGCGACACTTGGTGTAAAGCCGCAGACACTGTCACTAAGGGACCACCGCTGCTTGAGGGCACCTCAGCTGCCTCACTGGTTGCAGGCTGTCCGTACCGCACACCTAGAGTGGGGAGCAATGTCTAGCCTCAGCACCCCACTTTCCCGACCTCTCCTGCCCCACAGACCTCACCACACCAGAGCCTACTTTTTTGTTTTTGTTTTTGTTTTGGCACTCGTCTTTCCTCTCCCCCCCCCGTGCTGGCTGCTTCCAGCTCTTTTAATTCATGGTCCTGTGTCCCCCACTGCCTGGTGTGTCCCTCTCTGTAGAAGACACTCAAAGAACAATGGGACTGAGCTACACAGTACCTCATAAGAACTAAATGGAAATGAACTGAGTTGAGCAGAATGGACTGCAATTGGCCAAATTAAATTAAGTCTCCTTAAATGGGGCCAGAACCGAGTTGAATTAGATAGAGCTTTTGCTGATCTGACCAGAATCCGATTGAACTGGACGAAATTGAATTGAGCTTCACGGCCAGCCTCTTATCCACAGGTGCTGAAGCCTCAGATTCAGTCAACTGCTGGATCGAAAATGTTTGGAAAAAGTTCCACATTTGCACCGAATACATGCAGGTTTGTTTTCTTGTCACTAGTCCTTAGTCGGTGCAGTATAACTGTCTACATCGTAATTCCACTGCATTGGGTATCATAAGTCGTCTACAGTATACAGTAGGATGTGCGTGGGTGAGAAGGAAAGACCATATGTGGTGCCTGCAAGAGGTCCCGGCCCCAGTTCCGAGACACCAATGGATATATATACCATGCACAGTGAACCGGACCCTGTGCAATCAGCGGGTCAGACTGAATGGCTGGATTAGACCGTGATCTGAACATGAATGGGTAGAACAGTTGGAATGGATAGATTCGAAGTGGTTTGTTGCACTGGAGTAACCGGAGGGCCAGTCAGGTTGACTACAGAGGGTTGGAGTGGGATGAACAGCGAGGCTGTGGCGTGGATGCGGCATTAGTGAGGGGGCGGGATCCGGCTGAATGAAGTGGGCGGGGTACAGAGTGTGAGCTGGAGTCAGTGGGGACGGGAGAGCGGAGTGAGAAGGATGGAAGGCAGTAGGAGGAGACAAAGCAAAGGGGGGACATGGCGTGGACAAAGTAAGGTGGACGGTGGGGGTAGCGGTGGAGCATAGACATAATGGACAGAGTGGGCACCCACAGTGGAGGGGGGTACAGAATATTTGGGGGTGGTTGCCACCACCTGGGAACCCCCTCCAGCCCATCTGCCCACCCACTTTTTCTCTTCATTTCCTAGCCCAATTCCCTTCCCCCACAGTGCTCACCGTGGACCTTACTGGGGGAGAGGGCGGATGTGGGCAGGCCAGGGGAGCTGTGAGCAGACAGTGTGGCGCCTGGGCCTGGCCCTGGTGGGGGTCCGTTGTATGTGTCCATGGCCAGCTTGTGCCGAAAGGCTTCTTCCTTGCGCCGGTTGGCAAACCAGTTGTAGACACGCACCTCCGTGACAAGGTTGGAGCCTAGCCCCTGTGCCTGTGATGGTGACACCCCCCTCTGGATGCACTCCGCCCTACAAAGATGGCACCCATCAGAGGAGGAAGGACGGTGCTGAGAAGTGGGGTCCACCCAGGCCTGGATTACTGTACTAGTCCTGCTGTGTGACCTTGGACAAGGACTTAGCCCCTCCAACCTTAGTCACGATGTGAACAAAATATTCATAGGGTTGTAGAGGAGATGATAGGAGGTGAGTGACCCTCCCCCTGAAGTGTTGCCGGGGTGGGTGGGGGACGCTGGGAATTCAATTCAAAGTAATGGGAAAAGCTAACTCCTCTCTATGGACAGCAAGAGCTCTCAGAGACTGGCCAGCCCTGATGAGGACCCAGAGACACCTTCCCTTCCCCAGCTTAGTCTTAGCCCTGGCTAGCCCACCACTCTACCTGTTACACTCCTCCACCAAGGTCTCCCGCTCTTCCTTGCTGGGATTCTTCTGCCTCTCATAGGCCTGGAACAGGATCTGCTGGGATGCCGGGCCCCACTTGAACCGGTTCCTCCTTCCCTTTTTGGTCGGCAGCTCGTCACCGGTGGGCTCTTCGATCAGTCCCCCTTGCCCCGCGTGGGTGAATTCTGTCAGGACAGAGAGGTAAGTGGGACATTGATCACACCCATCTTCATGGTCAGCTCACCTGATGGCCCCCATCCTCTGTCTTTCTGGTGCCGAAACAGAGCAGTTGGTGGCTAAGACTAAAGTCATCTAATCTGGACTGGAGCTGGGAGTCGGTTGGTGGAGAGCTTGCCTAGTATGCATGCCGTCTTGAGGCCAAGCCAAAGCCAAGCCCCACCCTCTGCTAAAGGAGGACTTGTGCTATAAATCCCAGCACTGCAGAGGCAGAGGCAGAGGCAGAGGCAGGCAGATCTCTGTGAGTTCAAGGTCAGCCAGGGCTCCACAGAGAGACCCTGTCTTAACAAACGAACCAAACAACAGTTAATTAACTTGGCCTGAGTACCACATTCTCCACAGCTGTGGCCCATTCATACCCACTCACACTGCCTCTGCGGTCCCCATCTTAATTCTGTCCGCAGGATGGCAGGAGCCACCACCCAGACCTGAGATACCAGAACTATGGCTTGGCTCCTAAACCTGAAACACTTTGTTTATTTTTAGAATTTGTTGTTTGTGTGTGAGTATCGTGTGGGGGGGTGCCGACAGAGGCCTGAAAAGGGTGTTCCAGGTGACTATGAAACACCTGATGTGGGTGCTGGGAATTGAACTTGAGTCCTCAGGAAGAGTAGCATTTGTTTTTTCCTTGAGACATCATCTAACTATGCAACTCTGTCTGTCCTAGAACTTGGCATATAGAGCAAGCTGGTCTCCAACTCACAGCTATCCACCTACCTCTGCCACCACCGCTTGTGAATATATACTTCTTAAAGATGAATTCCAATAACTATATGGTAAGATCAATGTAATGAATTACCAAAAAAATTTAAACTTAACTCGGGAGGCAGAGGCAGGCAGATCTCTGTGAGTTTGAGGCCAGCCTGGTCTACAGAGCGAGTTCCAGGACAGCCTTCAAAGCAATACAGAGAAGCCCTGTCTTGAAAAACAAAACAAAAAAAAATACAATTAAATTAAAACCACAATACAGACAGGTGGTAGTGGTACATGCCTTTAATCCCAGCACTTGAGAGGGAGGTGGATGTCTGTGAGTTCCAGGCCAGCCTAGTCTACAGCATGAGTTCCAGGACAGCTAAGATTGTTGCACAGAGAAACCCTGTCTCAAAAACAACAACAACAAAAACAAAGACCAAAAAGAAATACCACCACGTGTACATCATGGTTAAAATGAGAAAGATGCACATTAACAAATGTTGACAATGATTCTGAAGCACCTGGAATGCAGAGCCCTGCTGGATGGAGTACAAAACAACTGGGCAGGATCTAATAAGACCCACTAACTCACAGCCAATAGAATTGTGTGTACACCTTTAGCAAAAAAGTGTAAGGGAAAATGTTCTGAGCAGTCCTATTCACAGGATCAAAAGATCAGAAGCGCCGGGCATTGGTGACGCACGCCTTTAATCCCAGCACTTGGGAGGCAGAGTAAGGTGGATCTCTGTGAGTTCGAGGCCAGCCTGGTCTACAAGAGTTAGTTCCAGGACAGCCTCCAAAGCCACAGAGAAACCCTGTCTCTAAAAACCAAAAAAAAAAAAAAAAAAAAAGATCAGAAGCAATCCAAACATTCACAAAAAAGAATAATGTCAGCCAGGCGGTGAAGGCACACACCTTTAGTCGGGGCACTCGGGAGGCAGAGTAAGGTGGATCTCTGTGAGTTCGAGACCAGCCTGGTCTATAGAGTGAGTGCCAGGACAGGCTCCAAAGCTACAGAGAAACCCTGTCTCTAAAAACCAAAAATAAAGTCCCTTAGTAAGTGGCTAGTTAAACAAACCACGATGTCTCCCATTAACAGCCAACTGTTAGAAACATTAGAAAGAGTGATACCAAGTTGGATGTAGCAGAACACACTTACCATCCAAGCACTTGGGAGCTGAGTCAGCAAGATCACAAGTTCAAGACCAACCTGGGCTACATAGTGAGACCTGTCTCAAAAAGTAAACAGAGGGCTGGGAAGTTAACTCTGTGCATGTGTGAGGCTTTGTGTTCAATCTCAGGAATGAGAGGAAAGAGAAAGAGAGGAGACAGAGAGAGGAGACAGAGAGAGGAGACAGAGAGGAGACAGAGAGAGAGGAGAGAGAGAGAGAGGAGGAGACAGAGAGAGAGAGGAGGAGGAGGAGGAGAGAGAGAGAGATTGAGAAAGAAGCCCATCAGTCTCTTAAGTCAGCAGTTCTCAACCTGTGGGTCACAACCCCACAGGGGTTGCGTGTCATATATTTACATTATGATTCATAACAGTAGCAAAGTTGCTGTTATGAAGTGGCAATTGGGGTCCCGGCAACATGAGGGACTGCATTAAAGGGTCACTGAGTTAGGAATGCTGAGAACTGTTGCTTAAGTAATAGCGGCTGAGCTTCTCATGCTGTTCCTCTTGATTGCGACACCCTCTTTATACCTCCGCAGGGACACTTTAAGACCTAAGTAATGGTCATGCATCCCATGGGACCGCCCAGAAACCTCGGCTCCCTGAGATAGAGGGGCTTACTCTCCCCTCCACAGTCTGCTTATTATTTTCCTCAGCACTAACCCAGCACACAGCAAGTGCTCAATACTATTGCTGGGCTTCGTTGTTAGCATGTATAATCCACATCTCACCCTATCATAGCCATCACTCTCAATTTCCTGGAAGGAGAGATTCAGTATGTGTATCTATAGATGCCCGGGATCCCCGGGACCAGTCCGGCTCCCTTCCCTCGGTGCCTTGCTCAGAGTGGGCAGGAAATTCGGGGACGTCCTTCTGGCTCCCTCTCAGTCACACTTGTCTGTGCGATGGGGGTGGCGACACTCCCACCCCACCGTGAGCTGTGGAGAGCTGTGAGCCCTGCCAGGGAGGACACAGGCTGGGGTCATTACTTACGCTGAGCCACCTCTCGCTGCTTGCGGACGTACCAGGTGTACAGAGCGGCCCGCTTCTGCGTCTTCATGGGCGTGCCCTTGTTGAGGTGCTGCGACAGGTGGGACTGGTTGAGACCCGTGGTGTCGACCACCTCCCGCTGCGGGATATTGTGCTGCTGCAAATAGGACTTGACCATCTTTGCCACACGCCACGGGTCGTCCCTGGAAGCGAGCAAGGACACCGTCTGCTCAGCGGCCCTCCTGATACCTCGGGTGAGGTCAGGGTCCCCGGGACTAGTGGACTTGGGCCCTGCTCTGTGGGTAGGACCTTGCTCAGGTCCTACACTAGGACACATGTACACATGGCCAGATTCCCACCGGAAGCTGTGCCAGCCAACTAGGGAAGACCCTCACCTATGACTCCTCCAAAGTTCCTACCCTCTTCTGGACTTGTTCAGAAGTATGGCTGTGTGTACGCTCATGCGTGCTTGTGTGCATGTGCTACAGTAAGAGCGCAGAGGTCTCCTTCCACCTTTCCACGGGTCCTGCAGATGGAACTCAAGCCACCAGGTTTCTGCAGCAAGTGCCTTTACCAGCTGAGCCATCTCACAGGCCTTGTTGAGTGAGTTTTAAACCACTGTTAGGGGTGGGAGAACTGTCTGGTTCCCAGAACCCCGAATGGCCTCACACAGAGTATGCATGGGCAATGTACGAGTAAAGGAGTGGGTGGATGAGTGATGGATGAGTGCTGGATGAATGGGTGATGGGTGGATGAGTGATGGGTGGATGAGTGATGGATGGGTGATGGATGAGTGATGGATGGATGGGTGATGGGTGGATGAGTGGTGGATGGATGGATGGTTACTTCAGTAGATGGATGGCAACCTGTTTGTTTGAAAACTTAACACAAATTAATGTTATCTGAGAAGAGGGAGACCACAAATTGAGAAAATGCCTCTATAAGATTGCCTTTAATCCCAGCACTTAGGAGGCAGAGCCAGGCAGATCTCTGAGTTCAAGGCCACCCTGGTCTACATACTGAGTTGCAGGCCAAATGGGGGTGCACAGTGCAATTCTGTCTCAAAAAGTAAAAGGAGTGGGCTGGGACTGGCGTAGAGCCTGCACACCCTCCATCTGCTGTAGCCAGCTCAGGTTACAACCGCAGTCTGACCAGACAGCCGTTTCACCTAGTGTTCAGAAAATAGCGACAAGGATAAAGCAGTCTTGCCGGGCAGTGGTGTCCCACGCCTTTAATCCCAGCACGTGGGAGGCAGAGGCAGGAGTATCTCAGTGAATTCAAGGCCAGCCTGCTCTACACAGTGAGTTCCAGGACAGCCAGGGCTACATAGAGAAACACTGTCTTGAAAAAAAAAAAAGCAAAACACAAAAAACAGTCTATACACATTCATTCAATGTAGAAGCAATTAAACAAGTTATCTTCAGTCCCCAACTGGTTGAGTTTGCCTGTTTGGAACTCAGTGACACAGAGGACCGGCCCCCAGTACTCTGAAGCCAGCCCCACAGTCTTCCAGCAGCTCCCCCCTCAACTTCCGCTCTGCCTCACACCCCACGGCCTGGAGAATGCGCTTCTCCATGACCCCTTTCACAGAGTCACATGGCTGTTCATAGCAGGAGCAAAATTACAGCTATGAAGTAGCAGTGGACGTGATTTTATGGTTGGCGTCACCCCATGAGGAACTGTATTAAAGGGTGGCAGCTTTAGGAAGGTTGAGACTCCTCCTGTTATCAACAGTCACCAGACCGGCAGGGGTGCAAAAAAGGTGGACAGACTAATCCAAACTGACACAGCAAATAAAAAGGACGAATGACTACCAGGGGTCACTGGGAGCTGCCTGAGTCTCACAGGAAACCCCAGAAGTACGGAAGTACCTTTCATCTGGGTCCTGACTCCACCTCTGACAAAGCTCTGCTGATCTAGCCTGGGCTCAAGAATATTCCTCATCCCAGGGGCCCCACCTGAAGACTCCTCCCTGCTTCCTTTCATATTCTATGTTCAGGGGCTTCTTGGAACCTCACCCCTCCTCTGTTTCCTGGGTGCCAGGCAGGGCTAGGAGGAAAGCAGGGACAAAGTCCAGCTTGTGCTTCTGCAAACATATTTATCTGGTGGCCTCCCTTCTCTGGCAAGGACAGCCCTGGGCCTGCTCTCCTTCCTCCCTCCCCTCTTACCCTCGCTTTTCCCTCTCCCTTCTCTGCATGGAGACTGGTTACTTACACAGGTGGGGCTTTTCTTATATTCTGCCAAGGTGCCTCTGATTCGTATTCTCTCTCTGTCTCTCTCTGTCTCTCTCTGTCTCTCTCTGTCTCTCTCTCTCTCCTTTCTTCCCTTCCTCTCTCCCTCCCTAACCTCAGCCTCTCCCCACCCTATTTCTATCTCTCTTGATTTCTTCTGTACTAGGTCAAATAATAAAGTAATAGATACAGCAGCCACCTTCCACAAACACACACAGCACAAACAGAAGACCAGCATTTGAGTGGAAGCAAAACTGTTCAAAATATGACAGGAACTTTTGTTTTGTTTGGGGGAGGGCAGATGAAACAAGGCCTCATTATATAGCCTCCGCTGACCTGGAACTCATGGAGATCCTCCTGCCTCTGTCTCTCCAGCATCAGAATTAAAGGCATGTACCATCACATCTGCTTTTTAAACAGTCCTTTTAACATCAGCAAAAAGTGATTATAAAATTCCAGACAGCCAGGCAAGGGTGGTACAGGCCTATGATCTCAGCATAAATAAATAAATAAATAAATAAATAAAGCTGTCAGAGCTGAAAGGGCTCATTTCCTATCTTTTTCTGGGAGGAGTCATCTGTGCCACTTTTTTAGGAGGGGGGATTTACTGGATTAGTCTGTTTCTCTCTCTCCCTCCCTCTCCCTCCCTCCCTCCATCCATCTCTCCCACATGGGTGCAAGTCTGTGTACACTCATTCTGACTCTGCTGGAAGAAGAAAATGAATCAGCAGTGGGGACGAAGGCTTTGGGGCAGAGCCTGGCCCACAGCAAGGGTCCAGTAAGTGGAATGATATTGTCGTCATCATCATCATTGCCACTGTGGTCCTGTGTACTCCTGTCTCCAAAGCAGAACCCAGAAGACTGAAGATCGGCCCTCATCTTCCCCTTCCTATTATGTAGTCAAACAGGTGTCCCCAGCTTTGAGCCCTTGGTTGTCTGGTATCCAGAGCCATGGATCTGAGGGACTAGACTGAAGGAGGGCTACTCCTCTGGAGAGGAAGCTGAATTCTCAGGTGAGGGTGGGAATCTTAGATCTGCAGAAGACTCCCAGCTCTGCTACCTACTCTTTGAATGGCCTTGCACTGTGGCTTAACATTCATGCCCCGCCCCCCCCATTTCTTCACATATAAAGTAGAACTAAAGATACTTCCTATTTCTCAGGACCAGGGATATAGTTCAGTTGGGAAGCCCTTGCCAAGCACAAAGTCCGGGATTCAGTCAGTGTCACATAAAACTGGGTGTCAGTTGTGGTCGCACACACCTGTAATCCTACCTAGCCTTCCGGAGGCGGAGAAAGAAGCAGGTGGATCCCTGAGTTCGAATTCAGCTTGGTCTACACAGTGAGCTCTAGGACAGCCCAGCTACACAAGAAACCCTGTCTTAAAAAAATCAAAAAATAAAACAGGTATAGTGGCACATGTCTGTGATCTCAGCTCTTGGGAGGTAGAGGCAGGAGGATTAGTTGTTCAAGATCACCCTTGATATATTAAATTTGAGGCTAGTTTGGCAAACTTGAAACCCTGTCTCGTGTGTGTGTGTGTGTGTGTGTGTGTGTGTGTGTGTGTGTGTGTGTGTGGTGTGTTTCAGAAATTGTTCAGAAGGAAACCCAAATTTAATATAGCTTTAAACCTTTTGTGAGGGTTTTTTGTTTTGTTGTTTTTGGGGGGGTTTGTTTGTTTGTTTGTTTGTTAGGTTTTGGTTTTGTTTGCTTGTTTTTTGTTTTTTGGTGTTTTTTTTTTTTTTTTTTTAGGCAGGGTTTCTCTATATTGCTCTGGCTGTTCTGGAACTTGCTCTGTAGACTAGGCTGGCCTCGAACTCAGTGATCTCAGTGATCTGCCTGCCTCTGCCTCCTGAGTGCTGGATTAAAGGCGTGTGCCACCACCTGTCTGAGCAACTGATTCTTAATGCTTTAAGTCACACAGGTTGGTTACTGCTCAGCTGTGTGTCATGCTCTTGACCCTGTGCTGAGTGTTGTCCTCACCGTTCTGCAGAGGCAACTGGGACTTGGGGAACAGAACCCACTTAGCTGACTGGAAGGGACGGAGCTGGGATGGGAACCAAGGCAGGCCATTGTCTGGTGAAGCCTCGTGCATACTGCTGTGTTCCTAGCAAGGAAGAACCCTGCTGCTGCTTGACAGGGGGTCAGGAAACAGCAAGGGTGAGGTTTAAGCAGTTGGCAGCCAGGATAGAGCTCTGGATCCCAAGTACTCCCCTAGGGAGGAGTAGGAGGTGTCCTCAGGGAAGTCTAATCTCTTGCTCACTCATACCTGGCATGTCAGGGCTGGGGGGGGCAGTGGTGATGTCACAAGCTTTCTCCCTGGAGATGTTTTCACATCAGGAGACAAGAAATGAACAAAGAGACAAATAAAATAACTAAATGATTAAGGGACCAGAGAGAGTAGGTGGACTCAGTGAAGGAGAGAGAAAGTGGGGTACAGCCCATGTGCAGACAGGGTAGTGAGGGAGCTCAGAGCCAAGGAAGAAGGGGGGGATGCAGGGTCCTGAACAGGAAGAACAAGACAGGCAAAGGCTGTGAGATAGAAATAAACTTATGCATCCAAGACTAACAAAGTCAGCATCACAGGTACCAAAAAAAGGATAAAGAAGGTAGGGAGGCTGGGAGAGGGGAGGGGAAGGAGTAGACCTAGAACCTAGGCAGAGAATTTGCCTTTATTCCCTGTCTACCTGGTAACACTGAGGCAGGGGAGGGAAAGAGACTTGCCCAAGATCACACAGTAGAGATCCAAAGGATAGAAATCTAAGAGAATTGGGGTGTCATTTGGGGTGCCCCTTCCAAATGTAGGTCTTTGAACCAACAGCTCCCTTGGGGAGCTTACCAACCCCTCCTCCAGCCTCAACCTCCCCACTACCCAGGCCTTTATGGGGGTCCTCCCCAGAGTTCCCACCCCCTTGTCCTGACACTAGAGGCCCCACTTTTGTCCCTGGGACATTTTCAGGTCCCCTTTGTTACCTGAACAATAAGTAACCCAGGTAGTTAGTTATAAACTCCGCAGGAACAAGGAGCTGGTTGATAATTTATAGCAACATCTCGAATTTAAATGGAAAGCAAATAGCACGCTGTTAGCATTAAAGAAAACCAACCTGGGAGGGAGGAACTCCAGCCTCCTCCCAGCTCGGTCTCTCTCCCCTGCCCCTTCTCCCAGCTGCTCCGAGACCCTCTCCCTCCTCATCCTCCCTGAAGTTCCTCTCCTTGTCTGCTTCCAGGACTCTGCTGGCCCCCAGGGAGCACTTTGACCTCTTAGCTGCTTTGGACCAAGCCCCACTCCAGCCTCTACTTCCCCCACCATGGGGCCTGCTGATCAGGAGGTCCTACCTACCCAGGTAAGAAGACCCTGGCACCCCTGTCCCCTGAGCCCCTAGTCCCACCTGGGGCCCCTGAACAGTTCAGGCCCGGCCCCACCCTATCCAGGTTTCTTGTGCCCTGGGTCTGGCAATACCTGGCCCTTTGCCCCTCCCCTGCAGCGAGGCAGCCCTTTGCCCTCCTCTTCCTGCCAAGTCAGGGGGCCTGACTGCTCCCCTGCCCCTTGCCCAAGGCCCAGGGAGGTTCCCCAACACTTCCAGAAACACTGGGCTCCACCAGCCCTCCCCCACCCCAAGCAGGATCAGGACCTTGGACAGAAAAGAAGCTGCTTCCTGAATGTTCTGGCAAACTCCTCAGCCAGCCCTCAGGCCCCCCCTCTTTCATAGCTCCAACCCAAGTTCGAGCCTCAGTTTCCCCATCTGTGAAGCTTATTTAGTAACAGCTTCCGTCTGGGCCTCATCTCCATATTCTAGGAATTTAAGCATTATGAAATCCCAACAGAAAGTAGCAAGCAGGGAGATATTCGCAGGAAAATATGGAGCTTTGGGAGGGAGTGGTTCCCCATAGCCCCCAGGTCACCCTCCCCCCACCCCGGTGTTACCTTTCTCCACCCCCCACTGGGCATCTCCCAGCCACCATCCCTACAAGTTAATGATCACAGGCCTTATCAGAGCCTTTTGCTATTTATAAATTTATAAAACAAAAGAAATAATAAAGCGCATGGGTAATTAGTAACCAGGTCAGCTTTGCTGAGGAGAGGGGCGGCATCGAGACTGGGACCCACCCAGCACTCCAGGAGATGGGGAGTCAGACAACAGATGAGGGGGCGCGATACAGGGAGGCTGCTAAAACTGCTATCCCGGCAGGGGTTGGGGGGGGACAGACGTGGCCATTCAGGAAGTGGTCCATCTGCCTCAGGTAAGAAACCCCGGCTTAGCCAGTTTAAGGCCCTGGTGCGCCAGGAAATCCCCTAAAACCCCAACCTCAGCCGGCCTCCTCAGAAGCTTTTGGGCCCCCAAATCTGGGGGCTGACCACCTAGCCAAGAAAGTGGTATTTGCGTGAGCACAAATGACCACGGTGGCTAAAGGTCTCTTCTACCCTCTGGTTGCTCAAGCTTTTCGTTGGCGCTTGGTTCCTTTGTCCTCCGCTTCAAAGTGACCTCCCACCCGCCCCTGCTTCCTAAGGACGGGGTTGCAGACGGTAGCCCACAGGATATGGCATATA